>NC_083560.1:15581144-16983746 GCF_019925205.1 Metopolophium dirhodum
TAACACCACAACGTCAGAACTCTATATCTGATATTGTAAAAAAGCTGCACAAATTATCTTTCTCTGAGTGCAAACAGCAGAACTCTACCTAAAATAGCTTAAAAGATATTAGCGGTTGAATACCAATGTTTTAGGAATTATGACAAAAAAATGTTGATAATTAATGAAAATCGTTTTGTGAAGTATACAAAGGCGGTTCTTCCAAGCCAATTGATATACAGCTGTCAACTTGATATTTCTAAAAACGCAGACGTCTGTTCTACTGAAACCATATCAGAAAAACTTACATTCATGGTGGTTTTAAAGTCGTTTCGTCAAAAAATCGAAAAATATAAAAACTATTCAAAAATTTAGTTTTTTTCATTTTCGCCCTCGTAAGCTGGCAACACCACAACGTCAGAACGCTATATCTGATATTGTAAAAAAAGCTGCACAAATTATCTTTCTCTGAGTGCAAACAGCAGAACTCTACCTAAAATAGCTTAAAAGATATTAGCGGTTGAATACCAATGTTTTAGGAATTATGACAAAAAAATGTTGATAATTAATGAAAAATCGTTTTGTGAAGTATACAAAGGCGGTTCTTCCAAGCCAATTGATATACAGCTGTCAACCTGATATTTCTAAAAACGCAGACGTCTGATCTACTGAAAAAAACGCAGACGTCTGATCTACTGAAACCATATAAGAATAACCTACATTCATGGAGGTTTTAAGTCGTTTCGTCAAATAATCGAAAAATATAAAAACTATTCAAAAATTTATTTTTTTTCTTTTCCCCTCGTAAACTGGCAACACCACAATGACAGAACGCTATATCTGATATTGTTAAAAAGCTGAACAAATTACTTTTTTCTGAGTGCAAACAGCAGAACTCTAACTAAAATAGCTTAAACGATATTAGCGGTTCAATACCAATGTTTTAGGAATTATGACAACAAAATGTTGATAATTAATGAAAAATCGTTTTGTGAAGTATAAAAAGGCGGTTCTTCCAAGCCAATTGATATACAGCTGTCAACCTGATATTTTTAAAAACGCAGACGTCTGTTCTACTGAAACCATATCAGAAAAACTTACATTCATGGAGGTTTTAAGTCGTTTCGTCAAAAAATCGAAAAATATAAAAACTATTCAAAAATTTAGTTTTTTTCTTTTCGCCCTCGTAAGCTGGCAACACCACAACGTCAGAACGCTATATCTGATATTGTAAAAAAGCTGCACAAATTATCTTTCTCTGAGTGCAAACAGCAGAACTCTACCTAAAATAGCTTAAAAGATATTAGCGGTTGAATACCAATGTTTTAGGAATTATGACAAAAAAATGTTGATAATTAATGAAAAATCGTTTTGTGAAGTATACAAAGGCGGTTCTTCCAAGCCAAATTATATACAGCTGTCAACCTGATATTTCTAAAAACGCAGACGTCTGTTCTACTGAAACCATATAAGAATAACCTACATTCATGGAGGTTTTAAGTCGTTTCGTCAGAAAATCGAAAAATATAAAAACTATTCAAAAATTTAGTTTTTTTCTTCTTGCCCTGGTAAACTGGCAACACCACAACGTCACAACGCTATATCTGATATTGTAAAAAAGCTGCACAAATTATCTTTCTCTGAGTACAAACAGCAGAACTCTGTTACCAATGGTTGAATACCAATGTTTTAGGAATTATGACAAAAAAATGTTGATAATTAATGAAAAATCGTTTTGTGAAGTATACAAAGGCGGTTCTTCCAAGCCAATTGATATACAGCTGTCAACCTGATATTTCTAAAAACGCAGACGTCTGATCTACTGAAACCATATAAGAATAACTTACATTCATGGAGGTTTTAAGTCGTTTCGTCAAATAATCGAAAAATATAAAAACTATTCAAAAATTTAGTTTTTTTCTTTTCCCCTCGTAAACTGGCAACACCACAATGACAGAACGCTATATCTGATATTGTTAAAAAGCTGAACAAATTATCTTTTTCTGAGTGCAAACAGCAGAACTCTAACTAAAATAGCTTAAACGATATTAGCGGTTCAATACCAATGTTTTAGGAATTATGACAACAAAATGTTGATAATTAATGAAAAATCGTTTTGTGAAGTATACAAAGGCGGTTCTTCCAAGCCAATTGATATACAGGTGTCAACCTGATATTTCTAAAAACGCAGACGTCTGATCTACTGAAACCATATAAGAATAACCTACATTCATGGAGGTTTTAAGTCGTTTCGTCAAATAATCGAAAAATATAAAAACTATTCAAAAATTTAGTTTTTTTCTTTTCCCCTCGTAAACTGGCAACACCACAATGACAGAACGCTATATCTGATACTGTTAAAAAGCTGAACAAATTATCTTTGTCTGAGTGCAAACAGCAGAACTCTAACTAAAATAGCTTAAACGATATTAGCGGTTCAATACCAATGTTTTAGGAATTATGACAACAAAATGTTGATAATTAATGAAAAATCGTTTTGTGAAGTATACAAAGGCGGTTCTTCCAAGCCAATTGATATACAGCTGTCAACCCGATATTTCTAAAAACACAGACGTCTGTTGTAATGAAACCATATCAGAATAACCTTCATTCATGGAGGTTTTAAGTCGTTTCGTCAAAAAATCGAAAAATATAAAAACTATTCAAAAATTTAGTTTTTTTCTTTTCGCCCTCGTAAGCTGGCAACACCACAACGTCACAACGCTATATCTGATATTGTAAAAAAGCTGCACAAATTATCTTTCTCTGAGTACAAACAGCAGAACTCTGTTACCAATGGTTGAATACCAATGTTTTAGGAATTATGACAAAAAAATGTTGATAATTAATGAAAAATCGTTTTGTGAAGTATACAAAGGCGGTTCTTCCAAGCCAATTGATATACAGCTGTCAACCTGATATTTCTAAAAACGCAGACGTCTGATCTACTGAAACCATATAAGAATAACTTACATTCATGGAGGTTTTAAGTCGTTTCGTCAAATAATCGAAAAATATAAAAACTATTCAAAAATTTAGTTTTTTTCTTTTCCCCTCGTAAACTGGCAACACCACAATGACAGAACGCTATATCTGATATTGTTAAAAAGCTGAACAAATTATCTTTTTCTGAGTGCAAACAGCAGAACTCTAACTAAAATAGCTTAAACGATATTAGCGGTTCAATACCAATGTTTTAGGAATTATGACAACAAAATGTTGATAATTAATGAAAAATCGTTTTGTGAAGTATACAAAGGCGGTTCTTCCAAGCCAATTGATATACAGGTGTCAACCTGATATTTCTAAAAACGCAGACGTCTGATCTACTGAAACCATATAAGAATAACCTACATTCATGGAGGTTTTAAGTCGTTTCGTCAAATAATCGAAAAATATAAAAACTATTCAAAAATTTAGTTTTTTTCTTTTCCCCTCGTAAACTGGCAACACCACAATGACAGAACGCTATATCTGATACTGTTAAAAAGCTGAACAAATTATCTTTGTCTGAGTGCAAACAGCAGAACTCTAACTAAAATAGCTTAAACGATATTAGCGGTTCAATACCAATGTTTTAGGAATTATGACAACAAAATGTTGATAATTAATGAAAAATCGTTTTGTGAAGTATACAAAGGCGGTTCTTCCAAGCCAATTGATATACAGCTGTCAACCCGATATTTCTAAAAACACAGACGTCTGTTGTAATGAAACCATATCAGAATAACCTTCATTCATGGAGGTTTTAAGTCGTTTCGTCAAAAAATCGAAAAATATAAAAACTATTCAAAAATTTAGTTTTTTTCTTTTCGCCCTCGTAAGCTGGCAACACCACAACGTCACAACGCTATATCTGATATTGTAAAAAAGCTGCACAAATTATCTTTCTATGAGTGCAAACAGCAGAACTCTGTTACCAATGGTTGAATACCAATGTTTTAGGAATTATGACAAAAAAATGTTGATAATTAATGAAAAATCGTTTTGTGAAGTATACAAAGGGCGGTTCTTCCAAGCCAATTGATATACAGCTGTCAACCTGATATTTCTAAAAACGCAGACGTCTGATCTACTGAAACCATATAAGAATAACTTACATTCATGGAGGTTTTAAGTCGTTTCGTCAAATAATCGAAAAATATAAAAACTATTCAAAAATTTAGTTTTTTTCTTTTCCCCTCGTAAACTGGCAACACCACAATGACAGAACGCTATATCTGATATTGTTAAAAAGCTGAACAAATTATCTTTTTCTGAGTGCAAACAGCAGAACTCTAACTAAAATAGCTTAAACGATATTAGCGGTTCAATACCAATGTTTTAGGAATTATGACAACAAAATGTTGATAATTAATGAAAAAATCGTTTTGTGAAGTATACAAAGGCGGTTCTTCCAAGCCAATTGATATACAGGTGTCAACCTGATATTTCTAAAAACGCAGACGTCTGATCTACTGAAACCATATAAGAATAACCTACATTCATGGAGGTTTTAAGTCGTTTCGTCAAATAATCGAAAAATATAAAAACTATTCAAAAATTTAGTTTTTTTCTTTTCCCCTCGTAAACTGGCAACACCACAATGACAGAACGCTATATCTGATAATGTTAAAAAGCTGAACAAATTATCTTTTTCTGAGTGCAAACAGCAGAACTCTAACTAAAATAGCTTAAACGATATTAGCGGTTCAATACCAATGTTTTAGGAATTATGACAACAAAATGTTGATAATTAATGAAAAATCGTTTTGTGAAGTATACAAAGGCGGTTCTTCCAAGCCAATTGATATACAGCTGTCAACCCGATCTTTCGAAAACAACAGACGTTTGTTCTACTTAAAGCATATCAGAATAACCTTCATTCATGGAGGTTTTAAGTCGTTTCGTCAGAAAATCGAAAAATATAAAAACTATTCAAAAATATAGTTTTTTTTTTTTTCGTCCTCGTAAACTGCCAACGCAAAAACGTCAGAACGCTATATCTGATAATTTAATAAAGCTAAGTAAACTATCTTTCTCTGAGTGTAAACAGCAGATCTCTAACTAAAATAGCTTAAAAGATATTAGCGGTTCAATACCAATGTTTTAGGAATTATGACAAATAAATGTTGATAATTAATGAAAAATCGTTTCGTAAAGTATACAAAGGCGGTTCTTCCAAGCCAATTGATATACAGCTGTCAACCCGATATTTCGAAAACCACAGACATCTGTTCTACTGAAACCATATCAGAATAACCTACATTCATGGAGGTTTTAAGGTCGTTTCGTCAGAAAATCGAAAAATATAAAAACTATTCAAAAATTTAGTTTTTTTCTTTTCGCCCTGGTAAACTGGCAACACCACAACGTCAGGACGCTATATCTGATAATTTAATAAAGCAATGTAAACTATCTTTCTCTGAGTGTAAACAGCAGATCTCTAACTAAAATAGCTTAAAAGATATTAACGGTTCAATACCAACGTTTTTCAAGTTATGACTAAAATTGTTGATAATAAATGAAAATTCGTTTTTTGAAGTATACAAAGGCGGTTCTTCCAAGCCAATTGATATACAGCTGTCAACCCGATATTTCTAAAAACACAGACGTCTGTTCTAATGAAACCATATCAGAATTACCTACATTCATGGAGGTTTTAAGTCGTTTCGTCAGAAAATCGAAAAATATAAAAACTATTCAAAAATTTAGTTTTTTTCTTTTCGCCCTCGTAAACTGCCAACGCAAAAACGTCAGAACGCTATATCTGATAATGTAAGAAAGCTGAACAAATTATCTTTCTCTGAGTGCAAACACCAGAACTCTACCTAAAATAGTTTTAAAAGATATTAGCGGTTCAATACCAATGTTTTAGGAATTATGACAAAAAAATGTTGATAATTAATGAAAAATCGTTTTGTGAAGTATACAAAGGCGGTTCTTCCAAGCCAATTGATATACAGCTGTCAACCCGATATTTCGAAAACCACAGACGTCTGTTCTTCTTAAAGCATATCAGAATAACCTTCATTCATGGAGGTTTTAAGTCGTTTCGTCAGAAAATCGAAAAATATAAAAAACTATTCAAAAATTTAGTTTTTTTCTTCTCGCCCTGGTAAACTGGCAACACCACAACGTCAGGACGCTATATCTGATAATTTAATAAAGCAATGTAAACTATCTTTCTCTGAGTGTAAACAGCAGATCTCTAACTAAAATAGCTTAAAAGATATTAACGGTTCAATACCAACGTTTTTCAAGTTATGACTAAAATTGTTGATAATAAATGAAAATTCGTTTTGTGAAGTATACAAAGGCGGTTCTTCCAAGCCAATTGATATACAGCTGTCAACCCGATATTTCGAAAACCACAGACGTCTGTTCTACTTAAACCATATCAGAATCACCTACATTCTTGGAGGTTTTAAGGCGTTTCGTCAAAAAATCGAAAAATATAAAAACTATTTAAAAATTTAGTTTTTTTCTTTTCACCCTCGTAAACTGGCAACACCACAACGTCAGAACGCTCTATCTGATAATGTAAGAAAGCTGAACAAATTATCTTTCTCTGAGTGCAAACAGCAGAACTCTACCTAAAATAGTTTAAAAGATATTAGCGGTTCAATACCAATGTTTTAGGAATTATGACAAATAAATGTTGATAATTAATGAAAAATCGTTTCGTTAAAAGTATACAAAGGCGGTTCTTCCAAGCCAATTGATATACAGCTGTCAACCCGATATTTCGAAAACCACAGACATCTGTTCTACTGAAACCATATCAGAATAACCTACATTCATGGAGGTTTTAAGTCGTTTCGTCAGAAAATCGAAAAATATAAAAACTATTCAAAAATTTAGTTTTTTTTCTTTTCGCCCTGGTAAACTGGCAACACCACAACGTCAGGACGCTATATCTGATAATTTAATAAAGCAATGTAAACTATCTTTCTCTGAGTGTAAACAGCAGATCTCTAACTAAAATAGCTTAAAAGATATTAACGGTTCAATACCAACGTTTTTCAAGTTATGACTAAAATTGTTGATAATAAATGAAAATTCGTTTTTTGAAGTATACAAAGGCGGTTCTTCCAAGCCAATTGATATACAGCTGTCAACCCGATATTTCTAAAAACACAGACGTCTGTTCTAATGAAACCATATCAGAATTACCTACATTCATGGAGGTTTTAAGTCGTTTCGTCAGAAAATCGAAAAATATAAAAACTATTCAAAAATTTAGTTTTTTTCTTTTCGCCCTCGTAAACTGCCAACGCAAAAACGTCAGAACGCTATATCTGATAATGTAAGAAAGCTGAACAAATTATCTTTCTCTGAGTGCAAACACCAGAACTCTACCTAAAATAGTTTAAAAGATATTAGCGGTTCAATACCAATGTTTTAGGAATTATGACAAAAAAATGTTGATAATTAATGAAAAATCGTTTTGTGAAGTATACAAAGGCGGTTCTTCCAAGCCAATTGATATACAGCTGTCAACCCGATATTTCGAAAACCACAGACGTCTGTTCTTCTTAAAGCATATCAGAATAACCTTCATTCATGGAGGTTTTAAGTCGTTTCCTCAGAAAATCGAAAAATATAAAAACTATTCAAAAATTTAGTTTTTTTCTTCTCGCCCTGGTAAACTGGCAACACCACAACGTCAGGACGCTATATCTGATAATTTAATAAAGCAATGTAAACTATCTTTCTCTGAGTGTAAACAGCAGATCTCTAACTAAAATAGCTTAAAAGATATTAACGGTTCAATACCAACGTTTTTCAAGTTATGACTAAAATTGTTGATAATAAATGAAAATTCGTTTTGTGAAGTATACAAAGGCGGTTCTTCCAAGCCAATTGATATACAGCTGTCAACCCGATATTTCGAAAACCACAGACGTCTGTTCTACTTAAACCATATCAGAATCACCTACATTCATGGAGGTTTTAAGGCGTTTCGTCAAAAAATCGAAAAATATAAAAACTATTTAAAAATTTAGTTTTTTTCTTTTCACCCTCGTAAACTGGCAACACCACAACGTCAGAACGCTCTATCTGATAATGTAAGAAAGCTGAACAAATTATCTTTCTCTGAGTGCAAACAGCAGAACTCTACCTAAAATAGTTTAAAAGATATTAGCGGTTCAATACCAATGTCTTAGGAATTACGACAAAAAAATGTTAATAATTAATGAAAAATCGTTTTGTGAAGTATACAAAGGCGGTTCTTCCAAGCCAATTGATATACAGCTGTCAACCCGATATTTCTAAAAACACAGACGTTTGTTCTAATGAAACCATATCAGAATTACCTACATTCATGGAGGTTTTAAGGCGTTTCGTGAAAAAATCGAAAAATATAAAAACTATTCAAAAATTTAGAATTTTTTTTCTCACCCTGGTAAACTGGCTACACCACAACGTCAGGACGCTAAATCTGATAATTTAATAAAGCTAACTAAACTATCTTTCTCTGAGTGCAAACAGCAGATCTCTAACTAAATTAGCTTAAATGATATTAACGGTTCAATACCAACGTTTTTCAAGTTATGACTAAAATTGTTGATAATAAATGAAAATTCGTTTTGTGAAGTATACAAAGGCGGTTCTTCCAAGCCAATTGATATACAGCTGTCAACCCGATATTTCTAAAAACACAGACGTCTGTTCTAATGAAACCATATCAGAATTACCTACATTCGTGGAGGTTTTAAGTCGTTTCGTCAGAAAATCGAAAAATATAAAAACTATTCAAAAATTTAGTTTTTTTCTTTTCGCCCTGGTAAACTGCCAACGCCAAAACGTCAGAACGCTATATCTGATAATTTAATAAAGCTAATTAAACTATCTTTTTCTGAGTGTAAACAGCAGAACTCTAACTAAAATAGCTTAAAAGATATTAGCGGTTCAATACCAACGTTTTTCAAGTTATGACTAAAATTGTTGATAATAAATGAAAATTCGTTTTTTGAAGTATACAAAGGCGGTTCTTCCAAGCCAATTGATATACAGCTGTCAACCCGATATTTCGAAAACCACAGACGTCTGTTCTACTTAAACCATATCAGAATCACCTACATTCATGGAGGTTTTAAGGCGTTTCGTCAAAAAATCGAAAAATATAAAAACTATTTAAAAATTTAGTTTTTTTTCTTTTCACCCTCGTAAACTGGCAACACCACAACGTCAGAACGCTCTATCTGATAATGTAAGAAAGCTGAACAAATTATCTTTCTCTGAGTGCAAACAGCAGAACTCTACCTAAAATAGTTTAAAAGATATTAGCGGTTCAATACCAATGTTTTAGGAATTATGACAAATAAATGTTGATAATTAATGAAAAATCGTTTCGTAAAGTATACAAAGGCGGTTCTTCCAAGCCAATTGATATACAGCTGTCAACCCGATATTTCGAAAACCACAGACATCTGTTCTACTGAAACCATATCAGAATAACCTACATTCATGGAGGTTTTAAGTCGTTTCGTCAGAAAATCGAAAAATATAAAAAACTATTCAAAAATTTAGTTTTTTTTCTTTTCGCCCTGGTAAACTGGCAACACCACAACGTCAGGACGCTATATCTGATAATTTAATAAAGCAATGTAAACTATCTTTCTCTGAGTGTAAACAGCAGATCTCTAACTAAAATAGCTTAAAAGATATTAACGGTTCAATACCAACGTTTTTCAAGTTATGACTAAAATTGTTGATAATCAATGAAAATTCGTTTTTTGAAGTATACAAAGGCGGTTCTTCCAAGCCAATTGATATACAGCTGTCAACCCGATATTTCTAAAAACACAGACGTCTGTTCTAATGAAACCATATCAGAATTACCTACATTCATGGAGGTTTTAAGTCGTTTCGTCAGAAAATCGAAAAATATAAAAACTATTCAAAAATTTAGTTTTTTTCTTTTCGCCCTCGTAAACTGCCAACGCAAAAACGTCAGAACGCTATATCTGATAATGTAAGAAAGCTGAACAAATTATCTTTCTCTGAGTGCAAACACCAGAACTCTACCTAAAATAGTTTAAAAGATATTAGCGGTTCAATACCAATGTTTTAGGAATTATGACAAAAAAATGTTGATAATTAATGAAAAATCGTTTTGTGAAGTATACAAAGGCGGTTCTTCCAAGCCAATTGATATACAGCTGTCAACCCGATATTTCGAAAACCACAGACGTCTGTTCTTCTTAAAGCATATCAGAATAACCTTCATTCATGGAGGTTTTAAGTCGTTTCCTCAGAAAATCGAAAAATATAAAAACTATTCAAAAATTTAGTTTTTTTCTTCTCGCCCTGGTAAACTGGCAACACCACAACGTCAGGACGCTATATCTGATAATTTAATAAAGCAATGTAAACTATCTTTCTCTGAGTGTAAACAGCAGATCTCTAACTAAAATAGCTTAAAAGATATTAACGGTTCAATACCAACGTTTTTCAAGTTATGACTAAAATTGTTGATAATAAATGAAAATTCGTTTTGTGAAGTATACAAAGGCGGTTCTTCCAAGCCAATTGATATACAGCTGTCAACCCGATATTTCGAAAACCACAGACGTCTGTTCTACTTAAACCATATCAGAATCACCTACATTCATGGAGGTTTTAAGGCGTTTCGTCAAAAAATCGAAAAATATAAAAACTATTTAAAAATTTAGTTTTTTTCTTTTCACCCTCGTAAACTGGCAACACCACAACGTCAGAACGCTCTATCTGATAATGTAAGAAAGCTGAACAAATTATCTTTCTCTGAGTGCAAACAGCAGAACTCTACCTAAAATAGTTTAAAAGATATTAGCGGTTCAATACCAATGTCTTAGGAATTACGACAAAAAAATGTTAATAATTAATGAAAAATCGTTTTGTGAAGTATACAAAGGCGGTTCTTCCAAGCCAATTGATATACAGCTGTCAACCCGATATTTCTAAAAACACAGACGTTTGTTCTAATGAAACCATATCAGAATTACCTACATTCATGGAGGTTTTAAGGCGTTTCGTGAAAAAATCGAAAAATATAAAAACTATTCAAAAATTTAGAATTTTTTTTCTCACCCTGGTAAACTGGCTACACCACAACGTCAGGACGCTAAATCTGATAATTTAATAAAGCTAACTAAACTATCTTTCTCTGAGTGCAAACAGCAGATCTCTAACTAAATTAGCTTAAATGATATTAACGGTTCAATACCAACGTTTTTCAAGTTATGACTAAAATTGTTGATAATAAATGAAAATTCGTTTTGTGAAGTATACAAAGGCGGTTCTTCCAAGCCAATTGATATACAGCTGTCAACCCGATATTTCTAAAAACACAGACGTCTGTTCTAATGAAACCATATCAGAATTACCTACATTCGTGGAGGTTTTAAGTCGTTTCGTCAAAAAATCGAAAAAAATAAAAACTATTCAAAAATTTAGTTTTTTTTCTTTTCGCTCTCGTAAACTGCCAACGCAAAAACGTCAGAACGCTATATCTGATAATTTAATAAAGCAAACTAAACTATCTTTCTCTGAGTGTAAACAGCAGAACTCTACCTAAAATAGCTTAAAAGATATTAGCGGTTCAATACCAATGTTTTAGGAATTATGACAAAAAAATGTTGATAATTAATGAAAAATCGTTTTGTGAAGTATACAAAGGCGGTTCTTCCAAGCCAATTGATATACAGCTGTCAACTCGATCTTTCGAAAACCACAGACGTTTGTTCTACTTAAAGCATATCAGAATAACCTTCATTCATTGAGGTTTTAAGTCGTTTCGTCAGAAAATCGAAAAATATATAAACTATTCAAAAATTTAGTTTTTTTCTTCTCGCCCTGGTAAACTGGAAACACCACAACGTCAGGACGCTATATCTGATAATTTAATAAAGCTAAGTAAACTATCTTTCTCTGAGTGTAAACAGCAGATCTCTAACTAAAATAGCTTAAAAGATATTAACGGTTCAATACCAACGTTTTTCAAATAATGACTAAAATTGTTGATAATAAATGAAAATTCGTTTTGTGAAGTATACAAAGGCGGTTCTTCCAAGCCAATTGATATACAGCTGTCAACCCGATATTTCTAAAAACACAGACGTTTGTTATAATGAAACCATATCAGAATTACCTACATTCATGGAGGTTTTAAGGCGTTTCGTCAAAAAATCGAAAAATATAAAAACTATTCAAAAAATTAGTTTTTTTCTTTTCGCCCTCGTAAACTGCCAACGCAAAAACGTCAGAACGCTATATCTGATAATTTAATAAAGCTAACTAAACTATCTTTCTCTGAGTGTAAACAGCAGAACTCTAACTAAAATAGCTTAAAAGATATTAACGGTTCAATACCAACGTTTTTCAAGTAATGACTAAAATTGTTGATAATAAATGAAAATTCGTTTTGTGAAGTATACAAAGGCGGTTCTTCCAAGCCAATTGATATACAGCTGTCAACCTGATATTTCGAAAACCACAGACGTCTGTTCTACTTAAAGCATATCAGAATAACCTTCATTCATGGAGGTTTTAAGTCGTTTCGTCAAAAAATCGAAAAAAATAAAAACTATTCAAAAATTTAGTTTTTTTCTTTTCGCTCTCGTAAACTGCCAACGCAAAAACGTCAGAACGCTATATCTGATAATTTAATAAAGCAAACTAAACTATCTTTCTCTGAGTGTAAACAGCAGAACTCTACCTAAAATAGCTTAAAAGATATTAGCGGTTCAATACCAATGTTTTAGGAATTATGACAAAAAAATGTTGATAATTAATGAAAAATCGTTTTGTGAAGTATACAAAGGCGGTTCTTCCAAGCCAATTGATATACAGCTGTCAACTCGATCTTTCGAAAACCACAGACGTTTGTTCTACTTAAAGCATATCAGAATAACCTTCATTCATGGAGGTTTTAAGTCGTTTCGTCAGAAAATCGAAAAATATATAAACTATTCAAAAATTTAGTTTTTTTCTTCTCGCCCTGGTAAACTGGAAACACCACAACGTCAGGACGCTATATCTGATAATTTAATAAAGCTAAGTAAACTATCTTTCTCTGAGTGTAAACAGCAGATCTCTAACTAAAATAGCTTAAAAGATATTAACGGTTCAATACCAACGTTTTTCAAGTAATGACTAAAATTGTTGATAATAAATGAAAATTCGTTTTGTGAAGTATACAAAGGCGGTTCTTCCAAGCCAATTGATATACAGCTGTCAACCCGATATTTCTAAAAACACAGACGTTTGTTATAATGAAACCATATCAGAATTACCTACATTCATGGAGGTTTTAAGGCGTTTCGTCAAAAAATCGAAAAATATAAAAACTATTCAAAAAATTAGTTTTTTTCTTTTCGCCCTCGTAAACTGCCAACGCAAAAACGTCAGAACGCTATATCTGATAATTTAATAAAGCTAACTAATCTATCTTTCTCTGAGTGTAAACAGCAGAACTCTAACTAAAATAGCTTAAAAGATATTAACGGTTCAATACCAACGTTTTTCAAGTAATGACTAAAATTGTTGATAATAAATGAAAATTCGTTTTGTGAAGTATACAAAGGCGGTTCTTCCAAGCCAATTGATATACAGCTGTCAACCTGATATTTCGAAAACCACAGACGTCTGTTCTACTTAAAGCATATCAGAATAACCTTCATTCATGGAGGTTTTAAGTCGTTTCGTCAGAAAATCGAAAAATATAAAAACTATTCAAAAATTTATTTTTTTCTTCTCGCCCTGGTAAACTGGCAACACCACAACGTCAGGACGCTATATCTGATAATTTGATAAAGCTAAGTAAACTATCTTTCTCTGAGTTTAAACAGCAGATCTCTAACTAAAATAGCTTAAAAGATATTAACGGTTCAATACCAACGTTTTTCAAGTTATGACTAAAATTGTTGATAATAAATGAAAATTCGCTTTGTGAAGTATACAAAGGCGGTTCTTCCAAGCCAATTGATATACAGCTGTCAACCCGATATTTCTAAAAACACAGACGTCTGTTCTAATGAAACCATATCAGAATTACCTACATTCATGGAGGTTTTAAGTCGTTTCGTCAAAAAATCGAAAAATATAAAAACTATTCAAAAATTTAGTTTTTTTTCTTTTCGCCCTCGTAAACTGGCAACACCACAACGTCAGAACGCTATATCTGATATTGTAAAAAAGCTAACTAAACTATCTTTCTCTGAGTGTAAACAGCAGAACTCTACCTAAAATAGCTTAAAAGATATTAGCGGTTCAATACCAATGTTTTAGGAATTATGACAAAAAAATGTTGATAATTAATGAAAAATCGTTTCGTGAAGTATACAAAGGCGGTTCTTCCAAGCCAATTGATATACAGCTGTCAACCCGATATTTCGAAAACCACAGACGTCTGTTCTACTGAAACCATATCAGAATAACCTACATTCATGGAGGTATTAGGTCGTTTCGTCAAAAAATCGAAAAATATAAAAACTATTCAAAAATTTAGTTTTTTTCTTTTCGCCCTGGTAAACTGGCAACACCACAACGTCAAGACGCTATATCTGATAATTTAATAAAGCTAAGTAAACTATCATTCTCTGAGTGTAAACCACAGACGTCTGTTCTACTTAAACCATATCAGAATAACCTTCATTCATGGAGGTTTTAAGTCGTTTCGTCAAAATATCGAAAAATATAAAAACTATTCAAAAAATTAGTTTTTTTCTTTTCGCCCTCGTAAACTGCCAACGCAAAAACGTCAGAACGCTATATCTGATAATGTAAGAAAGCTGAACAAACTACCTTTCTCTGAGTGTAAACAGCAGATCTCTAACTAAAATAGCTTAAAAGATATTAACGGTTCAATACCAACGTTTTTCAAGTAATGACTAAAATTGTTGATAATAAATGAAAATTCGTTTTGTGAAGTATACAAAGGCGGTTCTTCCAAGCCAATTGATATACAGCTGTCAACCCGATATTTCGAAAACCACAGACGTCTGTTCTACTTAAAGCATATCAGAATAACCTTCATTCATGGAGGTTTTAAGTCGTTTCGTCAGAAAATCGAAAAATATAAAAACTATTCAAAAATTTAGTTTTTTTCTTCTCGCCCTGGTAAACTGGCAACACCACAACGTCAGGACGCTAAATCTGATAATTTAATAAAGCAAAGTAAACTATCTTTCTCTGAGTGTAAACAGCAGATCTCTAACTAAAATAGCTTAAAAGATATTAACGGTTCAATACCAACGTTTTTCAAGTTATGACTAAAATTGTTGATAATAAATGAAAATTCGTTTTGTGAAGTATACAAAGGCGGTTCTTCCCAGCCAATTGATATACAGCTGTCAACCCGATATTTCGAAAACCACAGACGTCTGTTCTACATAAACCATATCAGAATCACCTACATTCATGGAGGTTTTAAGTCGTTTCGTCAAAAAATCGAAAAATATAAAAACTATTCAAAAAATTAGTTTTTTTCTTTTCGCCCTCGTAAACAGCCAACGCCAAAACGTCAGAACGCTATATCTGATAATTTAATAAAGCAATGTAAACTATCTTTCTCTGAGTGTAAACAGCAGATCTCTAACTAAAATAGCTTAAAAGATATTAACGGTTCAATACCAATGTTTTAGGAATTATTACAAAAAAATGTTGATAATTAATGAAAAATCGTTTTGTGAAGTATACAAAGGCGGTTCTTCCAAGCCAATTGATATACAGCTGTCAACCCGATATTTCGATAACCACAGACGTCTGTTTTACTTAAAGCATATCAGAATAACCTTCATTCATGGAGGTTTTAAGTCGTTTCTTCAGAAAATCGAAAAATATAAAAACTATTCAAAAATTTTGTTTTTTTCTTCTCGCCCTGGTAAACTGGCAACACCACAACGTCAGGACGCTATATCTGATAATTTAATAAAGAAAAGTAAACTATCTTTCTCTGAGTGTAAACAGCAGATCTCTAACTAAAATAGCTTAAAAGATATTAACGGTTCAATACCAACGTTTTTCAAGTTATGACTAAAATTGTTGATAATAAATGAAAATTCATTTTGTGAAGTATACAAAGGCGGTTCTTCCAAGCCAATTGATATACAGCTGTCAACCCGATATTTCGAAAACCACAGACGTCTGTTCTACTTAAACCATATCAGAATCACCTACATTCATGGAGGTTTTAAGTCGTTTCGTCAAAAAATCGAAAAATATAAAAACTATTCAAAAAATTAGTTTTTTTCTTTTCGCCCTCGTAAACTGCCAACGCAAAAACGTCAGAACGCTATATCTGATAATTTAATAAAGCTAACTAAACTATCTTTCTCTGAGTGTAAACAGCAGAACTCTAACTAAAATAGCTTAAAAGATATTAACGGTTCAATACCAACGTTTTTCAAGTAATGACTAAAATTGTTGATAATAAATGAAAATTCGTTTTGTGAAGTATACAAAGGCGGTTCTTCCAAGCCAATTGATATACAGCTGTCAACCCGATATTTCTAAAAACACAGACGTTTGTTCTAATGAAACCATATCAGAATTACATACATTCATGGAGGTTTTAAGGCGTTTCGTGAAAAAATCGAAAAATATAAAAACTATTCAAAAATTTAGTTTTTTTCTTCTCACCCTGGTAAACTGGCAACACCACAACGTCAGAACGCTCTATCTGATAATGTAAGAAAGCTGAACAAATTATCTTTCTCTGAGTGCAAACAGCAGAACTCTACCTAAAATAGTTTAAAAGATATTAGCGGTTCAATACCAATGTCTTAGGAATTACGACAAAAAAATGTTGATAATTAATGAAAAATCGTTTTGTGAAGTATACAAAGGCGGTTCTTCCAAGCCAATTGATATACAGCTGTCAACCCGATATTTCGATAACCACAGACGTCTGTTTTACTTAAAGCATATCAGAATAACCTTCATTCATGGAGGTTTTAAGTCGTTTCGTCAGAAAATTGAAAAATATAAAAACTATTCAAAAATTTAGTTTTTTTCTTCTCGCCCTGGTAAACTGGCTACACCACAACGTCAGGACGCTAAATCTGATAATTTAATAAAGCAAAGTAAACTATCTTTCTCTGAGTGTAAACAGCAGATCTCTAACTAAAATAGCTTAAAAGATATTAACGGTTCAATACCAACGTTTTTCAAGTTATGACTAAAATTGTTGATAATAAATGAAAATTCGTTTTGTGAAGTATACAAAGGCGGTTCTTCCAAGCCAATTGATATACAGCTGTCAACTCGATATTTCGAAAACCACAAACGTCTGTTCTACTTAAACCATATCAGAATCACCTACATTCATGGAGGTTTTAAGTCGTTTCGTCAAAATATCGAAAAATATAAAAACTATTCAAAAAATTAGTTTTTTTCTTTTCGCCCTCGTAAACTGCCAACGCAAAAACGTCAGAACGCTATATCTGATAATGTAAGAAAGCTGAACAAACTACCTTTCTCTGAGTGTAAACAGCAGATCTCTAACTAAAATAGCTTAAAAGATATTAACGGTTCAATACCAACGTTTTTCAAGTAATGACTAAAATTGTTGATAATAAATGAAAATTCGTTTTGTGAAGTATACAAAGGCGGTTCTTCCAAGCCAATTGATATACAGCTGTCAACCCGATATTTCGAAAACCACAGACGTCTGTTCTACTTAAAGCATATCAGAATAACCTTCATTCATGGAGGTTTTAAGTCGTTTCGTCAGAAAATCGAAAAATATAAAAACTATTCAAAAATTTAGTTTTTTTCTTCTCGCCCTGGTAAACTGGCAACACCACAACGTCAGGACGCTAAATCTGATAATTTAATAAAGCAAAGTAAACTATCTTTCTCTGAGTGTAAACAGCAGATCTCTAACTAAAATAGCTTAAAAGATATTAACGGTTCAATACCAACGTTTTTCAAGTTATGACTAAAATTGTTGATAATAAATGAAAATTCGTTTTGTGAAGTATACAAAGGCGGTTCTTCCCAGCCAATTGATATACAGCTGTCAACCCGATATTTCGAAAACCACAGACGTCTGTTCTACATAAACCATATCAGAATCACCTACATTCATGGAGGTTTTAAGTCGTTTCGTCAAAAAATCGAAAAAAATAAAAACTATTCAAAAAATTAGTTTTTTTCTTTTCGCCCTCGTAAACAGCCAACGCCAAAACGTCAGAACGCTATATCTGATAATTTAATAAAGCAATGTAAACTATCTTTCTCTGAGTGTAAACAGCAGATCTCTAACTAAAATAGCTTAAAAGATATTAACGGTTCAATACCAATGTTTTAGGAATTATTACAAAAAAATGTTGATAATTAATGAAAAATCGTTTTGTGAAGTATACAAAGGCGGTTCTTCCAAGCCAATTGATATACAGCTGTCAACCCGATATTTCGATAACCACAGACGTCTGTTTTACTTAAAGCATATCAGAATAACCTTCATTCATGGAGGTTTTAAGTCGTTTCTTCAGAAAATCGAAAAATATAAAAACTATTCAAAAATTTTGTTTTTTTCTTCTCGCCCTGGTAAACTGGCAACACCACAACGTCAGGACGCTATATCTGATAATTTAATAAAGAAAAGTAAACTATCTTTCTCTGAGTGTAAACAGCAGATCTCTAACTAAAATAGCTTAAAAGATATTAACGGTTCAATACCAACGTTTTTCAAGTTATGACTAAAATTGTTGATAATAAATGAAAATTCATTTTGTGAAGTATACAAAGGCGGTTCTTCCAAGCCAATTGATATACAGCTGTCAACCCGATATTTCGAAAACCACAGACGTCTGTTCTACTTAAACCATATCAGAATCACCTACATTCATGGAGGTTTTAAGTCGTTTCGTCAAAAAATCGAAAAATATAAAAACTATTCAAAAAATTAGTTTTTTTCTTTTCGCCCTCGTAAACTGCCAACGCAAAAACGTCAGAACGCTATATCTGATAATTTAATAAAGCTAACTAAACTATCTTTCTCTGAGTGTAAACAGCAGAACTCTAACTAAAATAGCTTAAAAGATATTAACGGTTCAATACCAACGTTTTTCAAGTAATGACTAAAATTGTTGATAATAAATGAAAATTCGTTTTGTGAAGTATACAAAGGCGGTTCTTCCAAGCCAATTGATATACAGCTGTCAACCCGATATTTCTAAAAACACAGACGTCTGTTCTAATGAAACCATATCAGAATTACCTACATTCATGGAGGTTTTAAGTCGTTTCGTCAAAAAATCGAAAAATATAAAAACTATTCAAAAATTTATTTTTTTCTTCTCGCCCTGGTAAACTGGCAACACCACAACGTCAGGACGCTATATCTGATAATTTGATAAAGCTAAGTAAACTATCTTTCTCTGAGTTTAAACAGCAGATCTCTAACTAAAATAGCTTAAAAGATATTAACGGTTCAATACCAAAGTTTTTCAAGTAATGACTAAAATTGTTGATAATAAATGAAAATTCGTTTTGTGAAGTATACAAAGGCGGTTCTTCCAAGCCATTTGATATACAGCTGTCAACCTGATATTTCGAAAACCACAGACGTCTGTTCTACTTAAAGCATATCAGAATAACCTTCATTCATGGAGGTTTTAAGTCGTTTCGTCAGAAAATCGAAAAATATAAAAACTATTCAAAAATTTAGTTTTTTTCTTCTCGCCCTGGTAAACTGGCTACACCACAACGTCAGGACGCTAAATCTGATAATTTAATAAAGCAAAGTAAACTATCTTTCTCTGAGTGTAAACAGCAGATCTCTAACTAAAATAGCTTAAAAGATATTAACGGTTCAATACCAACGTTTTTCAAGTTATGACTAAAATTGTTGATAATAAATGAAAATTCGTTTTGTGAAGTATACAAAGGCGGTTCTTCCAAGCCAATTGATATACAGCTGTCAACTCGATATTTCGAAAACCACAAACGTCTGTTCTACTTAAACCATATCAGAATCACCTACATTCATGGAGGTTTTAAGTCGTTTCGTCAAAATATCGAAAAATATAAAAACTATTCAAAAAATTAGTTTTTTTCTTTTCGCCCTCGTAAACTGCCAACGCAAAAACGTCAGAACGCTATATCTGATAATGTAAGAAAGCTGAACAAATTATCTTTCTCTGAGTGTAAACAGCAGATCTCTACCTAAAATAGTTTAAAAGATATTAGCGGTTCAATACCAATGTTTTAGGAATTATGACAAAAAAATGTTGATAATTAATGAAAAATCGTTTTGTGAAGTATACAAAGGCGGTTCTTCCAAGCCAATTGATATACAGCTGTCAACCCGATATTTCGAAAACCACAGACGTCTGTTCTACTTAAAGCATATCAGAATAACCTTCATTCATGGAGGTTTTAAGTCGTTTCGTCAAAAAATCGAAAAATATAAAAACTATTCAAAAAATTAGTTTTTTTCTTTTCGCCCTCGTAAACTGCCAACGCAAAAACGTCAGAACGCTATATCTGATAATTTAATAAAGCTAACTAAACTATCTTTCTCTGAGTGTAAACAGCAGAACTCTAACTAAAATTGCTTAAAAGATATTAACGGTTCAATACCAACGTTTTTCAAGTAATGACTAAAATTGTTGATAATAAATGAAAATTCGTTTTGTGAAGTATACAAAGGCGGTTCTTCCAAGCCAATTGATATACAGCTGTCAACCCGATATTTCTAAAAACACAGACGTCTGTTCTAATGAAACCATATCAGAATTACCTACATTCATGGAGGTTTTAAGTCGTTTCGTCAAAAAATCGAAAAATATAAAAACTATTCAAAAATTTATTTTTTTCTTCTCGCCCTGGTAAACTGGCAACACCACAACGTCAGGACGCTATATCTGATAATTTGATAAAGCTAAGTAAACTATCTTTCTCTGAGTTTAAACAGCAGATCTCTAACTAAAATAGCTTAAAAGATATTAACGGTTCAATACCAACGTTTTTCAAGTAATGACTAAAATTGTTGATAATAAATGAAAATTCGTTTTGTGAAGTATACAAAGGCGGTTCTTCCAAGCCAATTGATATACAGCTGTCAACCTGATATTTCGAAAACCACAGACGTCTGTTCTACTTAAAGCATATCAGAATAACCTTCATTCAAGGAGGTTTTAAGTCGTTTCGTCAGAAAATCGAAAAATATAAAAACTATTCAAAAATTTAGTTTTTTTCTTCTCGCCCTGGTAAACTGGCTACACCACAACGTCAGGACGCTAAATCTGATAATTTAATAAAGCAAAGTAAACTATCTTTCTCTGAGTGTAAACAGCAGATCTCTAACTAAAATAGCTTAAAAGATATTAACGGTTCAATACCAACGTTTTTCAAGTTATGACTAAAATTGTTGATAATAAATGAAAATTCGTTTTGTGAAGTATACAAAGGCGGTTCTTCCAAGCCAATTGATATACAGCTGTCAACTCGATATTTCGAAAACCACAAACGTCTGTTCTACTTAAACCATATCAGAATCACCTACATTCATGGAGGTTTTAAGTCGTTTCGTCAAAATATCGAAAAATATAAAAACTATTCAAAAAATTAGTTTTTTTCTTTTCGCCCTCGTAAACTGCCAACGCAAAAACGTCAGAACGCTATATCTGATAATTTGATAAAGCTAAGTAAACTATCTTTCTCTGAGTTTAAACAGCAGATCTCTAACTAAAATAGCTTAAAAGATATTAACGGTTCAATACCAACGTTTTTCAAGTAATGACTAAAATTGTTGATAATAAATGAAAATTCGTTTTGTGAAGTATACAAAGGCGGTTCTTCCAAGCCAATTTATATACAGCTGTCAACCCGATATTTCGAAAACCACAGACGTCTGTTCTACTTAAAGCATATCAGAATAACCTTCATTCATGGAGGTTTTAAGTCGTTTCGTCAAAAAATCGAAAAATATAAAAACTATTCAAAAATTTATTTTTTTCTTCTCGCCCTGGTAAACTGGCAACACCACAACGTCAGGACGCTATATCTGATAATTTGATAAAGCTAAGTAAACTATCTTTCTCTGAGTTTAAACAGCAGATCTCTAACTAAAATAGCTTAAAAGATATTAACGGTTCAATACCAACGTTTTTCAAGTAATGACTAAAATTGTTGATAATAAATGAAAATTCGTTTTGTGAAGTATACAAAGGCGGTTCTTCCAAGCCAATTGATATACAGCTGTCAACCTGATATTTCGAAAACCACAGACGTCTGTTCTACTTAAAGCATATCAGAATAACCTTCATTCATGGAGGTTTTAAGTCGTTTCGTCAGAAAATCGAAAAATATAAAAACTATTCAAAAATTTAGTTTTTTTCTTCTCGCCCTGGTAAACTGGCTACACCACAACGTCAGGACGCTAAATCTGATAATTTAATAAAGCAAAGTAAACTATCTTTCTCTGAGTGTAAACAGCAGATCTCTAACTAAAATAGCTTAAAAGATATTAACGGTTCAATACCAACGTTTTTCAAGTTATGACTAAAATTGTTGATAATAAATGAAAATTCGTTTTGTGAAGTATACAAAGGCGGTTCTTCCAAGCCAATTGATATACAGCTGTCAACTCGATATTTCGAAAACCACAAACGTCTGTTCTACTTAAACCATATCAGAATCACCTACATTCATGGAGGTTTTAAGTCGTTTCGTCAAAATATCGAAAAATATAAAAACTATTCAAAAAATTAGTTTTTTTCTTTTCGCCCTCGTAAACTGCCAACGCAAAAACGTCAGAACGCTATATCTGATAATGTAAGAAAGCTGAACAAATTATCTTTCTCTGAGTGTAAACAGCAGATCTCTACCTAAAATAGTTTAAAAGATATTAGCGGTTCAATACCAATGTTTTAGGAATTATGACAAAAAAATGTTGATAATTAATGAAAAATCGTTTTGTGAAGTATACAAAGGCGGTTCTTCCAAGCCAATTGATATACAGCTGTCAACCCGATATTTCGAAAACCACAGACGTCTGTTCTACTTAAAGCATATCAGAATAACCTTCATTCATGGAGGTTTTAAGTCGTTTCGTCAAAAAATCGAAAAATATAAAAACTATTCAAAAAATTAGTTTTTTTCTTTTCGCCCTCGTAAACTGCCAACGCAAAAACGTCAGAACGCTATATCTGATAATTTAATAAAGCTAACTAAACTATCTTTCTCTGAGTGTAAACAGCAGAACTCTAACTAAAATTGCTTAAAAGATATTAACGGTTCAATACCAACGTTTTTCAAGTAATGACTAAAATTGTTGATAATAAATGAAAATTCGTTTTGTGAAGTATACAAAGGCGGTTCTTCCAAGCCAATTGATATACAGCTGTCAACCCGATATTTCTAAAAACACAGACGTCTGTTCTAATGAAACCATATCAGAATTACCTACATTCATGGAGGTTTTAAGTCGTTTCGTCAAAAAATCGAAAAATATAAAAACTATTCAAAAATTTATTTTTTTCTTCTCGCCCTGGTAAACTGGCAACACCACAACGTCAGGACGCTATATCTGATAATTTGATAAAGCTAAGTAAACTATCTTTCTCTGAGTTTAAACAGCAGATCTCTAACTAAAATAGCTTAAAAGATATTAACGGTTCAATACCAACGTTTTTCAAGTAATGACTAAAATTGTTGATAATAAATGAAAATTCGTTTTGTGAAGTATACAAAGGCGGTTCTTCCAAGCCAATTGATATACAGCTGTCAACCTGATATTTCGAAAACCACAGACGTCTGTTCTACTTAAAGCATATCAGAATAACCTTCATTCATGGAGGTTTTAAGTCGTTTCGTCAGAAAATCGAAAAATATAAAAACTATTCAAAAATTTAGTTTTTTTCTTCTCGCCCTGGTAAACTGGCTACACCACAACGTCAGGACGCTAAATCTGATAATTTAATAAAGCAAAGTAAACTATCTTTCTCTGAGTGTAAACAGCAGATCTCTAACTAAAATAGCTTAAAAGATATTAACGGTTCAATACCAACGTTTTTCAAGTTATGACTAAAATTGTTGATAATAAATGAAAATTCGTTTTGTGAAGTATACAAAGGCGGTTCTTCCAAGCCAATTGATATACAGCTGTCAACTCGATATTTCGAAAACCACAAACGTCTGTTCTACTTAAACCATATCAGAATCACCTACATTCATGGAGGTTTTAAGTCGTTTCGTCAAAATATCGAAAAATATAAAAACTATTCAAAAAATTAGTTTTTTTCTTTTCGCCCTCGTAAACTGCCAACGCAAAAACGTCAGAACGCTATATCTGATAATTTGATAAAGCTAAGTAAACTATCTTTCTCTGAGTTTAAACAGCAGATCTCTAACTAAAATAGCTTAAAAGATATTAACGGTTCAATACCAACGTTTTTCAAGTTATGACTAAAATTGTTGATAATAAATGAAAATTCGTTTTGTGAAGTATACAAAGGCGGTTCTTCCAAGCCAATTTATATACAGCTGTCAACCCGATATTTCGAAAACCACAGACGTCTGTTCTACTTAAAGCATATCAGAATAACCTTCATTCATGGAGGTTTTAAGTCGTTTCGTCAAAAAATCGAAAAATATAAAAACTATTCAAAAATTTAGTTTTTTTCTTCTCGGCCTGGTAAACTGGCAACACCACAACGTCAGGACGCTATATCTGATAATTTAATAAAGTAAAGTAAACTATCTTTCTCTGAGTGTAAACAGCAGATCTCTAACTAAAATAGCTTAAAAGATATTAACGGTTCAATACCAACGTTTTTCAAGTTATGACTAAAATTGTTGATAATAAATGAAAATTCGTTTTGTGAAGTATACAAAGGCGGTTCTTCCAAGCCAATTGATATACAGCTGTCAACCCGATATTTCGAAAACCACAGATGTCTGTTCTACATAAACCATATCAGAATCACCTACATTCATGGAGGTTTTAAGTCGTTTCGTCAAAAAATCGAAAAATATAAAAACTATTCAAAAAATTAGTTTTTTTCTTTTCGCCCTCGTAAACTGCCAACGCCAAAACGTCAGAACGCTATATCTGATAATTTGATAAAGCTAAGTAAACTATCTTTCTCTGAGTTTAAACAGCAGATCTCTAACTAAAATAGCTTAAAAGATATTAACGGTTCAATACCAACGTTTTTCAAGTAATGACTAAAATTGTTGATAATAAATGAAAATTCGTTTTGTGAAGTATACAAAGGCGGTTCTTCCAAGCCAATTGATATACAGCTGTCAACCTGATATTTCGAAAACCACAGACGTCGGTTCTACTTAAAGCATATCAGAATAACCTTCATTCATGGAGGTTTTAAGTCGTTTCGTCAGAAAATCGAAAAATATAAAAACTATTCAAAAATTTAGTTTTTTTCTTCTCGCCCTGGTAAACTGGCTACACCACAACGTCAGGACGCTAAATCTGATAATTTAATAAAGCAAAGTAAACTATCTTTCTCTGAGTGTAAACAGCAGATCTCTAACTAAAATAGCTTAAAAGATATTAACGGTTCAATACCACCGTTTTTCAAGTTATGACTAAAATTGTTGATAATAAATGAAAATTCGTTTTGTGAAGTATACAAAGGCGGTTCTTCCAAGCCAATTGATATACAGCTGTCAACCCGATATTTCGAAAACCACAGACGTCTGTTCTACTTAAACCATATCAGAATCACCTACATTCATGGAGGTTTTAAGTCGTTTCGTCAAAAAATCGAAAAATATAAAAACTATTCAAAAAATTAGTTTTTTTCTTTTCGCCCTCGTAAACTGCCAACGCAAAAACGTCAGAACGCTATATCTGATAATTTAATAAAGTAAAGTAAACTATCTTTCTCTGAGTGTAAACAGCAGATCTCTACCTAAAATAGTTTAAAAGATATTAGCGGTTCAATACCAATGTTTTAGGAACTATGACAAAAAAATGTTGATAATTAATGAAAAATCGTTTTGTGAAGTCTACAAAGGCGGTTCTTCCAAGCCAATTTATATACAGCTGTCAACCCGATATTTCGAAAACCACAGACGTCTGTTCTACTTAAAGCATATCAGAATAACCTTCATTCATGGAGGTTTTAAGTCGTTTCGTCAAAAAATCGAAAAATATAAAAACTATTCAAAAATTTAGTTTTTTTCTTCTCGGCCTGGTAAACTGGCAACACCACAACGTCAGGACGCTATATCTGATAATTTAATAAAGTAAAGTAAACTATCTTTCTCTGAGTGTAAACAGCAGATCTCTAACTAAAATAGCTTAAAAGATATTAACGGTTCAATACCAACGTTTTTCAAGTTATGACTAAAATTGTTGATAATAAATGAAAATTCGTTTTGTGAAGTATACAAAGGCGGTTCTTCCAAGCCAATTGATATACAGCTGTCAACCCGATATTTCGAAAACCACAGACGTCTGTTCTACATAAACCATATCAGAATCACCTACATTCATGGAGGTTTTAAGTCGTTTCGTCAAAAAATCGAAAAATATAAAAACTATTCAAAAAATTAGTTTTTTTCTTTTCGCCCTCGTAAACTGCCAACGCCAAAACGTCAGAACGCTATATCTGATAATTTGATAAAGCTAAGTAAACTATCTTTCTCTGAGTTTAAACAGCAGATCTCTAACTAAAATAGCTTAAAAGATATTAACGGTTCAATACCAACGTTTTTCAAGTAATGACTAAAATTGTTGATAATAAATGAAAATTCGTTTTGTGAAGTATACAAAGGCGGTTCTTCCAAGCCAATTGATATACAGCTGTCAACCTGATATTTCGAAAACCACAGACGTCGGTTCTACTTAAAGCATATCAGAATAACCTTCATTCATGGAGGTTTTAAGTCGTTTCGTCAGAAAATCGAAAAATATAAAAACTATTCAAAAATTTAGTTTTTTTCTTCTCGCCCTGGTAAACTGGCTACACCACAACGTCAGGACGCTAAATCTGATAATTTAATAAAGCAAAGTAAACTATCTTTCTCTGAGTGTAAACAGCAGATCTCTAACTAAAATAGCTTAAAAGATATTAACGGTTCAATACCAACGTTTTTCAAGTTATGACTAAAATTGTTGATAATAAATGAAAATTCGTTTTGTGAAGTATACAAAGGCGGTTCTTCCAAGCCAATTGATATACAGCTGTCAACCCGATATTTCGAAAACCACAGACGTCTGTTTTACTTAAAGCATATCAGAATAACCTTCATTCATGGAGGTTTTAAGTCGTTTCGTCAGAAAATCGAAAAATATAAAAACTATTCAAAAATTTAGTTTTTTTCTTCTCGCCCTGGTAAACTGCCAACGCAAAAACGTCAGAACGCTATATCTGATAATTTAATAAAGCTAACTAAACTATCTTTCTCTGAGTGTAAACAGCAGAACTCTAACTAAAATAGCTTAAAAGATATTAACGGTTCAATACCAACGTTTTTCAAGTAATGACTAAAATTGTTGATAATAAATGAAAATTCGTTTTGTGAAGTATACAAAGGCGGTTCTTCCAAGCCAATTGATATACAGCTGTCAACCCGATATTTCTAAAAACACAGACGTCTGTTCTAATGAAACCATATCAGAATTACCTACATTCATGGAGGTTTTAAGTCGTTTCGTCAAAAAATCGAAAAATATAAAAACTATTCAAAAATTTATTTTTTTCTTCTCGCCCTGGTAAACTGGCAACACCACAACGTCAGGACGCTATATCTGATAATTTAATAAAGCTAAGTAAACTACCTTTCTCTGAGTGTAAACAGCAGATCTCTAACTAAAATAGCTTAAAAGATATTAACGGTTCAATACCAACGTTTTTCAAGTAATGACTAAAATTGTTGATAATAAATGAAAATTCGTTTTGTGAAGTATACAAAGGCGGTTCTTCCAAGCCAATTGATATACAGCTGTCAACCTGATATTTCGAAAACCACAGACGTCTGTTCTACTTAAAGCATATCAGAATAACCTTCATTCATGGAGGTTTTAAGTCGTTTCGTCAGAAAATCGAAAAATATAAAAACTATTCAAAAATTTAGTTTTTTTTTCTCGCCCTCATAAACTGGCAACACCACAACGTCAGGACGCTATATCTGATAATTTAATAAAGCTAAGTAAACTACCTTTCTCTGAGTGTAAACAGCAGATCTCTAACTAAAATAGCTTAAAAGATATTAACGGTTCAATACCAACGTTTTTCAAGTAATGACTAAAATTGTTGATAATAAATGAAAATTCGTTTTGTGAAGTATACAAAGGCGGTTCTTCCAAGCCAATTGATATACAGCTGTCAACCCGATATTTCTAAAAACACAGACGTTTGTTCTAATGAAACCATATCAGAATTACCTACATTCATGGAGGTTTTAAGGCGTTTCGTCAAAAAATCACAATGACAGAACGCTATATCTGATATTGTTAAAAAGCTGAACAAATTATCTTTTTCTGAGTGCAAACAGCAGAACTCTAACTAAAATAGCTTAAACGATATTAGCGGTTCAATACCAATGTTTTAGGAATTATGACAACAAAATGTTGATAATTAATGAAAAATCGTTTTGTGAAGTATACAAAGGCGGTTCTTCCAAGCCAATTGATATACAGCTGTCAACCCGATATTTCTAAAAACACAGACGTCTGTTGTAATGAAACCATATCAGAATAACCTTCATTCATGGAGGTTTTAAGTCGTTTCGTCAAAAAATCGAAAAATATAAAAACTATTCAAAAATTTAGTTTTTTTCTTTTCGCCCTCGTAAGCTGGCAACACCACAACGTCACAACGCTATATCTGATATTGTAAAAAAGCTGCACAAATTATCTTTCTCTGAGTGCAAACAGCAGAACTCTGTTACCAATGGTTGAATACCAATGTTTTAGGAATTATGACAAAAAAATATTGATAATTAATGAAAAATCGTTTTGTGAAGTATACAAAGGCGGTTCTTCCAAGCCAATTGATATACAGGTGTCAACCTGATATTTCTAAAAACGCAGACGTCTGATCTACTGAAACCATATAAGAATAACCTACATTCATGGAGGTTTTAAGTCGTTTCGTCAAATAATCGAAAAATATAAAAACTATTCAAAAATTTAGTTTTTTTCTTTTCCCCTCGTAAACTGGCAACACCACAATGACAGAACGCTATATCTGATAATGTTAAAAAGCTGAACAAATTATCTTTTTCTGAGTGCAAACAGCAGAACTCTAACTAAAATAGCTTAAACGATATTAGCGGTTCAATACCAATGTTTTAGGAATTATGACAACAAAATGTTGATAATTAATGAAAAATCGTTTTGTGAAGTATACAAAGGCGGTTCTTCCAAGCCAATTGATATACAGCTGTCAACCCGATCTTTCGAAAACAACAGACGTTTGTTCTACTTAAAGCATATCAGAATAACCTTCATTCATGGAGGTTTTAAGTCGTTTCGTCAGAAAATCGAAAAATATAAAAATTATTCAAAAATATAGTTTTTTTTTTTTCGTCCTCGTAAACTGCCAACGCAAAAACGTCAGAACGCTATATCTGATATTGTAAGAAAGCTGAACAAATTATCTTTCTCTGAGTGCAGACAGCAGAACTCTACCTAAAATAGCTTAAAAGATATTAACGGTTCAATACCAACGTTTTTCAAGTTATGACTAAAATTGTTGATAATAAATGAAAATTCGTTTTGTGAAGTATACAAAGGCGGTTCATCCAAGCCAATTGATATACAGCTGTCAACCCGATATTTCTAAAAACACAGACGTCTGTTCTAATGAAACCATATCAGAATAACCTTCATTCATGGAGGTTTTAAGTCGTTTCGTCAAAAAATCGAAAAAAATAAAAACTATTCAAAAATTTAGTTTTTTTCTTCGTGCCCTGGTAAACTGGCAACACCACAACGTCAGGACGCTATATCTGATAATTTAATAAAGCTAAGTAAACTATCTTTCTCTGAGTGTAAACAGCAGATCTCTAACTAAAATAGCTTAAAAGATATTAACGGTTCAATACCAACGTTTTTCAAGTTATGACTAAAATTGTTGATAATAAATGAAAATTCGTTTTGTGAAGTATATAAAGGCGGTTCTTCCAAGCCAATTGATATACAGCTGTCAACTCGATATTTCGAAAACCACAGACGTCTGTTCTACTTAAACCATATCAGAATTACCTACATTCTTGGAGGTTTTAAGTCTTTTCCTCAAAAAATCGAAAAATATAAAAACCAAAAAATTAGTTTTTTTTCTTTATGCCCTCGTAAACTGCCAACGCAAAAACGTCAGAACGCTATATCTGATAATTTAATAAAGCTAAGTAAACTATCTTTCTCTGAGTGTAAACAGCAGATCTCTAACTAAAATAGCTTAAAAGATATTAGCGGTTCAATACCAATGTTTTAGGAATTATGACAAATAAATGTTGATAATTAATGAAAAATCGTTTCGTAAAGTATACAAAGGCGGTTCTTCCAAGCCAATTGATATACAGCTGTCAACCCGATATTTCGAAAACCACAGACATCTGTTCTACTGAAACCATATCAGAATAACCTACATTCATGGAGGTTTTAAGTCGTTTCGTCAGAAAATCGAAAAATATAAAAACTATTCAAAAATTTAGTTTTTTTCTTTTCGCCCTGGTAAACTGGCAACACCACAACGTCAGGACGCTATATCTGATAATTTAATAAAGCAATGTAAACTATCTTTCTCTGAGTGTAAACAGCAGATCTCTAACTAAAATAGCTTAAAAGATATTAACGGTTCAATACCAACGTTTTTCAAGTAATGACTAAAATTGTTGATAATAAATGAAAATTCGTTTTTTGAAGTATACAAAGGCGGTTCTTCCAAGCCAATTGATATACAGCTGTCAACCCGATATTTCGAAAACCACAGACGTCTGTTCTACTTAAACCATATCAGAATCACCTACATTCATGGAGGTTTTAAGGCGTTTCGTCAGAAAATCGAAAAATATAAAAACTATTTAAAAATTTAGTTTTTTTCTTTTCACCCTCGTAAACTGGCAACACCACAACGTCAGAACGCTCTATCTGATAATGTAAGAAAGCTGAACAAATTATCTTTCTCTGAGTGCAAACAGCAGAACTCTACCTAAAATAGTTTAAAAGATATTAGCGGTTCAATACCAATGTCTTAGGAATTACGACAAAAAAATGTTAATAATTAATGAAAAATCGTTTTGTGAAGTATACAAAGGCGGTTCTTCCAAGCCAATTGATATACAGCTGTCAACCCGATATTTCTAAAAACACAGACGTTTGTTCTAATGAAACCATATCAGAATTACCTACATTCATGGAGGTTTTAAGGCGTTTCGTGAAAAAATCGAAAAATATAAAAACTATTCAAAAATTTAGAATTTTTTTTCTCACCCTGGTAAACTGGCTACACCACAACGTCAGGACGCTAAATCTGATAATTTAATAAAGCTAACTAAACTATCTTTCTCTGAGTGCAAACAGCAGATCTCTAACTAAATTAGCTTAAATGATATTAACGGTTCAATACCAACGTTTTTCAAGTTATGACTAAAATTGTTGATAATAAATGAAAATTCGTTTTGTGAAGTATACAAAGGCGGTTCTTCCAAGCCAATTGATATACAGCTGTCAACCCGATATTTCTAAAAACACAGACGTCTGTTCTAATGAAACCATATCAGAATTACCTACATTCGTGGAGGTTTTAAGTCGTTTCGTCAGAAAATCGAAAAATATAAAAACTATTCAAAAATTTAGTTTTTTTCTTTTCGCCCTGGTAAACTGCCAACGCCAAAACGTCAGAACGCTATATCTGATAATTTAATAAAGCTAATTAAACTATCTTTTTCTGAGTGTAAACAGCAGAACTCTAACTAAAATAGCTTAAAAGATATTAGCGGTTCAATACCAATGTTTTTCGAGTTATAACCAAAAAATGTTGATAATTAATGAAAAATGGTTTGTGAAGTATACAAAGGCGGTTCTTCCAAGCCAATTGATATAAAGCTGTCAACCCGATATTTCTAAAAACACAGACGTCTGTTCTAATGAAACCATATCAGAATTACCTACATTCATGGAGGTTTTAAGTCGTTTCGTCAAAAAATCGAAAAATATAAAAACTATTCAAAAATTTAGTTTTTTTTCTTTTCGCCCTCGTAAACTGGCAACACCACAACGTCAGAACGCTATATCTGATAATTTAATAAAGCAAACTAAACTATCTTTCTCTGAGTGTAAACAGCAGAACTCTACCTAAAATAGCTTAAAAGATATTAGCGGTTCAATACCAATGTTTTAGGAATTATGACAAAAAAATGTTGATAATTAATGAAAAATCGTTTTGTGAAGTATACAAAGGCGGTTCTTCCAAGCCAATTGATATACAGCTGTCAACCCGATCTTTCGAAAACCACAGACGTTTGTTCTACTTAAAGCATATCAGAATAACCTTCATTCATGGAGGTTTTAAGTCGTTTCGTCAGAAAATCGAAAAATATAAAAACTATTCAAAAATTTAGTTTTTTTCTTTTCGCCCTGGTAAACTGGCAACGCAAAAACGTCAGAACGCTATATCTGATAATGTAAGAAAGCTGAACAAATTATCTTTCTCTGAGTTCAAACACCAGAACTCTACCTAAAATAGTTTAAAAGATATTAGCGGTTCAATACCAATGTTTTAGGAATTATGACAAAAAAATGTTGATAATTAATGAAAAATCGTTTTGTGAAGTATACAAAGGCGGTTCTTCCAAGCCAATTGATATACAGCTGTCAACCCGATATTTCGAAAACCACAGACGTCTGTTCTTCTTAAAGCATATCAGAATAACCTTCATTCATGGAGGTTTTAAGTCGTTTCGTCAGAAAATTGAAAAATATAAAAACTATTCAAAAATTTAGTTTTTTTCTTCTCGCCCTGGTAAACTGGCAACACCACAACGTCAGGACGCTATATCTGATAATTTAATAAAGCAATGTAAACTATCTTTCTCTGAGTGTAAACAGCAGATCTCTAACTAAAATAGCTTAAAAGATATTAACGGTTCAATACCAACGTTTTTCAAGTTATGACTAAAATTGTTGATAATAAATGAAAATTCGTTTTGTGAAGTATACAAAGGCGGTTCTTCCAAGCCAATTGATATACAGCTGTCAACCCGATATTTCGAAAACCACAGACGTCTGTTCTACTTAAACCATATCAGAATCACCTACATTCATGGAGGTTTTAAGGCGTTTCGTCAAAAAATCGAAAAATATAAAAACTATTTAAAAATTTAGTTTTTTTCTTTTCGCCCTCGTAAACTGCCAACGCAAAAACGTCAGAACGCTATATCTGATAATGTAAAAAAGCTTAACAAACTACCTTTCTCTGAGTGTAAACAGCAGATCTCTAACTAAAATAGCTTAAAAGATATTAACGGTTCAATACCAACGTTTTTCAAGTAATGACTAAAATTGTTGATAATAAATGAAAATTCGTTTTGTGAAGTATACAAAGGCGGTTCTTCCAAGCCAATTGATATACAGCTGTCAACCCGATATTTCGAAAACCACAGACGTCTGTTCTACTTAAAGCATATCAGAATAACCTTCATTCATGGAGGTTTTAAGTCGTTTCGTCAGAAAATCGAAAAATATAAAAACTATTCAAAAATTTAGTTTTTTTCTTCTCGCCCTGGTAAACTGGCTACACCACAACGTCAGGACGCTAAATCTGATAATTTAATAAAGCAAAGTAAACTATCTTTCTCTGAGTGTAAACAGCAGATCTCTAACTAAAATAGCTTAAAAGATATTAACGGTTCAATACCAACGTTTTTCAAGTTATGACTAAAATTGTTGATAATAAATGAAAATTCGTTTTGTGAAGTATACAAAGGCGGTTCTTCCAAGCCAATTGATATACAGCTGTCAACTCGATATTTCGAAAACCACAAACGTCTGTTCTACTTAAACCATATCAGAATCACCTACATTCATGGAGGTTTTAAGTCGTTTCGTCAAAATATCGAAAAATATAAAAACTATTCAAAAAATTAGTTTTTTTCTTTTCGCCCTCGTAAACTGCCAACGCAAAAACGTCAGAACGCTATATCTGATAATGTAAGAAAGCTTAACAAACTACCTTTCTCTGAGTGTAAACAGCAGATCTCTAACTAAAATAGCTTAAAAGATATTAACGGTTCAATACCAACGTTTTTCAAGTAATGACTAAAATTGTTGATAATAAATGAAAATTCGTTTTGTGAAGTATACAAAGGCGGTTCTTCCAAGCCAATTGATATACAGCTGTCAACCCGATATTTCGAAAACCACAGACGTCTGTTCTACTTAAACCATATCAGAATCACCTACATTCATGGAGGTTTTAAGTCGTTTCGTCAAAAAATCGAAAAATATAAAAACTATTCAAAAAATTAGTTTTTTTCTTTTCGCCCTCGTAAACTGCCAACGCAAAAACGTCAGAACGCTATATCTGATAATTTAATAAAGCTAACTAAACTATCTTTCTCTGAGTGTAAACAGCAGAACTCTAACTAAAATAGCTTAAAAGATATTAACGGTTCAATACCAACGTTTTTCAAGTAATGACTAAAATTGTTGATAATAAATGAAAATTCGTTTTGTGAAGTATACAAAGGCGGTTCTTCCAAGCCAATTGATATACAGCTGTCAACCCGATATTTCGAAAACCACAGACGTCTGTTCTACTTAAAGCATATCAGAATAACCTTCATTCATGGAGGTTTTAAGTCGTTTCGTCAGAAAATCGAAAAATATAAAAACTATTCAAAAATTTAGTTTTTTTCTTCTCGCCCTGGTAAACTGGCAACACCACAACGTCAGGACGCTAAATCTGATAATTTAATAAAGCAAAGTAAACTATCTTTCTCTGAGTGTAAACAGCAGATCTCTAACTAAAATAGCTTAAAAGATATTAACGGTTCAATACCAACGTTTTTCAAGTTATGACTAAAATTGTTGATAATAAATGAAAATTCGTTTTGTGAAGTATACAAAGGCGGTTCTTCCAAGCCAATTGATATACAGCTGTCAACCCGATATTTCGATAACCACAGACGTCTGTTTTACTTAAAGCATATCAGAATAACCTTCATTCATGGAGGTTTTAAGTCGTTTCGTCAGAAAATCGAAAAATATAAAAACTATTCAAAAATTTAGTTTTTTTCTTCTCGCCCTGGTAAACTGGCAACACCACAACGTCAGGACGCTAAATCTGATAATTTAATAAAGCAAAGTAAACTATCTTTCTCTGAGTGTAAACAGCAGATCTCTAACTAAAATAGCTTAAAAGATATTAACGGTTCAATACCAACGTTTTTCAAGTTATGACTAAAATTGTTGATAATAAATGAAAATTCGTTTTGTGAAGTATACAAAGGCGGTTCTTCCCAGCTAATTGATATACAGCTGTCAACCCGATATTTCGAAAACCACAGACGTCTGTTCTACATAAACCATATCAGAATCACCTACATTCATGGAGGTTTTAAGTCGTTTCGTCAAAAAATCGAAAAATATAAAAACTATTCAAAAAATTAGTTTTTTTCTTTTCGCCCTCGTAAACAGCCAACGCCAAAACGTCAGAACGCTATATCTGATAATTTAATAAAGCAATGTAAACTATCTTTCTCTGAGTGTAAACAGCAGATCTCTAACTAAAATAGCTTAAAAGATATTAACGGTTCAATACCAATGTTTTAGGAATTATTACAAAAAAATGTTGATAATTAATGAAAAATCGTTTTGTGAAGTATACAAAGGCGGTTCTTCCAAGCCAATTGATATACAGCTGTCAACCCGATATTTCGATAACCACAGACGTCTGTTTTACTTAAAGCATATCAGAATAACCTTCATTCATGGAGGTTTTAAGTCGTTTCGTCAGAAAATCGAAAAATATAAAAAACTATTCAAAAATTTTGTTTTTTTCTTCTCGCCCTGGTAAACTGGCAACACCACAACGTCAGGACGCTATATCTGATAATTTAATAAAGAAAAGTAAACTATCTTTCTCTGAGTGTAAACAGCAGATCTCTAACTAAAATAGCTTAAAAGATATTAACGGTTCAATACCAACGTTTTTCAAGTTATGACTAAAATTGTTGATAATAAATGAAAATTCATTTTGTGAAGTATACAAAGGCGGTTCTTCCAAGCCAATTGATATACAGCTGTCAACCCGATATTTCGAAAACCACAGACGTCTGTTCTACTTAAACCATATCAGAATCACCTACATTCATGGAGGTTTTAAGTCGTTTCGTCAAAAAATCGAAAAATATAAAAACTATTCAAAAAATTAGTTTTTTTCTTTTCGCCCTCGTAAACTGCCAACGCAAAAACGTCAGAACGCTATATCTGATAATTTAATAAAGCTAACTAAACTATCTTTCTCTGAGTGTAAACAGCAGAACTCTAACTAAAATAGCTTAAAAGATATTAACGGTTCAATACCAACGTTTTTCAAGTAATGACTAAAATTGTTGATAATAAATGAAAATTCGTTTTGTGAAGTATACAAAGGCGGTTCTTCCAAGCCAATTGATATACAGCTGTCAACCCGATATTTCTAAAAACACAGACGTCTGTTCTAATGAAACCATATCAGAATTACCTACATTCATGGAGGTTTTAAGTCGTTTCGTCAAAAAATCGAAAAATATAAAAACTATTCAAAAATTTATTTTTTTCTTCTCGCCCTGGTAAACTGGCAACACCACAACGTCAGGACGCTATATCTGATAATTTGATAAAGCTAAGTAAACTATCTTTCTCTGAGTTTAAACAGCAGATCTCTAACTAAAATAGCTTAAAAGATATTAACGGTTCAATACCAACGTTTTTCAAGTAATGACTAAAATTGTTGATAATAAATGAAAATTCGTTTTGTGAAGTATACAAAGGCGGTTCTTCCAAGCCAATTGATATACAGCTGTCAACCTGATATTTCGAAAACCACAGACGTCTGTTCTACTTAAAGCATATCAGAATAACCTTCATTCATGGAGGTTTTAAGTCGTTTCGTCAGAAAATCGAAAAATATAAAAACTATTCAAAAAATTAGTTTTTTTCTTTTCGCCCTCGTAAACTGCCAACGCAAAAACGTCAGAACGCTATATCTGATAATGTAAGAAAGCTGAACAAATTATCTTTCTCTGAGTGTAAACAGCAGATCTCTACCTAAAATAGTTTAAAAGATATTAGCGGTTCAATACCAATGTTTTAGGAATTATGACAAAAAAATGTTGATAATTAATGAAAAATCGTTTTGTGAAGTATACAAAGGCGGTTCTTCCAAGCCAATTGATATACAGCTGTCAACCCGATATTTCGAAAACCACAGACGTCTGTTCTACTTAAAGCATATCAGAATAACCTTCATTCATGGAGGTTTTAAGTCGTTTCGTCAAAAAATCGAAAAATATAAAAACTATTCAAAAAATTAGTTTTTTTCTTTTCGCCCTCGTAAACTGCCAACGCAAAAACGTCAGAACGCTATATCTGATAATTTGATAAAGCTAAGTAAACTATCTTTCTCTGAGTTTAAACAGCAGATCTCTAACTAAAATAGCTTAAAAGATATTAACGGTTCAATACCAACGTTTTTCAAGTTATGACTAAAATTGTTGATAATAAATGAAAATTCGTTTTGTGAAGTATACAAAGGCGGTTCTTCCAAGCCAATTGATATACAGCTGTCAACCTGATATTTCGAAAACCACAGACGTCTGTTCTACTTAAAGCATATCAGAATAACCTTCATTCATGGAGGTTTTAAGTCGTTTCGTCAGAAAATCGAAAAATATAAAAACTATTCAAAAATTTAGTTTTTTTCTTCTCGCCCTGGTAAACTGGCTACACCACAACGTCAGGACGCTAAATCTGATAATTTAATAAAGCAAAGTAAACTATCTTTCTCTGAGTGTAAACAGCAGATCTCTAACTAAAATAGCTTAAAAGATATTAACGGTTCAATACCAACGTTTTTCAAGTTATGACTAAAATTGTTGATAATAAATGAAAATTCGTTTTGTGAAGTATACAAAGGCGGTTCTTCCAAGCCAATTGATATACAGCTGTCAACTCGATATTTCGAAAACCACAAACGTCTGTTCTACTTAAACCATATCAGAATCACCTACATTCATGGAGGTTATAAGTCGTTTCGTCAAAATATCGAAAAATATAAAAACTATTCAAAAAATTAGTTTTTTTCTTTTCGCCCTCGTAAACTGCCAACGCAAAAACGTCAGAACGCTATATCTGATAATGTAAGAAAGCTGAACAAATTATCTTTCTCTGAGTGTAAACAGCAGATCTCTACCTAAAATAGTTTAAAAGATATTAGCGGTTCAATACCAATGTTTTAGGAATTATGACAAAAAAATGTTGATAATTAATGAAAAATCGTTTTGTGAAGTATACAAAGGCGGTTCTTCCAAGCCAATTGATATACAGCTGTCAACCCGATTTTTCGAAAACCACAGACGTCTGTTCTACTTAAAGCATATCAGAATAACCTTCATTCATGGAGGTTTTAAGTCGTTTCGTCAAAAAATCGAAAAATATAAAAACTATTCAAAAAATTAGTTTTTTTCTTTTCGCCCTCGTAAACTGCCAACGCAAAAACGTCAGAACGCTATATCTGATAATTTAATAAAGCTAACTAAACTATCTTTCTCTGAGTGTAAACAGCAGAACTCTAACTAAAATAGCTTAAAAGATATTAACGGTTCAATACCAACGTTTTTCAAGTAATGACTAAAATTGTTGATAATAAATGAAAATTCGTTTTGTGAAGTATACAAAGGCGGTTCTTCCAAGCCAATTGATATACAGCTGTCAACCCGATATTTCTAAAAACACAGACGTCTGTTCTAATGAAACCATATCAGAATTACCTACATTCATGGAGGTTTTAAGTCGTTTCGTCAAAAAATCGAAAAATATAAAAACTATTCAAAAATTTATTTTTTTCTTCTCGCCCTGGTAAACTGGCAACACCACAACGTCAGGACGCTATATCTGATAATTTAATAAAGCAAAGTAAACTATCTTTCTCTGAGTGTAAACAGCAGATCTCTAACTAAAATAGTTTAAAAGATATTAGCGGTTCAATACCAATGTTTTAGGAACTATGACAAAAAAATGTTGATAATTAATGAAAAATCGTTTTGTGAAGTCTACAAAGGCGGTTCTTCCAAGCCAATTGATATACAGCTGTCAACCCGATATTTCGAAAACCACAGACGTCTGTTCTACTTAAAGCATATCAGAATAACCTTCATTCATGGAGGTTTTAAGTCGTTTCGTCAAAAAATCGAAAAATATAAAAACTATTCAAAAATTTAGTTTTTTTCTTCTCGGCCTGGTAAACTGGCAACACCACAACGTCAGGACGCTATATCTGATAATTTAATAAAGTAAAGTAAACTATCTTTCTCTGAGTGTAAACAGCAGATCTCTAACTAAAATAGCTTAAAAGATATTAACGGTTCAATACCAACGTTTTTCAAGTTATGACTAAAATTGTTGATAATAAATGAAAATTCGTTTTGTGAAGTATACAAAGGCGGTTCTTCCAAGCCAATTGATATACAGCTGTCAACCCGATATTTCGAAAACCACAGACGTCTGTTCTACATAAACCATATCAGAATCACCTACATTCATGGAGGTTTTAAGTCGTTTCGTCAAAAAATCGAAAAATATAAAAACTATTCAAAAAATTAGTTTTTTTCTTTTCGCCCTCGTAAACAGCCAACGCCAAAACGTCAGAACGCTATATCTGATAATTTAATAAAGCAATGTAAACTATCTTTCTCTGAGTGTAAACAGCAGATCTCTAACTAAAATAGCTTAAAAGATATTAACGGTTCAATACCAATGTTTTAGGAATTATTACAAAAAAATGTTGATAATTAATGAAAAATCGTTTTGTGAAGTATACAAAGGCGGTTCTTCCAAGCCAATTGATATACAGCTGTCAACCCGATATTTCGATAACCACAGACGTCTGTTTTACTTAAAGCATATCAGAATAACCTTCATTCATGGAGGTTTTAAGTCGTTTCGTCAAAAAATCGAAAAATATAAAAACTATTCAAAAAATTAGTTTTTTTCTTTTCGCCCTGGTAAACTGGCAACACCACAACGTCAGGACGCTATATCTGATAATTTGATAAAGCTAAGTAAACTATCTTTCTCTGAGTTTAAACAGCAGATCTCTAACTAAAATAGCTTAAAAGATATTAACGGTTCAATACCAACGTTTTTCAAGTAATGACTAAAATTGTTGATAATAAATGAAAATTCGTTTTGTGAAGTATACAAAGGCGGTTCTTCCAAGCCAATTGATATACAGCTGTCAACCCGATATTTCGAAAACCACAGACGTCTGTTCTACTTAAAGCATATCAGAATAACCTTCATTCATGGAGGTTTTAAGTCGTTTCGTCAAAAAATCGAAAAATATAAAAACTATTCAAAAAATTAGTTTTTTTCTTTTCGCCCTCGTAAACTGCCAACGCAAAAACGTCAGAACGCTATATCTGATAATTTAATAAAGCTAACTAAACTATCTTTCTCTGAGTGTAAACAGCAGAACTCTAACTAAAATAGCTTAAAAGATATTAACGGTTCAATACCAACGTTTTTCAAGTAATGACTAAAATTGTTGATAATAAATGAAAATTCGTTTTGTGAAGTATACAAAGGCGGTTCTTCCAAGCCAATTGATATACAGCTGTCAACCCGATATTTCTAAAAACACAGACGTCTGTTCTAATGAAACCATATCAGAATTACCTACATTCATGGAGGTTTTAAGTCGTTTCGTCAAAAAATCGAAAAATATAAAAACTATTCAAAAATTTATTTTTTTCTTCTCGCCCTGGTAAACTGGCAACACCACAACGTCAGGACGCTATATCTGATAATTTGATAAAGCTAAGTAAACTATCTTTCTCTGAGTTTAAACAGCAGATCTCTAACTAAAATAGCTTAAAAGATATTAACGGTTCAATACCAACGTTTTTCAAGTAATGACTAAAATTGTTGATAATAAATGAAAATTCGTTTTGTGAAGTATACAAAGGCGGTTCTTCCAAGCCAATTGATATACAGCTGTCAACCTGATATTTCGAAAACCACAGACGTCTGTTCTACTTAAAGCATATCAGAATAACCTTCATTCATGGAGGTTTTAAGTCGTTTCGTCAGAAAATCGAAAAATATAAAAACTATTCAAAAATTTAGTTTTTTTCTTCTCGCCCTGGTAAACTGGCTACACCACAACGTCAGGACGCTAAATCTGATAATTTAATAAAGCAAAGTAAACTATCTTTCTCTGAGTGTAAACAGCAGATCTCTAACTAAAATAGTTTAAAAGATATTAGCGGTTCAATACCAATGTTTTAGGAACTATGACAAAAAAATGTTGATAATTAATGAAAAATCGTTTTGTGAAGTCTACAAAGGCGGTTCTTCCAAGCCAATTGATATACAGCTGTCAACCCGATATTTCGAAAACCACAGACGTCTGTTCTACTTAAAGCATATCAGAATAACCTTCATTCATGGAGGTTTTAAGTCGTTTCGTCAAAAAATCGAAAAATATAAAAACTATTCAAAAATTTAGTTTTTTTCTTCTCGGCCTGGTAAACTGGCAACACCACAACGTCAGGACGCTATATCTGATAATTTAATAAAGTAAAGTAAACTATCTTTCTCTGAGTGTAAACAGCAGATCTCTAACTAAAATAGCTTAAAAGATATTAACGGTTCAATACCAACGTTTTTCAAGTTATGACTAAAATTGTTGATAATAAATGAAAATTCGTTTTGTGAAGTATACAAAGGCGGTTCTTCCAAGCCAATTGATATACAGCTGTCAACCCGATATTTCGAAAACCACAGACGTCTGTTCTACATAAACCATATCAGAATCACCTACATTCATGGAGGTTTTAAGTCGTTTCGTCAAAAAATCGAAAAATATAAAAACTATTCAAAAAATTAGTTTTTTTCTTTTCGCCCTCGTAAACAGCCAACGCCAAAACGTCAGAACGCTATATCTGATAATTTAATAAAGCAATGTAAACTATCTTTCTCTGAGTGTAAACAGCAGATCTCTAACTAAAATAGCTTAAAAGATATTAACGGTTCAATACCAATGTTTTAGGAATTATTACAAAAAAATGTTGATAATTAATGAAAAATCGTTTTGTGAAGTATACAAAGGCGGTTCTTCCAAGCCAATTGATATACAGCTGTCAACCCGATATTTCGATAACCACAGACGTCTGTTTTACTTAAAGCATATCAGAATAACCTTCATTCATGGAGGTTTTAAGTCGTTTCGTCAAAAAATCGAAAAATATAAAAACTATTCAAAAAATTAGTTTTTTTCTTTTCGCCCTGGTAAACTGGCAACACCACAACGTCAGGACGCTATATCTGATAATTTGATAAAGCTAAGTAAACTATCTTTCTCTGAGTTTAAACAGCAGATCTCTAACTAAAATAGCTTAAAAGATATTAACGGTTCAATACCAACGTTTTTCAAGTAATGACTAAAATTGTTGATAATAAATGAAAATTCGTTTTGTGAAGTATACAAAGGCGGTTCTTCCAAGCCAATTGATATACAGCTGTCAACCCGATATTTCTAAAAACACAGACGTCTGTTCTAATGAAACCATATCAGAATTACCTACATTCATGGAGGTTTTAAGTCGTTTCGTCAAAAAATCGAAAAATATAAAAACTATTCAAAAATTTATTTTTTTCTTCTCGCCCTGGTAAACTGGCAACACCACAACGTCAGGACGCTATATCTGATAATTTGATAAAGCTAAGTAAACTATCTTTCTCTGAGTTTAAACAGCAGATCTCTAACTAAAATAGCTTAAAAGATATTAACGGTTCAATACCAACGTTTTTCAAGTAATGACTAAAATTGTTGATAATAAATGAAAATTCGTTTTGTGAAGTATACAAAGGCGGTTCTTCCAAGCCAATTGATATACAGCTGTCAACCTGATATTTCGAAAACCACAGACGTCTGTTCTACTTAAAGCATATCAGAATAACCTTCATTCATGGAGGTTTTAAGTCGTTTCGTCAGAAAATCGAAAAATATAAAAACTATTCAAAAATTTAGTTTTTTTCTTCTCGCCCTGGTAAACTGGCTACACCACAACGTCAGGACGCTAAATCTGATAATTTAATAAAGCAAAGTAAACTATCTTTCTCTGAGTGTAAACAGCAGATCTCTAACTAAAATAGCTTAAAAGATATTAACGGTTCAATACCAACGTTTTTCAAGTTATGACTAAAATTGTTGATAATAAATGAAAATTCGTTTTGTGAAGTATACAAAGGCGGTTCTTCCAAGCCAATTGATATACAGCTGTCAACTCGATATTTCGAAAACCACAAACGTCTGTTCTACTTAAACCATATCAGAATCACCTACATTCATGGAGGTTTTAAGTCGTTTCGTCAAAATATCGAAAAATATAAAAACTATTCAAAAAATTAGTTTTTTTCTTTTCGCCCTCGTAAACTGCCAACGCAAAAACGTCAGAACGCTATATCTGATAATGTAAGAAAGCTGAACAAATTATCTTTCTCTGAGTGTAAACAGCAGATCTCTACCTAAAATAGTTTAAAAGATATTAGCGGTTCAATACCAATGTTTTAGGAACTATGACAAAAAAATGTTGATAATTAATGAAAAATCGTTTTGTGAAGTCTACAAAGGCGGTTCTTCCAAGCCAATTGATATACAGCTGTCAACCCGATATTTCGAAAACCACAGACGTCTGTTCTACTTAAAGCATATCAGAATAACCTTCATTCATGGAGGTTTTAAGTCGTTTCGTCAAAAAATCGAAAAATATAAAAACTATTCAAAAATTTAGTTTTTTTCTTCTCGGCCTGGTAAACTGGCAACACCACAACGTCAGGACGCTATATCTGATAATTTAATAAAGTAAAGTAAACTATCTTTCTCTGAGTGTAAACAGCAGATCTCTAACTAAAATAGCTTAAAAGATATTAACGGTTCAATACCAACGTTTTTCAAGTTATGACTAAAATTGTTGATAATAAATGAAAATTCGTTTTGTGAAGTATACAAAGGCGGTTCTTCCAAGCCAATTGATATACAGCTGTCAACCCGATATTTCGAAAACCACAGACGTCTGTTCTACATAAACCATATCAGAATCACCTACATTCATGGAGGTTTTAAGTCGTTTCGTCAAAAAATCGAAAAATATAAAAACTATTCAAAAAATTAGTTTTTTTCTTTTCGCCCTCGTAAACAGCCAACGCCAAAACGTCAGAACGCTATATCTGATAATTTAATAAAGCAATGTAAACTATCTTTCTCTGAGTGTAAACAGCAGATCTCTAACTAAAATAGCTTAAAAGATATTAACGGTTCAATACCAATGTTTTAGGAATTATTACAAAAAAATGTTGATAATTAATGAAAAATCGTTTTGTGAAGTATACAAAGGTGGTTCTTCCAAGCCAATTGATATACAGCTGTCAACCCGATATTTCGATAACCACAGACGTCTGTTTTACTTAAAGCATATCAGAATAACCTTCATTCATGGAGGTTTTAAGTCGTTTCGTCAGAAAATCGAAAAATATAAAAACTATTCAAAAATTTTGTTTTTTTCTTCTCGCCCTGGTAAACTGGCAACACCACAACGTCAGGACGCTATATCTGATAATTTAATAAAGAAAAGTAAACTATCTTTCTCTGAGTGTAAACAGCAGATCTCTAACTAAAATAGCTTAAAAGATATTAACGGTTCAATACCAACGTTTTTCAAGTAATGACTAAAATTGTTGATAATAAATGAAAATTCGTTTTGTGAAGTATACAAAGGCGGTTCTTCCAAGCCAATTGATATACAGCTGTCAACCTGATATTTCGAAAACCACAGACGTCTGTTCTACTTAAAGCATATCAGAATAACCTTCATTCATGGAGGTTTTAAGTCGTTTCGTCAGAAAATCGAAAAATATAAAAACTATTCAAAAATTTAGTTTTTTTCTTCTCGCCCTGGTAAACTGGCTACACCACAACGTCAGGACGCTAAATCTGATAATTTAATAAAGCAAAGTAAACTATCTTTCTCTGAGTGTAAACAGCAGATCTCTAACTAAAATAGCTTAAAAGATATTAACGGTTCAATACCAACGTTTTTCAAGTTATGACTAAAATTGTTGATAATAAATGAAAATTCGTTTTGTGAAGTATACAAAGGCGGTTCTTCCAAGCCAATTGATATACAGCTGTCAACTCGATATTTCGAAAACCACAAACGTCTGTTCTACTTAAACCATATCAGAATCACCTACATTCATGGAGGTTTTAAGTCGTTTCGTCAAAATATCGAAAAATATAAAAACTATTCAAAAAATTAGTTTTTTTCTTTTCGCCCTCGTAAACTGCCAACGCAAAAACGTCAGAACGCTATATCTGATAATGTAAGAAAGCTGAACAAACTACCTTTCTCTGAGTGTAAACAGCAGATCTCTAACTAAAATAGCTTAAAAGATATTAACGGTTCAATACCAACGTTTTTCAAGTAATGACTAAAATTGTTGATAATAAATGAAAATTCGTTTTGTGAAGTATTCAAAGGCGGTTCTTCCAAGCCAATTGATATACAGCTGTCAACCCGATATTTCGAAAACCACAGACGTCTGTTCTACTTAAAGCATATCAGAATAACCTTCATTCATGGAGGTTTTAAGTCGTTTCGTCAGAAAATCGAAAAATATAAAAACTATTCAAAAATTTAGTTTTTTTCTTCTCGCCCTGGTAAACTGGCAACACCACAACGTCAGGACGCTAAATCTGATAATTTAATAAAGCAAAGTAAACTATCTTTCTCTGAGTGTAAACAGCAGATCTCTAACTAAAATAGCTTAAAAGATATTAACGGTTCAATACCAACGTTTTTCAAGTTATGACTAAAATTGTTGATAATAAATGAAAATTCGTTTTGTGAAGTATACAAAGGCGGTTCTTCCCAGCTAATTGATATACAGCTGTCAACCCGATATTTCGAAAACCACAGACGTCTGTTCTACATAAACCATATCAGAATCACCTACATTCATGGAGGTTTTAAGTCGTTTCGTCAAAAAATCGAAAAATATAAAAACTATTCAAAAAATTAGTTTTTTTCTTTTCGCCCTCGTAAACAGCCAACGCCAAAACGTCAGAACGCTATATCTGATAATTTAATAAAGCAATGTAAACTATCTTTCTCTGAGTGTAAACAGCAGATCTCTAACTAAAATAGCTTAAAAGATATTAACGGTTCAATACCAATGTTTTAGGAATTATTACAAAAAAATGTTGATAATTAATGAAAAATCGTTTTGTGAAGTATACAAAGGCGGTTCTTCCAAGCCAATTGATATACAGCTGTCAACCCGATATTTCGATAACCACATACGTCTGTTTTACTTAAAGCATATCAGAATAACCTTCATTCATGGAGGTTTTAAGTCGTTTCGTCAGAAAATCGAAAAATATAAAAACTATTCAAAAATTTTGTTTTTTTTCTTCTCGCCCTGGTAAACTGGCAACACCACAACGTCAGGACGCTATATCTGATAATTTAATAAAGAAAAGTAAACTATCTTTCTCTGAGTGTAAACAGCAGATCTCTAACTAAAATAGCTTAAAAGATATTAACGGTTCAATACCAACGTTTTTCATGTTATGACTAAAATTGTTGATAATAAATGAAAATTCATTTTGTGAAGTATACAAAGGCGGTTCTTCCAAGCCAATTGATATACAGCTGTCAACCTGATATTTCGAAAACCACAGACGTCTGTTCTACTTAAAGCATATCAGAATAACCTTCATTCATGGAGGTTTTAAGTCGTTTCGTCAGAAAATCGAAAAATATAAAAACTATTCAAAAATTTAGTTTTTTTCTTCTCGCCCTGGTAAACTGGCTACACCACAACGTCAGAACGCTATATCTGATAATGTAAGAAAGCTGAACAAATTATCTTTCTCTGAGTGTAAACAGCAGATCTCTACCTAAAATAGTTTAAAAGATATTAGCGGTTCAATACCAATGTTTTAGGAATTATGACAAAAAAATGTTGATAATTAATGAAAAATCGTTTTGTGAAGTATACAAAGGCGGTTCTTCCAAGCCAATTGATATACAGCTGTCAACCCGATATTTCGAAAACCACAGACGTCTGTTCTACTTAAAGCATATCAGAATAACCTTCATTCATGGAGGTTTTAAGTCGTTTCGTCAAAAAATCGAAAAATATAAAAACTATTCAAAAAATTAGTTTTTTTCTTTTCGCCCTCGTAAACTGCCAACGCAAAAACGTCAGAACGCTATATCTGATAATTTAATAAAGCTAACTAAACTATCTTTCTCTGAGTGTAAACAGCAGAACTCTAACTAAAATAGCTTAAAAGATATTAACGGTTCAATACCAACGTTTTTCAAGTAATGACTAAAATTGTTGATAATAAATGAAAATTCGTTTTGTGAAGTATACAAAGGCGGTTCTTCCAAGCCAATTGATATACAGCTGTCAACCCGATATTTCTAAAAACACAGACGTCTGTTCTAATGAAACCATATCAGAATTACCTACATTCATGGAGGTTTTAAGTCGTTTCGTCAAAAAATCGAAAAATATAAAAACTATTCAAAAATTTATTTTTTTCTTCTCGCCCTGGTAAACTGGCAACACCACAACGTCAGGACGCTATATCTGATAATTTGATAAAGCTAAGTAAACTATCTTTCTCTGAGTTTAAACAGCAGATCTCTAACTAAAATAGCTTAAAAGATATTAACGGTTCAATACCAACGTTTTTCAAGTAATGACTAAAATTGTTGATAATAAATGAAAATTCGTTTTGTGAAGTATACAAAGGCGGTTCTTCCAAGCCAATTGATATACAGCTGTCAACCTGATATTTCGAAAACCACAGACGTCTGTTCTACTTAAAGCATATCAGAATAACCTTCATTCATGGAGGTTTTAAGTCGTTTCGTCAGAAAATCGAAAAATATAAAAACTATTCAAAAATTTAGTTTTTTTCTTCTCGCCCTGGTAAACTGGCTACACCACAACGTCAGGACGCTAAATCTGATAATTTAATAAAGCAAAGTAAACTATCTTTCTCTGAGTGTAAACAGCAGATCTCTAACTAAAATAGCTTAAAAGATATTAACGGTTCAATACCAACGTTTTTCAAGTTATGACTAAAATTGTTGATAATAAATGAAAATTCGTTTTGTGAAGTATACAAAGGCGGTTCTTCCAAGCCAATTGATATACAGCTGTCAACTCGATATTTCGAAAACCACAAACGTCTGTTCTACTTAAACCATATCAGAATCACCTACATTCATGGAGGTTTTAAGTCGTTTCGTCAAAATATCGAAAAATATAAAAACTATTCAAAAAATTAGTTTTTTTCTTTTCGCCCTCGTAAACTGCCAACGCAAAAACGTCAGAACGCTATATCTGATAATGTAAGAAAGCTGAACAAATTATCTTTCTCTGAGTGTAAACAGCAGATCTCTACCTAAAATAGTTTAAAAGATATTAGCGGTTCAATACCAATGTTTTAGGAACTATGACAAAAAAATGTTGATAATTAATGAAAAATCGTTTTGTGAAGTCTACAAAGGCGGTTCTTCCAAGCCAATTGATATACAGCTGTCAACCCGATATTTCGAAAACCACAGACGTCTGTTCTACTTAAAGCATATCAGAATAACCTTCATTCATGGAGGTTTTAAGTCGTTTCGTCAAAAAATCGAAAAATATAAAAACTATTCAAAAAATTAGTTTTTTTCTTTTCGCCCTCGTAAACTGCCAACGCCAAAACGTCAGAACGCTATATCTGATAATTTGATAAAGCTAAGTAAACTATCTTTCTCTGAGTTTAAACAGCAGATCTCTAACTAAAATAGCTTAAAAGATATTAACGGTTCAATACCAACGTTTTTCAAGTAATGACTAAAATTGTTGATAATAAATGAAAATTCGTTTTGTGAAGTATACAAAGGCGGTTCTTCCAAGCCAATTGATATACAGCTGTCAACCTGATATTTCGAAAACCACAGACGTCGGTTCTACTTAAAGCATATCAGAATAACCTTCATTCATGGAGGTTTTAAGTCGTTTCGTCAGAAAATCGAAAAATATAAAAACTATTCAAAAATTTAGTTTTTTTCTTCTCGCCCTGGTAAACTGGCTACACCACAACGTCAGGACGCTAAATCTGATAATTTAATAAAGCAAAGTAAACTATCTTTCTCTGAGTGTAAACAGCAGATCTCTAACTAAAATAGCTTAAAAGATATTAACGGTTCAATACCACCGTTTTTCAAGTTATGACTAAAATTGTTGATAATAAATGAAAATTCGTTTTGTGAAGTATACAAAGGCGGTTCTTCCAACCTAATTGATATACAGCTGTCAACCCGATATTTCGAAAACCACAGACGTCTGTTCTACTTAAACCATATCAGAATCACCTACATTCATGGAGGTTTTAAGTCGTTTCGTCAAAAAATCGAAAAATATAAAAACTATTCAAAAAATTAGTTTTTTTCTTTTCACCCTCGTAAACTGCCAACGCCAAAACGTCAGAACGCTATATCTGATAATTTAATAAAGCAATGTAAACTATCTTTCTCTGAGTGTAAACAGCAGATCTCTAACTAAAATAGCTTAAAAGATATTAACGGTTCAATACCAATGTTTTAGGAATTATTACAAAAAAATGTTGATAATTAATGAAAAATCGTTTTGTGAAGTATACAAAGGCGGTTCTTCCAAGCCAATTGATATACAGCTGTCAACCCGATATTTCGATAACCACAGACGTCTGTTCTACTTAAAGCATATCAGAATAACCTTCATTCATGGAGGTTTTAAGTCGTTTCGTCAGAAAATCGAAAAATATAAAAACTATTCAAAAATTTAGTTTTTTTCTTCTCGCCCTGGTAAACTGCCAACGCAAAAACGTCAGAACGCTATATCTGATAATTTAATAAAGCTAACTAAACTATCTTTCTCTGAGTGTAAACAGCAGAACTCTAACTAAAATAGCTTAAAAGATATTAACGGTTCAATACCAACGTTTTTCAAGTAATGACTAAAATTGTTGATAATAAATGAAAATTCGTTTTGTGAAGTATACAAAGGCGGTTCTTCCAAGCCAATTGATATACAGCTGTCAACCCGATATTTCTAAAAACACAGACGTCTGTTCTAATGAAACCATATCAGAATTACCTACATTCATGGAGGTTTTAAGTCGTTTCGTCAAAAAATCGAAAAATATAAAAACTATTCAAAAATTTATTTTTTTCTTCTCGCCCTGGTAAACTGGCAACACCACAACGTCAGGACGCTATATCTGATAATTTAATAAAGCTAAGTAAACTACCTTTCTCTGAGTGTAAACAGCAGATCTCTAACTAAAATAGCTTAAAAGATATTAACGGTTCAATACCAACGTTTTTCAAGTAATGACTAAAATTGTTGATAATAAATGAAAATTCGTTTTGTGAAGTATACAAAGGCGGTTCTTCCAAGCCAATTGATATACAGCTGTCAACCTGATATTTCGAAAACCACAGACGTCGGTTCTACTTAAAGCATATCAGAATAACCTTCATTCATGGAGGTTTTAAGTCGTTTCGTCAGAAAATCGAAAAATATAAAAACTATTCAAAAATTTAGTTTTTTTCTTCTCGCCCTGGTAAACTGGCTACACCACAACGTCAGGACGTTAAATCTGATAATTTAATAAAGCAAAGTAAACTATCTTTCTCTGAGTGTAAACAGCAGATCTCTAACTAAAATAGCTTAAAAGATATTAACGGTTCAATACCACCGTTTTTCAAGTTATGACTAAAATTGTTGATAATAAATGAAAATTCGTTTTGTGAAGTATACAAAGGCGGTTCTTCCAACCCAATTGATATACAGCTGTCAACCCGATATTTCGAAAACCACAGACGTCTGTTCTACTTAAACCATATCAGAATCACCTACATTCATGGAGGTTTTAAGTCGTTTCGTCAAAAAATCGAAAAATATAAAAACTATTCAAAAAATTAGTTTTTTTCTTTTCACCCTCGTAAACTGCCAACGCCAAAACGTCAGAACGCTATATCTGATAATTTAATAAAGCAATGTAAACTATCTTTCTCTGAGTGTAAACAGCAGATCTCTAACTAAAATAGCTTAAAAGATATTAACGGTTCAATACCAATGTTTTAGGAATTATTACAAAAAAATGTTGATAATTAATGAAAAATCGTTTTGTGAAGTATACAAAGGCGGTTCTTCCAAGCCAATTGATATACAGCTGTCAACCCGATATTTCGATAACCACAGACGTCTGTTTTACTTAAAGCATATCAGAATAACCTTCATTCATGGAGGTTTTAAGTCGTTTCGTCAGAAAATCGAAAAATATAAAAACTATTCAAAAATTTAGTTTTTTTCTTCTCGCCCTGGTAAACTGCCAACGCAAAAACGTCAGAACGCTATATCTGATAATTTAATAAAGCTAACTAAACTATCTTTCTCTGAGTGTAAACAGCAGAACTCTAACTAAAATAGCTTAAAAGATATTAACGGTTCAATACCAACGTTTTTCAAGTAATGACTAAAATTGTTGATAATAAATGAAAATTCGTTTTGTGAAGTATACAAAGGCGGTTCTTCCAAGCCAATTGATATACAGCTGTCAACCCGATATTTCTAAAAACACAGACGTCTGTTCTAATGAAACCATATCAGAATTACCTACATTCATGGAGGTTTTAAGTCGTTTCGTCAAAAAATCGAAAAATATAAAAACTATTCAAAAATTTATTTTTTTCTTCTCGCCCTGGTAAACTGGCAACACCACAACGTCAGGACGCTATATCTGATAATTTAATAAAGCTAAGTAAACTACCTTTCTCTGAGTGTAAACAGCAGATCTCTAACTAAAATAGCTTAAAAGATATTAACGGTTCAATACCAACGTTTTTCAAGTAATGACTAAAATTGTTGATAATAAATGAAAATTCGTTTTGTGAAGTATACAAAGGCGGTTCTTCCAAGCCAATGGATATACAGCTGTCAACCTGATATTTCGAAAACCACAGACGTCTGTTCTACTTAAAGCATATCAGAATAACCTTCATTCATGGAGGTTTTAAGTCGTTTCGTCAGAAAATCGAAAAATATAAAAACTATTCAAAAATTTAGTTTTTTTCTTCTCGCCCTGGTAAACTGGCTACACCACAACGTCAGGACGCTAAATTTGATAATTTAATAAAGCAAAGTAAACTATCTTTCTCTGAGTGTAAACAGCAGATCTCTAACTAAAATAGCTTAAAAGATATTAACGGTTCAATACCAACGTTTTTCAAGTAATGACTAAAATTGTTGATAATAAATGAAAATTCGTTTTGTGAAGTATACAAAGGCGGTTCTTCCAAGCCAATTGATATACAGCTGTCAACCTGATATTTCGAAAACCACAGACGTCGGTTCTACTTAAAGCATATCAGAATAACCTTCATTCATGGAGGTTTTAAGTCGTTTCGTCAGAAAATCGAAAAATATAAAAACTATTCAAAAATTTAGTTTTTTTCTTCTCGCCCTGGTAAACTGGCTACACCACAACGTCAGGACGTTAAATCTGATAATTTAATAAAGCAAAGTAAACTATCTTTCTCTGAGTGTAAACAGCAGATCTCTAACTAAAATAGCTTAAAAGATATTAACGGTTCAATACCACCGTTTTTCAAGTTATGACTAAAATTGTTGATAATAAATGAAAATTCGTTTTGTGAAGTATACAAAGGCGGTTCTTCCAACCCAATTGATATACAGCTGTCAACCCGATATTTCGAAAACCACAGACGTCTGTTCTACTTAAACCATATCAGAATCACCTACATTCATGGAGGTTTTAAGTCGTTTCGTCAAAAAATCGAAAAATATAAAAACTATTCAAAAAATTAGTTTTTTTCTTTTCACCCTCGTAAACTGCCAACGCCAAAACGTCAGAACGCTATATCTGATAATTTAATAAAGCAATGTAAACTATCTTTCTCTGAGTGTAAACAGCAGATCTCTAACTAAAATAGCTTAAAAGATATTAACGGTTCAATACCAATGTTTTAGGAATTATTACAAAAAAATGTTGATAATTAATGAAAAATCGTTTTGTGAAGTATACAAAGGCGGTTCTTCCAAGCCAATTGATATACAGCTGTCAACCCGATATTTCGATAACCACAGACGTCTGTTTTACTTAAAGCATATCAGAATAACCTTCATTCATGGAGGTTTTAAGTCGTTTCGTCAGAAAATCGAAAAATATAAAAACTATTCAAAAATTTAGTTTTTTTCTTCTCGCCCTGGTAAACTGCCAACGCAAAAACGTCAGAACGCTATATCTGATAATTTAATAAAGCTAACTAAACTATCTTTCTCTGAGTGTAAACAGCAGAACTCTAACTAAAATAGCTTAAAAGATATTAACGGTTCAATACCAACGTTTTTCAAGTAATGACTAAAATTGTTGATAATAAATGAAAATTCGTTTTGTGAAGTATACAAAGGCGGTTCTTCCAAGCCAATTGATATACAGCTGTCAACCCGATATTTCTAAAAACACAGACGTCTGTTCTAATGAAACCATATCAGAATTACCTACATTCATGGAGGTTTTAAGTCGTTTCGTCAAAAAATCGAAAAATATAAAAACTATTCAAAAATTTATTTTTTTCTTCTCGCCCTGGTAAACTGGCAACACCACAACGTCAGGACGCTATATCTGATAATTTAATAAAGCTAAGTAAACTACCTTTCTCTGAGTGTAAACAGCAGATCTCTAACTAAAATAGCTTAAAAGATATTAACGGTTCAATACCAACGTTTTTCAAGTAATGACTAAAATTGTTGATAATAAATGAAAATTCGTTTTGTGAAGTATACAAAGGCGGTTCTTCCAAGCCAATGGATATACAGCTGTCAACCTGATATTTCGAAAACCACAGACGTCTGTTCTACTTAAAGCATATCAGAATAACCTTCATTCATGGAGGTTTTAAGTCGTTTCGTCAGAAAATCGAAAAATATAAAAACTATTCAAAAATTTAGTTTTTTTCTTCTCGCCCTGGTAAACTGGCTACACCACAACGTCAGGACGCTAAATTTGATAATTTAATAAAGCAAAGTAAACTATCTTTCTCTGAGTGTAAACAGCAGATCTCTAACTAAAATAGCTTAAAAGATATTAACGGTTCAATACCAACGTTTTTCAAGTTATGACTAAAATTGTTGATAATAAATGAAAATTCGTTTTGTGAAGTATACAAAGGCGGTTCTTCCAAGCCAATTGATATACAGCTGTCAACCCGATATTTCTAAAAACACAGACGTTTGTTCTAATGAAACCATATCAGAATTACCTACATTCATGGAGGTTTTAAGGCGTTTCGTCAAAAAATCGAAAAATATAAAAACTATTCAAAAATTTAGTTTTTTTCTTTTCACCCTCGTAAACTGCCAACGCAAAAACGTCAGAACGCTATATGTGATAATGAAAAAAGCTGTTTACATTATCTTTCACTGAGTGCAATCAGATGAACGCTAACTTAAATAGCTTAAACGATATTAGCGGGTCAATACCAACGTTTTACGAGTTATGACAATAAAATGTTGATAATTAATGAAAAATCGTTTTGTGAAGTATACAAACGCTGTTCTTCCAAGTCAATTGATATACAGCTGTCAACCCGATATTTCTAAAAACACAGACGTCTGTTCTACTGAAACCATATCAGAATAACCTACATTCATGGAGGTTTCAAGTCGTTTCGTCAAAAAATCGAAAAATATAAAAACTATTAAAAAATTTAGTTTCTTCCTTTTCGCCCTCGTAAACTGGCAACACCACAACGTCAGAACGCTATATCTGAAATTGTAAAAAAGCTAACTATATTATCTTTCTCTAATTGCAAACAGCAGAACGCTAACTTAAATAGCTTAAACGATATTAGTGGTTCAATAACAACGTTTTTCGAGTTATGACTAAAATTGTTGATAATAAATGAAAATTCGTTTTGTGAAGTATATAAAGGCGGTTCTTCTAAGCTAATTGATATCAGGGCTTGAAACCGATTTCAAAACCGGTTTCAGAAATTGGTATAAACCGTTAAAAAACCAACACCGAAATCAAAATCGAAAACGAAACCGAAGAAAATTGGATACCGGTATTATAATCTAAAACCGAAACCAAAAAAAATTGGTTACCGGTATTAAATATAAATTCAAAACCGAAATCGGAAAAAAATGGAAACGGTTATTATAATTTATAACTCAATTTTTTTAATTTTAATATTTTAAATAATGCTTTTTTTTGAATTAACGTAAAATATTTTAAAATGTACGTAAATACGTAAATTGCATTGATACACCAATGGGATTTTGATTAAAATGTTGATAACCATTTCATTATTTGAAAAATTATTATTATTATTATTATTATAATAGTAATGAATAATAAATAATATTAATAATAGATATTAATTATTTATTGGGCAGCACATTTGACAGATGACGGCCCGTATATGGGTCTATTAATTTATTAGATTGTTATTTAATAGCATTAAGCTATTAAATACTGAATAGTACTATACTATTATAATCAAACTATACAATTTAAATAATAAGAAAATCATATAATAATTACTGATAGAACCAATTATTTATAGAGGTACAATACCAGGAAAAACTGAAAATAGCACAGGTTTTAATTTGTGTGAGTGATCGTACGACCATCACCGCTACTGCAGTCTGTAGGCCGTGGGGAGCAGAGACAATAATAATAACACTAATATAAAAATAAATTTAAAATATATAATATTGTTTAAGAATTATTTAGTTATTAAAAATAACTGTATTTTTAATTTTTCCCTATTGCCCATACACTGTATAGTGTACCTATATAATATATATTTCGATATAGAATATTTTGAAATTTTCGTACTGTGTTTGCTGTAGTGCAGTCAGCGTGTTTGTCGTTCATTATAGTGTAGTTCCTTATCGGTTTACTTTTTTTATGTACAACTTGCAACTTTATAATTACGAGTCCATCCACGACAAAAACTTTTTCAATTTTATTTTTACTAAATGATTTATTTACTATAAATAAAGATACCTATTACCTACATCAGGTTGTTTCATTAATTACATAAGAAATCATGGGTAGAAAGAATACCAATCCTGTTGGCCGTTTATTTTTCACTTTTAATAATGAAACAAATGAGTCCAAATGTACTGTTGAAGGATGTATAAAACCTATTTTACAAAATCACTCCTATTGAAATATTGCTCTTATTTTTATCAAAAATTAAAAAATCATATTAAGTTGTGACTGCTCGATCATATTTGTCATGTTCTCGAAAGTCATGTGGCCGCCTCGAACATTTCACGGTCGCCAACCACGAACCGAGACCCGAAAGCCGGAGTGCCGTGGATTTTTTTTTTAATATCTAAGAACGGGAATACATTTGACCCAATAATAGGAAAGGTGACCGACGGTGAAATAATAACACCTCAATTTGGGGAAAAATATATATATATAAGTTTATTTGAATAAATTTTGGATTGAAGTTGGTGCCGAGAAAGCCGAAGGCATAAAACTCGGTCAAAGTAAAGTTATAAAGATAATAATAATACATTTTAATAATAATAATATAAAATATAAACATTACTCACCACACGGCTCCGACGGAGCGGTTTACCGGCGGAAGGACAACAATAATGTACCATAATAATAATAAGTATAATAATAATAATATAATAATAATAATATCGTAATAATACCCTAAAAGTACCGGCCACGGTGAGAATAATAATAAAGATGTACCAAAACGTTACCAGTAAAATAGTGTGTGTCCTGTGCCGCCCTTCGGCGCATCAGCGAAACGCTTGCTACTCGCTCATGGTACCGGGAGCTCAGACGGGAAAAAAGGTAGTGGTGGCTTTTGCTGGTGTTGGTCAGTACTTTGCGATCTTTGGTGGCACGGAACACGACAGGTGAGGGAGGGGGTCACATACGTACAGATAACATGAGTGGCCGGTACTCTGGGCCGTGGGTACTAGGAGGGGAGCGTGTGTGCGACTGCCGGAACGGTGGTGCAGTATTGGATCGGCGGAGACTGAGGCGCGCGGGATAGTATTTCTTATCTATCTCGTCGCATTTCGCGCTCCTACGGTACCTGCTAGTACAATTATAAATTATAATAATATTGGTTTGCGTTGGATGTCACAGAAACCCCCCCATGAAAGTTCGATACATCGGAGAGAGCTTTCATGGATGACGATGCTTGAACGCAAACTTAAATAATAATCGGTAATAATAATTGACGGGAATTTCATACGAGAGATGTGTTCGATCCGTTCTTATGATACCTGAGTGCTAACAATGACTTCAGCCTGCTGCAATGGTGAACTGATCGGTTCGTAAAACGGACGGAGGTGGATAATATTGTAAGTCCCAATAGTTCTGTTGGTGTTTGGATCTGCCAGAGTATATGCATTGTCTTGACGACGGCTGGTGATCACGTAGGGCCCTTCGTATAGCAAGAAAAATTTCTGTATACATTTGTCGACGGATGAACTTAGGCGATGCGTTTTCACCAACACGCGGGTACCGATGACAAATGATAGGGGTACGCCCTGCTTGTCATGGCGGTGTTTTCTTCTTTCGGAATGGGTGAGCTGGATCTCTCGGGCCATGGTCAGTTTAGTTCTCTGTGCTAGAGGATGACGAAGAGGGAACGAAACGACATTTCCGAATGGGTTATATTGTTCAACGGAAAGAAAAAGCTCTTGTGGGGTGTGGCCTATTGACTCATGGACTGTGTTGTTTAACACCCATTCAATGTACGATACGTACCGTGGCCACTCGGTATGGTTTTCGTGGCAGTACGCCCGGAACATGCGTCCGAGTTCTCTCATTACTCTCTCAGCTGGATTGGACTGGGGATGGTACACAGACGTCATTGTTGGCGGTACACCGAGGGCTAACAACCGATTCTGCCACACGTTGCTCCGGAACTGTACACCGTGATCGGATACGATGCATCGGGGTTTACCGTATGTGGATATATAATCATCAATCATGCGATTGGTTACCACGACAGTGGTGGCCTTCTTCACTGGGTATAGACGGACAAATCGGGAGAAGTTATCTAGTACGACAAAAATATATCGGACTTGGTTCCAACCCGGAGGGAGAGGGCCATATAGATCGACTATTACACGCCCGAGTGGGACATCGGCCAGAACAGATCGCATTTCCCCTTCTATACGGACTGTGGACGCTTTAGTCTTCTGACACAACACACAACTTCGGACTACTTCCCGGATACGTGACTGGAAGCTTTTGAAAAAACAGAAATCCCGTATGGCGAATATACACTTCTTTGGTCCGACATGGCCAAAATGACGATGCACCTGAGTGATCAGTTCTTCTACCCTGTTGATGGGGATGTAAACCAGCCATTGATCAGTAGACTTGTGTCGTCGATAAAACAGTACCCCCTCTACTAAGCTATAGTGTTCGAGATACGGGGTCTGCTGACTCTGGGGGTCTTTCAGCAACTGTTGAAGTCTATCGAGGTTAGGGTCCTCCCTCTGGGACAAGCAAATAGATTTGAAAGACGAAATTTGACGCTCAAACTCAGCTTGAACCTTTTTTGACGTGATTGTTAAAACACACGGACAACTGGATATCACCTTCTCCGCCTCCTCTCGTCCGGCAGGACTTCTAAATAGAGCATCAATAACATTATCTGAGCCGGGGATGTGTTTTACTTGTAGATTGAACTCTTGAAGGTGTAACGTCCGTCGAGTTAATCGAACGTTTCGCAGGCGACATTGGAATAAAAAAGTTAAGGCTTGATGATCAGTCAGGACAGTGACTGGGTATCCTAGGATGAATACCCAAAACTTCTCACAAGCAAAGACTATAGATAACAATTCCAATTCTGTTATGGAGTAATTACGCTCAGCGGTGTTTAACGTGCGGCTAGCAAAAGATATGGTACGTCGGTCTCCGCTTGGAGAGATTTGAAACAGCTCAGCACCGAGTCCAACTTTACTCGCATCAGTCTGAAGGTAAAACCTCTGGTCGAAATGTGGATGTGACAGATATTGTTCTGTGAATGATTCACGGACCGCATTAAATAGCTTCAGCTTTTCATACCCAAAACGCCAAGTGCAATCTTTTTTGATGAGTTCAATAAGCGGGCTTATAATTGAGGCATAGTGACACGAAAATTTCCGATAGAAATTACAAAAACCAATAAATGATTGTAGCTCTTTTTTATTCCGAGGTTGGGGAAACTCACGAATGGCTTGAAGCTTTGACGGATCCATAGACATCCCAAGTGGAGTCACAATGTGTCCGAGGAACTTGATCTTTTGTCGGAGAAACTCACACTTGGACAATTTCAATGTCATTCCTGACATGGATATTCTCTTAAACAAAGCGGCGAGGCGTACAAGATGATCGTCAAACGAGGTGGATGAAATTAAAACGTCGTCGACATATATGTGCAGATCGTCTAGGTTGTTGTCTGTCCCATTGATTTTAATGTTTAGCACAGCCTCTAGTGCTTTGCCGAATGCTGTATTCGAAATGTTTAGACCGAAAGGTACGACGCAGAACTGATAGGTCCGCCCTTCAAAAACAAACGCTGTGAATTTACGTACTGTGGGATGTAACGGCACTTGCCAATATCCGGCACTAAAATCCAGACTGGAGAAAATTGTTTTCCCCCCGAACCGAGCTAAAAGTTGGTCAAGTGGAGGGGACGTATCGCGCATCGGTAAAATTAACCGATTCACGCGTCGGGCATCGAGACATAAACGAACTGACCCATCCGTTTTCGCTACACATACAATCGGGTTGCAGTAAGGGGAGGAACATCGTTCGACAACCCCCCAGGAGAGCATTCGTTGGAGTTCCTTTTCAACAGCAGGTCTACGGGAGAATGGTATTGGGTATGGTTTCACTTTGAAAGGTACATCTTCTGATACTACAAAACAGCAACTGTATAATTTGTTTAGCCCAGGTCGATCATCAAAAATGCTATGATATTGGACCAGTAGACTTATGAGCTTTGATCGTTCCTTATCCGGTACCTCTTGGAAATTTACTATACACTCGGGCCATGGTTTTGCAAGTGGATCGGTAACTGATTGTGTATGATCGACACAGACCAATGGGTCACACGGAACGGATGTCAGCGTAGAGACTTGCTTTACGAAAGAAATGTCAGATATGCAGTGTTCCATTGCAGTAGGCATGAGTCGGTCTAGTTCATGATGTACGATGATCTGGGTTATCTGGGTAGATGTGATATCTCCGATCTCTGGCCGGAATGGCGAAACGGTGTTCCATTTCGGGAACTCGACCTGGTGGGTTACATAATTCAAAACGACACCGTATTGGGTAAGCCAGTCATCGCCGAGAATCATTTCAGTGGACAGATGGGGAATAACCAGAAAAATCCATGGAGCTTCATGTCCAAACACACTTAGTGGTACATACACTTGCCGGGTGATCTTCTTACTTCGACCTTGGATGGCGGTGGAAATAGTGACCCCCGTTACGGGAAGCGTAGACAGTTTCGATGCGGTGTTAGTTTGACTCTTCATGGTCACGAAAAATTGTTCGGAGACCGCAGATATGGACGCACCAGAATCCAACAGTGCGGACGTACTTATTCCGAAAATTTCGACGTGAAGCTCAGGACGTTTCACAGTGCGTTCAGGAAAATCAATGGGAGACGAAAATGGTTGGTTGCAGGCAGATGGGTTTTGGCTCTCGTCACGTGCTGCAATCACTGGCGAGAAGCTTCCTCGTTTCCAAAAAATGACGAATGACCCTCACCTGTGGTATTCAACATTGTATAATTACCCACGGGATTCATTGTTGATGATGTAGGTATGGTGTTTCCCTTAAATGATTGAAAACCTCGGGACATATCTGGCGGTGCTGGGGTGTGCGTTGGTAACCCAGCTGCCTCATTGGCGGGTGGTGTTGGATGTGGTTGTTCGACAAAACGGTTCAACTCACTCTGGATTGTACGAACATCGTCCTCCAGCGAGATTATACGGTTGGTGTTGCGTCCGATAGTTTCGTTCAGTTTAACCGTTTGATGTTCAGAACGAGCCATGTCATCTTCTAATTTTGTGGTTCGTGTATCAATTGACTGCCACCTCTCCAAACATTCATCCCACCGCGCAGTCATATCCCCCCTCATGACCTGGATTCCGGCTTCATTGGACCGTTGACTTGCCAGTAACTGCTTAAACATATTCTGAATCGTTTGATCGGGGGTGCTCGGCTTGTATGTGGATTGACTATAGATCATCTTTACAGTCTCAGTGGTTCCAGTGTCAATAGACGTTGTGACAACAGGAGGCATGTTGGATCCGGACGGGGTTAAAATTTCTGGTTGGAGAATTTGATCGATTAATCGGACTGGTGGCTTGGTGTTTCTTTTCCCGGCACTGTCCATCCACGAACAGGTCAAACAATATAGATGCTACGACTGATGAGATTCAAAAAAAAAAACAGACAACCCACAACGAGACGTTCGAAAGTAACAGAAAACGGTCAACAAATTATATTGAGGACAAAAACAATATTAATACGACTGCCAAACAGCGAGAAAAATAAATAAATAAGTATCTAATTGTCTTACGACAAAAGATTAATTAAGAAAAACAATATGTAAAACGAGAATGAGTATCCTAGGACAAATATGTCGATAGCGAAATAAGTTATGAAATTAATCTATCAATGAAAATGATCACCGGTAACGCCGGGCGACACATGAACAACAAACTAGTTTGTTTGGTAATAAAATTTTGAAAATCACCGTGGCGCGGGATATATTAGAATATATGTGCATAATTCACATGAATAGTATAATAAAAAAAATAATAACTAAAATAACTCAATACTACACAAAGAATGATTAACGAATAATAGTTGTACTCATACAGTACTAGGAGAATTCAAAAATAATTATTCGTGTTGAACGACAACAATTAGAGTCGTTAGTACGGAATAATACGAAAACGCGACAATCGTCGATACTGAAACCACGATCGATTTAAACCTTTTTTTTTTTTTTATATATCTTTTTACACACGGATTATTATAATTTATATTCTATTAAATCAACCCTATTGTATGTAATTGTTTCCACGGATACCTGTTTCGGCGTTATCGCACAACGACGTCGCGGCAATGCCTTACAGCGCACGTACTTGGCGTGTGACTCCGGCCTTTGACCGGTCAACGTCGTCGCGACCTTACGTAACTATTCACTTTTACTGGTCATCGCCGTTTCCGTTATTAAACATAGCATACCAAAATAAAATAATTATTCGGATACCCACAATACAGTCAAATATATTAATCAAATGCCGGTCACATTACTGTCCAAAATGTACCCAATATAAATATGAACAATTTTTTTTTTTTTTTTCGGTCCTGTCACGGTCGCCATCTGTGACTGCTTGATCATATTTGTCATGTTCTCGAAAGTCATGTGGCCGCCTCGAACATTTCACGGTCGCCAACCACGAACCGAGACCCGAAAGCCGGAGTGCCGTGGATTTTTTTTTTAATATCTAAGAACGGGAATACATTTGACCCAATAATAGGAAAGGTGACCGACGGTGAAATAATAACACCTCAATTTGGGGAAAAATATATATATATAAGTTTATTTGAATAAATTTTGGATTGAAGTTGGTGCCGAGAAAGCCGAAGGCATAAAACTCGGTCAAAGTAAAGTTATAAAGATAATAATAATACATTTTAATAATAATAATATAAAATATAAACATTACTCACCACACGGCTCCGACGGAGCGGTTTACCGGCGGAAGGACAACAATAATGTACCATAATAATAATAAGTATAATAATAATAATATAATAATAATAATATCGTAATAATACCCTAAAAGTACCGGCCACGGTGAGAATAATAATAAAGATGTACCAAAACGTTACCAGTAAAATAGTGTGTGTCCTGTGCCGCCCTTCGGCGCATCAGCGAAACGCTTGCTACTCGCTCATGGTACCGGGAGCTCAGACGGGAAAAAAGGTAGTGGTGGCTTTTGCTGGTGTTGGTCAGTACTTTGCGATCTTTGGTGGCACGGAACACGACAGGTGAGGGAGGGGGTCACATACGTACAGATAACATGAGTGGCCGGTACTCTGGGCCGTGGGTACTAGGAGGGGAGCGTGTGTGCGACTGCCGGAACGGTGGTGCAGTATTGGATCGGCGGAGACTGAGGCGCGCGGGATAGTATTTCTTATCTATCTCGTCGCATTTCGCGCTCCTACGGTACCTGCTAGTACAATTATAAATTATAATAATATTGGTTTGCGTTGGATGTCACAGAAACCCCCCCATGAAAGTTCGATACATCGGAGAGAGCTTTCATGGATGACGATGCTTGAACGCAAACTTAAATAATAATCGGTAATAATAATTGACGGGAATTTCATACGAGAGATGTGTTCGATCCGTTCTTATGATACCTGAGTGCTAACAATGACTTCAGCCTGCTGCAATGGTGAACTGATCGGTTCGTAAAACGGACGGAGGTGGATAATATTGTAAGTCCCAATAGTTCTGTTGGTGTTTGGATCTGCCAGAGTATATGCATTGTCTTGACGACGGCTGGTGATCACGTAGGGCCCTTCGTATAGCAAGAAAAATTTCTGTATACATTTGTCGACGGATGAACTTAGGCGATGCGTTTTCACCAACACGCGGGTACCGATGACAAATGATAGGGGTACGCCCTGCTTGTCATGGCGGTGTTTTCTTCTTTCGGAATGGGTGAGCTGGATCTCTCGGGCCATGGTCAGTTTAGTTCTCTGTGCTAGAGGATGACGAAGAGGGAACGAAACGACATTTCCGAATGGGTTATATTGTTCAACGGAAAGAAAAAGCTCTTGTGGGGTGTGGCCTATTGACTCATGGACTGTGTTGTTTAACACCCATTCAATGTACGATACGTACCGTGGCCACTCGGTATGGTTTTCGTGGCAGTACGCCCGGAACATGCGTCCGAGTTCTCTCATTACTCTCTCAGCTGGATTGGACTGGGGATGGTACACAGACGTCATTGTTGGCGGTACACCGAGGGCTAACAACCGATTCTGCCACACGTTGCTCCGGAACTGTACACCGTGATCGGATACGATGCATCGGGGTTTACCGTATGTGGATATATAATCATCAATCATGCGATTGGTTACCACGACAGTGGTGGCCTTCTTCACTGGGTATAGACGGACAAATCGGGAGAAGTTATCTAGTACGACAAAAATATATCGGACTTGGTTCCAACCCGGAGGGAGAGGGCCATATAGATCGACTATTACACGCCCGAGTGGGACATCGGCCAGAACAGATCGCATTTCCCCTTCTATACGGACTGTGGACGCTTTAGTCTTCTGACACAACACACAACTTCGGACTACTTCCCGGATACGTGACTGGAAGCTTTTGAAAAAACAGAAATCCCGTATGGCGAATATACACTTCTTTGGTCCGACATGGCCAAAATGACGATGCACCTGAGTGATCAGTTCTTCTACCCTGTTGATGGGGATGTAAACCAGCCATTGATCAGTAGACTTGTGTCGTCGATAAAACAGTACCCCCTCTACTAAGCTATAGTGTTCGAGATACGGGGTCTGCTGACTCTGGGGGTCTTTCAGCAACTGTTGAAGTCTATCGAGGTTAGGGTCCTCCCTCTGGGACAAGCAAATAGATTTGAAAGACGAAATTTGACGCTCAAACTCAGCTTGAACCTTTTTTGACGTGATTGTTAAAACACACGGACAACTGGATATCACCTTCTCCGCCTCCTCTCGTCCGGCAGGACTTCTAAATAGAGCATCAATAACATTATCTGAGCCGGGGATGTGTTTTACTTGTAGATTGAACTCTTGAAGGTGTAACGTCCGTCGAGTTAATCGAACGTTTCGCAGGCGACATTGGAATAAAAAAGTTAAGGCTTGATGATCAGTCAGGACAGTGACTGGGTATCCTAGGATGAATACCCAAAACTTCTCACAAGCAAAGACTATAGATAACAATTCCAATTCTGTTATGGAGTAATTACGCTCAGCGGTGTTTAACGTGCGGCTAGCAAAAGATATGGTACGTCGGTCTCCGCTTGGAGAGATTTGAAACAGCTCAGCACCGAGTCCAACTTTACTCGCATCAGTCTGAAGGTAAAACCTCTGGTCGAAATGTGGATGTGACAGATATTGTTCTGTGAATGATTCACGGACCGCATTAAATAGCTTCAGCTTTTCATACCCAAAACGCCAAGTGCAATCTTTTTTGATGAGTTCAATAAGCGGGCTTATAATTGAGGCATAGTGACACGAAAATTTCCGATAGAAATTACAAAAACCAATAAATGATTGTAGCTCTTTTTTATTCCGAGGTTGGGGAAACTCACGAATGGCTTGAAGCTTTGACGGATCCATAGACATCCCAAGTGGAGTCACAATGTGTCCGAGGAACTTGATCTTTTGTCGGAGAAACTCACACTTGGACAATTTCAATGTCATTCCTGACATGGATATTCTCTTAAACAAAGCGGCGAGGCGTACAAGATGATCGTCAAACGAGGTGGATGAAATTAAAACGTCGTCGACATATATGTGCAGATCGTCTAGGTTGTTGTCTGTCCCATTGATTTTAATGTTTAGCACAGCCTCTAGTGCTTTGCCGAATGCTGTATTCGAAATGTTTAGACCGAAAGGTACGACGCAGAACTGATAGGTCCGCCCTTCAAAAACAAACGCTGTGAATTTACGTACTGTGGGATGTAACGGCACTTGCCAATATCCGGCACTAAAATCCAGACTGGAGAAAATTGTTTTCCCCCCGAACCGAGCTAAAAGTTGGTCAAGTGGAGGGGACGTATCGCGCATCGGTAAAATTAACCGATTCACGCGTCGGGCATCGAGACATAAACGAACTGACCCATCCGTTTTCGCTACACATACAATCGGGTTGCAGTAAGGGGAGGAACATCGTTCGACAACCCCCCAGGAGAGCATTCGTTGGAGTTCCTTTTCAACAGCAGGTCTACGGGAGAATGGTATTGGGTATGGTTTCACTTTGAAAGGTACATCTTCTGATACTACAAAACAGCAACTGTATAATTTGTTTAGCCCAGGTCGATCATCAAAAATGCTATGATATTGGACCAGTAGACTTATGAGCTTTGATCGTTCCTTATCCGGTACCTCTTGGAAATTTACTATACACTCGGGCCATGGTTTTGCAAGTGGATCGGTAACTGATTGTGTATGATCGACACAGACCAATGGGTCACACGGAACGGATGTCAGCGTAGAGACTTGCTTTACGAAAGAAATGTCAGATATGCAGTGTTCCATTGCAGTAGGCATGAGTCGGTCTAGTTCATGATGTACGATGATCTGGGTTATCTGGGTAGATGTGATATCTCCGATCTCTGGCCGGAATGGCGAAACGGTGTTCCATTTCGGGAACTCGACCTGGTGGGTTACATAATTCAAAACGACACCGTATTGGGTAAGCCAGTCATCGCCGAGAATCATTTCAGTGGACAGATGGGGAATAACCAGAAAAATCCATGGAGCTTCATGTCCAAACACACTTAGTGGTACATACACTTGCCGGGTGATCTTCTTACTTCGACCTTGGATGGCGGTGGAAATAGTGACCCCCGTTACGGGAAGCGTAGACAGTTTCGATGCGGTGTTAGTTTGACTCTTCATGGTCACGAAAAATTGTTCGGAGACCGCAGATATGGACGCACCAGAATCCAACAGTGCGGACGTACTTATTCCGAAAATTTCGACGTGAAGCTCAGGACGTTTCACAGTGCGTTCAGGAAAATCAATGGGAGACGAAAATGGTTGGTTGCAGGCAGATGGGTTTTGGCTCTCGTCACGTGCTGCAATCACTGGCGAGAAGCTTCCTCGTTTCCAAAAAATGACGAATGACCCTCACCTGTGGTATTCAACATTGTATAATTACCCACGGGATTCATTGTTGATGATGTAGGTATGGTGTTTCCCTTAAATGATTGAAAACCTCGGGACATATCTGGCGGTGCTGGGGTGTGCGTTGGTAACCCAGCTGCCTCATTGGCGGGTGGTGTTGGATGTGGTTGTTCGACAAAACGGTTCAACTCACTCTGGATTGTACGAACATCGTCCTCCAGCGAGATTATACGGTTGGTGTTGCGTCCGATAGTTTCGTTCAGTTTAACCGTTTGATGTTCAGAACGAGCCATGTCATCTTCTAATTTTGTGGTTCGTGTATCAATTGACTGCCACCTCTCCAAACATTCATCCCACCGCGCAGTCATATCCCCCCTCATGACCTGGATTCCGGCTTCATTGGACCGTTGACTTGCCAGTAACTGCTTAAACATATTCTGAATCGTTTGATCGGGGGTGCTCGGCTTGTATGTGGATTGACTATAGATCATCTTTACAGTCTCAGTGGTTCCAGTGTCAATAGACGTTGTGACAACAGGAGGCATGTTGGATCCGGACGGGGTTAAAATTTCTGGTTGGAGAATTTGATCGATTAATCGGACTGGTGGCTTGGTGTTTCTTTTCCCGGCACTGTCCATCCACGAACAGGTCAAACAATATAGATGCTACGACTGATGAGATTCAAAAAAAAAAACAGACAACCCACAACGAGACGTTCGAAAGTAACAGAAAACGGTCAACAAATTATATTGAGGACAAAAACAATATTAATACGACTGCCAAACAGCGAGAAAAATAAATAAATAAGTATCTAATTGTCTTACGACAAAAGATTAATTAAGAAAAACAATATGTAAAACGAGAATGAGTATCCTAGGACAAATATGTCGATAGCGAAATAAGTTATGAAATTAATCTATCAATGAAAATGATCACCGGTAACGCCGGGCGACACATGAACAACAAACTAGTTTGTTTGGTAATAAAATTTTGAAAATCACCGTGGCGCGGGATATATTAGAATATATGTGCATAATTCACATGAATAGTATAATAAAAAAAATAATAACTAAAATAACTCAATACTACACAAAGAATGATTAACGAATAATAGTTGTACTCATACAGTACTAGGAGAATTCAAAAATAATTATTCGTGTTGAACGACAACAATTAGAGTCGTTAGTACGGAATAATACGAAAACGCGACAATCGTCGATACTGAAACCACGATCGATTTAAACCTTTTTTTTTTTTTTATATATCTTTTTACACACGGATTATTATAATTTATATTCTATTAAATCAACCCTATTGTATGTAATTGTTTCCACGGATACCTGTTTCGGCGTTATCGCACAACGACGTCGCGGCAATGCCTTACAGCGCACGTACTTGGCGTGTGACTCCGGCCTTTGACCGGTCAACGTCGTCGCGACCTTACGTAACTATTCACTTTTACTGGTCATCGCCGTTTCCGTTATTAAACATAGCATACCAAAATAAAATAATTATTCGGATACCCACAATACAGTCAAATATATTAATCAAATGCCGGTCACATTACTGTCCAAAATGTACCCAATATAAATATGAACAATTTTTTTTTTTTTTTTCGGTCCTGTCACGGTCGCCATCTGTGACTGCTTGATCATATTTGTCATGTTCTCGAAAGTCATGTGGCCGCCTCGAACATTTCACGGTCGCCAACCACGAACCGAGACCCGAAAGCCGGAGTGCCGTGGATTTTTTTTTTAATATCTAAGAACGGGAATACATTTGACCCAATAATAGGAAAGGTGACCGACGGTGAAATAATAACACCTCAATTTGGGGAAAAATATATATATATAAGTTTATTTGAATAAATTTTGGATTGAAGTTGGTGCCGAGAAAGCCGAAGGCATAAAACTCGGTCAAAGTAAAGTTATAAAGATAATAATAATACATTTTAATAATAATAATATAAAATATAAACATTACTCACCACACGGCTCCGACGGAGCGGTTTACCGGCGGAAGGACAACAATAATGTACCATAATAATAATAAGTATAATAATAATAATATAATAATAATAATATCGTAATAATACCCTAAAAGTACCGGCCACGGTGAGAATAATAATAAAGATGTACCAAAACGTTACCAGTAAAATAGTGTGTGTCCTGTGCCGCCCTTCGGCGCATCAGCGAAACGCTTGCTACTCGCTCATGGTACCGGGAGCTCAGACGGGAAAAAAGGTAGTGGTGGCTTTTGCTGGTGTTGGTCAGTACTTTGCGATCTTTGGTGGCACGGAACACGACAGGTGAGGGAGGGGGTCACATACGTACAGATAACATGAGTGGCCGGTACTCTGGGCCGTGGGTACTAGGAGGGGAGCGTGTGTGCGACTGCCGGAACGGTGGTGCAGTATTGGATCGGCGGAGACTGAGGCGCGCGGGATAGTATTTCTTATCTATCTCGTCGCATTTCGCGCTCCTACGGTACCTGCTAGTACAATTATAAATTATAATAATATTGGTTTGCGTTGGACGTCACAAAGTATTTAACTATTTAAGTATAATAAAACTATTTATAATTATAACTTAAAGTCTGCTTTAAATCCGTTTTTAAAAATGTAGAAACCAGCAATCAAAACCAAAATTTCCTAATATCGATATTGGAAAGTTGAAACCGAAACCGAAAAAATTAGAAACCGGTATCCAAAATCGAAACCGAAATCGAAATTTTTTCAATCGGTTTCAAGCCCTGATTATAATATGGTCACTGAGACACGTCAAAGTATTTACTCAAATGTCGGTATCCTCGGGTATACGCTTTTTTTTACTCACAGCAGTACAAGTTAGTATAACACTCGTATATGAGCTATTTATAATATTTCCACCAGTTATGACCTATGTGCGTCACTGCGTCTATAGGATTTGACACTTTCTCGTCCATTGCCATCGTCACGTAATTACGAAAACTACTGCTTGTTCACGTACCTAATATTATTATATACCAAAAATCTGGTCTCTCGGATCTCGGTGGAATACAAACCTATACTGAGTAAAAAAAAACCCATTACGATATATAGTATGCTTTTACGATACGATAACCATGGGAAAATACGGGTGTGTGTGTGTGTGTGTGTGTGTGTGTGTGGTTTGATCGCACCACCTAAAAAAGTTAAAGAAAATATATATTTTTGAAACAGTATTTAGGTATAATTAACATTTACATTTTGTCATGTGCAAACATTGAATGATTATATCGTTCAGATAACAAGTGCGTGCGGGGACGTTTAAACGGGGGATCGTAAATTCCACCCGAAATGAACGGGTATAAATAATGTCCATTCCGCCGGGAAAATATCCAGGTAAAAGAAATACGTGGAAATTACGTCTGAAAAATATACAGGTACAAAAATGGATTTGTAAATTCCGCACAAAAAAATAAATATAATAATATAATAAATACTTATGATGATTAATCACCCATATAATTATTAATATGATACAGGTTAGGTTAATTATATGATACATTCACACATTTGTATATTAACAGTAAGTTATAAATGTATTCTATTTAAACCTAGTATATTTTATTTGTTACATTATGTCACATTACGACTTCCTATCCAGCCAACAAGGTCTGTGCCGATGGGTACGCCCGTTAAAATATACAAATAAAAAAAAAGTAAAAAAGTACCTAAAAACGACAACGATAATTAATATATAATTTTTCTCTAAAAATATTGTTTTGGTAACGACTTAAAATCATCTAAATGAAATATGTTCAAAATTTTTTTCTTAAAATTGAGTATCTTACGTTAAATGTTTCACCATGTGCATATTATGTATTCATGTATTAGTAAACAATTAACAAAAAATAAAAATATGGTGGTTTATCGGTGGATCTCGTTTTCACATGTATATGTTTTTATTTATTATGTATAATATATTATGGCAGCTGTGCGATCTGTACCTCTTTAAAGACCCTCGTGGTGAATCATCAGTAACCACCCGATATTATTAAACATCGTCGAGCGTCAACCCTCCTGAATAAAACATTTTGCTCAGACGTCGTTTTCATGTACACGATATATATATATATATATATATATATAATATATGGGTGTTGTTCCAGACTTTCTATCCCCTTTGTGAATATGTAGACACCCTCACCCCTCGCATTTGGATCCTCTGACGAGGGTTGATCGTTCATGCGATGCAATACGTGTGTAAGTGCGTCCTAAAATACGCCGACCATGTTATTGATTTAAATAGTGTTTGGGTAAAATTACAGTCACAAGCCTAGATTTTCAGTAATTTTCATAATCTTACAAATGTAGGAAAACGGTTATTGGACATAAAAAAAAATAATTATGATACGAGAAATTGAATATATTAATCGATATATTATAATATAATAATTTATAATAATATTACGTAATATTGCATATTCACAAAATATATTATACGCCTGTTATTATACAACCTATTATACAACTATTTATTCAGTACCTATCCTGTACAAGTTTGTATACTCATTACTCATTAGTCAATAGTTATAAAAAATTAATAAAAAATTAATTCAGTTTCAATGATTCAACTTATCTATAAAGTCATTAAGCCAAAGTAAAAATAGGTAAAATACATAAAAAAAGAAGTATTTGAAAGTGTCTGTAAATACTTTTTAAAAGTATTTTTGTTTATTCCATGAATTGTATTTGAAAATAAATTCCGTTTTATGTTATTTACAATTAAAACGTTACACAAGTTTTGCGTTTATCGTATTTAAAATAGTGTTAATACCTATTAAATTTAAAAATAATAACTAATGTGGGTAGGTAATGGCCCGAAGACGGAATATAATATAATCAATTCTTAGATTCATAGATTGTTTTCATGAAATAAATGCTTTTACGAAACCAATAGACCTTTTAAATAAATAAATTTTAAAATATTTCGTTTTCCGTTATTTTTTGTCCAATCATATTCTATAAATTACGTTTTCCGTTATTTTTCGTTATTTATCGTAAATGATATTCTATAAATTACGTTTTGCATAATGTTTTGTTTAATGATAATAATATATATAATTTATATTTTGTTGATCGTAGTTTTGTTTTTCGGTATTTAATTATTTTTTATAATAATATAAAATATATTTCCTTTATAATAACGTTTACAAATTTCAATCGTTTTTTGTCATCAAATATCATGTTATAATAACGTTTGCAAGCCCTGATTTGTACTTTTTTCGATGTATTCAGATACGTATTTTAAATACTTTTGAAAATAAGTATCTGTATCTGTACTTGAATACTGTTTAAAAGTATCTTTTACAAGACGCCCGGCGGCCATCATCGTTCGTCGACCGTATATTCTCTAATATATACTTCCCTGTGTCGTACTTCGCTGACGTCTTTGCCCGTCCGCTCAGCACCGTGCTCACGCATGACCTGTGCCCTGCCGCGTCGTCTGCCCGCACAGTACCGGTGTATAAAACACTATATAATAGACTGTTTAATTGTTTTTGTCACCCGAAAGTACGAGGCAGCTGGTGTTCCACTGCCCCTACCCGCACACATTGTTGACACGTACTACGGATGTGGGTGACTGTCAATTCCACCTGGTGGGATTTATAATAATATATTATGACGTACATTTGACCGATACTTTTTTTTATTAAAAAATATGTAAGACTCCGCTGGAACGTTTTTTTGACATGAGAAGCACGTTGACTCCACCTACGGCAAAAGCCACAGATTACTACTATTTGTAATATAGCTACAAATAAACTGATTTTTTTTATTTATTCAATTTTTATTTAATTTTGAGAAGTTAGTTATTATTGGGTATTGAAAATTATATATTATTTTGTTATACATTTAATTTTAATTAACTATACAATATTAAAGTTATAATTTGTGATTATTAATAATTATATATTTTAGATTCTGAGCGGAGCGAGAAAGCTAGTGGTTTTACAGTGGTGTTTATTATTATTTTTTTTAATTTCCTTTATATAAAATTTCTACCATAAGGAATGCTTCAATTTCAATATATAGTACCTTATCTTTTAACAAATTGGATCAAGATGGTACTTTAAAGAGGTCATTTTTCGTTTTTTTCAATGGTTATTTAATGTCACGGAAAAAACTACTGACAAATAACGAAAAACCACTTAAAATGGTATTTTAATTTCTAACGATTACCGTAGCAACGAATACAAAATTACAATATTATAATATTAATTCAACTTAAAGGCTATAATAAATAGTAAAAATCTAAAAATCCAGACTGATAAACCGTCTCCGCTCAGAATCGTTTTTCTTATATAATGATATTAAATCATTGAATTCAAGTTTAATACAATCCATTATAGAACGATCCACTTGTAAGATACTGTACAGCAGAGCCACATCCACTTACCGCTGTTTTTAAATACGTGTAAAAAATATATATGACTAAATATAATATGTATATAACAAATAAATATACAAATAGTGTACCTATTACCTACATTATGTTAATATTTTATTGCATACAAAAAAACTGTTCAATTTTAAGTTTTTTAGGCAGTAAAACATAGGTAACCTATATTGTTGAAATTAACATGAAGAAATGTTTAAACTCAACTCTCGATCAGTGGAATGCCCATGCATTTACATTTATTATGTAGAGATATCACACAAAGTGAGGTACACTGACGTCAATTTTCTTTTGAACTGAGATATACAAAATCGGTATACTCATTTATAGTGCTGTATTATAGATTTGTTCATTTATCCCTCAGTGAAGTCGGGTTATACAGCTAGCCCACCATAAAGATTTAAAAAAAAAAACCAAAAAATTATATTAAAATTTATAATAATTATAGTGAATCGACATATTATTATGTAACGTGATGGTAAGAACATTATCTGTATTTTGTTGGAATTTTTTTTTACGATAATTTTTTTTTTAAGTGAGTTATAGTGTGTACAATAAATGTAAATTAAAAAATGGAATAAAAAAATTAGTTTTGGTATGTTACGCGTTTGTAAGACAGAGACACACACGGGTGTTGCGTCCTCTTAGTAATAATATCAAAATATTAGGTAGGTGTATATATGAATAATATATATCAAAATGCACTGGTTATTAACTTTGTGGCAACAAATTTGATCTAGTTTGAGTCTTGGTTTCTCAGTACTTTTCACAATAGTCGGAGGAAAAAACACACATTGTTTTAAAAATCAATACATTCATCTAACATAGTAAATAATCACATTCACAAACACACACACACATTAATATCATTTTAATATTCGTGAACAGCATTATGGGCATTGTTCAATCGATGGACATTTCTGCCGTCGGCCAGTCTTCTATGTATAAATTGTACATGTGCACATAGAATAACAATATTGATATTATTGCGTTGTCCCCCGACAGAAACATCGAAATCACTCGTATAGTGTACCATAGTACTTATTATATGTGGAAACGGTAGGATCAAAATATTTCAAGTCAAGCGCAATGATATTCTGATATACGTGAGTGTTTTTTTTAAATAAGTTTATTTAATTTTTGATTTAATTACTCGTAGGTAGAACGAAAAGGTCAGAATATGTGCGAACGGTCGCTGAATCGCGGCGCGTCCTGAAGTATATGGTATATTTTCCAACATAAGCCACGGCGGAAACAACGGCGTCTTACCTCCAGTACAATGTACCTCCATCAACTGTGTAAATCAAAATATTTACAAAACATATATTGCGTATTTGTTATTTTAATATATTTTATATTGACCACGTGTTACTTTAAAATATTATATTATTATCTATGAACAAAAGAGATCGATGAGCCAACCGATCTGCCAACCGGTTGGCCGGTGGTCCTCTCTCGCTATAATGCCATGGGGCAAGGATGCACGAGTGGACGAGTGGACGACTGTAAAAGACATGGCGGGCAAACGATATTTTAATTCAAATCGCGTTTTCCCGGGACCGGTGCGGCGATGCGGGACCGCGTCGACTGTGACGACTAAATTTCAACTGTTGTTTATTTAAAATAATTTTATATTATTGGCTTAGAAATACTATAATGAGTAATGACACTCTGCTTTTAATAATAGCAAATACAAAATATAGATTAGTACCATATTAAGAGTAAGTAGGTACTTATACAACAACATATTTTGTAGAAATCTGAGTCATATAGATTATATAGCATATTATATTTTTGCAGTATAATTACAGCCGAGAGGTACGACTTTCAACCAACTCCAGGTTCTATGTTATAGGAGTTGAGAATAATACCGATTTATCATTATTATTTATTATTACGCAGGCCATTATTTATAATAATTGATAACTCCTTTGTTTATTAAGTTACAGAATCGATCAAATGCTATAAACTTTCTCCGTAATGAGCTCTTCAATTAAAAAACAAAAAAATCATAACGATCAGTTCAGTAGTTTCCGAGAACATAGGCCTCAAAGGTTTTCATTTTCACATTTATATATAAGATAACATTATAGTATATTATACTGGCTGTAGCTGAATACACAAACGGCCTATTATAATATATAATACATTTTTTTAAGATTATTGTTGATAAAAAATGTTTTGATAGTAAAAACTTCACAATTAAAAACAATAATCTTCAAAAACTGTGTGTTCACATGTTGACAAAACTCATCAAAATCCCGAACATTTGGAAAATATTTTCCATGTAGAAATTTGTAAAAGTTTTTATTTTCATACCAAACATTTTATACTCCAAAAAAATTGCCTACTTTCAATAAACAAAAAAAAAAGATTTTCGATACGTAACATACATTTTTACGAGCGTCTAATTTTAAAATTCTTACGATACTCATTTGATATTCAGTGTCAAATTAACGAATTCCGATTAATGGATATTCGATATAATTGTTTTTAATTCGAACATTAACGATCGTAGACACTTGAAATTTTTACTGAATATTCATAGGTATTAGCATTTTCCATGCAAATCATTTTGATTCTTTTTTACTATACATAATATATTAAAATATACCCTTGACATTTTTTTTATAAATTTGTAAATTATTTTTGAGAAAGAAATTCATAAAAGTTTCTCTCATTTTTGAAAATGTCCGTGACCAGCTCAAAATTAGTGAAAATTACATAACATATCGTGTAAATTTAAAGTATATTCAAATATTTGTTTAACAATTTTATTGACATTTAATTTTAATATTAATCAATTCAAATGTTGTCTGTATCTTGCCACTCTTATAATGAATGGTGTAATTAAATTTATGCACACCATTTTTTAACTGTCAATTGGCGTTCATTATTCAAAATAAAATAAAAATATAAACAATTGTGACGTCTAGCGCTAATTACGCACACGAAAGTGCATAAATTATTATAATATTATACATATTACAGGTGTATTATAAGTGCGACGTGCGATATGGCAATTTATCCTACGGACCTCAGGTCTCCACCACCCGATGACCGCACCACCTGTGAAGCAGTCGCACACACTTTTCCCCTCCTTGTACCCGTGGTTTAGGTATAACTAAATAAGGTCTCCCCACACCATACCTTTACCGAGGCACTCAGAGTATCAGGTACTCATTGTTATCATTATCAGCACGCATGTGACCCCTTTATCGCCTTAGCTATAAACAATAATTTTGTCCTTTGAATGAAATTTGATTGACCCACGTTATTTCCAACCATTAACTAATAAATATTTTAGATTCTGAGTGGATAGGTAAAATGTATTGATTTTACAAAGTCACTATTTTTATTTCGACAAATACCAATAAATGTTCGTTGTTCTTCTATGGTATTTTATTCTTTGATTCTGTGGTAGTTAATTCTTTTTCTCTTTTTTTATTTCATAAGGTAAGTATGCTGTATGCGCATCTCCTTCACCTCCGTCCCATGTCGTAGTTCTCCACTTCTCATTTTGTTCAATGTTATATATGTATGTATGTATGTATGTATGACTGATAGCCAATACGAAGTGATGAACTACGATAAAGGTGAAGTAAAGAGCGGGAAATGCTTATCAAAATACTGTGATGACATCTAACTAATTTGTCATGATAATATCATTGTATGATAAAAACGATTCTGAGCGAAATCGGTCTGTCAACCTATAATATAACTACGTATATTTGATGATATTATTGTGAGTAAAGTAATTTATATATAAACTATTAACGAGGAACCTTGTTTTAATTTTCAATCCTTAGCTATAAAAATTGATAATTTTATAAATTTTTAACTACAAAATAAATATTAAATTTAAAATTTGATTCATTTTTTCAAAATTCGAACTTTAAATGCTTATAAAAAATGTGGGGTTAAAAAGCTTGAACATTTAATACAAAGATCCTTGTAAGTTGTTACAATATCAGTTAAAAATACGAAAATACACAGGCAATATTTATTTTTATAAGCAATTAAAGTATAAATTTTGATAAAATTTATCAAATTGAAACTTTACAAATTATTTTACAGTTAAAAATGTGTAAAATTTTCAATTTTTATAGCTTAGAATTAAAAAATTAAAACAAGATTCCACGTAAGTATTTAAAATGTTTATTGATATGTTAATGTTATATTATTATCATTGAATAATATAAATAAAAATATTTATCACCTGTAATATGGTAATACATTCGAAATTATTGGTAAGTATAAAAATAAATACATAACAGGTATGTCTATATTGATATTTTTACAAACTTAATCTAAATCGTAAGTTATTGTACGTAAAATATTGTTAGCTTGAATACTTAAAATTTGTACAACAATTAAAGTTACGATTGAAACTAGATATTTTTCTAGCCTACATAATATTGTTATATACAAATAGGTATACAATTGGACAGACACGTAGCTCCCGGGTTTTGATACTTTACAGCTACAACCTTAGAACTTATATTAGCACTGAGTGCTAGTCAAGAGCCGCGGAGGTTTACGGGTGTCGCCCGCCGGTCCTCTCCCCAGCACTGTCGTGTCTGACGTGGCCCGAGTGTCATGCAACACTAGAGGGTGACCATACGACCGAGTTGTATTCCAGAGAAAAACGCACTAGTGAAAAATACAGAATTTTTAAGGCATCGGAATTTGTAAAATCTTGACAAGTTCTATTAATGAAACCTAATATAGTTGATGATTTTTTTGATTATGTATTTATTATAATTATTATTATTATTATTCTTATTATTATTATTTTCTATTAACTAATGTAATAAAAATAATATAATAATATATTTGTGCGCTCAGTTTGTATATATTTTACTTTATCATTTTGTTATTTATTTGATAATATTATACTACGTTTTCTTTGATGTTATTCGGGTAATAAGGATACGCACACGCGCAGTAGAAACCGTTTGATGAATTTCGGCATTCTATCGATTGAAATTGGTCGAAAAAAACAACTGACCGCAACTTGGCATTTTGGCTACACTTCATAAAAGTTATCGTGAATCGGACCGCCCACTATTCCTCAAAATGGTTATATTCGGTACTAGGAACTCAGGATGAAAACGGTGCCGTCGAATCGCTTTTTTCGCCACAGCAACAACAATAATCATAATAATTATAATTATAAAATAATATTTTATGATGTGCGGTCTTCTCTGTGTGTGTGTGTGTGTGTGTGTGTGTGTGTGTGTGCGTGTGTGTGTGTGGCACTATTATGTTTTATAATATTTTATATTATGTGTTACATTATTACAAGCCGAGTAGCGGTAAAGCTCTCGTTCTGAGTTCCTGATTAGCAAAATATTGTAAAACGAACACATTTTATTTAATATATTTACGATTTATTATTTATTATAATACATTGTAGTCACTATGATTATCACCACAGTAATATTATTATAATTTATACCTATTATCTATATAATGATGTTGTATAATCGAATACATTTAATTTAATGTATTCTATGATTGTACTCTGGTCAACAGCTGTGTGTAAGGCAACACAAAAAGCTACATTATTCTGCGATACTAATAATAATGCGCCGCTTAATTAAAAACGAAATATATTGTAATACGATAAACGATAGTAATAATATTATTATAGTAGGCTGCAATAATATGTTTCCGTGTTCAAATTAAATATTTTTACTCTTCGTCAGTCTTGTAAAAGATACGTTTAAAAAGTATTCAAGTACAGATAGAGACACATATTTTCAAAAATATTTAAAATACGTATATGTACAAATACAAATACAATGTGCAGTTTTAAGGTTAAAAACTGACTACAACTGTTACCGTTCATATAATATTCACTATAATTATAATATTATATCTAGTGTCGTTGTTATCATAATACTAGATGATTATTAACTTATGATTATGTTTTAGATTATTAATGTTTATCAAAACTCAAAAGGGCATTATGCCCAGTCATGAAATATAAATCAATAAATATTATATTAAATTATACATAAAAAAAAAATTAATACGATTGAAAAATACGTATGAAACACTTTGGCAGCTAATCTAATATATACAGAGTGTGACAAGAAGACCTGACAGATGAAATAACTTTTGTTCTAATCAATTATTAAAATTTGTTTTACATTTTTAATTTTTAGTCTAGTAAGTTAACAGTTGAGTTAATGAAAAGCCAAATGCAACTAGTTCAGTTAAAAAGTTAAAATAAAATTAACTTTTTAACTTAACTTTAACTTTTTAACTCGTTAATGTCCAGCCTTGAATAATAGTATGTTCAATGTCACTCACCCGCTCACCAGTCACTGTCTCAGTGTTATTGAATCGTTGTCATTTGTCTCAACATAGTTCAAAATTTCGTTACTTGATTAGTTTGTCAAAAAACTACGCTAGGCATCTATTGTTTGTTCAAAAAAATACGTTGGAAGTGTAGTATAATAACCGAGTATAATGGCCCAGGAATACGGTGTTCATCGTTTGGAGCTAACAAAACATGTAGTTTAAATTGTACACGACCATAAGGGGGGGGGGGGAGAAGGGCAATCAAATACAAATTATAATAAAATCACGATTCCGAAGAACTTGTGAGTTGTGTCAAACCCAGTCAGATACTTGCGAAAGCTGTAAGTAAGATAATATTATACCAGCAGAAGTGCTTTTTTTTTTAAAAGAATCTGGTTATGTAATTAGAACATGGCCTGCATATAAATGTTGACTGAGAAATTTGTATTATGTATATTGTGTTTGTATGTTTTTTTTTTTTTGTAACAACTGAATGGGTTCTTACCTAATTATTATATCAAACTATTTTTTAGATCAACTAAGACGCATGCAAACAGTGTGCAATATTCCATCTAAGTGACGAGCCTACTGTCCGTCTGCCTAAACGTAGATGTCCTCAAGATGTTCTAACTCAATAATAATACCTAGGTTGTTATCTAATTTAATATGACCTCTCGTGTTTTTTTTTTATTTGGACTGCATATAATACTAAGTATTATTGCTATTATTAATTTTTAAATAAATAAATAATAAATTGTATAATATAACCTTGGTCTATTGTATCATTAATCTCTGTACATTTTTGTAAATAGGTTTATAATCTATTGTAAAAATGCCAAGAATAAAAACAAAATATTGTTACACGAAGTTTGGGTGATGACTATATAGTCAAGAAAACGTTAAAAAAAATAAAAGTAATTTTCAATCTCTTACTTATATAATATACGTACCTACCTACGGGTTAGCTTAGGTTAATCTAACCTATAAGCGCTTAAGTCGGGGGGGGGGGGGGGTCAACGTTTCGCAACTTACAGAATTTTTCGGACATTATTTTCACCAGCTGTAACACGATTGCGCCCGTTCTATCTTTTTACATGCAAATAACGATTGCGCTCCATGAAATATATGTCTTGCCCTTATAAATATAGGTCTTTGCCCAATATACTTTTTAAAAATACAGTTGAAGTGGTAAACTCAAAGTTGAAGTTAAAAGTTCTAGTTAACCAAGTTCGACTGTATTAATACATGACATTATAAACATTATTATGACATTGTTTTTTTTCATAAACGTATTTTCCCAATGTCTATGCAAGTATAAGATAAAGAATAAACACATATAATTCAAGATCGATTCTGATAATTATGTAAGCCCTGATGGGGTTTTTCCATCAATTTTATGCGCTGGTAAACCTTCAGAGGAACCTAGAACGACCAATGGGCCAGAATCATTCCACCGACATTATAACTCACAGTTTTACACTTCACATCTTTCTATTCATGAAGTTATTAATATAATGTTAGACATCTAAAGTAAAACCTATTTAAAAATTAAAAGTATAAAGAAAATCGAATGAACAAACCTCGAAAAGAACAAGAAAATAAATTGAAATTTATACTGCAAGCTTGGAAAAAATTAGAAAAAAATTAAATATACTAGAATATTTGAAAGTAATGGCACCACAATTTTGTACCATAAAATTGTAATTCGTAATTCTATTGTGTTTTTTTTATACATATTTGAACATATTATAATTTTAAAAAAAATAATAATATTAAAAGTGTATACTAATGTAGACTTATAATATTATTACCCATTAAAAAAAAAAAAAAACTGTAATTTATAGTTTTTGTAATTTTATTGAGTTTTTGTTATACATATTTGAACATATTATAATTAAAAAAAAATATATTAATAGTGTATACTATTATGAACATATATTATTATTAAAAAAAAAATGTAATTCGTAGTTTTCGTAATTGTATTGAGTTATTTTGGAGATATTGTAAAAAAAATGTATAAGAAACAATGTTTAACCAAGCCAACAATTTAATTTTGTTGTAAGTCCTAAGCCTGTAAAATTGAAAATTAAAATTGTTAAAATATGTAGTATAATACAGTCGAACTTGGTTAACTCGAACTTTTAACTTCAACTTTGAGTTTACCACTTCAACTGTATTTTTAAAAAGTGTATTGGGTAAAGACCTATATTTATAAGGGCAACTCATACAACAGTATCTTGTTCGTTCGGAAAGCGAATCTATTTGGTGTTTTCGGGCGGTCAAATCTTAAAATACCCAAAAAACGCCGGAAAAAAAACATAAAAATTAAGGAAAAACTGGAATTTTTACGCGAAATTGGTTTTCCACAAAATGTTGGTATAAAAAATATTGTAATAATACCATTGTAATATAAAGTACTATACCTACAACAGGGCAGCTATAACGTGCGATAGGTGCATTGTTGTTGTTTCGTTTTTTCCTTTTATGCAATTTTGCGTCAATTATATAAGTTTCGTTGTATACGACGTCAGAGATGATTATTCATAATATAATATTATATATATCTAATATACTACACCGATCTTCAATGAATTAAAGTCCACGAAAAGTAACATAACCCGATTGGTCGGCGCCGATGACACCACCTCTGTCCAGAACAGTCTGATAGCTTTCGCCGATGGTCTCAAATCCGAATTCGAAGCTCTTCGTAAATCAGTATGACAAATCTCGAAATATTTTAACTAAACGTTTAATTATGTTGTTTACGTCATCGTCACTAACATTTTTGTAACTTATGTTCTTAGTAATTATTTTTTTTTTTACGCGCAGTTTGAAGGAAAATCTATGTAATCCGATGTGATTAAGGAAGCCTCCGAGCAATTCCAAACTGCCATCGATACGTACGCCAAGACCTGTCCTATGGAACTCCCCTTGAATGACTTAAACGAAAAAAGCAATTCACTTAGGTATATGGTAGAACATGGCACTGTCCAAGGAAACACCAAGATTGAGAAGCAATTTAAGGAGTTCACAAAGAAAAACATTGAAAAGCTCATGGAACAAATCAAATCCCTCCAAGTAAATAAAATATATATATATATACAGTACACATATTATACATACAAATAAAATATTGTTTTTATTTGATCACTAAGTAATAATACCATTTTATTATTATGATTTTAGGCTAAAATCGCCGAAGTTAAGAAAGCCCAAGATGAACAAGTCTGAGGAACTGACACACGTTGTATCAACTATGTCAACCAAAACGTGATAACTGACAGTTAATTTATTACTTTTTAGTTTTATGATATTGTAATTTATGTCACCTTCACAAAATCAACTTTTTAATTTTACAGCTTTTATACTTCATTGGAGCTTTGTTATTATTTTATCGACTGAAATATCATCTATAAATAAACGATGAATCTGTTTTTGTGTAAAAGTAATAATGATAATGGTATCCCACAACCTATACTATAACTTTGGGGGAAAAAAATAATTTAAACATTTATTATTCCTCCTCGTGGACTCAAACGTTATTTTAATTTTGAATTATGTGTATGTATTGTAGTAAAAATAGTCAAGTCGAGAATCGAAAGACGCTGATAAAAATTATTTAAATATAATATTTTAGTTCAAAGTACGATATTCAAAATAATATGTCAGTCTATATAATATTATAATGCACGCTTTGACAAAATAAATGTTCACTTTTCCTTACCTAAATTCTGACTTATGTCGTATATAACTAAAATTACTATGCAGTTATGACTGCAACTAGCTTAGTGTACGATTTTTTCTGTCTATTTCGTTTTTGTGTATGATGTAGTTTCAGAGTCACGAGTCCCAATCTTGAACATAAGCACTAAAAGCACTCTTTGGTGTTTTCCTCTAAAAGGAAAATTTTTGAATCGTTAATATGTTTTGGTTAAGAAGTAACCATGACAACAAAAATCTCACAAAAAAATCAGATACAAAAAGTTCTTCGTGTCCAGCACAAAACATATATATAAGGCTGAGCAAGTTAATTTTTTTTCAGTTAATATACACCAATAACAAAAGTTAAAAGTTAATTTAACTTTAGGTTAACTCAGTTAAGTCAAAATTTAATACACACTTTTTGTTAAATTTTGTAGTAAGTTAAAAAAAAAGTTAATTCGTTTATACAACGCTAGCGTACTTCATTTTTTTCCAAACCAAAACTAAAAGATAGACTATAGTGTTAATACTTTATTCAATATTTCCATATAAGTTAGATTCGAATGATATACATTTTTAAATTTAAACAATTCACAGTAAATATTTTTTGACATGAAAACAAAATAAACTGAAAAAGTGAAATTAAATTAAATTAAAAACAAAATATATAACTTAACTTACTTCTTAAAATGATAAATGAATTCGATAATTTCACGTTAATTTAAAAAGAAATTTAGTAAGTTAACTAAATTAAGTTAATGAAAAGCCAAAAGTAACTAGTTAAGTTGAAAAGTTTAAACGCAATTAACTTTTTAACTTAACTTTTACTTTTTAACTCGTTAATGCCCAGCTTTGTATATTATATATGTTTAAAAAATGTGGGCGGTACCTACTATAGGTACTTAGTTCGTCATAGTTTCGAGCATAAGTCTTTATGTTTCAGACCAAAGTCAGAACGCGGCGCGAAAGATGATAATAATATTTTACTGTAATGTAAATGTATATTGCTTTGTGTCGGATTATAAATAAAAAAAACCATAGATACATAATAAAAATCACGTCAAGTTGACAACCAGTGTCCTGGTATTTTAATATCCCATAAACATAACATTATTATCGATCTTAACTCGCTATACGCGTATAATACACGTTGTCGGTACGTTTTTAATGAGTATAATACATATTAAGATACATTTACGCTGGTTCGGCCAATTTATTATAATATTATGTTTGGGTGCTATATAGGTTAGTTGGCGTATTAAGGATGTTTAAAACGGTAATCAATATAATATTCTTCTCAACACGTCACATGAACGTGAACCAGGCCCGTATTTAGCTCCTTCTGGTGGAGCTTGGGGGGCGGTAAAATGTCATGAACTTTTTTTTATTATTAAGCCAACATAGTAATAACTTTGAAATGATGTAAAATGTTTTTTTCCTTATGTATTGTGATTTGGTGGAGATTTCTCCAAAGTTTATTTTAGGATGATATTCTCTTAAATCTATTTTTATAATAACAACAATAATTCTTTGGATAACTGATAACGGCATGATTGCAGCCCGCAGCTAGCGTTGTTGTAAATAAGTAAAACTTGACATAATAATAATAAAAATGTTTATTTTACTTTAACGTAATACCTGCGTCTTGATTATTAATAAAATTAAGATCAGAAAAAATGAAATTAAAATAAATAATACATTTTTTCAGTTTATAATTTATTTTTATAATATGAGTATAAACCATAACTACTTGGGTACCAAAGGTACTAAAAAAAATTAAATGTTTATAAAGAAATCATTGTAATATTGTATTCATTTTTATTTTACTCATACTTTTTTTTATAAAAACTACAATATTATGTTTATTTAACATTGGTTTTCCTAGAAATTTTAGATATAGGTAACTAATAAATTAAAATATGAAATATTAGAAGGAATACAAATTTTAAATGCAAATCGATTTTCGTGAATTTTTTTCTTCAAAATTGTATTTTCCACGCTTAACGGTGTTTCTATAAAAAAAATCGGTCAAATTGTCTGTAGAAGTTATAAGATTAAAACAACTTCAAAACCTTCAAATTGTATTATTAAAATACCAAAAATAACGTTTTTTTTTCCTTATAATTTTGGTGGAATCAGAAATTACCTAATGTACTTACCGTATATTATATTGTTAATAAAGAAATTTAATAAAAAAAACCCACGACGGATAGGAATTCGCAAACTCCTTTATAACTTTGAAACCAAGTCCAACTGACAAATTCTGTTTGCTTCACTTATTATTCTAAGCTCATTGTAAAACAGTTTCCGAAAGAAAAATTGTCAAAATTTAAACAAATTTATGAGTTAAAAATTATGACCCAAAATAATAGGTACCTTACATTTTAAGAAATAACTTTTTAGGGGCGAAAAAATATGTTGCCACGGGGCGGAAAATTTCCAAATATCATGAACTCATGTGGTTTTAGATCGACGCAAACAAGACGTTTTATATTTAATCGGGTCAATTTCTTTTTAATCGATATGCGTTTTTCCTATACCAACTACAGCAGCTGAACGATTCGTTTAATTTAAAACGATGAAAACGTTTTTTTTTTTTATATGTATAATTTGTTATATATTTTTTTAGAAACAAAAAGTTTCTAACTCGCACTACTTTAAACTAGTATATATATATATTATTTATTATTAGTACTGTTGAACATACCTAATCATTAAGTACGTCTTACTAACACAAAGCCTAGGCACCGTATGAAAACGTTGGTAGTAAGAAGTTACGTAATAATATTATGTACCTTTATCGTTTTGTTTTAAGAAATAATATTATATATAATAAACATGGCTTGCATTTGAAAAAAAAAATCCATTTTATGTTATTTACAATTTATAACGTTACATAGTTTTTGCGTTTATCGTTATTTAAAATTAAAACGTTATTCAACTTTTGCATTTATTGTTGTTCAGAATTAATACGTTATCCAAGTTTTACGTTTATTGTTTTTCAGAACTAAAACGTTATACAAGTTTTTCGTTTATCGTTATTTAAAATAGTGTTGATACCTACCTATTCAATTTAAAAATAATAACTAATGCGGGTTAGGTTAATGGCCCGGATACAGAACATAATATAATCAATTCTTAGATTGTTTGCATGAAATAAATGTTTCTACGAAACCAATAGACCTTTTAAATAAAAAGATTTAAAAATATTTCATTTTGCGTCATTTTTCGTTTAATAATTTATAGTATATTTTGTTAATCGTGTTGCATTTCTTTTGTATTTTTGATTATAACTTCCCGTTATAATTACGTTTGCAAATTTCAATGTTTTTTTTTTGTCAAATATAACGTTATAATCATAACATTATTATAACGTTTGCAAACCCTGATAATAAATAATAATATATATATATAATAATATATATTGTACACATAGTCGTCGTTGTGCTGACGGGAAACTAACTCAAGTTTTTAAGCGAGTATGACTTTTAAAACTTTTCCTCTCTTTTGGATTCTGAGTGGAGTGAAGGTGAATTTATTGGCTTTTCCAATGATGTGTTTACTGTCTGAACATAGTTCATCAGAAAACATTTTTTTTTCTCCGTGATAGTTAAACAGTAAAGCAGCTGCAGTAACCAGCAAATCGCGATGATACTTATATAAATTTTATACAGGGGATTCTTCAAACATGCTCAATGCCTTTTTTTTTAATTTAAAATTTATTCAAATTCTAATTTTGTAATTTTTAAGTGTACACACTGAAAAGCCATATTTTCAATAATATAGATTTTATTTATACAATTTAAGGAAAGTACTGTTGTGATTAAAACTAAATTTTTCAAATGAGAACCAACATTGTTATTGTAATACGTCATAAGGTATAACAAAAAGACCTAATGAAAAAAAAAAATATGCTACTTAAACGTATGACAAAAATTGTTAAAATTATATGATACAAATTATAACTGTTACCTTACCTGCATTGATAATATTAAATATCTAAACCTAATGCAGGTATTGTTAACTCTTTACTCTAAACTATTGTTAACTCTTTACTCTATACTATGCCCTGTACGACACTTCGACTGTAACTACTACCGACTGTTCTTCCGTCTTCGTTATCGCGTTATATATTGTTTAAATTTATATTTTTACTAGCTGATCCCGAGCACTTCGTTGTCCGTTAAATGTATAAACTCTATATGACATAAATTTTGTTCAATTCGTTATTTAATATTCGGTGTATAGTGTTCAAAATGTATCTTAACTTTTCCGTTGCCCGGAATAAAAACTCTGCTTCACAGCAGTACATTATCAGGGTAGATCGCGGACCCCGTGCTGTTTGTGCGTAAGTGTATGATTATAGTGTATAACTCTAAAGTATTAAAGTTATACCAAGTTTGTCGTTTTTACTTAATTCCACCTACAGTGGATTAATATAATCAATTTATACAGAATCCTATTCTAACCTAACCGTACTAAAATCCGATGAATAAAAAAAACAAATTTAACCCTTTGTAAATTAACCTATCTTCTTCCCAGAGGTCAAATCTACACCGAATATTAAATAACGAATTGAACAAAGTTTGAGTCATATAGAGTTGATACATTTAACGGGCAACTAAGTGCACGGGATCAGCTAATCTATACCATTATATAAAGAGGAGTTGTTAGTTACCATTGTTGAGGGTCATCTCTGGAGCTACTGAACCGATTTCGAAAATTCTTTCACCAATAGTAAGCCAGATTCGTTGTGAGTATCATAGACTTATTTAAAAAGGGAATTGATCACCCCTGGTAGGTTCTCAAACAGGAATTTTGAGATTTACGATAGAAAATGTTGTTTATTAATGGTTGCTATGGGTTATGGGAGTTGAGAATAATACTGATTTATTATTATTATTTATTATTACGTAAGAGGCCATTATTTATAAAAATTAATAACTCCTTTGTTTATTAAGTTAGAGAATCGATCAAATGCCATAAACTTTCTCCGCTATGAGCTCTACAGTTTAAAAAAATCGTAACGATCGGTTCAGTAGTTTCCGAGAACATAGGCCTCAAAGGTTTTCATTTTCACATTTATAAATAAAGATATATATAATTCATTTTCACATTAATATATAAAGATATATATAATTCATTTTCACATTAATATATAAAGATATATATAATTCATTTTCACATTAATATATAAAGATATATATAATTCATTTTCACATTAATATATAAAGATATATATAATTCATTTTCACACTTATATATAAACATATATTATAAGTTATACATTTTTATATCAAACCGAAACATGGGTCACCCAAGTGTCTCAAAAATGCATTCTTATTTTTTTTTTAATAATTATTTTTTAATTTTTATTTATTTTAAATATTAAAATGTATTTATTTATTTTAATTAATTATTTTTGTAATTCGTTATTTATAATATTACCTAAATTCTGAAATAGTTACACTTAATTACAAATACCTGTCACTAAATAGAGGTTATTAAAATGTTAATTTTTTTATATAGTACTTACTTTATTGATAAAATAAAAATAAAAAAAAAAGTCAAAGAATAATAATGGTTAAAACCGGTATTGACCGAATCTGAAATTTTGAGTTTTTGAGAATTGAAACCAAAACCGAAACTAATAAAATCATAAAGGTTCCAGTCCATGGTATAAAGATATTAATGAAGTATACAGAAACGCAACGTTTCAACGTTCTTATAATAATTTATCATAATTTATCATAATCTATAATATAATATTATCTCCAATAATATTGCAATTAATTATTTTTGTAATTATTATACTATCATTTCATCTTGTACAGGACATAATAATATATTACATGAATTATTAAAATACAATATTTATGATTTTATACAGAAAAAATGATTAAGTATTAGAAAATTAAGTATTATAAATACCGACCTAGGCAGTAGTGGATCCAGGGTTTCATTTTTTTGGGGGTGGGGGGGGGGCTCCTAAAAAAAAAATACCAAGCCATAAATACAATAATACAAATATAATATAATATAATATACAATTATTGTAAATGTTTTCATTCCGATAACATTCCCAATGGTTTCCGAAATAGATTGTGTAATTAATAATTATAATGAATTACATTACAAACTTTAAAATATTTCTGTAAGTAAAAAGAAGATTCTGTTGAAGAGGTGCGTTGATGACTTACACATATCTAACAGGGTAATACATTTTAATTCTATGCATAAATAAATAATATATATAAACTTAAATAATTAAGTTTGTCATTATTTTTGCGAACGATTATTCATAGTACATTCATATTGGCATTACACGCTTTTAAACGTACACAATTTGGCCGCATAAGATTAGTACCAACATTCCACAACAATTAAGAAAAATGTATTTATTGCGTGTCGATTAAGCGTCAAACTTATACCTACCAACAGATGTATCAACGAAAAATTCAAAAAGGTATGTTAATCGCAATATTATTATGGCCCTTACGCATTTTCCAGTACCACGAACAGCTTCAAATATTATTGACTGTGGCCTCGGATTTTATTTTACGAGGTTTTTTTTTAGATTCAGAGCAGAGCGATTAATGTATTCGTTTTACAATGATGTGCGTTTTGTGTTCATTTGTTGTGTCTGTCATCACCTTTTAAGGCAGTAAAAGTGCTTGGATTTTCTTCAACAGTATCTTTTCTGATAGGAAAGTGAATCTAGTTGGTTAATCTAACCTATAAAATTTATCGATAAAATTTTATTTGTTGGCTAAAAAAATGTGCTAACTATTTTGAGTTAGAATAATTACTAACAATTTTACTTTTTAAATCTAAGGTTAAAAAATGTAATACATGATTCCTCATAAGTTTGCCTACCTTTATCAAAAAAAAAAATGTCTACAATCAAGTCAAATTAAATTTTTATGAGCATTGAAAATTATGATATTATATCATTGAATTCAAATTTAACACCATCCATTACAGTGTTCCACTCGTAACCTATTGTGCAATAGAGCGACCGCGACATCCACTTACTTGCCTTTTGTAAATGTGTTGGAATATGTATTCTGAATACAAAATAAAAGTTACTATTCTTTAAAATACTGTTTTTAAGGTACCTATAGATATGTATGCACAAACTGAATAACGATAACATTGATAACTATGATGATTGGTTTATACGATTGACTAGACATAAAAATTATTTTACAATGACAAAATTTTTAAACTAATATGACGTAGACAGTAAATCTTAGGTTTTAATGATAAGTGTGCTGAGATTTTGCTAAAATAAAGCACCACTAATCACTAGCACCGCCAGTAATATTTGTCAATAAATGTATGAAAGCATTTGACTAATAAATTATTATTACCATTTTTTGACCACTAATCACTGACCAGTTACAAATCTCGTTTTGCGATTTCGTTTCGAAGGAGGGAATGTTTTACAGTCGAATTTAAGTGTCTAGCAAATCAGTTATCACCCGTCTAACACGAAACCATCTTAAATAAGATAAAAAGTAAAAATAAAATAAAAAGTGGGTGGAGTGTTATATGTACTTGTCTGGTGATTTTTCGTGTGTAAACTGTGTAAAGTCGAAAACCGTGTTGGAGTTTCTAGCAAGACAGTCACCTCAAATGAAAATCGATTGATTTTCAAGTTATCCTCCTAGGTAGGTAATTACGCTGCAGGATATTTTAATTAACACCCTGCTCTCATTCTTTAATATGTATATAGACTATATAATAGACTATTAAATTGTTTTTGTCACCCGAAAGTACGAGGCAGCTGGTGTTCCATTGCCCCTACCCGCACACATTGTTGACACGTACTACGCATGTGGGTGACTGTCAAATCCACCTGGTGGGATTTAGAACAATAATATATTATGTACATTTCACCGATACTTTTTTTTATCTGAAAAAATACGTAAGACTCCACCGGTACGTTTTTTTGACATGAGAAACACGTTGACCCCACCTACGGAAAAATCCACAGATTACAACTGTTTTTAATATAGCTTCAAATAAACTGTTTTTTTTTATTTATTCAATTTTTATTTAATTTTGAGTAGCTATAGTTATCATTGGGTATTGAAAGTAATATAAAACATCGGCGATAACGACCATCGGTTGTTGCTGTTATAATATTTACAATTTTAATATAAATTATATGTATAGTTCAAAGTCATAGCTATAAAATTAAATCACAACTTTAAGAGCGTCGTTTTTTTTATACTTAAGGTTTTTTTACTCGGCTTTTTTGTTGGGATAAAAATTAGGTACTTGAGAATTTTCATGTTCCTATGAATAATATTTTTTAATTACAACAAAATATCTTAAATCTTAGTTATTTAATAAGTAATTTTGTCTAAATTTAAACTTTAAATGCTTGTAAAAAAAAAAACAACCGTATGTATTTGGAGCTTGGTTAACGTTAAAAAACCCCCGTTACTCATTAGAAATGTAAATTATAATTTAATAATAAAACATAATAACTTTCACTGCTGGGAATAAAAATAACTAACAATAAACTATTGAAACTTAAATAATACCTACCTATTTAGATGTCGAATAGATATAATATATTGTAATACAAAGACTGTGCAGTACAACAATCATGGTTCTAATTTTAAATATTTCACTTGACATTTTTGAATTAATCAGGGCCTTACAGCCGAATTAACCAGAACCTGTGATACCCTTAAAAACCCTTAAAAAATTAAACCTCCGAAACCCATACAACCCGAATGCTTCTATTTTAAAACCATCCAAATTAACCGACGACGGTAGCCTATGATATTACAAGTATATTTGATGATATAATTGTGAATAAAGTAATTTATATATTGTAACCTATTTACATGAACCTTGTTTTAAATTTTGAATTGAACGAATTTTGTATTATATTTTCAAATCTTTGATTGAAATAAAAAAAATTTTATGAATTTCTAACTCAAAATAATTTGCACATTTTCGTGAATTTTACATATTTTGTCAATATTTTAACTTAAAATGCTTTTAAAATAAAAAATTGTGACTATGGATTTTTAATATTTTTATCTGTCTTTAAAACACTAATATATTAAGAGCTTTCAACTAAATTTTAAATTTTTTTTCTCAATTAATAACATTTTTATAGAATGAAAAACTAAAAAAAATTTGAAACTGAAAGTCTCCATTAACTGCTGAAAATAAATCAAAATATTTTGAAAATGTAATGGTGTATAAAAAATGTTACTTTAAACATTCAGTCGAAATTTCATGAATCTACGGTCATTTGTTTTAAAGTTACACCAAAAACTAAAATCGATTTTGAGTAAAAATTCCCGTTTTTCCTTAATTTGTTTTTTGTTTTTCACAGCGTTTTTGAAAACTATTGGAAATTAAAATTTTGTCCTCCCAAATGCACCAACTAGATTCACTTTCCCATTGAACAAGACACTGTTGTAAAAAAATCTAATCAGTTTTACTTCCCCAAACAGTGGTGACAGACACACAAAAAAAACACATATCATTGTAAAATCAATACATTTATCGCTCCTCTCAAAATCTAAAATTGAACGATACACAACTGTCATACAAAAATGGTCAAAATTACCATTAGTGATGCGCAAACGACAACCGATGGTCCTAATTTCGGGCTGATATTCGTTAAAACAGATTATAAACTTTTTTACCTGAAAACTGAAAACAATATGCGTACGATAAAAAAACGTTAAAACCGGTTAATAATAATTTTGTCTTGGTCTTTGTATTTGACGACACATTTGAGTAAAATGTCTATAAAATCACTGATTATAATCTGGAAAATTATGTTATTTCTGGTTCTGATATTCCTCCAGTTATGTGGACAAGTGCACTAAGTAACAATCAAAAGATAACAAATAGTGTTGAAAGTTTTCTTTGAAAAATGATGGAAACAATTGAATAACAAATATGTAAATCGTTTGGAATGTTTAAATCAAATAGGCCCAAAATATCAGTGCTAAAAATTAGTATAGGTAAGGAAATGAGGCAATATGATATTAAAATTCATAACATTATATGTCAATTTTAATTAAAATTGTTATTAAAATAACAAAACTAAAACATTGTGTGAGAAGTGAGAAGGAAAATGTCTGACAAGAACTTTACAAAGCATTTGAACTCATATAATTTTTATTTTAGTTTTCTTTATAGTCTCATTATAGCTTATAACATTAATGTACACAAACGAGTTCTGTCTTTGAGTCATTTTAGTGTAGGTCGTAAGCGCAATCAAGTTAGCACAAATGCCACAAACGAGTCGCCAAAAAGGATATAAAATATAAATGTACCAAAAGGGTAAGCTTCCCAAACCACCTGGTGGTTATAAACTTATATTTATACTAACAATTAAACAACGAAACACTCATTTAAACAACCGTACAACAACTCTATTGAATAGAGAACAATTTTTATAACAGCCAGTAACAATGATAACAAATTATCAGATTTGAATTTATAAAACAGTTAACTCCTTATATATCCTCTATATCTTTTATATTTTTACCAATAGGTACCTGTCATAAAATTGTTTTATTATAACAATCAAAAATGTAACAAGCAGTCAAGCAAAATAATATTTTTAATCTTCTTGGAGTGGTAATTATTGCTACAGACAGAAGATTATTCTAAAAAATTTAAATCTACATATCATTATTGTGTTTATAGTTTTCTAAGTTAATCATACTATTATATTATAACAGTATTACATTTTCAATTTAGAACAAGCAAACAAAGTTGACATAACTTCGTGGCATAGATGACTCGAATATAATTTGGTATATGGTAGGTTATTATTGCATATAAAATATAGTAAGTACATTATAATATTGTATTTGTATTATTTTTCACGACGCTAGCTTCTCATTACAATGTAACAAAATATATAATTATTTGTTTTCGGGTACTCGGGTACAGTTTTTTGTGTCGTAAACGTCGTATAGTTATTTACCTCGAATGACCCTCCGAATGGGCCCTCCAACCATATTGAGTGGACACAAATAATAATTTATCATACACTTGTTGCGCTAATCGTTTTAAAAGGATCCGACCCCGCGGGCTGCCCGTTTTCACCAAAATATACACATCTCATTCTAGTTGTTCCAACCATACCAGCCATCGAACAAAACTTATGAAAACATTTTTTAATTCGTCACGAAGTTTACTTGACAACAAAATTAGTTAAATTACCCAAATATATATAATATGTTACCGGAAACGATGAAAATTAAATTATAAAATGCCTAGTCAATATTATAAATTCCTAATATTAGTATAGTAGTCGAGGAATAGGCATTAACAAACAACATAGGCGAGGTTGTAAAATTCAAATATTTTGCTAACACATTTAGAACTATGATTAGGAAACTACCTGTCTAATATAGTGATAGATAATGTTGATAATAATTTTGTTTAGCGAAATATTTAAAGTGGGTCAGAAATATTAAAGTATAATTTTAAGTTGAATTGTTTGACTTGTTTTGAGCTGTTGAAGGACATTTTCAATTTTCAATTTTTTTTAGATTTTTATCTATGAATGTCAATAAAACTTTAATTGTTGGGTTAAAAAGCTTAAAAATCATGCTTTTAGTGCATATTTGAGGTTTTACGTAATATACTAATTAATATATTATATACGTAATATATTAACGGACTCGACACGCGTAATTAATAGTTCAAAATGTCCCGACGGCGATAAAAAAATAATATTCGGTACTAGGAACTCAGGAGGAAAACGGTGCCGTCGAGTCGCTTTTTTCACCACAGTAACAACAATAATCATAATAATAATAATTATAAGATAATATTTTATGAAGTGCGGTCTTCTGTGTGTGTGTGTGTGTGTGTGTGTGTGAAGCTCTCCTTCTGAGTTCCTGATGAGCAAAATATTGTAAAACGAATACATTTTATCTAATTCATAAACATATTTATTTATTATAATATATTGTAGTCACTATGATTATCACCACAGTAATATTGTTTTAATTTATACCTATTATCTATATAATGATGTTGTATAATCGAATACAGAATCGAATAGAATACATTTAATTTAATGTATTCTATGATTGTACTCTGGTCAACGGCTGTGTAAGGCAACACGAAAAGCTACAATATTCTGCGATAATAATAATAATGCACCGCTTAATTAAAAATGAAATATATTGTAATACGATAAATGATAGTAATAATATTATTAGTAGGCTGCAATTATATGTTTCCGTGTTCGAATAAAATATGTATACTCTTCGTCAGTCTTGTAAAAGATACTTTTAAAAAGTATTCAAGTAGACTAGATATAGATTCAGATACAGATACATATTTTAAAAAATATTTAAAATACGTATTTTAATACTTGGAAAAGTATTTAAGTACAAAATATATAAATACAATGTATAGTTTTAAGGTTAAATACGGACTGCAACTGTTACCGTTCATATAATATTGACAATAATATTATAATATTATAACTAGTGTCGTTGTTGTTATAATACTAGATAATTATTTACTTATGATTATGTTTTAGATTATTATTGTTTATTAAAACTCAAAAGAGCATTATGGCTGGTCATGAAATATAAATAAATAAATATTATATTAAATTATACATGAAAAAAAATTAATACGATTGAAAAATATGTATGAAACACTATGGCAGCTAACCTATCAAATATATACAGATTTAAAGTAATTTCCAAGTTTTAACTATATAATATAGGTACCTACCTACGGGTTAGATTAGGATAACCTAACCTATATGGGCTTAAGTCAGGAGCTAACGTTTCGTATGCGGAAAATAACGGTACTCCGAGTGTATTATCTGGTATAAAATATCTATAAATCATCTATATAGTTGTTAAGTACTATATTTGTCCGTATGCATAGTATGCAAACGTGATATCATACACGACTTATCGTGAATGCCGTGATAATAACGTCCCCAGTGTTCTTCACGGAGCGGGGTCGACGTTCCGTACTAGTGACAAGATATACCTACTAGTGGCTGTATTGTCATTGCCAAGGCTTGGGACTTATAGCACTTAAAATCATCAAAATAAGCGCTTAAAAACATCATTATAAGCACTCAAATAAGCATTTAAAAAACTTAAATTTAAGCAAAAATATTTAATCAAAAAAAAAAAAAAAGGTGGATAAGTGGATGTCGCTCTGCTGTACAGTAGGTTACAAGTGAGTCATTGTAATGGATGGTGTTAAATTTGAATTCAATGATATAATATCATTGTATAAGAAAAACGATTCTGGGCGAAAACGGTCAGTCAGCCTATGATATTACCAAGTATATTTGATGATATTATTGTGAATAAAGTAATTTATATATAACCTATTTACGTGGAGCCTTGTTTTAAATTTTCAATCCTTAGCCATAAAAGTTAAATATTTTATACATTTTTAACTATAAAATAATAAATAAATTATAAATTTGATAAATGTTCTCAAAATTTGAACTTTAAATAATTATAAAAAAAATTGTGCCTATGTATTTTTAATATTTTTCAACTGCTATTAGAACGATATATCAGAAGCCTTATATTAAATTTTCACGCTTAAACGCTTAAATATATAGAAAAAAAAACTAAAAAAAATGGAAACTGAAAATGTCCGTAAACAAGTCAAAATATATCAAAATTTTGGAAAATGTTATGGTGTATAGAAAATGCTAATATAAACATTCAGTCGAAATCTCTTGTACCTACGGCCATTTGTTTTAAAGTTGCACCAAAAACCAAAAACTGATTTTGCGTAAAAATTCCCGTTTTTCCTTAATTTTTCTTTTGTTTTTCACGTCGATTTTGAAAACTACTGGGAAATTGATACTTTTGACCCCAAAGTACCAACTAGATTCACTTTCCTATCAGAAAAGTTACTGTTGAAGAAAACCCAAGTACTTTTACTGTCCTAAAAGGTGATGATAGACAAAAAAAAAAATAAAAAAAATAAAAAAAAAACACACATCATTGTAAAATCAATACATTCAACGCTTCGCTTAGAATCTAAAAAAACTTTCTTTTAACATGATAAAGTAGGTACTAGACATAATTTGTATAACTGTGCTAAAAATAATGATTAGGAAAAGTTTTAACTAATAAATCAAAAAAATCAAATAAATATTTATATTCTAAAAAATTCAAACTTCACTTTCGAGACATTTTGCATTATTATTTATGGATTTTCTGACGGATTTTCTGAAAATTAAAATGTAAACAATATTCACAAATAATTGAAAAAAAAAAATTAAATCTTACCGTCCTTATTGTATTGAATGGTTTGATTTTGTATTTAATTTTAATTCTATCAAAATCAACTTTGTAAGAGAAAATCATCGAAAGGAAAAATAACAAGGAAACTGAAAATAAGCATTTTTTTTTATGAACCAATGAAAAATGCAAAAAAAGTACTTCAACAATTTCATAATTGAACGTGTTGTAACATGACATACACTTCCATAGTACTCCTGCTACATTTTAAGTCAATCCATAAAAAGAAGCAAATACTTTAAGTCCCGAGCCCTGGTCATTGCCCATTGGTATCATACGTTATTTCGTACAACATACTTTTTAATTTCATAATCCTAAGCAGAATATTATGATATATTATATTATATAATAATTTTAATATTCGGAGTGTTTTGATCTATAAGAATTAAATTGTGGACAAGTAGTTTATTAATTATAAGTAAATAGAGAGGATTTTTCTATTTTTAAATAATATTATATTAATTATATTATATTATATTCCATTATATTAATGGAATTTATGCAGCTCAACGAAGGTAAAAAATGTAGACGACTTATCCTTTACATAAATGTATTGTTGATAAAAAAGTCATATTTGTTTCTATTTCAAGTTGTTATTAAAAAAATACTGTTAATTTAAAAATTATCATCTCCACCAGATCATCCTACATACTTGGTTACGTGAGTCGGCTGAACCATTCTTTTTAATGTATAACGTTACTCGTTTTCTATTAACATTTATTTAAACATAATTTTACATATTTTAATTAATTTCATAATATATTAGTTGTACCTTTCATTCCTGTGTCATAAGCTTCATCACACTGGAAAATATATACATTCACGTGACCAAAAACCTCTTCAGTTTTTTATCGAGATTTGGTACGTCACAATAGTCGTTGTAGTATTTATATAATATTACTTTAGGGAATTTTTTTAACTCCGATTCGTATCACTTTACTGTTGTTGTATATAAGATGTATACTTACTGCATTATCGTGCGCATTTAAAGTATGTACAATGTATGAGGTCGAGTAGTTGGTTACGGGGATTGAATAGGTACAGTATGTAAATTAAGCCGTTTTGACAAGTATAATACTATATGTTGTGTTCTCACAATAATAATGACAGAATATACTCTATAATAGTGTTTATATGATAATATTTACATTATGTATAATATAGAAATAACTTAAGTTTCAAAAGGTTTTTTTTTAACAAAAACGCACGAAGGTATATACCAAAACGAGGGTGCATCTTGAGTCTCGAAAATATAATTGAAATAAATTATATAATGACAGAACCGCTTAAAAAAAAATAATTTATGTTTTATCTAAGAAATCGTTGTAGATCGTAATGGGTACAGTGGTAAAATACATAAATAAAACAGCCTACAGACTATAAGTCAGGGGTGACCAACTTTGTTTAATTATGATCTGCTGAGAATATATTTTCCTTCGGGGATCGACTAACGTAAAAAAAATAATAATGTTTAATTTATAATTATTTATTAGGTACCTACTGTAACGATTCGCAGTTTACTGACTCGTCATTTATGTCGCACTCGGCGAATTTGCTTAGGTAAACAGAAAACAGGAACGTAGAGTACGAGCATATATATTATTGGCATAGCAGCCAGTCGAGTTTTGAACCGTGAAATAGAGACTATACATCAGTCTACTATAGTCATATTTATAATATTATTAAACGTAATTAATTGATTAACTTTAAGTATATAATAACGTACCTAATAGTTAAATTATAATAATTCAGTATTGTTCAACTCGTACTCCGCTACTCCTGTTATCTTCAATATACTACCCTTAAGAACAGGGTTACTCAGGTGATAGTGTATTTTATTGGTTATAATATTATAATTATTTTAGTCTTGAATAAAACATTGTATTCGTTGCTATATCGTGTTAATTGTGTTAGTTTATGAACGCAGGTCATAAGTTTCTAGGACCTGTAAAATATAACTCAGAAAACTTTATTTATATCAATTCAACAACCCGGATCTAAGGACCGGTTCGTGTAGTGGGAATAGCCAACCAACTACTCCTTAACTGGATAGAGTTAGGTATAAATATCGACAGCCACTGGGTTTGACAGCCGAGTTTGCGTCTTTGTTTGTTTAATGACAATATTTAATTTGGAAGCCACATTATTTATTATTTTCAAAAATTTTAATTTAAACAATATAGTATAATTATAAAAATCTATTTTTTTTTAGCAAATGTTTAAGTATTATTTTAAAAGAGCGGGTAATAATCAAACCATTCATATTTCTCAACGTACTTGGTCAATTTTAAGCTTGGATAAGTCTATAGATGTCTGTAGTTTAACGCCAAACGTATGTATATCTTATATTAAAACAGTTAAGTGTTCAGAGATCGCTGAAGCTTTTTCTCAGAGTAGGAATATAAAATTACCCAGTGACGTTATAGAAATCGCTAAACTTGACTTTGGAATTCTTTTTTCGTTAGAACTTCCAAGTAAACTCAAAAAAGAAGAATTTACACAGAAGTCGTTAGAGGAAAAGATTGAATTACTTTCTGTACCTAAATCCTTGTACCTTTATTATTTTTTATCTTAAGACAATCTAATACAAATTTTACGATTTTTAAATAAGGAATTTTCAAAAAATAGCAAAACCGTAGAATTACGACTTTTAGTAAGATCTATTTTAAACAAAAATCAAAGTGAGGACGATAACGATAGTGATCCAGATTTTATACCTAAACCTTTTAATATTGAGTGGAGATCACCTGTTATAACGCGTTCAAAAAAGAGGGATACTGATTTAGTTGACCCAATTAATATTAACGATAGACTAGAAATTTTCAACATGTCCAAACCAATTTTTTTTAAACCCGAATTTTATAGTGGCGAACCAGACGAATGTGTCGACGAATTTATTGAAAATTATAATTTGATATCTGTGGCTAATGAGTGGTCTGATGATAAAAAAATAATGTATGTCCCAATATATCTCAAAAAAAGCACAGGAGGAGGCAGCGAGGAGGTGTGTTGCACTACTAATGTTAATAACAAACATACTTTGCTTGAACAATTAATAATGAAATTAAAATGTAAAATTATCTAAAAATTATTAGTGTTTCGTATTGCAAACGAAAAATGATTACGAGCAGGTCTAGTTGTCGACTGTCAGCCTATATTATAAAAAAAAAAACTGTGTTTAGTATAGGAAAGTGAACCTATTTGGTACTTTGGGGGGTCAAAAGTAAAAATTTCCCTGTAGTTTTCAAAAGCGACATGAAAAACAAAAGAAAAATTAAGGAAAAACGGGAATTTTTACGCAAAATCTGTTTTCGAGAAAATCGATTTTGGTTTTTGGTGTAACTCTAAAACAAATGACCGTAGGGACATGAAATTTTGACTGAATGTTTATATTAGCATTTTCTATACAACATAAAATTTTGAAAATATTTTGACTCTTTTTGAGTTGTTTACGGACATGTTGTAACATGACAGTTTTCAATTTTTTTTAATTTTTTTTTCTATAAATATCAATAAAATTTTATCTGTTGAGTAAAAAACCTTGAAAATTTAATAGAAGGCTCCTAGGTTATTGTTTCAAAGATGAAGAAAATTAAAAATCCCAGTGACAGTTTTTATTTATAAGCATTTAAAGTTCAAATTTTGACAAAATACGGAAAAATCACGAAAACTAGCAAATTATTTTTAGTTGAGAATTCATAAAAATTTTTCTTTTTAAATCTAAGATTTTGAAATGTAATATAAGCTTACTCATAAGTTTGTCTACCTTTATCAATAAAAAAATGTCTACAAGAAACTTAAATTAAATTTTTATGAGCGTCTGAAATTTATATTTATATTTTTTTGTTGGGTAAAAAAGCGTGAAAATTTAATATAAGGCTCCTGATATATCGTTCTTATAGCAGTTGAAAAATATTAAAAATACATAGACACAATTTTTTTTATAATTATTTAAAGTTCAAATTTTGAGAACATTTATCAAATTTATAATTTATTTATTATTTTATAGTTAAAAATGTATAAAATATTTAACTTTTATGGCTAAGGATTGAAAATTTAAAACAAGGCTCCACGTAAATAGGTTATTTATAAATTATTTTATTCACAATAATATCATCAAATATACTTGGTAACATCATAGGCTGACTGACCGTTTTCGCTCAGAATCGTTTTTCTTATACAATGATATTATATCATTGAATTCGAATTTAACACCATCCATTACAGTGACCCACTTGTAACCTACTGTACAGCAGAGTGACATCCACTTATCCACCTTTTTTTAGTTTTTTTTCTATAAATATCAATAAACTAACAAAAAATGACTTTTTTTGATCTAATGAAGCGATAAGAATTCTGAAAACAATTTTTGGAGAAGTTAAAATCAAAAAAATCAAAAATGTGGGAAAATTGATTTCAAGTAGACTTGATGACAAATTCAAATCTGTTTTCAGAAATCTTATAGCTTCAATATATCAATTGGAATGTTTGGCAAAAAAACACGTCTAAAATACTATGTCGCGCGTGTGTTGGACAAAAACGGAAAATCACGGTATCGAATCCCCTTAAGTCGTGGTTACAAAACAACATTTATAGATAAACATTTTATTTTATACCGTTTTCTAGTTTTTCACTTTTCTGGATGCCAACATACTTTTTTCATTTCATATTTCTAAGCAGAATAAAATATATTATTATATCATATTATAATAATAGTATTATTGGGAGTGTTTTGATCAATAAAAATGAAATTGTGGACAAGTATAGTTAATTAATTATAAGTGTAGAGAGCGGATTTTTATGTTTTTACATAATATTGTATTAGTGGAATTTATGCAGCTAAACGGAGGTAAAAAATGTAGACTACTTATCAATTACATACATTTATTGTTGATAAAAAAAATCATATTTGTTTCTATTTCAAGTTCTACTTAATTAAAAAAATTGTTCATTTGAAAATGAAAAATTATAGTAATCGGTGAATAGTTTGATTGTATTTAAATTGGAAATTATTTAAAGTAAAATAAAAAGCATATTTTAGATTTTTAGAGCATATTATAATGTATCTACCTATAATCTATTTGTCTATATGATTTCTTAACCTTTTAAGAACCATCCACTCTAGTTAAACATAATAATATAGTATTTGAAAATTAGATGAGCCGAGTATAATGAACCGTAAAATGTTGCAACACATATTATTTTTTACGATTTATTCAGTTTTTACGATCTTAAACGACAGTAAAAAATTTGATATTCTGAAGGAGAATATATTATTTTTAAGTATTTTGATGTATAATACAAATGCAATTTTTGACAAGTAGTTATAAGCAGACAGTGGCGGAACTACATATGATTGAAGGCGGGATTTTCCGCAGGCCTCATCGTGAAAGGGGCCTCGGCGCCTCGCAGCAAAATGTACTTTTTAAAAAAAATTTTGGTTCAAGTAAATAAAATCATTGAATACTGAAATAATACTAAGTATACTGATAGCGGATAACCATACACCATACTCAGTATTTAGTAGGTAGGTACTATTAATAATTAATGTGAATAATAATATTATACGAGTATAATAATATTGCCATGTCTTATCGCGATATGCGGGCATGCGGCGGCGATACGCGGTAACTCAGAGTGGAGCCTATAATAGCTGGTATACTAACTTATAGAAATAGATTATTATAATATACTACGGTCTACGGCCCAAGAAATAAATTATTTTTTTTCATTTCATTCTGATTTTACTATGAGAGTGGTGTTATTGGGTGTTTGACGGTGTTTGGTGTCAGAAACAACATCCAAGTTAATTAGGTAAGTAGTTTTACAATTATTTTGCATTGAAAGACAACATTAAATTGTGATTCGTATACAATCATTGAATCATTGTGGTCATTGGTGTTACGTAAATACTAGAAATTTAATATTAGTTCATTTTTGAAACGTTCACTGTCAGTAATAGTTGTAAGTCATATTTATATTTAAAAGTAAATCGTATGGAAAATTATTTCAATTCATTGTTTTATTTTCATGCTGTGTAGGTACTGTACGTACCTACAACAGGTTTCGTATTTTTTTTTCAGTATTTCTAATTTTTTTTTGTCATTATGAGGGGTGATATGGGGATATCCCCCCCCCAGAGGCTTTTTTTTAGATTAACCAAAATTGAATTCCCATAAGCACTTGGCTTTAAAAGATTTTTAAGATAAGAAATATTTTTAAATAAGAAATAAGAATTCATGGATATTATCATAGTTGAGATTTTTTTTATTTTACTAGAACAATAAAACTACGATAGCTCAACAATTACAATATATGACAAGAATATTGTACCTACAGCTCACGGACTAAGATATAATGGACTGGAAACGACTTGGTCGGAGGTCGGCCACGAAAACGTGTGCTTTGCCTTTTGTACATAAATTCGTAGCCGTTATATGCTGCTTGAATGGACTTTTCAGTGCAAATTAAAGTTGCAATCATCAGTGCATCGGGACATTGAGTTTAACCGCGATGCCGTTATTTTGGCGAAAAAAAACAAAAAGCAAAATTGACTTAATATTATAGTTTTTGAAAAATATATTCAATCTTATTAAATTGTTTACTTTATTGTCTTTGGAAACCATTATTATACCATTTACCTCATTTAATTTATAATAATAAATTAATATAATATTATGATATATGAGATTAAGTGGTCGAGAGGGGGTGGGGGGCATAGCCCCCACTAGGACTATAATATAAATTTATATACCACCCAAGAACCAATTCCAAATTACGCCACTGTGTTCATGTGACTTGCACATTCATTCGAATCAGGTTCGTAGTTACTTTACCAGAACAAGTTACTTTTGAAAACTACTAATCAATATTTGAATTATTTATTATTGAAATAGGTACCAATATTTCTAAAAAATGTTTTTCTAACTTAATTTTTCATTTTCAAGTGTTTAATTCCATAACCGAAATTAGAAGTTTGAATAGAATATTCTCTACAAATTGAAGATAGACTAATTTAAAAATGTTAGGATTTTATACTAATTGATTATAGTAATTCACAATAGATGGAATACGACAAACTTGGTATAACTCTTATAAACACTTACGTACAAAAAGCACGGGCTCCGCGATCTACCGCAGGTAGAGTGCCTACCTGATAATATACTGCTGCGAATCAGAATTTTTATTCCAGGCAACAGAAAATATAAGATATATTTTGAACACCATACACCGAATATTAAATAACAAATTGAACCAAGTTAGAGTCATATAGAGTTGGTATATTTAACGGGCAACGAAGTGCACGGGATCAGTTAGTATTTAATAATTTTGAGAACCATTAAGCATTATCCTGAATGTCCACGATAAAGATAATTTCATTATAATCCAAAAATTATTTTGTTTTATTTTAAAATGGAAGATACCCGCGGGTGCCTACTTGAAAATCTGCCTAAACTACACACACGTGTTTACACCTACTGTTCCCTCCCCCACAGATTAAACTAATAAAAAGCAGGTTAACTAATAAAAAAAAATTTTAATTTTAAGTTAAAAACTATTTTTGTTTTCGAATACTTAAAAATACAATTATTTTTTTTTACATAATGCCATACGGATATAATAATGTAATAAAAACAAGGTATATAAAATTAGTCAAATAATAATTTTTATTTTCTAATCCGTTAAAATACAATCATTATTTAAAATAATACAAGAAAGATTTTACAAATTCAAATCTGTTTTTTCACTTTTTAGTTTTTTTGTTAATTTCATTAGGACAATATTTTTTTTTTTTTTTAATTACAATTCGTTTCCAGTATTTTAATGTTCTTGCACTTCTAATTTTAATATAAGCCCTGATTGAACTTCCAATAAAATATTAATACAATTATTATGAATATTAGGAAGTGACATAAAGACATTTTCTTTTAAATGCGAATGAAAATTATCAACGGCATTTATAGCGATGTTTATATTCTTTGGAAATTACGCTATTAGCTATTTTATCTATTTTTTTTTTATAGCAATCCCTCCTATTACAATATTATTGAATATTGGATAATTCATTACCTTTTGATAAGGCACGTGGTCGCTTTGGGTAAAGTGTCATGCGCGCAGCAGTGTTAGGTATTGTAATTTAGTATTATAATATTGCATATTGTTTTATTAAAATTTAAAATTTAATAGTGGTCCAATCACTGATCTACCAATCTACCTGTTATAAGTGTGAATTTGTAGTGGCCCAATTACCATATGCCCATGCCCGTATCCGTACCTACCATTCTTTGGTAAGTCGCCGCCATAGATTTAATATACAACTTGATATCATCGAAGTCGGCCGTGATTTAAAAAGAAGGAAATGTTTAGAAAATATTATTATCACATTATATGTATATGTATACATATTATATAATTGCATAATATGTATATGGATAAATTTAAATTAATGTAAATATTGCCTGCTTTATAAACGGTGGACGACTTCAACATTGGTCACAGTTGTAGTATGGTAAAGAGATGGCTATCTAGTTGTTTTATAACGCTTGTATTCACGCTTTTTTACCCAACAAAAATTTTTTTATTGATATTTATAGAAAAAAAAAACTAAAAAAATTGAAAACTGACAACGTCCGTAAATAGCTCAAAAAGAGTCAAAATATTTTCAAAATTGTATCGTGTATAGAAAATGCTAATATAAGCATTCAGTGATTTTCAAGTATCTACAGTCATTCGTTTTTTAATTACAATAAAATAAGAAATTTGTTACATGAGAAATCGAGTGAATATCAAATGTTGTAAAAATATAAATTTCAGACACTCATAAAAATTTAATTTAAGTTTCTTGTAGACATTTTTTTTTTGATAAAGGTAGACAAACTTATGAGTAATCTTATATTAAATTTTCAAATCTTAGATTTAAAAAGAAAAATTTTTATGAATTCTCAACTCAAAATAGTTTGCTAATTTTCGTGATTTTTCTGTATTTTGTCAAAATTTGAACTTCGAATGCTTATAAATAAAAACTGTGACTATGGATTTTTAATTTTTTTCATCTGCCTTTGAAACAATAACCTAGGAGCCTTCTATTAAATTTTCAAGCTTTTTTACTCAACAGATAAAATTTTATTGATATTTATAGAAAAAAAAACTAAAAAACTTGAAAACTGACAATGGCCGTAAACAGCTCAAAAAGTGTCAAAATATTTTGTAAATTTTATGGTGTATAGAAAATGCTAATATAAACATTCAGTCAAAATTTCATGTCCCTACGGTCATTTGTTTTAGAGTTACACCAAAAACCAAAATCGATTTTCTCGAAAACAGATTTTGCGTAAAAATTCCCGTTTTTCCTTAATTTTTCTTTTGTTTTTCATGTCGCTTTTGAAAACTACAGGGAAATTTTTACTTTTGACCCCCCAAAGTACCAACTAGATTCACTTTCCTATCAGAAAAGTTACTATTGAAGAAAATCCAAGCACTTTTACTGTCCTAAAAGGTGATGACAGACACAAAAAAAAAAAAAATAAAAAAATAAAAAAAAAGTCCACCTTATATAATGATTACCTTATATACAGAAAACGGTCGGAAAAACACGAATAAACGAATCTACAGTGCCGCAACAATAGGAGACGCAAGGTATATGCATTGTATTCCCTGGCCCAGTTTTTAAGGAAAAATTAAATAAGTTATTATTCGAAAATCAAATGGAAAACATACCTTTTATAATAGATTGATATTATTTTACATATTGTTATTTTGATATTGTTCGAAGTACAAATTCGAGTACCAGTAACGAGTACTCATCTAGTATTGTGATACTCGAAATCGAAGCACCTATCTAGTATCTAGTATCCACCTGTGGCATCCTGAATAACAAAGCGTTGTTCATTGTACAATAAATGATAATTTCGAAGGAACATTCGATACAGACGATACAGTGAACTTGTAATAAGTTTAGCTAGCGTAAAGATTGATGGCGTTAGGATAGGCAACCAGATTGGCATGTATATCTAACGCTTCAGGATGTGACGGCCGTATAACAGCGCCAACTTAATAACGAAGCACTTGATATGAACATTAATTAAAGATAGTATTTAAACTGTTCGTGAATATATTTTATATTTCTACTGCAAGATGTCAAAACGTTTGTTTGATAAAAAAATCAGATAAGAACAAAATCTATATTATATCTGTTTTAGGATTTTAGTTTCGTGTGCTAATTTAAAAATGTTGTGCGTGAAACTTGAAACTTCTAAAGTATATTATTATATACAAATTTGAATATTAATTTAACCTACCTACTTCCGCATTAATAATAACAATATATTATATTATATAATGTCAAATATCCTAGGCTGAAAACCAGTCTTCACTCAGAACCGTTGTTCGTATATAATATTATTATATCATTAAATTCAAATTTAAGAACTATCCATTACAGTGACTTACTGGCCACTTATATCCTACTATACAGAAGAGCGTCAACTACTTACTTAAAGTTTGAAATCGTATTTTTAATTGCTGTTTTCTTAGTGAAAATATTCTAAGTACAAAACTTATTACGTTATTGACCAGATTGTCGCGGAGGTGCGTGTCCCAGCTCAAGTACAGGCAGTTTCGAAGGCTACTTTATAGTCCTGACCACTCTTCCCTTGCTTATAGATACCGTATCAATACTCTCGCGTATACGGTCCTCGTCCACTATCTCCTTGTAAGTGCTTATGGCCCACGTCAACAATTCGTGTATCTTCGCTTATTTTTTCTAACCCAAAACCAAAATCTACTTTGTCAGAAACCAAGTTTGCGTAAAAATTGTGTCTAGTATAGGGGTTTATACCATAAACATATCGTGAACATTTCAAGTGCCAACAGTTATTCGTTTTTTAATTAAAAAAAATAATAAAATCAGTACGTAATCGAGAAATCGAGTGAATATCCAATTTTGTAAAATTATAAAATACAAACGATCATTAATAGCACAAAAAAAAGCGGGTAAGTGGATGTCGCTCTGCTGTATAGTAGGTTACAAGTAGATCAATGTATAATAGATTGTATTAAAATTGACTTCAATGAAATAATATCATGTATAAGAAAAACGATTTTGGGCTGAGACGGTTATTGTCAGTCTGGATATTTACTATTATTATTATTCATTATAGTCTGTAAGTTGAATTAATATTATAATATTATTTTTTTTTGTTCGCCATTTCTATGGTGATAAATAAAGCGTTAGAAATATTAAAATCCCATTTTTAACTGTTTTTCGTAATTTGTCAGTGGTTTTTCCAGTGGCATTAAATAACTATTAAGAAAGTCAAAAATTACCCGTTAAAAGTATCATATTGTTCCAATTTGCTAAAAGATAAGGTAGTATACGTTGAAATCGAAGCACGCCTTCTGGTAGCAATTTTGTATACAGGATAAGAAAAAAAAAACACTATTGTAAAACCACTAGCTTCCTCGTTCCGCTCAGAATCTAAAAAGAAAAAACATTCAGTCAAAATAGCATGTATCTATAGTTATATTTTGTTTTAGAGTTGAAACAAAATTTTGTCGAAAACCGATTTTGCGTATAAGTGTTATTTGTAGCGTGTTGAGCTCTAAGGCGCACAGCGAACTTATAATTAGGTACTTACACATGGTGTGTGTAATGTGTTGGTCATAGACCTTACTGTTATATGTATGTGTTAATATTAGATATTGTATCAGTCAGCAGTTTATCTTACATAATGTATAGCTCATAGTGTACGGAATGTAACAGGAATACCTGACAGATTAAACTACTTTTGTTCTAATCAATGTTTTTAAACTCATTTTATAATATGTGTATAGTCAGTTGCGCTACACGTATAACATACAAAATGTGGGTAAGTGGATGTCGCTCTGCTGTACAGTAGGTTACAAAAGGTTCACTGTAATATATGGTGTTAAATTTGAATTCAATGATATAATATCTATGTATAAGAAAAACGATTCTGAGCGAATAAGTTGCAGGTAGCAAGAATGTTGGTAGAGGATTTCTGAGGTAGGTTGATAAATAATTAGACTTTGTTGAAAAGTTTAAGTTGTATGTTTAAAATTGTTCTTCATAAAACACTCTTAGTCCAAATTGACAAAATCGTTAAACTGTCTCTCGCGAAGGTGCTCGCATGTACGATGGTAAATCACGTCTAATTTACAGGCCGTTTCGGGTCTGGTTTTATAGGGCCTCCTGCCCTCCTACTTCCCCCTAGTCTATTGATATATCTGTGGACCTCACAGGACATGATTCAAAATATTATCTATTCATTCCTATGCCTGGCTATTCCAAGAATCATGTCCCATTATTATCTTTACTATATATTATGTTATATGCCATCCGTTAATATTCAGATACTATGCGTTATTGATATATATATATATTATAAATAATAATTATATATTATATTCACATGACTGATATTTTTCATATTTCTACTGTCGGCTTTTTTATATAGTTGTTCAGAAATGCGTGCTATGCTGTGTTTCTATGGTTATGGAAAAAATATTGAGAGACAATCATTTTTGGTTCAAATCTATGGAGCCCCAATTGTCATCATTCTATATGAATAGCACGATTTTTGAATTGATTGCTTCGAGATTTGACCGTGGGTTGTCCATCAGAAATGGTTTGTAATATTAATTTTTAAACTATTTGTGTAAAAATATAATGTAATATAATAATAATTATTGATTATGAAACAATAAAGTTACTGTACTATTTAGTACTGTGCATTTTTGCGATTTGAGAGAGCCGATAATGGTGAGTATTATAATATAAAATAACGCTTCCGCTTTGTGCGTACTAATATGACATAGATCTATTGTTTCAAATTTTTTTCTGTTGTGTTTTAATTGTTTAATATGCAATTAGTATTATATTGAAACATCATTATAACCATTTACATACACGGAGATAAAATATGAAGAAATATTAAACATAGTTTATTTTGGTTATTATCATCGTACCAATAAATAAGTTCAGAGAATACTCGCATATTACAGCTGATAGGTAGGCGGCGCGCGGTGGTACGACAACGAGATAATGGCCCAGATAAAGCATTACACACACTAATGTTCATTCACTACTCACACAATGACAACGTTCAAATATACATGTAATATATGCTGCCTAAATATTACTCCTTATAATATACTATGCTCCAATCACCTTAATAACGAAACACTTGATGTAAACATTTAGATAATATTTAAACTATTCGTGATTATATTATGTTAAATATCTACCACACTAACTGAAAGATAACAAGCTGTTTCTTTGATTAAGTTAATGTTGAGTATTCCTATTATCCAGAAAAAATTTTGTTTATTACGGATTTTCGGTTTATAATAATTTATTATAAGTTCGCAGAATATAGAAAATATTATCAGAAAAAAACAAGATATATTTACAAAGAAATAACTTTTAATAATACTTCGTAATTTATGTTTGATTATAAAAACTCATATATTGTATTAATAAGTTACTTATAAATATTAATATAGGGGTAACATTAGTCAACCGTGTGAAAACATCGATGCCACGAATTAAAATCATAAATCATAATACCTATTCATTATTCATTAGTAATTGATTACTTTTTATTAGTTCAATGAGGATTATCATACATTGTTTGAATAGTAATATTTATATGACTATGAATGATGATAACTATTCAAGTGATTAGCACTTATTTTATTAAATAATACCTCATAAATGCATTTTTTTTTCATTATTAACTTAACTTATTAGTTGAAGATGAGTTAAGTTAATAGTATTTGTTAACTTAATGTATGTATTAAAAATGTGTATTATCTTATAACTTTTAATTTAATTGAAAAAAAATAGTTAATAGCTCAACTAAACTGAGTTAAGAAATATCATTAACTTGCCCAGCCTTTGAATTTTCTATACACCATAACATTTTGAGATATTTACGAAAATTTTCAGTTTACAATATTATTTTTAATTTTTTATACTATAATTATCAATACAATTTTAGATGATGGGTAAAAAAGCTTGAAAAATAAATAGGAGGTTTATAATTCATTTTTTCAAAGACAAATGAAATATATTAAACATCCATAGTCAAAATTATTTTTTTATAAGCATTTAAAGTTCATATCTAGAGAAAATACATAAAAATCACGAAATTTGCAAATTATTTTGAGTTAGAAATTCATAAAAATGTTTTCTATTTAAATCTAAGATTTAAAAAAGTTATACAAAATTTATCATAAGTTTGTTTACATTTATCAAAAAGAAATGTCTCCAAGCATGTCAAATTACATTTTTATGAGCGTTTGAACTTCATATTTTTACAATATTGGATATTCACTCAATTTCTCATGTAGTGATTTTGTTATTTAGTTGTAATTCAAAAACGAATTACTGTAGATACATGAAAATTCCACTGGATATTTATATTTTCAATTTATATACACCATAATATTCTGAAAATATTTTGACTCTTTTTGAGCTTGTAACGTCATGGAATTTTGGGCCCCTTATAAATCATTTATAAATTATAAGTATACAATTATTACCAGTTACCGCGCAAAAAGAATTATCAATAACAACAGCAATATTATATAATATGTTCTCCCCCCCCGACCCCGCACTCAGCAATGTTTGCACACTCGACCCGCAACCGCTGGCGGCTGTAGTTGCTGTCACCGTCGTCGTTGTCGAAACCGGTATCGCACACAGTGCTTTCTGACCCCCAAGACAATTGTAAAACAATTCCGCAACGCAACGACACTGCTCCAGCACCACCGCCAATCAGCTGCCGTGACAATTCTCGCACTTTGGTTTTTTTTCACCATCAAGCAAACTCCGCCGACGCAGTCCACTTTTTTTCTTCCCGTCGTTGAACGCGGTTGAAGACCAAAACTCTTGTGTACTCACTTGCCCACACTCACATCAACTTATACCCGCCGTGAACAGTATCATACCTCGTGCTCACACAACTTGTTGGTAATCTACACGGTTTTGCGGCGCATCATCAACACGCCACGATGGGCTAAACATCGACGACGGGCCCGAGGTCGGGCAAGGCTGCAACCACGTGGCCACTACTCAAACTCAGCATCGTCGTCAGCTTCATTTTTTTTTGTTGTCGTAAATATATTTCTCCCCCTGTCCCCCCTGTTCAAATCCGCTAAACTTATGATAGGCGTCACAAGACGCGGGGCTTTTCTCCTATTCAAATCACACAAAAAACACCCGGTAACCCTATGGAGACTATCCCGAGTAATGTGGTGTGTCGATCCCCGTGGGCCGAGCGTTTTGGGGTGATTTGATTACGGACCAAGCCATTATTATTTGTGACACATTTGCATGTGCAAATTTATTATTATTTTTTCCACACTTGAAAAAATACAGTCACCTGATCACCTAAAAAACCTTATTTTACTGTTATCAATATTTTTTTCTTTAACTAATAAATCTTCCGCATTCACTTGCGGATGCGTGTACAAAGCCTATGAGCTCCACCGACTTGGCCCTCGGGTCATCACGCGGTGTGGCTCATAGGTCACGACAAAGGTGCTCCCCTTTTGTCGTGGGTAGTTTTTGGTAGCCTTAAAACTACCAAATTCTTACAACCTGTTTATGGGCATTGTCAGATTTAAATTTTATTAGTTTTTTTTTCTATAAATATCTATTATATATAAAATTTAATGCGAAACTCCTGATATATTATTTAAGAACAATTTTTTATAAGCTTTTAAAGTTCGAATTTTGACAAAATGTATCAAATTTAAAGTTAAATATTTATTTTGTAGTTCAAAATTTATGAAATATTCAAATTTTATACCTAAGGATTGTAATTTGAAAACAAGGTTTCGCGTAAATAGGTTAAATATAAATTACTTTATTCACAATAATATCACCAAACGACAAATATACTTAATTATACCGTCTTCGCTCAAAATCGTTTTTCTTATACAATGATATTATATCATTGAATTTAAATGTAATACCATCCATTACAGTGACCTACTTGTATCCTGCTGTACAGCAGAGTGACACCCACTTGCCTACCTTTTTTTCTCTTGAAAATCAATAATTTTAGTGACTTAGTCCGTGATAATAATACATAGATAATATTAATAAAATGACAGACGTAGATAGTGTTCCGTGATAGTGAGATATCAGTGTGTATTACTACAACTAAGGTCCATGATTTTAGACAATTATATCGGCCAATGCTTTTTGGTAACGCTGATGAAAATATATAATACCAAAATAGTACCAAATAAATATCACTGGTACAATTACTGTAATATTTTATTATCTGTATAGTGTTTAGGCTATAACCATGATTAAAACATCACCAGTAGAAAATTACATGGAGGGCATACCCCATGCCCTCGTACACCAACGCCACTGCACAGTAATTAAATTTCCAGAGTTCAGTGAATTTTCCTTAACCAGAATACAACCTCGCTAAAACAAGAAGAATGAAAAATATTGTACTTAGCTAAAATATTGTACTATAACTTGAAAGGTACATGGTATCTTTATTTTGTCAGTTCCTATGTTTGATAAAATTTTCAATTGATTTTTTCTTGTTTTGAGCTGGTTATGGACATTTTCAGTTTTCAATTTTATTAGTTTTTTTTCTATAAACATTACAATTTTTTTTTTTTCATTTAAAGATCAAATTTCGACAAATTAAGTAAAAATCACGAACATTTGTAAATTTTTTTGAGTTAGAAATTCATAAAAACATAACAGCTTATCATTGAAAATTTAAAACAATGGTTTTCCATAAATAATTCATACTGTCGCCAAACAATTTCAAACATATATAACCAGTTTATTTAATAGACATTTTAAGTTAAAATTGGGCAAAAATAAATATATTGTTTAAACGAAGAATAAAGTTTTAGCTACACTTTTCGTGATTCGTGAATACCAAGGTTAGGTTAGTATTTGTGGTCGAAATTTGTGTCAAATTCTCTGAAATTTCTAGAGCACTTATGAAAGTCAGACCTTCTGAGAAACGGGTCTTACCCTTTTTGACCAAAATTGTACCCTTTTCTTTTCAGCCAAACCAAAATGTTTAATATTTACTTTGATTTATGCATTTTTAGAAAATTTTTAATATCATATTTAAATAAAAATTATGTAGGTAATACAAGAATAAAAAATACTTACCTTTTTAATTGTTGTCATTAATTATCCTTGATCGGAGGTCGTCTAGTTTATTACCTCGACAAAATGTATACAAAATAAATATCTAATAAATAAATAGTTTTTTAGTCTGTTCCATATTCATGACGTTCTAAACTAGTGTCGTTTCATAGCTTGATCCGTGTATTACTACCAGGTGATCGATAAAATAAAATATATTATGTCTAAATTTACGTTAAATTATCTATAACTATAAGTGTGTAGTCTAATATTATTGTTACAGTGACCAGGTATAACTGGGCCACTATATCCTGAAGGACCACTTGAGTATGTCTCTGAACAATAATAATAATTTGTTGACGCCTTGTGGACTGACTTGGTAACCCAAACTTTCTACGCCTTATACTAAGTGGGTAGGCAAATTTATGTGCACAACGATTGCTACGACGACGGGAAGCAGTTTAGTTACGGAGTAGTGGGTTTCTGTGGTCGAATTGGTATAGTATAATGACCACAGAGCTCACATGAAGTAGACCAAACCGAAAGGTAACTTAGATTACTGAAGTCTGACGGGCAGCAGGCAGAAATAGACAGGACAGCTGAACTGGACGGCCTGGGAGGCCTCTCACACATCACTTCGGGGGCTGGTGGTCTTACGCGAGGAGTACGGAGGAACTTTCGACCGAGGGTAGTCTTACTCGGTGAGGTTCGTTTGCACAGTACACGCACACACGCCAAAGATAATCCCCACGGAATGGCATAATATAAAAAAAACTCACGTGTACTTCTGGATAAAGATTAGTATTTTATTGGTATGACAATAATGATACTCCCGTTACAATTACGATTTCTTGTCGCAGTGTCAATTCTTGTCGCAATGACAGCTTTCCTATACAATTGTTCTAATTCAATTTAACATGTGGTCACAATTACCATACGATACAATTCGATATTAATAATAATAAACGTATTTTTTTGGTGTGTGTACCATACATGAAAAAATGTACTATTTAAAAGAGATTTTTCACTCAAGTGCTCAGTGAAGACGACCACGAATACTAAAAATTATAATAACAATAATATAGGCGTTGGCCGCACAAATAAAAAACAATGAGAGCAAATATACAAAATAATAATTTACAACCGTAAACCAAAGACAATAGAATTCAATACAAACAGATAATACTGCAACCATAATATGGTTGGTGATCGGAGAGGAGTGGAAGGACTGATAAGAACGCAAGCTGTCGTGGTCGTCTTAATTAGCATATTATTATCGTAAAGTTGTTTCCCGTTGATAATTATGACACCAACAATTATGAACATCAAAATCCCCTTGTATATCTCCGTTTGCCATTAATCTGTCACTGAAAGGTACATCGTAGACAACGTTTTTATAGTTACCATACCACGTAACAAAACCATGTACATACACAACATCATATGTCATAACCAGGGCTCGTAAGTTCATGCATTTGCATATCAATCTTGCTAAGTTGTATTTAATGCTAAATAATATGTGAAATCTTATTTTGCATGTTTTTGCAGATTTAGAGGTTTTTTGCCTATTTGGCATATTTATGCATACTTCTACTTTATCGGGCATATTATACAATATTCTATTAGCATCTATCAAAAATGCAAATGAAAAATATGTATAAAATTAAAAATAGAAATTGTACTATCTTTTCTTTTCTTATCTTCTTGATACTCGTACATTTAACAATAGTTTCTTGGAATTTGGAGAGTGAATTAATCCGGATTACACTATGCGTTTTGTCGATTGCCGATAATACGCAACCCATCGGTAAACGACCACGACATCCATAATTAACATTAAACCACGTTATCAGGGCCAGACTAGACCGATTCTTCGAACCGTCCTTTTATTCTAACTGGAGACTGTTTCAGTCGTTATTTTGACGTGTGTGCGTGTATGTTCGTTTCGTTAAATCCAACAATAATATTTTATATTATCCAACATGCCGAAAGAAAAACCGTCTTCGGCCTTTAAACTAAAGCAATTAGTTACTGATTTTGGTGAAAATATATTCTCAACCGACAGTAAAATATTCTTTTGTAAGGTTTGTGAAATAAAAGTAGGGAGTGAAAAACGCTTTAGTATTGTGGAGCATATTAATACTGAAAAACACAAAGCATCACTTATTCGATTTCAAAAAAATAATGAGCGGAAAAATTTGCAACAACTTATGCCTACAACTTCAAAAAAGTCAGACTTTAATCTAGATTTATGCAGAGCTATGTTGGCAGCAAATATCCCGTTAAACAAGCTGGCCAATCCACAGTTTAAAAGTTTTCTCGCAAAGTATACTGGACAAAATATTCCTGTCGAATCTACATTCCGGATTGGATATATTGATGCATAGTGGCATAGTTAAGAAACTTCAAGGGCAACATAATGACAGTATTAAAACTAAATTAGATTCAGTTCTAAATAGTAATGCCGGCTACAAAATGATTTGAAAAATTTCCAAAATATTATCTGGTGAAGAGGAAAGTATGACAAATCTAGGACTACCCGAAGACATGACCCTTGATGATTTTTCGTATTTTAAATATGCACCAATCACCTATACTGACGTTGAAAGGTCATTTTCAAAATACAAAAATTTAGTCACAGATAACCGTCGTTCATTAAAGCTTGACAACATTATAAAATCACTGATAGTACAATGTAATTTCTAAGGTAAATATAAATTTTGTAATTAAGTTATTAATGTTATTTCAGTATTAATGAATAAATTTGTATTAAAAGTTTCAGATTTAAAATGAATAACTGACAAAGACGTACATTATACACAGTTCATGAAGGCTCAGGAATAGTATTAAATAGTATTTAAAATCTATTTTTTTTGAATTGTAACATAAAAATAATAAAATATAGCTATAAAAAAAATGAATGAATAATTCATGTTATTTCAAAAATAAATAGTTATTAAATATAAATAAAAAAATTTTAAGTAAGCATTTTTAAGTGCATAATTTGAGATATTTAGTGCATATAAGTGCATATTTTTTAACCTTTTAAGGCATATTTCAAAGCATATTTTGCCAATTTTAAGTGCATAAATGCATGCTTATTTAGGCATTTTTAGGGCATGAACTTACGAGCCCTGGTCATAACTCATAAGGTTAACCGCCCAATCATATAGACAACATAAGATAAATTTGAGTGGAATGAGTTGCTGACAATAACTTCTATCAGCTGCAATAGATTAAAGTTGTTGTAATGTAAAATAGGACACAAGCAAACGTCTGGACATAATCGATGCAATGTCGTTGGTCAGTAAAACAAAAGGTTATGACCGATGAGCTAACGCTAAGTAGGTATCACCAACGTGTGACGTGGACGAAACCAAAACAAGTGTTTAACACAAGTGTGTAATCATTAACCACTAGGGTTCAAATGTTTATGAGTGGATATTTTTTTCGCACAACGAGAAGTATAACTGTATAACGGTGTTATAAATTCGATTCACGAAGTAAATATATATTACAAATATGTAAACTAATTTTGCATATTTTTACAATATATTTGACATTTTTGAGAATTCAAATGCATATTATATTGATTAATTCTAGATTGATAGTACCTATACTAAATTCTATAAATTAGTTTTAGTATAATATTAAAAATTGTACACATCATTATATACTACCATCGTTACTATTTGTGTACAAATAAGTAGAAATTCCGTAGGCAATTAAATGATAAGCTGATATTTATAAACACATACCTTCTGTCAGATTGTCAAAAGGTTTTTCAACTTTGAAAATATCAGACTAATAGGTCGGTAACTAATTTAAATTATTTTTAGATTCTGAGCGGAGCGATAAATGTATTGATTTTACAATGATGGGTGTTTCTTATTTTTGTGTCTGTCACCACCGTTTGGGGCGGTAAAACTGCTTCGATTTTCTTCAACAGTATCCTGTTCCATGTGTAAGTAAATCTAGTTGGTGCCTTCGGGAGGTCAACATTTTAAATTCCCAAATAGTCTTACATTTTACACAGATAACGAAGATCTGTTGTCTGATTTAGTGGACTATTTTGAGTCTACGTGGATAGGTAAGCCCCGACAAACCAGCCTTGAACGAATGCTTCCAAAATACAAACTGAGTCTCTGGAACTGCTATGAAGCATCACTGAATGGCCTGCCAAAAACGAGTAACGCCGTTGAAGGCTGGATTCGAGGATTCAGTTCTCTTTTGGGAGCAAACCATCCTTCTATTTGGAAATCCATTGAGGTCTACAAAATCAGCAGAGCCTAAATGAATTCCAAATAAACCAGTACACTGCTGGATTACACCAGCACAAGAATGACGGTATCGGGAAACAGCATTGTGAATGAAAGAAATCGTTGAGGATTATGGAAGTCTCGACACCTCCGATTATCTGCAGGGAAATTGCCCATAATTTTCAATTTCAAACTTATTAAATTGCAAAGTTGTGGCCATTAATTATTTAAAAACTACTAACTTATAAAAATGTTCATAAGTTTGCAGTATATAGCATATACAGATGTCATAAATTTGACTATACTCTGTTCACGTTAAAAATATATCATTCGGCCAATAAGACTCGTCTTACGGAAACTGCAGCTGTATATGTAGTGAGTTTTACTATCACACTATCACTTGTTTGATTCCACTCACGCATATATGTTTACTCTTGCGTTTATTCCACATATTATATTAAATATAATTTTCATCTACAAATAATAATAATTCTTTGCGAATAAATTATCAGATATATTACCTTTGTTTGTACATTTTGTTATTGTTTAATAACTGCACAAAACCGTGATATTTTTATGATTCTCTGTATGTACTGTGGCGAAACCGGAGCCGTTAATTAACGTTGGTTGCTAATAACTGTCAGCTAATTACAGAACGTAAAGTGGTCGTCTGGGTGGTCAGGCAGTTATCGGTTGCTCAGTCTCCGTGTGCGAAAGCGGTTTATTCCAACATGAACGGATTATATTTGAGTATTACATTCGGATAATAATATCATCTCTAACTACAGTGGTACATGTATAGTTGATATGACTGACGATATTTTCAATTTATTACTCATAAGACAATACAAATGGACAGCATTATGTCCTTTATTGGTGCGTCCGTGGAAAATAGTGGCTCCTGGTGTGGGTGTGTCCGATGGTGATAAATCGGATCATCACTTTGAACGAACGACTTGTTGCATACGTCACATAAGTATGGCCTGTCACCCATGTGCGTCCTCTGGTGTGACTTCAGATTGGATCTATTCGCAAACGACATGTCACATATATCACACAGGTACGGTCTCTCACCCGAGTGTATCCGCTGGTGAATTATGAGAGTTCCTTTTGTGGCGAAGGACATGTCACATATGTCACACAGGTATGGTCTCTCACCCGTGTGCGTCCGCTGGTGAATTGTCAGAGTTCCGTTTGTGGCGAAAGCCTTGTCACATATGTCACACGGATACGGTCTCTCCCCAGTATGCGTCCGTTGGTGAATTGTCAGAGTTCCGTTTGTGGCAAAAGTCTTGTCACATATGTCACACGGATACGGTCTCTCCCCAGTATGCGTCCGATAGTGTGTTTTCAGAGATCCTTTATTAGCGAAGGACATTTCACATACGTTACACAGGTACGGTCTCTCACCCATGTGTGTCCGCTGGTGTCTTGTAAGGGTTCCATTTGTGGTGAAAGCCTTGTCGCATACGTCACACAAGAACGGTCTGTCAACCGTGTTCATCCCTCTGTGCACTATACAATTTTCACTATTGGTGAAGGACTTGTTGTATTATATGTCGATATGTAGGTACTTGTATTTGTCCACCGGCCATCGGCGATATTGTTCATTTTATTGAATATCATGCAATCCTCAGCACTCCTATTTTTTTGGTTAGAGAAGTACTGGTTTTTCCACTAAATACCAAAATCGTTGAACGCGGGTTAGACTATTCTATATTATTATGTTATTTTATCTGCATTCAAAATAACATTTATTTTTTATAAAATAATGTGCTGGTTACTATATATGAATGGAATTTATTGACATTTTTAAGCCAGAACTAATTTGTTGTGTGTTTCGTTTAAAATATATAATTAAATTACTTTGCTTTTCCAATACCACTAACTTTTCAGATTATCAAGTTGTACACTCTGATGATTTAAGACAAGGAAAATGTATTACTTGCCACTTACAAGTTATTACATACCACCTAATAATTGGTATTTTTATATGAATATGACCCAATGTATCAACGATTCTAAATGTGTATAAATTTATGAAAAATGCAGACAACTGTCGATAATATTCAGCTGTCCAGTTTCGACGGTAGTATATTAGAGTGGCGATCATACCACGACATTTACCTATTTCTTGTGCACAAAAATCATTTTATAAGCGACGTGGGACGGTTTCACCATTTGATATCTAGTTTATCGGGCGATGCGTTGGCTATCGTTGCACCTATACCGTTGTCCGCAGATAATTATACACTTGCTTGGGACTCACTGTCTGAGCGATTTGATAATAAACGACTGTTTGCATCCACCCCCCTAGACAAACTGTTCGCATTCAAACCGTTGACACAAGAACTGTTACCCGCGTTAGTAACGTTTGTCAACACATTCAAAACAAATGTAGCTGTAATTAAATTTCTCGGCGTCAACGTCCTGTCGAGATGTTTGTTTTTCCATATATTGTGCTCTCGTGTTTTTGACCCGACGACGTTACAACTATTTGAGTCCAGCATTTCTCAATCAGACATTCCAACTTTTGGAATTTGTTCAAATCCAGTGCTAATTCTGGAAAATATAAAAAACTCCAGTAAACCAAACAGTAGGGAAAAACGCATGAATAAACGTAATAAATCTGTGTTTGCCGTCACCACGTCTACACCGGTGAAGTCGAAGTCGAGAGGTTGTTTGTCATGTGATAAGGCTGACCACAATATTTATCATTGTCCAAAGTTCAACGAGGTGTCCGTCGATAAGTGCCTAGAAATCGTAGTGGCACGAAGATTATGTCCATCTCACATACTCAACGCGTGTTCATCAACAGGGGGCTGTCGTTACTGCAGTAGTAAGAGTCATCACTCCTTGCTACATCTTAATAACGACCAGCCATCGGCTGCGGGCAAAGCTACTGACAGTACCAGCTCAGGTTCTGGTTCAGGTCCCTTCGCTGACAAATCGAGTTCATTTTCAGGTGTAGCGTGCACCAACTCCACGATCATTCTCGGTACGGACATAGTTCACATCAAGGACGCCTAGTACCAAATCCCTTCAGTTCGAGTGCTACTCGACAGTGGTTCTCAAATTTTGACCATGACAAGCGATTGCTTTGCTCGCTTAGGACTCTCGAAACGCCGTTTCAAATACGACATCGTAGGTCACGCGTAAAATCCAGTGAACTACGTACAAGGTGTCACCAGTTGTCAATTTTCGTCGCACTTTGATCCATATTTGTTCTCATCGGTCGACTTAGTGATTCTTACGCAAATCACCACTGCCATGCCATCTACACGATTACCAGCAAACGTCCGCTCGAAATACCAACATCTTTGTCTCGCTGACAATAAGTTCGACATTCCGTCGCGCGTTGACATACTATTCGGCACGGACATTTTATCGAGTCCGTCTGCCCACACGCTAGCGTTGTTTATCAACCCGGCTTTCTATCGGCCTTAGACACTCAACTCAGTTAGATAGTTTTCAGGTCATTCGCTACATTGAATCCGTCATCTGTAACTACGTTGAACACCGACGTATCTCCACCGTTAATCGGGGATTTATTACAAAAATGTTGGCTGGTCGAAGAATCCGACGCGCCATCGTTGCCTACCACGGAGGACCAGTGATGTGAGGATTATTTCAAGAAATCTACTTTGAGGGATTCTTCAGGACGTTTCTGCGTTACATTACCATTTCACGATTTTCATTCGTGCAGTCGATGATCATGCATCGCCAAAACACAATCTCGATGATTCTCGACGTTTTTACAACCTTGAGAGATGGTTAGTCAACAATTCCGTGCTCTACGTCACCTATCAAAAATTCATGTCAACATACCTAACGGTAGGTCACATGGTTCCGGCCCCAGAGCCTAGAAAATATTTCATTCTGCACCATGCGGTGCTGAAGGCCGACGGAGATATGTCAAAAATACGAGTCGTCTTCGACGCTTCCTCAGCCTCTTCGTCCGGTTGTTCTTTGAACGATGTTCTGTGCACCGGTCCCAAATTGCAAATCAATTTGCGGGACATTTTACTTCGCTGCCGATTGCACAAATACATTTTTATATAGATTTATAAATATATTTATCGGCAAGTTCTAACCCGCTCTAAAGATCGCGTTTTTCAACACATATTTTTGCGCGATTTCCCCACTGACGACCTTCAAAAATTTCAATTATGCACCGTCATCGTCCTTAACTGTGCACCGTACCTTGAAATCCAGTGTTTATATGAACTCGATGCCAAGACGGTCACCGTTATTCGTTGGCGAATGGTGTCCTCACTCGGGCTGCTTATGTCGACGATATTGTTATGGGCTCCGACACCGAAGAACAATTGTTGCGCCGTAAGCGCGATATTGTGGGCCTGCTTCGAGAGGGAGCGTGTGAGTTTAGCAAGTGGACGAGCAACGGTACCCTCGTGCTCAACTCCCTCCATCCTGAAGATCGAATAGAGTTGGTATCATTTAACCCGTGAGATGAGCAGTTGGACAAAATTCTCGGTTTACATTGGAATACGAATAACGACAATTTCACCTGTCATACCAGTGTTCAACAAACCTCCTCGACAAAACGTGACAACGATAGCATATTATACTGTAATACTGTATTACTATTAATAGAAAAATTAATTACTAAAATAACGAATAGAAATATTCTGTATAATACTAGGCTGAAAGACTTACATTAAAGTGGTAACTTACTTTCCTCTTTTTAATATTTATCTAGATAGATTTTACATTATCTATTTCCCATTATGTCGATAATTAACAATTAAGATATGTCGTGTGTCAATGTAAGTCCCAATCATTAGTCAAAATATTTACTAACACAATACAAAAGTAGTAACTATAAATAATAATACACCAATAATGATAACTAAAAAGTTGTATAATATTTTATTTTACAAAAAGAGAGAAGCTAGTTGAATGTTTAATTTTTAATATAATACACCGGATATTTTTTTCTTACTGATTAACACAAGTGTAATACTTATTCACAATTGTTACAATTTTATAGGGCAATCAAAGAAATTCATCATCTTCTCTCTGTCAACTATACTTATTCTAACCTATACCTATGAAGACATTCTCGTGACTTGCCACTGGACAAGTCTCTGGTAGTCAGTACAATCACGTACACTAAAAAAAAAAAATGAAAATGAAAAATTATAAAAAAGACAATGGTCAACGCTATTTTGTGTCAAATATACATTTGAAGTAAATCGTTAATTATTTTGTACATGCACCAAAAAGTTATTTTATCATTAGTTAGCACGGTTAAAAAGAAAATTTATAACATTGATTCACACGCTGTTTGAAAGTATAACAGTATGAAAACAGTTTCTATTTATTAAAAATTGTAATAATTATATGTACGTACTAAGTGAATATAATTGGGGAATGGTGAGAACATTGTGGAACTCCAAAAAAAACATATAAATATGATAAAATAAAAAAAAAATGTTTGTATTCAATAATTTTAAGTCTGTTATTAATGAAAGTTGTTAACCAAGGCAGCATAAGATTGCCTATACCGATATTATTTAATTGTTGTGATGATAGAAAGTGGTTTACTCTGTCGAACGCCTTTGCAAAATCAGTATAAATTACATCAGTTTTATTTCCACCATTAATGCAGTCGATAATCTTATAGTAAAAAACCAGCAGGTTTGTGTTAGTTGACCTATTTGAATGGAAACCATGGGTTACTAATAGATTCTTAAAAAATATGGTAATTTTTTTAGATACCAAGTCTTCAAATGGTTTTAGCAAAATCAAAATGATTTAAATAGGATGGTAATTTCTCATTGGCTAAGCCATTGTTTTTAGGAATAGGAGTTACATATGAGGTTTTCCAGTTATTAAAATATGTTTCTGATGTAATTGATAGATTTAATAGGTAATAAATAGGAAATATAATAAAAGATTTTAAGAAATATGGTGGTAAACCACCAGGTCCTGCTGCCTGGTTGCAAAGAAGGGTTTAAGTTGGTTATTAATAGCAGAAAAAAAATCTTTCGGATGAACTAAATTTTATATTTAGAGGATACGTAAGTGTAAGTAGAAATGTGAATATTAATGGCTTCATAAATAATATCATAAAAATATTTTTTGGCATCATTTATATAATTACCAAAAAAATTTTACTGTCAATCGATAGAGTCAAAATAATTATTAAGTTCATTATAATTTCCTTTTTCAAAACAAAAATATGATTCTTTGAAAATTAAGGTGGGAAGTAGGCTTGTCAGTTAGGAAAGAAATAAGTAAGGCGGGTTGGAAATATTCAAGAGGAAATAGGTGTAGGAATATCGAAATATATGTATACTATAAACAATAATATAATATCATATATTTAAGACATAAAAACACTGAAAAAATACTAAACTTAAAGTTTAAGAATGGTATTTTATTAATTCTAATATTTAAAGTTAGTGTGTTTTATTGTTTTTAAAAATTAGTTATGTTTTACGTTAATAAGATGGATAAAACACATGTGGGTGTGAGTTTGTGAATTCTCCTTTATCATTTAATACTTTATAATAAATATTTTTAAAGCTTAACTGTCTATTTTATATTACAATGTTATTACCGGTAGAGAAAATATGCTAGATCATTAGCAATATCCATGTTGTCTGGCACACATAATAGCGATTGTATTACAAGTAGTATTTGCCGGATGGTGAAGCCTGGATTCCAATGAATATTCAACACTGGTGTGCGCACGGTACCTAGTTAATCGTGAACAATCACCATTAAAATTTTTTTAACTTAAAAATTATATAAGGTAGCTAATATTATATTTACCACAATGCCTGCACACATTAGGGTGGAAAATCTTGGGAAAAAATCGGCAGGTTGGTGGACTAAATGGATAATCATCCGAGAATGTCATGAATAAATAGTACCAACCATTTCCCCAAAAAGTCTAATAAAAAACATAAATATATAAAAATAATTAAAAATGTATTTATATTTTTTCCACATACATTTTTTTTCATTTTTTATTAATGGACACCTCAAAATGGACACTTAAATTCCCCAAAAAAATATATGTACACTGCAATAGGGGTAATAACCTCTTAATGGCGGGAACTAAAAAGTGTCAAAAATTACCTCTCATAAATGGAGATTATATAATATAATAATAATAATATTATACTTTATTGCGAAAATCAACTCCATTTCCAAAAATATTTGTAATTACATAAATATAATATAATAATTTATTAACATATGCTACAACAAATTTAAAAAAACATAATTTATATAACTTTTAAATTATTATCCTTTCCATTTTAAATACGATTTTAATGTATCAACATTAACGAAATTAAAAAAATCAATATTAGATGCATTACCTGCTGCCATTAATATGTTTATCGGAGAGGTTTCTAGTATTTTCTTTTATATTATTTAAGTAGAACAAATATTTAATTTGAGTATTGATTATAGTAACTTTTAACTGTAAGCACTCGACAAGGAATGGATCAGAAAAAATCCAACATATGAAGAAGCTTGGAAAACAATAAATAATTTAAAAAGGGTGGGTAAGTGGATGTCGCTTGCTGTACAGTAGGTTACAAGTGAGTCACTGTAATGGATGGTGTTAAATTTGAATTCAATGATATAATATAGTATAAATTAATTTTATAATAACATTTTACAGATATTTATAGAAAAAAAAAATTTTAAAAATTGAAAACTGACAATGTCTGTAAAGAGCTCAAAAAGAGTCAAAATATTTCAAAATTGTATGGTATATAGAAAATGAAAAAAAAAACATTCAGTAAAATTTTCACGTTTCAAAATCTACGTTTTTGAATAACGACGAAATAGCAAAATCGTTACATGAGAAATCGAGTGAATATCAAATGTTGTAAAAATATGAATTTCAAACGCTCATAAAAATTTAATTTGAATTTCATGTAGACATTTTTTTTTTGATAAAGGTAGATAATCTTATAAGGAATCTTGTATTACATTTTAAAATCTTAGATTTAAAAAGGAAACATTTTATGAATTCTCAACTCAAAATAATTAGTTAATTTTCGTGATTTTTCCGTATTTTGTCGAAATTTGAACTTTAAATGCTTATAAATAAAAACTGTGACCAAGGATTTTTAATTTTTTTCATCTATCTTTGAAACAATAACCTAGGAGCCTTGAAAATTTTACTGAATGTTTATATTAGCATTTTCTATACACGATAAATTTTGAAAATAATTTGACTATTTTTGAGCTGTTTACGGGCATTGTCAGTTTTCAATTTTTTCAATTTTTGAAAACCTTTGAAAAGCCACGGAACAATACAAATTACATCAACGATGATTTTTATCAAAACATATGACTTATAGGTATACGTTTTTTTTAAATTATTTTACTTATATAATTATATTGATTTAAATGAAAACAATTTCATCTTGTACCTACATCAAATGTCGCTAATTTTAACGAACAATTATCTACAATTGAAAAAAAAAATTGTTTTAATCGTACGTTTTGTATCTGATTTGTGACAATTTTACCGTACATTATTAGTCACATTTTGCGTAAAATACGGTAGTACCTAATTGGAATACGAATTATAAAATTAAAAAAATCAAATAATTTTATTCATTAACAAAATTATTATTTTCGTATTGACAATTTGAATAGGTATTTATAACCCGTGTACGGCTGCGATAGATGACCAGATTTAACTTATTTTGAGGGGTCTGCTACTTATGCACGCGGGGTGGTGGTAGAAGTATGATTTCAGAACGCTGCCGCGGTAGTCGCATGAGTAGCACATGATGACGGCAAATTCGTAATCTTTCCAAAAACATGCTTTTTTTATTTCCTATAGTACACAAGACTCGTTGATCTTAGAAATATCGTTTTTGTATAAAATAAACATGAGAATAGAGGTGGAGTGGCCAATGCATCGGTAACGACGTGCAACGACGCCGGTTCGATCCCGGCCACAGGCATGGCAGAAACCTAAGAACTACAGGTAGTTGTGTAATAGTTGTGCCCAACTTGAAATTCTGCAAAACCTAAAAAAAGTGTTTCAACCAACCGTTCCAACCGTTCCTCTCCCTCACTATAAAACAACAAAAACAGCTAATGGGTATAGTTAACGGGCTTAAGTTCAAAAAAAAAAAACATGAGAATTTGTATTAAAAATTCTTAAAACAGATTTTTGATATTTAAATTTTCGAATTTTATGTAATTTTTGAAAAACTGAAAATATGGTGCAAACTTCAAATATAAATAAGTTAGAAAATATATTTAAAAAATCTGTTCCAAGAATTTTTATTATAACTTCTCGTGATTATTTTGAAAATAAAACCATGTTTCTACAATTAACGAGGACTGAGAACTATTGGAATTAAAATAGCATGTTTTACAGTCAATTTTTTTTCTACTTTGACGGCCTCTTTAAAGTCTTAGAATATTTTAAAATAAAGGTTCAATTAATATTTATCCTTTTTTATCATTTTGATGGTATTTATTATAAACTTAAAATTTTAAATAAACGTATTTTTTAAAATATTAAAATATAATACATTTTTAGTGAAATAATATTTGGAAAAATAAATGAAAATAAAATAAATCTATTAATTTGTGCTATTTGAGAGATTAAGTGATAGGTATCGAAAAACAATTCTAATTTGACAAATTTTTGTTATAACTTTTACTAATCTTTTTCATTAGAAGTAATTGCTAATTTACAGTTTACTATATTTTAATTTAAGAAATTATTATTTTGCTTTTTAGTCATCTTATGAATTAAACGTTTTTACTCAATAAACTAATTTATTCAAAATGCATTGGTATAAATCTATAGTTAATTCCACAAATTTCTGAGCATTGTCTAAAGTATATGCCAGAATGATTTGTAAAAAGATTAATTTGATTTATTCGTTCTAAATATTAATATAGATATAATTTTTGATGGTCAATTTCAACTTAAATAAAAATTATTGTATCTATATTTCTTCTTAAAATTGTATAATAAAATAAAATATATCACTATACTTACGTTACTCAAACCAGGTATACGACATGTCCAAACCTTGTAGTTCCATGAACCATCTAGATTTTTCAATGGTCTAGCAACAAAACCCTGTAGTTAAAAAAAATTCAACTATTATTTACATTATAATATTTAGCTATATTTTATCAGCCACATTTTTATATTGGTTATCAGTTAAATTAAGGTTTTTTTAATGTTTAATTACTTACAAATGGATGATTTTTCCTCCATTCACTACGTTCAATTTTCAATCGATTTAATGCAATATCAGTCATTTTTCTATAAAAAAACAGTATAACTCATAATATAATATTTAAATAAAAGTACCTACAAACAAACATAAACTGATATTATATTAAATGAACAATTATTAGTCTACATTAGTACTATTATTAACTTGTTACGTTGACTAATTCCTACTAGATTATGTTCAACATATTTATATTATAACACGTTTGAAACATTAAGATTAAATATTAACTCTAATAATTATTAACTAGTATTTTGGGATTCAAATTTATAACGCTTTCGATGCAGTTATACGCTTATTATGTAGTGATTTAAATTAACGTAACTTACATATTTTCTGGATCTGATGGACGATTTATGGCACACGATATGAATTTCGTTGGGACTGATAAGTAGATGTAAATCCTAAACGATTGGACGACGGTATTGAACCTGCGGAAGATTTCAGTTAGAAAATGAAAGGCGAACGCAGAACAAACATCAAAAATACAAGCGGCCCCAATAGATACTGAATAGGTAGGTACACGTTGTTGGTCTAGCCTTGTCGGTACAATCATATAAGCATGACAAAAAAAACAGGAATGTCAGCCATAGATAATATAAGAATGGATAGGATATAAGAACTTATCACAAGAGAATAAAGTGATAATTTTTAAGGTTATAAGAGGCAAATATTGATATGATAAATTCTAATAAATAATAATGATTAATATTTAACAACTATTTAAACTAACTGTACAAATACGTTCGTGAAGTTGGCCACCTAAGTACTGGAATTGTTTTAAAAACTGTGCCATTATTTTCAGGTTATTTGCAAGTATTTTCAAATCTGTATTTAGATTTGCAAGTTCGAACTTTCACCGTAAACGAAAAAAATTAAAATTTGGGCATACCTTACCCCCATACTGCCCCTCTCCGCCAATTTTTACCGATTACTTCGAAATCAACACCAAACGTAATCTAATGATGAGTTAACATTCGTAAGTCTGTATTTAAAATTTTGAAATTACTCAAACGACCACTATGAGCTTAGAAGTTCTGATGCGAGCTCATCCAAGTTGGCCCATAACATCAAAATAGGTATCAAACGAAAGATAATGATAAGCAAGTATTTTCAAGTCCATTTTTAGATTTTGCAAGTAACTCGGATGGCCAGTAAGAGGTTAGCCCACCCAAGTTCACCTAAAACTTTGAAAATGGCACCAAACTATAGCTTTTTATTCACAAGTATTTGTAAGTCTTCAAATTTGTAAGTCATTCAGGTGGTCGCTATGAAGTGGTCTCTAACTTTGTTAGTTGTGCAGTTGTATTGGTATTTTGACCTGAAACTTCGAAGTGGGTATCAAACGAAAGCTAATGATTGTGGCAGACATTTACAAGTCATTATGGCGGCCACCATAAGCTTTTGAAGCTGGGAATTTTGTCCCAACCATTTTGATCGAGAATTTTATAATTGGTTATCAAACAAAAGTCAAAGATTTATGACTTTCCACAAATTTTTTTGTTGCCAATATTTAGTCCCTTATTAGTTTATCAGCATGATATTAATTTACTCTAATTTTAAAGTAGGTATGAATGGTGAGTGGAGGTTATACACGTTCATTAGCCTTGGAACCGTTACCAACAATATATGTATAATATTTATATTACATATCTTGTCAGAACTGCACTTTAAGCTTAATCGATCGCAGTACCTACGATAAGTGATGAACATATTTGCACATATTTGCACACATGCAAATTAACCAAAAGTTGGCAAAAAGTTAAATTGATTAACTTGATTCATCTGCATGTTCACAATGTTGACAACTAGTATAAAATATGCATAATTGTATAAAAATGGCCAATTAAAATAAAAAATAAATCAACATTTAATGAAAAAAAAAATGTCTTTTACATAATAAATATAAAATAATGAAAAAATCTTTATAAATTAATAAAAAAGCCAAGTCAAATAAAATAAATCTGCATTTAATAAATAAAATGTTATTTGAAAAAATATACATATAAAATTTATAAAAAAATATATTTCGTATAAGAAAATCTTAAATGAATAAAAAATCTAACTAGAATAAAAAAGCCCTGGTAAATAAAAAATCTATATTGATTAAAAAAAAAGGTTATGTTGAAAAAAAATCTAAATTTGTAAAAAAAAATTACAAGAAAAATATTATAAATTATTTTAAAAACTAGCTGAACCAGTGCACTTTGTTGTCCGTAAAAAATCGCCTCTTTAGGGGTTCAAAAAATCTTTTCCTAAAGCACGGGGAAATTATAATATTAATCTATCCTGAAAATTTCAGCCAGATCCGTTCAGTGGTTTGGGCACTGCGTTAATTTGTCGGGGGGATAATAAATTTCCTTTATATATACATATAAATTTAAAAAAAATTTCAAATAACAATATTTAAATATCTTACCATAGCAAAATGTATACAATACTGAAACTGACAATAGGTACCATACATAAAAAATACTTTGAATAAATTAAAATGGCCGTCGTCCGTGGTCAATGGATTGTTTTTGTTTTTATAATGTCGTAACAAAGAGGGATACACGTTGTAAAAATTCCAGAAGATTACGGATACGGTTTTAACTTTTAGAGTCAAATACTTCATATCCTAGGGATACAGTTGCCCAATTAGCTGATCAAGTGTCGGCACTAGAATAAGGAGACCAAACTCCTCTTCTGATAACGTCCCGAATTGAGTAGCACGATTACACGACCAAAGGTTGCACTGCGTAGTATAGGAATTTTTTTTTTGTACTTTTATGAAAATATATGAATTGTTTTGGCTTATTTTAACATTATCAAGGCCATGAGCCTTTTTAGATTTCGTAGCGTGTACAATATTACGCATTTATACATGTGCATATGTGTACATTTCATAAGTACTCAACATTCTTGAGAAACAAACTTGAGTGTAACGATACATATCGGTATAAAACGATCGTTCAAGAAAACACATGTATATGATTTATCAAATAGTATCGTCTCAGACTTAGATCATATACAATGGATAGAGCCATACGAACTATTTGTGAAGCCAACATCACTGTAGGACCTCGATGATATGCGCATGCGCGTAGTCTCTTATCATTAATGCTTGGCGCAGCGTGTCGGCATTATAATAATATGAACAGATTGAAATATTATGATAAGCAGTTGCGCATGCGCAGATGTCACAGGTCCTATAGTAATGTTGGCATCAACTCTTTTTATGCCCGTAGTATGCTATGACTCCATCCATTGTATATGATCTAAGGTCTCAGACATACTGTGAACATCACAGATATGTAGGTATAAAATAACTAAATATTATATAATTTAATTATTTACACAATAATATAAAAATATTTATGAAACATGCCTATAAATAAATGCGTAATCGTACTAACTATTAAATCTAATAAGGATCATGGTTGAAAATAATGAATAAATTTTCAAAACATCTAAATGTAAACATTCACTTCTCAAGAGGACACTACAGTAGTGGTGTCAGAGAAGGGGGGCATTGACGCCTCTGTTAAGTATACTTTTGCCCCCCTACCCCTACTACATTAAAAGTAAAGGGTATACAATCGTAAATTACGTTTAATTTATACGTTTATACCAGGGCTTGCAAACGTTATATTTTACAAATAACGATTGAAATTTGTAAACGTAATTATAACGGAAAACGATAATCAAAAATAATTAAATACCGCAAAACAAAACATAACGATTAACACTATATATAATATATCATTAAACAAAAAATATCGCAAAACGTAATTTATAGAATATCATTACGAAAAATAACGCAAAACAAAATTATTTGAAAATTTAAAATCCATTTATATAAAGGTATTTAAGGTATATTGGTTTCGTAGAAATATATTTTATTTCATGCTATTTATTTTTGTCTTAGAAAAAAATCTAAGAATTGATTATATTATATTCCGAATCTGGGACATTACCTACCCGCATTTTTTTGGAGTTATTGATAACTTTTAAACTGAATTGTCAATAGCTAATACCTAGTATAATAATAATAATAATTATTATTATTATTATTAATAATGATTAATAATGCCCCGATAATTGCGCTGTAGAAGTATAGAGTATAGACTTATTTTGTATTCACTATTCACTCTGTATTTTGTCTACTCTGTAGTCTGTACCAGTGGTTCTCAACCAGTGTGTCCCGGCACAATAGTGTGCCGCAAGATCGACTAGGTGCGCCGCGAGAAATGTCTGATATTTGGGATTATGCTATTGAAAATACCAATTTTTATAAAACTGTGGCAATTAAATGTCAATTAATTGTGCAGATAAGACCGCGATGCATATGTAAGCGCATAGCGATGAGTGATGACTAATTTTCTCGCATTACGGCCGTCATTAGGGGGGGGGGGGGGGGGGGCGAGCAGGGCCCAGACCCTAGGCTTCACGCTTTTTGATTACATTTGGATGCATGGCGTTTAAAAAATTTGATAAAATTGATTTAAAATTTGGACCTTGAAAATCCTAAGAACAGCTCATGGTTGCCAAAGTTATTGTTGTTGTTGTCAAGTGCGTGAGTGTGTCGCGAAAATTTGTAATGTATAATAGTGTGCCGTGAACCAAAAAAGGTTGAGAACCACTGGTCTGTACTATTGCGATCCTCTTAGTATACTGTTATTAAAACATCCGTTTTATTTATATTATCTAGCTAAATATTAAAACAAAAACGCTATCATGGGTAGTATCATATATAATATACTTGAATACATTACTATTTACTTACATATTGGTGTTAGTATTTATTCCATTATTTGTGTATAATATAGTAATAGGAATACTATAATATTATAGTCTATACTCTATACTCAATATTTCTATAATTTATTAGGCAATTGTAGCAAGGTATAAATACATTTCAGGTAATGTATTTCATGTACATTTCAGGTATATGTCAAACTAATCAGTGCAAATGTGTAAAACATAAATTACTGTCTAATTTTAAATGATATTTACATAATATGAAATGTTGTAAAAATGACTATATAATTCTAACACTTATAAAACTATAAATAAATAATAATGATTGATGATCAATTAGGTATAAATGTATAATACATTTAAAACAATAATAATTAATGGTTTTATTTTTGCTATTATAGGTAATATAATGTGTAGTGATTTTATATAATTCCTAGGTAATTTATTAAATTAAAATATTAAATAATAATTGGTATAGTATAGGTACCAACGTAATTATATAAAATACCTAGGTGTTTGGTATGTAGAATACCATTTATACCAATATTGAATATTAATAAAATAATAAATTATAATTTTCTGGTAACGATGTTGAAAAAAATTAAGTAGTAAATTATTTACTGGATTGTTGGAAAATGTTGGGTAAAATAACGTTTTTATTCTTAATAATGAAAAATTCAAAACTTGGATAACGTTTTAATTCTGAATAAAAATAAACGCAATAATTGTGTAACGTTTTAATTCTGATTAACGATAAACGCAAAAATTGTTTAACGTTTTAATTCTGAATAACGATAAACGAAAAAATTGTGTAACGTTTTAATTGTAAATAACGTAAAACGGAATTTTTTTTCAAATGCAAGCCCTGGTTTATACTGTTTACGTATTCAAAATATTGGTCTCATTATCATGAATGTGCGTAATAATATTTATTATTATTATTATTATCGATTTATTATATTTTATTAATATAACATAATACATAATAAACATATTATTGAGTAATTTTTATTTATATATTGTTACTTTTGAATATTACTTCAGGTATAAAGTAAATATGTCTTATATTTTGTTTCAATATATAAATGTATAAATATAATGTATTTATATTTATATTATACTAAAATTATACCAATACATTTATATAATTCGTATATCAAAATATATTACCTATATCAACATTAAAATAATAAAATATTAAGAAAGGTTTTCTGTTTTAAATCACAAATAAATATATAATAGTTGTTAGGCATTATTTGTTTTACCCCCCCCCCCCCCTCCATCATGGAAAATAGTTCCTGCGTTACTGCGCTAAACCCACATCTGTTGTTTCCATCTTACAAATTTAAGACATTGCAAAAACGGTTTTTAGTCTTTATAAACTGTAGTCCAAGTTAAGCAACCAAATGTTCACACTACAAAGAGGAGAATATTATTTAAATATAAATGTTTGTAGCAATAACCAGTTACGTCCGGGCGTATTTGGTTTTTGCACCCAACATAAATGGAAAAATCAGTTTTATTATTTTTATTTCAATACTATTCGTTGGACGTATTCGGTTATTGCACCGATCGACTATTTCTATATCAAAACATGATTTTTTAAAAAAATATGGACGTATCTGGTTATTGCACCGGAGTCTTCATTTACTGTGCAACGTCGTTTTTATTTTTCGATGTCAGAACTCAAACAAAAGTCATTCAAGTTTGGAAAACTCGAAAATAGTTCATTTTTAAACTTGAATAACTTTTTTTTAGTTCTGATATTGAAAAAATAAAAAGCGCTGCACAGTAAATGTTCTCTTCTTTCTATTGTGCAAATTTGGTTTCTTATCTTGAACTAAAGCCTGAGTAGTTCCTACCGACGAAAAACCGTATTTTCAATGTTTTACATATTTTGTAAGACGGATACAACACATACAGGTGTATCGTCCGCTTAAGGTGACCCTGTCTTCATATTTTCTTTATATAACTGGTTGGGCAATAGTTTGAAAAACTTATTTTATCCACCAATTTCAAAAAGAGTTGAATAACGATATTCAACGAAGGAAGTGCATTCAAAAACAATAAAAAGCATACATAAGAAGGTGGGTAAGTGGATGTCGCTCTGCTGTACGGTAGGTTACAAGTGGGTCACTGTAATGGATGGTGTCAAATTTTAATTCAATGATATAATATCATTGTATAAGAAAAAAGATTCTGAACGAAAACGGTCAGTCAGCCTAAGATATTACCAAGTACATTTTCAAATCTTAGATTTAAAAAGAAAATTACTTATGAATTTCTAACTAAAATAATTTGCAAATGTTCGTCATACTTACGTATTTGGTCAATATTTGAACTCTAAATGCTTATAAATAAAAACTGTGACTAAGGATTTTTAATTTTTTTATCTGCCTTTGAAACAATAACCTAGGATCATTCCATTAAATTTTCAAGCTTTTTTAACCAACAAATAAAATTTTATTGATATTTATAGAAAAAAAAAACTAAAAAAAATGGAAACAGAAAATGTCCGTTAACAGCTCAAAATAAGTCAAAATATTTGGAAAATGTTATGGTGTATAGAAAATGCTAATATAAACATTCAGTCTACATTTCATGTACCTAGGGTCATTTGTATTAGATTTTGTGTACAAATTCCCGTTTTTCTTTTATTTTTGTTTTGTTTTTCACGGCGCTTTTGAAAACTACTGAGAAATTTTTACTTTTGACCCCCTATAGTACCAACTAGATTCACTTTACTGTCAGAAAATATAATATTGAAGACAATCGAAGCATTTTTGCTGTCCTAAAAGGTGATGACAGACACAAAAAAAAATAATAAAAAAAAAAAAAAAATTTAAAATCAATACATTAGTCGTTTCACTCAGAATCCAGTGGTAGACTGGGAGAAAAAAAAACAGCCCGGGAAAATCATAATTTTAGAGGCCCTCTGTATACTAACGGCCTTTTTTATAATTTATATATATTTTTTTTGTAAACACAATTTAGCTTTTAAATTTTTAATTAATTGATATAAAACAAAATAAAATAACTAATGTAAATTTGTTAGTTAGAGAATATCTCAAGTAATTGTTATGTATATAATTTAAACTACAATTAATTTGATTTTAATAAGGACTTTATCATTTAATAAATTACTTTTAGTTTTTAACATATTAATAATATCATCATTATCAATACTAAATAAAATATTTTTTTCGACTGCCATCATTATAAATGCGTCAAATTTTTCTTCACCCATTGAATTTCTCAGACGAATTTTAGTTATTTTTAATATAGAGAAATTATCTTTTGCATGCTACCTATATAAATAATTTTAATAGAAATTTAGTTAGATCTTTAAAATAAAATACATACAAATTATTGGAACATTCTAACTGTATACTTACTTTGTACCTAAATGGTAATGTCAATAAGTATTGATATGCCACGGTCAAGCAATTATATGCATTACCTACTATATAAATTATATTTTAAAAGAACATCTGGGTTTTTATGTTTAATATTACACACTTATTATTTATTAGATTTAGATATTATTTTAATTTATAATTTCACAATAATAATATTTAAAATATATATTTTATACGAGCAGCGGCCCACTGTAACCAGTCAAAATATTTGGAAAATGTTATGGTGTATAGAAAATGCTAATATAAACATTCAGTCACAATATCATGTACCTACGGTCGTTTGTGTTAGAGTTACACCAAAAACCAAATTCGATTTTCTCAAAAACAGATTTTGCGTAAAAATTCCCATTTTTCCTTAATTTTTCTTTTGTTTTTCACGTTGCTTTTCAAAACTACTGGGAAATGTTTACTTTTGACCCCTAAAGTACCAACTAGATTCACTTTCCTATCAGAAAAGTTATTGTTGAAGAAAATCCAAGCATTTTGACTGTCCTAAAAAGTGATGACGAACACAAAAATAAAAAAAACGATTTGAACTTTTTATTTTAACTAACTTTAACTTGAGTTTTATTCCTCTAATAATTTTGAAAACATATTTGAATTTATTATGAAGTCTTTTTTGAATCCTTCGAATCAGAATAATAAAAAAAAAATTTTAAAACTAACAAATAAACTAATCAATAAAATATATAAGTTTTTATCTTTAAATATAAATACAAAATTCTTCGTAAATATACCTTTTTTTTCTGATTTATATAATATTACAAAGCAGAGGCCTGAGAGAAAATTATACCTATTGTGTATTCACGTGGGTACAAAAGAATTCTAAAATGTACACAGACACAGGAAATACTTAAGCGGCTAAACTATACATGATGGAATAACAATTACTGCGGATAAGAGTATATATTATAATAACAACATTATTAAATGTACATAGAGACATAGAAGTTAATTATGAAGATATTCATAACATAATCGCTAAAACTTCATGAAAATTTGATTTAGTATTGTCATTTTTTGGTTATATCAATGTTTATATTTAAAAAAGTACTATAAGTAGGTTTTCTGCGTACGTCACTGGTCACAATATTTAAGACATTTCTTATTCATACAAATGTATTAATGCATGCACCTATTGTATCTATTTGAGTAAAATGTGATGTCCAAATAAGACCTGAAATAGTAGAAACATTCCTAGCATTAATTTGGTTAATTATTTTATTATTATATTAATCTACCAAAATAGTATGTAACAAAATAGGACTACAACATTATCATTAAGGCTTAAACTATGCCAATTATATGACAATATTAATGTATCTATTTAATATATTGTAGCTAATAATTAGTTTGGGCTTAATTTTTTGAAATTTATTATATTTTCATTATCAATTATATTTTATTAACATAAATTATAACACATTTCATAAATAAAGCCAAATTAAAATGATTTATATTATCAGTCAAACAAATTAATTAGCATTAGATAATATATTAATATTTATAATAAAAATATGGTCATTAGTCATTACAAAACATTGAAATATTAATAGACAGTGACCATAAATTAACAGTCATCACAACTATTAATTTTCAAATTTAAAAAAATATATGGCATTAATAATTCTCTTTTATCATGGTTTACATATATTCTATTTAAAAGACAACCAAATGAAGTATAAAAAGTGGATACCGCTCAGCTGTATAGTAGGTTACAACTTGTAACCTACTATATAACATTACAGTGACCCACTTGTAACTTACAAGTGGGTCACTGTAATGGATGGTGTTAAATTTGAGTTAAATTATATAGTATGAAAAAACATAGTGCTGGGCAGTAAAGCGGGAATCCCAAAAAGTGACGGGCAGTAAAATGGAAATCCCTTAAAGTTCTGGGCACGCATATCACGAGTATCCTCTGCACAACCAGACACTGAAATATATACTAGGGTCCTTCAAAACATACAATTTTGGTTACATCTTATGTTCATATTATAACCTCTTTGCCTTAAGCGTAAGCATTTTGCTTTCATAAAATTATTTTTGTAGTATAATATTAATAATAATAATCTGGTTGTTGCATAGATTCTTGAATGGCTGCATAGTGGCATAATTCATTCAATTTGCCGTGATCAATAGTGAAAAGTGATAACATTTATTTTATTCTTATTTTATTTTAATCTAAAAATGACCTCTTTAAAGTACCATCTTGATCCAATTCGTTAAAATATAAGATGTTGAAATAGTCCTTCTGGTAAGAATTTTGTATACAGGATAAAAATAGAAAAATAAATAAACACATAAATAGTTCATAAATAAAGACATGTTTTTAATTGTAGTTAAAAAATTATAATTTATTATTCATATAAAATTTTATTGAGTATGATGTTAATAATTAACATTATTGATTGTGTTGTACTGAAAATATGAATAAAAAGCTGTATATTTTTGCTCCTTAATCAATTTAGTAGTGAACTAACTCAAGTAATATTTTCAATCAACTATTAGGCCAAGTGTTTACAGCTTACCCACCTTGTTGGTACTATTATTTTATAATATACAGAAAAATTGATTTTATTCTTTTGGTGTAACATAAAAACTAATAACCGTAGACACTTGAAATATTCACCAAATATTTGTATTAGAATTTTTAGATCCTGAGCGGAGCAATAAAGCTAGTGGTTTTACAATAGTGTTTATTTTAGATTCTGAATGGAGCGAGGAAGCTAGTGATTTTACAATGGTGTTTATTTATTTTTCTATTTTTATCCTGTATACAAAATTCTTACCAGAAGGACTATTTCAACATCTTATATTTTAACGAATTGGATCAAGATGGTACTTTAAAGAGGTCATTTTTAGATTAAAATAAAATAAGAATAAAATAAATGTAATCACTTTTCACTATTGATCACGGCAAATTGAATGAATTATGCCACTATGCAGCCATTCAAGAATCTATGCAACAACCAGATTATTATTATTAATATTATACTACAAAAATAATTTTATGAAAGCAAAATGCTTACGCTTAATGCAAAGAGGTTATAATATGAACATAAGATGTAACCAAAATTGTATGTTTTGAAGGACCCTAGTATATATTTCAGTGTCTGGTTGTGCAGAGGATACTCGTGATATGCGTGCCCAGAACTTTAAGGGATTTCCATTTTACTGCCCGTCACTTTTTGGGATTCCCGCTTTACTGCCCAGCACTATGTTTTTTCATTTATTATTTTCGTTTATTATTCTATTGTTTTTTTATTGTGCTAAAAAGAGGACTAAATAGAAGGTATTATAAATATTATGTATTATTTAAGTACTTGATGGCTGTTATAAATGTTTACTTCTTTATATTACTCAGATTAATTATTGAAATGCTAAACCAAGTATTTTAAAATAATTATAGCCTATAGGTAGCATTTGTAACTGGTCTTTTAAATAAATATTATATATTTAATATATGTACATATATTAATACCATCATACTTCTAGTTAATATAGTGTTTATCTTCCAACAGGTATTTATAATACCTACCTTCTACATTTTAAATAACATTTTGATTATAATCAAAACAATGAAAAATTGATAAAATGTGTGTAATAATATAATTGTTAAGAGGACACCAACTCGTATGTGTTGTCTCCGTCTTGCAAAATCATAACATAGCAAATTGTACATTTTAATTACCAAATTTAGAAGCAAGAATATTATCTAATATAGGTTTTTATATTTCAATTTTTAAGCGTGTTTGAGGATTTTAAATGTACGAATAATTTACTATTTTAAAATGATCATAACGTGTTTTAAATGAAAATGTAAAAAAACCTGTCATTGGCTAGTTAATATTCATACTTTTAAATTTGGAAATAACCAATAGGTCAATTCACCATAGAATTAAACATAAATTGTTTTCATAGGAAAACGATTCAATTTTATAAATGACCTGTATTAAATGCTGAAATAAATTATGTATTATTATTTAATTTTCAGATTTAATAGTTGTATGGACTCCAAATCATGTCAAATATCTGCATGTTTAATTCCTAAGTTTAAGTTAAACTGGACAAATTCTGAAAATTGTCATGAAATTAAACAAACATTTTTGGAGTATATAACTGAGAATGCTCAACTAACAGAAACAAATTCTACCATAACTGCACAGAGTAATGGTATTTATTCTGAAGCTGACTTTTTTACACTCAATAATTATGAAACCTATGTTGAAAATAATGATATCCAAATTATTGCAAATAACTATTTTTTGAACACCTATATTAATACTACATTAGATTTGCCATCAGTTTTAAAAAATGCTTATATTCTATATAATACAGCAGTTCTTTCTTCAGCTCATGTGGAACGTTTTTTTCAGTGCAGGAGGTCAATTATTTAATAAGCGAAGAGGTTCAATGGCTGATAAAAACTTTGAGATGACTCTTTTGCTAAAATGTAATAAATATTTTACTGAAGTATAAAGTTGGCTATATTCTCTAACAGTTTTAGACTTTAAGTTCCCTGAAAAAGTATTCTAGAGTTTAAAATTAAGTACTTAAAAATGAATTAAGTAATTTAAGAAATACCATGTTATTTTTGTTTAATAATCTAAAAAAAATGTATAATACTGATCTGTATTAATAAATGAAAAGGTTGTATTTGTTTCGGCATTTTAAATTTTGTATGCTTTTCGTATCTACTACATAATTCTATTAATTCAGTACCTATGTATAGAAAAACTATTGGCTATTTCCTGTGTTCAATAATATTTATGATTTTTATTATTTTAAACCATATGACTGGGTATTTATATAGATATTATAAAAAAAAAATAATAACTTTTAACTTTTAAGTTAATGAGTTAATTGAAAATGTTCATATAACTTTAAACTTAATTGAGTTAAAAAAAAATTAGGTTAACTATTAACTTAAAACTTTTTAAAATGTTTTCCATTAACATAACTTAACTCAGTTAAAAATGATCATTAACTTGGATATTTGCAATGAACTAAACAATTTGTTTGTCAATGTAGGAAATAATTTAGATATATAACTCGTAAATCGAAATAAAACTATATCTGAAAAAATATCTAACATTAATGAAAGTATATTCATTTACCCAAACTGTCGTGAGGAAATAATTAAACTTCACAGAAAAATAAAAATCTTACTTCTTTCTACAGTAAAAATCTGATAAGTCATATTCTTAAAAAAGTTTCCAAACTTATTTCTTTACCACTATTAATTGTTTTTAATAAAACCCTTTGAACTGGTACATATCCTCCTGCTTATTAAAAATATCTTGTGTTTCCATTATTTTAAGGAGGTGATAAAGCATATAGTTGAAATTACAAACCAATCTCCTAACCTTATCTTAAATTTTCAAAAAATGTATTAAGTGCAGAATGCTTGATTCCTTTAATTAATTTGGTGTTAGTAAATGTTTATCTACTGAACATTCACTTTTAGAAGTTGATAATTTTGTCCTGAAAAATATCAATAACGTTTTAATGTTATTGAAATTTTTTTTGACATACATAAAGCTTTCGAAAGTGTAAATAATGAAATATTACTTAGAAAGTTATGCAAGATAGGTATCCTATCTATCACTACCGTATATCAAATAATCTTTTTAAATTTTTTTTAAGTGACAGAACTCGGAAAGTAAATGTAGATAATTATTGTACTGATGATCACCATATATCTTGTGGCCTGCCACAGGGATCAGTATTAGGGCATTTATTATTCATTATATTTCTTAATGATCTCCTTGAAATTGAAATTATTAATAATACTAAATTAATAAGTTTTGCTGATGATACAGCTATACTTCTATCTGAACAAAATATAAATGATTTGTATTAGACAATAAAAACTTTAAATATGGTCTATGTTTGGTTTTGTAAAAATAAATTAAAGTAGAATCTATTAAAATCAAAATGCATGTGTAAATACTGTAATTAATAATAATTTATTAGTTCATTCATTAAATTGTAAACCAAACTTAAATACTATATGTGGTCCGAGATGTATTAAGCTTGAACATGTTGAAGAAATAAAATACCTTGGTGTAAGTTTTTTACATATTTAAAGAAGCAAGATACATTTTTAATAATTCATATAAGTGTTATTTTTCTAACTTAAGTACAATCTGTATACTCTAAGTGTATAACAATCTGTGGAGGTATTTTTAATAGTAATTTGTCAAGTCTTATAATTACCATAAATTGTATTAAAATGTATTATTTCTACCAATACGAACTAGTATTATTTTAATTTACAAAGAACTAGAGGTGAAGGACTTTAAATTTAATTATAATTTATCGGTTTTAATTAAATTGTATAAACATATGCATTTAATTCTCACAGTAAATCATGAACATAGCATTAGATACAAGACAATTAATATTAATGTAAATTTACCACACATTAAGAAAGAATTTGGTTAAAATAGTGTTTACACACAGGATTAAGTTTATGTCGTTCTTTAAATATTAATATTCATTACTTCAAAAGTTTTGAGTTGTTTAAATTGTATTTGAATCACTTTGATCTATCCAAGATGTAAATTTCAGTTCAGTTGTATACAAATGTTTGATTGTTGTAAATTATAATTAGATTTTTCTATTAATATAATAGAATAATTATATAATTAAAATTTTTTATTTAATTTGAGTTCTTTCGTGTATTCAAAAAATCGATTAGAATAGTTTCCCCAGCACAAACTCAGCTTTTAAGGGGTGCTGCAATAGTGTAAACTTGTTAAATATAACCTAAAATGTATTGTATATTATAGTTGCAAATATATTAGTATTTTTATTATTATTTCCAATAACAAAAAAAAAGCAAAAATTAAAACTCTGATAGCTAAGTCATTTCAATTAAATATAGACAAAAATTATAAAGTAAAAACATTTACTTTTACAAACCAAGATATTTTTTATTTAAAACTAAAACAAAATTACATAAAATACAGATATTTCTTTAACCTATTGATAAAAAAGCTAGCTTTTTGTTATATTATAATAAGATTATCTAATTTGTTTATCTAAAAACAATATTAAAACTATACGGAAATTAATAAATTAAGCTTCATATTATACTAAAAAAAAACCCCAATAAGCTGCCTGAATATAGTAATGAATCTAAAATTTATTTAATCAACAAATATGAAATATTTTTTATTTTTATTTAATTAATTGTTTTAAAAGAATGGACTACACCATTAAATTCCAATTAATATTTAGCGTAAGAACCTAACCAAAAACTTCTATGAAAAATGTAAATGTTGAAAATAAAATTTAGAAACAAAAATAATTTTTTTGATCAGCAAAATTAAATTATTTTACTGTAAACTCATGTGTAATTTTATTGTTTTAACTGTATTGACAATATATTTCAATGTCCTGAAACTAATTAATTCATTAAAGAAGAAATAACCATTAGACCAAGGTATAACACTCTTGCCTATTATATACGCAATGTATTGTGTACAAAATTTGGTCTCCGGAGTGAATATGACCCCCAAATATTATATCCCCTCGTAGATGAACCACTGTACATGACCAACAGGAACTCCCGCAGTGATTGTGGAACGGTCGACTAAATTATGTATACGAGAAAAAATAATTACACAACTGTGTTGTGAACAACAGCCTTACACATTCATATTCATATTATATTATACTACCTATATTATATTAAGAACAATGGGTTCACTTATAATTTATTCTAACACAGCTAATTAAATGAAACTATGAATCAATACATTCACCACAAATCGCAAACCAGGTGACCTTCTAAAATTCGGCGACTAAAATCAAATTAGCATTAGAAGCGACAGAACCGGGTGGCCTCTCTAAGATAACAACAACATTCCAAATGACTTCACCACTTGCAAATGCACGTGCCAGTCACATCAAAGGAGCCGACATCATATACAGAGGCCAGGACCACAGCATAATCAGATGTATCATAGCCGTTAAGACCAGAGCAAATCCACAAACCACACTCTAGACATATTATACTCTAGACGACTATTGTACAATTTAAAACGTCAACAGTGGGAGCGACAATACTTATAGCGAGGGACAGGAGAAGTAGAGAGTATGCCTATATATACGAATCCCGAACCGTTCTCATTGAGACGTGACTTACTAAAGCTAGAACGAACATCTTCACCTTCGCCAGTTGATGTCTTAAAATATTTAATTGGATTTGGAAAATAGACCAATTAAATCGTGTATTTTCTAGACACTTAGAAATAATCATATTGATGCAAACATGCTGATACACATAAACAGTTAACAATTATTTTGAAGCGATTTCAATAAACAGTCAACAATTATTTGAGTGTGCCTACGCAATATTATTTACAACTTTACCTCGTCCCGTTCCGTCAACTGTACCTGTACGCGGGAGAACGTTACAATATCGGCAATAGCAATGTTTAACGACAATCAATACAAAAGTATTGGGCCGCCCAGTAGAACATTAACTAATATTATTAATAAACAATATTATAACATATTGAATGAAACAACACACTCGCAGGAACAATATTGACAACTACAGCAACTACAACAGCTACAACGCCTACAACTACACAGACAATCGGTAATGTTATTACAATTCCTGGCACAGTTATTGATTAAATTTACCGAATGTGGACAGTGATAGTATTGAGATAACGCCAGGCGGCCGGTGGGCGGTGCAACAGTCTGTCGTCGTTGTTGTTGTTGTGGGCGTCGCATGGCGAACGGAGAGTGGAGGCATCTGCAGCAGCTGCCGAGTGCTACCACCCTGTTGCGAGCTGCTGTGGCGGGCGGCGGCGGCGGCACAGTGGTCTGAAGGTACGGTTTCCCTGCAGCGTCCAGACGCGGCGTCCGGCGTCAGTACCGGTCCGGACCAGTGTTGCGCCATGACAAAAAAATTTTAATTTTCCTCGACAGAGGACGAAGCTTTGATTACACTTGTGGAAAATAACAAATGTATTTACGATAGTAGCCATAAACATCATAAAGACAATTATTATGTTAAGGATAATATTTGGAAAAATATATTATTATAAATATTATTTGTAGGTCTAGAAAGTTTTTAAGTATTATGATATATTTTATACACAGAATGATATTTTCAAAAAAAATTAATTCAACCTACTCTATTACTAATAGAAAAAAAAATCATTTTAATAGGAATAATACCTATCATATAATATACTTAATAGGTTGTGTATGCTAACAGAGTGTCTTTGCTCAGAATCGTTTTTCGTACACAATGATTTTATATCATTGAATTCAAATGTACCCATTATCATCTACTACATACAGGATTGTAAAATATTTAACTATTTTGTATATCATCAATATTTGTAAATATTTTGTTTATCAATTTTAAGATTTATTAAATAGTATATTAGGTTAGGTACTAATCAATACACTTTTTTAAATCGTCGTCTAATTTATTATATTTTTATAAAAATAAATATCAAATTTTACCTTAAAGTAAGTGCTAGTTTTTCCTCTGGAGATATTTGCTCAGGTACAAGTAAAGTCGGTTTCTTTGTTATTTCTTCTTGAACCAAAGATTAAATAAAATTGAACTGTTTACGATTTAGACGAAGAAATTCCCGAAATTTTTCATCGTCGTTAATAAGATGTCCACCAGTCAAATTTTTAAAGAATCCTTCAGAGTTCCTCGTGGAAAATAAACTGTTAAAAGATTTTCTTTTTTTTGGAATAATGTTTATAAGTAACTCATTTTCCATTTCTTCATCACGAAGTAACAACTCACAAATAATATTATTATTATTAATAATACTGTTCAAAATTAAATTTTGATTCATTTTGAAAAAATAAAAAATCAGAACTTATATGTGGAAACTACGTGCGGAAGAGAACGGTCGCAGTGGTTATGATTTAATTTTGTAAAATCAAACTAAAATAGTGGGATAAAATAATAAAATCTATGGCGTCCGACGCTACAGAGAAAACAGGGTAAACGCTGCGTCTGGACGCTGCAGGGAAACCGTACCTTGAAACGTAATTTTACGCAGCCAAAAGTATACGTTTAAAATTTTAATTTTTATGTTTGTCTACACTCGTGGTTCTCAACCGGTGTGTCGCGACACACTAGTGTGTCACATATTACTACAGTGTATGTCGCCGATCAAATTATGAACACTTTGTAAAAATCAGAGATAAGAAAAACAATTATGAACGTAATTAATACCTCGTAATCATTACTGATAAATAGTAAATTAGCATTATGTGGGACATAACCCGTTTGGGCGCAGTATAAGAAATTTACCTGAAAATCTTTTACACGTTTGGGTGCATATATGAAAACACCTTTGAGCACAATAGGTACTGTACCTAGTAATCGAAAGTCTTGTGTAATCTAATCTAATAAGTAGGTACCTACTTAATCGTTTGATATGTTGAGCTTATGTCTATTGGACCGCCCGATGTGACAGACTTTACTGAATATATACTTGACAATTATATATCTGAAGGTTCACAATGTCTACCTCTTATTTGTGCTGAAGAGCCAAAAACATACCCAAGAACAACTAATGGACCGGAATCTTTCCATTCAAATTATAACCTACAATTTTATAAACAACATCCAAATCATCAAAATGTTATAAACGTACTGATTGAAATTCAAACAGAGACCAATTTAAAAATAAACAGCATTGAAAAATAACTAATAAATTAAAAAAAAACTGAAGAAAAACAAAAGTTTATACAAAAATGATGGGAAACTTATGAAGTTGAAAAAAATTTATTTAATTACATAAAAAACTTAGGACCACGTTTTGCGGGAAAAAAAATTAATAAAGATCAGAATAATTTAGAATAATATTAATAAATAATTAACTAATAATGAACAAAAATTAAATTAAGACGTAAAAAAAAATAAAAAAATATTTTTGGAAGACTTTATTGAGCCAAACTCATCGCGGTGTCTTCTGGGCAGGGACGATCTCAAAAAAAAATCATGGTGGGTGTAATCTACAAAATTGCCGACTAGAATTTAAAATTCAAAATTTTTCTTGACTATTAAGTTATTTTTAGTTACATGCTATAAATTTATAATTTCTTTACTACCTTATGTTTCAATTTTTAGTTTGAACTACTAAGTTGAAACTTAGAAATACCTAACTTATTATTTTTTTACTAAACAAAAAATATACAGAGTGTATCTTATGACATTGTATGCAGGTTTTTTTTTAACAGGCCATTTTTTATAACATTTTCTAAATTTTTCAACACGCAGTTGTACCAATAATAAAATCAACTTTATTTTTTCAAATGGTAACCACTATTTTTTGATGGATTCCGGTAAAGCTTTTTTTTCTGAACATTTCGACAGTCAAATTATCGATTTTGGTTAGCTAGGTTATTAACTATGGTCCTCTGAAGTTTAGTATAATATGCATTAATACTTTTAACTGAAATACCTCATTTAGATACAAGAGATAAATAATTGTTTCTTACATAAATACTAAACAACCTTTTTATATGCTTAAATAGTTAAATCGGTAATCTAAAATGCTCAGAAAAAAAAATGTTGGCAACCTAACCTACTATACCTACTTACTTAAATAATTTTAGATTCTGAGCGAAGCGATGAATGTATTGATTTTACAATGATGTGTGTTTTTTTTTAATTTTTTTAATTTTTTTTTTTTTTTTTTGTGTCTGTCATCACCTTATAGGACAGTAAAAGTGCTTGGATTTTCTTCAATAGTAACTTTTCTGATAGGAAAGTGAATCTAGTTACTAGGTACTTTGGGGGGTCAAAAATAACAATTTCCCAGTAGTTTTCACAAGCGACGTGAAAAACAAAAGAAAAATTAAGAAAAAACGGGAATTCTTACGCAAAATCTATTTTCGAGAAAATAGATTTTGGTTTTTGGTGTAACTCTAAAACAAATGACCGTAGGGACATTAAATTTCGACTGAATGTTTATATTAGCATTTTCTATACACCATAAAATTTTGAAAATATTTTGACTCTTTTTGAGCTGTTTACGGACATTGTCAGTTTTCAATTTTATTAGTTTTTTTTTCTATAAATATCAATAAAATTTTATTTGTTGGGTAAAAAAGCGTGAAAATTCAATATAAGGCTCCTGATATATCATTCTAATAGTAGTTGAAAAAAATTAAAAATACATAGGCACAATTTTTTTTTATAAGCATTTAAAGTTCAAATTTTGACAACATTTATCAAATTTATTATTTATTAATTATTTTGTGGTTAAAAATGTATAAAATGTTTAACTTTTATGGCTAAGGATTGAAAATTTAAAACAAGGCTCCACGTAAATAGGTTATATATAAATTACTTTATTCACAATAATATCATCAAATATACTTGGTAATATCATAGGCTGACTGACCGTTTTCGCTCAGAATCGTTTTTCTTATACAATGATATTATATCATGGAATTCAAATTTAACACCATCCATTACAGTGACCCACTTGTAACCTACTGTACAGCAGAGTGACATCCACTTATCCACCTTTTTTTTAAAAAAACTATCGAACGCGTTAAAAAAATATATTTTGGGGATAAAGATGGGCCCCAATGAACCATTCCACCATGCCCCCACACCTCAATCCAGGCTTGCAGACTTTTGACAACAGTTGTACAGACATCAAACACTCACATTATTTATGATACAAGATAATCGGTAATCATCATCTAATGATTTATATTATATATTATAATATATCCCCAAAATAAAATATTACATTTCCTAATAATATATAAATGATGATAAGTAAAATGTCAATATTAATAATATTAATTATTATTAGAAGTCGATTTTACAAGTTTTATTTATAGATACAATATTTAAAAGATTATAAAATAAAAAATTAAAATATTTCGAATGATAGAAATGTCAAATAATCCAAATAATTATCAAATAAATAATCAATGAATGTTGAAAATATGTATTAAAATATATTTTTAATTTATGATATTATATTTAATACTATATTAATACTATATTTATATATTTTTTTTATGAAAAGTAGGTATATTATATACAACTAGTAAGTATAAAATAGTTGTAATTAAATATTAATAATATGATAATTATTACACTAATTAGCTTTTAAAAATCTTTGATCAATCAATATCATGTACCTAGTTGTCAGTAACCTTGTAGTCTGGGGGATTTTTATTCCGCAATTCACTGTCTCTATTGTTTTACTTTAGTTCAGTGCATATTCATTAAAATTATGTATAACAATCTTACCAATAAACCGACATAAATCGTTTCCTTCAAACAAATACAGGCATATAACTAATTATATTTACCATATTTTATCATAGGCGATATAAAATAATTGTAAAGTTTAAATAAAAAATTAGATAATTACATTTTTTCCAAAAAAAAAAGTAAGAAATTCAGTTTAATTTTTAAAGATTTATTAATATTTTAGGAAATAAATGAATAATTTATTTTTCGAGGGCTATTACAAGTTTTGGGGAGCTAGGACCCCCAGCCCCCCCCTAGTTGCGCTTATGGTTATGAGCCGTTCATTAGGTTTTTATCTTGTACCGACTACAGCCGATTCTCGCAGTTTCGCTATACTTTTGCGAATCCGCTCCATATTACGAAAAAATTGAGTCAAAACAATATTAACATTTAAACAATTTATTTAATTTTCCTTTCCTCGTCTTAAAAAAATTGGTTTAATTCAGGTGAAAATAAATTCTATTTTGCCGACTGAAAATCAAATATTGCTGTGTGGGTGGAGGGGGGGGGGGGGGTGACACCCCCCATGACCCTCCTTCGGTTCATCCCTGCTTCTGGGTAACGCTAATAGGTTTTTTAAATAAAATGCTAACATATACCGTACCTAAATGTATTAATTTACTCTACACGTCCTATAGGGAATACTGATATAACCTTCTAGGTCCAATTTCACGAGAACAGCGTAGCATCGTTCGCCAGACGTTTTATTATAATATTTTCTATATACCTATGACTACGTCGAATTTCGTTGTTTCACTATTGTAGTTTGTACAGTATAATGTTTTACCTACCAGTTAATCGGAATAAAAATTCTAGGAAAAAAAATCGCCAGACTACAATATTACTCACGACCCAGTGTTTGAATATCGTTCATAATTAGTGAACGATACGTGAATGCGAAGCCGGATTCACTAGTTATTTTCAAATAGAACGTGAACGTGAACGACGTTTATATTTTTAATGAATTTGATCGATTTTTAAGACGTTTAATTTATTTACCATTTAATAAATATATGAAAGTTCACCGAGGGCGCCCGCAGAAATTTTCACGTGTGGGAGGAGGGGCTATAGGTGTATATTATACATAATATATAAAAATTAGAAAAAACCGGGGGCATGGCCCCTCCCCCCTCCATGTGGGCGCCCTCAGAGCCCACTTTTCTCGAAAATAATTTTCTGATTGTTTTGAATGCCACAATATATCATCACGGAGGACGCAACCGCATGTGTTGTCTTTGTCTTACAAACGCGTACCATACCAAATTTACGATCAGAAATTTAAGTTTTATGCCGTTAGCTTAAAAATTAGAGTGAATCGACCTATTATGAAACTCGATGGTAAGAACATTATCTGTGTTTTTTGGAAGTTTTTTCACGATAATTCAGTTTTTAAATGATTTATGAGCATTTGTAATTTACATTTATTTTACATGCAATAACTCACTTAAAAACTGAATTATCGTTAGGTACTTTTCAAGATGCTGCTCTCATATGCGGACTACAAATGCATGCGGTCTACCATCATAAATGTAGACCGCATATCGTAGCAGAAAAAAATTATTATTTATAAACACGTAGGTACATCCACTAAAATATAAAATAAAATTGGGCAGATAAAATGTTTTGATATATGTCATCTCTTGTATTTTCCAACTATGTTTATTGTTATTAAAAGATAAAATTGTTGATATACCTAACCTACTAAAAATTACTGTGTGACTTAATAACGAATTTAATAAGTTTGTTAGTTACGAATTGGTCGTCGATTGTGTTGTACTGAGTGTCTGGGTTTATATTTGTGTCCGTTTTGTATATCGTGTGCAATGTGCATTATGAAATTAAAAGGTTTTCATTCGTACATTTTTTATTATTTTTAATATTGAGGTTTTTCATTTATTTTATGTAGACACATTATTATTATTACATTATATTTTTGAGCTAATAATATATATTAGAGTTATGAAAATATAAACATGGCGTATTACAATATAAGTATTATGCGATCTACGTCTTACAAGGTAGCCGCATACGTAAGCAGAAATATGTCGGTAGTCCGCATATGAGAGTAGCACCCTGTTCAAAAAAAAGGTATGTCCAATCGATGTTTACGGAGATAACGTGCAAATGGACTTGTCTCGTTTAATATATTTGTATTGTTAAAAACAAAGCAAGTCAAGACTTACCTGGTGTTTGCAGCTAATATATTGTTATCATATATTTTCTGCTTGATAACAACATTAAATATTATATTTTATGATCAAAAAGCCACGCCAAAGGCCATGTCAAAATAATCAACATGAACGCGTATCCCATGTTGTTGAAAACAGTTCAAAGCATTAGGTATTCAATAATTATATATTATTCGTATTGACAATCACTTATATACTGGTTACTGGTTTTAAGTCATTATTTTAATTTTTTACTTATAATAATAAGTAAATACTTTAATATATATTTACATTTTATGAGCAAAATTATTTACTAGGTATGACATGTGAGAAAACAATATATTTTGTTGTTGAGGTATGGCTGATTTTCAGTTTTATTGGCAGGTAAGGGCCCCTGGGGGTCAATTCTCAAACAGCGCTATCTGATAGCCGTATATACGGCATTAAGGAATAATTGTCGAACAAATTTCCTATTCTTCAATTTCATACAACAGGCTAGCGAATGAAAAATCGTACGACTTCAAAACGTATGATCACAACCACTCGTCAAGAAGTAGTCGTAAAATACTCTGTATGCCTCCGTGTATAATATTGTATTAATTACAATAATTACACAAAATTTAGATTATATATCTACAACGTATCACTATATGTAATAAATAGGTAGTTCCAACGCGCCCGTATTCTAAACGTTTAAAAAGTACTTAGAGTTGTGATTTTGTTCATTCTCCACCTTATTTAAAAATATAATTATGGCTAATTTTGATGAGTCAGCAAATTTAATAAATTGCAATTCAAAATGCACAACACCAGCAGCAATATTTTCAAAGAATCCAAGGATTCGCAATAAGTAATAATATTATTAATTCTTTTGAACTTTCGGAAATGTCTAGACACGGGCCCATTAATGTCAACAAGTTGCGTCACCGCATAGAAGGTAATTGATTTCTTAAAATTATCCTAATATTCGTTTTGTAAATAAATTATTACCACCTCGTATATACTTAACAACTGTTATATATTTCTATGTCCGCTTCGTTCATTACGTAACGAACGTCCAGCGTTATTGGAGGTGGTCCGATGTTAACGACCCTACATCCACAGTAGGTAGTATCAGTATTCCCTTAATGAAAATGAATAGTTTTGGGACATTTAGCCGCGTAAAATGACGTTTTAGACCACCGTGCGGCGGCTTAAGGTTAACGCGGAAGTCGTATTGCCGTACCCCGCGGCCGACTGACGGCGACGATTGGTCCACACGCGACGGGCGTTATGCGTTTAGAGCAGTTTGCCGTCCCCAAGATCCCTCACACTACACAGCTGCCACAGATTTAATATTTAATATTTTCTTTTAAATTCTATATGATAGTATTAAATGTCCGTGACAACAGATCAAAAGTGGGCGCTGATAAGGCATGATAACACGTCGGACGATAATACGATATTAGAAATTTCGTACGCGAGTCGCGGCGACAATCATAGTTCATTCATAGTTGTGGCCATGACAAAATAGATATTGTCATGGCTATGGCACTCGCAGCGAGCGTCCCTCGCAGCTGTATGTCAAAGTGTCAAACGAGTAACAACGGTTTAAGCTTAAGGCCTGTGGATATCGCAGCGACGTCGAGCCTACGGAACGGTCAATATATTTGGTGATTTCGGTAGGTTCTCCAATTTCTGTAAATTATTTAAAAGTATCAAAGCAAAATGTCAAATTAACGATATTGAATGTAATGTAGTGGCGGTCACCAACGATATGTATCCAACGACTAACATTGGGTTATGATGTAAGCAAATCCACGGAACGCACATCATTTTCACAACTAAACACGTCAAAAAATATATAAAATATTTTGTTTTTGAGGTCACTTACTTGATAAGTAAGCAATTATTTTTTTTTTTTTTAATAACAAAACAATTAGTTATAATCCTCTCGTTCATCTTGGCCATCGTCGACTGTTACGATTACTATCGTAATATGTAAAGTTATACCAACCGTGTTAGTAACTGTGATGTCAGCCGATTGGTTAGATGAACTGGATGGGTTATGAGTATTATTATATTATAATTAATACAGTTGTACTCTTATCATAATATGTAAAATACCCTTAAACTGTCAATTTAAGGTTAAACGGCAACCATGACTTCAGATTAGCATTTAAGCTGACCAAAAGGCATATCATGGTGGAAGGAGCATCAAGAATGAATGTTATATTAGCTGTACAAGTTTTATCAAATAGTATGACAACTTTCTGTGAAAACCTGAATATAATTACTGCAGGTTGAAGTACAATAAATATATTTTAATGAACTAATTTAACTATTAGGTACTTTCTTGAAATTTTTAGGCATGTATTTCAACTTTTCAATGACAGGTTTGACTTGCTGGACACCCAAAAAAAAAAAAATGATAAGAACTCATTAAGTTATGGATTATATTTAACGTCATAAAATGGGGTGTAAGACTAATTTACTAACTTTCTATCTAATATGAGAGTGGTCATAGACATATTATGAGTAGAAATGCAAACCAGGACATGGTTGAAAACTTATTTAGTTTTCTTAAAGGAATTAGTGGAGCAGCATTTAAAAATATAACACCACTACAAATTAAATATGTGTAAGTAGTATCATAAATTGTCTTAATAACTAAACTAAACACATATATACATATTAAGTACTAACCTATATTGTACTAAAATGTTTTTGATAAAGTCAAATGGTAGATTTTAAGAACAAATTAACATTACAGGACTGTTATAACTGCAAATGGAAATAAAGTCAATGATATAAGGAAAAACTTATTTTTGGGAGAAGAATCTTTTCAAATACTAGAACAGTCTGATGTACAAAGTGATTCCAGTGAAGAGGACATGGACTTTACTAAAAATGGAAAACAGGCTCACCTTATCAGTAGTAATGCATCAGCTACTGTTGAAAGTGTTAATGTGAACATATTATTGAACTTCTTTTATATAGAGGTAAATATACTGAAAATTACAAATATAATTATTAGGGCTAAGATTTTTATATATTTTATCTCCAAAATGAAAAAGTAATTAGTACTTAATTAATTATTTAATTTAGATGAAAAATGAGGAACAATTGATAGTGAATGTGTAGAATACGTTAAATATAAATACCGTACCCAAATGCAGAAGTACAAGACATTAGTGAATTCTTCTCATGTTTGGAGCCAATGTTCAAAGAACTTCATGGTAATGTATTAAATAAAAACAATATAGATACATAATTACAGACATTTATTATTTAAATTGAAAATAATATTTCAAAATTTACTTAAAGAAGTTTTAACTTTCATTTTAAAAAAACAATATAAATATGTAAATAAATTTTAAATAACTAAAATTTACTAACTAAAAATAGTGTTTTTTTTTGTAAATTGTTTAATTTAATATTATTACAAACACTATATTTATTAATACAAAATACAGAAATTAACAGTAAATTAATAATTAATAATTTAAAATATAAAGTATACTTAGCGCAGAAAAAAGATTATGATATGATTATTGCTAATTATAACAAGTGCAAACCGGCCTCTATTTTGTGCGCACTACAAAAGTTTCTTACATACCCGTTTATTTTATCATGGTTTTAAGTATTTTGTTACTTTCTGATAAGGTAACAAAGTTCCTATTTTAGTTATAAATTACTTATATTTATTTGTTTATAAATTTTATCAAACACTGTAAATAAAAGTAAAGTCATAAAGTATAAGACTTATATTTTAAAGTTTCTTGCTGTTCTTTCATTTTGAAACTGTACATTTTATGAAATTATATTGCTTTGAGTAAATACAGTTTATCTATTCAAATTATGATTTTAGGTTGATGGAATTCGTACAATAACTCAAAGAAGAAATGGTTCTTGAAGTTCCCGTATCTAGTCAATTAAACATCAGATATGAAGTAAATAGTAATATTTTATAACACTTTATTGTCAATTAATTGTTTACTACTATTTAATTAATATCATACAATATGTAGGTATATTACAATTAATGTAAATGGTAAGTACCTATGACAGTATAACTTACTTTGTCTACAGACTAATATTGAATCAATGGGAAAAAATTGAGTACAGATTGATGCATTGAATCATGCAAAAGTCAGATTTTACTCTTTTCATTACCTTTTTTGAAATTCATTATCTATAAAGTTAAAAAAGTAATAACTTACAACAAAAGTCTTAACATTTTACTATCAGTTTTATATTATTATGTTATTTTCTGTATTAGATAGGTTCAATGAGTACTGAAACTCTCAAACTAATTAATAGGGCCAGGAAATTGATGCATTTGCCTCTTTGTTACATACGAGGCTCGTCTTTACAGAAATTTGATTCATGGAATATAGAATTTAATGGTACATATTTTATTTTGCATTTTTTGCATTTTTAGGGAATTTATTGCTTTACAGTCATTTTTTAGTATTTTATTCATTTTTGTACTTTTTTTTTACATTTATATGCATTTTTCTTGTTGAAAGTTACACTTTATCGTAACACATTCAGTTTCCATTAGCTTGTCAATTATCGAAGTTTATTATCTTTATTGTTTGTTGTCGCAATCTCGATCGAATTATTTTAAACTGCAAATAGTTTTGAAAGCTCTGTCGAGAGTAAACATTTTTAAGAGATAGAACCTATAATAAATACGATTTATGAACCATGAATTGTATAAAATGTAATTTTTGTAAAACTTAAACTTTTAAAAATGTTAAGTCATTAAAAAGTAATTTTGGGTATTTTGTAGTGATTTTTTGAGTCATTTTTTGATGTTTATAAGTAATTTAAAATTTTTTTTAGTGCATTTTTGTAATATTTTTAGGTCACCAAGTTCCGAGCTCTACTAATTAATCAGCACAATAACCAAATCATGAACCTATATTGTGGGCCTCAAAGTATTTCAAAAAGATGTATTCCTCTGGAAAGAGTAAATAAAATTTGATGAAATGTGTGAGTAAAGTTATTGTTCATATTATTTACTGTTTACACTACCTATAAAAAATATGAATTATATAAATATCAAACTGTATTACAGTTATGAAATATTCAATTAAACTGAACACAATAACAATTTCCATTCAACCTATCTTTCTAACAGTAATTGTACTTAATGATCAATTGACAATAAATGTACTCTACTTCTTTTCACTTGAACAATTTCCATTTAATTAATATTTAATTGTAATAACTTATAAATATTTTATTTTCTATTCTTTAGAAATAACAAGCGTTGTTACGAACAGTTATCAACAGTACCTTGTTATTACATGGTTACATTTCTGATATTCACTGTATGTTTTTGCAGTAAAACAAGAGATGGAAGATTTAAAAAATATCCAAAATGCATGAGAAATGTACACTAGTGGATTACATATTCTTAAGAATTCATTAAAACTTAATTTTAAAACATTTAAATGTGGACTTGCCAGTTCAGAAATACTCATTCAAAATGTATTGAAATCAGGAAACTTCTAGTGAAATGTATTTATGTATTATGGTATTTTAATTAATACATTTAATATACAGTCGAGTCTCAATAACTCCAATCTCAAGGGGAATAAAAATAAATTAGACTTATGTATGTTTTGAGTTAATAACCTCAAATCGCCTCAAACACAACTTAAAAATAATTTTAGGGCTAACAAAAAATAAGAGAAAAAATGCATGTTATCAAGACTTGATTGTAATGTAGTTCGATAACAATTGTAACAACAATAGTAATTGTAATATTTTTTTTCAACAGGAAAAGAGTTAATAATCTCAGATGATCCTGCTTTAAATTGATCTGTAACTAAAGCAGTTTTTGAACCGGCTGTTGAAAATGTGAAAAACGACAATGATCTTTACTTTAAAATGCATCAAGAAACTTTAAATATAATTTTTCTTTAGATTTACCAAAATAAATCTATTAGTAATAATTTTATATATTATTATTAAAATAATTTAAGTTATTTTTACATAAGAATTCACTTTAGGTAATATTAAGTTTTGAAGAAGCACACAAAACAATACAATGTTTTCTTAAAATTATTATTAACCCGTCAGTGGTCGCAATGTAAGCTCGGCGCTCACCTCGTTAGTATTTGAGAGCCATTTATTTATTTATTACTTGATTCATCTGATACTATTTATACCTTCAATCGACACATGTTCAAATATACTTTTGCAAATATAATAATTTTATGAATAATTCTTGATTAGATATTGACATGCAATGTTGTTAATACCCATAAATTGAGCGTTGCACTCACTCAATAGATCAACCAAATACTTTTTTGTAAACTCAGACCTATTTTTAAGGAGGACACAACGTTCATTTGCGTACTGTATAATAATCAGCAAAATATTCCAGACCACTAGTGCCAAGATGAATGATAATGGTTATATTATTATATAATTATATATAAAAAATTATAAATTAATTTTTAGTGGTTAACAATTTATAATCAAGAAAAATTGTAAGAACATTTTTTGTAAAAGATTAAACTATAAATAATTTGTTGTTGGTTTCAATATTTTATGTTTATTATATAATAAATAATGATGGAAAAACAACGAGGTGAGCTCAGAATTTTAATAAAACGTTTAGTCCCCATGTCATGTTGCAATAATCAGTTAGTGTGATTACGGTTAAAGAGGAATACATAACTAAAATCACTATTATAAGATTTTAAATATTTCAAAAAAATTAAACACTTGACAAATTCTATAAATTCAACGTCTTTACTCTTTAGTGCATAAAAACACATTAAATTAAAAAATATGCTTTAAAGGTAAGTAAATTATTGTGTGAAGCGAGCTACTTTTCATGGATAAGATAGGCAATAAGGATGGCCCAATAATGATACGCATATTTTATCAATTCCTCGTAATTCTTTGATTAATCTGAGGAGAAACATTAAACGTATAGTAACCATTTTTATTGGAATTGAACATTTTTTGAAATTAAAACAAATTATATTTTGTGTTTGGTGCTTCTTTAAGCTTAGGCAATCACCAATGCAGTGAAAAAAAATAACTTCCATGACCCACTGCAATAACCTGGCTGTTATGCACTGTAATCGCACTGTATTGTTGTGAGCCCAGTCTAAGAGACGTGGCACTCGAAATGATTAGAAGCAAAGGGCATCAGTCTCTTTTTTTGTATGATAAACAATCAAAGTTTTCTATATTATCACATCTACAACACATTCCAAATACCTACATTCCCTGAATGTGTAACCATAATTTCGATTTGTTATTTCAGTATCATAACTTCTAGATACTAATTCAGAATTCTACTAGTTCTTCTCTAAATTTACAATCTCCTAGACATAGACGACATCTGGTGTACTTCTGCTTGCCTCGAAATAAAGATTCATCTATTTGCAATTTTAATTTGATTTATATTGTTCTCTAAATAAAAAATGCCTGAAGAATTATTTAATGTATTTAAGAAAACATTACACGCAAATGTATTGTCCATGTCTTATAAATATTTTTATTTAATTTTGAGCAGAACCAATATTGTGTTGTTAGCTTTAGTATTAGAGTGAATATTAACCTATTATTTCAGACCTAAAAGTAATAATAATATCAGTGTATTTTTAGTTTTTCTACAATACTTCATTTTTATATTTCCATATTTTACTTCTTCCAATCTCAGTTAAAAATTAAATAGTATAAAAATTCAATGTATAAATATAAATAATGTTCTAACTTTTAAATTTTATAGTAGGTTATTTAAATCTAATATTAAAACTAACATCACAAAACTAATTTTGCTGAAAACCAATAAATTAAGTATGTTGTATGCTTGAAAAATGGAGATAACACATTGTTGTGTTGTCCTCTTCAGACAAAAATAACATTTTTGTATTACTATATTTTTTTTACAGATTTATTTTGACTATATTTGATATGGATTCAAACTATTGGGATACTTATGCTGGATTGCATAAACAATTTATTAAATTTAATGGTTCACTAAAAATGTAATGGACCAATTGTGAGCTACTGAATCTTGTTGAAGGGACCATTAGCTCACTATTGATTCATTAAATGTTTTGTGCAACCCAGCATTAGGCTATAAATTAACTGTTGAATACATTTTTTTAGAAAATGCCTTGATAGTTATGATGTAGCATTGCCAAACTTGATAAAGATGAGATGTGGGACAAGTATTTGACCATTTTAATCAAAATAATATCTGATGCTTATTTAAATAGAAATGTATAAATTAAATTTACTTAGACAATTTATACTTAATCCTCACAATTTTTTTTTTTAAATTGTACTTTTTTTATTTTTGTTACTATTCTTTTCAACTTTATTTAGATAAATGAGTCAAAAAGTTCAATGACTATCAAAATGTTGTTTCGGTCTATCGAAACATATCCAAATGATACAATTATCGTAGAAATGAATATAAAAGATAAATTGGTCAATACAGATAAACTAATTGCTTACGAGTTATTTAAAAATAATGCTAGCTAATTACATTTCTCCCAGTATTTGTCTTATAATTGTTGAATATTTTTCAAATAAACCATAGATGAGTGATATTTTCAATATGATATTTGGAAATAAATCTGTATATACTAACAAAGTTACTATAAAAACTTGGAAATAGTTAAGGAAAAATAAGTCTTTGAATGATGCTCAAAATGCATTGTTCGTCACAAAACGCAGTTATGATGCAAGCCTTTGCAAGACTTAATTAACTCTAGTAACGGGACAACTGATAATATACATAAAGCAATATCAGTTAGTTAATACTTTATAAACTGTGTACAAGTTAAGAACCATAGTTGGCAGCTGGCTTGTGTGTAGGGTTGAGTCAATACTACATGGTAAGTATACAGATAGTTAACTAACAAACTTTTTTTGATTTATTATTGTAACTATATCTGATTACTTTATCTGTAACTATATCTATAGATTTGTAGATGGAACAAAATTACTTTGAGCTATAGTATTTGTCACCAAAACTTGTTTCCACTACATATCATCAAATGTCAACAAATTTGAATAATGAGGAGTCTGATCAATTTGCTGAATAATGTACAATAAACAGTAAAGACTTAAATTTAAAATATTTCATAGGCGACATTCATATATACAGATTTTTTGTACATTTTTCTTTTTTTCGTAATAAATTAATTTATCCATCAGTGATTAAAAATGTTATAAATTGAATTTTAAAGGATTTAAGTACTTTATAAAATAGGTAGGTATATTTTTAATAATAATAAAACATATACCTATACATAGATTTAAATAAATTTGAATTATTACAATCCGTAAGAGTAGTCGAGACTCAATGGACAAGGATATTACTGTGTGACTGTATACAGCTGTTCTAGTAATAATATGCATCAACATTCAACACTATTAACTATGAAAAGTTCTCCTTAATAATATCATACATTCATATTATCTACAATTAATTTATTTTTAAAAACTGTTTACATCATATAACACTATATTATTATAGTTATCAGTAGTTAGTAGACAGTTGGTTGTAATGTTGTTGCACTATAAAGTACAAATATTTCTTTTATTTTTCTTTTATTTATCATCACCATTTGGCAAATTGTTGATAATATTACTTATTAATCATCAAATGGAAAAGTATTTAATATTCCAAAATGATGTTTTCAAAAAGAGTAAAACTAGGCAGCGCAAAATATGAAAAAAAAAAGCAAAAGCCAAACAGTTTAAATTAGAAGTTAAAATGAAATGCGAAACTTTTTTTCAGCCATCTGTGGTAATTGTGGTGAGTAGGTATTTACACGAATAACTTACTATTAATTAGCTATACTATTTAGCTATGATACATACTCTGAACTTCACCTCTTACTATTAATTACCTACTATAGGTACTTTAAATACCACTCAAAAATAAATATTTCCAATTAATATAATATTATGTTCAGAGATTTTATGTAAATGAACACTAAATCTGGACTAACACTAATTAATGTGTCAGAAATAGACAACAGACATAATTAATAAATGTAGTAGGTAAGTACATTAGATATTATGTACTTATACATAATATAATATAATAACTGTATTAATAAGTGTACTTTTCATCAACACTCTTAATAAATTCATATAATAGGTAATACATTTTTTTCATAATAAATTATTATTATTATTTTCATCAATAGTAAATTAATTACATTCATTTTTTTTGCCCAACACTGTACGACAGTACCTTTTTGAAGTTGTATTTATTAAATAATGCCACCTGAAATTACGACATTTTTAATTTGTAGTAGCTACCTAATGTATTATATCAGTAAGTACATTATGTACTTATACATTATAATATAATATAATAGCTGTATTAATAAGTGTACTTTTCATTAACATTCTTAATTCGTTAGTATTTATTATTAGTTTTAAATTATTATTATTGTTTTTGATGAAATGTTTTTACTATTTATTTAGGCTGATTTTTACACAAGTTATGTTTTTAGCGTTCAACTTCTGAGTATATATATATGAATACTCGTATCTACGGTGTACTGATGTGCATAATATTTTAAAAGTTAATAATTTTATTTTAATTAATTATTGTTAAAAAAATCAAATTTTGAATCTATTAAAAACCTGATGCAAGTGATACAGAAAAAGACGATAAGTTATATATTATATAAATACATTATATTTTTCTATATAATGGTGTTATGAGGCAGCATCACGCCTTAACACGACACTGAGTTTACTACTCGCACGTCATAGACATGTCTATGCATAACCCAAATGTTCATGTATTGTTAATTGCCTAAATATTACTCCTTAAAATATGCTATGCTCCAACCCCCTTGTCAATGTCACTAAAAGATTAATTTAAAATATGATTTTCATCATAAGAAAGATATAATTCGAAGATATTATCAAATTATTTATTTCGACGTTAAGTTCGTTCAGAATACTTCGTTAACATTTTGATAGAACATCCAATATTGACTGGATTAGAAACTTAAGTTTATGGTTTTAGTGGAGGAATTTCGAATATAGTATTATATTACAACCGCATGACGTGTTGTTTCCATCTTACAAACGTACAACATGGCCAATTTTAGTTCACAATAATACATTTTACTCTGTAATTTCGATTCATTAGAGTGAAATGACCACTTACAAAATTTAAAGGTAAGATTATTATCTAGTTCATCTCATAGGATTTTTGTTATATTTTAATTTTAAAGAGAGTTATAAGTAAAGCACGGATTTGTATGCATTCGCATATTTTTTCTGGTTGATCGTATGATATGCTAAGTGAGCACACAATTTGTTTAATGACATGACGCTTTAAAAAATGAAACTATTTAGCACATATTTTTGCATATTTTGTCATTTTTCTATTTTAAGGGCTTATTTTACAATTTTAATAGCATATTTCATCTTTTAGTGGATATTTCGATGTTTTTTTAGACATTTTTAAAATACATAGTATTATAATATCATATTTTTATAGTTTCGATTAATATCAAAATAAATTAATAGGTATACTTGTAAGTATAAACGGTTTTCCTCATATATGACCTTAGATCAATAATCGGGATAGTAAAATACATAAGAAGATAAAGATTTTAAAGACTAAAATTTGTTTTAGGATACATTGTTGATATTATATATCAATACATAACATAATTTAGTAGTTAATGATTGTATTAGTGACGGTAACCGTTTACGGTTATTTCTAGTATATTTCTCATCATTACAAAATTGATTCCTATTTTTTTTCTTATAGATTAAAACTACATAAAAAGAAAAAAAAGATGGGTAAGTGTATGTCGCTCTGCTGTACAGTAGGCGACAAGTGGGTCACTGTAATGGATGGTGTTAAATTTGAATTCAATGATATAATATCATTGTATAAGAAAAAAGATTCTGAGCGAAAACGGTCAGTCAGCCTATGATATTACCAAGTATATTTGATGATATTATTGTGAATAAAGTAATTTATATATAACCTATTAACGTGGAGCCTTGTTTTCAATTTTCAATCCTTAGCTATAAAAGTTGAACATTTTATATATTTTTAACTACAAAATAATTATTAAATTATAAATTTGATAAATTTTGTCAAAATTCGAACTTTAATGCTTATTAAAAAAAATTGTGCCTATGTATTTTTAATATTTTTCAACTGCTATTGTAACAATATATCAGGAGCTATGCATAAAATTTCCACGCTTTTTTACCCAACAAATAAAATGTTATTGATATTTATAGAAAAAAAACTAAAAAAATTGAAAACTGACTATGTTTGTAGCTCAAAAAGAGTCAAATTATTTTATAAAATTTATCGTGTATATAAAATGCTAAAATAAACAGTCATTCGTTTTTTAATTACAACAAAATAAGAAAATCGTTACATAAGAAATTGAGTGAATATCAAATGTTGTAAAAATATGAATTTCAAACGCTCATAAAAATTTAATTTGACTTGTAGACATTTTTTTTTTTTGATAAAGGTAGACAAACATAATATGAGGAATCTTTGATTATATTTTTCATTATTTATTTATTTTATTATCATATATTTACATCATTATAAAATCGTACATTCATCGCTCAGAATTTAAAAGTAGATAAGTATTTTTAGTAGGGTTCGATAATTTTTTTTGCTAATTTTATTATGCATATTTTTATTTGTTGTGCATATTTTAACATTTTAGTGCATTTATTTATGCATATTTAGGATTTTTAGCGCATATTTGGTTGGTTTTTAATGTATATAAATCCACGCTCTAGTTATAAGTATTTTAAAATTGTTTGTTCATTTTAAAATACTCATAACTCACTTTAAAATGAAAATATAATTAAAAGGCTATGAGATGCCCTAGATAATAATAAGAGCTCGTCCCACTCTGATTTTAGAAATAAAAGAGTAAAATGTATAATTATAAACGTAAAATTTGCCATGTTCTACGCTTGTAAGACGGGCAAGAATTAATGTGCTACCTGCACTACTCATAGAATAACATTTACCAAATTGCCTGTACAACTTCAATCATTTCGTGATAACACTAACAAAAAATTTACAATTTTACTTTCCAGAAATTCTATAGGTATAGTATAATATATTAATATACCTATGTGGCTATGTAAAATGTACTATCAGAAATACAACTAACGAAACATTGTGAAATTAAATATTTTTTTATTTTTTACTATTGACAGTCGGATGACAGACGTAACTGATTGTAAAGAACCGTCTTTCGAAAGATTCCAAAACATCTCAAATTAATAAAAATCGTATCGTTATTATTTGTTGAATTAACTGAAAAAAATTATAGGTAGGTACCTATTTAAAGGTGCCTATTTAATAGGTAGATACCTAGGTACTTATTTTAATAAACATGTTTAAATCTTTATTATGTTTTAAGATTTTTGCTATGATTAATTATGTTTATATTTTTAACTTTTAAGTAACATAATTGGTATAGATTGGCTGACAAATTATCTACGTCACAAATGTCAAATGAATATGTGAGTACCTACCTACTTGCCCTATTATTTATATTTGTTCTACAAATGAAAAAATTGCGTAATTTTAAATGAAACTAAATAAAACAGCGTCGAAATCAATTTTTAATATTTTTAGTATGATAGGAATATGATAGAAAAAAATAATAAAAATTAATTTTGGATTCTGATTTGGAGCGTTGAATGTATTGATTTTACAATGATGCTTGTTTTTTTTTTAATTTTTAATTTTTTTTTGTTTGTCTGTCATCGCCTTTTAGTACAGTAAACGTGCTAGATTTTCTTCAACAGTATATTTTCTGATAGAAAAGTGAATCTAGTTGGTACTTTGGGGGGTCAAAAGTAAACATTCCAGTAGTTTTCTAAAGCGCCGTGAAAATCAATAGAATAATCAAGTAAAAACGGGAATTTTTTGGTTTTTGGTGTAACTCTAACTATAGATACATAAAATGTTAAATAAATGTTTATATTAGTATTTTCTTTAGACCATATTGAGCTGTTTACGAGCATTTTCAGTTTCCAATTTTTTTAGTTTTTTAACTATAAATATCAATGAAATTTTATTTGTTGGGTAAAAAAGCTTGACAATTTGATACGAGGCTTCTAGTACATTTTTTTCAAAGACAAATAGAATATATTAAAAATCCATAGTCACAATTTTTTTTTATAAGCATTTAAAGTTCATGTCTTGAGAAAATACGTAAAAATCACAAAAAAGTGCAAATATTTTAGTTAGAAATTCATTAAAAATTGTTCTGTTTAAATCTAAGATTTTAAAATGTAATACGAGATTTATCATAAGTTTGTCTACCTTTATCAAAAAAAAAATGTCTACAAGCAAATCAAATTAAATTTTCGTGAGTGTTTAAATTTCATATTTTTACAAGATTGGATATTCACTCGATTTCTCGTGTAGCGGTAATGTTATTTTCTTGTAATTCAAAAACGAATATCTTAAGGTACATGAACATTTCAATGAATGTTCATATTTTTATTTTCTATACACCATAAAATTTTGAAAATATTTTGACACTTTTTGAGTTGTTCACGAACATTGTCAGTTTTCAATTTTTTTAGTTTATTTTTTCTATAATTGTCAATAAAATGTTATATGTTGGGTAAAAATTCGTACAAATTTAATATAAAGCTGCTGATATATTGTTTCAATAGTAGTTGAAAAATATTAAAAATTCATAGGCACAATTTTTGTTTATAAGCATTTAAAGTTCGAATTTTGACGAAATTGTAATATGTTATTATATTGTATGTATTATATTGTATTATATTATATTATATGTTATTTTGTAGTTAAATGTTAAACAGTCAACACAGATATCGTGATTCAAGCACTGAGCTTATCTACTCCTAATATTTTTTTTAAAAATATTTAATATATTACATTACATAACTAAATATAAAGTATAAAGTTACTTAGTACTAAGTGTACAAATCGTCGAGTCTTATGTCGAGTCTTCACTCAGAATCGTTTTTCGTATATTTTCGACGATTTTATATCATTGAATTCGAATTTAACACAATCCATTACAGTTACCCACTTTTAACCTACTGTACAGCAGAGTGACACTCACATGCCCACCTTTTTAGTATTTTATTTTATTTAAGGATAATCATAGTTTATATTAAAATTATTAATAGTTATAAAAATGTTCATACTACAACAGTATAGTATAAAATCTCTAGACTACAATGTTACTCACAACCACATGAAAATAATTAAACAAATATTTTTTAAACGCTAGTTAGTACTTATCTATAATTACCAAATTAGTAATATTATATAAATATACATTATTGTGTGGATAACAAAACGTTTATACGAAGACGGCGATGTTAAAAGTAATATACATAATATTGTTGGGCACATTTTGTCTAATACGGGTACGTACTTATACCTATAGTTCCCTCATTTATATCTTAACATTTTATCACGTTTATAATTTTAACTTTTAGATAACATAATTGGTATAGATTGGCTGACAATTATTTATCCACGTCGATACAGTCAATACATTTTTTAAATACTGGTTTTCGTGATAACCGTAAGCCCACATATTAAAAAAAAAAATAGTTTTTGTATGCTGATATCCTTTACTAGCGCAAAAACAAAATTATAACCTTAGTTTTTGAATAGGCGAGAACTTGCTCTATTATTTCCAATTGTTCTACAAATGAAAAATCTGCGTAATTTTAAGTGGCACTCTTTAATAAATAAAAGAACGTCGAAATTTATTTTTTAATATTTTAAGTACTATTGTTATATTATGATAGAAAAAAACAATCTATTAATTAACTCTGAGTATAAATAGTATAATGAGTACCTATTTATTTTTATATGCTATGTTTTTAAATAATTATACTAATTAAATATTTCTAACTATTGTTTAATAATTATTTTATAAAATGTTTGCTTCAATATAAAGTAAAACTTGTACAAACGCCTCCTAATATTATTAACTTATATTAATATTATCGCCAAAACATTGCAGGAAACATAATATTTTTAATCCTTATACCTAAAAAATGTAACATTTTGAAGTACAATATAATTTGCAAATTTCTGTCTAAAAGGATGTCAGCGCACTAATGCACTATTTGTATTCTCTCTCTGGCCCACTCGCAACATAGACAAAACGCATTTACGCTGAATCATTTTTTCCATATTTTTAAGTAATCTTAGTAAAATTACTGATCACAAAAAAGATAAAGAATAATATTTTTGAGATATTTTCATATCGATTCGTCTCAATATACAATATACATGTATGTACAAACATTTTTTGTTTATTTTGAAAGTCAAATACAAAGTCAAATGACAATAAAATATAAAATCGGTAAGTCATTCCCTCAAAAATTGTATTTTCTATCTTTTTTGTAATAGGTGATTTTACTCTAAAATTACTTAAAAACATAGACAAAATGATTCTGCGTTTTGTCTATGCTCTATGCCAGAGAGAGAAAACAAATAGTGCGCTGACATCTTCTCAAATTTTACAGAACTATGCATAATATAATATGCGGCATTACATCGATTCTCTGAAACACACATCAATGTTCATTTTACTACTCACACATAGACCAAATAGCCCAAATGTCATGTCTTGTGAATAGCCTAAATATTACTACTTAAAACATGATACGCTGTAGTCTTCTTAATTAATTTAAATTTTATACCGTTTAAAATGTGTATAATATAATCATATAATTAAATTTTAATACGTTGTATGATAAAATAAATAAATTATCTTATATATATAACAATATCGTGTCACAATGTTTGCCCGGGATAAACTCCGAAACTACTGGACCGATCTTGACGAAATTTTGTACATTGTGTGTAATTTGATCCAACTTAAAAGATAGGCTAATTTAAAAAGGGAGAGGACCAGTCTTGGGAGGTACTCAAACGGGAATTTTGAGATTTCCGATGGAAATTTTTGTTTATAAATGGTTGCCATGGGTTTTTATAATAAATAATAACAATAAAAAAAAAACTATTCGCTTTATTTTCTAAATATAAATTATAATATAATATCTAACTATAAAAATGTGAAATAAAAATCTCTGTACTGGCTAAACTTTAGAACTACTTATCAAATCTTCTTGATTTTTTTTTTAAACGAAAGAAACGAACAAGGTTTATATGAAGGAAAGTTTTATGAAAATCCACCGGTGTATTATATATTGGTTGCTATTGGTTAATCGGGCATGTTTGTTGATTTGTATTATTATCTTTTGTCAATACTCAATATATACATATATATAATATATACAAAAAGATCTGATAAGTATAGTTCCAGGGTTTAGTCTGTATAGTTATAGTTTGTGTATTTATATAGTTAGATATATGTATATGTATATTTATAGATATATATATATAAATTAATGTCTGTGGGTAGATTAGACCTCTGGGAAGATAGGTTAATTTACAAAGGGTTATAAATTTGTTTTTTTTTATTCATCGGATTTTAGTACGGTTAGGTTAGGATAAGATTTTGTATAAATTGATTATAATAATCCACCGTAGGTGGAATTAAATAAAAATGACAAATTTGGTATAACTTTGATACTTAAATCATACACTTACGTACAAACAGCACGGGGTCTGCGATCTACCGTAGGTAGATTTCCTACCTGATAATTTACTGCTGCGAATGAGAATTTTTATTCCGGGAAACGGAAAAGTTAAGATGAATTTTGAACACCATACACCGAATATTAAATAACGAATTGAACAAAGTTTGAGTCAGATAGTCATATATCTGTTGGTATATTTAACGGGCAACGAAGTGCACGGGATCAGCTAGTATTTAATAATTTTGAGAACCATTAAGCATTATCCAGAATGTCCACGATAAAGATATTCTCATTATAATCCAACAATTATTTTGTTTTATTTTAAATAGTAGTATAAGCAAGGCTGGGCATTAACGAGTTAAAAAGTTAAAGTTAAGTTAAAAAGTTAATTTAATTTAAACTTTTTAACTTAACTAGTTACTTTTGGCTTTTCATTAACTTAACTGTTAACTTACTAAATTTCTTTCTTAATTAACGTGAAATTAACGAGTTAATTTTTCATTTTAAGAAGTAAGTTAAGTTAATTTATTTTGTTTTTAATTTAATAATATTTCACTATTTTAGTTTATTTCGTTTCATATCAAAAAATATGTATCGTAAATTGTTTAAAGTTAAAAATTTATATCATTCAAATCTAACTTATATGGAAATACTGTATGAAGTATTAACACTATATCCTATAATTTAGTTTTGGGTTAGAAAAAAATTAAGTACGCTAGCGTTCTACAAATTAACTTTTTTTAACTTAATAAAAAGTTAACAAAAAGTGTGTATTAACTTTTAACTTAACTGAGTTAACCTATAGTTAAATTAACTTTTAACTTTTAACTTTTTATTATTCGTGCATAATAACTGAGTTAAAAAAATCATTAACTTGCCCAGCCTTGAGTATAAGTTATAAAAAAAAAACCGTATTTTATAGATGCACGTGTAACGCCTTACGGACGTCGCAGAACCATTATTTCTACTGTAGTTTAAAATATGTTATCTTTTAAGAATTATTATACAATTTATTCAGTAATGCTTTAACGAAGTGAGCTCCGTTTTGGTTTCACTGCCCTTCCGCCGGCCCTATGCTTAGGTTTATTATAATATAATAGTTATCATAATAGTTTAATTCACATAAAGTCACTAGCTGTTTTTAATGTATATAAATCATTATCGAGGTAGAAGAACGTGAATAGGCTATCGGTGTAAATAACACCGTCACTAATGATCACTTATTCAGTACGCACACATTTACACAACCAGCATGCAACACATATAATACTGCCTATATTGAACTCCTTACATGGTGAAAAGCTACTAGTTTCAACGAATAATATTTTTTGAATATTATAACATACATACCTATATTAAATTATTTTAATATTTTGTAGATTAATTATACGCACACTGCAGTACTTGATATTTATGGAGTTCTCCTTGTTTATTTTGGTGCAGTAAAAAAACGTCGATAGATGGCTTTGTATTATAATATAATTTCGATTAGAACATCCGAATAGATACACTCTGACAGTTTGACCCCATTAAATTTTTCAAAATGAATTCCCGTTATTCTTTTTTTTGTGTAATTTTAATATATTCATTAATCATTCGATGTTAGTGTATTATTAAAATGTTCTACTTATATTACTGATCTATATACATATGTATATATTATATGTATATTAAATAAATATTTTTATGAAATTTTCTAATCATTTAGAAACCACATATTATATAATATTACTAAATTATTACTCAGTTTATAACTCAGTTTTTTTTTTAGGGTCTCATACATTTTTTATTTGCATGTCGTGGTCGTGGTCTAAATAAGGAGAGGGGCCATGTAAAGTTTTAACTTCAAAATATTTAACAATAATAAATAATAATATTCTCATTAAAAAAAAAAAAAAAAAAAATGTTTTCTCACGACCCATCAGTCATGATAGTTATTTATAAAAATATTTTCAACTGCATATAATACTCAGCTATGATTTGTTAATCAGACTGCTGTAGTTATATGATGTCGATTATTGTTATAGTTGATTATAATATATTGGAAAGACCGGGCATTAACGAGTTAAAAAGTTAAAGTTAAGTTACTTTTAACTAAGTTAAATAATAAGTTATATTTTTTTCTGTATTATTCAGTAAGTTATGAGTTAATAAATTGTATTGTCATGTTAAGTTAATATTAGTCATAAACCACAGATTAAAAATATATTCAATTTCGTAAATATTAATTTTATAAAAATAAAATAATAATATAATCCGAAATATTAAATACATTTATTGATAAATAATAATTTATAATAATAGTGCACAGAATATATTATATACCTATATTATTTACAGAAATATTATGGAGCATCATTAATAAATATTTAAAAAATAACTATTTACTCAGTATCGGTCCCATACACGTTTATTTACCTAGTTCAAATTCTAGTTCATAGTTTTTAAAATGAACTATTCCATGTTATTATCAAGAATTATATAAAGTTAATAAAGAAAATGTGGTTAAAATATACGAACGAATATAAACGAAAATAAAATCATAGTTAAAAATAATTTTGATTGTGTAGTAAAAATAGTTTTATATTTTTCCAATCACTCCGTATTCTGTGGAACACGATGTATATAGCATACAATAATTTGTATGAACGTGTTAGTGTTAGTATTCATAAAGTTTTATTTTATTATGTCAGTTTACAACAGAATTATAATAATATGGTATACTATTCTTATCGGCGATCAATGGAGTTGTAATTTCAGGGCAAAAATTATTAATATAATAATATCCAAACTAAAAATTTAAAACAAAGTAAAATCAAATTATATCTTTCGATTCTTGAGAAGGACCCTGATGTTCTATGACAATTAAATTGTCAATGAACGAACCCAAAACGTTCAAGATCATAATGAATAAGAACATAGTTCACGTTCAAGTTTATTTCTTAAAAATTGAACTCGTTCATGTCAAGTTTACAAAATTATGAATGCGTTCTTTCCCATCATTGAGAGGACGTCGCACCCGCATGTGTTGTCTCCTTCTTACACACATACGACATGGTATTTGCAAGATTTAAAAAAGGTAGGGATAATTATTAATTTTATATGAAAAAAAAAGTAACTGATATTTAACTAAGTTGAGTTACTTTTATTTCCTTATCAACTTGTATTTTTTACAAGTTAATAAAAAATAAATTAACTTTAAACTTAACTTACATATTTCTAAATAAAATGAACTTATTGAGTTTACCTAATGTAAAAAAAAAATTTAAAAAGCACCATCACGCAAACAAATTTTTAATAAATAACGCACTGAATGCACCTTTACCTCCAGAACCAACTCATATCTGGATTGTGGATTAACGCTGTACTTATTATTATTGTAAGTACTCTATAAACAAATTTGTACATTGATATTTATAAGATGGACTCCAGTTATGCATTAATTATTAAAGTTTCAAAAAAAAAAACATTTTTCCAAGTTTATTCCCATATATTTTATAGAAAATATTATAAGTACCTACTGCATATTTGACTTATTTTTAGTGCAACAATCGCACATATTATTTCGTTGTTTTTTATCGCATAAAGTTCTGATCCCTGAATTATAATTAATATTCAATTGCTTAGTACGTTTTGCTGCTGCACGAATATCTACGTGTGGTCTTTTATTCGGATCCTCCAACACGCAATGAAAACGTTGGGTCAATGCGTACAGAGTATAGAACAGGGGTGGCCAACTTTGATAGACTTGTGATTGACCTCTGAGTTTTTCTAGTTTGTTGCGATTGACCAAAAAGGTTGTCAATAAACAAATATATATTATATATATTATATTATTTACGTACAATATCGATTTGTAACTGCTCTATAAAGGCCGTTAATAGGAATTAATGGGATATTCATCAGATTACGCGGCACGTACAATGTACCTAATGATAGTGTATAGACTCATATTTCATAGTTATTTATTGCCTTTTTCTAAATCTAATTTTTATATTCGTGTGATATACAATTATAAATTAATTTACAAAAAAAATATTTTATTTGTTTTCTGAAAAAAAATTAAAAAATTCAAGAAAATACGAAATGGTGTCGCGATTGACTATAATTCATCTCGCGATCGACCTGTTATAGAGGGCTGAGAATATTTTTTAATTTAACAGGCCTCCTCGCAATGTGTTCGACATTCCTTAATATTTTCTTTATTTGTTGAAAGTGTTTACAGAAACGTTAAGAGCGACCGCTAGCCACCCGGCAACATAATAAAATAATAATAATAATAATATTTGACTGCACATTTAACGATTTGTCGGCACTATTTAGCAGAGTGTACCCTCCTATACGAATTACTGCGTCATAATAATGTATACATAATATATAATACATATGATACACACTATATATATTTAGACGCGTACAATATTTTTGAAAAAAAATAAAATAATAACAGGGTCCATAAGGCCGAGTAAAACTTGGGAATATAATATGTATAGACATTATATACACAATATATCTACATTGTGTGTGTGTCAAACGTGGATAAGGTTTATGATGGTTCGGATTTTCAGGAACGAACAATGGTGCTGGACGCCGTACAGCTGCGTTCGGTTTTAAAAGCCTTTACAAGGCCGATATTTAATAATATAATATTATTTTTACCATATGTGGGGTGATTTACGACCCTTCGGTACAGCAGTCTGGGAAAATAATTTCGTGTGTTGTAGAATATTTTATAAAAAAAAACTGCGCAGTCGTTAAGAAAATAAGAAGTAGGTACCCTCCTCAGGTACAGCGTTCGGTTTTAAACGATTTTACACGACCGATATAATATACAGTAATAATATGATGCCCGAATGCAGGTGCTACCATATATGGACATTTCTCACCCTTTTTTAATAAAAATATCGCTTATAGTATCGTCGTATGATGCAGTGGGTTGTATATATATATAGTAACAACTGCGTGTTAGGTACCTACATACGACGATATAACGAACGCCAAATTCCTACGATTTTTGGGCCCCGTTATTTATAGTGCTCCCACCACCCGAATGAAACCAAAAAATAAAAAAATTTAGTTAATTTTTGATCATGAGTCTTATCGACAACATATTATCCAAAATACCCAAGTATCACAGTAAATTGAAGTTGATTTCTACCAGATAATTTTCGTTGAATACGTTGAAAATATAATGTTTGTTATAACTAAAATGCTCGACGTTTTTATGGTCGTTGTTGGCTTATCGCATTTGATGTAGCCAATAATATGTATATGTACATGTTAGCGTTAATGTATGAAATTCCGTAATTCTATAAAATAAATAGTTACTTAGTACTTTCAGTCAATGTATTGAATGAATCCATAAATACATATTTCAACTAGTTATTCTACATACTAACTAGATATTTTACAAGCTAACAATAAGGAAATGATTTAGTTAGGTCATGTATTTAAAACTATTATTAAAATATAAATATTTATTTATTTCACGTCAATTTGTTAGAATTATTAAAATCTTAAACAAATTACAAATGAAAGTAAAAATAGTTATCAATAGTTTTTTATAATAGAATCATAAACTTTGTAAGAGTTTGGTAGATTTTACCCTACCAAAAACTGCCCACGACCAAAGGGGAACACTTTAGTCGTGACCTGTGAGCCGCACCGCGTGAGACCCGAGGGTCAAGTCGGTGGAGCTCACAAGCTTTGTTACACGCATGGGCTAATGAAAGCCCAAGATTTATGGGGGGAAATAAGTTTAAATAAAATAAATAATACGAATGCTTTTTTTTTACGGGTAATCAGGTGAGTGTATTGTACACAAATAAAATAGTTATTAATTTATAAGGTGGCGCACGGCAAATACAATTTAAATTAATATAATATAAAGAAAGTTGGCACATGGCATATACAATTTAAATTAATATAATATAAAAACGAAACATGGGGACATTTTTCCCGGCCCACAGGAGGCTACACACCGTATCAATCACGGTGTGCCCTCACGGGGTTACCGGGAAAATGTACAGGTGTTTCGTTTAAACCGGGGAAAAATTACAGCGGGGCCCGCGTCTTGCGACGCCTAATATCGTGTTTTTCAGGGGGGGGGACAAGGGAAAGACATAATTACGACATCGACGGTGCTGGTGTGGTCTGAATTAGACGGTGCTGATGTGGGTTGACTTCGCCCCATCGGGCCCATGGAGGTCGGCTTAGCCCATCATGGCTGGTATGGACCTCGTTGGAAAGAAAGATTGAAAAACTGCCGTCCGTGTCGTGGGTGACGTGAAGTGTGAACAATCGTCGCGCAATCACGAGGTCTGTGATAGCCGTGAGACCAGAGCGATTTTGACAAATTTTTTATTAAGAAAAGGCACGTCCGACGTGTTGGCCGTTGGAAAAAGTAGAAACGTCTGTTCGGTTGGCCGTGGGCAAAAGTATTAAGTGGTCGGTGGCCAAGCAGTCAGGCCGTTGCTGAACTTGGTGTTGGGTCTTGATGGAGTGGGGCAGGTCAGTGTCGTAAGTTTACGGGAATTCATACAGTATTTGGGATATAGAGACAGTATTGCCTGCAGGCCGTGCCGGCGGACGCGACGAAAGCGCCGGCGGCATCGGGCGGCGGGCAACCGCGACACTTTGACGACGGACACTGCATGGTAAAGGGGGGATCGGGGAACAACTATTACATAACACTGCGGTCATTAGTGCACTAGCGCGCGATATCTAGTTTTATTACCCATGGTGGGAAGAATAAAGGTGCGTTGACTTGTCAACAACGTTAGAATAGGTATGCTCGGGGATATTATAATTTATTAAGGAGGCTAAAAATTCCGTGACGTTACAACTTATTCTATTATTATAATTACAATTATTGAATTATTATTTTTTTTACAATTTACAATATATTTATTAGTACACGAACTTTTTGAATGGCATTTAGAGTTACAAAGTAAATTATTTTTTAAACATATGCACCGTTTCGTGGTGCACTTCTGATGACATGTGCATTTGAAAAACCCTTGACCATTACTTAGTGATTGGGATTCGGATTCCTTTCGAGTCTAGTCCATGCCGAATTGTGTGGTTCAATTTTATTATCATATCTTATTATTTTTTTTTTAATAAAACGACAACGGCAACAAATTTTGTATGTTATCTAATGCAGTCCCAGTCATAATCTACCTAACGATATAAATTGTATACATTAGCGAATGCCCGATCTGTATTCTATATATTAACTAGTAAAACCGTGTAATTTATATATTAACGAGCATATTTAGCAATTGTATAGAATAACTAGTTATTTAATAAAATAACGTATTACATATATTACCGCTAACATATATATTAATACTTACTAATAGTTACCTACTTTCTACGAAAGATATAAATAAATTTAAAAAACGTAACATATTCGATAAACAGTGATACGGCTAGGTTTCCTATCTATATTTCACGCATTTTTAATTTCATGAAATTGTCAAACACTAAATATAACGTCCACCACGCTTCCACGTTTTAAGGACATAATAATACGGTCGGTCATCTACAGTATTATACCACCGGCCCGACGCATACACACACACGTACTAACACCTTATATGTTTTTAGGAGTTATTTTATTTTTATTGCGTATTGTTATAGGTATTCGTAGGCAACTATGTGCATTCAATTTTTTTTATATTATACAGTAAATGTAAATGCCCGGCCCACTGTAGTATTTTCGCCGTTGAGTATCCGAATGGTTTTACCGACGAAGTTTTTACGTTACCATCTAAACAGCCGTTTTTAAATCGACTGAACCATACTAAGTGGTATTACCACAGTATGTCTCAGTCGATTTAAAAAAATCTGGTTGGACAATCTTAGACGGTAACGAAAAAACCGTGGCGCTATAACCGCTTGTATACTGATTAATGACTTAAACCAAAGTGAATTAGAATATTTTGAATTTTGTTGCCAGTTATTATGGAATCAAATTGTACGTAAGTCGTAAGGTTTGAAAATGTACCAAGTACAAGATTACGTCTTAGTATAAGGCCACGTAATTTTTTTATGACAGACTGCAGTTAAAATGTTAATAATATTTTAAACGTATAATAAGAATTTTGAAATTTCCATCAAACTATTGTTGTTATTTTATTGTTAGCACAGTCAATATGGATTTAACAAATGATATTGGGTGTACACATTTTAAATTGTGGTTACACAATAGATATATACAGTAAGTTACAGGAATAATTGATACATTTAATTCATAAAATTAATTATTGAAGTGAAACTTCTATACGCGCGCTGGGAGTAAGTTTTCAAGGCCGCAACACACGAGCCATAAGACGAAAATCGGTAACGATTTATAATAACATTTTTGGTTGCCTAACAATGTGAACAAGTGAAGAGATATTTAATTAGATTAGATTAGACTAGATTAGACCTTAGATCATATTATAGTATATGTTCTAAGGATTAGACCTCTGGACAGAAGATTGGCTAATTTAAAAAGGGAGAGAACGCGGGTGGTCCTCAAACAGGGATTTTGAGATTTCCGATAGAAAATGTTGTTTATAAATGGTTGCCATGGGTTTTGAAGCTATTATTATTTTTTATAACTATTATTGTTATTATTATTATTTTTGAATACTAAACAATTCTCTGCAAACACAAAATAAAAAAAAATGAAACCTCTACGATATTAACTGTAGATTGTACATTAATAGTTTGATATCACCACGGCTAATGCCACGGTAGTTTCACTTCTATGAACTGTGCCTGCACAGAATTTGCTTTTTAAAATAGGTTTCTACTATATAGCAAATTATAAGCATTAACTTAAATCTTTAAATAATATTATATTATTGATAAAATATCCTTAGTGTTCGAACTTGCCGCCCTTTTTATCGCAACATTTGGCAACCGTTCCGCAAGACAGCGCATCGGTAGTCGCCGATGGTGACTTAAGTCGGATTCACAGCTGCGTCGTGTCGATCAAATCGTACTGTGATTGGATGTTACTTTTTTGGTATCATGTAATAACCAAGTTGCAACCGAGTATACCAAGAATTGACTACTGTTCAACTTTTAAACCATATTGGTTACCAGTCGTAACCAAGCCCTCGCACGACACGACACACGACGTGGCTGTGAATCCGGCTTTTAAAGTCTGTGTTCGTCGTACGCTCTTTGCGAGCAGACCGTGCGTGCGTCACTCCGGCCGCGGTTGTAATGCCGTTTAGCGACAAGTTAGTGAGGCGTTTGTGATTCGCGCGTTTATCGATGTTCATTTCGCACGTCGTGGTTTTTATTATTCAATTTATTGTGGTGCTTATATCCCGCGTGCGACGCCGCTCTCAGTGCCGTGATTACGTCATTGTTCGCCTTATGTAATCCGTTCACTCGCCATCGTCCGGTGCCGCCGTCAACAGCCGCCGCCATCCCCCGTTCCCCAGTGTGACGACGACATCGCAGCAGCTGTTGCAGTCACCGCCGCCGCCGACGATTCACCGCCCCACCGCGGCGCATGTGCCGCCAGGTAATTTATTATTATTATTGTTGTTATTAGGTATACTTATCAGTCCGCTGAATTATTATTATTTTATAAATATTATTTACAAATTCATACTGGCGCCAATCCCGTGTTTAATACGATAAAGAAAAAAAAGGTGGGTAAGTGGATGTCGCTTTGCTGTACAGTAGGCTACAAGTGAGTCATTGTAATGGATGATATTAAATTTGAATTCAATGATATAATATCATTGTACAAGAAAAACGATCCTAAGCGAAGACAGACAGTCAGCCTATGATATTAGTATATAAGTATCAGTGTTGGGAAGGAACGCCCCTGTGTGCAAAATCTAGTTACATATCTATCACATAACAGTCGCACTGTGAAGTGAGAAGTTTATCATTTTTTCTCAGTGACCACTCAGTGACAACTCACAGACGCTTAACGCCCGGTTTTGTGAAGTTCATCTATGTGATGTCTCAAAAAGTATATAGAAGTACCATCACAATGTAACTACTATGTGATATCTATGTTAAGTGTTAGGGAATGCATTTTTATAATTCAAATGCTTATTGCAGATGTCACATTGATATCTCATTATGTGCAATTAGTCATCTATGGAACGTTACACCACTTAAATTACTATTAATAATTCAGTGAAAAAATTCAAAAAGTACGTTCGGATTTTGTACGATTTTATTGTACAAATGACCACAATTTATTTCCGCCGATCCGGGAATCGATCTTGCTATCCTAACCTACCTAGCCACAAGCCTAACCTACCGGGACACTACTGAGTTAATGACTATAGTCGAACCTCGTCTATTTAAATTGTTTCAAATTGCAATGATAATTTGTGCATTTCATATTATAGGTACCAGCTCTAAAATCAACAGTTGTGAGTTACATTCCCTTCAGTGGTATACGCAGTACGTAGGAGTTTTAAATTTGAAGTGGGAGAATAAAATTAGGTTTTAAATAACTAAGTGAACATACTATATTATATGATATATGAATGCACCTTGCTTATAAGACTAATAAAATCAATAATCATAAATTATTGATAATGTATTAGGTAGGTAGGTGAAATAGATGAAATGACACACAAAATTAGTATTATGCTTGGCCTCTCACAATGCTTACACCGTACTACCGTAGTAGGTACTCTTAAACCAATATAATATACTCTTGATGTAAGTACCTCGTATCTATGGCTTATAAAAGCAGAGTAAAGTACGGCCACATACACTACTAGATATTATACGTATAACATTGAATTTAATGTAGAAAATTTAAATAAACATTATTTAAAACAAATAATACCTTTATTAAATCTTAAAAACAATATATCAATATAAATTATTTAGATATTGAAATATATAATATGATGAACAAAGAATACAAAATAAATTCAATAGTACCTAAATATCATATTATACAAGTTATTACAGTTTATTGTTTAATGTTTATTATATAAAATATACATTAAATTAAAATATAGGTAATAACATTATGTAGTATGCAACAATGCCATAGCTATTGACTTATTATTACTAATTGGAAAAGAAAAACACTTGTACTTTATTGATTCTATATCAATTGATATTAAAGGAGGTTTTGGGATTATATCATGTATATAGTACATTTTAATTATATCTGATGAAATAGGATTTTGAAACATAGGAAATATGTTATATTTGATTGCTTCAATTTTAATTATACCGTTTGAGAATTGAATGATATTTATTACTTTTACTATGCCATGGTCTTTTATGTAAACAAAATTATCTTTTAAATTTGTTGAATTTAGTACATAGTTGTTTAAGATAATTTCTTTATAGTAAGTTTCATCAATTGATCTATTAACTAGAGGGTCATAATTTATTTCATTTTTTAGAATTGGATAGTTGGGTGCAATTGTGGAAGTATCAATATCAATGTGTTCCATTATACGATTATAGGTGTCTTCTAGTGGAAACCTAGCATTTTTACAACTCTTTTTTAAAAACTGTAAATAGTTTTCATATTTAAATGCAGAAAATGTATCTAAACTCCCATGCATCATAACAAAATCAGCAACATGAATTAAGCCATGTACATTGTAGCTTACATATTCTTCTCCATAATGTGTAGAATATTCACTAACAAAACGTTCAATTAACATTTTAGCAACATTGTTATAGGTATAGCATGTTTTAGGAGAAATTAACAGTCTGATTGCGCAACTTAATATCATAAAATGTTTGTACAGACTGTTTTTCAATCTTCCTTTTAGAACTATTGGCCCTGTGTAAATGAGAAAAGTTCTAAACTCAGTAGCTTTCCAATATTCGTGTATATTTTATGATATTATATAATTATACGTCATGTATGATATAATATGTAATGTTAATTTTTCTAATATTATTTAAACTATTAATAGTTTTTCGATAAAAACCCGGTGGATTCATAAATATCACATTATATTAAAATTATATATATATATGTATGTATATATATATTATATATACACTGAGTTAGAATTTCACATATTAAAAGTCGTTGTAACTTCTTTGTGAAGTTACATATTCATATTATAATTAACTATTGATACCAATTAATAACTTCTACCAAACTATACTTATTGTATTCACATATACCAATTGTTGTGCGACGTAATATAGATATCGCAATATAATAATTTTTTCTCTAAATCTATATGATGGCACATAGATGTTACGGTGTGATGTCACTTTTGAGAACAAAAACAGACATCACATAGATTTCATTATCATCTTATTGCACGTAGGGGCGTTCCTGGAACGCGTTCCTTTTATAGGAACGAAGCTCGGAACGCGTTCCATTTAAAATATAGGAACGAGGAACGGGAACGAGTTCCTATTTTGAAGGAACTTGAACGAAAATTTCCGTTCCTCAAATAATGAAAAAATTTTAACACGTTGAGTGCCACAGTATATTTTATGAAGCGCATATAGTGTGTTTCCGCGCCAAAACTGAGCCGCGACGCCGTCGGTCGACTACGTGTCGTGTTCCGGGTCGTTTCCGGTTCCGCGCGCCAAATTAGTTCTTCTCAAACAAAACAAAATGTCAGTATAAAAATATTTTTTCAAATAAATTGAATTAAAAAAAAAAACAGATTGTTGTATCATACTATGTCCTATACTCCTATGGGCTATAAGCCTATAACCTATAGCATATCTCTATGTGTGGTGTATCGTGTATAGTACACACTATACACTGTATACTATACTACTATAGTAATATACATGTATAATATTATGCAATTATGCAATATGAATGTATATATATAAAGTTTCAAGTCTACGCTATACAACTTTTGAATTATAACAAAAAAAATCTAAGACAAATCATTTTTGTTAAAAATCGGTGCTCCTAGAAAGGAGTGAGTTAACCGATTTCAGTGGTGGTCAATGGTGTTTTTTGCGAAAAATTTTTAAGTCAGAAATAATCGGTTAACTCTCTCGGTTCGATTATTTCTGACTTAAAAATTGTTCGCAAAATACACCATTGACCACCACTCAAATTGCAAAAAAAGGAACATGAAGGAACGAGAACGCGTTCCTTTTTAAAAAGGAACGGGAACGCGTTCTTTTTTCGGGACAGGAAAGAGGAACGGGAACGAGTTCCTTTCTTACAGTAGGAACGAGGAACGGGAACGAGTTCCTTTTTAAAAGGAACTTTCCCAACACTGATAAGTATATTACTAAGTATATTAAATTTTGATGATATTATTGTGAATAAAGTAATTTATACATTAACTATTTACGTGGAACCTTGTTTTAAATTTGCAATCCTTAGCTATAAAAGTTGAACATTTTATACATTTTTAACTACAAAATAATTATTAAATTTTAAATTTGATAAATTTTGTCAACATTTGAATTTAAAATGTTTATAAAAAAAAATTGTGCTTATGTATTTTTAATCTTTTTCAACTGCTATTCTAACAATATATCAGGAGCCTTGTGTTCAATTTTCACGCTTATTGGCCCAATAAAAGAAAACTAAAAAATGAAAATTTGAAATTGTCTTTTAACAGCTCAAAATGAGTCAAAATATTTTCAAAATTTGATGGTATATAGAAAATTAAAATATAAACATTTAGTCAAATTTTCCTGCGCCTACAGTTATTTGTTTTTGAATTACAATAAAATAACAAAATCGTTACATGAGAAATCGAGTGAATATCTAATCTTGTAAACATATGAACTCATAAAAATTTAATTTTAATTTTTTTTTGATAAAGGTAAAAACTTATGAGGAATCTTGTATTACATTTTCAAATCTTAGATCTAAAGTTTTATCAAAATTTGAACTTTAAATGCTTATAAATAAAAACTGTGACTAAGGATTTTTAATTTTTTTCATCTGTCTTTGAAACAATAACCAGGAGCCTTCTAATTAAATTTTCAAGCTTTTTTACTCAACAGATAAAATTTTATTGATATTTATAAAAAAAAAAAACTAAAAAAATTGAAAACTGACAATGGCCGTAAACAGCTCAAAAAGAGTCAAAATATTTTCAACATTTTATGGTGTATAGAAAATGCTTATATAAACATTAAGTCAGACTTTCATATCCCTACGGTAATTTGTTTTAGAGTTAGACCAATAACCAAAATCGATTTTCTCGAAAACAGATTTTGCGTAAAAATTCCCGTTTTTCCTTAATTTTTCTTTTGTTTTTCACGTCGCTTGTGAAAACTACTGGGTGATGACAGACACAAAAATAAAAAAAAAATAAAAAAAAAAACACACATCATTGTAAAATCAATACATTCATGGCTTCGCTCAGAATCTAAAAACTAACATGTTACACGAAAAAAAAATTACCTAGGTATAAATACGAATTAAAGTGTTCAGGATTGGATTGTATTTATGTGTTTACATCAACGATTGATTACGGGCTAATGTCAATTCCTACAAGAGACTTATCAGATAAAAAAAATACACAGTTTAGTAATTAGTTTTAAGTTCTTAAACCGTAAAAAAAGTTTATTGGAATAATATCATATTACCTATAATCTATATTATTAAATCATTTAAATTCTTATTTTTATAATAAAATACAATATACCTTAATATATTCTACGTTAAAATTATGCTAATGCTTTAAAAAAATATCGTAATACATCATTGTTGTAAAAAAATATGCTTTATTTTATAAAAATGTTGCCAAACGCTAAATATTTCAAATTAAAAGACATCGTATTATATTTCATAAAATATATTATATCAGAGGGGGGGCAACATTTTTTGATTAAGATCTACCAAGGGCGTATTTTTTCTTTCGTGATTGACTATTGTTAAAAAAAAAATATTTTATATTAATAATTACAAACACAGGTAGGTAATGGTATACGAATAAAATAATAAAATAAAAGCGTAAAGTTATCTATAATAAGTGTTTAACATTAAATTTTTAAATAATTTTAAAATGTATTAACATTATATATTATACCTACTGTTGGTGTAGAATAGCTTGTCATTGCATATCATGACCAGTTAACTATAAATTGCTAATAGTAAATTGTTTGTACACCTTGAAAAACTCATAACTTGCTTTAAAATAAAAAATATAATAAAACGCCTATGTGAGATGACCTCGGTGGCGTAAGTATAAAAATTCGATCCCCAATTCGAAAATCTTAAAGGGCCCTTCACCTCTCCGGAATAAATGTAAAACAAAAATGTAATTTTATATGTGTTTAATGGTGTATTTTATAATAATGAGTTATAACAGTTAAAATTTTACTTTATGCGAGCTTTTAAATTAGCAAAAGTTGTCAATAACCTGCATAACATACACGAGTTTTGCTTCCCCGTCTTAAATGTTCAATAACGCGGCATCCGATGGCCGTTATTCTTGTCCCACGGAATTGTTAGATAGTTCTTTATAATTCTTGATTTTGAAAATGACGTGTATAGTTACCAGAGTTCCGGCCGGTATTGTTTAAAACATAATTAATTATGAACCCACCTCCCGAAAATAATTTTTGTAACTTGGCTTGCAAACGTTATCTATAATAACGTTATGATCATAACGTTTTATTTGACAAAAAAAACAATTGAAATTTGCAAACGTAATTTATTATAACGAAAAGCGCTAATCAAAAATAATTAAAGAAGTACATAACAAAACAAAACAAAACATAACATAACAAAACATAACGATTGACAAAGTATATTATATAATATCATTAAATAAAACATAACCCAAAACGTAATTTATAGAATATCATTAAACAAAAAATAAATGCAAAACGTAATTTATAGAATTTCATTAAACGAAAAATAACGCAAAACGAAATAATTTAAAATTTATTTATTTATAAGTTAGGTATCGGAGAAAAATTTATTTCATGCATATTCCGTATCCGGGCCTTTATACCTACCCGCATATTAGTTATTATTTAAGACCAAATTCCCGCGCAATTTCATCTTTTTATGGCGTGTTATAAATACTATAGAAACAATCCACAAATCCAAATCAAGAGATATAGATTAATTTAAAGATAGTTTTATTTTTCAGAAAATTTCACGTTTTCGAGGTTTTGCACGAAATTACTCGTTTTTGGTATTTTTCATAAAAATGTTCTAATTAGTACTTTTGTATATACAAATATTTTTGCTTTATAACCTAGTATATCATCTTTATCATTGTTATATTATATTGTTATAATATGAAGTGTTGGACTTTTATGTCTAATAATAATATAATTATATGTATAAATCGATATAATAAAACGTAGTTAAGATAATGACAATACTACTAAATAGTTTCATTTTTTCAGAAAATTGCACGTTTTTGTGGTTTTCTACAAAATTACTCGTTTTCGGTTTTTTTTTCATAAAAATGTACTAATTAGTACTTTTGTACCTACAAATATGTTTGCTCCATAATCTATTATATTATCATCTATCTACTTTACTATTGCCATATTATATTATTATAATATAAAGTATTGGATTTTTATATCTAATAATACTATATTTAAGATAATGACGATACTACTACGATTTTTGACACATACAACGTAGTTTTAAAAGAAAATCCTGCTATTATAAGCCGTTACAAACAATTCACGATGTGTAGAATGTGTATTTTCACAATGTTAAAACTTTGTTTTTTTTTAAATTTAAATTTTTAATTGCACGTGTCTTAGGTGTTAGCTGCACAAAGATACGGTAATTAGTTATTATTAATAAATTTAATAGGTATTAACTCTATCTAAATAACGATAAACGAAAAAAACATGTATATCGTTTAAATTTTTAATAACGATAAACACAAGACTATTGTACATCGTTTAAATTTTTAATAATGATGAACGCACGAATTGGTAACGTCTTTTACCGTCAATTGACATATTTAAAAAACTTTTTTTTTTGTTTTTTTTTTGTCCAATAAAATAGTAAAGACTAATGATGAATAAGGTACCTTCGAATAAATATATTTAAGTTTGTATTATTATTTTAACAAAATAAATAAATAAAACATTTTTTTAAAAAAGTTATATTTAAATTCAATTAATATTTTTATAAATTTATTTTTTTTTTATTAAATAAACACATTTTTATGCATGTAAAGTATAATGTTCTAATGTTTAATATCCTATAATATCATTATAAATATTAAATTAAATTAAAAACCATTTCAAGTGAATTTTATACTATAATTTTTGGCATTTTCTTGAAATTTTTAAGGTTTTTTAGTGCATTAAAATCACAGCCCTGCTTGTTATAATATACCTATATAGTACAGCCGTGGTATAATAAAATTCCATAACAGTACATTATCTACCCGTGAATAATGCTTGCAATCAATCCCAAGTCCTGTTTTAAAAACAAAAAAAGGTGGATAAGTGGATGTCACTCTGCTGTACAGTAGGTTACAAGTGGGTCACTGTAATGAATGGTGTTAAATTTGAATTCAATGATATAATATCATTGTATAAGAAAAACGATTCTGAGCGAAAACGGTCAGTCAGCCTATGATATTGCCAAGTATATTTGATGATATTATTGTGAATAAAGTAATTTATATATAACCTATTTACGTGGAGCCTTGTTTTAAATTTTCAATCCTTAGCCATAAAAGTTAAACATTTTATACATTTTTAACCACAAAATAATCAATAAATTATAAATTTGATAAATGTTGTCAAAATTTGAACTTTAAATGCTTATAAAAAAAAATTGTGCATATGTATTTTTAATATTTTTCAACTGCTATTAGAACGATATATCAGGAGCCTTATATTAAATATTCACGCTTTTTTACCCAACAAATAAAAATTTATTGATATTTATAGAAAAAAAACTAAAAAAATTGAAAACTGACAATGTCCGTAAACAGCTCAAAAAGAGTCAAAATATTTTCAACATTTTATGGTGTATAGAAAATGCTAATATGAACATTCAGTGAAATTTTCAAATATCTACAGTCATTCGTTTTTTAATTACAATAAAATAAGAAAATTGTTACATGAGAAATCGAGTAAATATCAAATGTTGTAAAAATATAAATTTCAGACGCTCATAAAAATTTAATTTAAGTTTCTTCTAGACATTTTTTTTTTTGATAAAGGTAGACAAACTTATGAGTAATCTTATATTACATTTTCAAATCTTAGATTTAAAAAGAAAAATTTTTATGAATTCTCAACTCAAAATAATTTGCTATTTTTCGTGATTTTTCCGTATTTTGTCAAAATTTGAACTTTAAATGCTTATAATTAAAAACTGTGACTAAGAATTTTTAATTTTTTTCATCTGCCTTTGAAACAATAACCTAGGAGCCTTTTTTAATCAACAGATAAAATTTTATTGATACTTATAGAAAAAAAAACTAAAAAAATTGAAAACTGACAATGGCCGTAAACAGCTCAAAAAGAGTCAAAATATTTTCAACATTTTATGGTGTATAGAAAATGCTAATATAAACATTCAGTCAAAATTTCATGTCCCTACGGTCATTTGTTTTAGAGTTAGACCAATAACCAAAATCGATTTTCTCGAAAACAGATTTTGCGTAAAAATTCCCGTTTTTCCTTAATTTTTCTTTTGTTTTTCACGTCGCTTGTGAAAACTACTGGGAAATTTTTACTTTTGACCCCCCAAAGTACCAACTAGATTCACTTTCCTATCAGAAAAGTTACTGTTGAAGAAAATCCAAGCACTTTTCCTGTCCTAAAAGGTGATGACAGACACAAAAATAAAAAATTAAAAAAAAACACACATCATTGTAAAATCAATACATTCATCGCTTCGCTCAGAATTTAAAATGTACCTATAATTAAGTCATTCGATCAATAAATATATTAATATATCGTTTTTATCTGTACATATTGGTAAGACTATAATATTGATCGCATAAAGTTCAGATATTATAATAATAATATATGCCTTCATATAATATAACATTGTAGTGCACAAGGAATGACAGGTCAACCTGACTGTAGGCATACTCATTATATTATACTAATGAATGGATTTAGAATTTAACGCATATTCGTATTTTTATGAGCAACTATTTACGGTTGATGCATTTTCATCGATTATAAATAAAGAAAATTGAACATTTTTATTTTTCATATTTTTGCATATTTTGGGTATAAGTGCATAGTTTCCATAAAAACTCATGTTGTAGCATATTACCTTTAAACAATATATAATCATAGATCATTAAGGTATAGCAGGTACCTAGTTCATTAAGGGGATTCCATACCGTGTTTTTCTGTTTTTGTCTAACATACACGCGGCATAGGATTTTAGACTGGTTCTTTGCCAAACATACCAATTAATCTAATGAAGCGATTAGAATAATAAAAACAGATTTGAATTTTGTCGTCAAGTCTACTTGAAATCGATTTTCCCACATTTTTTAATTTTTTGGTTTTAATTTTCTAAAAAATTAACAACAGATTAATTGGAATGTTTGGCAAAAAAACCGTCAAAAATACAATGTCGCGCGTGTGTTAGACAAAAACAGACAATCGAATCCCCTTAATCATTACGTACTGTTTTTTCTATCGTATACGTTTCCCGAGCCAAAAATTTGTTTTTTCATATTTTAAATATTTTTATATATTTCTGATAATTTATTATTTTAATAGTATTATAATATGTAATCAACCTATAAATATATATAAACAAAAAAATCTTTTTTTGTGAGCAGAAAAAAATTCACGCTTTAGGTACCTAGTACGTGTTAGAAACCTTTTTAGGTATAGCAACTGAAGTAATAAACATTAAATATCCTCCAAGGGTCTATTGATATAATGACTTTTGTTGAAAACGGCCGGGTAGTCGTTGAGTATAAAACAACGCAGTTTAAAAATGTAGTGACCAAATATCAAAATGTATTATTATATAATATGCAATCAATTATATTAAAAAATACCTATACGAATTTATTAATATTTATTAATTTCTTCTATAACCAATAGCAACCGTTTACAAACAAAAATGTCCATCGTAAATCTCAAATTTAAATTTATTGCACCTCCCCTGGTGGTGATAGGAAGGTGAAAAAATACTTTATGACCCATTCTCATACAACAAAAAATGTCATTGAAATCAGTCGAGTTGTTACGGAGGGGTTCGTGCACTAACACCACAGATTATATAAAACAAAAAAAAAATACATATATTACTTAACTTTATCGGACTAAATTTATGCCTATGACACCCACAAAGAATTATAGCTTTCTATTGGTGAAAGAATTTTTGAAATCGGTCCAGTAACTTTGTTGCCGTGAAAAATGACAACTCTTAAAAAAATTTGATTGTTCAATTCTTTTTAGATGTAACTCGTTGCAGTGTGCAACTCGGCCACCTTTGTAGGCAACGTATGAAAATTCAATTAGATGCAACCAATAAACATAATAAATACTAATCTCCAGTAATTATTTCTCCTATAACCAATAGCAACCATTTATAAACAAAAATTTTAAACGTAAATCTCAAAATTCCTGTTAATGCACCTCCTCGGGTTGGACTTCCCTGGTCAAATTGTGAATCCAGAGAACCACTCATACACTCACAAAAAATGTCATCAAAATCGGCCAGCTGTTCTCAATTGATTAATTAAGAATTACTATACATATTACACACTATGTATATATATTGATTAGGTATACAAAAAATAATATATAAATATGATACGACACAAATTCAAAAGCTACTTAATAAATTGCTTTATTTCCATTCAACCATACTAATATAATAAACAAAATACGAATTTAAATTTTTTATTTTTTTGTTTGGCTTAACAGTTAATAGTAATTATAATAAAATGTATTTATGTTTACTAATCATTATCAGGAATTTATATTATAATGTATTTTTAAAACTAAGACATTTGAGTAGGTAACAAAAAAAATAATATAAGCGTACCTACATATTGTAGTGGTTAACTTATTAGTTATTATAATGCCTAATGATAAGTTTAAGAATATTATTTAATTTTTAATAAAATAATCTCAATAGTATAATAGTTTAATGATAACCTACATTAAAAACGAATTATTGTACGATATAGTACGAATTGTTTTCCGATATTTTATCATAATTATTATCACGAACTAAATCAATATTGTTAATTATAATAAAATATCGGATAACAATTCGTACAATGTCGTACAATTCGTTTTTAATATAGGTAATCTCTAAACTATAGTACTATTGAGATTATTTTATTAAAAATTAAATTTTTTTTAAACATATCATTAGACATTATAATAACTAGTTCGTGATAGGATTATTACACGTTTCAAATAACTTTGTTTAAACTAAATGTCAAACTTAGGCTTTAAATACCAAAATTAAAAATTAAATTAGAAAAAATATTTTACATTATACTTACGTATATTATGGTATATTTATATAGATTGTTGAATTTTACATCTTGAAACAATTATTCATATCTACACGCCGATAAAACACACACTAATTGAAAAAGGTCAGGTTGCAGGTTTGCATCAGGTGCTGTGCCGTATATATTATTATACCATTAACACGACTATTTTAATTATTCATAAAAACTAATTATTCATTAACTTTATCGGACTAAACGTATGCTTATGAGTTATGACACTCACAAAGAATGCAGCTTTCTATCGGTGAAATAATTTTTTAAAATCGGTCCAGTAGGTAGTTTTCGAGTTTATTCGTTACAAAAAAAAAAAATCCCTCCTCTTTATAATATTATATTATTAGAAAAACGTTCAGCATGCCGTACGCCTATCGTGTAAACATCGCAGTGGCTCAGGAACTCTGGAACTCAGGAACGAGCTAAGGTTTTACACGCTAACGCGTAGGTACCTCGAATCGGGCGATTGTAAACTCCGCCAGAATACCGGTCAAGATAAAAAGGTCTAGGGTAAGCTCCGCCAGTTTTATTTTCTTACCCATAATGGGTATATGTAAACTCCGCCAATTTTATTTTCTTACCTGGTCAGAGCTCACATTGCCACGTGCCTTCTCACATTAAATACGTTGACATCTATTGCGATGATATACGTCAAAATTGATAAAATATTGTCAAGGTTAGATCGATTCATTAATAATTATTAATAATTTTATCTTCATATTATCTGAAATCAGGATTTCCAATGGTGATATTATCGGCAGTAGGTGAGGTATACGTGAAGACGTATACTTTGACGAACATAATCATTGGTAGTCTGCGTGTCTCCGTGTATATTTCCGAACGAAATTTTGTAATTTCCGATACTTCCGATATTTGTATACGTCCGAACGAAATATGTCGCAAGAAAGTAATAATATAAAATTAATTACTGGTCAACGAGGCAATTTATTGGTTGTATTTAAAAATTATAAGTATAATAAAAATATAAAATACGCGTCTGGTGAAATAAAATGGAGGTGCAATAACAAAAATGAATGAATATATATTACCTATATTATATCAATTGTATACTCTTAGCTGTTAGGTTAGTAATTTTTATATATATTTTGGCTTGATTTTTACATATTTTATTTATTATTTACCTAACGATTATATTTCAATGTGAACGATTATTAAAATTATGAATTTTTTTTTAATAATATATTATATTAATTTTATAGTGCTACTTAATTTTCTTCAATGGCGGAGTTTACATGAACCCAATTTTACCTGTGTTTTTTTCTGGCGGAGCTTAACTAAAAAAAGGTACTCGTAGCGGAGTTTACATGCGCCGAATCATATGCTTAATATATTATAAATTAGTATAATTAGGGTAGCATGCTCTTTTTGAACATTTTTTACACAATCTCGTATTTTTTTTTTGCCAATATAAAAATGTAAAATATCATTTTAATTGTAAAATATAAAAGATTAGGTATATAATTTTTTTTTAAATTTATCTTTTAATACAAGGTTAGAGCCACGGTCGACAACTGTCACACGGTCTCCAGGACCGCGGTCGACAATTTGTATAGGTTTTTTGGTTTACTCGGTTATGAGAGCAATGTTTTCTGTCTTTATTCGTGGTTATTCAGTGATACGTTAGTAGTATGGTAAAGAGAGTGGCAACACATCATCCCTAATATCCACTACCTGCGAGACATATATTTACCCTTACAACCAGCTGCCGCTACCCCACCACCGCACACCATTACCAATTGGTCTGCCGTCGCTACCCCGAGGACACCCCTACTCATTTGGCCGCCGCCGCTTATCCGCGTACACCCCTACCCATGTGCTGGCTGCCTCTACACCGTGAGCACCTCTACCGAGGGGCACACGCACACACGCACAAACACACACTAAACGCAGTACGCACACACATTATACGCATATATAATATTACATAAACATACAACAGCATACATCCAGCTAAACATAATGTACAGTTTAAATATTATATAGTCACATTCGAATAAACATCTCGCTAAAGCATACGTTATACATTGGAATGTATCTCAAACACACACGGAAAAAAATAATTTTGTTATAGTAAATAGTTGGAAATATTTTAGGTGGCCTAACATCATACATTGTTACACTGCCCATAACATATTGGTTAGGAGTGCTAAAAGTAAATTGTTGGCTTAATATGGTTGTTCCAACATTATCTTATGGTTGACCGTATTATGGTTGCCGTGTCAACCATAAGATAATGTTGGAACAACCAATTTTTCTATTCTTGACTATCATGACAATATAAGTTTAAAAATAACCTGCGATAATAATTGAACAACACACGAAACCCAAAGCGGAATACCCGATTTCCCTGCCACTACCACACTTCGTCACGATACAATATTTATAAATGAACATTTTTAAACGAAGTGCGTCCCGGACGCATTTCATGTTACTTTTTCACCTACAGTTAATTATTATGAGTTCCTAATGTGATATTGCCATAGTATATGTAGGTCAGACAAAATATAATATCATTATATAAATCATAAATTATATTTAGGGTCCCGGTGTCAGTTTTTCAAATTTTCCACAATTCTATAAAATTTGAAAATTTAATTTAATATTTTAGTTACCACTTCAATTATAAGACTTTTTCACTAATCTACTACCCGATACCTATTTAGAGGGGGGGGGGGAATGTGTATTATATCGAAAAAAATGACTTTGCGAGAATAACTCTCAAGCTTTGTATAATGGTCAAATTTTGATGAATATTTTTTTATCTGAAAGAAGAAGAGTTCTTAAAGCCCGCATCGATGTCTTATTTTGTATTTTATTTCAAATAATTGTATTAAAAAATTGTAAAAAAATGCTTTTTATCTTGTATTTTTTAGACATATGATAAAGTTTGTGAATAAAAAATTGAAAAAACAGAGATCGATGCGTGCTGTAGAATATTTCTCTCTAGCAATTAAAAATAAAATTATGAAATTTGGTTGATTCTACAAGGCGGTATCGTTATTCCCGCAGAGTGTATTTTTGAGGACAAAATGGCATCGGCACCGGATGCCTTAATGTAAAAAGTTCACTATACTAAGGTTTAATTTATTCTATATTTCTGTATTATTTTATTAGCTGATTTGTTTACATAACCTTTATTTTTTGTTATTGTGGTTTAATTATTTTTTAGCTGGTTTATGTATTTTCTATAAATAGTATTCTTTCTCATATTAATTTTCTGGGTACTTGAAGTTTTTCTAGATTTCTTAAAAATATTATAGTATCGGTTTGCATATTATTTGAACCTCATAAACATTCGTATATGTTTGGGCGAAGAGAATCCAACTAAAAAAATTGTGTAAGTGAAAAAACGAACGCAATTTGTTCGTTTACCCGTTTTGGTACGCTATTCGTGTTCGCCCTTAAATCTAGATATAGTAGTTCGTTTAAAAGTCTCGAATTATTTTTGAAGACACGATATATTAATACAGTTCTAAAAAACTGCCCATGATATTGACTTACGAAACAGGCTACAATAGAATTAATAGAATTTCAAATTCCGATTCGTTACGATTTTCAAGATAAATCACGGTGTTTGTCTAAACGAATATTATTATACGCACCCGGGGACACGTCTTTTTTCGTAAAAAATAATAATATAATATAACTTATAAGTTGTAATATTATTGTACCCGCATTAAGCATTTATATACTGAAGCTGCGGTACCTATATCTATATTCAATAGTGATGCGGCGTGTTATATTATAACTGGCGCATTTTTTTTTATCCAAACCCACAACCTGAAGCTTAAAACCAACTAATATTTTCGGCGAAAACCAAAAGCGCAAATTCTTTTGCACCTCAGTAGTGCGATAAAAGTGCAGAAATGAATTATATTACCTGATATGATATTGTACCCGTTACACTCTAAGTCTCAGTTTAAAATTTCATGGTCATTACCAATATTTATTTCTCAAATATTTCGGAAGCAACAGTGATCGAGTTCGATTGAATTTTAGTACCTATTATCGTATCGTATTTTACCGTAACAAATTACGGCGACCGTTTATAACCCTTTTAGATAACTATACCTACAGTAAAATATACAATATAAACTTATATCAAATGGTATTTTATTTGATAACTATATATAACTCTATAATATATTATAGATTATTATATGATTTTTGATTTTTTTTGAAGTAAAACTTTTTTCTTGAGACGTGGGTGGAAAAAAATCGTAACGAAATATTAAACGACACGTTTGTTTATTTATTTATATAGCAACTATTAATAAACAATAATGTCCATCGTAAATTACATATTTTTTTATTGTATTGATTTTTCTCACTCTCTCCCTAATTCACTAGCCCAATTACCTATGAAAGAAGTTTTACTTCCCCAGAGTGTAATGGTGAGCTCACACACCCTCTACCTTTTTTTTTTATTTTTGATATTCGAACGAAATGTTTTAAATCGTCCTTTATCTATCCACCTATATTATTTTTTAATTATATATTATTAATTATTATATTCAAGTATATAACGAAACATGTACCTTATTAGTTTATAAAGATAAAACTATTTAAAAACCATAGAATATGCTACATATCTGCTTATAACTAGGTACCTAATTAACTACTTGTCCACAATGTCATTTTTATACATCAAAATACTTCGAATAATATATTCTACTTCGCGATATTAAATGTTGTACTGTCATTCAATATCGTAAAAAATAATATGTGTTAAAATCTGTTAAAATATACTGTACATATTTTGTACTTGTTTTGTACAGGAAAAGAGGGTATAACATAGGTTGAAGTTTTAAAAAAATAATCATATATTAACAAAATATAATAAAGAACACAACACAATATGAATATAATAAATAACACGTTTTAATTTAACCTGCCTAAATATTTATTCCATCATAACCAAATTAAAAGAAAAATAAATTGAAACCTATAGTAAAATATAGGTTCAGTCCAAATGAACAATTTAAATGTCAGAAATCCAAAAGTAAAAAAAAAATACTTGTTAGAAATCGCGCTCCAAAGGTATAAATATAATTAAATACCAGTAAATGAATACGCACACAAATACAAAGCTTTCTACTTAAAAAAATTAAACTTATGTAATTGTATTCTGAGGTTATATCGAATTTTTATATTTTCATATTGAAATTAAAATAAAACAAAATAATTTTTGAAGGATAATGCGAATATCTTCCTGGTGGACATTCGGGATAGTGCTTAATGGTTCGCAAAATTATTAAATATTAGATATGAGGAGATCAGGGTATATATTTTTACTTGAGCTGAGTTCTTTAAATATCGATAATTTTTACCTGAAAGAATTGGTGCAGAGTTTACGATGTAAGTATTGAAAAAAAAAACTTTTATGGATATCTAACTAAAAAATAATTTATACAATTTAAGAAAATGTTCATGGCTATTCATAAAAAGTATCAAAATAGTTTAGGTCGAGTGTCTACGGACTATGGTTATTCGTTTTTGAATTACAACAAAATAGCAAAAATCGATGTATGGAAATTCGTTAATTTTTAATAATTATCGATAAAATATAATAAAGAACACAACTCAATCTGAGTATAATAATTAACGCGTATTAATTTATAATATTTATCCCGTCATAACCAAATTAAAAGGAGCTAAAAGTAAAAGTACTTAGATTTTCTTCAGGAGGTCAAAAGTAGAAAATGTCCTGTATTTTTCAATGACACCATGCAAAAAAAAGGGAAAATTAAGAAAAACGGGAATCTTTACGCAAAATTGATTTTTGACAAAATCGATTTTGGTTTTTGGTGTAAATCGAAAACAAATGACCGTACATTTTTTTTTGTTTTTTGTTTCTATGAATGTCAATAAAAATTAAATTATCCGGTAAAAAAGCTTGAATATTTAATACAAGGCTCCTATATAATATATTGCGACAACAACAATATCTTAGAAATATGAAAAATGCAGTCACAATTTTTTTTATAAGCATTTAAATATCAAGTCTTGAAAAATACGTAAAAATCACGAAAATGATCAAATTATTTTGAGTTAGAAATTTTTCTTTTTAAATATAATATTTGAAAATTTAATAGATTTAATAAGATTACTCATAAATATGTCTACTTTTATCAAAAAAAAATGTCTACAAGCAAATGAAATTTAATTTTATGAGCGTTTAAAGTTCATACTATATTGTACTCGATTTCTCATGTAGCGATTTTGTTATTAAATTACTGTAGATACATGAACATTTTACCGAATGTTTATATTTTATTTTCTATACAGGATACAATTTTGAAAATATTTTGACCTTTTCTGAGCTATTTGCGGACATTGTCAGATTCAAATTTTTTCATTTTTTTTCTGTACTTTTTTTCTTTAATTGTCAATAAAATTTTATTTATTGGGTAAAAATGTGTGAGCTCCTGATATATTGTTACAATAGCAGTTCAAATGTATTAAAATTGGCACAATTTTGTTTATGAGCATTTAAAGTTCAATTTAAGTTCAAATGTTGACAAAATGTATTAAATTTTGCATACACAGCATAACTACATGTAACGTATTAAATTACTTGACAACGATGATGACCAATACATTGAGTACATTTTAGTTAAACAAATTGTTATTGATCAGTAGGTACTATAGGTTAGATATAAATAGTAAATACCCGTAAACTTTTTTGATAGGTAGTTATAGCTATTTACGGACTACGGTAGGTAGCATACTACACCCACGAAGTACCTAAAATTATAACGATTAATAAAATTAAAAATATTATATTAATTAGCACTTCGTTACCCGTTAAATGTACAAACTGTATATATGACTCAAACTTTGTTCAATGCCTTATTTAATATTCGGTGTATGATGTTCTAGATTCATCTTAACTTTTCTGTTGCCCGAAATAAAAATTCTTATTCACAGCAGTATATTATCAGGTAGGCAATCTATACCTGCGGTAGATCGCGGACCCCGTGCTGTTTGTACGTAAGTGTATGATTTAACTCTAAAGTATCAAAGTTATACCAAGTTTGTCGTTTTTACTTAATTCTACCTACGGATTAACCACCGATACATATAATATCAAAACACAGCGTACAAACAAATTAAATGCATTGAATGAATACACTGATTTCACTGCAACCAATAATTATTATTATAATAGCTTTAAAAACCCATGGCAACCATTTATAAACAAAAATTTCCACCGTAAATCTCTAAATCCCCGTTTGAGCACATCCCCTAATACTATTTACGGCGGACGTGTGGCGTTGCCGCGTAAACAACATAGATCCTCTGGGGGGGGTATAATTTATACATATCAAAAAATAAAAAATATTCCTTATTAGGCTTAATCGACAGCTAATATAGATATAGCCGATACCAGAATGATCAACCGAAAATGTGATCCTAGCAGGGCTTGCATTTAAAAAAAAAATTCCGTTTTATGTTATTTACAATTAAAACGTTATGCAATTTTTTGCGTTTATCGTTATTTAGAACCAGGGGCGTAATTACGGGGGGGATATGGGGGGATAGATCCCCCCATGAGCTGTATTTATATATTGTCTTATACCTACAAATAGTTCAAATAAAAACTTATAAATTATTACGAAACTAAAAAAAAAAAAGTTTAGAAGTTGTGTATACTTAAATATTACCCGTATATAAATATTTACCCGTTAACGATTTCAAAATAAATGGTCTGATTCATTTTAATTCTTATTTATTAATAAACATTGGGTGCCTTGCCACACACTGTGCCTAATTTTGAATAGATCATAGATGGTAAGTAATCCGATAATGGGAAAAACCACCATTCCATAAACATAATATAATAATAAAAATGTAACTTCAAGATTTACATTTCGTAGAACGAATAAGCGAATAGCCATAGATAGTACTAAGAACGCGCGCCGACACAAAGTATCTACATTGATTATTGCGATTACGTATAAACAGTAAACACTACACAGTAGGTATACACACCGTGACACCGTGTAACATTCTCTCATATTCACAGTGTCAGTTACATTTTTATAAGCTAAAAGCAAAATGGAGCAAAAAGAAAAGAAAATTACCAGCAACTAGCAGTACTTTATTGAATTTTTTTAAAAAGAAGCCTGGGCCTGACGTAAGTATTACAATTTAAAATACTAAACATTATTAGACCCGGAATTAAATTTTTAAATATTATGTATGACGTATTCAACTTATTATAATTAGCATTACAATTCGCGCTAAAATTATGCAAAATTAAATTAACACCAGTTAAAAAAAGTACCTATTAAAAATATAATTGCAGTCACTGCAGTTTATTCAATAACTATTAGTTATGTCATATTAATTATTATAAAACATTTAAATAGGTTTATTCAAAAAAAAAATAGAATTTTGATGATGTATCACGTGAAAGATATCATGTTGAAAATAAAACTTTGATTCAAGCTATTTATACAAGTTTTACGTTTATCGTTATTAAAAATAGTCTTAATACCTATAAAATTTAAAAATAATAACTAATTCTGGTAGGTAATGGCCCGGATACGAAATATAATATATATATATCAATTCTTCGATCAGATTGTCTCTTCCGATTGACTCTTTGAACAGATTGTCACATGAAATAAATGTTTCTACGATAAATAACCTTTTAAATAAATAGATTATCAAATATTTCGTTTTACGTTATTTTTTGGCCAATGATATTCTATAAATTACGTTTTGCGTTATGTTTTGTTTAATGATATATAATATAATATTTTGTTATCTAATCGTTATGTTTTGTTTTGTGGTACCTATTTAATTATTTTTGATTATCGCTTTCCGTTATAATTACGTTTACAAATTTCAATCGTTTTTGTCAAATATAACGTTATTATCATATGGTGCAAATAATACAAACTCGTAATAGCGTAGTTCATCGTATTTACTATTTACCTACCTATTAAATAAATTAACAAACTATTCAACAACACTGCGGGACGCGGGGGAATTTTTGTTTTCGAATAAACCAGTGACATGGACCTCATAGAACGTCAAGGGACAAATTATTAATGAACATAAATAAATGCGGGGCAATCGTGGCATATAAATAGTCCGTCTGTATTGCACAGGGGCCTGGGGCGGCTCGTCATTATTTACTTGTAAATAATAATTAATTGAAAATTAAAATGTATAGAAATATTTTTATCTGAATTGAAAATATAATATTATAATATCGGTTCCTTTCCCTTATTGAAATCCATGAAATCTAAAACCTATAAATACAGTTAATTTTGATGGAAATATTATTATTATTATTTGGACGACGGTCGACATTTTCAATCGTAACGTGTAATGTTATCGCTGAATTGACGGAGGGGGCTGGGAAAAACAAGCCGCGTATTATAGGCACTATTCATCGTAGTATTAAGTACTGTAGTACATCTATGCACCGTCATAATTAATTATTGTACATTTGATAATTATTGTAAAAGCTAATAATAAACTATATAAATAATATTCACAATTCGCTACTGCAAAAGGCAACAAATTAATCGGTGCGCAAGAGGAAACTCGTGAAAAAGAAAAGACGAATAATATTAATTTAATATAATATAAGAACACTAATATACGACTATACATAATATTATTATAATGAATTATTATCGTCGTTGTAATATCGACTTTAGTAATCGCTTACAAACTGTTTATATAATATACATATTATTATGATATACATATTTTTGTATCATTTTTATCTATGGACTATGGGTTTTAGTGTTTTACACTCGACATGTGGGAAAAAGCATTCAAATATAAAGGTTTTTTGCATTCCTTGTGCAAATTTAAATATAGTCACCTAAAACAAACAAATGGTCACTTACCCGCTTTTTTTATTTCATTTATTCAGTTGCGGCCCTGTTATATACGCGCCTATAGTTACTTTAAGGCCGTATACGCGTATAGGCGTTTACGATTTTCGAACTCAAAATATAATGTTTAATTTTCGAAAAACTTATCGCACGCTTACCGCGGTACGCGCAGCTGTGAACGCCGAACAGCGGCCTACTGAAGTGTTATCGATTTTATAGTAAAGTAGCGCTCCGGTTTAGCCGGGGGAGACCCCTGGACCCCCCCCCCCCCCTTCCCACCACCATATTAGTTAAAAGAGGATACCAGTTTTGTAAACACAGTCGAATTATAAAAGTCGCACTTATAATAATCGTGATTTGGGTGGTCGGAGGTGATGTGGTGATAAACTCTTGATGTCCATGTCTATATTTGTTTAAAATTTACTTAGATAAATATGCATTTTTTTTGTTTTGTGAATAATAAATTCAGTAACGGTGCGCGAGTCTTTACAAAAGACGACGGGTAACCTTTATAAAACGTTGCCCCCTGGACCCCCTCACTAATTTATTTTGTCTTTACTGTTAAAATTAATATATCTTTAAAAACTAGAAACAAAATTAATATAATTAATGATGTAAACTATTTTTAAACTAATAATACAAAAAAAATTTATAAACTTATAACAAACAGGGACGGAGTAGGAAAAAAATTCAGGCCAGAAAAATAAATTTCCTCCGGGCCATTAAATATTTTCATCTCTAGAAATTTTATTTTACTTATGTATGTAATGTATTTTATATTTAAATATATATAGGGAAATAATATTATAAAAATATTATGCATATAGGTATGTATATTTTATTGATAAAACTAACTTAATCATCAAAATTTAATAATCTTAAAATGTTTTTACATTATATAATATTTTAATAATATTTAATATAATGCTGAAATAAAATAAACACACCAACTTACAAAGGACTAATAAATTTAGCTTTAGACGTAACTTTTAACTTAACTTGTTTTATTTATAGTAATAATTTGTTTAATAATTTGTTATTTTCTCCAACGGAGTTAATTATTTCGTCATTGTTTATGTTCGATTAGTATTTTTTTTCTAGACGACCATGAACATGAAAGTGGTCATTGTTCATCGTACTCCTTAGTCGGTATTTGTATATACTTTATATACTTGTTTTTTATATCGTATTTTTTTCGTATGAGTAGTTTATTACTTTACTATAGTCTATCATTTCAATTCTTAATAATTAAATCGTCAGGCGTAATGCCAAATAATTGCTGAAATTTCAAAATTTTAATATTTACATATAATATTAAACCGGAAATAAATAATTTATCGTAAAATAAAAACAATTTGGAACAACATTTAAAAAATAAAAACGGCAACGATTACTGAAAAGTAAAATAAAACAAAAATTTGAATAACGCGTCTCAGAACACAGTTCTTACTCCACTCAACTTTCCAATGTCCACCGCACAAAAACGACTCTTATTTAATCTCATGGGTAGAACACGATTGTGAAGAATTTCGGAATAAAAATCCCTCAGGGAAAAAACCCCGATGATAGGAAAAATAATGTCCAGACTACAATATTACTCACTTGAAAATGATTGATTAAATATTTTTTGGAAGTGTAAGTAATTACCACATTAATAGTATTTAATTACAAATAATTTATACTTATTATAGTAAAGGTATATTACTTATCATTAAAAAAATGTATGTATAATAAATAATATTCAAACATTAACAATAATATTATTTTGTTTTATATAACCTATCACGATTTGGAACAACATTTAATATATGTTTATGACTATTTAAACAATGGGTACATTCATTATTATAACTAGGGATGGGAATGTAATGCCCTATAAAACGCTAAAAAATACCGTTTAAAAATGCTTTTATGCCCTAAAAAGTCTAAATAATGCACTGAACAAATGCCGGTTAATTTTTTTTTTTTTAACAAATTGTAAAATATGATTGATAAAAAAAGTGATTAAAATAATTTTTTATGGGCAAAACTTCAGAATTGTTTAGGCTAAACTTTAATTTGGATTTCTTTTAATCTGAAAAAACAAATATTTTATTTGTTAACCTTATATTTTTTAAACTATTTTGGTAGATTAAAAAATATATAAATATATATAAAATAACAAGTTTGAATTTTGGACCCAAATACTTCAATACTGCCCTAATAACCATATAATGTCCTAAAAAATTAAGAAAATTAAGTTAAAATCAAAAAATGCAAAATATATTTTCTTATTCTCATTCAAAAGTACATGTTCCGGATTTGCGACCAGGCGAGCATCGTACAGCAACCTCAGGAAAAAATGAAAAGTTCATCCAAATCCTAGCCTTAGTTATAACTATATTGTTCGAAATTAAAATATTATTATTCGACGTATCGATCATTCAAAATATTTTTATTTTTTATACATTTATAATCTTTTAAATATTGTCTCTATAAATAATACTTGTAAAAAAAACTCTTAATAAGAATAATTATTAAATATATATATATGTATATATGATAAAATATATTTAATAAAAACTTAAAAATACAATGTTCCTCATTAAGTCGGTATAATAGAATTTATAGGACATACATACCTACACCATTTTCTTAGAAGCATTTGAAAATATTCATTTTTTATAGCTGAGGACTGAAAATTTAAAACAATGTTTTTCACAAGTATTTTAAATTATAACAAATAATATAAAAAATGTACCTATTAACTTAATTTTTCATTTTAAGTTCAAGTTTAGACTACTAAATTAAATATTTAAACGAAGAATAACAATGTTAATTATTTTGTTGTGATTTAAAAAAATCATTTGTGGGTACCTGTAACGTTTAATGTTTATTGTTATATTTTATACTATCTTTTCAACCTCAATATCTCAATATGTAATTCAACCATCGTATTACTGATAGTAGAATAAATTACTTTAATAGCAATAATAATATAATAAAATATATAGTTACTTAGGCAGACAGACCTATTGTCTTCGCTTAGAATCATTTTTCGTATACAATGGTTTTATATCACTTGAGTTCAAATTGAACACAATCATTCATATATAGTGACCCACTTAGAGACGGGAGCTCGGTAAATTTACCTGATAAATTTTACTGATAATTTTTTTACTGTTTTAAAATTCGAGTAACCACTAATTTCAATTGTTTTCATATTATGCACAACAACGCTATAGTCACATCCATCATATCTCTATCCTACTTATATTTATATCTTGCACATAAGATCTTCCAGCAAATAATTATTACCAAGGCAATTTTCAACACCATCATCTCAATCTTAAAAATAAGAAGTTATTTAAAAATTTCAATTTTATAAAAAATTGTCGTTATTTTTGTAGCTTATTTCTTTCACAGCTTTACACAATGAAATACCATGGATCAAGAGTTAAATATAAATATAACTATTTTAGATTCTTTGATGATGTGTGTTTTTTTTAATTTTTTTTTTGAATTTTTTTTTGTGACTGTCATCACCTTTTAGGACAGTAAAAGTGCTTGGATTTTCTTCAACAGTATCTTTTCTGATAGGAAAGTGAATCTTATTGGTACTTTGGGGGGGGGGGGGGGGGGTGAAAAGTAAATGTTTTCCAGTAGTTTTCAAAAGCGCCGTGAAAAACAAAAAAAAAATTAAGGAAAAACAGGAATTTGTACGCAAAATCTGTTTTTGAAAAAATCGATTTTAGTTTTTGGTGCAACTCTTAAACAAATGAATGTATATACATGAAATTTTCACTGGTTATATATATTTTATATACTCGATAAAATTTAAAAATATTTTGATTTGTTTTGAAATGTTTAGGAACATTGTCAGTTTCCAATTTTATTAGTTTTTTTTTCTATGGATGTTTATAATCCTTTTTTTGTTGGGTAAAAAAGCTTGAAAATGTAATACAAGGCTGCTACTATAATATTACAATGATATTTGAAAAAAATTCAAAATCCTTAGTCACAGTTGTTATTTATAACCATTTAAAGTTCGAATCTTAAAAAAATACGGAAAAATCATGAAAATTAGCAATTTATTTAGAGTTGAGAATTCATGAAAAATTTTCTTTTTAAATCTAAAATTTGAAAATATAATACAAGATTCCTCATAAGTTTGTCTACCTTTATCAAATAAAATATTGTCTACAAAAAAGTCAAATTGAATTTTTATGAGCGTTTGAAATTCATTCGATTTCTCATGGAACGATTTTGGTATTTTGTTGTTATTCAAAAACGAATAACTGTAGATACGTGAAAATGTATTGTAAAGTAAACACGAATATTAAAATAATTAAAATAATATTATAATCCGCATATTCATTTTATGAGCGTTCCGGTTCGTAAAATTTTCCATTTCGAGCACTGATCACAAGAAATATGTAGGTAGGTAATTTATCGGTAAACCACGTATAGAAAACTTCTCAGCGTTTATGGGTAAGTTATAACTTAACCTAACCCTTCCTTCGCGGCTTTATACCTACCTATTTTGTAACATTTCGATTACATTTGCAGAACCCGTGCGCAGTGGTGAATGACAAGAAAGACGATAAGCATATTATATTAGGTAGGTATATTATTATTATAATTTATAATGCCTCTTTATTCCGATAAACTTTCGTTAAAACACGGAAAAGGGTACCTACTACAATTGTAAATGTGGCTTGGTGTGGCACGATGTCTGGCTTCAATCCCTGATGTGCTCCTTATGGTGAATATGGAAGATAGATCCTCATGAACTTTTTAAATTTTGAGCAAAGAAAAGGTATTGGTTTTACATTAGCTAATGTGTGCCTTTTAAAATATTGTTTGATTCATAAAACCCCTCCCCTCTTACTGAAGGTAAAATTGTGTATACCTATGCCACTCGACTATCTATATACTTATAATTTATCATATCAGTTGTTTTTTTATATATTTAGGTAGGTAAACCTAACCTACTTCATGGGTCATATTATTATAAACAAAATACAAATGAATGTATTAAAACTTATATTTTTTATTAGTTTATTTTTTAAGCACCGACAACTATGGCTATTATTCTAGTTAAGGATTGAAAATTTAAGACAAGGCTCCACGTAAATAGGTTATATATTAAGTACTTTTTTTACAATAATACCATCAAATATACTTGGTAATATCATAGGCTGACTGAACGTTTTCGATCAGAATCGTTTTTCTTATACAATGATATTATATCGTTGAATTCAAATTTAACACCATCCATTACGGTGACCCACTTGTCACCTACTGTACAGCAGAGCGATATCCACTTACCAACCTTTTTTTATATACATTTTGTAGTAATGTGCTATATTATTATGAAGGTTTTAATAACACGAAATAATTTTACGTGGTCGGCAAATAATAGTATACCACGCGAGTCGAAAAATTGAATATCATTATATTGAACAATGTTAAATAAGAGCGGTGCAATATTATGTGATCTCTGACGGACACATGAAATTACATTAAAACACTTCGAGAAAAAATGTTTGTATAGGCATTCAACATATTGCATTCTATTTGATACAAGAGTTTAATCATAAAAAAATTGGGAAACCTGTTCAATTTAGTTGTATGTACTTTTTGAATATATATACACACTAATTTTGTTATTAAAAAATATAAGAATAATATTGGTGCGCATGACAGTAATAGTTTCATTGCTGCTCGCGAGATCAATGGTGCTTATAAAGTGTCTCTTGGTATGACGATTTCTTTAAATTCATCGTTGCAAAAGTATCCAAACATAACGACATTTTATACAAGTAAGTAGTAATAGTTTACGACAGTGGCGGCAATCTTTGCTTCAGCAACACGCATACACAATCTGGCGAATGGGTGATTGGATGTTGTGTGATTATTATTATACTATTACTGGTTAATTAGTGTAACATAATTAAAAACAAAACAATAATACAAGTTTTGAAATAAATAATTTTTAGAAGAAAATGTAGCATTTATTTACCTATATATAATTATCCTTCAAGTAAATTATAATTAAAATAATACCTACAATTGACATTGACTCTAATTGCTATTTTAGATTCGGATCGAAGCAATAGGTACCATATTTTGACAAATTCGATTGTGATTCTTTGGTGTAACTCAAAAACGATTTTTTTTCAGTTAAGAAACATAGACGAAGATAACATAAACATCGTTTAAAAAACTGTCAACAACACCTATGTTCGATTATTTTTTTTTTTTGATAGAATTGTTTCTTGACGGTGCTGTAAACTATCTAGCTTAGTTTTAAAGTTCGCTCGGAAATCCTTCCACAACAAAATCTACTTAAAGTAAAATTTGTATTAAAAACCCCATCAACAGGTATGCCTCCAACACCAAAGTTCAAAAAAAGTGACATTTTCCATATTTTTTTCCTATCAACGTATAGATTGCCATTTAAATAAATAGTATAGCACAGTTTAAGGCGTCAAAATAAGCTCCTTCTTTTTAAAAATGTAAGTAACATAAATGTCGTTTTAAAAACTGTTTTCAATTCCTTAATAAATTATCTATTATATAATATATTTTTTACTTAAAAAAAGTGGTTGTTATAATTAGAAATATTATATATTTTGTAACTATTCTATATAACCACCAATTAGTGTAGATAGTTTGTATCATTTAATTTTCAAAATATTTAAAGTTATTTAAGTTGTTATTACATTACAGATTACGCTTGGGTGGATAAATCTACATTTTAACGAATAGCTCAAAAAGAGTCAAAATATTTTTCAATTGATATGGTTTATATAAAATTGCTAATTTGATTTTTCATTTCGAGGACTGTGGTATACCTCCGTTATCTTTGGCCAGTACAACGTATGCTTGTGCAATAGAGGACGTGCAATCATGGTCCGTCACAAAATCATATTTGTGTTTTTTCTAAAATATATAAACTGCTTAATATACCAAATATTCATGAAATTCGATCTTGTCCAGTATCATATCCGCCTCATCCCTGAGATAAAATATTATAACATTCGTACCTTCAGATGGTGAAAAATTGAACAGTCTTCTGGAAATATTAGGGAAATTGAATTAACAAGGCTATGTTGGGTTAGGTTATCTGTTATTGACCATCGTGATAAGATAGACTAAATAATATGTGGTCTAGAACTGTCAAGATGTTATACATAATTATGCGTTCTACGATACAAGCAATATTCAGAATTCGTGTACCGGGTGATTCTTTTATCAAACAACACTTATTATTTCAAAAAGTGTAAATTTTTTGTAAAATATTTTTTTGCATAGTTTCAAGTCGCTTAAAAAACAAGGTTTTTATTTAAAAGTTATATTTTTAAATATTTTTTATCTTTATAATTTTTTAAGTTTCTTACTTTTTTGAATGACAACATAGGGTTTTAATTTTATATTCCAAATCAGAATATTTTTCTTAGTATTTTGATGTATGAAAATCGAATTTGGGGCGAGTAGTTAATAAGTTATAAGTATTTAAAGTTTAGATGAGCGGAGTGGAGTGGTACGGGGTTACCCCGCGAAATGTTTTTCCACTTCACCGCTCATCAAAATTTTGAATATTTATAATTCATAAACTACTCACCCCAACCATCAGCACCCACGAGCCGCCACTGCTTTTTAGTAAATATTCAATGTGTTAAAATATGTTTGAATTTTTTTCTTATATTATGAAGTTTTAATTTTTATAATTTAATGTGTTATTTAGACGAGAAACTTGTGATGTTTCTAAATTTCTAATTATTAATATTAATATTTATACTGTTTATACCTACTATTCGTTTAATTTTACATGCATTTATTATTTTAATATGATCAATATGTTTCGTCTGTAATACAAGGTGAGGCGCATCGTAATCATTACTATTTTAAGGATTAAGGTTCAGGGGTACTCAAAAAATATCTCTTATACTTAATTAACTTTGTTTGGCGGAAATCGGAATATAACGATACCTTTGGCGGAAAACGGTCATGGTGATAACGGACGAGGGTCATTTTGGCGGAAAACAATTTGCACAATTTGGGGTTGGGGGCTAAGCCACTAGTCAATACATTGCCCCCGTAAAATTTAAAAAATACATGGAATTGCCTTTTCAGGGGGGCTAGTACGTCATAACTAAAAACGTTTACATTTTCTTATGGATTTAATTGGTATATATAAATATTAAATAGTATAATGTACCATGTTTTACACTGAAAAATGCAATTTCGTTATTGATTATAAAATATATAAATTATACAATAAAATAAATGTAGGTATACCAAATTCATAACTTATTTATAAATTATAATAATAATTAAAACAAAAAAATAAAATAAATTTAATGTGACCGTTCAGAAAAAAAATGTGTTTGACGTATTTTAGTGAAGTATATAAATGAGTTAGCTATTTGCTCAATATAATTATTATATATCTTCATTACAACGAATATGCAATAAATCAAAATCGTTAAGACGATTTTGTTTCATTGTAAACCTTAAAAATATTTTTAATGTTCGCAAGGCCAAAAAAGGTCATTCCGAAACACAAGACGATATTGGAACAGTCAAAATAATAATAATTTTGTAATTTGTATTATCTACCATCGTAGGCATATAGTCAAAGAGTTTAATTTTTATTAATTTTCTATTATTTTAAACATTTAGTTTATGTCATGTTCCAGCAAATGCCACCAAACAATAACATGTAACAACAAGTAATGATATATATTAAATAAATAATAAGATAGGTAGTTCAATGTTTAAAATAATATAAAATGTTTCATTTTATAATGATGTGTGTTTTTTTAAATGTGTCATCACCTTTTAGGACAGTAAAAGTGCTTGGATTTTGGTTTTTAGTGCAACTCAAAAAAAATGACGGTAGGTACATGAAATTTGGATTGAATGTTTATATCAATATTTTCTTTACACCATAACATTTTCCAAATATTTTGACTTATTTTGAGCTGTTTACGGACATTTTCAGTTTCTATTTTTTTTAGATTTTTTTTCTATAAATATCAATAAAATTTTATCTGTTGGGTAAAAAAGCTGGAAAATTTAATAGAAGCTCCTAGGTTATTGTTTCAAAGGCAGATGAAAAAAAATTATAAATCCATAGTCACAGTTTTTATTTATAAGCATTTAAAGTTCAAATATTGACAAAATACGTAAAAATTACGAAAATTTGCAAATTATTTTGAGTTAGAAATTCATAAAAAATTTATTTTTAAATCTAACATTTGAAAATATAATACAAGATTCCTTATAAGTTTGTCTAACTTTATCAAAAAAAAAAATGTCTACAAGAAAGTAAAATTAAATTTTTATGAGCGTTTGAAATTCATATTATTACAACATTTGATATTTACTCGATTTCTCATGTAACGATATTCTTATTTTATTGTAATTAAAAAAAGGACGGACTGTAGATACTTGAAAATCTCACTGAATGTTTTAGCATTTTCTATACACCATACAATTGTGAAAATAATTTGACTCTTTTTGAGCTGTTTACGGACATTGTCAGTTTTCAATTTGTTTAGTTATTTTTTCCATAAATATCAATAAAATGTTATTTGTTGGGTAAAAAAGCGTGAAAATTTAATGTAAAGCTCCTGATATATTGTTACAATAGCAGTTAAAAAATATTAAAAATACATAGACACAATTTTTTTTCATAAGCATTTAAATTTAAAATGTTGACAAAAAATATCACATTTCAAATTTAATAATTATTTTGTAGTTAAAAATTTATAAAATGTTCAACTTATTTAGCTAAGGATTGAAAATTTAAAACAAGATTCTTTGTAAATAGGTTATATATAAATTACTTTATTCATCTTAATATCATCAAATATACTTTTTAGCTAAGAATAGAAAATTTAAAACAAGATTCCGCGTAAATAGGTTATATATAAATTATTACTTTATTCATCTTAATGTCATCAAATATACTTACTACTTAGTAATATCATAGGCTGACTGACCGTTATCGCTCAGAATCGTTTTTCTTATACAATGATATTAATCCATTGAATTCAAATTTAACACCATCTATCACAGTGACCCACTTGTAACCCACTGTACAGCAGAGCGACATCCACTTACCCACCTTTTCGTAGATTGTATATATTATAACTCATTATTAACAAATAGCAATAACAATTATGCAATGAAGTAATATGTGGTATGTGCAGTACTAGATCTATGTTGTTAATTTAAAAATATTTTGGTGTGGAATTAGGTGTACAGTAGCAAAATATCTTAATTTTAGGCCCTGGATTGAGTCTATACTATAGGCGGCATAGACGTATAGTATATTCAGAATTGTAAATTGTATATAAATGAACTTAACTATCTATTATAATATATTATGTAATTCTTAATATTATCGTTTTATAAATAAATAATTATTAATTTCAAATCTTCAAAATATTACCTACTCTATGATATTAGTATACTACTAAGTAAATAAAAAATAAATTAGTCCAACCAATATTTCACATTTCAAGGTATTTAGGTATGTATACGTCATAGATATTACAGAATTGATAGGCCATTTCTAAAAATTTATAAATTCAATATAATATTGTTATCTATTATTATTACTCTAAGCTTCTAATACAGAATAAAAATATTAAAAAATAATTTATATTTTATAGGTATTAATTTTCTGTGATATTTTCTGTTCATTTTCATCCATTATGATAAGCTCAATAAATGTCCTAAGCACACCATAAATTTAATTTAATCTTTTCTGTGCCCTAAATATCCATTATGTAATATGTAATACTTGTAATAGTATGAATATTGAATTCCTAGCTATAAAAAAAAGTTCTTATTTATTTTCAACAGTAGGTAGGTAAATTAGTACCTGTGTATCACCTATGACTAGAAGGTTGTAGGGCCATAAGATAGACACACATGTATAATTTTACAAATTGAATTAAGAGGACACTACCCATACATTTGTGTCTCCGTGTTACACACTGTTGAAACTAGTGAACGAAAATTTGTTATGTCATACGTGTGTAAGACGGAGACAACAAATGCATGGGTACCTATGTTAACTGTTACACCCATTCTCCCCCCCCCCCCCCCTTTGGGGACTCGCCTCACTTATTTTGATGTAAAAATTTAAAAGAAATAATATTGACTGTTGGTTTTGAGCAACACGCCATTACGTGTATGTGGGGCAAGAATTATTGTACCTATTATTATTATATTTTTTATATTACAGTTTTTTTTTGATTTTACGATCACTACGATCTCTTAATGTAACTTTTTAGTTATAATAATATTTTTCAATTTTAAAATTAGTTTTTTCTTTATTTTTACGCCTAATACTCTACGAGTCTCTAAAGACTTATATTGAGTATAATATTATAATGTGCATGTTACAAGATAGCGTAAAAACTACAAACGTTAAGTTAAGCCACCGATAAAATACGTATTATAGCTGTTATAACACGTTTTATACCTAATTAAACGATAAACGTATGTATATAGGTTATCGTATCGATATGTATATAGGTGGTATATAATATATATAGAAGGTATATAAAATACATTGTTGCAGTTAAAAATTTAACATCTAAAATTAACAACTATTTAGCATTTGAAAATCTGCTTCTGTGATATATATATATATATAGAAAAAGACATTTCTGGTAGTTTTAAATTTAAGAATAATTAATAAATTCGCTATATATCTAATCACTGATTATAATTATAAGATTTAACACTGCGTAACTATGTTATTTTATTTTTAATTACAAATAAATAATTAATTAGCATTGAGTTGTTGAGTACTATATATATAATAGGTGTATATTATTGTATTTCATTTATCAAGTATTTTATTCTTACTGTTGAGTATCAAACTAAATGTTTTTGTAATATATTACTACCGTAAAAATTATAATAAGTGGTGAAGGGGTTCGGGGGTGGAACCCCTGTGGATCTGTATTGATTTTATAAATTTAGCCCCCTCCCCAAATCAGTTATCCAAATTGCGCCTATGTCACACACGCACACACAGTCGTTATTGTAATAATTGTATTAAATGTTTATTGTGAATTATTGTTAAGTAATATGCAGATTATAAAGCTGGTTAAGGCATGCCACCGCGTCGGCTGTTTAGTTACGATATTTGCACGGCCGCCGAATTACATTATATTGTCTAGGCGCTAATCGCCATCAGTTTTTCTATATTGTAATTTTTACGTGCGCAAATCGCCGTATTTTATATATTGTATTTATTGTATTTTAGTGTGTGCTAATCACCACGGAACGCGTATACTAATATTATAATTCCTATATTGTAGTCATCTGCAGTAGCTTTCTACGCGTGTAGCGTCCTATTAAAGTTCCTATGTTTGTATAAATATATATAATGAAAAAGTACATACTTTCAAAATCTACACTTATGTAGTGCATGTATACAATAATTTAAAAAAGTTGGTGTTATATCTCAATTTACATTTCGATTTACTTAAATAACCTCTTCAGCTAGAGTGATATATTTTAAATTACCTTTAACTATTTTCCCATCGGCACCTGTAACACGTCGGCCAATAAATTATTGTTGTCGATATTCTACATATTATATTAATAATCAGGGCTAGAATTTGTATGCGATAAAAAATTGTACACGAAATACTTTTAAATTTTGTCGATGGCGGGGGCAAATGCCTCCCTTTAAACACTTCTCTGAGTGTTTAAAGTTTTCACTTTCGGCATTCGGAAAAATTAACTATAAAATCAATCGTTATAAGTAAGTAAGTAAGTATAATAACGCACCTCACGAGTATAATCCACGACTGTGACTACGAATTATTACGATAAGTACTTACGATAAAATATATAGACAAGAATATTATGCGATATTCAGATAGAGTTATTGGATACAGATTGCCAAGTAGTAATTACTTATCTAACCTTAGTACCTTACCGATTTTTTATGCTTTAACGATAGTATAAATTGTATTTACCGGAAACTATTATTTTAGAAGTAACCCCGGTGCAATAACCAGATACGTCCAATATTGTGCTTGGGCGTAACTGAATATTACAGCCAACAAAATATTTTATTCTGGTCCATATAAGTCCTCTATTATAAAATACCATTATATATTATTAAATGATAATTGCACCGGTGTCTTCAGTTATTGTTTTCCAAAGTTTGCGATTTTACGTTTATGTGCTTACGCGCAACGCGTTACTTGACTACCACGCGCAGCGCCTACAACAAATTTTAATTTTTTTACGTATTTTAACAAGTTTGATGTTAAATTGGACTAATTAACATTAATAATATAATATAATGTTTTTGAAGCCGCTCAGATTAGAGATATAGTTTAGGTCGCTTAGTAAGCTTAGATGTAGTATATATAGGTCAGTGGTGCAGGATTTAACGGTCGTTTAGTCGGAAAATGCCGACGGGGCCACTCCTAAATTGTGTACTGAGGCCCACCTAAATAATATAGTTGATTTTTTTTTAATTTTGACCAAAAAAAATTTATATTTCAAACTGGAATATGTACTTAACAAACTTTTGTTGTAAAAATTCTCAAAAAACTTCCGGTAGGTACCTCTCTAAAGCACTTTAATACCTATACGATATGCAATTATTATGAAGTGAAAATATTAAAGTTTAAACATGTTGTTCACGTTATATGAAAAAAATTAAATGATTTTATATTCAAACAATTTTTATCAATTGTCTTTGTAACTTGTAAGTAACATTTCCAGACGTTTCTATTCTATATTGAACATAATGATAAAAAGTCATTGGAAACAAAAAATTTACAATTTTAAATATATTACCTACAACTTAAAAGCATTGGCACAACTAGGGGGGGGTCTAGAGGGGGGCTTAGCCACAAATATCCCTTAATGGTTTAAATATAAGCCCCCTTATGGGTTATTTTAGATAAATAGTTATGTTAGCCCCCCCCCACCAGAATTTTAACTCTAGTTGCGCCTATGTGTACAGTTCAAGATGCGTGACTTTTAATATAAAAATGGGGTTTTATAAAAAGGATTCTTGTAATAAAAACATTTTAAATTATTATCAGATATAAATAATAAATATAGTTATAATAATAATAACATGATAAATAGGAAATTAGATGATAATGTTTCCCGTTATAGAGAAAAACGGTTCATATTTATAAAATGCACCAATTGAGTTTTATAATAATGGGGTGCCAAAATTTAAGCAGGCCACTTTTTTTAAAAATAGTAAGGACAGATATTGTTTATACTGGATACCCCCACCAACAACCGCTGGTACGCGACATGCGTGCAGTGCCGTCAAGTCCGTTGTGAACTATAATATACAGCCAGTTCCAATTAGCACCACTATAATATACGTGTTTACGTAAAATTTATTTGAAATTGGTGTATACTTGTTGGACAATTTTGATCGGCGACCGTCATGCACGATTGAGTGCGAGAGTGGGAGAAATTGGGCTCGGGACGGCCGTCGGATTCTAAATTTTAATCCAGGCCAGTAAGACACAGAAAAAAATAGGGGAGCCAAAGTATACCCTGCTCCCCCCCCCCCAAATGACGGCCCTGTATATACGTATAGTATTCACATATTATAATATATTAATATTATATACGTCTATTCGTTTTCACGTGTTTTTCCTTGCGCACCGATTAATTTGTTGCCTTTTGCAGTAGCGACTTGTTAATAAATATTCCGGAGATACTTTATTATTAGCTTCTACAATAACTATCAAAATATGTAAAATAAGACGGCGAGCGGCGTACAGACGTACAGTACTACGGTGAATAGTGCCTATAATACTCGATAGTAAACGTGATAATATTAATGGTTCTTCCGGTCCAACAGAATACAATTGTATATTATAGGCAGCTATTTGAGTTGTACCTAACTCGTTTAAGTATAATTATATAAGTATTATAATATAATATGAAAATAAGAGTAGCGTCCTCTTAATTATAATTATATTAATTATATTATTATCCTTTTAATTATATTTAAACATCCGTATTTGTTTTCGATAAAACTATTTTATGAATTATTTATCTTAATGCCAGCCTTATTAAAACATAATTATCAAACGATTCCATTTACAAAAAAAAGTAACCGATATATATTTTTAAACTACAACCAGCTGCACACATAATGAGAATTCTTAAAACATCCGTATTTGTTTTCGATAAAATTATTTTATTAATTTCTTAGCTTAATGCCAGCCGCATTAAAATATAATTATAATCAGTTCCACGTACAAACAAATGTTATTACCTTAAATAATAGGTTCAGAGGTTCTTATAATTTATATCAATAATTGAAATAGTTTACACTGTATAAGGGCCCTAATACTCACAATTTCGTGGAGCGCAGTCTGGCCAGCTGGTCTTGTACCTCAAGCCCGGATTAATGGGGGGGGGGGGGCAAGGGGGCATTGTCCTGGGGCCTATCTTTATCCCCAAAATATATTTTTTTAAGGCGTCCAATAAAGTTTTCAAAAAAAAAAATATATTTAAGTAGGTAAATTGTTAAATAATGATAAAATAAAAATGTTCTTAATTCTATAACACGGAAAATTACTATAAATAATGAACTATTATGTTTGACAAACATTTTGTTCATGTATTTTCCTTTTTTTGAGCATTTTAGATTACCGATTTAACTATTTAAGTGTATAAAAATAGGTAGTTATAAGTAAAAATAATTTAGCTCTTGTAAATTAGGTATTTCAGTTAAAAGTATTAATAATGCATATTAGACTAAACTTTAGAGAAACCATATTTAGTAACATTGCGAACCAAAATATTGATAATTTGACTGTCAAAATGTTCAGAAAAAAAGTTTTGCAAGAATCCATCAAAAAAAATAGTGGTGACCATTTGAAAAATAAAGTCGATTTTATTATTGGTACTATACTGCGTGTTTAAAATTTTTGAAAATGTTATAAAAAAATTGCCTGTTAAAAATAAAGAAACACGTCTTTTTTTGTTTTAACGAAATTCCATATCATCGATCCATAATTGTAAAAAAAAACCCGTGTAAAATGACATAAGATTCACCCTGTATTATACACAAATTTTTATTTACAATTATTTTGAAGTGAAAGTTGAAAGGAGGGCCACTAAGTGTATGGTGCCCAGGGGCCCAATTTTTAATAATAAAATGTTTAATATTAATTAGAGCTCGGATGTTTATGACTTGGCATGTTCTTTCCGAGCAGTCGGAATTGCACCGTAGCATGATATCAATTTGATTCATGAAGTCTAGATAACAAATAGGCAAAGTTATCTTGCATATTTTTGCTAATTTGACATTTTTGAGAGTATAAATGCATTTATTGATCTTTCTAGATACCGTAGCATATTTATAATAGTTTAAATAAATTATAAAACTTTTTTCACATGATTAATATAGTCGGTAATCGTCGTACGATAACCAAACACTTAACCAAACCTCAACCTTTAACATTTACGAAACACTTATACGGACGGCTATAATCCGTTGGATAGTAAAAACTAATATATTTATACAACTATGTATACACGAATGTCAGAATAGCCTATCAGAACCAGTCGTTACGCGTTGGGGGACGTGGTTGAACGCTCCATCCCCTTGCGCACCCCCTCCACACCCCCAATTAGAGCACTGATCACGCGATATAAGTGTAATATAATCAAAACTATACGATTCTTAAGAAAATATGATATCTCGTCTTCGTAATCTACACGATATTACAATATAATTCACAAACAATAGAAAACGAAGATTATGTAAACAAAGGTCAATGTGTTGTGTATTGTGTGTTTGTGTGTTTCGGTCGGCGGCAGATTATACATAATATTATTATTCTTTTTTCCGTGGCGGCAACAATAATATGTCAATGTGATTTATATTGTGGTGTATTTTTGAAAATATAAGCATAAAGCCATTCAAAACCGTATCATCCTGAGATCGGTACTTGTATAAATACTCAAATTTATAAGTTAATAAATCGTACATGGTGTTAAATTCGAATTCAATGATATAAAATCGTTGAAGGTATACAAAAAACGGTTCTGAGTGAAGACTCGGCCTACAATATTACTCAGTAGGTATATTTTATGAATTATGATATTGTTGTGATTAAAATAATTTATTTTACTATTAGGCATTAGTGCTTACAACAATAGGACAAATTCATTTTTTCCTAAAAAAAAAATACAATTTTCATCCGTCAAATTTAATTTTTAAACAATATAAAATAACCAATGTGTAAATAACGTCATATAAGTACATAACTCCCGGGACCAATTAATGTCCTATATTAATCTACTCAAATTATTTGATAATATTTAACTGCGTGCCTACGTTTTTTGTTGTCATTGTATCACGATTTTGAATGTTATTTTGGCTGCACTGAGTATATTATAGATGAGTTAATTAAAATTAACCGTCAAAATTCCAATCGGAAATGTACGTCTTGACCCGACACTCGCAAAGAGCGCCGTAATGTGTCTGTACTGGCAACTAGCAAGGGCCAGCTAGTGTATATTAAAATTGTGCAAAGCGTTGGATACCTACTCCACTATTACGTGCTCGATAACATGATTATTAATTTATCTGTGTAACTATCAGACTTATCGTTAGTTTAATACAATAGTACTCTGCAGGTTCTGTGCTATTAATAAAATAATATTCAGGGCAGGACGTTACAGCCGCATATTATGTTGTCTTTGTTCTACAGACGTGAAACATAATATATAAAAAAAAATTATAAAATTTATTTTGATATTTTATATTTCGAGCGGAGCGATGAATCTATAGATTTTATAATGAAGTGTTTGGTTTTGAAAAAAACTTTTTGACTTTCATCACTTTTTGAGGCAGTAAAAATGTATTGATTTTCCATTTCGGCATTTTTTCTGCGGTAGGAAAGTGAATATAGTTGGTAATTTGGCCAATTTGGGTGATCATGAACATAAGTTACGTGCTTACATGTTGAACGTATTATATTAAATTATAAATAAAAGAATTTCTAGAAAAAAAACTTTTTATGGAAAAATATTATTAATTATTATAATATGTATAATATTTTAATATTGGGTGGGCCTGTCACACAGTAATTTCCTGGGCCGTAATGTTTAGCTAATCCACCGCTGGCTTCAAGGCAATCTATTTTATTATGTAGTACATAATAGCCCGTCGATAAATTTCCTTCTTAACTCTAAATTTTTCAATCTATATTAATTAATAATATGACGTATTGTTTAATCGCTCATCCTGTCTGCCCGGCATACATCATACTTTGAGTAACTGAATGTGTTCAATATTCAAGTTTTAAAAAAACTAAACTTAATTAAACATAGTACCTATAATCTAATATTCTATGAGCATTTTAGTTATTTGTTGTAATTTAAAAATATTCTAGGGTACTTAAAAATGTTTACGTTTATTATTATGATGTATTATTATGATTAACTTATTGGAATTAATGTATTTAAATTGAATTTTAGTGTATTTAGAACAATTTTGCCTAATTATTCCATGAAATTATTTAAACCGTTCTCCGGTTTCCGCCAAAAATCACCTTTCCGTTTTCCACCAATTATTAATTATATCATAGAATATTAAAGTTCGGGAACACTTACCCAAAGGTTTAATAATTAAATTAAACGTTTTTTCCAGTTATTATATAAGTAAAGATAATAATGTACAGACAAAACAATTAAAAAAAATATAATTTTATCATAACAAGTATTAAATGTAGATGTAAGTATAAAAAAAAATTATCAAGGCATATAAAAAATACCAACAAAATTAGTTTATTAAAATTATTATTGTATTAAATTATATAACAATATACCTAACAATATGTAATATATAATAATATGTTTTGATAACAATATATCAACGCTTGATTAATTGGTTGAAATTTAAATCAGTAAACCACATTATAAAAAACTGAAACATGGTTGTAATACAATTAAATATATGTTACCTATATAGTTATATATCTATATACAGTATATAGTATATATATACTAGCTGTGTCTCGCGTGCTCCGCCCCCGTGGATAATTGCTTGCAAATAGAGGGCTGTTGCTCGTCCATAAGATTTGTTTATTTTATAAATATATATGAATTATATTTCGGTCAAAGTCCATAAATTTCTATTTCGCTTTTATAGTATATATATATATATATATATATATATATATATATAATATATAGTGTGTTATGTAGTATATATGGTACACAATTTATTATAGTTACTTTAAAAAAAATATCAAATTATAAAATTATTATACGAAAGTGTTCCCGAATTTTAAAATTGTATATAATTAATAGTTGGCGGAAAACGGAAAGATCATTTTCGCCAGAAACCGGCGACATCCATTATGTGATAACTCGGGATTGTCTTGGAAGGTAATAGCAATAATAATATATTATGATATAAATAATAAAAATTATTTTGATAATTATAAACTAATAACATAATAAATGTGATGATTTCGGAATAAAATATTATTCAACTTACCGTTTAACTAATATTAGGACATTTCAAGTTATAAGTGTAAAATAAGTATAGGTTGTACCTTTATATTATGATTTAATTTCTAAAAGGTACAATATAATACATAAATATTTTCCTAAATAATTCAAATTAATTTTGTTAGGTTATGACATATACAATTCAATTGCATAAATTAACAACTTACAATTTAAATATAAAAAAAGAAACAAACAATGACGTGTTTAAAATTAATTTTTTAAGTATTTGAATCATAATTATTGTTTTTTTATTTGGTTTAAATAAAAATTGATTGATTTTTCAAATTATAAAACAAATTGTAATGGACGGTCGATAAGCGACACACCGCACACCTATCCTTGGAAACGCGACGGTATTTAAGATAATAATATTATGAATGTAAGCGATTAAATTACATTTTGTGTGAATGACACAAAGGAGCTTAGCATTTTTATTTTTTACCAAAATTAGAAATCTATTAGGCATGTCGTCAAAATATAATTTATAACTACAGACTATTAGTATAAAAACTATAAAGAATGTACCTACAAATTATTCTTTATAGGTATTTAGGATAATGGTACATACGACAATAATATTATCGTGGATACCTACGACGCGCGACGTTCTATAATATTTTATATGTTGAGTATACAAGTAGATTTTACACGAATTTGTTTCAATCCTACCTACTCTTATAAACAACATGTTACGAACCAATGAAATACGTTTTTACGCCGATAAACGATATTTTTCGTGTGTGTGTACGACTGGGTCGTTTTGACTGTTCTTTGTGCAACATCTGAAATTCAAACAGCTATTTATTATGGTTTTTAGCTACCTGCAGTGCTGTAAGCAATTCGGTCACCCCTTAGCTGCATGTCCACTGTAAAGACAGAGACGTCAGAAGGAGGACCTCAGAAAGAGACAGAGATATTGGGTAGGTACATTATTAATATTTATAATATTATTTCAAATTCAAATGACACATGTGAATCCTCTATAGGAATTCCATCGATAATCTGTGTAGTTGAACCAAAAAAAAAGACCCCTCGTTTTTAACTATCACCGACAACTGCAACAGCGCCACGAGATCGACTCACCTAACCGGTTTACTGGAGTGGTGGGACGACGGGGGAACGAGCAGGCTGTATTAGTGCGTACGGACTACGGATCACCACCGTCAATTCACTCGGTGACGTTCCACGAGCATAACTTGGTCCGCGCCAGTGGTTACTTATATTAGTAAACTCATACATTATTACGTGTAACTCATATCAGTGTTTCTTTGTAATAACAATTACTCATTTGTAATATTTGTACAATTGCAATATCGTACATTTGTAATATCCGGAGTACATTCAATTTTGCCATTCAGGTGTACGTGTATTATCAACCGCCTAATCACCCAGGAACTCGAGAACCCAGGAACAAGCTAAGGTCTTACACGTTAACGCGTAAGTACTTCGAATCATTGTGCTAAATATTTAATAAATTAGTATTAGGTCAGCAGGCTTTTTCAACATTTTTTAAACAATCTCGTATGTTTTTTGCCAATATAAAAATGTAAAATACCATTTTAATTGTATAATATAAAAGGTTAGGTATATATATTTTATTTAAATTTATCTTTCAATACACGGTTAGTGCCGCGGTCGACACGAAGTCGACAATTTGTATAGGTTTTATGGTTTACTCGGTTATGAAAGCAATGCTTCTGTCTTAATTCATGGTTATTCAGAGATACGTTAGTAGTATGGAAAAGAGGTTAGGCAACACATAATCCAGCTGCACCATCCCTAAGATCCAATACCTGCTAGACATATAATATTTACCCTTACAACCAGCTGCCGCTATCCCGCCACCGCACACCCTACCCATACGCTCGCCGCCGCTACCCCGCAGGCACACCTACCCTTGTGTTAGCTGCGTCTTCCCCGCGGGCACCCCTACCCATGTGCTAGCTGCCTTTACCCCGCGGGTACCCCTACCCTTGTGCTAACTGCCTTTACCCCGTGGGTACACCTACCCTTGTTCTAGTTGCCTCTACCCCGCGAACACCTCTACAGAAGGGCACGCTCACACACACACACACACACACACATATATACTAAACGCAGTACGCACACGCATTATTACATATTATTATACATACAACAGCACACATCCAGCCAAACATAATATACAGTTTAAATGTATAATATAAATTATATTATAATCACATTCGAATAAACATCTCGCTAAAGCATACCTACGTTAGCATACATAGGAATGTACCTCAAACACACACAAACCCACACACACACTCACACTCATATAGCATACATTCATTTTAATTAGTTATTATTATTAATTTACATACATTCATTTATTTTAATTATTAATAATAACTAATTATTTATTAACTTTATCGGACTAAATTTATGCCTATGATACTCGCAAAAAAATTTAGCTTTCTATTGGTGGAATAATTTTTGAAATCGGTCCAGTAGTTTTTGAGTTTATTCGTTGCAAAACAAACAAATCTTTCGTCTTTATAATATTACATATAGATTACTGTATACAATAGTCAGTACAAAACGTATATCCGTATATCGTTTAATATTATAACCAATTACAAATAATTGCATTTCTCAATCTGAGAACCGAACAGTTTAGAATTGTAGATAATAATAATATTGTGTATAATCTAGGACCGCGATAATATATAATATTATAGTGGTTTGTACTATGAAATAATTTTATCAATGGTTTAAGATAATATTATAATTATTAACCTTAACATTATTTAATGCTTACTAATAAACTAATTAGAAATGGTTAGACGTGTGAAAGTATCGCTGTTATCTATTGAAGTGAGCACTTCCAACAATAATTATTGTCTATACGGATTATTGATGAGTGTGTACGGACAACAAATAATTGCTTTAACAGCTATTAATTGTATTACTAACAATGGTTGTAGTAAAGAAATCGCAATGTTTTTCTAAAGCGAATGAGAAAATAACGGCGAGTCACGAGGTTTTCGAGTGTGTGTGTGTGTATGTAAACACCTATCTATGTAGGTAGGTATGTAAACTATATTATAATATATTTGGATGTGTGTGTGATACATTCCGATGCATAAACACAGAACAATATAGAAGCGACACTTGATCAGCCGATCGGGTTTCTGTATCCCTACGGCAACGGTTCCCAACCTTTTATGAGCGTGGCCCTAATATTTTAAATTAAACTTTTGGCGACCCCAAAAGAAAACATGATTGCTAACACAAGTTTTATTTATTAACATCAAAAAAATACAAATAAAAAACTGATCAATATACAATATTATAAAAATGATTTTATTAATTGTTTCAAATTGAACATTAAATTAATTTATACTTAATGACTTTCTTGATGCTGATCACTTTCCACAAGTTCTTCAATGTTAGGACGTATATTTATTGAAAGTGCTCAACGCATATCGTGTGTAGCATCAAGACGATTTGAATACTTTGCTTTTAATGACAGCTAAAGCAGAAACCCGGCTTCACATAAGTATGTGGTTGGAAATGGTAATAACTAATAATGCATTTTCAGATTCTCTTGTTAAATTTGGTTTACCTTTTAGTTGTGCTTAAAATTATCCAATAAATATTTAATACAAAAATAACACATCAATACTAATATACGTACATATACTAAAACTACGATAAGGGCGCATCAAGGTGAGCCGTTGGATTTCGGGAAATAATACTATGAACAAAAATAGAAGTTTTATACCTTTGCTATAAAGATATAACCGCGCACAGTCCGTCCATTTTTTTATATTATATTATCATAACCTATTTAAAATTATTTTCTTCCTCAGTCATTTTATTATTAGAATATTTCTAGATTTTTTTTTTCTTGAAAATTAAATGAATAACTAATATTAATATGTAAGTAATGTTTTCGTGACTCATTATAAAAACCTATGCGACCATAATTTTTGTCACGACCAGAGATTGGGACCCGCTGCCCTGCGGTATGAGGTATTGGACTCTACAATTTGTGCCGTATCCGTTATCTGATAGAATGTTAGCAACGTGTATCCCTCTTTGTCACGAAATTATACAAGCAGGAACAATCCATTAACCATGGACGACGACCGTTTAAATTTATTCAAAGTTTTTTATGCTTCGGTTTTCTAGCTTATTTACATATTCATTTGATTTAAAACCATCGAATAATTTATTTATTATTTTTAGGTTCTTCTATATATTGCCTAAGGAACTTCTTTTAAATTATATATCAAAAGATACAATTAACATGTCTAACATGAAGCGCAGAAGAATAGATTGTGAATTGCTTATGAAAAATTACCGCGCAGAACAAGTTAAATTATTAGGGAAGAAGTAAGTTTGGAATCTATTAAACACGATAAACTTTTATTTCAAATGTATTATATTCTGTTTTAGGATACTGCAAGATATAATTGATGGTAGAAAATTTGAAATTAAAATATGTGACTATAGATTGTTGGAAAAAGGAATGATGATGAATGATATACTTATTGAATTTTATTTGTCGTAAATGATTTTAGTTAAAATTATACAAGCTAATATGGAGTTATAAATAATTTAATGTAAAATATTATTTGTATCACAGGTATATGCATAGTAAACTAAGTGATATGGATAAAGAAAAGTCATATGTATTCAGTACACACTTTTATACTACCTTAACGAAATCAATTAATGCATCTTCATATGATTCGTCCTCATCGACCTCAAAGAATAGACACAACAAAGTGGCCAGGTGGACAAAAACAATAGATGTATTCAAAAAGGATTTCATATTTATTCCTATAAACAAATTGTCAGCATTAAAAGATCTTTTTAATTATTTATTTAAAATAAAACTTAAATAATTATAAAATATATTTTTTTTTTTTTAGAAAACATTGGTGCCTGGCAGTCATATGTTTTCCTTACCTATTAGGTAAGGTTGACATAAAAAACGGGATCGACGTTGATGAACCCGATGATGATACTGGTAAATATTTGAAACTTAAATATACATGCAAAATATGAATTTTATACTATTTAAGGTAATTTCAGCACACTATTTATTTTATTTTATCCACAAACAACATAAGATGAAAATATATTCACACAAAATTGTTTATTCATTGTTATAAGCATTCTTATAGTATTTACAAAAATAATAGAGACAAATATTTTCGAGGGTTTGACATTGGTTTTGTATTTAATTTGTTATTTTACTAAAAACAATTTTTTCAAATTTAATACTTTTTTGTAAATTTAAATGTATATACAATTTTTTTTTCATACATATTTAAACAACATTTTAATATGAAAAACGCTCAAAACATATTATTCTATATAATTTTTTTTAATATATAATTTTAAGGAGTAATACTTCTAAATTTATGGTACTGAATACATCAAAATATATTTTGTACCTAAACTATTATGATGCATGAGCACATTCTAAAATAAAATTATTTTGAGCATGTGAAGTTGACACTAAAAATTGTTTATATCAAATACATTGTAGGTCGATATAAAGTGTCACAATGTAAACCAATAAATTTTGGATACGATGAAGCTGATCCGAATGTAGAAGATCTGTGGCTGTTTGATTTATGCTTACCTGTAAGCATTTTTTTTTTTTATCAATTATTCAGATAATTCAAAATATCAAATTAATATTTTTAAAATTTAACATACAATATGTGTTGGTATTAAATTTGTTTATATATTATGTTATTAACTTTAATTTGTGGTATCAATAGAAAAACTATCAAGATAGATGCAGCAATTATTATGATGACGTGGAAGTATTAAAAAAACAAAAAAAAAATAAACTAGTTAAACGGTAAATTTATCAATCACTAATCTAAGGCAAAGTTTTAAAGTTGATATATGTTTTAGGCCTTGCATTTTGATATTTGATTCATACTCCAGAGGTATACTGAATGCAGTGATCACAGCAACGCTACGTGAATGGTTACAGGAAGAATATTGTAAGAAATATGTCGAAGAAAAAGACTTTCACTTTATGAAAGCATGTTCAGTCAAAGTACCTCAGCAACCTAATGACAAGGATTGTGGTCTTTTTTTAATGCATTATTTCGAAATGTTTTATTCTGTAAGTTAAACAATTATTGTACCATCATGCAAAAATAAACTAGATCATACCACATTTTTAGCGGCCAATTATTGATTACACTTTTCCAATTCATCACTTGGAAAATTGGTTCCATACTGATGATGTGGTCAAGAATGGGAAAAAAAGAAAAGAAGTTTACAATATTATAATGGAAAGAATAAATGCACAAGGATTACCTGATGGTATTGAATTGCCAGTTCTACATTTTAATGACCCCATTGAAGAGTCTGGTGACATTCATAATATGAATGATTTGATTGAAAAAGTTGACAAAGAAGAAAAAGACAAAGAAAAAAACGAAGAAAAAGAAGACATTCTGCCATAGAAGAAGGGGAAGAAAAAGAAGAATACGATGATCAACATTATACCATAGAATTAGACTTTGACAATGCAGATAATATTCTTCTCATCGATGAAGATAAGATGGAGAAGAAGATATTGAGTGAGTAAAATATATATAATTACTTAGCATATATTCATATTTTATTAATATTACAAAATACATATTATGGTGTATACATATTATGGTGTATACAAATATAAAATAATGAAATAATAATAAAATCATTTATAAATTGTTCTTCTAAAATTTGTAAAAATAGTTATGCTGACATATTTAAATCGCTATAAGTACATACGCTATAACATTATTAATTTAATAACTATATTACACCACAATAAAGAACTAATGAACGTGGAACATTTAAAAAAAAAACCATACAATTTTAAAAACATTATATATTTAAGCTGAAATGAATGCTATTTCAATATACAGTAGAAATCACTAACGAGTATTGCTTAAAACAAGATACTGCTTATAACAAACAAAAGTTTAGGTCCCGGCTTGAGCCCATAATATGATTGTACAGAGTATGGTTATTACGAGTTATTGGCTTTAACGAGTAAAATACATTAAATTATAAAATAAAGGTTGGTTATAAAGAGCCAGTCGTTATCTTTTTCTTATTATATACATATTTAGGTCAACCTGTTAGTTATATTTTATTTATTTATTTATTGATATATATATTTTATCTTTAATTTTAAGGCACAACATAGGTTTATGTAAAATCTCAGGTGGGTCATCAGCAATTAATACTGAATTGTGGTCTCATTGGCCCACTAATGCTTGGCCATCCCTCTGAGCCGGTTACTGTGAAGATTGACAGGTTAAAACGAACACTTGTTATTAAATTATATAATATATAATATATAACACGCTACGATTAAAAAAAACTAGCTGGCCCTTGAAACTCGTTATAACCAATTTATACTGTAATTATTACAATCCTGATGTCTGGGATTGTTTTTAAATTCAAACTATTAATAATATAACACATATACTATACAATATTATTGTAATTTATATCTGTATTGTATCATCGACATCTATGCACTATTGAAAAAAAACTTTTTAATAATAACCAACATTGAATAGCATGACGATAGAACATTTTTACATATACATAAATTTATAAAAATAAAAAGGTTCTATCAAACTAAAACTATAATCACAATTAATTCATTTTTTATGAAATAGAACACCTTTTCATTTTGAATATCTCACTATTTATTGCATGTAGAAAAACCTTTGTTCGATTATAGATGCTCAATTATAAATTAAACAAATTGGGGAAACAAAAGTGGGCAAAACCTTTTCATTCATAGCGCGCATACAGTCTACTGGTCGCTCTTTAACTGCAGGCAAGATTCTAATAAAATATATTATACTCATTACCAGAAGATACTAAAGATACCCAAAGATCATTAAAAAAAATGGAAACTAGAGCGTTGTTAAACTATTTTGGCATAATCTAGCATAGATTTTATTTTAATTTATTTAAGTTATTGTTAATAAACTGCTTAGGCAGCTTAGACTTATGTTAATATGCTTTACAATTTTTATAATTGATAATGGTTGTAACTTTGAAAATTTGTATATTAAATATTAATTATGTAATTAGTACGATAAATTATCCTGGCGACCAATTGTATTTACAATCTATCATATCACCGGCGATCAATTGTTTGTGACAATTCACCGCAATCCAAACATGACTAACTTTCGTCTTTCCTTGAGTTTTTTTTTTTTGAGAAAAAAAATAAGATAATTTTTATATAAATTGTGATATTGTTATTTCATATACGTATACCAAGCGATTTTTCTATTATTAAACACTCATTATAGTATTGATGGTATCAAAGTTGATATATGTTTAGATTTGAATTTAAAATGTTACCTCTAAAATCTCCTCATTTTAATGAATAAAAAAAATAATGAATATCAAATTAGTTTAGATTAGGTATATGATTCAAAAAGGTCATATTTTTCTTATTTAAATATGTCATACTGAAATCTATTTTTACATATAATAAAGAAAACTCTTTATATGATAATATTTTTTAAATTTGACGCCCATGTTATGGACAGATATGCACTTCAGACTTAATCTATGTCCATCTCCCTAATTTCTTTATAAATCTTTAATAAATACACAAAAATAAAATAAAATATTCTTATATACTTTCTGTGACCATTTCGTATATTGCAACAAAATGTTTGCTATTATGGAATGAACACATTAGTCACTGTTATTATATTATTGTAGCTTATAATATATTATTATTATTTGACTATACATGAATATATATTATATTATGTATTGCCAGAACAAACTATAATGTTTCACCCTCAAATATTGTAAACCTTCCCCAATAAAAACCCTTTTTACTATTTTATTTAATCTACATTAACACAATTAACCATAAACCCAAACATTTTTTCTTTTCATTGAGGCATCTATGATCTCCCATTCTGTTGCACTTTATTATTATATATTTATTTTTTATTTTTATCAAATTTTACGAGTTCCGCCGATGTGTCTTCATTGGCTCATAGGTGATTCGTTAAATGTTTCTCTTCACTAATAGGTACGTAAACTCCACAGCAAAGACTAAAATGTTATAAGCTTAGCAGACATGACATAACTCTAATGTATTCAATTTATGTGACACAAAAATTTACTAAGAATATAGCATAAGGTTTTGTTTCCCTTGTATAACTCTAATGTTAATATTTTATGTTTTTTTTAAATTAAATTGATAATTTAACAACAAATAAAAAAAATATTGGTTATGACTTATTATATTATGTTATTCCTAACAAGAAAATGACAATCTTATGAACATTACATACTTTCCCAGAAAATATTGCTTTTGTTATCCCTAATTAATTTACAGAATTTCTCCTGCTCAGGTACTGCAGCGAGGAGCAATGGTTCCAGTTAGAAATATGACTCCAGTGGTTACAGAACGCTTAACCACGAACCAAGTCAACTCACATTCTTCCCACCTCCTTCCCACCTTGGTATGTGTACTATATTTTTTCATTGTATTGTTCCTAAATTTTTTAACTTGACACCACTGTGTTCTCATGAATATGACTTTTGCTTACATTTTTTGTATTATTATTTTTTATAAATTTAAAATTATTATATTATCCCATGTGAAAGACTACATTGTTACTATATTTTTTTGCTATAGGCACTCCCTTAAATTATGTTACCCAAATAATGTTACAGTCCAAATTGTGTATTATTATTGTGTATTATTATTGTGTATTATTATTGTATATTTTATTTCATTTGTATTATTATTACTATTATAAAATAACTATTACGTATTTACTATATTTAAATAACCAAATGCTTTTATTTTTATTTTTATTATAATATTTTCTTTGCTGTAAATGAATACCAAAATCTTGTTATATCCCTCCTTATACAACATAATTGAAATATTTTGGATGTATCATGGATACTAATGTGTTTGTTATAGGTATCTCCATAAAAGATCTTTCCAAAATGATCTCATAGTCAAAATGATTTATTATTATTATTATTATTTGTACTACTACAGTAAAACTTCCGTTAACGGTCACCTCTATGTAACAGTCAATTTCTTCTGTCCAGTCGAGTATTATCCTAGTGTTATCCTACTTCTGTAGGACGGGTGCCTCTAAATAGCGGTCATTATTTACAGTCCCTTCGGTGACCGTTATATGGAAGTTCTACTGTATTATAATATTACCTTGGTGTATAAGCCATAATTAAATCACCTATATTGTTTTAATTTGTATCAATACATTTAATTATATTATTGTATAATTTTTACTATTCAAAAAATATAGAGGGTGTAACTTATGTCATTGTACGCGGTTTTTATTTTAACAATTATGGATCGATGATATGGAATTTCGTTAAAACAAAAAAAAGACGTTTCTTTATTTTTAACAGGATATTTTTTTATAACATATTTAAGTACACCAATAATAAAATCGACTTTATTTTTTCAAATGGTAACCACTATATTTTTTGATGGATTCTGGTAAAGCTTTTTTTCTGAACATTTTGACGGTCAAATGATCAATTTTGGTTCGCCTAGGTTATTAACTATAGTCCTCTAAAGTTTAGTATAACATGCATTAATACTTTTAACTTAGGTAAGAAACTTAATAATAAGAACATTATCTGTGTTTTGTTGGAAGTTATAATAAATGTATAATAAATGTAAATTAAAAATGCTCATAACTCACTTAAAAACTGATTTATCGTAAAAAAACTTCCAACATAACACAGATAATGTTCTCACTATAAAGTTTCTTAATAGGTCGATTCACTCTAATAAATTTTTAAGCTAACAGCATAAAACTTGAATTTCTGAGCGTAAATTTGGTATGTTACGCGTTTGTAAGACGGAGACAACACATGCGGGTGTGGCGTTCTCATTATAAAGGCACATAAACTTAGTATAATAGTGCGATTGACAAAGTAATGCATCTTAAAATTGTTTTTATTATATGAGGGCCCTTTTGAAATATATGAAATAAGAAACAGTAACGCAAATGATATATGATGCCGAATCGAGATTGATTCGTGGAACTACGTTTAATTGTATTATTCACCCCAAGTCGAAGAAACCTTGTATATAACTAAATTCAGGTATAGTAAACTTACAATCCCGTTTTTTAGTGAAAAAAAAAGTGGGTGTCGCTCTGCTGTACAATTGGTTACAAGTGGGACACTATAATGGATTGTGTTGAATTTGAATTCAATGATCTAATATCATTGTATAAGAAAAATGATTCTGAGACAGCCCGTGATATAAGTATATAACAAAGTATATTTGATGATATATTATTGTGCATAAAGTAATTTATATATAAACTATTTACGCTAAACATTGCTTTAAAATTTCAATCCTTAGCTATACAATTTGAACAAATTATTAATTACTAACTACAAAATTGTTTTTAAATTTGATACATTTTGTTTTAACAATGTATTAGGAGCCTTGTATTATAGTTTAATGCATTTTGACCCAACAAATAAAATTTTATTAACATTAAATAAATAAATAAGTTTTATACAAAAAAAAAACTATAGAAATTGAAAAGTGAAAATATAACGTAGACAGCTCAAAACGAGTCGAAATAATTTGAAAATTTTATCAGGCGTAGGAATTGATAAAAATATAAAATAAACATAATATGATGTACATTATAAGTATCTACGGTTATTCGTTTATGAAAATAAAATAAGAAAATCACTATACAAGAGAAATCGAGTAAATATTAAGTATTGTAAAAATTTGAACTTTAAACGCTCATAAAAATTTAATTTCACATTCCGGTAGACATTTTTATTTCATGTTAAGGTGGATAAACTTATAAGAAATTTTGTATAATTTTTTCAAAATCTGAACTTTAAGTGATTATAAAAAAAAATAATTACTATAGATTTTTCATATTTTTTGACTGCCATTATAATTATATATTATATGTCTTGTATTAAATTGTAAAACTTTTTGACCAAACACAATACATTTTGTTGAAATTTATAGAAAAAAAACTAAACAAATTAAAAACTGATAATGTTGAGCAATAGTCAGGCAGAACGTATGAGTGCAATGACGGCAGCGCTCAGCCGAGCTCCAGCCACATTGCCGCCGCGAACAACCGACCGTTCTTCACGCGTGAAACTCATAACGACTATATTTAACGACTGCATTTAGTTTGAATTTTGATAAAATTTAATGATTATTTTGTAGTTAAAAATTTATAAAATTTTCACATTTTATAGCTAGGGATTGAAAATTTAAAATAAGCTAACAATAATATCATCAAATATACTTGGTCATATCATAGGCAGACTGACTATTTTCGCTCAGAATCTTTTTTCTTATACAATGATATTATATCTTTGAATTCAAATTTAACACCATACATTACAGTGACCCACTTTTAACCTACTGTACATCAGTGTGACATCCACTTACCCACCTTTTTCTTATTGGCGATCTATCAGGAATTGATTTATTGGTATACTTCTCTAACAAATCTTTTAATATTGGATTTTCAAGTTTATTAAGTGGTATATTAGCCGAAAGAAAGGCATTAGTCAAATCATAAGAAAATGGAGGTAGCTGATTTTCATTTATAAAGCTCTGCATTGTGGATACCTGTTGGTCTGATTTAGTTCCCGGCGACGTAATCCTTGTGCGTGTTCATCTCGGGAAATGTGTTGTATAACGGTAAATTTTTTTTCAGAAGCCACTTTTATTTCACATATTTCGCAAAATAATATTTCACCGTCTGTAGAAAAAACTTGTTTACCGAATTCATTCACATATTTCGTTAATCGATTTGATTTCGACATTATTACTTTCGGCATATTAAACTTATGAATCACACGAAAAAACACGACACGACGAAACACAACAAATGCTGTCAAGAGTTCGAGACTACGACCACGGACGTACTAATTGGTTACTAAATTCAGTAATACTTATCTAAGCCTAGCGATGATAAAATTGCTATCGACGATAACTTGTACCTATGTATTGTGTAATAAAAATAATAATTCATATATGATAATAATAATAGGTATATAACGGTGATAATTTTCGGGGAAAAGCCTGGCTGTGATGAAAATATATGAATATAATATAATATAATATAATTTATTGTCGGAGTACACAGATATACAGAAGTTAAAGGTAAATAATAATAAGATCGGATATATATATATATATAATATAATAATAAGTATAATGATACGATGTACAATAGTGTTTCTAGGCGTAATATAAATGAACGACCAACTATGTATACTCAGCTACACTACACAAGACATATATTTTGTATATGTAGTATTAATTATTATTATATACTTTGTATATTAGTAGCTATAGATCAGTTAGTCGTATTTTCTTATTCAAGCCAGAAAACAAAACATTATGTTTTTTATTTATACTGAAAAAAAACGGTAATCTTTATAGCTATAAACTGCCTATTTGCTTATTTGTTCGTCCCTATATATTATAGGTCATTGTTTTTAGTACCTATCGTAATTCGTTATATAATATGATATACTTAAGTCCTGTTAAAAATTTGATTTTTTTGTTTTGTTTTTAAATTTTACACTTTACTTTTTTTTTTTAAATTACACAATTATTATCAACTTATGTGGAACATTATTACATTTTCAAGTATTTTTACCAAGTGATAACATTACCAACGTTTACATTTTCCGACGCGTAACTCGGGGCCTGTTCTTGCTAGTCTATATTCCTTGACATTTGTATTGACGCGTAAATAGAGTTGCCTTTTTGGAGTTTATAAGGCGCACACGTGTTGCGTCGTTTATTCCGCGGACTTCAGGATCACATTTTGTTATCGTTAATGTCGTATAAATAACGCACCATATAAGTGCTGTTAACGTGATGCATACACATTTCATTAACCTGAGGCTAATATAAGTTCAAATAAAATTATAATTATTTACATATCGTACAATTAAGTATAAAAAGGTGGCAAAATTAAATAAATATCGGTAAAGAATAGCAGCATTAAAATGTTTGCTTTGGCCGGAAAATATCAAACGATATCTATATAGGGATAATTTTTGCTAAATTATCTGAACATTTTATACATTTTTAATTAAAAAATAATTCGCAATATTTTCGTGATTTTGATGAATTTTGTCAACATTTAAACTATAAATAGTTATAGTGAATAATCTGGCCCCTATAGGCTATAGCTATACAATAATGTAAGTGTAAGTATATATCATATTGATACATAATATTATATATATTTATATATATATATAATATATATACATATCAGCAAAGGTTGAAAGTTGGATGAACGAAAACAATGTTAATTACGTTAGTTAAGTTAAAAGTCTACGTTAAGAATGTTAAGCTTTAAGTTAATAGTTAACTAACAATATATTAACTTTGCTTAAAGCTTAAAGTTAAGACGGAGAAAAATAATCATACAATATTCAGTTTAAAAAAGGTGGACAAGTGGGTGTTGCTTTGCTGTACAGAACTTGACGAGTATGTCGTTGTTATGGATGTGTTATAATATTTGAATTCAATAATAAATCATTGTATACGAAAATCGATTATAAGCGGAGACTTTGTGTTAGCCTAGCATACTTTTATAAATAATCCAATTTAAATATTGAAGAAAAAATTAATAAAAATCAAAAATATCTTATGGTTATAAATAGCTTGGCCTTCTGGTGATTTTTTTCTGGTCGATAAAGATAGACAAATTTGTTAGGAACCTTCAATTAAAGTTTCTAATGTTAGCATGAAAAGAAAAACTTTTATGAATTTCTAATTGAAAAATAATTGTGTTATAATCTAGCCGTTGACTTAACCGCTTAGAATTATAAAGTTGCAGGTAGCAAGACCGATGTTGATTGGATTAATAGGATTTTGTTGACATAATAATAGTCAGGTGTTGAAGTATAAGTTGAATTTATTAACTGTCACAGAAAACTCTCTAAGTCCGAAAATTAACACAATGTTCATAGAGTCCAGCGTGAAGGTGCTCGCCAGTAGATATGATTTTTTTTTGTGTAGATTAGACCTTTGGGAAGAAGATATATTAATTTAAAAAGGGTTAAATTTGTTTTTTTTTGTTTATCGGATTTTAGTACGGTTAGGTTAGGTTAGGATTTTGTATTAATTGATTATATTAATCCACTGTAGGTGGAATTAAGTAAAAACGACAAACGATTTAATCACTAATACTGTTATAAACTAGCAATTGAGGTAACTGCTTAGTTTATAAGTTGCAGGTAGCAAGACCGTTGTAAGTATTTCTCAGGTAGGTTTGACAAAATAATTAGACTTGTTGAAAAGTTTAAGTTGTTTATTAAATTTCTTCTGCATAAAATACTCTAAGTCCAAATTGACAAAGTTGTTATGTTGTCTCTCGTGAAGGCGCTCGTCTGTATTATGGTGTAACACGTCTAATCTACAGGCCGTTTCGGGTCTGGTTTTATAGGGCCTCCTGCTCTCCTACTTCCCCCTAGTCTATCGATATATCTGTGGACTTGTTATCGATACATTCCCACGCCTGGTTATTCCAAGAATCGTGACCTGTTATCGTGTTTGCAATATATGTTATACGCCATCCGTCACTATTTAGATACTATGAATTATATATATATATATATATTATATATGTATATTTCATAACAATATCTAAATATTATATTCATACATTTATGATTCAAGCGAAGTTGTAGGACCTTTTGAAATGTGGTTTCAATATCGCATTGCCCTCTCGTTATATTCCCATAGGTTTTCTAAAGGATATATGACTTTGATTTATTTAGCCAAATTTCTGTGTGCTAATATTTATCTAGTCTTTATGTTGTCTTATGTAGCCGAAGGCGAAACGATCACAATAATATATCATGCGTATTATTGGGTTCGTTACAACTTTCTTGATAAGTTTAGGTGATGTTGTTCATCCCCATTAGAATGTGATCTCAAGGTTGCCTTGCGTTCTTGTTGTATTTTAATTAGATTCATGAAACTGTTTTAAATTACATACTATTCTTTATCTAATCTTTTACGTTGTCTAATATACTTTAATGCGAAACGATCACAATAATATAGTATGTATATTATTGGGTTCGTTACAATTGAAAAAAAAATATATATAAATAGCTGTTTTAAAATTCTACCATGTATGAAAAATGGTCATCTTAACGTTTGGTGAAAACTTCAACTGTCTAGGGTTATTCATTTTTGAATTATAAAAAATTTGAATTACAACTGCTCCACTGTGCATTATTCCTGGACCGTCACTACATACACGACTCACACCAAATTTTTTTATGACTATTACCTTAATTTTTTTCAGTCACATAATGATAAAATAATATTATAAAATTATAATCGATGTTATTGTTTATCTCATATCGTTAATGTTTAGGACGTAGATGCAAGTACATATAGGGGCAAGTGCGTCGCTAGGGCACAAGCTAATCATGTGTTGCTTTAGAGCGGGATACAATTTTAAAGAAATTGAAGGCAGCAAAATTAAATAAATATCGGTAAAGAATAGCAGCATTAAAATGTTTGGTTAAGAGAGGAAAATATAAACAAAGTCTGTATAGGGATATTTTTTCCTAAATTATTTGAACATTTTATACATTTTTAACTACAAAATGATTTGCAACATTTTCGTGATTTTGATGAGTTTTGTCAACATTTTAACTATAAATGTTTACAAAAAAAAATTTACGGTAGAATTTTTAGTATTTTAACAACTTATGAGGAACTCTGTATGAGATTTTCAAACTGTTTGAGACAGAAAAAAATGTTTTATATATTTATAGAAAAGAAACTATAGAACCTATAAGAATTTATAAAAAAAAACGTTTGGAGAAAATGTTGATAATGTACAGTTATTTATTGTTGAATTACAACAAAAGAAAAAAATCGTTCGATGAGAAATCGTTGTTATGTCAACATTCTAATAACATTGCCAACGTTTACATTATCCAACGTGGAACTCGGTCACTGTTCTTGCTAGTAAATCTACGAATTGACGCGTAAATAGTAAAACGTTGCCTTTTGGAGTTTATAAGAGGAGCACATGTGTCTATACGACTCTACCACAGACTTCAGGATTACATTTTGCTGTCGTTTATATCGTATAAGTGACTCACCATGTAGGTGCTGTTCACGTGGGAAATTTTAAATAAAATTATAATTATTTAAATATCTTACAATTAAGTATAAAAAATAAAAATCGCTCTGAAGTTCGATCACAGTGGAAAGAGTTTAACCAATTTACAATAGACAATATTAATATATTGTACATAACTCGGATGAATAGTCATGAAAACGTTACGCCCAGTATATAATAGTGATAACTGATAGTGGATATAGTGCAGGGTCAGTGAACATAAGGCACACGTTGACCAAACTTTAACAGATAGATAAAAAATAAAAATGGAAAATATCTCATGGCTATATTATATACTTTCCAGTGAACTTTTTTCTTTTTAGTAGAGGTAAAAACTTGTTGGGAAGCTTATATTAATATTTTTAATCTTAGTTATGAAAAGAACTGAAAAATAATTAACAACATTTCAAAGAGTATAAGATATATAAAAGATATAAATAGCTCAAAAAAATGACAAAATTGTTTGAAAATATTAACATGCATTGAAAATTGCTATTTTAACATTTGGTGAACATTTCAAGTGTTCACGGTTATTAGTTTTTTAAACACAACAAAATATCAAAATTTGATAGATGAAAATTCGTTAAGTTACCGATACAAATCCAATATCGTAAAATTTTTAAATTCAAACTCTCATAAAAAAATTAAGTGATTTTCCGGTAAACTTTTTTTGTAGGAAAATTTGTGGGGAATCTCCTATCAAAATTTCTTATGTAAGCTATGAAAGGAAATTTTTTTATGCATATATTATCACATTTATGTGTTTAAAAATCTTAAAAATATTTAAAATAATAAACTTAAATATATTATGGTATATACTATGCACTAATACAATCTACGGTTTTATGTGGAATTTCTTTTAGGGATTCTGTTTATCAAAACCATCTCAGACAGCAATTTTTTGTTTAAAAATATTATTATAACATTTTAATAACGAATAATATTAGTATAATGTTATTATAATAATCTCTATATAGAAAAATAAATCCCTGTTTCCCTTGGTCATCGCATCACGCGTGAACGGCTACACCGTTTCGCTGATTATTTTTTTGTTGTGTTCGTTATTGTCAGGAAAAGGTTCTTATGTAAGACAATTTTAGGAAAATCTTCCAAAAAATTAGAAAATTTGGATGTTCAGAAAAAAATAAACTAAATAATAAAAATTTAGCTGCAGATTAAGATAATAATAGTGCTTGCTATTGGTTACGGGCATGGTTGTTGATTTGTATTATTATTTGTTGTCAATATATATATATATACATACTGCCGTCATAAGCAAAAACGCCGTAACTCCCAAAAAAATAAAAAATGAGGTTATAAACAAAAAATTATTGTGAATTTCGGCTTGTGTAGATGAATATGCCGTATGTCTGAAATATTACTCCAAACATAATATAATACAATCAATAATCAAATAACTTAAACGCCGTAAACCGTAGAAAAATTCATGGGTACTAGGTAATAACGTCGTAAAATCACCATACTAAGCATTAACACAGTAAGTAATATTGAAGATACGGCATTTTATCTTGGTACATAATACAAATTTTAATTGGCGGCATTTTGGCTTAGTAACACGGACTGGTTTACTTATCGCAAAGCAAGTCGACTATCGGAACATTTTATTTATAATAAACTTATTCGATATTTAATTATTTTTCTACGGTGGAGTTTAGTTTACATTGTATCGTTGCCACGTTCAAATGTAATAATTTTTAAATTTTTAAAATGAATAATGAAAATGATGAACCTTTCTTTTACGATCCAAATCTTCTGGTTGTACCTGCCTCACCAAGTAAGCATCGGTTATAATTATGTTTTTTAATATTTCAAAACAAACTTTCAGAAACCAAAAGAAAACGTATGACTTTGATGATTTTTCCATTGCTATTGGCAACTCAAATAAATCTAAAGTTGTTGTAAAAAAAATGGAACACTCCGACTTTTTTTTATGGAAGGATTATAAAGCTCAGCAAAAATTGACCAAATCAACAAATCGTATTTTACTCAAAGATGTAGTATCTGTTCAAGTTCAATGTGAAATTTATATTGTTCACTAAAAGCGATTACGATGAAGAATATTCAGAATTAGACTTTTTAAGAAAAAATGTTATGAAAATCAATGGAATGCCGCATCCAATCTAATTAACGAAACCACGAGGGGTTTTACAAGAAAAAAGCGATAGTATCCTACAAAATCTGTCTCAAGTTCTCCCAGCCAACTGAAAAATTTTTTGGGAAAATATTCCAACATGCTAATTATTATAAAAATTATGTATTATAAAGTATTTTTTTTTATTTATAAATTGACTTAAAAATAATATTTTTGTTTTGTGAATTCTTTAAAATTAAAATGTATAAATAATTTTATCATATCAGAAATGGTTAATTACGAGTTACGGCATTCTTGCTTTTGAATAGTGTAGCAAAAGTTTATACCAATACTAAGGTACAACGAGTAAAGTAAAATATCTTGTTAATTATTAATTTAATCATATTTATTATTGTTTCATTGCATTCGTTGGGTAAAATTACATAAGAAACCATATATCATATTTAAATAATTAGAATGTACAAAGTGTTATGGTTTTATGAAAATACAAAATACAAAAACGCGTTTTTCTCAAAATCGTTTTTCGGTGACCTACGGCGTTTTCGCTTATGACGGCAGTATATATATATCTTCTAACTATTTAAATGTGAAATGAAAATCTTTGTACAGGGTAAACTCTGAAACTACTTATCGGATCTTATTGATTTTATTCTTTAAACGAATGATTATATCACGGAGAAGATTTCTATGATGGAAAATTTTAGGAAAATCCACTGGAAAAGTAGTAATCTGGATGTCAAAAATACAACAATGACGCAACAGGTTAGGTTAAGATTTCGTATTAAATGATTATATTAATCCACCATATTATGTAGAATACATATATTATATTTGAACAAAATTTGAGTTAATATAATATGTACAAAAATTACTTGTTAAATTCAGAAAATAGTGCCCCAAGTGGGTTTAAGTAAATTATATAATAGGTTTTTCATAAGTCGAAATTCAGTACAATATGGGGCATTAATATTTTTATTTTTCCCATTGTTATTCCTATCATATATTTTTTGTTTGATTGCAAAATATATAAATTAAATACGTGAAATTCCAGTGTCCCCGGCTAGACATACAACAACAATAATATTATTGTATTCAATACAAATATTCTGTTGTTATCTTTACAATATTTAAAATCACTTTGGTAGTGTTGCAGCATAACATTTTAAACATAAGTATTAATTTGTATTAATTTATTTTATTTTTAATGTCTATCGTTTTGAAAAGCTCCGAAAACTTACACTAATACTCATTGAATTAGTCGTTTTACATAAAAATTGATAGTAAAAAATATGTTCGGACGTGTGTTAAATGTACTACTCTATATTATAAATTATTATAATCCTGCATACATTTCTGTTAATTACGTTTTAGTTATTTAGTCCAACTTGAGCCACTGTTATTCAACCCTGGTTTTTAATATTATTTACATATTATAACACCTACTTATTTAATTGGTAAACAAGAAAGTTACCTACCTATTATTTAATACCTAACAAGAATGTTATTATTTTTTGATTTTATTATTTTATTTTTATTATAATGCAAAATTTTTTAAATTTTTTTTAATGTTAATATAATATGTACAAAAATTACTTGTTAAATTCAGAAAATAGTGCCCCAAGTGGGTTTAAGTAAATTATAAAATAGGTTTTTCATAAGTCGAAATTCAGTACAATATGGGGCAGGCAGAAAAATACAAAAAAAAACATAGAAGGAATAATTTGTATGGTTCAAATGCAACAGAAATTAGTAAATCAAACCTTAACTAAAAATAAATGTTACATTGAAAATACCTCTAGATTAATTAATCTTAAAGTTATTTACCATGGAATTTCAAAACTGACCCAAGTTAGCCCGTCTTACGATAGGTACATGGAAAAAATAATCAAAAATTTGGCGAGGGCGAGAATTAATCTTCTCAATTCACGGGCTTCCATCGCAGTGGAAGGGAGATATCTTATCGAGCGGCAGTAGTTGTTCAATGATACACTACTGCAGCTCACAAGACAAACTTCCTAACCCGCTCACTACACCACAACAGTGGCCAGCCGTGCTGCCGGCTAGTGCTTAGCGCCCCATGTATACCAGAACACTTGATCGTAATATATATATGAACGATTGTGCCAAGGTACGTTACAAGTGAGAGTATAATTTTGAAGCTGAATAGCGCGATCTAACGGTGTAGGTGAGTGCGGCTACTCCGCGATTTCATATTTTAGAAAACAGAGCGTTATCATTAACGGATACGGGGAAAAAAGTAGTGGTTAGTAAAGGTTTGAAATCAGGGTTTTCTATTAGCTTAAATTGTCCTCTAAACAATAGTATATAATTTGGTTGCAGCAAGTTGCGGCACAATTTATACATAGCACCAATTATATTTAAAAAATATAATATTTGTACTTTCAAATTAGAGAAAAATTATAGTTCACAATAAAACCAAACGACACCAAAATATACCAAAAATTAAAGTACTTCTAGTGGTTCGATTTAAATGTAAAAATATTTTAATTGGTCGACAAGTCTACTTTGCATCGGTCGGAGCATATTTTTTATATTTTCGATATTTTTAATATATTCAATATCAAAAATTTATAAATTTATAAAATATAAAATATTTATTATTGTCAAGAATTTGCTAAAATTGAAAAAGTGCTCCGACCGATGCAAAGTAAACTTGTTTACCAACACAAACATCTTTACATTTTTTAAATCGAACCACTAGAAGTACCTTAATTTTTGTCAGTGCTACGGCTATTTTACGTCCATAAATTGGTTTTCTAATGACTTTAAATGACTTGTGTGTGTGCGTGCGTCCGACCATAAACTAGATAAGAAATGACAAAGAAGTGTAAATTGATGCGGATCCCGGTTGATGGTAGGGGAGTATACACACACTTATGATCATTTACTACACATACGACGACGATCAGTAATCGCAGGAACGAAATAATTGCCTAAACACAACTCCTTAAAAATGACACATTTGCAAGGGCCTTAACCCTCAAAACTTTTAGTATTTCCATAATTTAAAAATAAACTATTATTGCCATTATTTTTAATATTTGTAGCTTAGCGTAAGTTTATACAAGTACATTAAACATTATAATTTCATTCTTATTAGTTATTATTATAAATCCACGATATTATGTTGCAAGTTCTGTTTTCTAATTTTTCTTTTTATGTAGGTACCGATGTAGCGTAGGTACATTTATTAATATATAAAAATAATTATATTGTAGTAATTTATTTACAGCCTTATTATTATTTAAAAGAACTGTATTACAATTTTGAATAGTCCTATTTTTAGACATAAGTGGTACGTGACAGATTAATAATATACAAATGAGTGGTACGCGAAAAAAAAAAGTTTGAGAACCTTTGTTTTAGATCTATAATCTGTGGTTAATTACACGTCATACCTACTCCACAATGTCACATTTAATGTAATTGATGTACCAATCCAAGCTATTTAGAATGTCGATTTTCAATTATCAATTTCAAAGAACCTTAAAATTAAGATATTATTTACAAAATTCCGTGAAATAACTGCTACATTTGTATTAATTTCAGGCATATCAGATTTTAAACACAAAAAGTTTATCCTAAACAGCTTATTATGATCTAGAAACTTGTGAATTCAATAATCAATAGTCGTTGATACATTAGTAGGTAACCAAACAATATTAATTTTTAATATTTAACTCGTACTTACGAAGTACGAAGGAATAATAGATATTATAGGTACAAAGCATTAGTATATTTTATACTACAAAATATAGAAAATAATAGAAAATAATATGTGCAAGATAGTCACTTTGTAGAGTTAATAAATATGAACAAAAAACCGTTTTGAAATCGGTTGTATTTTGAATGAATTGAAGCAACTTATAAATTAAAAAAATACAGCCTAATATTGTAAAATTGTATGGTTTTCACACTTTGATAACTAATGCTTACCTAATAGGTAATAAAGAATAAACTAGGTAGGTACTCTTTGAAATTGTGTATTATATTTTTTTATAATATTATTCAATCTGTCTACCACTGCTATGCACAAGCTAATTTTATAGGTCAATAAAACCAACTCAGCAGTTCATGGTGGATATATTATTAAATAATATTATACTAAAAATATAATCCCAAGCAGTGACGGACTGAACTTAAATTTTAAATTACGCATTTTCATAATAAATTAAGTACTTTTAAAAAAAAATTGTATGTTTGATATACATATTTTATAAGTGCGTGTAGTACCCATAATTATATTACCAATGTCCAATACACTACTGCTAATAAGTGGTGGTAAATTACTCATCTTTCTCAATGTCGTATTTTAATTTTAATGTAAGCATGAAACCTTTGATATATCAATCCAAGCTGTTTAGGCCTTATGGAGTCGATTTTCAATTATCTATTTTAATGAACCTTGAGATGAAGATATTATTTACGAAATTCCGTGAAATAACTGCATTACGAATTTGTTTTAATTTCAGTCACATCAGATTTTAAACATAAAAAGTTATTCCTAAAAAGCTTACTGGTCTAGAAACTTGTGAATTCAATCATTTTTTTCGAAATGTATAATCATCGATATTCATATTACTTCAGGAATCATTTTTAATTTTCTCGACTTTTAGTACTTATCTTTATAGTTCAGCAAACAGAAATATATTTAATTTTCCTATACGTATTGACATGTGTGTGAGTGTGTGAGAGTTAAAAGCGATAACGAACTACACACACCAATGTTTATTTACTGCTCACACATTGACATATCCCAAATGTACGTGTCATATAAATTGCCTAAATATTAATCCTTAAAACATGCTACGCTCCAAGGCTATACAATATTCATAAATTGGATAACATTAGTTTTGTGCATTTCACGAAAATATCAAAAAAACATATTTTTTGTGTAGTAAATTGCCATTTTCACGAAATGGATACATTTCATGAAGTGGACGTCTAGTTTATGAAAATAGTGATTTCACTAAGTATCTAGAAAAAGGACAAAAAAATTAAACACTTAGGTATTTTAAAAAAAAAATGTTTTACAAATAAGTTGGGTAGGTATAGCTAACAGAATGACTTATCTTGTACCTACCAAAAGAAAATTGTTCATTATAATTATTGATTATATATTATTCAAAATATTATTACTCCACCCTATATGGGTATTGTCCTTTGAAGTTTGGGACCATTCAAGAACCGTTATTGACTAGTATTCAGCTATGATATCTATGTATTAAGCAGAGTCCAGTTAACTGGAAATATTACCCTACACCTGCATTATCGCAATTTAATAATTACTTGGTGAGGGAATTTCTATAAAAAATTATATTATTAGTTATTGAAAATGGGGATTTTTTTAAAACCAATGTAATAAAAAACAATTACTAATAACAAATACCTACTGTGTTATACAAATGAAATGTTTTTTATATATTCAACCAAAAAACCAATTTTAATTTTAAAATATTAATCGTATGCATTATGTGCACTATGTGCATAGTGCCGATTTATGACACTTTGAGTCCCGATGTAAAAAAAAAATTGGCGACTCCGACTACTCACGAGGAATACAGGAGATAGACCCTTGTGAACTTATTAGATTTTGAACAAAGAAACAAATCTGTTGGTTTTACAATAAAGTCTGATTTTTTAAAAAAATTATTTAATAATTTCATGAACCTCCTCCCCCATACTAAGAGATAAAATTGAGTGTATGCCAGTCTTTTTTTTAAAAATATTTATATATTTTTTATTTATTATATATAAAACTATATTATTATAAACTATTCAAATTAGTATTATATTTGTTCAATATACATGGCTGTTTATAAATAATTTGAATGAAAACAATTTTTGTTTAGTATCTTGATAGTTAAACTGTTGATAAAGGTATAGCTACCTATTTATTTCTATTAATTATTAAAAATTGTAGTTATTATTTTATTAAGTTTTAATACGATCCTACGTTGAAAAAGTATAAAACTTTAAAAATTATAACGATAAAAATATAAAAAATAATATATAATTTTTAAAAATGTTGTTGACTATAAACTAAATAAAAATACTTTTTTTCAAAAACAATTATACTTTTTCAAATAATGACTTCATTATAAAAGAATCATCTGGTATGGGGCTCCGCAAAATTCTACACAGGGCCCCAAAATCTATTGGGCCGGCACTGCTAAGGTGGGTTAATCATGATTCATGTTGAATAACTTACGGATAACGGATAACTGATACATTTTTGAATAAATTAAAAATTCTTCAGTCTTTTGGCTTACTGTTAATATCAGATTATATTATCATTATTTTGGTTTTTAATTAAACATTTTTCTGGCTATACAATAATACAGAATTTTAAATTTAAATATTTTATTTTTGAATCAAATAAATACAATTTTAAGAAGTTGGACAAGTGGGTACCGCTCTGCTATACAGTAGTTGTCAAGCATGTCGCTGTAATGGATGTGTTATATTTGAATTAAGGGGGCTCCGGTCGATGAAAAAAAAGATACTTTTATACCAAAAAGCCAACAAATTTGGAGGAATTTGGTTTGACATATTTTAATTTTGATTAGCAAGTTTACTATGTTTGGCCTGAGGTGGTTTTTAATATTCCAATTATTGTTGGAGTCATAATGAATAATACAAATACAAAAATATCATATTTTTATTCATGAATATCACAGCTGAAAAAATATATAATATTCAAAATCACATCGACCGAAATATAGTATAGGTAGTAAACTTGGTAGTCAATGAAAATCAGTTTTGAAAATTGAAATCCATCAAACCGAATTCCGTCAGTTTTGTCTGGATTTTTGGTCTAAAAAACATTTTTCTAAATTGAAAAAAGTTTATCTAATTTAATATAATATCCTATGCCTGCGCGTACGGAAATTAATTGACGGCGAATTACTACTTTTTTCATCTTTTTGTTTGTTTTTCTTGACGCTTTCTAAAACTACATGGAATTTTTATTTTGTCCTCCAAAAGTACTAACAGATTCGAACCCAAAATGTTGATGATAGATAGAAAAAAAACACACATAATTGTAAATACAATATATAATAGGTATATTCTTTCGCTCCACTCAGAATCTAAAACGTGCCTCGATCGATCCCTCATACATGTTGTGGAATGTAAGAATATTTTGTGTGCCAATCAAGAAAATCATTGCGACGTACCTACTGTTAGAATATTAGAATTGTCTGGTTGAGTGAAAATGAACATATTCGCTATACCTATCACAAAATTGTTTTCTTACATGTGCGTTCGAGATCCCTCCAGAACGCATACTACTGCTAACGATAATTTACGACTTATACAACTATACTACAGTCTACATGGCTGATTGATGACCGAAAAAATAAAATGCTGCATTGCTGCATTGCTGCCTATAATATTATGTTCGTTAGAATCCAGTAGTATCCATATCCCTTTACAATAAAACACCGTAAAATACGTTTGCGTTATTATTCGAATATTATTATTTATTAGTAATCCACAAATATATATAGAGAACGATACTTGAACGTCGCTCGTTTTTTGCAATTATAACGTGAACGTGAACGACGCGTTTATATTTTTAATGAATTTGATCGATTTTTAAGACGTTCAATTATTTATCTACCATTTAATAAATATTATATTATGTATAAAATGTATTAATTAACTATATTATAATAATAATATTTTTATTTTTCCCATTGTTATTCCTATCATATATTTTTTGTTTGATTGCAAAATATATAAATTAAATACGTGAAATTCCAGTGTCCCCGGCTAGACATACAACAACAATAATATTATTGTATTCAATACAAATATTCTGTTGTTATCTTTACAATATTTAAAATCACTTTGGTAGTGTTGCAGCATAACATTTTAAACATAGGTATTAATTTGTATTAATTTATTTTATTTTTAATGTCTATCGTTTTGAAAAGGTCCGAAAACTTACACTAATACTCATTGAATTAGTCGTTTTACATAAAAATTGATAGTAAAAAAGGTGGATAAGTGGATGTTGCTCTGCTGTACAGTAGGTTACAAGTGGGTCACTGTAATGGATGGTGTTAAATTTGAATTCAATAATATAATATCATTGTATAAGAAAAACGATTCTGAGCGAAAACGGTCAGTCACCCTATGATATTACCAAGTATATTTGATGATATTATTGTGAATAAAGTAATTTATATATAACCTATTAACGTGGAGCCTTGTTTTAAATTTTCAATCCCTAGCCATAAAAGTTAAACATTTTATAAATTTTTAACCACAAAATAATCAATAAATTATAAATTTGATAAATGTTGTCAAAATTTGAACTTTAAATGCTTATAAAAAAAAATTGTGCATATGTATTTTTTATATTTTTCAACTGCTTTTAAAACGATATATCAGGAGTCTAATATTAAATTTTCACGCTTTTTTACCCAACAAATAAAAATTTATTGATATTTATAGAAAAAAAAACTAAAAAAATTGAAAACTGACAATGTCCGTAAACAGCTCAAAAAGAGTCAAAATATTTTCAACATTTTATGGTGTATAGAAAATGCTAATATAAACATTCAGTGAAATTTTCAAGTATCTACAGTCATTCGTTTTTTAATTACAATAAAATAAGAAAATTGTTACATGAGAAATCGAGTAAATATCAAATGTTGTAAAAATATAAATTTCAGACGCTCATAAAAATTTAATTTAAGTTTCTTCTAGACATTTTTTTTTTGATAAAGGTAGACAAACTTATGAGTAATCTTATATTACATTTTCAAATCTTAGATTTAAAAAGAAAAATTTTTATGAATTCTCATCAAAATAATTTGCTATTTTTCGTGATTTTTCCGTATTTTGTCAAAATTTGAACTTTAAATGCTTATAATTAAAAACTGTGACTAAGGATTTTTAATTTTTTTCATCTGCCTTTGAAACAATAAACTAGGAGCCTTCTATTAAATTTTCAAGCTTTTTTACTCAACAGATAAAATTTTATTGATATTTATAGAAAAAAAAACTAAAAAATTGAAAACTGACAATGTCCGTAAACAGCTCAAAAAGAGTCAAAATATTTTCAACATTTTATGGTGTATAGAAAATGCTAATATAAACATTCAGTGAAATTTTCAAGTATCTACAGTCATTCGTTTTTTAATTACAATAAAATAAGAAAATTGTTACATGAGAAATCGAGTAAATATCAAATGTTGTAAAAATATAAATTTCAGACGCTCATAAAAATTTAATTTAAGTTTCTTCTAGACATTTTTTTTTTGATAAAGGTAGACAAACTTATGAGTAATCTTATATTACATTTTCAAATCTTAGATTTAAAAAGAAAAATTTTTATGAATTCTCATCAAAATAATTTGCTATTTTTCGTGATTTTTCCGTATTTTGTCAAAATTTGAACTTTAAATGCTTATAATTAAAAACTGTGACTAAGGATTTTTAATTTTTTTCATCTGCCTTTGAAACAATAAACTAGGAGCCTTCTATTAAATTTTCAAGCTTTTTTACTCAACAGATAAAATTTTATTGATATTTATAGAAAAAAAAACTAAAAAATTGAAAACTGACAATGGCCGTAAACAGCTCAAAAAGAGTCAAAATATTTTCAAATTTTTATGGTGTATAGAAAATGCTAATATAAACATTCAGTCAAAATTTCATGTCCCTACGGTCATTTGTTTTAGAGTTACATCAAAAACCAAAATCGATTTTCTCGAAAACAGATTTTGCGTAAAAATTCCCGTTTTTCCTTAATTTTTCTTTTGTTTTTCACGTCGCTTGTGAAAACTACTGGGAAATTTTTACTTTTGACCCCCCAAAGTACCAACTAGATTCACTTTCCTATCAGAAAAGTTACTATTGAAGAAAATCCAAGCACTTTTACTGTCCTAAAAGGTGATGACAGACACAAAAATAAAAAAAAAAATAAAAAAAACACACATCATTGTAGAATCAATACATTCATCGCTTCGCTCAGAATCTAAAATATGTTCGGACGTGTGTTAAATGTACTACTCTATATTATAAATTATTATAATCCTGCATACATTTCTGTTAATTACGTTTTAGTTATTTAGTCCAACTTGAGCCACTGTTATTCAACACTGGTTTTTATATTATTTACATGAAAATATTCCAACATGCTAATTATTATAAAAATTATGTATTATAAAGTATTTTTTTTTATTTATAAATTGACTTAAAAATAATATTTTTGTTTTGTGAATTCTTTAAAATTAAAATGTATAAATAATTTTATCATATCAGAAATGGTTAATTACGAGTTACGGCATTCTTGCTTTTGAATAGTGTAGCAAAAGTTTATACCAATACTAAGGTACAACGAGTAAAGTAAAATATCTTGTTAATTATTAATTTAATCATATTTATTATTGTTTCATTGCATTCGTTGGGTAAAATTACATAAGAAACCATATATCATATTTAAATAATTAGAATGTACAAAGTGTTATGGTTTTATGAAAATACAAAATACAAAAACGCGTTTTTCTCAAAATCGTTTTTCGGTGACCTACGGCGTTTTCGCTTATGACGGCAGTATATATATATCTTCTAACTATTTAAATGTGAAATGAAAATCTTTGTACAGGGTAAACTCTGAAACTACTTATCGGATCTTATTGATTTTATTCTTTAAACGAATGATTATATCACGGAGAAGATTTCTATGATGGAAAATTTTAGGAAAATCCACTGGAAAAGTAGTAATCTGGATGTCAAAAATACAACAATGACGCAACAGGTTAGGTTAAGATTTCGTATTAAATGATTATATTAATCCACCATATTATGTAGAATACATATATTATATTTGAACAAAATTTGAGTTAATATAATATGTACAAAAATTACTTGTTAAATTCAGAAAATAGTGCCCCAAGTGGGTTTAAGTAAATTATATAATAGGTTTTTCATAAGTCGAAATTCAGTACAATATGGGGCATTAATATTTTTATTTTTCCCATTGTTATTCCTATCATATATTTTTTGTTTGATTGCAAAATATATAAATTAAATACGTGAAATTCCAGTGTCCCCGGCTAGACATACAACAACAATAATATTATTGTATTCAATACAAATATTCTGTTGTTATCTTTACAATATTTAAAATCACTTTGGTAGTGTTGCAGCATAACATTTTAAACATAAGTATTAATTTGTATTAATTTATTTTATTTTTAATGTCTATCGTTTTGAAAAGCTCCGAAAACTTACACTAATACTCATTGAATTAGTCGTTTTACATAAAAATTGATAGTAAAAAATATGTTCGGACGTGTGTTAAATGTACTACTCTATATTATAAATTATTATAATCCTGCATACATTTCTGTTAATTACGTTTTAGTTATTTAGTCCAACTTGAGCCACTGTTATTCAACCCTGGTTTTTAATATTATTTACATATTATAACACCTACTTATTTAATTGGTAAACAAGAAAGTTACCTACCTATTATTTAATACCTAACAAGAATGTTATTATTTTTTGATTTTATTATTTTATTTTTATTATAATGCAAAATTTTTTAAATTTTTTTTAATGTTAATATAATATGTACAAAAATTACTTGTTAAATTCAGAAAATAGTGCCCCAAGTGGGTTTAAGTAAATTATAAAATAGGTTTTTCATAAGTCGAAATTCAGTACAATATGGGGCAGGCAGAAAAATACAAAAAAAAACATAGAAGGAATAATTTGTATGGTTCAAATGCAACAGAAATTAGTAAATCAAACCTTAACTAAAAATAAATGTTACATTGAAAATACCTCTAGATTAATTAATCTTAAAGTTATTTACCATGGAATTTCAAAACTGACCCAAGTTAGCCCGTCTTACGATAGGTACATGGAAAAAATAATCAAAAATTTGGCGAGGGCGAGAATTAATCTTCTCAATTCACGGGCTTCCATCGCAGTGGAAGGGAGATATCTTATCGAGCGGCAGTAGTTGTTCAATGATACACTACTGCAGCTCACAAGACAAACTTCCTAACCCGCTCACTACACCACAACAGTGGCCAGCCGTGCTGCCGGCTAGTGCTTAGCGCCCCATGTATACCAGAACACTTGATCGTAATATATATATGAACGATTGTGCCAAGGTACGTTACAAGTGAGAGTATAATTTTGAAGCTGAATAGCGCGATCTAACGGTGTAGGTGAGTGCGGCTACTCCGCGATTTCATATTTTAGAAAACAGAGCGTTATCATTAACGGATACGGGGAAAAAAGTAGTGGTTAGTAAAGGTTTGAAATCAGGGTTTTCTATTAGCTTAAATTGTCCTCTAAACAATAGTATATAATTTGGTTGCAGCAAGTTGCGGCACAATTTATACATAGCACCAATTATATTTAAAAAATATAATATTTGTACTTTCAAATTAGAGAAAAATTATAGTTCACAATAAAACCAAACGACACCAAAATATACTTTAATTCAAACATAATATGTTTATTGTAATATTATATATTTTAAATTGTTAAAGATGATCAAAAAATTACTCAAATACAAAACATTTTTAAAATCGAAAAAAATACAAATAAATAAATTGCGTCGAAATAAAGAAATTGGTTTCAGGACTTAAATACTTAATGAATGCACAATGCAAAATTAATTAAGTATCCGATAAATAAAATAATTGTATAAATAAATAAATTTGTCCTGCTAAGATTCTTTTTGGAACACTGCAACGTATGCGATCGTCGACATCGGCATACGGTAGGCGTATCAACACGCTAACGTTAACTTTAGAAAAATAAAATATCTAATCCGTTTGTTTGAATTTAATCAGTTAGTTTTATCGTTTGCAATAATAATTGTGTACTGAGTTTTTAAACTAAAAATAGAAAATTTTAAATTCATATTTTAGGAAAAAAGTGCATATTTACTGTTTTTAAAAAAAAATATCAGTTGTGTATTTTAATAATAATATTGTACCTATATATAACTCAATATTATTTAATGTAGGTATATATATAGCCATATAGGATATAGGTATTTATTGTTATCGTTGAAGTCGAATATTAATTTAACGACAACGGTTCGATGCATTAATGCACATATTTCAATCTCTGTCGTGCAATATTCCGGTCTTACTACCTATACATTATTCGAATTTTTTTTTAGCTATATGTTTTAGTTCAATAAAATGTTAAAATTCCATACAGTGTTGCATCATATTTTAAGTACCTATTATACCTATGGTACATTTATATGTCCATGTTCACGTTTCTATTAGTGCAAATTAATAGCACATTAAATGGTTATTTTTTTTTGGAATTTTGAATAATTTTGAATTTTAATGAGTATTTATCACATTTTTTTTGCATATTTTACAATTTTTATTCCTGCATATTTACATGCATATTTTTCCTTATACAACTTCCGAGCCCTACTTTATAAGTTCTTATATTATTTAACTTCATGTACTTACTGCTGTTATGTGTTGCTTCTATAATATGGTTATTTCTGTATTTCCCCGAATTAAATAACTACCTATATGATAACTATTCCGACGACCGATGCTCAAGGTATTGAAACCTAAAGTTATTAGTCCATTATTGTAAATTTTCAGGAGAGCCAAAAAACCGTTTTTCAACTATTTTTATTTTACTTAAATAGCTGGTGTAAATTCAATTTAATAATTATACCAACAAGGTTTGTTTTAAATAATAAGCTGTAATATTCTCAATAAGATGAATATTTTTTCTTTTAATTATAACTTACCTATAATTGTTTATTTTACGATTTAAATGAAATGTTTTGGACTTAGATCATTTTGCTCAATCACACAGTGGACTTGGACTCTATTAATCTCCATGTTAATTTTGATTATTTTGAAAATATTATATCATTGAGTGTAGTAAATACTAAATTTTAATATAGATAAAAATATTATAATACAATATTGAATAATTTACAATTTTTATGAATTTTATTAAGGTATTAGTAAAGTTTTATTGTATTCCAGTTAAATATAAAAATATTTTATCCCTATAAAAGGTCTTATTAGACCAATAAACAAAATTTAATTAAACAGTGTTGATAAAATTCAAAATAAGAACAAAACATATTTTAAAAACAAATCTTTATTAATTAAAACATAATAAATAAAAATGCATAACCATCTTGGTTTGATATTATAATCCAATATTAAATTTTTATAATAGTAAAAACAAAAACATAACATATTTAAAAAACAAATCTTTTTTTTAAATATAAAAAATAAAAACATTAAAATGTAATCTTGGTTAAGTATTGTAATAAAACATATCTTTTTTTCAGCATATTCATTTAGTCTATAATATCCTCTTCTTCTCTTGTCCCATTTTTTGTATTTTCAGTATGTGATAAGTTTTTAAAATAGTCATGGTATATAGGTGGTATCCATTTCAGTAATGTTTGGAGATTTTGAAATTTTAAGGTGTTAATAGGTTTCAATGTTGATCTAACTTGTGGAATGCTGTTAGGAATATCAATTATTGATTTATTATTCACTTTTCTTTTATTTCTGTTTAAATTAATTGTCTTGAACTCTGCTTCGTTGAAATCTGTCTTACAATAAAGTACACCTAAATTATCTTTTTTAGCATGTATCCAAAAAACTTTTGATATGTAAAATAAAATATCCCCATCATCATTTTTTTTTGCGAGAGACAAATGGTGCATTATTTCCATTATACAACTTTTCAAAATTTTTTAAATCTTCAATCTCCATCGAGTGTACTGTGATAGGGTTTTTTACACGAGCAGTTTCTACAAATTGTTCCCATTCTTTTGGAACTGAAAGGGATAGAAGAGGAAAACGTTTTTTTTTCCTTTCAATAACTGAATGCACACTGTCTACTTCTAAATGTGTATGACCTCTTAATAGAAATTTATGGTTTATTTCTTGAAGGTTAGGATATTTGAACAAAAACCAAAAATATGCCATAACTATTGTTAAGTTTCTATTTTGTCCTGCACAATTATCAGTCCAAATATTAACTTCATTTATAGTACATTTATGTTGAACTTCATTTTCAATCCACTTATATAAGACGGATGCAATTTCGTTTGCACCTCTAGCTGCTTTAGTCTCATCCCACATGAATGCAAATGATTTATTGTTGGTGCTATCCTCTGTTGTTTCATTCAACACCCATAATTTGCGAAGATAAAATGATTGGCAATTATGTAGAAAAGACATTTTTGCATGTCCATTGTTATGAATACTGTTGTATCTTTGTTTTCATTTGATTTAATTTTATCTTCTTTCTTTAGCTTGTACCTTAAAGTGGTTTAAACTAAATATTGGTCTCTTTGGTTAGCAATTATCAATTTTTGTTCTGCAGAATTTTCTTGTTTTTCAGATAATATTAAACGGTCACATTCATCACATGTATCATTGTAAGGAGGGTGAAAACTTAAGTTAAATTGTTCATTGAAAATTTTTCTATACATCCATTCTTTAGCTTGTAATGTAGATTCAATACAACTTTTCTCATATTCATCTATATAAGCTTGATACATTCTAGAAATATTCATATCAGGCCCCAAGTACTTTCGTTTTGTTCTTTCTCTAGAATAGTGGCTTGAATAAGATGGAAAGCTTCCTATATGGTTCTTGACATGTTCAATAATATTGTCTGAAAGTTTATTACTTGATGCATGTTTACCCCTTTGATCTGGCTCAGTTATAGCTGAGACAGAATTTTTTTTTTTAGTGATACACATAAAAATGTATTTGATATTGATAAAGTATTAAGAAACATAGTTTTACATACAACATTTTTTTTGTTATCAATTAATAAATTAATAACTCGTGTACTAGTCTTTTGAGCCTTAATTCCTGTTCGTAATCTATGCCTGTCTACATCTTTTATATCGATCAACATTGAAATAAATTGCCTTCTTGTATCCCATGATAACATTTTTTGCCAAAACTCTGTAAATATTATTGTTCTTGAACTTTCAGAGATTTTTGTATAACATTTCATTCGACATGTAACCAGACATGGGGAGGTCTTTTAAAGAAAAAATATTGTTACAACCTTTAAAAAAATGTATTCTTTAGGTTGTGACGAATAATTCAACAGCAATAAAATTGAAATAGGCAGTGTAAAAATAGTATAAAATCTATTATGATTAGTAGAATGTTAAATGCTTATACATACCAGGTGAATGTACAATAGTTGATTGAATATTATTATTATTTAAATTATTGTGTTCATTAATATAATAGCTGCTTTGGTCAATTTGAGTAGCATGTAGAAGACCATGGGGGGTTTCATCCAATACATAACTGTTTTCATCTACAAAATATTGTTAATTTAGTTAAATATAAAAATATTACCTAGGTATTAAAATCAAATTAAATATAATTTTAACATGTACCATTATAATTGTTTTGTTCAATAATTGGTTCATGAAACACATAGTTATCAACTTCCAAATGTATGTCAGAAAGCCATGAAGTGACAGCTGAATTAAGTTTCTTTTCACTAAATAAGTTATTACCTAAAGTTAAAAGTATAATATTATATTATATGACTAGATGTAAAACATAATTGATATTATAAATATATTGTTTATAATAAAAATATATTATTATCAAATAATATAGTACAATCAAATTAATACCTCCAAAACAACGTTGGTCCTTGACTTCAGATAAATTGATGGTTTTTTTTTTATTTGGTATTGGATTATCTACAACCATAAAACAATTTAAATTGATTTCTTTATATTATAATTGGTAAAACAAACTTATAGTTCACCATAATATTGGTTTTTTATGTCTTAGTATTAGGTACCTACTAATCTAATGCTATAAATATTGTATTAAGTATGATTATAATATTTTTAATATTATTAACTAGGTACCTAACTACATACAATATTAGAACACAATATAAACTAAAATATAATATAACTTATATCATAATATCTATGATACCTATTATATTACATATTTTAATATAATTTTAAATCCATAATACTATGTAATTATAATAATTAATAATTATAATATGATTTGGACTAACCTTTGTTAGAATTTGCAAGTGTTGAATTGCCATTTGCAAGGCTTACAAGTTTTCTCCCTCTGTTCATATTATTTAGTATATATTTTATATAATTTTTATAATATTATATTCTACACCTTGTATATCACGTCATTATATTTTATAACATTCAAATTAATATGCTAATTTACTAACAAGTAACAACTAACAACTTTGGTTCTCTTCATAAAACAATAAAATAAAATAAATGATGATGATAATAATAATGTTATCAATTAGATCTAAGTCACAGCAAATCCTAGCAAGAAGAGCCAAGTCCAAAAATAGAATGTTATCAATTGGGTCCAAGTCCTTACAAGAATTTTGCAAAATGATCCAAGTCCTAATCATGAACTTGGATCATAATTCATAAATCAAAATAAATATTTGGACTTAGTTCTTTTTGTTATTTCCCTATATCTCGGTAAATATTCGTTATTGGACTAAAATGAAAATAGGTAAAATGACGCGCATCAAAATTTCACATAAGAAAAAACCATAACCTCAATTTTGATAAAAGTGGACTTGGACCCTTTAGCCTCTCAGGTACAGAATTATTATCCAAATAAGATAATTGTATATGAAACCCGTTGAAAACAAAGCTTGTCAACACAAAATAACAAATCCCAGTGTGGTGGAAGTTCATCTGTATCAAAATAGAATATGGTTTTTTTCATTGCTAAATTATAATAATAATTATGATAACTTATTACGGAAGAGTATTAGATAATAAATCCAATAATTACCAGTTTTAAATGTAAGATTTTTCACACTAGCACCAATTTCTTTTTTTTAAACTATACAGAAATACTATAAAAACTAAAATAATTATTGAGTTTACATAGGTAATACAGATAAACATGATATTATATTATAACATTATAATAATTATGATATATTGTCGCGTTAAGTAATTTTTTTTCCTAAAACCACAGATTTAAAATACATTATATTTTGTAAAAAATAATTTAAAAAAAAAAATAACAATAATCGGAAATATCATGTATTATTTATAAATTATATTATAAGTAATAAATAATAATGTATAACAATGGTTATAGTATTGCACACCTATTCACAGAATATAATTATTATATAATATTATATTGTAAACAGAAAATTTATAGGGCTAACCATGTCCACATTCTATTTAGTCAGTATCCCATACAGTATACACGTTTATATGTTTAGTATATTATACTCATTAGTTGTTGTTCCTAAGGTATTATTATATTTTTATTTTTTCGTAGAAATACAGATGAATTAAATAATTATATTTTAATAATAAATTTGGTAATTATAAATCTAACACGTAGTTGTGGTATTTTAGGTCAACAAATTTATAAAAAAATGTAATTATTTTGATGGATTCGTCATTGATTAAAGTAATAAAGTTTAGAAGTACTTACAGCAATTAATTTTAATTCACACATTTATTTAAAACTGCAAGCCCTCTATTAAATGGCTAAATTATTTGTTAGCTTTAAAAAAAGGTATAACTATTAATTGAATATGAAAAAATTACCCAATTTTTGACTACCTAAGTTAAGTTACTTTTGTTTTCTTGTCAACTTGTTTATAATTGACATTTGTAACAGTTTTTTTTGCTCTTACCAAACTTTAAATACCACCGCATGCCACCGCAAATACTTAAAAACCACCACACAAAATACTACACTTGACAAAGTATAATTCGCACCTCTAGAACAAGACTGATCAAAATGTTCAGTTGAGAAAAACTAATTTTAAATTTAAGGGGATCGGAGCCGGTGCGTTTCTTGCATTCGTCTTATAGGAAAAACTCTCACGCCGAAAAATTAACTGCTCTTTTTCAAAAGTATTTTTCTATTACTATTTAAAGTAAAATAAAAGCTTAGATCCGACATACAAAACTTCTCATATTTCAGATAAAAAAAAAAAAAATAATCATAGTCCGACAGATCAACGAGGGGTGAGAGTTTTTCCTGTAAAAGCATTTGTTCATCAAAATAGTTCTTCAATAATAGTCATCGAAATCAACCATCGGCTTGTGCATTTGCGAGAGTAAATATCTTTATCTCTCATAATTATCTCTCACAGCTATTATAGCTCACTCATACTAATATCGATTTAAAAACTCACACTCATGCATGTGGCCATTACAACTTGTTAATTGAATTGCCTAAATTTTACTCCTTAATAAATGACTGGCACCGACACCCTTAATACTAAGATATTTTTGTGATACATCGAAGTAGGTATTCAAAAATATTGTACTCTTTAACACTTCAAATTTTAAAAATAATAATTTAAACAAAAAAATGGGATGAGCATGCTTTACACCCAGTATACAATATACACGCATACATATTATATTATACTACTTATTACGGTAAGATTTATCTAACTTTAAGTTAATAATTAATAATAATTAATTTTATTTATTTTGTAGTTAAAATTGTATAAAATGTTCAACTTTTATAGTTGAGGATTTAAAATTTAAAACAAGGTTCCACGTAAATAGGTAAATATATTATATAAATTACTTAATTCACAACAATATCATCAAATATAATTAGTAATATCATAGGCTGACTGACTGTTTTCGCTCAGAATCGTTTTTCTTATACAATGATAATATATCATTGAATTCAAATTTAACACCATCCATTAAAGTCACTCACTTGTAACCTACTAAATAACAGAGCCACTTATCCACTTTTTTTCATTTTAAGAGGTAAGTTAACTCTACAACAAATGACCGTAGGGACATGAAATTTTGACTGAATGTTTATATTAGCATTTTCTATACATCATACAATTTTGAAAATATTTTGACTCTTTTTGAGCTGTTTACGGACATTGTCAGTTTTCAATTTTTTTAGTTTTATTTTCAATAAATATCAATAAAATTTTATTTGTTTGGTAAAAAAGCGTAAAAGTTTAATATAAGGCTCCTGATATGTCGTTCTAATAACAGTTGAAAAATATTAAAAATACATAGGCACAATTTTTTTTTATAAGCATTTAAAGTTCAAATTTTGACAACATTTATCAAATTTATAATTTATTAATTATTTTGTAGTTAAAAATGTATAAAATGTTTAACTTTTATGGCTAAGGATTTAAAATTTAAAACAAGGCTCCGCGTAAATAGGTTATATATAAATTACTTTATTCACAATAATATCATCAAATATACTTATTTCATAGGCTGACTGACCGTTTTCGCTCAGAATTGTTTTTCTTATACAATGATATTATATCATTGAATTCAAATTTAACACCATCCATTACAGTGGGTCACTTTAACCTACTGTACAGCAAAGTGACATCCACTTACCCACCTTTTTTTAATATGAAATGTATAAGAAAATATGAAAATATAACGACATTACACAGACACAACGCGCACAGCACGGTGATTACGATTGAGAACAGTGAGAACGTGCTTATTTACCTACGTACCTACCGTCGCATAGTGCCAATTTACTATTTATCATTTCAAGGTAAGAATATCTTCATAATTGTTTTTCTTATCTCGGTTTTTTACCAGGTTTTCATAATTTGTTCAGCAACCCACTGTAGTAATATGTAACACACTAGTGTGGTATCGAAGGGATCTGAATGTTCACTAATTAATAGAGCGTAGACTAACTCGTTTTAAACCGAGCTGAGCTAGGTATAAATATTTTCCATATTAACTGTACGTCTACCTAGTTAAATGTATTATTAATTGTTAACTATTAACTTCTAACTACCTGTATTGACGATATCGCGTCCACTAATTAATTTACATCGACTTAAGTTACTCGATTGCAATAACTTAAATTCCGCCTTTGCTAAAAGCAAAAAATAGAAACCCTATTGAATCGCTTAAAAAGCCCGACATGACCGCTTTCGTAACAGTTGCGTTGTTTGTAAAATAATGATAAGACTTACCTATAATAAACCTAGTCATTCAATATTGCTTTTGTACGAATTGGCGATTACACATATTATTATATCTATTGTAGATCGCACTTGTGGATTGTAATAAATTGATGGTTTCGCTAAAAATGTTATTTGCGTTCAATATTGTTTATACTTTGGCGTCACTTTCAATAATACAATCATTAATCGTTGGTCGGCAGGGGGTAATAGGTATATTATATCGTAGGTATATAATATTATTATAAAATTATATTATATAAGCGTATAGGACATAGGTACTACAAAAAGCGATTCTTTAAAATGTTTTCTCCATTGTTTATTATTATTTCCGAACAAAAAAATATTTCGTTTGTTCGAGTTGTACGACATGTTCAACAATTTGATTCTTCTTTGATACTAGGTTTCTTTATTCTAATATAAGTGGTTTTACGTGTTCGGAAAAGGTTATACAGTGAAATACAAGTTAAATACAAATCAATGGATTTCGGTAACATGACAACTGTCTAAAATGTCTACGTACACAATCATTTTTTAATTTTAAATTCGGACACCACAAAATACATATTTTATATCTCAAATTTATTTATTTTTTTGTCTTGTGGCTACAAATGTGTATAATATATTAATATATTTATTGAGTCCTGAGCACCGGGAGTCTAGGGCTAGGAGCTCGTGATAGGAGTTTACATGTTTTTAAATAATCATTCAAAACTCAGCTTAGTAATATAAAAAATTTGGTTCTTAATATCTACCAGGGGGACGAGGTGGCCGAGTGGTCTAACGCGACGGATTCGGCACAGCCGGTCCGAGTTCGATCCTCGACCACTGGGCGGCATTTTTCTCCGTGCAAGTCACGGTGTCCGGAGAACAAGTGCCGCCATCCCCCCACCCCGGGGCACGGCAGAAACCTACGGGTGCCCCATTAGAAATTCTGCCAAACACAACACACACGTGTACCAACCTACCCAATATAAAACCTACCAAACCTTCCAAATATAAAAACCTACAGTGCCCTCCCCACACCCAATGGCCTATGTTGCCGCGGGTTACCCAATAAAAAAAAAAAAAAAAAAAAATATCTACCAGGAGTTTGAGGCAATTGTTTTATTATTTTATTTTGCATATGTATTAATCTACTGTTTCCATTTGCCCAACTGTAAATGTAGTTATAGTATAATTTATATCGAAGTGCGATTCTCACATATTATTATATAATAATTACCTAATATAAATTTTCTAGAAATTGGAAAAAAAATATCAATTCATATGATTAATTAATATCATTTGATAATTTATCACTTATTCTCATTCAAAAATATTTGAAAAATTGCATTTATTTGGGTAATAGTTTCTAATTATTATATGGCAAGTTTAATGCAGTAGGAGGGTTAAGAAAAAGCATTAAATACGTGCTAATTTAAATTGTTGTGTTTTTTAATGAGAAACAAAATATTTTTTAAAACATATTACAACATTTTTTTTTTTTACGATTTTTTAGAGCATGAAGTCCCTAGCCCTATATCAAATTAAGTTACTATATTTCTTGAGTAACTTAAATACAATACATATTTTTTTAATATATTAACTTTAACTATCTACCTAGTTAAAAATTATCACTAACTTTTGACCAGGCTTGGTTACCAGCAGTACACAATAATATAGTGACGATTGTTGATATTAATGTTAGCATTTTAATATTAGACAGTATTCATAATTGAAAACGGAAACCAGAAATATGTTTAGCTAGATCAATATAAAATATTTTAATAGTTAAATAAATAAATTATTTATATGTATATTTAAACTTGACATTTGAACTTGTGAGTTCGGAAATTTCGTCCATGACAGACAAAAAACTTAAATGAAAACAAAATATATTAATAATAATCAATTTTCTTCAATTCTTACTTTTGATGATAGACATTAACAAAAAAATGCAAACGACCGATTATTGTTTAAATTACAGTGATTAAACATATAATTATCCGGCCGAGGGATCATTATTGTGTCTCCGAAAAATACATAAAATATAATATTATTTAAAAGGTTAAATTTAATCACTCCTAATATTTAGTTTTACATTGTCAAACAATACCAACGTTCAAAATATATTCCAAATGTTTTAAATGAAAAAACAACAAAATACATTTTTATACATTGGCACAATGACATTGTGTAGGCACAGTATACATAATACGTTATTGAGTTATTCAAATCGATGTATAAATGTATAATAATATATATATAATATACACAGTAATATAGTGACGACTGTTGATATATATGTTTGCATTTTAATATTGCACAGTGTTCATAATTAAAAACAAACACTAGAAATATGTTAAGCTAGATCAATATAAAATTATATTTTAATAGTTGAATAAATAAATGATTATATAACGGTTCTATTCGAAACGAATTTCATACTAGACGTTGTTATTAAAACGTAATATCGAGATACGAGTATTTAATATAGATTCATGCTATAGCCGATATTAAAAAAATAGGAACCAAAATATAATAAGGTTAGCAAGACAAGTTTTTTTTAAAGCGTAGGCGGTAGGTCTGTAGAATATTATATTTTATCGGGTTGAAGTAAAATTACAAGTATAGAAACCTAGGGTATTTGGCACGCTTGCTGAGTGAGCTTTTCTAACTAGTTGATCATTAATTTATAACACAATTATACATTTATACAATAAAACAAAACACAATTCTCAAAATATTTTAATTTGTTTTGAGTAATTTATAAACACATGAAACATTTTTAAATCTCCATAGTTTCTCTTCTAGAAATATCAATATATAATTGTATTCATTGGGTGAAAAAGCTTTAAATTTAATATAACGATTTTCATAAGTTGTTATAATAGTACCTAATAGCAATTAAAGTTCAAATTTTGAAAAAAACCATCGATAATTTTCAATAAAACTGTATTCCAAGCTTTATATTTTAAGCTTGAAAAAGTAATACAAGGTTTTTCATAAGTAGTTATAATAGTACCTATAGTTGAATATTATTAGAGATACTTAAACATGATTTTTATAAAAATAATATAAGAATGGATAGGGCATGCCTATACCACTATACCAGTTTCATATGGGGTCATGTGCTTTTTTGGGGAAGAGAGAACGTAAGGAAAGAAAGACAATATGGGGCTTTTTTTAAGGTTATGTCCAAAAACTGTTTACAATATTTGTGAATTCCAAATTTTTATTTTGATTGATATGCTTGAAAATGGAAATTAGAATACTCAAATTACTCTAAACTTTGCGTACATAATTAACTGTAATTAGAATGTAGAATAATATAGATCGTTAATTATTACTAATTAATCATTAATCATTAATGTTATTTATTATCGTTTATCAATTATCATATCAATATTGGCCCCATATAACATTAAAAACGTATCACTAAATTTTCTAGTGATAAGTTCTTATGTCCTATCCATTCTTATGTAATCTATGGTTTTTTTTTTATAAGCAATTAAAGTTCAAATTTTGAAACAATTCAACGATAATTATCAAACTATTTTGTAGTTAACAATTTATAAAATGTTAAATTTTTGCTCAGAATCGTATTTTACATTATTGAGTTCAAATTTAACGCACGTCCATTACAACAGTGATCCACACGATAGTACAGCGTTTTCCAACCTTTTACCCTCGCGGCACACTATAGTCATAATCCTTTTTAGCCGTGGGCCCGTGACACATTTGAAACTGACTTATACTGTATATGTTTGATATAATATATAATTTTAATATTGGGATATTCAGTTTCATCATATTAATACCAAAGAAGTAGCATATCAGTCAATTACTAGCAAATATTTTAAAATAGTGTGTTTATTTAGGATAGAAAAACTCATGTAAAATAATATTTTAATCTATTACAAATATTAAATTTATTGATATGGAAAAACAGAGACATTACATTACGATTATGTTGCGATTAAATTATAAAAATCTAGTCCTAGTGAGAAATTATAGACTGGTTTCACTTCGATATATTTTAATTTATCATCAAAATTTTACCTAAGCGTTTATTAATAATCATGACATTTCGCGGCACACCTATGGATGACTCACGACACACCAATATGCCGCGGTACGCCGGTTGGGAAACGCTGCGATAGTACGATACCAAATGTACAGCAGTGCTGTACAACCCACCTGACAACCTTTTTATCGGTGCATTTAATTTAACTAGGTACTCAACACATTCAATACCAGCGGTTACGTCTTATAAATGGTGTTGTATATTGTACTTCAGCCATCGTTAATATTATGTTATTTTTCAATTTCAAAAAATTCAATTGAATTCAAAATTACATTATATTATACTAGCCATTGTTGAAACATAATATGAAAATACGAGTATTTAGTATTATAGATTTATACTGTAGCTGATATTAAAAATTAGGAACCAAAATCAAATAATGTTAGCACGATAAGTTTTTTTTAAATCGTAGAATATATATTTTTATCGCGTTGTATTAAAAAAATTAATTTAGAAACCTAGAGTATTTGGCACGATCGCTGAGTGAGCTTATCTAACTCGTGCATCATTTTATCTAGGTACACAGTTTTCAAAATATTTTAACTAGTTTTGAGTAATTTATAAACAATTGAAACGTTTTTAATTTTCTAAACATTTTTTTCTATAAATGTCAATATAATTGTACTCGTTGGGCCAAAAAGCTTTAAAATGTAATACAAGGGTTTTCGTAAGTTGTTGGAATAGTACTTATATAGTTGGGCAAAAAATATTAAAGATGAATAGTCAAATTTTTTTAATAAACGATAGAAGTTTAATTTTTGAAAAAAATCTTCGATTATAATTATCAAACTAGAAGTTAGTAGCTAACAATTTATAAAAAGTTAAATTTTTGCTCGGAATCGTATACTACAGATTTTAATATATCATTGAATTCATATTGAATACGACCATTACAGTGAACAACATGGTACCTAATGTACAGCAGTGCGATACCCACCTGCTAATATTTTTATTGACGCATTTAATTTAAGAACTCTACACCTTCAATACCTGCAGGTGGTTGCTTATAGAAGGTGTTGTATATTGTACTTCAGTCATTGTTAGCATTATGTTATTTTTCAATTTCAATAAATTCAATTTAATTCAAAATTTCTGTTGAAATATAATATCAAAATACGAGTTTTTAGTATTATAGATTCATACTATAGCTGATATTAAAAAATAGGAACGAGAATAATATGAGAAGGTTACCGAGATAAGTTTTTTTTTTTAAATCGTTGGTTGAATGGAATGTTATATTTGATCGTGTTTTAGTAGATACGCTACTGGTCCGGAGTCACCCCATATTACGATATTCGTAATCGGCACAATCTGCATTGTCGTCGTTGGTGGCAGGACGGTCGGGAGTCGTGGAGAGAACAAAAAAACGAGGGATGTACAAATAAAAACATCTCTATTGTATACCTATAGTTATAAGAGTATACAGATGAAAAATAATTTATTCCGGTAGATGGTATTTTGTGAGCATTTAAGTGTTTGTAATTTGCGCCACCAATAGCCGTAGTCTTGTAAAGTACCTATCCGAGTAAATATTCAAACACTTTTTAAGCAATCAAATATCAACGTATTTTAAATACTTTTGAAAAAAGTACTTGGACAATTAATATCAAAGTATTATAACATAGTTTCTCAAAGTATCCGTGTTTAAAATCCAATATTAGCGTAAAAAAGTCGAGAATATTATGATATAATAATATATTCACTGTGGTATAACCACAATCGTTTTCGGTCAACCGAAAATTCGAATACTTCGACAAAGAATATAGAACACAATTGGCGCAATTTGAGATTTTTAATTGGGGAGACGGGGCTAAAACAATGTTAATAACTAGGACTGGGAATGTAATACCTTATAACCCAAAAAAATATCCTTAAAAAAATACTTGAATGCCCTAAAAATTCTAAATAATGCACTAAAAAAATGCAGGTCAATTGTTTTTATTTTTAATAAATTGTAAAATATGAGTGATAAAAAAAGTGATTAAAATAACTGTTCTTATTTTACTTACGACAACAAACTTGTAATGAATGGTATCGTCTGATTTCTGTATAGATTTTATTGCTCTGACAGATTATTAAACAGATTAATATATTATAGTAATTCTGAATATACTGTGCCACGCCTCCAATCGCAATCTCATTATCTAAATTTTCTACAATACAAGATACGAGTAGGTAGCTACTTTAATGTTTGTTATACAAAAAATATATATTTAACTCGTGTAAGTGTGTAAAATCTTAAAATAAAATTTCAAGTTTGAATTTTGGTCCCAAAAACTCCAATAATTCCCTAAAAACCATATCATGCCCTAAAAAATGAAGAAAATGAAGAAATTGATGTTGATATCAAACATTTTAAAAAAATGCAAAATAAATTTTCTTATTTTAATTCAAAAGTATATGTTACAGGTTTGTGACCAGGCGAGCATCGTACAGAAACCTCTGAAAAAAAATTAAAAGTTCATCGAAATCCCAGCCCTATTAATAACATACAAAAAAATCACCAAGTTCCAAATAACAAAAGGTAGGTACATTTTATCTGGATCATATTGAAGTCCACGCTCCAGTTTACCTGTTACAGTGTTATCTAATATGTATTATGTAAATTAAATCGCATCGCTCGGGCCACCTGGGGTAATACAAAAGGACAATGAAATTTTCTATAAACGTTGTTATTGATTTTGAATAATTTTGACGAAAACGAAAATATTGTTTTTACAAATAATGACGGTCGACTTTTTAATAATAAATAAATTTAATGGATTAATTATTCAACTTACAATTTTTATTTTGATGGGGTCATAATTCAGCTGAAAATTTAATACAAGCGGTTCGGAATTAGTCGTAAGTGCATTGGTTAAAAAATTGATTCGTCGTTTGTGCATCGCAAATGTCCTAAAAATTTAACACTAATGAATGATCATAAATTGTCATACCCCCCTCCCACACCCACCCAAAGAACGGCACAAGGGGAGAGGCAATAGGGGCAGTTTCACTGAGCCCCGCAGTTCAAAAATGTTATTAATTTAATCAAATATGTAATAATTTATAAGCACCACTGTTTCGAAAAGTGAATTTTAATTAACTTACAATGTTTCAATTATGTATTAAATAATACATCGTACTTAATATAAAAACACACCGTCCATGTATAGCACAAGAAATAGTAAATACTTCTATAGTTGCATGAAGTCAGAAATTGCTATCCACATTCAACATACGCGGTACCGTACCTATACTTCATAGTAAAACTGATTATTTGTATTGGTAATATACAGCCATATGAATAACATCATTAGCGTATATTCGGCCACAGTTACGTCAAAAGTACTAAACTTATAAACAAAGTTAAATACTTTATATTTAAGGGATGGGGGTAGGGGTCGATAAACAAAAATAATCCGAATACTTAAGTGAATAATTATTTAATAGTTTGGTAAGCCGAAAACACATTAAAAACGAATAAAGGTAATATGTTGAATATTAAATGTAAATATAAACTACAAATCAGAATTATATTTCAAAGTTATTATTTCACATCTTATTATTCGTCTTTAATATATTGTTATTAAATGTATATTGAAACAAAAATTATTTAATTAACTAAAAATTGTATAAAAAAACAATTTGGTACCTACTATTAAGATTTAAGATTCAAACTAACTTAGTATCTTACACTCTTTCACAGTTATATTTATAATATTTTGGTTTTTTTTACAAACTAAAATTGAAACTTTAAGGTACCTAGGCTAGGTATCTAACAAAACTACCAATAAAACAAAAATTAAATGTTTTCAATCTTCTGTGATTTTGTTTTTAGAAAAAAAAAATATTTTTACACATAATATTTTCAACTATTATTAGCGTACAAGCAAAAAAAACATAACAGTAATTTTGTAAGTTTATCAAAATACAAATATGCTGCAGAATATGATAACAAGTTGGTCATTTATAATCTACATATGTGAAACAAAATATTTCTCACACAAAATTACTATTAAATTAATATTGTAAGGTATGTAATTTATTTAATATTTAATACAATACAAGATTTATTACATTAAATATACATTTAAGTCGTACCTATTAAAAATAAAAATAATAACTACTTTTATAAAAAAAAAAGTTAATTTAAGTATTAAGTATATACTTCTTTGCTGTTAAAAATCTAAATTATGATATGTATAATACAAATATGGGTACAATGATAAAAATTAATGTCATCATACATATTTTTACCACTACAAAAGTTATTTTTTTAAACAACATATTTTGTTTTTATTTGAATAATATAATAGGTAACCTACCTAGTATGTATATTTTTTTTATATATTTTGATTTTTAAAATGTTTAATATTTTTGCTTGGTATTGTAATTACAATTATAAAATATTATAAGTTGTAAAATTCTTATGGTTTATATTTCGAATGGCAAAGATACCAAAAATAAATAAATAAATAGTTTAAAATCATTTTTAACCATATCTTTGGTATACACTCGAAATATGCCATAGACTGTCTTGAGTTTGTTAAAATAGAAAGAATAATGTAAGTATAATATAGTACTCACTATAAACTATTAGGCACCCAACTATAGTGAAATACCTAAAATAATTCGAGACCCAACTAGTGTAGTACCTTAAATAATCCCGGACCCAACCAGTATAGCAATTTTTAATTAGGGACCTAACTAGGATGCAGCCTAAAAAGGTGGGTAATTGTCGCTTTGCTGAACAGTAGGTTACAAGTGGGTCACTCTAATGGATGGTGTTAAATTTGAATTCAATGATTCTGAGCGAAAACGGTCAGTCAGCCTATGATATTACCAAGTATATTTGATGATATTATTGTGGACAAAGTAATTTATATATAACCTATTTACGTGGAACCTTGTATTAAATTTTAAATACTTAGCTATAAAAGTTGAACATTTTATACATTTTTAACTACAAAATAATTGTTAAATTATAAATTTGATAATTGTTGTCAAAATTTGAACTTTAAAGCTTATAAAAAAAATTGTGCCAATGTATTTTAAATATTTTTCAACTACTAGTGTAACAATATATCAGGAGCCTTGCATTAAATTTTCACGCTGTTTTACTCAACAAATAAAATTTTATTGATATTTATAGAAAAAAAAACTAAAAAAATTTAAAACTGACAATGTCCGTAAACTGCTTAAATAGAGTCAAATAATTTTAAAAATTTTATCGTGTATAGGAAATGCTAATATAAACATTCAGTGAAATTTTCAAGTATCTACAGTCATACGTTTTTTAATTACAACAAAATAAAAAAACCGAGAAATACATGAGAAATCAAGTGAATATCAAAAGTTGTAAAAATATGAATTTCAAACGCTCATAAAAATTTAATTTGACTTTCTTGTAAACATTTTTTTTTTTTTATAAAGTTAGACAAACTTATGAGGAATCTTGTTTTACATTTTCAAATCTTAGATTTAAAAAGAAAATTTTTTATGAATTTCTAACTCAAAATAATTTGCAAATTTTCGTCATTTTTACGTACCTATTTTGTCAATATTTGAAATTTAGATGCTTATAAAAAAAATTGTGGCTATTGATTTATAATTTTTTTTCATCTGCCTTTGAAATAATATGCTAGAAGGCAAAAAAATAAAATTTTATTGGTATTTATAGAAAAAAAAACTAATAAAAATAGAAACTGAAAATTGTCTGTAAACAGCTTAAAATAAATCAAAATATTTGGAAAATGTTACGGTGTATAGAAAATGGTTAGTCAAAACATTCAGTCAAAATGTTATGTACCTACGGTCATTTGTTTAAGAGTTGCATCAAAAATCAAAATACATTTCTTCGAAAACAAATTTTGCGTACGAATTCACGTTTTTCTAATTTTTCATTTGTTTTTCACGTCGCTTTTAAAAACTATTGGAAAAATTCACTTTCCTATTAGAAAAGATACTGTTGAAGAAATTCCAAGCACTTTTACTATTCTAAAAAGTGATGACCGACACTATAAAAAATTAAAAAATTAAAAAATTAAAAAATAAAAATAAAAAAAAACACATTGTAAAATCAATACATTCATCGTTCCACTAAGAAACTAAAAGTGCTATATATATAAATATAAATATATATATTTTATATGTATGCTGTGGTGGACTGTGTATTACTAATTACTGGTGATTGGTATACCCATAAGAGGGATGTGGTTTATATTAGTCATTAACGTTTGATTGTTCATATATTAAGATATTATTAACACCAATAGTATAATATCTATAAATTGTTTGCATATATATCTATTGCAGGTATAAGTACTTATAACGTATTAATAAACAACTAGGGACCTACTCATAAATATTGAGTTATATTGTTAGTCCTGACTTATATAAGTAGGTTATCCGTTGATATTCACCACTATAGATATAGGTATAACCATGTAGATACCTTTTATAATATATTTTACTTATATTAGCTCGAACGTTACGTTCTCTAAAATAAATATAAAATATTGTTTGGTACTTTTTCAGTATTTCGATAAGATGTGCGTCATATAGTCACAACCAATTTTCTAATCGAAATTCATTGCAAACATATTCTAATTAAACCTACAGATTTAAAACCGATGATGATTATTTATGCATATTTCATTTTTCTTGGACTTTTTTTGGTGCACTTCCCGTGATCCTATAAACTTGAGATATGAATCATAGTTCCTTATGATGGTCTCATGCAAAGTATGAATTTAAGAGCTTAAATGCCCTTTATCACTTTCAATAGGTGTAATCTGTTGTATCTCTGGACTACTAAGTTTCTACATGAATGAAAAAGATCAATAATATGTCTTGTGGCCCACCATAATAAATGATCATATGTTTTTACCAAAAGGAAACATTTATATTTTCATCGTCTATTATTTTATTTCTTCTTACAAGATCAAAATATGACTGAACATTTTAAGACTCAATGATATATGGGCTATGACACCGCAGCCTGCAACAATATTTTTAATAAACCTATATTACGAAAATGCAATTAAATTGTTTTCTATGTTGACTTCTTAAAAGTAATAATTAGATCCAATTCGCTATCAAAGTTCAAAATCAAAGCATTATTTCGACCACTTACCAAGTATGAAGACACAAAAAAATAAAATATAAACGAATCTTTATAACATTTGAAAAATTATTTTGTATAAATTACCATATTTAGCATTTGTTCATTTACATTTTAACGGGTTATCGGTTTGAATATACTAATAGCACCCAATGTATGGTTTTTAAGCAACGTATATTGAGTTCTCCTCAATGATCGTCAGTACCAAATTGTACTATTGGTATCATAAAGATGATATTATCGAAATTACAAAAAAAAATTAATAACAATAATAATAAAGAAACCCTTTTTGTGACGATTCGTCACCCCAACAACGTTCGAAGCTGTTTGGATAATAAATATTATGTCAATAGACATTGTTAATGTCACTTATGGCGTTGTATCTTCGAGATGTATAGAGCTGAAGGCCAACGCCACCCCCGAGACGGGCGCCAACTCTCACGCACGTGTAGTTGGCCGCCGCCATTTACACATAATATAATAGCTGTCCGTTACTAGGTCGTTTCTACCCCCGTACAGTAAGGATGCGATAAAAATGTCTTTGTCAAACGTGCATTGTGTGCAGGCGAACGAGGCGACCACATTCTATAACACACATACGCGCATGCACAAGCCGTCTGAAACAATGCCACACTGGACACGCTTGAAAATAATAATAGTATGTTTGTACTCACGGGAGTAAGCGACAAAAGACGATGAATAACGCCAAAATGCTGGCAAAAATCAACACACTTCTGGTAGTCCAATTTTAATTTTTAAAAGAGATTTGAATTCATTACCCCTTCAATTATATAATGTTTATTAGAAGATAGATATTCGATAAATCGAGCATGTAGGTACTACTGTACAGTGTACCTACTACGGTTCCAAATTAATTCACTTAATTCATCAAAATGAATAATTATTATGTACATTAAAGGGCTAACGAGACAAAACAAATTTAAAAGTGTTCCTGCTAATCATAGAAAAGAATCTAACGTATTCAAAATTAAAATTGGACTACTAGAAGTATGTTTGTTTTTCACCAGCTTATAGGTCTATAATCTATATCATGCATTAAAAATCCAATTGCTTAGACCCACCGACATGATTAATATATTATTATTATTTTGGCTGTCGCAAAACACGCGCCGTATTAAGTATATCACGCTGGCTTAGAATAAAATAGTTGTATCGTATTATTTTTTTTTTGTCCAGGATAAAGTTTTTTTTTAATTTCAACCTGCAATTATTGTCTTTAATTTGTCAATAATAAATTTAAATTTAATGCTTACATAAATATCCACATTAATTTATACTGAGGTAGGTATGTCCTATAACATATTTTGACTTTATTACCAAACATAGGACGAAAAATAAAAACATAAATTATGAAATTCCTATTAGATGGAACCTAATAGTTAGTTAGTTGGAACTTGATATTTTGATGAAAAAAAACAATATTTTAAGATATTTCAATTTATGATTTTAGATTCTACGCGGATCGATGAATGAATTGATTTTACAATGAAATTTATTTTTTTTGTCTGAAAGCGTTAAATAGTCAACATAATGCTTCGATTTTCAATTTCAATATCTTTTGCTATGAGAAAATGAATCTAGTTGGTGCATTTAATAAGCCAAAATTAAAAATTCCCAATAGTTTTCAAAAGTACCGGGTAAAATAAAAAATAAATCAAGGACATTTGGGGGAATTATTACGAATGTCGAGCTATTTACATTTAAAAAATGTAATATGAGGTTCTTCGTAAGTTGTGTACAGTGGAAATTCAAAATCTTTTTCTGATAGAAAAAGGATGATTATCTACATTTAACTTACATTTTTGATTTCATCGCTTAAAATATAAATTATAAAAAATCCACGTGTATAATAATATTGCCAATGGTCTTATTCTAAATAAATTCAAATGAAAACATGCGTTCACCAAATACTGGTCACCAATACTGGTCACCCAGGTTCCCCTTCTCTACTAATATTATTACTCTTCACTGCTCCGTGGAGTGGGAGGGCACCAGCCTGCAGTCATCTAACAGCCGGACAGAGACACAGAAAAACTATTCAGTCACACACCATTTCACAGTAGGTACACTTACGTACTCGACTAATAGTCATAATCCAATAGCTAAACCGTTACCATTCACTTGTATATACATATTATTGTAATTATTTACAAAACCGCTGTTATCATCGTTAATATTCGTATTTGATATTTGGATAAGGTACGTAACGTTTGTCGTCGCATATTATAAATCAATGGATCTTCGCGGGAAACAATTTTTCGGTTCCGTATATACAATTTCCTATATTGACCCATATTCTCATAGAATATGATAATCGATAACACTATTTTCATTATAATATAATATTATATTTTGTTATAAGTACATACCTAGGTTAAATAGTATTAGTTATTAGTAAATTTAAAATAAAATAGTTTAATACAATATACAGGGTGATTTTTTTATCGTGAACCTGTTAATATCTCAGGAAGTATTAGGATTTTTAAAATAATATTTTTTTAAAACTTTCTAGGTTTTACTATTTTACACTGTGCTATAATTTTTATGATTTAACCCTAATATATATTGGAGATTTTGAGACCAACACAGTGTAAATTAGTAAAACCTAGAAAGTTTAAAAAAAAATTATTTTAAAATTCCTAATACTTCCCGAGATATTAACTGGTTCACGATAAACAAACCACCCTGTATAATATAATATAATATAATCGTCATTTAAAATTTAATAATAACAAAATAGTTAGGCAAGTGGGAACAGCTCTGTTGTAGGTACTGTTGTAGGTGTTGTGTGGGTCACTGTAATGGATGTAATTAATTTAAATTCAATGACATAAAAACGATTTACATACAAAAAACGATTCTGAGCAAAAACGCGTTCTGTCAGCCTATATTATAATAGTATTTTTAAATTACCAAAAAAATGACTAAAAACGTAATTATTCTACGTTTAAATATCTGATTTCGTCTGAATTTGAACTTAATATATAATTTATTAAAAATAATGTGTTTATATCGTTTTTAGATTATTTGGTTACAGTATGAACTACATAATATGGGACAGCTTGTTTAAAACTTGGAATTCTTAGGTTTAAAAATGAAATATTTTATAGATTTTGAACTGTACAAAATAATCTGAACATTTTCGAGATTTTGATAAAATTTTTCAAAATTTGAACTTAAAACGCTTATAAAAAAACGTGCCTTTCTAGGAAAAACTAATAAAAATAAAATATACTTGTGCTTATAATTAGCTCAAAAAGAGTCAAAATATTATGGTGTATAGAAAATGCTAACATTCAGTGAAAATATCATGTACCTATGTTGTATTTTTATAGAATTATACCAAAGATCAAAATTGATTTTCTCAAAACCTGATTTTGCGTAAAAATGTCCGTATTTTCTTAATGATTTTTCCCGACACTTGAAAACTACTTGGAATTTTCAATGTTGGCCTCTCGAATGCGCCAACTAGATTCACTTTACCACCTGAACAGTTACTGAAGGAGAAAACCGGAACATTATTTCGACTACTTAGCGTGTACACAGACAAACAAAAAAAATACCCATCATTGTTAAATCAATACATTAATCGTTCTGCTCAGATTCTAATAATTCTACATGATTTTTCATCAATAATAATAAGATATTAATTGTCTTTTAAACACATTATAAGAATGATCGTTATATTATGAATCATTTTATCAATGTTATCATATTTTTTTAATAGCAGGAATGGGCAATAAATCCATTTTGTATTATACGGGTCTGAAAAATTGTTTCGTGCGAATTCCATCTGATATTATAAAACATTGTTTTGTAACATTGCTTGTAGTTACAAACCACGAATTTGTACCATGTTTGTGTATAATACATTTTGACAATAATTATCACGCAGGTATAAGATGGAAGATTACGACCACATCCCAAACGTTGACGCGGAACATTCTATCCTTAACTCCATGCTGGGCGAATATTTTCATCACCAACATTTTAAAAACAAAACCCAGAGAGATGCAATATCTAAAATTATGAAGAGTAAATACCTATAATGTATTACATTTTAATACAAAAATACAAATTATAAAGCGTCTGTCCCACTATATTTCAATTGTATATTAAAGTTTTCGAAGTGTAGGTTAGGTACCTATGATTTATTAGGATAGCTCGTTCTCCCGAAAAAAAACTCTGAAAAGGGCAATAAAATTATGGACAATAGAGGAGATGTGAGCCGTAGCTAGGGAGCCACTAGTTCAGGGATGGAAAATCCATTGCACAAGAAAACAATTTGGAGAGCATGCGAAAAACTAAAATATTTATATTATATATTATATAACATATTATTTTTATTTTTAATAATAAATTACATCACAAAGTTAGTAATTTTTCAGTATCATTGACGTCTTTCGGAAAAGATAAAAAAATTAAAATTCGATTACGAATTTTACGGTTATTTTTTTCTTACAATATTGCATATAATATGTATTTAATATAATATATATAATATTTCTCATAATTTAATGGCACTCTTGAAAAAATTTTATTTTTGGCATGCAGCGTCAAAATAATTTGCCATTTCTGCACTAGTAAATAGGTATACTTTTCACATTGGAACTGATAAGCAGTATTGTGCATTATATTTATCTGTTTATCTTATTTAGATAAAATAAATACATAGTTTTTTTTTATCTTATCCAGATAAATAAAACTGTTATCTGATTATCTACAAATGATTATACAACTTTTTTTATTAATTTCATTTGATTTTTTCGGTTTTTCTATAACTTTTAATACTTATTTGAAATTTAAAACAACGCGCCAAATGCCACAATTAGTTCACAAAGCATCATCCGAAATGCGAAATAATTTTGAATGTTTGTTTGTTTAAAACCAAACAACATAAATTGTCAATTTTTTTTGATTTAATTTGTATTGATTATTATGTTTCTATTGCAATAAATCAATTTTGTCAAAAAAAAGTCATTAATTCATTAAACAATAAAATTAAGTTGCCAGAAAATTTTAAATGTCCAATATTAATAACGTCCCTTTTTTATACAAATTTATTAATTTGATCTATACAGTATTTTTATATAAAATAATGAATTATATTAAGTATAAAATTAAAAATATGTGTTGGTACTTGGTATACCTACATTATAACTGAATTTATAAAGTCATAAGAAACCTAAAAACTGTATAATTATCTGTTTTTTATCTAGATAAAAAGGAGGTTATCTTATCTTTAATCTAGATACATTTTTTATTTAATTATTTGTTATTTTATCTAGATAGTTAAATTACTAAACAATTAAAACTGTTGTGTGAATGAGCAAAAACGCAGAAATCAAAACGTTCTTAGGTTTTAACTTCAAAACTATGTTCGATCAACTTAATAAAGTACTTACGTGGAACCTTGTTTTAAATTTTCAATCCTTAGCTATAAAAGTTGAACATTTTTAACTACAAAAATATTTTTGAATTATAGATTTGATAAATGTTGTCAAAACTCAAACGTTAAATGCTTATAAAAAAATAGTGTGCATATGTATTTAAAATTGTTTTCAACTGCTGTTGTATCTACATAATAGGAGCCTTGTATATAATTTTCAAGATTTTGACTCAACGAATACAATTTATTTGCTATTTATAGAATTAAAAACTAAAAATATTTAAAATTAAAAATGTCTGTAAACAACAAGAAATTAGACAAAATATTTTTAAAATGTTATCAAGTGTAAGAATTGATAAAATAAACAGATTGTACCTATACATTTAAAATGTCTAAAGTTATTTGTTTTTGAATTAAAACAAAATAAGATAATCGCTACATGATAAATCCAGTGAATATCTAATGTTGTAGAAACTTTAAACGCTCATAAAATTTTAATTTGACTTTCCGGTAGTGATTTTTTTTTATAAAGGTAGACAAACTTATGAGTTATCTAGTATTCAATTTTCAAATATTACATTTAAGAGGACGTGTTACCCATATGTGTTGTCTCACAAGTGCGTACCATAACAAATTGTACGCTCAGCAGAATACATGTAGTCCCGTTAGTTTACAAATTAGAGTGAATTGTCCTCTTATAAAATCTAATATTATGATTAGTATCTACGTAAAATCATGGGCTTTTTATTATATTTTAATTTAAAAATGGGCCACGACCAGTGTAAATATCCACATTGTCTTTGACACTCTATTATAGGTACTTTAATTAAAATGTATTAATGTGGCAATAAAAAAAGGTTCAAGATGTATCATAAAGAAAAAATGGGGACCAATATTGTCCACATAGGTCAGAATATTAATAATAATAATAATGATATAACCAATTTGTCCATTAACCGTTCGGTTCCCTTTATGTTTATGTATTCTTCAAAAGATATATACATAATAGTGTACGTGTGTACCTTATATGAGTATACCTATAATAATTTAATTATTTAATACAATGTTGTGTTTTAAAGGAGAAACCGATGTAATTGTTTCGTTGCCAAAGGGACATGGAAGGACTTTATGCTTTCAATTTCCTATACTCATATGTCAGCGAAAGGTCTCAATAGTTTTTGTTGGTGTATCGTCACGGGTTAATGTAAGACATTTATTTTTGATAAAAAAAAACACATGTTAAAAATATGAAAAAAAAATTGTTATTTCCATAGATGCAGATAGCCCGTTTGAATCGTAGAGAAATTCACGTAGAAATCATTGACGCAAGGACATCTTTGGAAGAATTCGACAATATAAAAAACACTATAAATAATTTATCCCATATAAGAAGTACACTAAATAGTATGCTCTATGTGACAACCGATGTAGTCCCTACTGTTGACTTCTTGGTCAGTAAATTTAATACCATATATTTATATAATATTGAATCATCTATGGTTTCAACTAATATGTATGCGTTTGTATCAATCTTTACAGAACTTATTGCATCATTTAGTTATGACGAATAGTTTAGGGTTTATAGTTGTTGACACATCATACTGTGAAAATGACTGGATATCCGGTCAAACAGATAAGTATCAAGCATTACGTAGACTCAGAAATACATACCTGCAAATCCCTTGGATAGTCACAACCCAAAAAGCCAGTTACGAAGTAAATATTACAACAACAACAATTAGTTCTAATAATTTTAAATAATTTATCTTGTTTTATGATTAGATCGCCAGTTGCATAACTTCTACACTATGTCTTAGAACTCAAAGACCTGATATCCTCGGTGATTCTATACCCTGGTTTACTATGAATATTGAAGATGATGATGTACTAGTGGACCGTTGACCAACAAAGGTTAGTTGATTAGTATAAGGACAAGAAATTATGAATGAAGTATAATTGTGGAGAATAATTTAAAATTTAAACTCAATTTTATTTAACTACATTTTGTGATAATAGGTATGTCAAATGTAAATAAATCTCAAATCAACTTTTTCGACAGACTAAATGATTCAAAAAATGCGCAATATTTCAAACTCAGTGAGAAGACTACTCCCCTGACAACAAAATTATGTTATTTAAATATTCAAACAATGTTTTAATCATAATAATAATAGAATATTATAATAAAATTATCGTGGTAAAAAAAATCATGTTTTCATTATATTGTTTCATAACATGGGTACCCAAAATATTACACTTTAACATTTCCACAATATTATGTATGTTTTAGATTTAATAATGTACTAATATTCAGAAAACATTTTCATAAGAATAAGGAAGTATAAAAATTAAATATCATATTAAAACAACAAGCTGTAAATTTAATTATATATCACTTGTTTATTATTTTTTAATAGGTATAAATGTTCACAATTCATTAGATTGGTAGGTTATTAGGTTGTTTTTTTTTAAGTCGAAATAGTGCATAATAAAGCAATATGCCAAGGCAGTTGTGAATATCCTTTTCTGGAATATTTTTGTACTTTATGTTCGTTCTAATCACATCTGAAAAAATATTTTAAAACTATTATTTAATTTAAATAATATGTTGGTAGCAAAAACAATTTATAGTATCATAATTTATATTTATTTTACACAGTTAACGTTTCATTGATATGAGATACCTATTTATGTTAACAGAGATAACATATAATGTATATTATTTACATATTGTAAATAAGTTAATTTCCTCCATTGAGACTATAATATGCGATTGGAGTTTATTATATTGTTAAATTTGGTACCTGTTTTGTGATTTACGTTAAGTATTAGTTTTTGAATTAAAATTAAAATTTTTCTTCAACCTAACCTTTGAATAGTGATTTACGAATATAAGATACCATTTATTAATATATATAATATTGTATAGTAAGTACTCCAAGAATCTATATAGAATTAATAAGACTAAAAAGGTGGGTAAGTGGATGTCACTCTGCTGTACAGTAGGTTACAAGTGGGTCACTGTAATAGCTCAGAATCTAAAATATGCATCATAACTTTGACATGCAAAATATGAGATAAACAACTTATTTTCTTATATAGTGAATATTATTATGATGTTAAGATGTCAAGGAAACATATTATTTTGGTTCTCAAGGATTAATTGCTTAAGCTGTAGTACCACCTATTGTATTTGTAGGTACTATTAATATTAGGACTAAATTATAAAAGTCAAATAAGATATTGAGAAAAAACTATTTCCTAAAATAATTAATAATTTGGGAATGAGGACCAAACATAATAATCAATGATTCAAGATATTTACAATTTAGATTTTACCTATTATCAGATGGTAGCTTAAATAGATAAGAAACACTATTTTTTCTTAAACCCAAACAGCGAGTAATTCACCAATACATTGTCTTTAAACATACGACCAATTACCCTGCGATCGCCATTGTCTTAAGTGTGGGCGTCTCCATGATGTTCTCACTCAACAACTGTAGGTAATTTAAAAAATATATTTATTTAAAATTAAAAATATTATTATTGTTTTTTTTATTATATTCTATTCTATGTATACTTGTACATTTTTGTAAATAGTGTGTACATTATAAACTGTTAAATATGGCAAAAATAAAGATACTCAACAGCAATAAGTTACAGTGAAAAACGATAAATTAATTATTGCAAATGATAAATTCGTTTCACGTGATTTGCAATAAAATAAGACATATTTTATTTTACATATTTTTACATATTTCGTCATAAATACATATTTTTACATACTTGGTAAAATTTTCGTTTTTATTTACATATTTCGTAAATTTTGACAATTTCAGTGGTTTAGTAATATTATAATATTATTTCGATAACGGTATTCAGAAAATTGTAAGTGTATAATGCATATAGGAAATAAGTAGGTTAAAATAAATAATATTAATAACTTGATTTTAGTTTATCTTATCTGTTTCTGTTCGATAACCATCCCTTAATGATGTTAGATTATACTTTATGTTATACAATTATTTGACAAAATATATTTACGAATTTACAACAGTACCTAACAGACTATCAGTTCTTGTGTTCGCGTGGTAGTGAAAACATCTTTGCATTTCGAGTTATAAATTATAATTTAAAACTAAAGACTTAATAATAAATTAGTAAATATAATGCCTAAAGTAGCTCGATCTATTCAACTAAAATTTCAAATGTTATCCGTGATTTTCCTAACGAAACTTTTTCGAGTGATAATAATGTACTTTACTGCAATGCGTGTGATATAAGTGTTTCAACTAATCAAAAATTTCAGATAACTCAACATATCTCAACATCAAAACATAAATCTAACAAAGAACGATTAGTAAAAAAACAAGTACAATCAAAGCAGCAATTTCTTACATCATCTTCAAGTAAATGTAGTTTTAATATAGAATTATGTCGTGCAATGATTAAGCAGATATACCTCTTGCTAAATTAGATAATCCACATTTCAAAGAATTTTTAGAAAAAAACATAGGTAAATCTATGCCAGACCGTAGTACTCTTAGAAAAAATTATCCCTTACAATAAATTGATTAAACATCAATTTATTGTATTTTTTTAAATTTTTCTTTGTACAAAATTTTTATTTTATACTACATATTTTGGCAATTTTAATTACATATATATGTACATATTTTTGGTTTTTTATTACATATAAATCCCAGCCCTAATTATAATATACTACACTACCTATAATAGATAATAACAGCATCATTATCTATAAAATAACATGCTAACTAACTTGAAATTACCATATTATTTCTTCTGTTAGTAATATCTTTGTTTAATATTTGTATTACAACATACTTTTATTATAAAATGTATTGTTTCACTGTAACATGTAAATGCCGTGTTGGGTAAATTACTTTTAAAAAGTAATGAAATTACATTACCAACTCGTTACTTCAAATATTTATATTTAAATTACAATCGCGTTACCTAAAATTATTTTTATCACGTTATATTATTTTTTCATTTATAAAGTAGAGGGATACAAATAACGTTACTGTATTTTATCATTGTAAACAGTTAATTTTTTTGAACCATATTCAATTCATATGATTCAATTATTATGTATATATTTTACAATCATGGACTTAGTGATAATAGATACCTATTATGTACAAAAGTGCAATCAGTATATTTATTATATCAATTTTCGTTTTTTTGTGAATATTTTATATAATTTAAATCAACTATTGCATTTGACTTGGCTGCCAAGTTTAACTGTCGATCAGAACGTTGATCGCGTCCTTTATGGAATTAATGTATTTGCTAAGATGCACTTTAGATAATAATAAGTATGGGTATAGGTGGCTTGCATCCAATATTCAGTATTTTTTTTTATGCTAAATTGACTGTAAGATCACCGTATCACCATATCATCGTAGTAGAGTGTACCAGATACTGTATGTTTTAAAAAAAATATATTTCATCACATATTGAACCGGATGTAAAGAATATTTAAAAAATCCACATCTAAATTTAAAAAATAAAAAATCTACCCTTTTCATTTTTACCATATTATTTTAACCTTAATACAGCACCAGGTTTGAGTCCTTCCAAATTTTACAAACATTACTTACTCATAGTATAACAAAACAAATTTAATTTAAAATTGCACTGTATAAAAAAAAAAATTATGTTAAAAAAATAAGGTCCATTAATGCCAAATTGTTGTACCTTTATGCATCGGAAATCGGTGGAAAAAGTATAATCCTTATACAGCCGGTATAAATCAGATCACGAGTTAAGTTTTTTTTTATATAAACTGCAAATAGAAATTGTAATAATGAATGAAATAATAAAATTAAAAAACTAAAAATTAACTGAAGTCAGCTACATCTAGTCGTTATACAAGCCTGGTATAAATATGTCCTGCAGCGGCCAATCATTTGAACTGCAAAAAAGTATTAAGTAATGATGTTACATTTCAGGTGTATAATTTTGGGAAAATATTTAAATTATGAATCATAAAAGTACATTTTTGATACATAACTTATAAAAATGTCTTTAATTTGAAAATATATTTAAAATAATGACGTACATTATGTAGTTTGTATGCATGGTACATTTAAATTTGTTTAAATATTTCAAAAAACTTATTATTGGCAAATTTTACGTTTAGTAACACATTTTACTCAGTAATTTTTAAAATTAGAGTGAATTTACCTTTTAGAAAATTTAATAGGTAAGATCTAGCTATTATCAGGTCATCTCAGAGGCTTTTTATTTATATTTTTAAACTGTACTTTTTTGGGTAAACATATTGCATTCCGAAGTCAACAAGTCCATGTTTTGTGAGCAAATCCTCCCTTTACGCGCGAGATTATTGTTTTTATGATTATAATGTTAATCAAAAAAAAAACCAGTGATGTAATATTGTTAGAATATTTTTTATGTAATTCTTTTATATTGAATGGAAATTTTTTTTGAAAAGTAATTCCTATAGCAAAACGCGTTACCGTTTCAATTAGTTTCAAGTATTGTGAATTAAATAATAATAATAATAATAATAATAATAATAATAAAATTAGGTAATTATTATTTATTTATTACGCACAGTGAGCCCAATATAATTTACAAAAATATATATATTTAACCTAAGTGGGTGTTACACTTACCCAACTTTACAAGTAGCAATTTTATAGTAAAATTACATAAAATTGCATGTCTAGTATAATAATGGAAATAATAGTAATAATACAAAACACATGATATAAGATATTATAATGCGACATATAAATTTAAATTTTAAGGTATATAATAGTAATAATACAATATTTATTAATATCTAATAAACAAGTGAGGATGCTCATTGCCAAGGCGCATCATCCTATCAATTGGTTGGTTTCTGTAACCAGATAATAATGAGTAAGTTATTCTGCAACCAGAAAATCTAAAACCAAAGTTTTTTTTTATAGTTATTTTTAGTTCAAATTTGGACAAAATTAGATTTACTCGTATATATAAACTAAGATGAACAAATTTAGTTTTCTGTTATATTTTAAACTATTATTCGTGGGTACTTAAAACTTCTTAAGCATATTATTCTATACAAATATGATGATAATCAAATAAGAATAATTAAACTCAACTGGCTAGCGTATTATTAATAACAATATAAATATAATATAAGATATTCTAGGCTTTCAAACCATCTCTGCTGAGAATTTTTTTTCGTGTACATATAATGAAATTATATCATTGAATACAAATTTAACACCATCCATTACAGTGACACTATTAATACTTTGGGATATAAGTGAATTTAACAATTTTGTAAGGGAGTGTTTGACATTAAATTTATAATTTTCAGTAATTAAATCAGCATAAGTGTTTGCTCTTATGTGATTGAAGAATAGTAATAATATTTTATTTGTATGTATGTTATATATAGTGGCAATAGTCATTAGTCAATCAACCTACAGCATAAATCTCAAAAATAAATGTTCTTGCTGGATTTTAACAACATATTGTTATTATCTCAGATTGTGTATAGAATAACCAAAAGTTTGCCTGTGGAAGTCAGTTCCATACAGATGCATTTGTTGTTAAAAATTTTATCTTACACATGCCTAGAAGGTTCTGCGGATTTGACATAAGTAATATATGACATGAGATTGTTCTAGATTTATGATGGATCGGTTGACTACTTTTACAAAGTGTATATGATTGTATCTCCCTGCATATTTCCAATTGCTTATTTGTCAACGACAAAAACTTTTCTGTTTCATAACTAATTTAACTATCGGACCGTTTTGAGAGTTATTATTGCAAAAGGAATTGGAAAGGCATATATTATAAGGTATTAATTGCCAACAATAAAGAAGTTAAATTTAATTAATAATGCTGAGTAATTGATAATTCCATTGAATATTTTAAGTCTAATAACTAGCTAATTATTTTTTCTGACATCTAAAGTTTCAAAATTTGTTATTGAGTATAATCCAAAACATTTTTCTTGAAAGTTTATTTGACAACATCTATAACTAGTTAAGAAAGCCTCATATAAAAGTAATTAGACCGTATTAAACCACGTCCCTAGGACAAATATCTCTTAGAATATAGCACAGGATGTGTATAGTCAAATATTTGACAGCACTCAGAAACATTATGTTAAGTATACAGCAATATATTTCATTATTTTTTGGTTGCATACATCAATTAAACAAAAATTAGGAAAATCAAACAAATGGGAATGTTTTATACTGGATAAAGATGATGATGAATTTGTGAACTTTGATATATAGCAGCAATATTCGTTCTGCAACCTTCAATCTACCATCTAAAAGTCATATGGATATCAAGTCAATGGATGTCAACAATTTTCTTCCCATTGCCACTGTTAACTTTGTGTTTACTGAAAAATTGTAATACATACATTGAGAATACTCAGGGGTAAGTATAAAAAATGGCAGAATGTATTTTTGAATGGAATGCCAAACAAGGAAGAGCAAGTCAAAAAACTCCAAAAACCTAACCTAAAATACATATTGTCTACTACAGAAGGAAAAATATATTGATAACCGATGTGCACAATTTATAACGGTGAGGCAACTGAAAGAATACGTATATGAGAAAACATTTAACTTGTGGTGGTAAATTGATGATTTCCAGCGAGGGTGCAGAGAAAATCTGATATAGATGATCTTAACTCAGCTTATAAACTCAAACTAAACGATATCTTATGAAATAATTATTGTGTAATTATGAAGGACGAGAGTAGTGTATGTAGAATTTTAGAGTCACTTCTCATTCAGTTAACTTCTACTCAAAATAAACACTTGAAGAACAGAAAAATCGTAGACAGCACACCATTGATTCCAGATTATTGCAGCAAACCACTAAGAATTTGCGTTAACATCAATCGGCCAAAAATTACGACAGTGTTGGTAATCCTGAACTCGAGAAGACAGCGTGTAGTCCTCTCTATTCCGCAGTATTTGGTATGTGCAGAAAAACTCAGTAATGTATGATACCTAATAAATTAGAAAACACATATTAGTACTTGACACTATAATTTGTTAAAGGATAAAATGTATTTTAGCAAGGCTGGCTAAGTTGATGATTTTTTTTAATTCAGTTTTTGGTTAAGTTAAAAGTTAAAAATACACATTTATTTAAACTTTTCATTAAGTTCAACATTTTTTATTATAGATACTTTATATTTTACCAAAATCAAAACTAATAATTAAAGACAATAATGTTTATACTTAATACAATATTTCCATATAGTTAGTATCTCATTGAAGTTTTGCGTTTCTAAAAAAAAGAACAATAGTTAACTATCTAATAAGTTGTATTGAAAAAAACATAACAGTTTAACTTAAAACAATTCATGGTTAATATTTTTTGACATGAAAATAAAATAGAATGAAATAGTGAAATTTAATTCAATTAAAAACAAAAGAAATAAACTTAACTCATTTCTTGAAATGAAAAATTAATTTCGTAAATTTCAAGTAAATATAATAAGTTAATAGTTAATTTAATGACAATCTAACAGTAACTAATTAAGTCAAAAAGTTCAAATAATATTAACCTTTTAACTCGTTAATGCCCAGCCTTGAATTTTAGTCGTAATTTATTAACTATTTTATTTAAATACAATAATTATACATAAAACTATAGTAATTTGTATTTAGTATTTTTGTACCCACACATTAAAAATGGTTAATTGTTGTTTTGTACCAGGGTATAATACTGGTTATGCTCTAGATGTCAAACATCAAAAAAAAATTGGCTTAAAAAATAAATGTTTATTTAAAACACATATCATATATTCATATCATCAATATGCGCTCCAAAGGATTTTTCATTCATTCAACAGATAGTCTTTTTGTTCTTATTTCAGCTCTAGAAAAAATAACATTACAGACTTTAATATCTGAAGAATTAAATGTAAATACAATTGTTTCTATAACTTCAAACTTATGGATGGACACAGCATCTTTACCATTTGTTGGCTGTGAAGAACACAACATGGGCTTGACAAAAAGTATTGTACGCTCTTTTATTACAATGCGTGCATTTTATTGTAAGACATTCAAACTACAATGAAACTACAAGAAAAAGGAAAAAACCAAGTGTATTAGATAGTTGTCAAAACATGAATTAATGTATTATTTTTATAAGCACCATGTTTCATTTATCATTATTAATTAGACATGTAGTAATGTTATCGAATATTTTGAATTTTAAAATTTTTTTGTAGCAAACACCTCTTGAACTTTAATTATATATTTAGGTGTATTTTAACATGACCAGGTAATGAATAATAAATCATAATTTATATTTCATTCGAATTCAAAAAAATCAAAAAGAACATACCATTTATAGTAAAGTACGTATAATATGTGGTAAAACGGTGTAGACACTATCAATTGTACGTATGAGAAATAAATGAGAACCATTTTTACGGTTGTTTAATTACACAATTTTTTACTAGAAAGAGCTAAGAAGGTTTTCCGATTTCGGAAATATTTTATAAGCAATATAGTCTATTTCAGTATATTTGTTTTGAATAATATACATATTATTAACATATTGATGAGCAATGTTTATTTACATTTAATTATTCTTTAGTACAACACTACCACTTTGTAGAACTATTATCATCTACCTAAAACTTATTATTTTTTTAAACGTATTTCATATTGTCCTAATTAATATGCCTTACAAATGTTTTGTTCCTGCTATTTAAGTAATCCTTAAACTTTCCATCCGGCTATTTAAGTAATCCTAAAAAAATAAAATGCAGAAGGGAAGAATGTACCACCTATGTTCCATCCACCACAAGTAACACTTACCCAATAGTTAATTTTTTTGTTTTAAATTATAACAATATGTTGTGTACTTATGTACTTTAACATACCTGTAACCCAACTTATCACATTGACTACCATGAGAACGCTGGGGTCCACAATTTGTTTTATTATTCTACTGATCTTTATATAACATTTTTTTAAGACAAAATGTAACTATACAATACACATAAGTAAATAACTGAATACTAAAAAAATATTTAAATATACAAATATATATTATCCAACACACCAATAATAATGAACGGTTTGATTTTTAATACAAATTTAATGTTTGTATAATGCCATTTATATCAAAATTTTCTCCAGGGTTCTTACATTCTAAGTTATCTCTTAGAGACTTTATATTTTTAATAAGACTAACAAATACAATTGTTGAATAGGTAGAATAAATTATTTATTTATTAATAATCAACGGGCATAAGCCCTTTAACGAGAAAAAAAACATTGCCTAATAATTGGCAAATATGAACCTAATAACAGAAGGATAAATAAAAATACAACTAGAAAGACAGAAAAAAAAATAATAACATATAATATTTAATTAATTAATCAAATTATGTTGTATTCTGCCAATAAATTATTTTTAAATTTATAATTAAATTATCTATAAATTTGAAAGGTTCATAAATGTAAAATATAATTTTAAAAAGCTACATAACAGTATTCTGGTATAAACATGAACATTTTGAAATTATTTATCTTGCAAGACTTATCATCTGTATGGAATAATAAAATACCATGGAAAGGTAGGAACTTATCTGTAAAATATGTAGTTTGTGGTTTACATTTTAAAGAAGACTATTTTTTTAAAATATGAATGTAAAATGCTTGATGGGTCAATTAAGTACATTGAACGAATACGTCCAGCATTAAGAGAAAATGCTATTCCGACAATATTTTTAGTCTTACCAGAACGATTTTCAAATGTAGGGATAAAAAGACTGGCAACAAAAAATAGACAAGAAATAAAAAATGAAATAAAAATAGTACAAGAACAAAATTCTCCGAATGAGTAAGACACTATACTTATACTAATTAATAGTACTGCTACATAAATGTATTAATTATATCAATAATAATTATATAAAATGTAATTTAATTATATTTTGGGGTTTCCCATTGTTTCAGAATTGGAGAATTCTTTTTCAATAGCTTATCTTCACAAAAATATCAAAGATATAATACTTCCAGGGAATATGTGAGGACTGCATTTGATTCCATAAAAAAAATAGCATTTGTTCACATAAATTATCAACTAAAAACTGATAAAACTGTGGTTTTTACTGATTTATGTTTACCTAATGTAGTCATAATTGATTCACAAATTGAAGTTAACAAAATAAAAGGTGAAAGAAATTTACAACCGTTACTTCAAAATCTAGATAGCTTTAAGATATGTAAAGGAGTTAATAATGGTCGCCAATCAAAATTGTGTGTTCGTTTCTTTAATCCGTCATTAACTTCTCCGGGAATTGTAAGATGTTCTAACTGTGCATCAGAAAGAAGAAAACTGAAAAAAGTAAATCCACAAATTTAACACCAGCTAAAAAACTTCAACGACTTACAAGAAGGTTAAAAACTAAATATCAACAAAAAACCAGACTTAAGAATAATATAAGTTAATTATATTTTAGAATGGACTTAAAAAAATGTTTCCATTTTTATTAATTATACATATACATAGTATAAAATATGTAAGTAAAATAATGACATCACTTATAGACTAGATAATATTGTTAAAACGCCTTTTAAATATTGATATTCTAATTTTAAAACTGTTTATAATAAACAATCAGTTTTATACAAATTCATAATTACCTCTTTTAAAATTCAACTATTGTAGACTATTATCACATGTCAGTATTATATAATGTATTGACTTCATATCTGTTTAAAGTGTATAGTTGGTTGCATTGAAGCAGAAATTATGCACTATGCAAAACAAGTACCGCCTTGTTTCTAAGGATATGTTGAATGAATGCATACTGAATCTGCCAATAGAGCTACAAGAAATGGTTAAAACAATTTTTAATGCAGCAAAATGTAAAAGCTCTAAAGGAAGAAGATATAGTTTAGGAAAGGTATATGAATGCTTGTTAATGCGTATAAAGGGACCAAAATTACACAGTAAAATGAGAACTATTAAAATAAACTGCCCTTGCTATCAAAAAAGACACTTGGAAGGTATATCGAAAAATTGCACCCAGCTTATGGATTCCAAGAAAACACATTTCAAGTCATGAAAAAGAAAGCTCAAGACTTAAGTTTGGCGGAAAAACATGATAATTGAAAGATACATATATTTTTTTTTTTTAATATTTTTATATGAAGAAAAAAAATGTAAAAAAATAAAATTTAATATTTAGGTTGTTTGCTTCTGGATGAAATGCAATTATAATCAGCTGTAAAATGTCAACGCAATAGTTTACAGTTTCGTGGTTTTGTTAACCTTGGTGCCCATACTTCAAACAAAATTTTTGGAATATTTAAAAAAAATTATGAAATGGTAGCAACTAAAAAAGGATTGTATGATCCAACACTCGAAAAAATGAAATTCTATGTAGGCGCTGCAGATGAAATGACAGCATCGACGTACTTTGGATTATATGTTACAGTAAACAACACTTTGGAGCTGATTAAATATTTGTCGGAAAAATTGAATTATAAATATTTAATGACAAAAAAATTAAACCAATATACTCTGGAAGGGTGTTTGCCATAAAAAATAAAATATACTTAATAATAATAAATGCAATTTTTTATTCAATTTATTTACCAATGCAAATTGTTCCTCCAGTCAAAGTGGTCGTGACTCGTGAAAGAAATAGAGAATCCTTCTATTCTTCACTATAGTTTTTTTTTACGACAATAGTATTAAATAGTATTATAATATTATAAAGTGCATACATTATTGCATTGATTATACATTTGAATGAATACTGAATTCTGAAATTTTAAAAACTTTACCGCGAATAATACGCAAAACGGCATTACAATACGCCCTTCTCGAGATAGCACCTACATGGCGGAAGGCACGCCAACCAAAGTACTGTCTGATTAGGACTCACTTTTAAACTCGAGTGACTACCTACACCGTTTTACCCATGACAAATTAAATAGATATGTCAGCAACTCGTGATACGCATGTCTGTGACGTAAGCATTTCTCTAACATCCCGAGCGGTGGAGTAGTGGTGGAGTCTTCGGCGGCGGCGGCTATTTGCGGCAGGGGCGGCGGTGGACCAATGAGAACCGGAGAAATGCCTGCGTCACAGTACAAGGCTGGGCGGAGGGTGGGTGCGCGATTTGTTTCCAAACCGGTAATATTGCTGACATACCTATTTAATTTGTCATGGTTTTACCTACATCGTGGGAAAAACGTAGCCCCTGGTGGCAGAATAACCATGCGACTTTTGTTGGGCCATTTTTTGTATACGGAGTTATGGTCTCCTTATCTCTAATCTTCATGATTATAACTTATAATAGTATAATATTATAAGATCACACAGCAAACGAACGAAAAACGATAGTACAAAGGACGCGTCGACGCCATGATGGTGGGACGCCCATAGAAAAGAGTAATCTAGACGACAGACAATGGGCCACAGACGTGGTTTCATGTATATCAGTACAATATTATAAAACACTTTGTTTTTCTTTTTAAATATAATAAAACCCTAGTTAATTTCTATACAGTTATACATTGCATATGTTTTTTTTAAATTTCAATATTTTTTTTAATACATTGTTTAAGAATATATGAATGATTATTTCTATGTTGGTATCACTGACCCCCTATCTCATTAACTGAGTGATAATATCTGTATATCAAAACATTTTTCTTATCCATTATAGTTTTCAAAATTTTTTGAGTTATTTGCCTTTTCCACAGTTTTAAAAAATGGATACCTTAATGGTAAGTTTAATTATATTTTATTTTTTGTAAGGCACTTATTTCAATGTAAAAGTTATGATTTACATGCAATGTTAACAATATAGTATGTATTGTTTTATTGCAGAGTAATAAAAACAATGTTAAATATTATTTGTCTTAATTTAACATTTACTAATCTTACTAAATAATGTGAATATAATACATCTTACCCATTTAATACTTATCATAATAAAATGTGCTTAATTTCTATATTATTCTTTATATAAAAACCACTTCATTAGATACTAAAAATTTAGTCTAGATTAGCTTATATTATAAATAACATACAGCATTTTTTATGGAATTAATAATATAATATTATAACAAGATTGTATAATATGATAAATTAAAAATAATAAGTTGAAATTTTAATTTGTTTATTTTTAGGAAACCAATAAACCAGGACATTTTATGGGATTTGATATTGATGATGATGTATTGATAATTATTGAAAATAAGAAAAAATGTAAGTTTTTTGTCTATGATATGATTATACAGCTTTTGTATTTAATTTAAAATTAAAGATGTACCAATTTTAAATTGTATCAATTTTTTTTGTTTATGACCACATTTAGTGTTAAAAATGGAACTAAGTAAAGAAACAGGTCAACCTATGGAAATAGAGGAGCCATCCATTGTTAATAATAATCATGATAATAAAAAGAAACAGTCTAAATCAAGTAGTTAGTTATGAAGACTATCTATAAACCTGCTTATGTTCTTATATTTTATATCATGTAAATTATGAATGTGTAATACCTAATAATGCATTATTTTATGATTTATTTATAGTATCATCACTAGAACCTAATGCTGTTAAGAACAATCGGAGTAATAAGAGGCATAAGAAAGACAATTTAAACAGTGATGCCTTAGAATCTTTGGAATCACAAGTTCCCCCTACTTTAGGTGAGTCACCCCCAATGTATAATACATATATATAGACAAAATCTCCCTGTATTTTTATGGAAAACAAGTAAAAATATTCCAATTTATTTGTACTCCATATAAATACACACTAAACATTAATTTTCATAGGTATTATTTTATTTTTGAACGTATTTCTTTTTATACTAGCTTTATGTCTTAATGATCTTATGTTCATTGTTGTACACTCACCCATTGTATAACACCTGGACATTTAATTTTTGTGTATTAAACAAATGTTCTCTTAGAAGTTTTAATTTAATTTTATTTGATTGTCTAAAACATCAATTCCTCTATAATTAATTAACTATTAACTTGCCATTGGTGTTGAATAAGCGCGAATCCCGGGCCTCGTCACCTCGTTGTTTTTTCATCATTATTTGTTATATGAAGAATTTTCAAGTGGGCACCCGTAGGTATCTGCCATGCCCAGTGGGAGATGGTGGCCTCTCTCTTCAGACACCGTGACTGCCTGAAGAGAAGTGCCGCCCGTGGCTGGGGATCCAACCGGCAACGGTGCGCATCACAACCAACGTCTTAGTCCACTCGGCCACTACGTCCCCCTAATTTTAAATTGTTAACCAATAAAAATTAATTTGTAATTTTCTATACATAATAATAATTCGTTGTATGATCATTTTTATTCATCTTCGCCCAAGTAGTGACATATTTTGCTGATTATTACACAGTACGCATGTGAATGTTGTGTGCTGCTTAAAAATCAGTCTGCGTTTGAGAAAAAAAAAATATTACGTCAATATTATTGAGTGAGTGCAACGCTTACTTTATGGATACTAATAACATTGCATGTCGATATATAATCGAGAATATTTATAAAATTATTATATTTACAAAAGTCTATTTAAACATGTGTTGATTGAAGGTATTAATAGTATTGTATGAATTTAAGTACTAAATAAACAAGTGTTTCTCAAAATACTAATGAGGAGCAGCACTCGCCACGATACCAATTGCGGAATATTATCCTCTTATCATTTTTGTAATATGTGATTTGATTCTAAGATCACTCAAAAATCAAGAAAAATAATTTTATGAGAATGCAATTGATCTAGGATGCTAATGGGTCTGAGAGAAAAAACAAATATTGTGCTGACATTTTATTAAACTTATAAACTTAAAATTTCAATATTTAAAAATAAAAATATGAAAAAAATTATAATTTTATCAAATAGTTATTTATTTTTAAAATTTTTAGAACTTACTACTCCAACATTCAACCTTACTTCTTTAAACACTAGACCACGCCGTATTAGGGGAAGAAAAATTAATGTTGATATCAATGATCCTATTTATAAACTTCCACTTGAGCATGGTAAGTAAATTATATTAATGATCTATTTTGTGTATTATTTGTGTTTAATAATTTTCAGGTTGGAAACGAGAATTAGTATACAAAAGATCAGGTGAATCTACTATTCTTAATCGAGGAAATATAAGTATTAATGTATACTATTATTCACCAACTAACCAAAAACTTAGATCATTAGAAGAAATTCAGGAACAATTGGACATCTTGTCTGATAAAAATCTATCCATAGAAAGTTTTACATTTTTAAAAGAACCAATTGACACAAATGTTCGAACAGAACTTATCAGAGTTGCAAATTCTAAATTATCTAAAGTAATGAAAATAATTTTTATTTATTATTGTCTATTGTAGCAAGTTATTCCATAGTCTAATAACAATTTAAAAAAACACATTTAAATTTATCAGCTTTACTTTGTATATTATTTTTTATTTCCTTCCTGCTTTTTCTTTAATTCCAAAAACCCTTAAATACCATAAACTTTAAGTATTTTGAACCTAGAAAAATTGATGTTTATTCTTAAATAGTTTTAATAGTTGATAATATTTAAGTAAAAGAGAAGAATAGTTTGATTGATTTTTCAACCTCACACACATTTGATATCACATTAACAATGTCTGGTTATTTGATAATATTTTTTTTTTAGACCTTATAAGTAATAACTCAAAACTATTTTGTTAACAATTAAAACCCTTACAACTTAATGTAAAGGTTTATTTTACTTTTATTATGTTTTAAAATCTTTTAATTAAATTTTTAAAAGTTTTGTCAGTGCAGAAGATTTAAGTTTGAGTTTAGGAAATAAGTTTGTCATCCCTAATTTTTAAACTTAAATATAATAAATATTACTTGAGTAATTTTCAATTTCCCTTCATGCATTTTATGGTTTTAGGAAGACTCTTTTGTTGGTGTTGCTGTTAGACCTACAAAATCTAAAACACCTGTACAGCGGCCACCATTTGATTATAAAGTGTCAGATGGTGAAAACAATAAGTCTACAAATAAAATGAAAATTGTTTCTAAAAGTACTAAGAGTTTCTATAGATTGAGATCTAAAAAAGATAAAAGTAAATATATTTTATATACTATTTTATTATTATTTATGAATTATGAATAGGGATTCAATTTTAATTGAGTATATAAATAATTTCTTTAGCACTTAATATATATTTATAAATTATTAAATAAACCCAATTCAAATAATTGCATTATCTCAAATAATACTGCATCTCATTGTAATATTCTAAAACGCACACATAAGGCAAATTATCTGTGAAATATTTAATTAAAATACAATTCACATTTTTCAAAATTGCATACAATATTATTTTATATATGGCGGAACTCCCTGTGTATTTATTTGCCTATTAATCTGACAAATAATTATTTGTTTTATTATGCAATTTAAATACAGAACTGACATTTTACATTATCACCTAGGTATTTCAGAATCAATGAATACATCTTTATCTACACCTGAATACTTATCTGAAGACTGCCAAGCTATTCAATCTAGTGCATCACCAAAAGTTTCTTCTCTAAAATTTCAGAAAATTGATATGAATAACACAATAATTAAAAGACGGTAACATATTGACTTTATTTTATATTGTTAACACTTAAACAGTTTTTGCTTATTAGTTTATTATTTTACTTCACAAATGTAACGCAAAATTAATGGGTTGTTATCCTTATGCTTCCTTCATAATCCTTCCTCAATCAAACCATGTACGTGAATGGATATAAATAAGTTGTAAACATCAAATTGGTGAAGTCATTATGCAGACACCTTGTGGGATACAATGAACCTGCCACTTTAATATGTGCTCAATTTCTGGTCTACTATCATCCAGCATGTGTCAATTTAAATGTTAATTTAAAAATTGTTAGTTATGTATGTATAATAAGTGATTATTTATAGTTTTCTTTATTTTTTTAAAACAATAAAACTTTTTCCTTTTTTTTTTTATTTAGAACTGTCAATCTACTGTGTGACAAAGAAATAGACGTGTACAGTCTTCTCATACTGTGGTTGTTGGTGCTACTGAACCGGAACAACTACGTGTTGAACCAATTCGTATATGACAATTGAATCAAGCGTCAGAAACACCTATTTTTTTATAGATAGAACACCTAATTCTAAAACTGAAGAAATGCATTATGAAATTGATGAATATAGTGATAACAGTTACTCTGATGTAATTAATAAAATTATTTTTCAAGGAAATGTATACAAAACTATAATGGTTGATGGTAGTTTTCATGAGCAGTATGTCTATGAAATGAAACAAACACGAGGACCCAGTTTGATGACCTGTGTTATTCAAGAACCTAAAAACCTGAATGAGTAAGTAAATATTTTATCTTCCCTGTCTTTTGGGTAGCGTTGGTCATTAGGCTTATTTGTATGAATGAGTGTATGTTAAATGTTCGTTTTTTTTTACTACTTTAATCATTTGATTGTGTTTGTTTTCAGATTTGAGCAGAAAGTCAACATTCCTATATTCCTTTCAATCCCTATTTGTTATTTACTAATTGTTGCATACATGTTCTGAGGGCTAATTTAGTTTGCATGTTAAAGCTAGTGGTCTTTACATGCGCCTAATTGACAACATAAATAAATATTTATAATGCTTTCAAGTACAATAAAATAATTATAAACCTAATTTTTTTTTTTACCAAATTTAACAGGAATTCTGTAATAAATGGTTCTTCAAAAAAAATTGTAACACCTTTTGTAACTATACAATCATTCAATTACATGGTTCAAGCATTGATACATATTTTTAAACATTTGAGAACGCATGAGCTGTTATCAGCTTCTAGAGTATGTACCGCCTGGCATACAATTGCAATGAATAAATACTTAGTAAGTATAACCTTAAAATGTCTTATAATGTATTTTTCTTATTTATTAAATATTTTTAGTGGCAGAATGTTCGTTTAAAAAATTCTATGGTCTATGACTGGGAAAGGTTTGTAGACTCAATTGATCAACAAAGAACTGATACATTAGACACTAGACGTATGTTGATACCCTCTGAAGTTGAAGACTCCAAAAGTTTTTGGTTGAGATTTTCAAATGCAATGAAAAGAGCACAAAAGCTAAAATTGATTGAATTGTATAGATGTCCTGTTCTTGTAGTTGAAGATATTATTTACTCATTACCTCAAATTGAAGTACTTAATGCTACTTCAATAAGGTAATAAAGAAAATATGATCCATTTTTTTTCAATAGTTTCAATAATTGATTTTATTTTTAGAAATCCAAATTTGAAGAAAGGGACAGTAAATTTCAATGACTTAATGTACCTAAACTTAAATCATTTGGGACAAATGACAAAGCTCACAGAGTTAAGACTAAAAGGTTTAACTGGAATAAAATTGACGGCATTGCCATCTTTTGAAAATTTAATAAATTTGAATAGATTTGTAAGTTTAGTAATAATTAATTATATATACATACAATTAAAATATTGTAGAAAGAAAAGTATTATATTTACTCTTATTATTTTTATGATTATTATTTAGTCTTTAACCTCTATTAAAGCATTTCCAAAAGAGATCTATCAGAGTTTGAATACTATTACTGATAATATTGAGTTTTTTGAAATTGGAGATTGCGAATGCTTAACAAAGAATTTTGCCGTGTCACTAAAAAGATTTGTCAATTTGAATACATTGAGATTAGAAAATTGCTGTAATTTATGGCATCAATCTGCACAGGATGTTTTTACTGTCATTAGAGGTCTTGAAAAGCTCAATGTTCTGGAATTGGTAAACATAGAATTCAGTAATTGTGTCAAAGATGAATTAGAAAAATGTGATGGTATTAAAGCTTTACTGATTATTCCTATTTATATGAGCCAAGTATGTAAACTTGTTATGTATTATATTATTTTATAACATCTATTTATTAATATTAATCTAATTTTTTTTTTAGTCCTCAACTACTAACTCTCAACTGATTGACTGTCTCAATAAACTCTCCAAGACATTAACACACTTGGTTTGGGGATTTACTCGTGAGATAATCCGTGCTACAGACATAATTAAAACTCAACAGAACCAGCATACAATAGGTTATAATTTAAAATTATCCCATACCAATGAAACAACCTTCAATATACCTATAATCAGTACAATACAACCCGTACAGCGGCCACGAGTTAAGGCTACTACTGAAAAAGAAAAAGACAAGTCAGATTATATTGAAATAATTTCACATACTGCTCTAACAAAATTGCTAAATACTATGATGCCTGATGCTAAGACTAAGGTAATTCAAGTTCCCTTTTCTAGAACATGTAGAGTTTATTTGAATGAAGAGTTTAATGATCTTTAAATTAAATGTATAGTATTCATTTGTTTCTTTACACGAGAAACCTTTTACAATATAATTCTATTTTTTGTGACCAGGAAATTTTTTTTTTGTTCTTCAAGGTGGGGATTTTAATAGTAATTTTAATTATTAATTATAATGTGTATGTATTATGTTTTTCTGTATGTATAATAATAACTGATTATTAATCATAAATGTTATCATACATTTAGTAGATATTTAATTGTAAAAATTTTATTTCATTTAAAATTCATATTTTTTTTTTTATTTCGTAAATAATATAAATCTATCATTTGAAAATATAACTCTTGCTATTCGTTGTATAGTTAATTAATTTTTATTCAAATCTAAATAAAATTAGGTCCAAGAACTTTTTAATAAACAGTAATATTCTATGTACTTTTTATGAAAAATAATTTATGTCATATAGAATCATTTTTAAAACTGAAATAAATTGTCTTTGAAATCAATTGTATATCATGCTTAAACACAAGAAGATAACTTTTCAGGTGATCTCAAAATCAATGAATATAGTCTTGATTGTCTTGGGCCATGGTCAATACTTAATACCGATAAACTATAATTATTGTACTAAGAAGTGAGAAGTGCAGAATGGTGTGAATAGGTTCACAAGTTAGTTTAAATATTTTGAAAATGTTATTGTGTATTTGTGTATTCTGTATGGTAATAATTAATAATATACATAATAATATGTACACTTTGCGGCAAAAACTTTCAAGTCTCATAATTTTTATAAATATTTGAAATTTGAATATTTTTATGAATAATTTTAGTAATTAAGATTCCGAGACAAATAGTTTTCCTATGGTGGCTTTTACTATTACCGATTTTCGTGGACCATGGTAGATTTCTGTTAGTACTGTAATAAATGTAATTTTTTAATTTTTTAAAAAAATCGAATATTAAGCCATTCACATTCGAACATTAAGGCAATCAGAATTTCCATACTTATACTGTAAAAAAAACTGCATTTAAATATATTGATTTTCCATGGGACAGACTGTATATATGTTGGTAGTGGGTACCTACTAACAATTATACAAATATATGTGCATATTTGGATTAGTGTTGGATTAAATGCCTCTAGGGTGATGATGGGAGGAAGGGGTAAGGAGTACCTACTATATCTTGTATTTATGATGAATGCATATAAATAACATTAATATAACATTTTGCTCCTCATCAAAAATTAGTTCAACACCCCCACTGACTTTAGGTAGGGAGCATGACTGTAAATATTAATTTACTCAAAAATAATTCTTGTATAATTGTGGTTTTAAAATGTTTCTTAAATTATTGAGCTGTTTTAAAATTGAACATAAATTTTATAACCCGTGTTCAATTTACGATAATTTAGGGTACTACAATATTTGATACCTACGGTATAAAACTTTAAAAAAATGTATAAAAAAACCATATTTTAACATATCTAAATAGTTATCTACATAATATTCATAATATACATTGTATTCGATTCACGATTATTCAATTTTTTGAAAACAATTACTACTACACTACTTGTATTAATTCAATAATGATAATAATAGTGATAATAATAATAATAATAATAATTTTTTTTTTTTTGGTGTCATAAAGGGTTATCAATTACATAAATAAATAAATTATTTAAAGTAATTATTTAAAATTATTTAAAATTATTTAAAGCATTTACAGGAAATATACAAGAATATTCTTTAAATTTAGTCACATCAGCTAACTGCAAAAAAAGTAATTTATTTGTATCTTGAAATCTGGTATTTAATTGCATTAGAATATTATCAATTATTTCATAAAACAATATTTTAAAATTTGATTGATTGTTAGATTCATATCTTGTAGCTTTTGGAGGTTTTGTAAGAGTAACTGCTTGATTAAATAATTTTAAAAATTCAGGTTCATTTCTTTTTTTATTTATAAGATCATATGTTATATTTATTTTTCTCAAGCAAAATTCTACATCAAATGATTTATTTTGGAGTATGTTAAATAAATTGTCAGTATATATGAATATATCACTAAATATCAGTGCTAAGAAAGCAAATTCAAAAGTTTTTAAATTTTTAAGATGACCAATAGCACCACAAATAGATTCAGATGACGATTTTGGATCTTTGCTAATACAGTCAAAAACATTTATAAACCCAGACCACTCATTAGTTATTGTGTGTAAAATTTTTGACCGTGAGGACCATCTTGTTTGGATAAATTGAGGAATTATTTTCCCTACAATAGTATCTACAAAATTAGTATTTGAAGTGGAATTGTGAAAATAAGTGTAATACCAGTGAGGTTAGCAAAAAATATACGACATTTAGCATTTATACTATAACCATGTTGCAATACCAAATTTAATCTGTGAGCTAGGCAGTGTGTAAATAAAGCATTAGGTGAAACTTCCTTAACTCTAGCCTGTAAACCTGTTAAATGCCCAGACATTACACATGCCCCATCATAAGACTGTCCAGCTAATTTATTTTCTATATCAAACTCATGTAAAACAGAATTAACCAAATTAAATAAGCCTTGAGCCGTGCGGTCTTCACTAACATTATGAAAACCCAAGAAACGCTCAACCAATTCAGATTTATCTGTAACATATCTAATTATTATTGAACATTGTGTTTTTTGACTGATATCTGTAGTGTCATCAATTTGAATGGAATAAAATTTAGATTGTTTGATTTCATTTTTTATTTGGTTTATTAAAAATTCAGAAATACATGCAATTAAATCATTTTGTATGGACTTGGACATACCTGAAAATATGTTTTTTATACTATTATAATGATTTTGTATTTCTTGAGAACACCTAATAATATGCATATCAAACAACTCTTAAAAATTCCCTTTATTTAATGAATCACTGCTTTCATCATGACCTCTAAATTCCAACTCTTGTTTTCCCAAAAATAAAACCAAATCGATTAAATGCTCCATAAATAAACGATTTAATCTCACATTCTCATTATAATTTTTTTTAAACAAATTACCAGGTTCATTAACAACATCTATTATAGTAAAACAATTTTTTTCGAGGTTTTTTAATCCTAAATGATTATGAATATGTTCTTTTGATGTTTGATGTATTTGTATACCTCTAGATAAATTTTTCAAATCATAATACCCTACAGTATTCCACACAGACTTCATTTTACCCAACAACAAACATGGCCAACAAAACAATTTTTGTATATAAAGACTCCCGCATAACCAAGAGTGTTGTTGATATAAATTTGGATTAAATGAACTGCAGAATACCTTACTTAGTTTCTTGTCAGGAGCCAAAGCTGACAAAATCGGAATAGGCTTACCCACTTTTAGTAAATCATTTTTACTATCAGAATTCCATCGTCGAAACGGCGTCTCCAACAACATAACTACCACGTCTGTCACTGGATATGTCATAACTCCAACAGTAATTAATTTAATAATGTTTATTACAAAAAACTGCAGCACTCGCACATAATTATATTTTAACGTAGACGTTAAGACGAACCGGAATCACCGAAAAAGTGTAAGACACAAGCGACCATTCGTACAAGACGTCAAGACAGAAATGACTAATGATAAATATAAAATTATTATCAATAGATATTACAACGGACAACGGTTTAATTAGGACTGTCCCGAGTCTCGATTGTAACAATAACATCTTTACTGATAATGTGTTTTTACGTTGAAATGCCGGCTGACTATATATTCCTGTATACCGAGTCTATTTTTAGTACATAAGGCGATATTAGTCGAGCCTCACAATGATCATTGCGCATGCGCAACTCTAGTTATTTAATAGTCGCGTGCATTCGCGTACATACGCTTGTGTGTGTAATTCATGTACACAATAGTATATAATCTGAGGCGGAGTTGAACGGTGCTTACTGACGTCATCGGAACATTGCCGCTGGTTGAAACACTAGCGTTTGTTTACGTAATAATTATTTCATACATTTCTTATCGGTTTATCACTATTTTTGGTAATAAACACTAAATAATATAATGATTTACCATTTACAATATAATAAATAATAACTTATATTGTTAAACTTGGCAAAGAAGATTTTTTTCTCAAATAAAATCATAAAAACGTTAAAAATTAATATCAAAATATGTATATGCTATCGGTGGGCCAAAAAATACTTTAATAGTATTTTTTACTTAAAATTTTAGGTTAGGCGACGCCTCACTTGCCTCACCCCCAAAACCGCCACTGATATATATAGGTATATATAAATGAATGTTTGAGTGTAGATTATACCTCTGGGAAGAAGATAGATTAATTTGAAAATGGTTAAATTTGGGTTTTTTTATTCATCGGATTTTAGTGCGGTTAGGTTAGGTTATGATTTTGTATTAATTGATTATATTAATCCACCGTAGGTTGAATTAAGTAAAAACGACAAACCTGGTATAACTTTGATACTTCAGAGTTAAATCATACACTGACATACAAACCACACAGGGTCTGTGATCTATACCGCAGGTAAATTGTCTACATAATAATATTATACTGCTATGAATCTCATAGACAACGCAGATCGGGATGGCTATACATTAAAATATAATGTCATTTACAATTAAAAAGTCATTGCTTCGACACCGCGTCACACCCAAAAGGAGTTGAACAATCAGAATTTCTTTCCTGGTAATTTAGCTAGTATATATTTTCCTATATATATGTGGCATTCAATAATAAAAGTCATATGTATAATTACCAATATTATATAGGTAGCACAGAGTGACGGTATATATATCTATGTATTTATTCTACCTATAATAATAAAGGAAAACGATAGCAAATTAAAAAAAAAAATATTACGTAAAAAGTGTATGTACAGTCGTTGCCAGATAAATTGAGACGGCGGCGGTGGAGCTTTTCAGTAAGTGAAACCCAAACTAGTCGCTGGCAGTGTGGTGCAAAGGTCACACAGTTGGCTACAACGCGCGCAGTCACCAGTTCGAACCCGGTCAGTGCAAAAAATTTAATTTATTATTATTATTATTAATTAATTTATATTATTTTACAATTTCTACTTTTTGTTCTTAAATAAAAGATTATTATCAGAATATTTGATTTTAAATTAATATCGTAAAATAATTTTTGTGACAATAATTGTTGGTTTATTGATGTATTTTCGGTAATAATATTCAAATATGGAGAACCACTGGTTTTCCGTTATCACGCCACCGCCGCCGTCTCAATTTATCTGGCAACGACTGTAGAATTAAGCCTGGGCAAGTTAATGATAATTTATAATTGAGCCAAGTTAAGTTGATAGAAAACATTTAAAAAAGTTTATAGTTAATAATGAGTTATTCTAATTTTTATTAAATTTCAGTTAAGTTATAGTTCATCTATAAAATTCTATCTATCAAATTTACCCTTTTGATGCCGTAAACTTTCATTGAATTCCAATTCCATAACTATAGGCCATCATTTATAAAATCATTTTTATTTTTAAATATTCTATAAAAATGGGCTTAAACTTTAAATTGAATTATTTACGGAAAAGTAACCACGTAACTACATTCTTATACTGTGCCGAGTATAAAATAATATAGTTATTAAATTCTGGTACTTAATATTAATTTGATTTACTGAAATAAATGATGTTTTTGGATTAAATTTATAAAGTATACGAATCACGTACCTACCATTACTATTTATATTATCTACTTAATAATTTATTCATAATTAATACATGTGATCACTAAATTAAAAATACAGAATTAAGTTACAGAAGTTGTTTAAATACCCTTATCGTTACCTACACGTAGGTACCTATTTAAGTTTCCCTAATTTAAGAACCCTATATTTAATAATTGTTAATATTTTTAAATCTATTCTATAATAATAAAAAAAAACCCCCAACGTTGATCGCTAAAATGAAAAAAAGTACAAAAGTAAGATACAAAGTTAGTTACAAAAATACATAGTTATAGCTTTCTAGGTCACTTTGTATACAGTCGAGCTTTAAAAATTCAAATCGCGGACACTTTGTACGGCCAGGTAAAAGTTTATGTACATTTTATAACGTGGACATTTTCTACGGTCCGGTATAATGTACATTTCAGAACGTGTACAGTTTGTACTAGAAATCTAGTAGGTACCTATTTTTGACGGACCACTATCTGGAAATTGTTCAAGAGCCGAAAAAATGGTAAAGTCGGTAAAACTAATGAAAAAAAAAATGATAAAATTCAACTCTAGAACGTTCTACCTAATACTATCGGTTTTTATTTTATTTTTTCTTGTATGTGGGCCACTATTTGTTGGCCCCTGCTAAATAAATAGTATTAACTATAAAGTATGAATCTATATATGATAAAAACACTTCCAAAGTCATGACAAATTATATTATAAATGTTATAAGGTTTCATATAATTTCAACTCATTTTAGACCAAAACTCGTCAAAGATGGTTTTGACTACCTATACCCAATGGCGTATTTAGGGTGGGGGAAGGAGGGCAATTTCCACGGGCAGCCAATTTTCGTGTGAGCTTTTTTTAGTATATTGATTCATAAAAACCAAATTTAGGCGAGTAGTTTATGAGTTATAAGAATTTAAAATTTAGATGGGCGGAGTGAAGTGGTAGGGGTTACCCCGTCAAAATGTATATCCACTACTCCACTTATCTAAACTTTAAATACTTATAACTCATAAACTACTCGCCCTAAATTCAATTTTTATGAATCAATATACTTAGAAAAATATTCTGATTTGGAATATGAAATTAAAACTCTATGCTGTCTCATTCAAAAAAATGTAAAAAAATAATTTCAAAAACATGAATACTTTATGAGATAACGAGGGTTTTACGCTTAATGAATCACCCTGTATTTAGCGGTATAAATCAAATTTGTCGCTCACGCGAATTTTTCAATTTTTTTTTTCAGAAACCTATTTATTATTTATACTAGTTCAGAACGAAAAATTAAATGCCAGGAATCATTAGTTTTTATAGCTTTACAAAATTCAGGATTTTCGGTGTTTTACGCACATGCACAACGCTTATATAGTTAACCACGCTTCCCTATAACGAATTTTCAATTATTTTGAAACCTAAGTAAATCAACGTTTTAAAAATAACGGTCCAAAAATAATTCCAACACCTACGAATGGTGGTTTTACTTACCAATTTAAGGGATGTTTACGAATTAAATTTTCCGAACGAGCGAGTGATCTCGCTGGATGTAATGAAAATGACAAAAATTTAAATAGCTATTTAGTTATAAAATTATAATACTTTAAAATAAGTCTGACCACCAAATTCAGAATTCACCATCGATTTCAGCATGCTTAACTACATATTATGTAGTAAGACAAACAAAACAAATTGAAAAAAAAGGTTGTTTCGTAAAACTGAATAGTTTAGCACTAAAAGTACATACTTAGTACATAGACTTTTTTGTTTTTTATTTGCTTATTAAAACATATGAATTTATAGAAGTAAGTTAAATCAGTTCTTAAATATGATTACATATTGGTATAGGCAAGTCGGTTACCTTAAAGTATAGGTATTTTTATTATAATTTTTAAGTGACTATAGTGTCGTGACTTCTGGTGGAACGCGTTGACGTGCACCTACAAACATTATAAAAACTTAATATTAACTGTCTTAATTATTTTATTTACCTTTGATTTATCATTGGGTATATCGTATATATAAATATATAATCAAGTATCTAAAATTCTAAACTATAACTATAATATATAAGTATTTACGTATCACGTGACACGTATATAGTCCATAATCAATATGGGTTTACACAAACCCAATTTATGAAAAAAATGTATGTTATTTTTTTGGTGTAGCTCAAAAACTGATAATCTTAGACGCTTAAAATTTTCACCAAATATTACCATTGGCTATATATGGTAAAATATTCGAAATATTTAGTCTTGATAAAGTCTTCTAATATTGTGACTTTTTTTTAATTTACTGTCGATAAAATCTATTTCATATAGTATAAAAGCTAGACATTTTAATAAAAAGGTCCTACTAAGTTAAAGTAACTTAATAAACCTAATAGCAGTTCACAATCATCAAAGATACATTTGCACGATTATTTGTTACATGTATAAGTTCAAATGTTGACGAAATTCATCAAAATCTAAAAAATTTAAAATTGTTTTTCAGTTAGACATTCAAATAATTTTAATTTTTGTAGCTAACATGAGGAATTTCAATCGTAAAATCTCAACAAGTTTTCCTAATGTTATCAAAAAAAAAAAGGTTCACCGGAAAGGAACATTTATTTTTTATGGTCGTTTGATTTTAAATATTTTACGATATTTTATATTCAACGATTTTTAGTTATTAAAATTGATTACTTATGAAAGTATGTTAGGAGCTTATAGGACGACATATAATACGTCTTCTCTCAGAATCGTTTTTCGTATCCAATAATTTATCATTGAATTTTAATCGAACACATCCATTACAATGACATACTCTACAACAATGTACAGCAGAGCAATACCCATTGCAGTGTACCTTGTTTTTACATTTTAAAAAGCATTGTTATACCGCAATTCATAATTGATCAAGAGTAGTCATACAATAAACTATAGGTTATAACTAAAGACCGGATTTATATGTTTTTACATATCGTTACTGGGTCTATGCAGTCTTATGAGAGTAAAAAATGTGGATGATTTGTTCAATTCTGAATGCATAGAAAAAAGTTTTTTTTGCATATTTGAGAATATTTTATGGGTTAGAGAATATTTAACTTATTTAGCATATTTTGGAATATTTCGTAAATTGTGAGAAAAAATTTGTATTTATTTTTAATTTTAATATTACGGTACCCAGAAAAAATTTTTTTGAACATTTACAATTTTTTATTTTATTATTTCTAACTCTTACTAAAGTGCAATAATATTCCATTAGAATACGAAACTTTAAATACCTAATAATTAACTCACTATTAATATAAAATTGAAAAAAAAAAAAATTTAAATGCATATTTAAGTAAATATAATGATGTTTATTGATTATTTTTGCATATTTTTGCTTTTTTTTGTATATTTTGCATATTTTAGCATATTTTTTAAATTTTTAAGAGAATATAATGAGAATATTTTAAGGTTTTTTCGAGAATATTAGCATCATATTTAAGGTATTTTAAGAGAATATAAATCCGGTCTTTAGTTATAACTATTAAATGTTAGGTACCTACTGTCGTTGTTAAAAAAAATTATTGAAACATTTATGCTAAATTGGTTTTGTGATACTAAAGTTTATGCTATTTTACTCATTTAATGATATCACGTATCACACAAGCTATATTTTCCAGCTGTTACACACCTTCCGCATAAATCGAACTCGTAGATCGTCTCTAATCAAGTCATAATAATATTTACAGTCTTTACTCAATAAGTAGCGTAAATAATAATTGAAATTTTGGTAAAAACAATTACATTAAATTGGTCGATTTGATGATTTATATTTTCCGTCGACTTTAACGAACGACTCATCTTAAACACTTTTTTTCGTACTCATTCTCTAAAGAAATGAAATAAAGATGCATAGTATTTCTGAGCGCCGTGTATAGGCCGAACGGACAGTTTTACATTGTGTAATGAATTAATACCAACAATTATTTAGTTAGTTTTATTTTAAATTTATTTATAAAATTATTTTTATTAAAAAAAAAAACATATAAAATTATTTAAAATTATATATAGGTATTATCAGAGAAGCAGGAAGCACACCATTATAATATACTATAGACTGTAGTCGCCATTATAAATGCATTAATGTGTATATAATCGAACGACGGTGGCTCGAACGTATAAACATTTTTTTAACTCACTGATGACCGACAAACAGCTGTCGGCAATAGAGCGAATAATAAAAATTCCTTCACGATAGTAGGAGGGGAAAAAATTACATACGTTAATTCCTACAAATTATATAATATTATACGAAAATTTCCACATGATTATAAAAATGATAAATCGTGTAGTTCTGCGATGCGGTTTAATCAGAACCGAATCAGAAGAATTTTATTTAATTTTCGAGTTATTTTTAGGATATAATATTATACATACTGTTCACCGAAAATATTGTTATTATTAAATAAATAGCCAACTACAACATTTAACTAACCGCATGTATAGAATACAATATACAAAAGGTGGACAAGTGGGTAACGCTCTGCTGTACAGTAGTTGTAATGGATGTGTTAAATTTGAATACTGCAATGTTAAACCATTGTAAACGAAAAACGATTCTGAGAGGAGTTAGGACTGAGTGGTTAGCGGTTAGTCCTTATAATATTATTATTTTTTATTCGTTGCAATGGTGATAAACAAATCCTTAGAATTTTTCGGTAATTAAAAAACTTCTATTACATTTAAAATATATCTGATTTTGTCATAATATTATGCAAGAATGGGCAAGTTAACGATTTTTTTTTAACTCGTTGAGTTAAGTTATTTTAAAATAATAAAGTTAAGTTAAAGTAAAAGATACTCGTATTTTTTTCGTTAACTCGTTAAAAGTTAAGAGTTAACTTCGAAAAAAAAGTAACTTAACTTAGTGTAAAGTTAAAATTTGCTAATTTTCAAAAATAAAAAATTCCAGACACATAATATGGTTTATTAGATAGTTTTTCTAGAAAGTTAGTGGGGAAATTTAAAATGATACATCAAAGCAAAAACCCATTCAAAAATTTGTATTCTTAGGTCAAAATTAACTTAACTTATATATTTTTGAAATAAAATTAACTCGAAGTTAACACGTTAATCTTGAAAAAAAGTAACTTATTAAGTTAAAATTTAATTTGAAAAAAAAAGTAACGAGTTAATTAACTTAACGTTTTAACTTTTAACTCATTATAATGCCCAGCCTTGATATATTATATGTATATTGTATACCTACAATTTTATATCGTTGTATTTTAGTATGGGCGTTGACATATTTTTAAAGAAATATCTAATGGTTTTCGGTAACGAGAAGCAACACAAATATTTTATAATAATTATTATCACGCTTAATATACCAAAATCGATTTAGCCGAAGGTGGGGCGAGGTCAAAATGTTTAAAGAGCGCGCCTTAATGATTACGATTTATGATACATGAATTGTATAAAACGTAAATTTTTAAAAATGTCAAGTCATTATAAAGTAATTTTTGTATTTTTGTGGTCTTCCTTTAAGTAATTTATTGATGTTTATAAGTAATTTTAAGATTTTTTTTCGTGTGCATTTTTTAAAAATATTAAGGTCAAGTTCAGGTTATGACTTATGATAAGATCACTAAAATACGACCGATGGCCGTGTGCTCGCATTTCAGTGACAACAGCGCTCGGCTGCTGTGCCGACCCCCTCCCCCCTGTGAGCGCGACTGTAGTATCCCGTGGAAGGTGGCCATCGTTTAGTGGCGGACGACTGTGGCCGCCTCGGCCGGCCTTTTGGACATGCGCTATTCACATTATTTTAAGTATTTATGAGTGTGTGCGCGTACAGACGCACGTCGCAATGAATCAACTTAGGTGACGGTTGCCAGTACCTCGTCGAGTAGGTAAATTAAATCTGTTCAAATATCTACACAAAGCTGTCTATAATATAACTATGTTATAATCATTACGGTCTTCTTATTTAGATTATTATGAATTGCAGTTATTATTCCTTAGGTAATTTTTCAATAAAAATATATCTACGCAGTACATTTTCACATTATGAATTTTCCTAATAGCAGAGAAGGACTTAATACCAGCTCGTACGCACGGCCGTGTCGCACGCTTCTAATTTATTTCAAGAATTTTATAACTGTACAACACTAGGTACAACGAAAAACCGATTTTAACAAATACTGAAACACACATCATATATTTTACAACACAAAATTAAATTCATATTTTTAAATATTTTATAAAACAATGTAATAATTATTTATTTGTCCCGTGTTCTAATTTCTAAATGGGGAGACGTTGTCTCTTTGTCTCCTATGACGCTTCACCACTGCATATAATATGTAAGGTGGAAATCCCCAAAAGTGCTGGTCGCGCATATCACGCGTATTCCCTGCATAACCAGACACTGAAATCTATACCACGGTCCTCACAAAACATAAACTTTTGGTTACATCTTCTATACGTATTATAACCCCCTTGCATGACGCATAAACATTTTTATTTCATGAAATTGTTTTCGTAGAATAATCTGATTGTTGCATATATCCCTGTATAGTGTATTACTATTACTGTGATTAAATTTTTTTGTGCGTCGCGTTTGGTATAGACTAGGTAATAGAAAACGGTATAACGCGAGGATTTGAAACACATGGTTAGATCTGCATAATATTATGCATTAATAATTATTATAATTCATAAATTATTACAATTTGGTGACTTTAACATCAATTTTAATGATAAGAAATCGGAGACATTTAAAACTTTTCTTATAGACACACTATATATATAGACACCACTATTGATACAGTACCTATGTTCAAGATATTTGGAAAAATTTACATCACAAATATACGTATCATATTTCAGTTATCCTGTGGCCTGTAATATCGATTACCTATTGAATATGATTAATATAATAGTAATTAAATAGTAATGATAATAATTTTCTTTTTTCACAATATTTACTTAAATACTTTTACTTATTGATATTTACTTTTATTTTGAATGGGTCCACTAAAATGTACCTATTTGCAATATTTAATATTTTTTGGAAAAGAAACTTCGTTTCTACCGAGTGTCCCATGACACCACTCACTTTTTTTACATACATTAAAAGGCCCTATATGACTATATATATATATGCATTATCGAAGTCACTCTATATCCGTATAACAATGAAAGCGATGTCGTAGTAATGTCGTTATAACTAATAGGTTAATAGTCAAACACACTATTGATACGTGCACACGCATGCTTGCAATGATCGAATACTAATATTAATCGTATATTTCATCAATAGGTTGGTACATACACATGTTTTATACACATCGTATAAATATATTTAACAAATAACATCACAAGCTGATGTAGGCATTCTAGTGGAAATCTACAGAGGAAAACTCCGTATAGGTACCATGATATAATTATATTATGAATGCGTTTATTCAGAAAATATAATTATATATTGGAAAAATCAAAACATTAAACTGTGGACTATATGGTATTCATGTTGTATATATGACATACATAACGGATTCAGATGCGGTTACCAACTAACAACATTTCTTCTTTATTCTGTAAATAATATATTTGGTCAGTACCTAACTAAATAAAATATTATTATTTATGTTATTGTTCATATTAGCCATAACAGCAGTCTATTGTTCTTTTTCCACGTTGCGTTGACTTATACCTTACCTCCGAAATACTTGATATGATAAAATGTACTCAATATACATTGGGAAGTTAATATTAATCCATTGAATGTAATTATTGAAGAAATGGCGAAAAGTTCAAAACGAAGACTCAATATGTAGGTATCATTAAGTTGTTTTGTTGATTTTTTTTTATAATATGTCATTTATTTTTTAAATTTGTATTAGTAGGACTCTTATAATAACAACTTTTAAGGAACCTTGTATTAAATCGTTAAGCTTTACACCCAACAAATAAGTTTTATTGACATAAATAGAATTAACATTTTTTCATAATAGGTTTTTAATATTAACGTAAATCTATAATACAGACGCACGTCACACTTGCATTCGATTGTTCTATAGTAAAATAAACATTATTCACTGTCGCGTATGCATTATGAAAAATGCTTACAAAATTGTGTAATAATATGTGACCCCTGGCACCTATATCACTTCTATAGGATTACGTAAGCAGTTTAAAGTTGGCTTACATGGTGCAATTACAGTCCGGCTAGATATTATGGCATCCAGTCAAATAAATGAATACAAAAATAAATTATTGAAATCATTTGTTTCACTATTAGGCATAAGTACAACAATAGGTTAAATTCATGTTTTCGAAATAATGTACCTACTCTAAAAGTTTCATAAAATACCCACGAAAAATTGAGAAAAATCTCATTAAAATGTCTGTAAAAATTAACAGTGTTTAACTATATCTTTTTAGATTTTTGGTTACAATATGAACTATGTATGAAAATCCTTGTTTTAAACATTCAATCCTTAGCTATAAAAATTGAACAACTTATAATTTTTTAAAACAATAAATTTGAATATTTTTGATATTTTGATAAATATTGTCAAAATGTGCACTTGAAATACTTATAAAAAAAAATCATGCCCATTGATCATTAATATTTATCAACTCTTATAATAACAACTTTTAAGGAACCTTGTTTAAAATCGTTAAGCTTTTCATCCAACAAATAAGTTTTATTGACATAAATAGAATAAAAACTTAAAAATTTCAAATATCTATAAAGAAGTTAAAACTAGTCAAAATATTTTACATATTGTCTAGTCACATATCGGGCGCGTCAACGAGTCGTGTCCATTGATAATATTATTATGGTTCATGACTAAACAAAGCATTTTCTGTGCATTACCCGCCAATGTTGGTACTTTATTATTATGCCAGTGGCGTCATTTCAGTTTTTGAGAGGCGGTGGGGCTAATTTTTTAACCCACCCATAATAAAACCGAAAAAAAACCGATCGCTAACAATAATATGACAAATGACAATACATTACAATTGCATTTTTATCTCAATCAGGAGCGTCTTCAAATCAATTTCATGGGAGGGGTGAAAATATTTAAGTCTTGAATATCTCATTGCTAAACAAAAACTTAACATCTGTATGCTTATATAATCTATATGTTTGTTGTTTGCGTTAACGGTCTGTGTACAAAAAATGAACTAAATGTATGAAATGTATTTATGTATTAGAATAAACAGAACATCTCACGACTTATGGAGGAGCGTTTACCCCTTTCGCTCCCCCCTAAGGTGTCCCTAATCTCAATATAATTGGCCTTCTTGCATAATTTTATACTATTACTGTATCATAGGCATAAATAACACATTTTTTTTTTAGAGATAACAATAACTAAATAATTAAGACACATGTAGAGGGATACCTAAATATATTATTACCTATATAAGCTATTATATGAAGGCCCAAAACTAGCCCATACTCGGCCCGGTCCGCTAATGACTAGGGGGGTAGTGGTGGAGCAAATACCCACCCTCCCCCCCCCCCACCAAATGAAGCAACTGTGTAATGCACATGAAGATGTGAGAATTTTCGTTTGAATAAAAAACTCTACAACTGTATAATATAATACGTATATGTGTGTATTTATTCTAAATATATAATATTGTTTAGAAAAATTAATTATTATAATATCTAAAATATTATTTCATGAATTATTTATAAACCGACACCCCCTGAAAGTAGAAAAACTGAGTCTTTATTTCCATAGGATTTTTAATAACTTTCTCAAAAATTGAACTACTGTAAAAAACCAACATATCATAGATAATGTTTTTGCATTTAAGTTTTATAGTAGGTCGATCCACTTTTATTTTAAATTAATGGAGCTAAACGTGATCTACTGAGTGTATATTCACCATGTTGCGCACTTATAAGACGGAGACAACAAACGGCCGTGTAGTATGTAAGTATGTTACATTGTAATGTCATTGTTTTGCAATAATGGACTCATCGAAGGTGATTCATGTCGAATGACGATTACCTATGTACTTTTTTACTGCAACGAGGGCACACACCACTACGGTCCACCTAGGGACAATATTTATAATAATTCGGCAAGGGAAACGCCGATAGTCACCTCTATTGCTATTTTAATTATTATTCAGAACGGCTCCTTTGCCCATAATGGTCAGAACTACCCGTTCTAGCGCAATCTCAGCTGGGTACATACAAGACGGCAATGATCTTTTGTTATATTTCAGATATAACGACTACTTATAGGTACCTAGTCATAAATAATATTATATTATATCGTCGCAGTATCTTAATTTGCGAGTAGTTGCCTATACGAAGTCCGAGACATTTTAATTATCCGCTCTCGCCAACAGTTTATATTACATTATATAAGTATATATAGTTTTAATATAATACAATGATAGTAGACACAATACTGTCCAGTAAAAATATGTAATCCTACTGCGGCAACTACCTACATATGCATTTTTTTAGTATTATATTTCGTTTACAATAGAATAATATACCAGTTATACTCGATGACGTTCAACAGTATATCTAAATCCACTATCTACGTTCGTTTATATTATATTATTATATTAACTCTATTTTTGCGAAACGAAGTACCCCAGTCTCAAACCAAAAACCTCCCGCCGCCGCCCCACCGCTTAAAAAAGAATACTACATATTATAACGAAATACATATTATATAATATTATATTTTTAAATGTATAATAATGTGTTATCGATTTTTAGATACGTGCAAACTGCAAACGTCTTATGGTGGTCCATATTATATACCGCACTATAATAAATTGTATTGTGAATTGCAGTTGTGGATCCATTAATATTCTGAAGGTCTGACACAGGGAATTCGTAGACATGTTCTATAGGGATTAATAATGAACAGTATAAAAGACAAGCAATTATCATGATACGTATGCGGCCAAGGTCCAACAGGTGGGTATATACAGCTATACGAGGCCGTTAGTATGTGAACTTCGTCCCCAAAATAACGGGAAGGTCATTTTACTTCCATACCTTATACTACGTCAATATTGCAACACGGCATATTTTCAAAAACCTGCAAAGAGATACATATTATCGTGGCCAGAGAGTCGGGAAACATAAAGTAGAAAAATGTGGGTAAGTGGGTTTGTTGCTGAGTGGGTCGCTGTAGCAATGGATTTGTTAAATTTTAAGAGTACGCCGTCTTCGCTCAGAGTCGTTTTTCACATACATTACAATGTAATGTCATTATATCGGTTGTATAAAATCCATTGAAACCGATCATTAAATTTAATGTCTTTTAGTCCTTATCTCCGTTAGTAATAGTCCGCGGTGTGTGCATGACGTGTTCATCGAATTCCGAAAACGTTATTAATTGTATGGCCATTTGTCGTAAGAACACAAAAAACACACAGACACACACACCTATTATATGTATGTATACAAATATAGTATGCCAAATTGTTCTTGACACATTGGACCATATTTATTTTTCAAATGCATTATAATATACATGCCTATATTATATTTGTATCCGTACTGACCAAACTACTATAATAGTTGTCCCACCTGCTGGTGTTCGCCGTGGGAAAGATGTATTTTATGTTTTTATAAATATATTTTTCAAAAAATGTTTTATTCCATATTTTTATTAATTATGATAGTGATATAATATGTATCCGATGGCAATCATTTATATAAACAAAAAAATTTTTATTTCGTGGGATGACAAACAATCATGTGAGAGCTACCTCTAGCTATCTAATGGGGGTGAAAAATAAGCCATAAAAACCGTCAATGTCTCAAGGAATCTATTAATATAACTTGTATTGAGAACGGTGCAGTAGTTTTTAAGTGTATTAACTTCGGATAAACCAACAATGAGATGAATATCAAAATTATAAGTTAAAATTATTAAGTCCAATAATAATAAGAATTAAATTATAATATGTAACCAGTGGCAACCATTCATATAGAAAAAAATATATATTTTTTTACAATTATAATACTATACACGATACACTCTCCAGTATATCAATAAGTTACCAATGGCAAAACTTTACAGTCAAAAAAGAATGTCAGTACTCAAATTTCCTATAGAAATATAGACTCAAATTTTTTTCAAATTTTCCAATTTCACTGGAAAATGTTCTAATTTTTCATTCTATAGAAACCTGTTTTTGGACTAGTATGAACATTTTATAAAAAACATATGAGCCGAATCGGACCAGCCATTCTTAAGTGATGTGGTTACCAACGGACAACATTTCTTCTTTATTCTATAGATAATATATTGGTGAGTAGGTAAATAAAATATTATTATTTATGTTATTGTTCTTATTAGCCAAAACAAAAGGCTACTGATCTTTTTCCTCTTTGCGTTGACTTATACCTTACCTCCAAAATACTAGTGATGCTAAAATGTCCTCAATATACACCGGCATATTAATATTGATCCAGTCGTTGTAATAATTGAAGAAATGGCGAAATGTAAAATTTGAAAAATACTTTTATTATATTTAAATTAGGGTGGCGTTGTCGTTAGATAAATAGTCAACTACGACGATAAAAATAAATAACTACATAATACATTAAATATAATACCAATGAGTCTATAATCAATATTATTAGGTAATTATTATCAAAATACACAGCATGAAAAAGAAAAAGCTCAATTTTTTTAGAAAATATTAAATATGCATAATATGAGTAATGAGTATGAAAACGAAAAAATGTTTACTTTTACCCTAAAACTGACGAACTGTACAAAGTATTTATTTTTCAACTGACCATTGTATAGCTTAGATTTCTAACTTGGTCTACTATAGTCTATAAACCGAGAGCATTATAGAATAATATGCAACTCCTCTTACTTCCGAGCCCTGATCGATATTATTTATAATAATTTTTATAAAGAATTATTGATTTACTGATTACACATTTCATTAGGTACCTACTTACGTTTTTTAATAAAGTATAATATAGTACAGTGAACGCTACCAACTATATATACATATAACATGGAATTATGAGTGCTCACACATTTTGGGCACCACTAAACATAATATTTTATTTAAAACCAAAATTCTTTCATCGTTAACTGCAATAAACGACTATAGACACCAAATTTACGATCGTGCCGTCATCAAGCAGTTATCTACCTATATTCTTACATTAGGTATATAATGATATACTTTATACTTATAAAGACCATAGGTTGCTTGTGTGCTGCAGTGTCCAGACGATATACATTTTACAAGACGCCATTAATTGACATTAATCATTATATTATAATATCCCCGCCACCAACCGAAATTAGAAATACCTGCGAAGATAGTAAAACATTGTCCAAATTCCAATTATTTACAGTTTACGAGATAAATGCGGTGCGTTTCTCTATCTACAATTAGCTTTCCGGTCTACTGGACATCACTTACAACACATATTACTGTACCCCGCTGAAGGCCCTATATATATGTTACCGCAAATGCCGGATCACTAGGTAAACCTAGGTTTTACTAGTTAATGCTAGGTTTTACTGTTTGTATTCAGTAAATGCTGAAATTCTTAATTTTATTCGGGCTTTTACTAAACACGTTGTGTACATCCTAGGATATACAAATTGACTTGGTAAAAGTTGATCAATACACGACACATAACATTTAAGCGATAAGCTGTGTAAAAATTATAATATTTATTAAAACAAACTACTGACATTTATTTAAATTCTTTATATAAAATAAAAATGCATTTCAAGTTGTACATTTTTTCTGGCAATCACACCTCAATAATTTTTGCTCGCAACGATTAATAACAATTATTTTGCGAAGATAAATTTACGACTGCAATGTGTAATTACAACATCATATGTGTAGATATTAATAATCCACCTTAGGACTTGCATTTTATCGAGTTTAAGATTAACAATACATAATTTATATCATGATATAACTTAGTAATAGCTGATATATAGGGCTCGGATTTATATGTAAATACATATTTTTACTGTGACTTGATAAATTAATTTAGGTAAGTGATAAATTCGTTTCAAGGGATTTCCATTGTAATGAACTATATTTTATTTTACATATTTTTACATATTTTGTCATAAGTACATATTTTTACATATTTCTCAATAATTCCATTTTTCCCTACATATTTCGACAATTTACGATTTATTAATAGTTGTATACGATGTATACGATTTCCTATGTTTCAAAAAGTACGTAAACAAAATAATACCAATTATTAAACTAATCGATCGTAATCTACGATCGATATATAAGGACTTATAGAAGAAGCTGAAAAATGCATAGAACAAGTACAAGAACCCTTGGGAGTTGCAGTAAAAGAAAAAATGCACAGCGTATTACATAAAAATCCTGGCTTAGACTGCCTAAAATTAATTAGAGATACACATTGCGAAATTAATGGGGTAATATTTCCGGCTGAACTCACTGCTTTGGACATTGCAAATATGAAATGTGCACCCATTACCTCGGTGGAAGTCGAGCGCTCCTTCAGTCGGTACAAATCTGTGTTACGACCAAATCGTAGATCATTTAACTTTGAAAATTTGAGCATGTATATTGTATATGGTATCTCATTGCTTTCAAGACCAAGATAATCAAAATGAATAATGAATAATAGTAGTAAAATAAGTAAATTAGTTAATAATGTCATTTATAAAGCAATTTTTTATATTTTTTTGTAATTTTTTTGTATTCCATATTTTCATTTTTTAATCACATATAAAGTGATTTATTATTACATATATATTTACATATTTTGGTTTTTTTAATACATATAAATCCGAGCCCTACTGATATATATTTATTGGTGGCACTAACGGATATGTTATAGCTTAGATATGGTTTTATTAGGTACATATTCAGCCTGTTTGGATTTTACGTGATAGACGGATCCATTTGTATAACGGTGTAATATGTGTTGTACGCGTAGTGTTTATATTGAATTGTGTTTAATTAATGTAATTTTTAATTATATTTATTTTCATTGTTAATTTGACTTAAATATGGCTTATATAAAAAGGTTTTATGACGTTTTAAATCCAATAATTAAATTAAAGGTTCTAGTAATACTTTTTATTTAACACGTGAAATGTACAATACGTATTCACAAGAAGTGAAGAAAGCAAAAATAATCGCTATCAAAAAATCAATCCACTACCAGAGTTTAAAACGTTTTGATGTTCTTTGTATTGGGAATAAAGACAAACTTATTTTTCCAGTGGAAAGTGGATCTGAAGATATTCGATACTACGTTTGTAATGACGAACTTTTTGATATTATACACGCAGCTCATATTTAAACAGGACATGGTGGTAGGGATCGGATAAATTATATGCTAAAAAAAAATTCTAAAATATTAATTATGGAAGCTATAAATATGTACTTGAAAATGTGTGAAACATGCCAGAAAAAACATAGTATGCCAAAAAAATGACTCGTTGTTAAACCGATATTGTACAATGAAATGAATTCTCGATGTCAAATTGATTTGATTGATATGCAATAAAACCCAGATAATGGTTTTAAATACATTATGGTGTATCAAGATCACCTGACAAAATGTGTGATTATACGGCCTTTACGGTGTAAACGCGCAGAAGAAATTGCATAGGTATCAACTTATAGATATATTCACTCTCTTTGGAGCTCCTAGTATACTACACTCTGATAATGGGCGAGAATTTGTAAATAAAATTGTTACCAGTATATGTGAAATGTGGCCTCAAGTTAAAATAGTTCATGTCTAATTAAGACATCGAAATTATGATAGCAACTTGGATGGAAACTAATCACAATGCAGTATATAATTATAATTATTACGCAGCTTATCGCTTAAATGTTATGTGTCGTTAGTTTGGAGACGATCGGACAAAGTGGGTGGGCTGGAATTTTTTTTTCTAAAATCTGCCAAAAATAGAATTTTGATTTGCTAACTTCAAAAATTGATTTGCTATTATTTGCTAACTGTTTGCTAACTACCGGCGTTTGTTTGGAGACGATCGGACAAAGTGGGTGGGTTACCTGAACTTGGCCCACCCAAATAAATAATGCTTATAACTGCCTCAATAATGATTTGCTAACTTCTATAGTAAATTTGCTATTATTTGCTAACTATTTGCGAACTTTTGGTATTGGTTTGGGTCTTATCATAGAAAGTGGGTGGGTCAAATTCATGGACATAACTTTTTAAGAACATGTTTGGAGAGACTAGCACCCCCACCAATTATTTGAGCTAGTTGCACTACTACTTAGAAAAAACTTAATATAATATAATAAAATACAATTTGATTACCTACCACGTTATGTCTATATGTCACATATATTAAAATTTAGTATATGTGACATATATTAAATTATAGTCGTTGTGATGTATCGTTGAGATGTATTGTTAAATAAATTAATAAGTACACACTTTAAAGAGGTTAAATACACCCATTTTTATTGCTACGTTCAAATTGATTGTAGAACCTACCCTATAGAACAGGGATCGGCAACTGGCGGACCGCGGTCCGGATCCGGACCGCGGAAGGCAAGACTATGGACCCTGTCAAAACATTGTACTTCATCTTCATTATGTTATTTTCTGTAATAGTATTATTATTAATACAGACATTTATTTAATTTAATTTATATTTGTTTGGTTCGACATACATTTGTGAGGCATCGTTTTCAAAAATTAATTTTTTGAAAAACAAATATCGGACAAAATTAACAGACTCTCACCTTGAGGACACATTGCGCATAAGCTGTTCTCCATGAGTTCCCGATTTCAAAAAGCTGGCTAAGGAAAATAAATGCAATTTTTCGCATTAAATAATTTACTATAATAAATATATTTTTTTTCATACTTTTAATTTTGTAATTATTAATATAAATTAATTGTAATAACTGAATAATTATTTTTATTTTTATACTGCTATTTTTATTATATAAAGATTTGAAAAAGATTTTTTTCACTGGACCTCATTGATTTATTATTTTAATCTTTAGGACTCCAATAGAAATTACTTGCCGACCCCTGCTATAGAATATAGATACACAATTTATTACACATTTAGGTACACAATTATTGGCAAAATATAAATGGAAGACTGGTGGAGGGTGATGTTGATGTATTAAATTGAGTCTAGTCTTTAAAGTTATATTGGAAACTCTTCAACATAATGAAGTAACATACATTTCAGTTAAATCTCGTAATTTTCAGATTAAGATACTTCTTAATTCTGAGTTTTATATTTTAATAATTGTTACGTAAAAAAAATCAGCTTTATGCTAATTCCCTTTAAAAGTTTTAAGATTCAACTAAAATTCATCTCTGCATATATGATTTGCCTAAAATATGCAAAAACATCGTATCTTAGACTGTTAATCGATAAAACAAAAAATCTTGAAGAAAAAGTTCTCCAAAAACTACGTACCTTACCAACGGTGACATACTGTACAGCACAGCGACATCCACTTACCTACCTTTTTTTTAAAATTATTGTCGATAAAAACTATTTCCCATAGTATAAAAGCTGGAAATTTTAATAAAAAGGTCCGCGTAAGTTACTTTAATAGCAGAGCAGTTCACAAACATTAATGATACATTTGCATAAATATTTTTTACATGCAAAGTTCAAATAATGATGAAATTCATCAAAATCTAAAAAAATGGAAAATAATTATTCAGTTTGAAATTCATAATAATTTTAATTTTTGTAGTTGACATGAGGAATTTCAATCGTAAATTCTCAACAAGTTTTCCTATCTTTATTAAAGAAAAGGTTCACTGAAAAGGAAAATTTATTTTTTATGGTCGTTTGATATTTGACATTCAGCGTTTTTTATTCATTAAATTCGATTACTTATGAAAGTATGTTGGGACGATACTGTTATACGCTCAGAATCGTTTTTCGTATGCAATGATTTATCATTGTATTCAAGTCAAGCACATCCATTACAATGACATACTCAACAATGTTGTACATTTCAGAGCAATACCCACATCTGAATCGACTCATCTTAAATGTTTTTTCTCCAACTCTTTCTCTAAAGAAATTAAATTAAGACGTATAATAGTATTTCTGAGCACCATGTATAGGCCGAACGGACAGTATTTTACATTGTTTAATGAATTAATATACCTGTAATTATTTAGTAATTTATATTGTCAATGACGATTCATCGGTTTCTGATGACCGCGCGAAGTTGGTAATGGTCGATATCTTTTTGAAAATTATTAAAAATTCTGTATCTATCCGAATTTTGTCCCAAACACGGGGTAGGCATAATTTTGATTTCAAAAAATACCAAAAACAATATAGCTATGTATTCCAGTTATTCCGTATAGTTAATATTGTTAATTTTCTTGTAGATGACGATTTGTCAGTCTCTATTTTCGCTCAAGGGATAGGGATAATGGGTTAGGTACTGAACGAATTCGTAGATGAAACTTATGGTTACAACTTACAGGTAGCCCTGTGCTGAGTGACCGTCGGGCGGCGAGTGGCACGGCCACTCGAGACCATAGGCATTATTTTGTGGCATTAGATAGGACACTAGGTATTATTTTGTGGGTGAGGGGGGAGATCGGTGGACCGCTGATGGTTGGGTGGTGGGAGAATAGGCCGCAGTATCGAACGCTACCTATATTGGTCATCGTATAAACTTGATGAGCGATCCGAATCTCATTTTCAATGTCTTATTCTTCACTGCTCTCCGTACCTATATCGGAACCGTACACAGGCCGCATTTGTTCGTTCGGAAGGCATCGATAGACGACACACCAACACCGCACGTTTTACCAATACACATTTTGTTTTCACTCGGTAAGTAGACAAATAAATTGTTATCGACATCTGGTTAATATATTTTATTTAATCGTAAGGTTGTGTATTTTTGTGTTTTTATATGTAAGTAGGTACCTACTTCTTCGTGCACATGGTTTTTTTATTCGATATTATTTGCGTAGATACAAAATTGTTCGGTCGTTCTATAAGTACATGTATGTAGGACCGGCGTTGTTTCAAATTTCGATACCGGTATTCGCTCTTTGTTAACTTCCGGTATCTACGTGGTATTTCTGGTCAAAATATTTGAGAACTGTTTTTGAGCAATTTGTAACCATGAGAATTTTTTTATTATGACGTTTAATATGACGTCCCACATACGTTATTAATAAAAAAAAAAAATTAACATAAGTCAACAAATACATTTTTTTATGATACCTAGTCATTATTATTTTTTGAAAATGTAATAGAAGATTTCTTATAAGTTTTTCTATATATAACAATAAAAAAGTTTACCGGAAAGTAACGATATTTATAAGTATGATATATTTTCGATTTTTATTAATTATTAAATTTGATTATTTATACAAGTATTCTATTATATGACACACCATCTCCCCTCATAATCATTTTTCGTATACAATGCTTTACAGTTGAATTCAAATCGATCACATCCATTTTTAATGCACAATTTATATTATTCAAGAATTTATTGTAAATAGTTTTTTTTTAAAGATATTAATTTATTGATTAATACTATTTGTTTTTTAATATATTCAAATATACAATTAATTATCTACGTTCTATAAGCAAAATTTGTGTTGGATGTAGATGATTACAATTTACTTAAACACAAATACAATCTAGTTAAAGCGATTATTTAACAACAATTTTAACATAAAATATTCAGTTAAAAACAGTTCATTTTACATGAGTTTATTCACTTACCTACAGATTATGTCCTTATATAAAATAATTCTAATATTTCCACAGCACTATCAAAACATATTAGGTATCTATATGGTATTGTAATTATTCAACGAACTACAATACAATTAAATTAAATAACAAATATGCATATTACAATATTTATAAATTACATATACAATTTGCAATTTTTTATTAATTGTACGAAGAACTAACATAACTTCCTAGGTAACATTTAAAGTTCACATTATTGGGTGCAGAAGCGTATATTTATGGTAAAATGTCATAAATAATAATTAAGAAATGATTTTTAATGCTTTAAAAAAAAATTAAATAAAACAAGATGAAGAACTCCAAAATGTTTTAATTATGGCAATAAAATATATTGTTGTGTTTTGAATATCTGAAGAGAAATTGCAACGAAACACATATTTAATAGATAAGTACCTACTAATTGAACACTTGCCTATTAAATATGTGTTTCGTTGCAATTTCTCTTCAGATATTCAAAACACAACAATACATTTTATTGCCATTATTAAAACATTATGGAGTGAAAATATAGTTATTAATGTTTATAATATAATTGATCAATTATAGTATATAGGTACTTAAAACATATTAATTTTAATAATGATTTATTTATTGTTTTAGATATAATGTGTTCTAATAATCCTGAAATCATGGTTTTCAGACCATCGTTGAGTGAATTTCAACATTTTAGTAGGTACATTGAGCTAATGGAATCAAAAGGCGCTCATAAAGCTGGTGTGGCGAAAGTAAAAATTTATTTATAACAATTTTAGATTAGATTGTTACAATTCAAAATTTTTTTTCTAAATTTAAATTATTAATTTTGTAGATTATCCCACCATCCGAATGGACACCCCGAAGAAAGAGCTACGATGAAAATGATATAATGAGTTTGAAAATTCCAAATCCAATATACCAAGTAATAGGTTTAAGTATTTAGATTTTAATAAACTATGTCTAATAATTATTATAATTATTATTATTTTATATTATTATTTTATTATTTTTTATCTTATTACATTTATTTAGGATGTTCAGGGCGATGAAGGAATGTATCAACAATTTAGACGAGGAAAGAAAACCATGACCGTCAGGAAATTTAAAAACCTGGCAGAGTCAGAGGAATACAAAACTCCAGAACATACTGACTATAAAGACCTGGAAAGAATATATTGGGAGAACATTGTTTGCCACACCCCAATATATGGGGCCGATGTAACTGGGTCACTTACTGACAAAGATGTGAAAGTATGAGTTGAATTTATACATTTATGAATTATATTTAATTTTATCTCAAATGAATATTGAAATGAAATATTTCATTTTTTTTTTTAATAAATGAAGGCTTGGAATATGAATAGGCTGGACACGATACTGGACGTTATGAACGATACGACCATCGAAGGTGTAAATACACCTTATTTATATTTCGGCATGTGGAAATCCACATTCGCGTGGCATACTGAAGACATGGATTTATACAGTCTTAACTACGTTCATGTTGGATATCCAAAGACATGGTAAGATTATTCTTTTATTTTATTATAACACCTTTGGAATTATACAATATTTTTGAATTTAAATTGTACATATTTTATTATACGTAACTACATAAGGTATGCAATACCTCCACAATATGGACAAATATTTGAAAAATTGCTTGATCAGATTTATCCGGCCGAAACATCAAGTTGCCCAGCATATGTTCGGCACAAAACGATTGTTTTATCTCCTGAAATTTTAAAAAAGCATTCAATACCATTTAATACAGTAAATACTAAAGAATTATTAATTTACATTTTTAAACTTTATTATTTTTTACGATCAATATTGTTGTTTGCTCCAGATCACACAAGAACCAGGGGAATTTATAGTTACTTTCCCTTTTGGCTACCATGCAGGTTTCAACCAGGGTTATAACATCGCTGAGGCAATAAACTTTGCTACACCACGTTGGGTAGAGTATGGAAAAAAAACGATATATTGCCGATGCTTCGGAGAACCCATAAATATCAACATGGATATATTTGTACGACGTATACAACCAGATAAGTACCCGTTATGGCTGAAAAGAAATGATATTGGTCCTCGTCTAGAATACCATGATAAACGCGATGGTTCAGGAAAAAGAAGTGTCAAGAAAAGAAAATGTAGCTTAAATGAGAATGATAATGATAAAATTTTAAAACTAGTCCTATATCGGATACACCCATATAAAATTGTTAATGATTTAGACTAATAGATAGCCAGATAGGTATCTATCAATCATCTGTATTTTTTTCAGTGTATATATTAGATTCTGAGCGAAATGATAAAAGTATTGATTTTACAATGATGTCTGTTTTTTTTTAATTTTTTTTTTGTGTCTGTCATCACCTTTTAGGAAAGTAAAAGTGCTTGGATTTCTTGAACAGTAACTTTTCTGATAGGAATTGAATCTAGTTGGTACTTTGTGGGGTCAAAAGTAAAAATTTCCAAGTAATTTTCAAATTCGTCGTGTAAAACAAAAGAAAAATTAAGGAAAAACGGGAATTTTCCAAATATTTTGACTTATTTTGAGCTGTTTACTGACATTTTCAGTTTCCATTTTTTTAGTTTTTTTTTCTAAAATATCATTAAAATTTTATTTGTTGGTTAAAAAACATTGAAAATTTAATAGAAGCTAGGTTAACTAGGCTCCTAGGTTATTATTTCAAAGGCAGATAAAATAATTAAAAATCCTTAGTCACAGTTTTTATTTATAAGTATTTAAAGTTCAAATCTTGACATAATACGGAAAAATCACGAAAATTAGCAAATAATTTTGAGTTGAGAATTCATAAAAATTTTCTTTTTAAATCTAAGTTTTGGAAATGTAATACAAGAAGTTCTATAAGTTTGTCTACCTTCATCGAAAAAAAATGTCTACAAGAAAGTAAAATTAAATTTTTATGAGCGTTTGAAATTCATATTTTTAACATTTGATATTCACTCGATTTCTCATGTAACGATTTTGCTATTTTGTTGTTATTCAAAAACGAATAACTGTAGACACATGACAATTTTACTGAATGTTTATATTTTTATTTTCTATACACCGTACAATTATTTTGACTCTTTTTGAGCTGTTTACGGACATTGTCAGTTTTCAATTTTTTTAGTTTTTTTTTCTATAAATATCAATAAAATTTTATGTCAGGATTTTGAACACCTCCACAATCAGAATTTGTACATTAGAAGTCGTATAGTAATCACAACAGTACGCGTGAAGTTGATTATAAATCTACTTCTCTGAGATGTTATATAGAGACTAAAAGCCAAGTTGAGTGAAGTTAAAAATGTAACATCAAAAATGTGACTACTTCGTGATATCTAAATATGACTTCTGCTTGCGATGTATAATACTGTTGTCTGTTAAATATACTTCGCATAGTACTCAAATAGGTTTATTACAGGGATATAAAATAGTAATTTCTCATTATTATCGCAAATGAACATCATATCAAAATTTTAATGTAGTTCACACCAGTGATATATTTTTTAAATATTCCTTACTCTATGAATATTTATTAAGTAGGTATTTTCTTATACTTTTATACTGTATCTAAACTTCGCTCCGCTGTAGATAATAAATCTTGGCTATAATATACGGTTGTGTAATTAGCTATTAGCTTCTACAGAAAATAAATATAATTATTATTGTATGAAAGGAACAAAAATACATAATAACTAAACAAAATACACAAACATAAACAAATTAAAAACATTTTTTTTTTTTTTTAAATAAGTTGAATAGGTCAAAACATTTTAACACATTTTTTAGTTGACATATTTTTTTATACAATCAATTGATAAAAAAACAGATTATTGTATTATTTTGTAGTCATGCTAAATTTTTAATTATTTATTTAACTTTTAACAAATAATTACATAAATTAATAGTTTTAAAAACTAATTATGCATAAAATAAATTAATAACAAAATAGGTAAGCATATTGAAAATTGGAATCTATTCCGGGAATAATAAAAATTATAACAAATTAACGTATACATATGGGCATTTTATACAAATATAAAAATTATTATTTTTTTTTTTTTATAATTTGTTTCAAATAATCTATTTATTCTAACTAATAACTGGTCTTCCAGGTGTATAGGTACTCAGTATAGTAGTAAACAGTAGTACTACCGTCGTACAGAGCATAGACGCCATAGAGTAAACATTTGACGATACCCACATTGGTCACATTACCTAGGTATTTAATATTATTAGTGCAGGCATATTAGTTAGGTAGGTAACAATTATAAGACACCTTACTCTGAAACACTTATAAACATACAAATTGTTATAATTTTTAGAAATTCTACATTAATAATTGCAAATTGCGATTTGCGGCTCAATAATAATTGAACGCGGGTACCTGGCTTATTATAGATTACATGGAAATTAAAATTTGGATTTTTGGAATTTGTTTTATGACAGTTCTGTTGTACACATGATAATATTCTTCTTTCTTGGTATTGATTAACTTTTATAGATCTATGATTTTATAATTATATGGTATTACGAATAACTAAATTATTAACTTATATATTATACCTACTACTATAGATAAAATATCTATTGGATTTTGGAACCGAAAAAAACCAAAATAACCTCTACATCAAAGTATAGGTTTCGGTTTCGGTTCCTAAAAAATTTATATTTTGAGGGATCCGGTCCGGTTTCGGTCCCGAGATTTTCAAAAGGTTTTGTCGAAAACCGGTCCATTTCGGTACCTACGGTTCCAGATCCTGTTTCTAAGAGAAGAGTTTATATAAATTTGAATGTGAGCCATATTTATTACCTAGGGACTATATGGTACCTACATTTGAATAAGCAAAAACAAACTCATAAGCATCGAATGAGTAAAACAATAGCATAGCTATGCACTAGATTGTTCTAAAATAATGTTAAAATATGTTCAATGAAATTCATTTAAATAGATAACGGGTATTCCACTCGTCATGATGTAATTTTGTATTGGTTGTATAAGAAAATCGTATAAAATAAAATATAATATAGGTGAACCTACCTACCCAATTTAATATTTATAACGATTGAATTATTAAGTAGTATAAACCAAGTGTAGTATAATAAGTTGCAACAGGTGTAAACGGCAGCAAAAGAACCATGCGACTTGGAACACCGTGAAGCTAACAAAATTGTATATTCGCGACTATATTATTATTATATACGTGAGCATCGAGGTCGAACACCTCTGTCAAAAACTACGAAGGAATGTGCGTTCCACACTTTCCACACTTATAACATTATTAGAAATATAAATTTTAGTAAAACGCCTAAACTTGGTTTCGTATATTTTCCATTAATATAGCTTGCTGAGTGACATAATAGTATGAACACTTATTATACAAATTTAAAAAAAGAAGTCTGTTTATCTATTATCACAACAAAACACTTCGTCGGACAGAGTGTAAAAAACAGCTAAATAAAAAAAAAAGAACAGATATTTAAGCACTTTAATGATGTGATATCATAAAAAAATGCTAAGTAAATTGAATTAAAGTACATTTATTTTGTTTCAATAATTTATTAACTTGGCTAGAAATTATTTTGCGTAGAAATGTACATTATAATATTATAAATTATAATGAACTTCTAATGCCTTTTGGTTATTTTGTTCACGTTTTTCGTGTGCAATTTTGTGTGTATATTATAATTTCTCGCCAAGTAAACAAATTATTTTTTACTTTTTGTTTTTAACTTATTAACTTATTCAGTTAAAATGTTTATTGTTGTAACTTAACTTTTTATGATATCTTACCTATCACTGTCGTAATAATCACATTTTTTACACAGTGTAAAACGTCTTTTTACTGAGTTAAGTCAAGTTTATTTTCTATCTCAACTTTAAACTAATCTAGTTTAATTTTTTTTAAATTTTAACTTAACTGAAGGATTTTTAATTAAAATAAATTAACTCGCCACAGTTAATTATTTTCATTAACCTTTGCATACTTTTGTGAACCTTAAAGTTTTAATATTTAACTTGCTAATACTCATGGAAATTCTTATTACTCTGTGGTGTAATGTATTTCAACAATCACGGTCATGAAGGATGATTAACTATATACTTTTAGTGGTAATAATAACAATTAAAATGTATATACCTATAAATTATAATTATTAAACAACATATTAAATGTCTTATTAAAATTTATTTATTTAAACTAAACAAATAGAAGATGAATCAAATGGAAAAACTAGTGTTGTCAAGAAGCAGCCGACGTCTATACACAATGTTTGTCATTTATCTGTGTCCATGAAAAATAGTTCACTGTACAAATTCATCTACAAATTACTACAAATTATATTTCTAAGGTAGTTATGTCTACAGAAAATGTTTCTAATGCAGCTACATCTGCAAATAGTATTCAGAATACTCACATGCTTACATTTCACATTAGTATTCCTAATACTCCTATACTTATCTCTACAAATAGTATTTCTAATACAGCTATGCTTTCATCTACAAATAACAATAGATTAATTGTATCTGACAATAGTACCAACAAAGACGTTATTTCTAGAACAGAAAATATTTTTAGATTGCAAATGCTTGAGTTTTTAAATAAAAATTGTATAGACGGTATTTCAGGAGTACCTTTAACTAAACCATATCCATGCATTTTTAACTGTTGCATGGTTGTGAATAACTTACCGATAAAACAATCGGCAGTATACAATCTATTTTTTCTACATCATATGATAATTTAAGTCATCCAAATTTACATCGTGATATGAATTCCAAGTTATCAATTGTTCTATATCTGCTACAAATTACTGTAATGTAAACAGATCAAATACACTAATTTGCCTCCAAAAAATATTTGGATTAATGAGTTAACTTCTTTGATTATTAAAAATGAGAATACATTTGAAAGATACATTGTTGACTGGACACGGATGCTTCAAAAAAATTGAACCCTATGCAAAATGTTTTAAATAAAGTACATAAAGCTACTCAACATATTAAATCACTTTTTTCGTTTTATAACAAATCTAAAAAATCTAAATATAGTCAGTCTTATGGTTGTAAATGTTATATCAAATCTTATAAGCATAAGTATGATAAATACTATTTACTAAGATAATAACTATGACAAAACATTTAAATATTTTACTATTTATTTATTTTTATAATTGTAAAATTGTTGTTAATTTTTTGCCAAATATTTTGTATTGAAAAAAAAGTTTAAAAAATGCCTAGTATTTTGGGCTATTATTAAAATATAATTATTTAATTCAACAAACTCAAATTTATGTATTGTTGTGTATTGTTATTAGTATGTTACTTATAGTATATTGTTTAATACTTTACAACTTAGGTTATGAATTGTTCATTGTTAAAAATGACCAATATCACATCTGTAATATTATACTAATAACTAATATAAGTAATAACTAATAACTAAAGTTGTTTAGCTATCTTTAAAACATTGAAAGATTTAGAGTGACAAGATAAAACTAGAATAAATTAAAATGTTCTTTTTCTTGTTTCATAATTTGTATGTAGGTTCTTTCAAGGCCTTTTAACTGTGGGTCCTGATTTCCCCTCTCCTTTTAAATGAGTGAGTATTTTTTATTGACTATTACATTATAAAGAATAATTTTATATTTTCGTTACTAAATTATTATCTACAAAATATTAAATTCATAAATTAATAGGGCATAATATTATTGTGAACAGTTTTCAACAACTAACCACTAATGTTGCAAATGTAGCACTTTATATTCTTCGAACAATCTGAACAATTTGAAATTGAAATAGTTTTTTTAGATTTCCCAACTCCAATTGGGGTTACATTGTTTACTTTACGATCATTGTTTGTCGGTAACGAACAATAACATTTTGAATCGTCGTGAAAGTAACTAGTAGATTTGTAATTATCACTGAAGGGTTTTTCATGGTTTATACTTGTACTAGGTTGATGATATAAATTAGTATTTTCTTGAACATTTCCCAACAGTTTCGTTGCTAGTTTACAACTGTTTTTATATGCTAGAGATATGTAATCATTTTTTTCAATTCTTTGTTTCCACCACGATTTTCCACCAATTGTTGATTTCATATTACCAATCATGTTTATATTAGAAATTTGTGATGATATATGTTTATAACCATTACTCTGAAAAACAGTAGTTCCAATCAGTGGCGTATACAAGGGGAGGACATTGGGGTCAGATCCCTTCCCATTGGCTTTGGAGACTTGGAGTGGATCCTATATTGTGTTTGATGTGAATTTTGAATAAATTCAAATTATATTCATTGTTAATTATGTTGTTAAATATTTTACTACCTAAATAAAAAGTTTTGAGATGGTGGGGAATTTTTCAATTTTTCCCCTCCCATTTAGCTATTTTGTTTTCTTTTTTGATCCCCCCCTTTCAGAAATCATGTTTATGCCACTGGTTCCAATAATAACTTATTTTCAGAATTCAAAGTAGGTAGGTATGATATAGAGATATAGTGTACAGTACTTTACATCATACCTTTGTGTAAGTGCATTAATGTGTATTAGTAACAATTAATAAGTAGGTAAGGTAAGTAAGTAATATATAATAAGTAATAAGCAATAACCAATGTCCAATAATAATAAAATTAATAAGTATTGATTTTGTAGTGATTAGGATTACAAGGTGTTTCATTAAGAACACCAGATTTTAATTGCATGTGTTTTTTTATTGTGTGGCAGCTTTACAAGACATTTACCCAGCCGCACATGTCGTTTCAGCAGGATGGTGGGATTTTAGGGTTGACTTCTTTCCCGAATTGGTTAGGAATGTCCTCCCAGATAATTGCCGTGTACCAGACATAGATAATATACAGTACTACAGTAGGTATGTCCCAGAAGTCCCGTACACCCTTAGTATCTCCGTAGAAAATCAATATATTATTTAAATGCAGTAATAATTTACAGTAATAAGTATGGAAATTCTGATTGATTGGCAAAACTATTATTCTAAGAAATTCAAAATTATAATTAGCTCTAACTTGGGGGATTTTCATTAAATTTTCATATTTTTTTTGAACTTTTTTGAAAAATACAATCAACTAAAATGCTTTCTCTTAAATTGTTTTGAAGCGTATCAATATGTATCATTATATTAGGGCTTCAGCCTATTGTTTGGAGGTCCCAAACCTCAACTCTTTTTGCATCAATGACACTACCAGCGACCTGTTCGGGTTTGGCCCAAGTGATGTCGATCATATTATAAATACTTTACCCGATCGTCGCCTCCGCCGCCGCTGATGAGACCTCTATCATATCCATCGCCGCTGTACCGGTACAGCTTCAATACTTCACGTATTTCGGCGAGCAAGTCCGGCGACGCTTCGCCAGCAGGCAGACGACTCGCACCGTCGGCCGCTGAAGCTGCCTCGGCTTCGACCGCCGCGGCCAGCAAGACGTCCAGTCGGCTGTCTGCTCGTTCGCCTAGCAATCGGTCGGCCACTGGACCTGGCCGCAGCCCCGTAACGAACTTGTCCACAACCGGTGTCCACTGCGGCTGGTCGACGACGTCGAACCCGCACGGCACGGCGGCCGCCCTCACCCGCCTGTACCAGTCGTACGCCCGTTCGCCATCAACCTGGCGGATCGCGTAAAAGCGAGCGCGGACCCGGAAATCGGACGCCGCCACGATTTTCTTCCGGTCGTCACGGCCCGGAAATTCGTCCATGTATACGTGACGATATACCTATAATATGATAAAAAATAGCTATATTTATATAATATGCCACGGTTGTGGCGTTTCCGCTGTTTTCGTCGTATAGACATTTGCCGAAACTCTGTCCCTCGTTTCCATGACGAATTATAGCACATATTATAAAATGACATAATATTTTATTGAGTAATATTGCTTAGTGTATACTGCATAGGTACACTACACCACACCAGGGGTCCAGGGGTCACCAAACGGCGGTCCGCGGACGGATTTTATCCGACCCACAGAAGAGAAATAAATTACTTAAAGAATAATATTTCCATCAAAATTACTATTTACAGGTTTTAGATTTCATAGACGTCAATAATAATAAACAGAGAAACCGTAATTACAATATATTTTCAATTCAGATAAAAATACTTCTATACATTTTAATTTTTAATTAATTATTATTATTACAAGTAGCTGGGTTTTTTTTGAGGGGAGATCTGAGAGCAGTCTCAAAATCTCCCCTGACGAGCCACCCCTGGATAATAATGAATAACAATAACAAAACAAATTTACATATCATTAAAATCCATTAATTAACTCTTCATACCTTTTTCAGTTCATTCTCAATTTGTTGAATGTTTGTTAAGTTACAAAAAATTACACTCTGTATAATTCCGTGTATTATTAGAGGACCTTGATAAAACCTATTAAAAATGTAATTATTTTGTTTAAACGAGTAAAAAGAAAAATACATATTTTAATGCTTTAGGTACCTATTTGGTGGGTTTTGGAGAGTTGGAATATACTTTTTGTTTTCATCAGCTACCAACAAATAAAGCAACTCTGCAAGGTTTCTGGGTGTTACTGGAAAACACAGATACCTCAAACGTCTCTACAAAAATGTGTAATTATTGCTTTGCATCATCAGCCATCAAGAAAACTATAATACAATGAACATACAGACATACACTTCAATTCAGTAACATGATAAATTATAAAAAGGTGGGTAAGTGGATGTCGCTCTGTGTACAGTAGGTTACAAGTGGATCACTGTAATGGATGGTGTTAAATTTAAATTCAATGATATAATATGATTGTATGAGAAAAACGATTCTGAGCGAAAACCGTCAGTCAGCCTATGATATTACCAAGTATATTTGATGATATTATTGTGAATAAAGTAATTTATATATAACCTATTTACGTAGAGCCTAAGAGCCTTATGTTCAATTTACAATCTTTAGCTATAAAAGTTGAACATTTTATAAATTTTTAACTACAAAATAATTATTAAATTATAAATTTGATAAATGTTGTAAAAATTCGATCTTTAAATGCTTATAAAAAAAAATTGTGACTATGTATTTTTAATATTTTTTAACTGATATTGTATTAACATTTCAGGAGCCTTGTATTAAATGTTTACACTTTTTGGCCCAACAGATAAAACTTTATTGATATTTATTAAAAAAAAAACTAAAAAAATTGAAAACTGAAAATGTCCATAAACAGCTCAAAAAGATTCAAAATATTTTCAAAATTGTATGGTGTATAGAAAATGCTAATACAGTAAAACCTGTGTAATATGGAAACCGTTGGGACCGGATATTTTTTCCATTTTAGACAGGTTTCCATTTAATACAGGTTGTAAAAAAAAAATTTTCCCGATAAATCTTTATCAAATGTAATTTATTATTTATTATTAATTTATTTATTTCATATTTTTTACATATTATTTATTATTTATTATTACATAATTTATTTATTTCATATATTTTACATATTATTTATTATTGGATTTTACTCCAAAATTCATCCAATGTTTGTTGTTTTGTTATTTGACTTGCCATTTTCTTTTCTACTAAATTTTTCAAGTTGAGAATTGATTCAAGAAGTTCATTTTCATTATTTTGATCTAATGCGAACATTTCTAATCGTTTTATTTCATGGAGGGCGTTCTTATACGTTTTAATATCATTGCCGTGCAATGGTACATTATCTGTTTCGTCTTCGGAACTGGATTGTTCAACGTCTATTGAAATTGAAGTGCAAGGTTTCACTGTAGTATCAGTAATAATATCAGTATCATTAGTACATAAATGCTTATCGATGTTAACATATTCATCACTATCTACTTTTTCATTTATTGTAAAACATAGCAATTTAAAATCGTTATCGTTATCGTTAATGGCATCTGTTGGCTGGTCCAAAACTAAATTAAACCCGGCTTTTATGAAACATTTTTTGACTGTATCTGGTTTTATTATGTTTACAGATTTATTCAACCAATAAATTGCATCTAGTATATTAATTTTATTTGACAGTCATTAACACTTTTTATGCTATCCATACTTGCTAATAACGATTGTAAAACCATTTTACGATAATTTACTTTAATCGAATAAATAATTCCTTGGTCCATTGGTTGGGTAAGTGATGTCGTGTTAGCTGGAAGCCTGACTCAATTAGTTTAATTTTTTCATTTAGTGTTAAACATTTATTTTTGGACGTCATATTGAATATACGTCTATACGCAGTCTACGTCAGAACACTACTACGACGCTTATCGATAAAATAAACTTATTGCAACGAAATAATCTATATAATTGATGTAAATTATATTCATTGACTGATAATTTTAAAATATTACATGTACATATTTCCATGATATACAGGTTCATGACAAAATATTGTTTCCATTTCCACGTTAAACAGGTTCCATCTTATTCAGGGAACGATGTATTTAAAACTACATTAGGTTCGCCGGGACCGTAACATTTTTCCATAAAAGTCAGGTTTTCACGTTATTCAGGTTCCATATTACACAGGTTTTACTGTATAAACATTCAGTGAAATTTTCAAGTATCTAAATTCGTTCGTTTTTGAATTACAACAAAATAAGGAAATCGCTACATGAGAAATCGAGTGAATATCCAATGTTGTAAAAATTTGAATTTCAAACGCTCATAAAAATTTAATTTGACTTTCTAATAGACATTTTTTTTTGGATGAAGGTAGACAAACTTATGTGGAATCTTGTATTACATTTTAAAACCTTAGATTTAAAAAGAAAAAGTTTTACGAATACGTTGTTACATATGTTTATATGTAAATATAAACAACCAGTGAAAATTTCAAGTATCTACGGTCATTTGTTTTAAAGTTAAACCAAAAACCATATTCAATTTTGTAAAAAATCAATTTTGTGTAAAAATTCCCGTTTTTCCTTAATTTTTCTTTTGTTTATCTTGTTGCTTGTGAAAACTATTGGGAAATTTTTTACCCCCCAAAGTACCAACTAGATTCACTTTCCTATCAGAAAAGCTACTGTTGAAGAAAGTCGAAGCATTTTTACTGCTCTAAAAGGTGTCTTCAGACACAAAAATAAAAAAAAAAATAAAAAAAAAACACACATCATTGTAAAATCAATACATTCATTGCTCCACTCAGAATCTAAAATAATATTTAAAAAAATGTAAATAATATAAGTTCGTGACTTTAGCGGCACTCATGTAACAGAATTCAACTAAACCTATTCAACAATTTTGTAGGACATTTGTTGGACATTGTTGGAAAGGTTTTACAATTTGTTGGACCTCCATTAAAAAGTTAGGAGCGATTTTCCAAAACCACCGCTCAGTTCACACCAATGGCCAACATTAAATCAAACCCATCAAAAACTATACGCAATTGTTCGCAACGGTTTGTTGGATGTTGTTGGAAATATCCAGCCATTTGTTGGAACTCCGTTTATTTTATACGAATTTTTGAAAAAGTGCCGCTAACTTCACTCACATTTTAGTTTCAGCTGATTTATTTTCATAGTACAAGAAGCCGACGTTATCTCTGATTATTTCTGTAGTCCTTTCTACCCCAAACACAGTAGTATAACTATTTGGAAAATGGAGCATCTCTAGTTCTACTATTTTACATAATAAATAATTAAATATATTCAGAGTAATAACTATACTAATAAAAATAACATACCGATTAAATTGGCATTGACAGCAACTACTGGCATTCATCAAGTAAGTGTTAAATTTAAAATAATATTTTATAGACACAATAATTACATAGGTAGTTGATATTTCAAAGTTTAGATAACAATGAATGTCAATTACTTAACTTAGTTATCACAGGACTGGAGGTCGGATTTCAATTTCATTTAAAATTTAATAATTATTTTTTAGTTAAAAATGTATAAAATGTTCAACTTTTATAGCTAAGGGTTGAAAATTGAAAACAAGGCTCCACGTAAATAGATTATGTATAAATTACTTTATTCACAATAATATCATCAAATATACTTGGTAATAACATAGGCTGACTTACCGTTTTCGCTCAGAATCGTTTTTTCTTATACAATGATATTATATCATAGTAAATAATAAATAACTATGTAAAATAGGTTTTACTAATGTTTATCATAAAGCTATTTTCAATGTCCAAAAATTAATGTATCCTAGTCTGAACTAGGTACCTATATTATGCATACCTTACACACTTAAATAAGTACAAAGTACAACAGTACAACTGCAGTATAAGAATAAGTATTTTGTTAAATTGTCCACTTATATTTTTTTTTATCTATCACTAAGTCTTATTATGGCAGATGACAAATATAAAATATGTAAAAACATATTATACATTTTATACATTACATGAAAACACTAAAATACAAAGCACACTGTAGAACTGTACAAGAATAAGATTGTCTGTACATTTTTTACTAAACTTTTTTTACGGGACTTTTTTTTCCGATTACCGTATTATGTTAGGGATTTGTATAGGCAATACCTCGTACACATTCTTCTCATTGTCTGGCTAGGTCAAAGAGCGTTGTATAGTCAATTCATTTGGATTCTGATCAGAGTGACTAAATTATTTCAAATCTTAAGTAACTACCTATAATAATTTGTAAGTGACTAAAAATTATTAATTATTAATATATTTTTTGTATATTTTGTTGTTTTTATTGCATATTTTTAGCGCATATTTAGTGATATTTAATGTAATATTATAGAGCATATTTATGCAATTTTAAGTGCTATAAAATCCCAACCCTGACTATGAAGCTCTTGAATATATTAAAAAAATATAATTATATAAATGGTTCAGTCTTTTGTAGTTGGCCAATTTACACATTCACAAATACACTGGGGGAAACAAATTTCCCACCAAGAGAATTTGAATTTGATATGGCTGTTTTAAAAACACAATAAAATTTTGAAACTAATTTGACTCTTTTTGAGCTGTTTACGGACATTGTCAGTTTTCAATTTTTTTAGTTTTTTTTTCTATAAATATCAATAAATTTTTATTTGTTGGGTAAAAAAGCGTGAAAATTTAATATAAGGCTCCTAATATATCGTTCTAATAGCAGATGAAAAATATTAAAAATACATAAGCACAATTTTTTTTTATAAGCATTTAAAGTTCAAATTTTGACAACATTTATCAAATTTATAATTTATTAATTATTTTGTAGTTAAAAATGTATAAAATGTTTAACTTTTATGGCTAAGGATTGAAAATTTAAAACAAGGCTCCACGTAAATAGGTTATACATAAATTACTTTATTCACAATAATATCATCAAAATATATACTTGGTAATATCATAGGCTGACTGACCGTCAGAATCGTTTTTTCTTATACAATGATATTCTATCATTGAATTCAAATTTAACACCATCCATTACAGTGACCCACTTGTAACATACTGTACAGCAGAGCGACATCCACTTATCCCCTTTTTTGTATATTTTGTTGTTTTTATTGCATATTTTTAGCGCATATTTAGTGATATTTAATGTAATATTATAGAGCATATTCATGCAATTTTAAGTGCTATAAAATCCCAACCCTGACTATGAAGCTCTTGAGTATATTAAAAAAATATAATTATATAAATGGTTCAGTCTTTTGTAGTTGGCCAATTTACACATTCACAAATACACTGGGGGAAACAAATTTCCCACCAAGAGAATTTGAATTTGATATGGCTGTTTTAAAAACTTTATACCTACATACCTATGTATATAGCGAGCTGAATTGAATCATAATTTTGGTTGTTACTCATTGCACATATATCTACGTATGATAATTTTTAGTTATTTAAAAAAAAAGTTTTTTTTTAATAAAAATCTTTTAGGCGGTCATAAAAAGGCTTTGAGGACGCTGGTATAAATTAAACTTAGTGTCGAATGAGATTCACAAAAAATTTGATACTCTTGTTGTATGCGGCCACATGTTTTTATATTTAATTAAAATATCAAACCATACATAATTTATTATTATGTAACATATACTATATGATTTGACGTATCATGGAAAACCTTCAAATGAGTCACCTTATAGCATTTTTCTACCATCGTTAAATATGAGTATCAATTCTTCTATATCTAACATTATTTTATTATTTTTACTTTAATAAAATACTAAATGAATAGGTAGGTCATATACTAAACGAATACCAAAAGTATACACTCGCGTTGTGGATTTCAAAGCAGTAGAACGTACGTTGTCGTGTAACTTAATTTAAATATAAAAACGGGCGTTCAAGTATTTTTTATTTAAACAGGGGTTTTTTTAAGAAAACTCCCTAACATTAGGGAGGTCAAAAGTACAAAAGTAGGGAAAATTTTTATGAATTTCCAACACAAAATAATTTGCACATTTTTGTGAATTTTACGTATTTTATCAATATATGAACCTTAAATGCTTTAAAAAAATTGTGACTACGGATTTTAATATTTTTCATCTGTATTTGAAACAATATATTAGAAGCCTTTATTTAAATGTTTAAGCTTTTTTACCAAACAAATAAAATTTTATTGATATTTATAGAAAAAAAAACAAAAAAAAATGGAAACTGAAAATGTCCGTAAACAGCACTAAATCCAAGCACTTTTACTGTCCTAAAAGATGACGACAGACATAAAAAAAAATGAAAAAAAAACACATCATTGTAAAATCAATACATTCATCGCTTCGCTCAGAATCTAAAATTGGAAACTGAAAATGTCCGTAAACAACTCAAAATAAGTTTAAATATTTTGAAAATGTTATGTTGTATAGAAAATGGACTCTGAAGAGGACGTGATACCCGCATTTGTTGTCTCTGTCTTACAAGTGCGTAACATAAGAAATTTTACGCTCAGCAGAACGAAAAATTTGAAAACCAAGCGGCTGCCGCCGCGACGAAGTTTCGCTTTTGGACGCTCTGAGAAATCGACGGATTGACGGATATAAATGTCCGGGCGGGCTGTAGAAACGGAGCGGTGTTTAGTTTTCTGCTCCACGGAATTCCTGTCAGCCTTTTTTCCATGAATTCTTCATTTTGTAGTATAGGATGGTTCAGCGATCTTTTTTTCGGGAAAAGTACACAAGGACACAATCTCCTAACCTAAAAGAGAAGGACTCTCTTTTGCCGTACACAACCGACACGACGACACGTCTTCTTCATTTCATGGTTCTATCTGCTACCGTCTCCTGTTGTTTATTTATTGTTTTATATTTGAAGTCTGCCATTCAGTTCCGACCAGGGTAGTCGTTGTACAATCCATTATTGTACTACGACTACCTTGGTCGGGTTTCCAAATGACGCATATTAGTTCATAATACCTATGTGGAATGCCAAAATCGAACGTCAAAAGTCAAAACCAAGTAAGTCTCGTTTGTTAGCATGCATTTCCGTGTTGTTTATTTCAATACTGTAATCATGCCTTCTCGCATTTCATAGGATGATGTCAACGCACTATTTGTTTTCTCTATCTGTGTGGGCCAACATAGTCAAAACATATTCACGCAGAATCATATTTTTTTTTATGTTTTAAGTAATCTTAGAGTAAAATCACACATTACAAAATGACGGAGAATGATATTTTTGAAGGTATGACATATCGATTTGTCTAAATATTGTCTCAAAGCAATATCCTACAACTAATATCTACAAATTTTTTTTGTTTATTTTGAAAGTCGATTACAAAGTCAAATAAACAATAAAATATAAAATTGATGTCATACCATCAAAACATTATCCCCCATAATGTTTGTGATAGTTGATTTTACTCAAAAATCTTAAAAAAATATTTTAAGTGAAATCGTTTTATCTATGTTGCGCGTGGGTCCGAGATAGAAAAAAAATACTGCGCTGACATCGGCGATACCTACATCATATTAATATAATATTGAAAATTGTATCCCTTATAATACATTTATTATTTATTTATTTGTAGTGTTCACATGTATCAATCAATATGGGCTGAATAGAATTCAAGAGATACCGCCAAACTACAGGCTGTAATGAAAATATCACTCTCAAAATCTTTAGTGTCTACCTCCAACTATGGTTACGGTAATTTAATACTCCATACATGCATTTTTGTGTGCATATTGCGGAAAATGTGATTATCTTGTTCCTGTAGCAATTCTATACCGAGGACAACCGTTTTTATGTGCGTACACCAGGCAGTCTAAGTGTCAATTTGCCACAGCGTTGGCACATTTGTTTTCATCCGATGGTTAATCTATAGCTATGGGATAAAAGTTTGTGTGCCAACGCTGCGGCACTTAGATTGCTTGATGTATACATGTAAAAACGTCTGTCCTCGTGAAAAAATTACATCAGAGTTGTTGGTTCAGATCAATTAAATAATCTGCGGTGTGTACATGAAAACAGATGCGTATTGAGATAAAATTATCAAATTACTAAACATTCCAATGAATAAAAACGTTGTTAGCTGTAATGATAAATTTAAGTAATTCGATATTATGAATGTTTAAATGTTGTCTTGAACATTGAGCAAGACAGCTATATAGGTACAATTAATAACTCTTTCACTGCTGAATTATTTTTTCCTTTATACTGTATTGTGTAGGGATAATATTTTTTTTTCAATATTTTTTTTACTTTGTATTGCACACTTATAGTTTTTTATTCACCTATTTTCGGTAGATATTTTTTGCCTAATGAAATTGCATAATCATTTACAATATTATGTTCTTGTTGTCACATTAATCCAAACAATTGCTGTTTTTTTTTTTTTAAATGAGAGGACGTAATGATGTATCAATTGCAATGAAAGGAGTAACAGATTATATAAAAATGTATTTATTTTTGTAAAGTAAAATTTATTTATGGTTATTTTCTTTAACATCCAGAACATTTTAACAGCTTATTAATAAATGCATATTGTACCTACTCAATAATAATATTGTTTGAATTTATTAATTTATACCTAGCTACTTTTCAAAAGAAATTATGGTATGAACCTATCTACACCATTCTTCACTACATTGGTATTGACTTATTAATTAATAATGCTATGAATAACTAATATTACATGAAATAATATTATAATATTATTTATATATAAGTTAGATACCTATGTGATTTGTTTTTGGAAAAATTAGTTCAACTTACTGTATTTACACACCAATACATTTATCGCTTCTCTTGAGTAAGTTTTGAGTGTATAAACTACACACATAGGTACATCTAGTTTTAAGATATAGTTTCTTTATTCAAAGCTATAAGCACGACCATTAGATGCAAACTTGTACCTGATCTGCCCGAGTAACTAATTTTTACTATTAGCATTATTATTATTATGAGATTAACGCCAAACGGCTTTTATAGAATGGTATACAGTATATACATATTTAAATTAGATGGATAACAGCATAGATTTAAGTACAAACTAAACTAGGTAAATGAACATAAGAAAAATTTAACAAAATACATAAGATACATAATATGTTGTATTGAACATTTTTAATATCTGTCTTAAGGATTTGGTCGCAAGAAAAAATTTTTTCAATTTTAAAAAAAACTTAAAGTTAAAGTGATGAAGACACATAGCAATTTCTCTTCTATATTGCCCCCTAAACCTATAACATAGTTGTTACGAGTTATGAATTCCAAACAACAATTTTAATTATCACATGGTTCATTTTTAAAAGTTAAACTTGTTGATCATATAATTAAATAAGCAATTAAATCATTGTAGAAAAAAAATTAAATCTATAAAAGTATGACGAGAATGGCCTAGCATTTGTATCGAAACTAAGAATGGATTTAAATAATGAAGTAGGTATAAAATTATAATGTTAACACAAACACATTTTTTTTAAAAGAGCATCTAGTGGTCCACTATGAACTTGCTTGTGTACAAGTTGTTATATTCACTTTGGCTTTAATTAAAAAGAAATTAATAAAAACAATTTTTATTATAATATTATATGTGAAACAGAGTAGGTACCCATGGATTTCCAACGATATCATATTTGATAAGTGTCATATACCTTTCCTTCATGGATTGCGACACACAAATTCTGCATGACTACATACCTACAAGACAAAAACAACATGACTTTTGTTACAATTTTCAAAAAGAAAGAGTGAATTTAGATTTTTAATGGAAATAAGAATAGAACATTCAAGGAACTGAGTAAATATTTTTTGAGAGGTCAAAGTTTTGTTATAACTTAAAATACATTTCATGAAAACAAAAACTTAAACAAAAAGAACGTCATATCCTCTAAAATACTAGTGTAAAATAATAATCATAAAAATACTTATAATAATCATAGTAATAATAATAATTATAATAATAATAATAGTATCTACATTATATAGGTTATTATACAATTTACGATAATTTGATTGTTATAACTAAAGTTCCAGTTTACCCATATGGTTTTCCATGTCTTTACTGAGTATATGCAGTTTTGGTTTTACTTTCAAGTAGTCAGTTGTAAATTCACATGGAAAATTGATTGCTGTTCTTTAGTAATGATTGTTGTTTGTGTTTGTTCTCCTGAAAATTGATTTTCATGACTTAACACTCTTGAAGTTAACCACAAATTATATTATAATATATATTATTTATGAAAAAAAAAGAAATTCAAAATACCTTTTTCGCTTTTTTTGAACGATACCCAGAAGACATAATTTGTGGTACAGTTTAAGTAGTGGTGTTATTGCCATCACCATTATTCACACCAGATGGTAATAATTATTGTTTAACACATGTATCTATTCTTTTTTTTGTCATAGGAAACTTATTGATTTTATTAGATGGTAATTTGAATTTAGGAATTTTTGGACCTAAGCCTATGAAAAAAAATGTATAACATTCAGAATTAACATTATGTTTGATTCTTATCTAGCTATTTAAAACAAAAAGTTATGAATTATGGATATTGAACATTGAGTAGAACTATCTTTATAAAACTAAAAAATGATGTACAATTTGTAAATACGAGTATATAAAAAAACTGATTCATTTTTAGCATACCCATTAAATGTGATACTTTATTATAACTAATATAATATGGATTGGGCAAATCATATTTTTGGTATTTTGTGCGGTCAAAGTGTTTTAAACTAATTTTTTCACCAAGAAGTATATCATTCATCCATTTCACATTAACCACTGGTATTTTAAAAGCTGAAGCTTTTTTTATCAATGCACCTTTTAATCTATAAAAACAAAATATATAAGTACATTTAATTATTTAGGAGAAAACTATACAATTTTAATTAAATAATATAGTAAGACACAATTTATATTTATAGTTCATTGCAAAAATCATTTGAAACAGTGGCCCCAATCTTTTTTAAGACATTTGCCCCCCAAGAATGGATATTAATTAAACTTATTATAAGCCCATAAGTGCATGCATATTTTGTACTTTTAAATGCACTAAATTCCTAGGCTTACTAATAAATGTAGGACGTTGGGACATAGGTAATCTATAACCTATATTCTAGCCTAACCTATCCTATATATCTAGAGCAGTGACAGGCGTTATAGATTTTGCCATAATGATCTTTTTACCCATAAGAAATTTATCGATTGTGAAAACAATCATATGTTGTAGCGCATAGTATCTATATTTTAGGTTTAGTATATTACAGTAAAATGCAGTTTTATTGTAAAGACATATGTCTTACATGCACCTACCGAGTCATTTTCATCAAGTCTACAATAGTCTACAATAAAAATTTATTGATATTTATAGAAAAAAAAACTAAAAAAATTGAAAACTGACAATGTCCGTAAACAGCTCAAAAAGAGTCAAATTAGTTTCAAAATTTTATTGTGTATAGATAAACATTCAGTGTAATTTTCAAGTATCTACAGTCATAATTACAACAAAATAAGAAAATCGTTACATGAGAAATCGAGTGAATATCAAATGTTGTTAAAATATGAATTTCAAACGCTCATAAAAATTTAATTTGACTCTTGTAGACATTTTTATTTTGATAAATGTAGACAAACTTATGGATAATCTTGTATCACATTTTCAAATCTTAGATTTAAAAAGAAAAAATTTTATGACTTCTCAACTCAAAATAAGTTGCTAATTTTCGTGATTTCTTCGTATTTTGTCAAGATTTGAAGTATTTAAATGCTTATAAATAAAGTTGTGGCTAAGGATTTTTATTTTTTTTCATCTGCCTTTGAAACAATAACTTAGGAGCCTTCTATTCAATTTTCAAGCTTTTTTAACCAAAAAATAAAATTTTATTGATATTTATAGAAAAAAAAACTAAAAGAAATGGAAACTGAAAATATCCGTAAACAGCTCAAAATAAGTCAAAATATTTGGAAAATTTTATGGTGTATAGAAAATGTATGTTTTAGGTAGTTATATGTAGATATATGTGCAATGAGTAACAACCAAAATTATGATTCAATTCAGCTCGCTATATACATAGGTATGTAGGTATAAAGTTTTTAAAACAGCCATATCAAATTCAAATTCTCTTGGTGGGAAATTTGTTTCCCCCAGTGTATTTGTGAATGTGTAAATTGGCCAACTACAAAAGACTGAACCATTTATATAATTATATTTTTTTAATATACTCAAGAGCTTCATAGTCAGGGTTGGGATTTTATAGCACTTAAAATTGCATGAATATGCTCTATAATATTACATTAAATATCACTAAATATGCGCTAAAAATATGCAATAAAAACAACAAAATATACAAAAAAAATATTAATAATTAATAATATTTAGTCACTTACAAATTATTATAGGTAGTTACTTAAGATTTGAAATAATTTAGTCACTCTGATCAGAATCCAAATGAATTGACTTTACAACGCTTTTTGACCTAGCCAGACAATGATAAGAATGTGTACGAGGTGTTGCCTATACAAGTCCCTAACATAATACGGTAATCGGAAAAAAAAGTCCCGTAAAAAAAGTTTAGTAAAAAATGTACAGACAATCTTATTCTTGTACAGTTCTACAGTGTGCTTTGTATTTTAGTGTTTTCATGTAATGTATAAAATGTATAATATGTTTTTACATATTTTATATTTGTCATCTGCCATCATAAGACTTAGTACAAGGAAGATGCAACTACCTACTTCACAAATGGGGAATGGTAGACTCTCCACTTTGCGAATGTGGAGAAACGCAGACAATCAAACATATGGTTGAGACGTGCCCCATTACAATGTTCAAAAAAGGATTAACAAAACTACACGAGGGTGGACCAACAGCTATAAAATGGCTTGAAGAACTAAATACTCGTCTGTGATTTTTATTGCTATTAGTATTGATGTTGTTATAATTTATTATAATTTACTATACCCACTATAACCTACCATACTTACATTTTATATATTTTATAACTTGTTTTTAAATAGTTGACTAGTTATCTTAAGTATCATATTTATTTATTTGTTTTAATTTTACTAACTTTATCTATAACATTTCCCACGTTATCTAAAGTCGAATATGTCATATGCAAATATAATAAGACTTAGTGATAAATAAAAAAAAATATAAGTGGACAATTTAACAAAATACTTATTCTTATACTGCAGTTGTACTGTTGTACTTTGTACTTATTTAAGTGTGTAAGGTATGCATAATATAGGTACCTAGTTCAGACTAGGATACATTAATTTTTGGACATTGAAAATAGCTTTATGATAAACATTAGTAAAACCTATTTTACATAGTTATTTATTATGTATTATGACTTAACTGACTGAGCCCTTTGGACACAAATATAATTCTACACATACACAAATAGATATATTATAGGGCACATGTAAACTCTGCCACAAGTATTTTTTTTTACTGTTAACTCCGGCAGTAAAAAAAAACAGGTTTAATTGGGATTATGTAAACTCCACCACTGAAAAATATCAGGTAAATTTGAGGTCATGTAAACTCCTTTTAATATTTTTGGATTTTTGTCAGATATCTACAGGAATCATCATAATTTGAAGCTAATGGTGAAATTTTTTTTCATTTTTTTTTCATATTTCGGCAAAATTCAAAATTTATTGCATATTGAAACGAAAATTTAAAAAAATGTATAAAATAAAATTTTGTCAAGTAAAAAAATTTAAACTAAATTTCATAGTCACTAAATTATAATTTATATATATATATTTATTTATAACTTTATAAGATAAATAATCGATTACGACATAAACTTAATCGCTCTTGCTGTGTCAGCCGGTTATCGACATACCACTCGGCACTCGGTTTCGTCGCTTGTCGTAGTCCGTAAATTGTAAATATGCCCAAAAAAAGGAGTTTGATTTGTAACAAAATTCGCGAATGGATTTCCACAGCAAACACAGACACCGAGGTTTTCACTACTGACGGGAAAATAGTATTTTTCAACCCTTGTGGAAAATCTATTGTTTGTGAGAGGAAGTCTCAGGTAGATCAACACATAAAAACAAGTCGGTACCTACTTATAAAAATAGAAATAGATTTTCTTTATTTATTTTCTATATTTTTTTATTTAAATTTTATATTTATGTTATTTAATATAACATAATGATAACAGACAATATAATGTAGTAATAGTGTCAAACAGATAACTCACCAATAAATTAATAAATCAATAAAATCCCATTTTGTGCCCACAATAATATTCTTACATTTAAGTTTTAGTATTCACTATAATATTAATGTTTTTATAACTCACTTGAATTGCAATATATATAATGTATACCTTGGTCTGTAGAATTGTCTTAAAGAAAATCAACTTCTCAAAAATGTTCACTACGTTGGCTCGACTTCCTAGTTCCTCGTAGGTACTTACATCATATTATTATATTTCAGTTTTTAAAACCATGATATAATACAATATGTATTTGTGTAAAATAAAAACAGTAATAGTAATCATTAAGTTACTTTCAACAATTTATTAATTATTTTGTAGTTAAAAATGTATAAAATGTTTAACTTTTATGCCTAAGGATTTAAAATTTAAAACAAGGCTCCACGTAAATAGGTTATATATAAATTACTTTATTCACAATAATATCATCAAATATACTTGGTAATATCATAGGCTGACTGACCGTTTTCGCTCAGAATCGTTTTTCTTATACAATGATATTATATCATTGAATTCAAATTCAACACCATCCATTACAGTGACCCACTTGTAACCTACTGTACAGTAGAGTGACATCCACTTATCCACCTTTATTTTTATTTAATTCGTGAATATATTTATACAATACGCATTAAGTTTGGTCTATATTTAATGCACCATAATAGCAAATAATTAATATAACCAGCCTTCGAGTAATGTGGCGATGCCTAGAGGTATTCACGTTAACTCAATTTGTGCCGTCAAAAAATTGTGCCACTTTTTTCGCGGAGTGTTATCACCTTCTTTTTTTCTACATCGTGTTTCCCGTCATATAGTCTTCGTCATGCGTAGAATTGCCTATCCGCCAAATATCAGGCGAAGGCACATAAAATTGCCTACCCAATGAAATAGTCGGAGTTAGTGGCAACATTGGACATAGTCAAACTCAAAATCGTTCTCGGGCTAAACAGAGTGTTCCTTCGGGTTTCCGCCCCCATTGTCGGGTGCTAACACTAATATATATATGACTATAATATAAATGTAACGTACGCAACTGGACTGTATCACTGACTGTACTCACAGTATAATTGGTTGTGAGCAAGTAGTAATGTTTTTACAAACATTTAAAAGCCTTACATATTATATGCATTATCGAGTGGCACTCTATATCCGTATAACAATGAAATTTATGTCATAATCAGTAACGCTATAACTAATATGTTAATTGTCAAACACGCTATTGATGCATGCACACGCGTTTTTACAATGATTGAATATTAATATTAATTGTATATTTAAACAATAAGTAAGTAGGTATATACACATGTTTTATACACATTGTCTTTGATATTTTTAAATTAGGTAGGTATTTTAAATATGCACTGATAACACAATATTTTTCAATTTGTAAACATACATTTTCTATACACCATAACATTTTCCAAATATTTTGACTTATTTTGAGCTGTTTACGGACATTTTCAGTTTCCATTTCTTTTAGTTTTTTTTTCTATAAATATCAATAAAATTTTATTTTTTGGTTAAAAAAGCTTGAAAATTGAATAGAAGGCTCCTAAGTTATTGTTTCAAAGGCAGATGAAAAAAAATAAAAATCCTTAGCCACAACTTCATTTATAAGCATTTCAATACTTCAAATCTTGACAAAATACGAAGAAATCACGAAAATTAGCAACTTATTTTGAGTTGAGAAGTCATAAAATTTTTTCTTTTTAAATCTAAGATTTGAAAATGTGATACAAGATTATCCATAAGTTTGTCTACATTTATCAAAATAAAAATGTCTACAAGAGTCAAATTAAATTTTTATGAGCGTTTGAAATTCATATTTTAACAACATTTGATATTCACTCGATTTCTCATGTAACGATTTTCTTATTTTGTTGTAATAATGACTGTAGATACTTGAAAATTACACTGAATGTTTATATTAGCATTTTCTATACACAATAAAATTTTGAAACTAATTTGACTCTTTTTGAGCTGTTTACGGACATTGTCAGTTTTCAATTTTTTTAGTTTTTTTTTCTATAAATATCAATAAATTTTTATTTGTTGGGTAAAAAAGCGTGAAAATTTAATATAAGGCTCCTAATATATCGTTCTAATAGCAGATGAAAAATATTAAAAATACATAAGCACAATTTTTTTTTATAAGCATTTAAAGTTCAAATTTTGACAACATTTATCAAATTTATAATTTATTAATTATTTTGTAGTTAAAAATGTATAAAATGTTTAACTTTTATGGCTAAGGATTGAAAATTTAAAACAAGGCTCCACGTAAATAGGTTATACATAAATTACTTTATTCACAATAATATCATCAAAATATATACTTGGTAATATCATAGGCTGACTGACCGTCAGAATCGTTTTTTCTTATACAATGATATTCTATCATTGAATTCAAATTTAACACCATCCATTACAGTGACCCACTTGTAACATACTGTACAGCAGAGCGACATCCACTTATCCCCTTTTTTGTATATTTTGTTGTTTTTATTGCATATTTTTAGCGCATATTTAGTGATATTTAATGTAATATTATAGAGCATATTCATGCAATTTTAAGTGCTATAAAATCCCAACCCTGACTATGAAGCTCTTGAGTATATTAAAAAAATATAATTATATAAATGGTTCAGTCTTTTGTAGTTGGCCAATTTACACATTCACAAATACACTGGGGGAAACAAATTTCCCACCAAGAGAATTTGAATTTGATATGGCTGTTTTAAAAACTTTATACCTACATACCTATGTATATAGCGAGCTGAATTGAATCATAATTTTGGTTGTTACTCATTGCACATATATCTACGTATGATAATTTTTAGTTATTTAAAAAAAAAGTTTTTTTTTAATAAAAATCTTTTAGGCGGTCATAAAAAGGCTTTGAGGACGCTGGTATAAATTAAACTTAGTGTCGAATGAGATTCACAAAAAATTTGATACTCTTGTTGTATGCGGCCACATGTTTTTATATTTAATTAAAATATCAAACCATACATAATTTATTATTATGTAACATATACTATATGATTTGACGTATCATGGAAAACCTTCAAATGAGTCACCTTATAGCATTTTTCTACCATCGTTAAATATGAGTATCAATTCTTCTATATCTAACATTATTTTATTATTTTTACTTTAATAAAATACTAAATGAATAGGTAGGTCATATACTAAACGAATACCAAAAGTATACACTCGCGTTGTGGATTTCAAAGCAGTAGAACGTACGTTGTCGTGTAACTTAATTTAAATATAAAAACGGGCGTTCAAGTATTTTTTATTTAAACAGGGGTTTTTTTAAGAAAACTCCCTAACATTAGGGAGGTCAAAAGTACAAAAGTAGGGAAAATTTTTATGAATTTCCAACACAAAATAATTTGCACATTTTTGTGAATTTTACGTATTTTATCAATATATGAACCTTAAATGCTTTAAAAAAATTGTGACTACGGATTTTAATATTTTTCATCTGTATTTGAAACAATATATTAGAAGCCTTTATTTAAATGTTTAAGCTTTTTTACCAAACAAATAAAATTTTATTGATATTTATAGAAAAAAAAACAAAAAAAAATGGAAACTGAAAATGTCCGTAAACAGCACTAAATCCAAGCACTTTTACTGTCCTAAAAGATGACGACAGACATAAAAAAAAATGAAAAAAAAACACATCATTGTAAAATCAATACATTCATCGCTTCGCTCAGAATCTAAAATTGGAAACTGAAAATGTCCGTAAACAACTCAAAATAAGTTTAAATATTTTGAAAATGTTATGTTGTATAGAAAATGGACTCTGAAGAGGACGTGATACCCGCATTTGTTGTCTCTGTCTTACAAGTGCGTAACATAAGAAATTTTACGCTCAGCAGAACGAAAAATTTGAAAACCAAGCGGCTGCCGCCGCGACGAAGTTTCGCTTTTGGACGCTCTGAGAAATCGACGGATTGACGGATATAAATGTCCGGGCGGGCTGTAGAAACGGAGCGGTGTTTAGTTTTCTGCTCCACGGAATTCCTGTCAGCCTTTTTTCCATGAATTCTTCATTTTGTAGTATAGGATGGTTCAGCGATCTTTTTTTCGGGAAAAGTACACAAGGACACAATCTCCTAACCTAAAAGAGAAGGACTCTCTTTTGCCGTACACAACCGACACGACGACACGTCTTCTTCATTTCATGGTTCTATCTGCTACCGTCTCCTGTTGTTTATTTATTGTTTTATATTTGAAGTCTGCCATTCAGTTCCGACCAGGGTAGTCGTTGTACAATCCATTATTGTACTACGACTACCTTGGTCGGGTTTCCAAATGACGCATATTAGTTCATAATACCTATGTGGAATGCCAAAATCGAACGTCAAAAGTCAAAACCAAGTAAGTCTCGTTTGTTAGCATGCATTTCCGTGTTGTTTATTTCAATACTGTAATCATGCCTTCTCGCATTTCATAGGATGATGTCAACGCACTATTTGTTTTCTCTATCTGTGTGGGCCAACATAGTCAAAACATATTCACGCAGAATCATATTTTTTTTTATGTTTTAAGTAATCTTAGAGTAAAATCACACATTACAAAATGACGGAGAATGATATTTTTGAAGGTATGACATATCGATTTGTCTAAATATTGTCTCAAAGCAATATCCTACAACTAATATCTACAAATTTTTTTTGTTTATTTTGAAAGTCGATTACAAAGTCAAATAAACAATAAAATATAAAATTGATGTCATACCATCAAAACATTATCCCCCATAATGTTTGTGATAGTTGATTTTACTCAAAAATCTTAAAAAAATATTTTAAGTGAAATCGTTTTATCTATGTTGCGCGTGGGTCCGAGATAGAAAAAAAATACTGCGCTGACATCGGCGATACCTACATCATATTAATATAATATTGAAAATTGTATCCCTTATAATACATTTATTATTTATTTATTTGTAGTGTTCACATGTATCAATCAATATGGGCTGAATAGAATTCAAGAGATACCGCCAAACTACAGGCTGTAATGAAAATATCACTCTCAAAATCTTTAGTGTCTACCTCCAACTATGGTTACGGTAATTTAATACTCCATACATGCATTTTTGTGTGCATATTGCGGAAAATGTGATTATCTTGTTCCTGTAGCAATTCTATACCGAGGACAACCGTTTTTATGTGCGTACACCAGGCAGTCTAAGTGTCAATTTGCCACAGCGTTGGCACATTTGTTTTCATCCGATGGTTAATCTATAGCTATGGGATAAAAGTTTGTGTGCCAACGCTGCGGCACTTAGATTGCTTGATGTATACATGTAAAAACGTCTGTCCTCGTGAAAAAATTACATCAGAGTTGTTGGTTCAGATCAATTAAATAATCTGCGGTGTGTACATGAAAACAGATGCGTATTGAGATAAAATTATCAAATTACTAAACATTCCAATGAATAAAAACGTTGTTAGCTGTAATGATAAATTTAAGTAATTCGATATTATGAATGTTTAAATGTTGTCTTGAACATTGAGCAAGACAGCTATATAGGTACAATTAATAACTCTTTCACTGCTGAATTATTTTTTCCTTTATACTGTATTGTGTAGGGATAATATTTTTTTTTCAATATTTTTTTTACTTTGTATTGCACACTTATAGTTTTTTATTCACCTATTTTCGGTAGATATTTTTTGCCTAATGAAATTGCATAATCATTTACAATATTATGTTCTTGTTGTCACATTAATCCAAACAATTGCTGTTTTTTTTTTTTTAAATGAGAGGACGTAATGATGTATCAATTGCAATGAAAGGAGTAACAGATTATATAAAAATGTATTTATTTTTGTAAAGTAAAATTTATTTATGGTTATTTTCTTTAACATCCAGAACATTTTAACAGCTTATTAATAAATGCATATTGTACCTACTCAATAATAATATTGTTTGAATTTATTAATTTATACCTAGCTACTTTTCAAAAGAAATTATGGTATGAACCTATCTACACCATTCTTCACTACATTGGTATTGACTTATTAATTAATAATGCTATGAATAACTAATATTACATGAAATAATATTATAATATTATTTATATATAAGTTAGATACCTATGTGATTTGTTTTTGGAAAAATTAGTTCAACTTACTGTATTTACACACCAATACATTTATCGCTTCTCTTGAGTAAGTTTTGAGTGTATAAACTACACACATAGGTACATCTAGTTTTAAGATATAGTTTCTTTATTCAAAGCTATAAGCACGACCATTAGATGCAAACTTGTACCTGATCTGCCCGAGTAACTAATTTTTACTATTAGCATTATTATTATTATGAGATTAACGCCAAACGGCTTTTATAGAATGGTATACAGTATATACATATTTAAATTAGATGGATAACAGCATAGATTTAAGTACAAACTAAACTAGGTAAATGAACATAAGAAAAATTTAACAAAATACATAAGATACATAATATGTTGTATTGAACATTTTTAATATCTGTCTTAAGGATTTGGTCGCAAGAAAAAATTTTTTCAATTTTAAAAAAAACTTAAAGTTAAAGTGATGAAGACACATAGCAATTTCTCTTCTATATTGCCCCCTAAACCTATAACATAGTTGTTACGAGTTATGAATTCCAAACAACAATTTTAATTATCACATGGTTCATTTTTAAAAGTTAAACTTGTTGATCATATAATTAAATAAGCAATTAAATCATTGTAGAAAAAAAATTAAATCTATAAAAGTATGACGAGAATGGCCTAGCATTTGTATCGAAACTAAGAATGGATTTAAATAATGAAGTAGGTATAAAATTATAATGTTAACACAAACACATTTTTTTTAAAAGAGCATCTAGTGGTCCACTATGAACTTGCTTGTGTACAAGTTGTTATATTCACTTTGGCTTTAATTAAAAAGAAATTAATAAAAACAATTTTTATTATAATATTATATGTGAAACAGAGTAGGTACCCATGGATTTCCAACGATATCATATTTGATAAGTGTCATATACCTTTCCTTCATGGATTGCGACACACAAATTCTGCATGACTACATACCTACAAGACAAAAACAACATGACTTTTGTTACAATTTTCAAAAAGAAAGAGTGAATTTAGATTTTTAATGGAAATAAGAATAGAACATTCAAGGAACTGAGTAAATATTTTTTGAGAGGTCAAAGTTTTGTTATAACTTAAAATACATTTCATGAAAACAAAAACTTAAACAAAAAGAACGTCATATCCTCTAAAATACTAGTGTAAAATAATAATCATAAAAATACTTATAATAATCATAGTAATAATAATAATTATAATAATAATAATAGTATCTACATTATATAGGTTATTATACAATTTACGATAATTTGATTGTTATAACTAAAGTTCCAGTTTACCCATATGGTTTTCCATGTCTTTACTGAGTATATGCAGTTTTGGTTTTACTTTCAAGTAGTCAGTTGTAAATTCACATGGAAAATTGATTGCTGTTCTTTAGTAATGATTGTTGTTTGTGTTTGTTCTCCTGAAAATTGATTTTCATGACTTAACACTCTTGAAGTTAACCACAAATTATATTATAATATATATTATTTATGAAAAAAAAAGAAATTCAAAATACCTTTTTCGCTTTTTTTGAACGATACCCAGAAGACATAATTTGTGGTACAGTTTAAGTAGTGGTGTTATTGCCATCACCATTATTCACACCAGATGGTAATAATTATTGTTTAACACATGTATCTATTCTTTTTTTTGTCATAGGAAACTTATTGATTTTATTAGATGGTAATTTGAATTTAGGAATTTTTGGACCTAAGCCTATGAAAAAAAATGTATAACATTCAGAATTAACATTATGTTTGATTCTTATCTAGCTATTTAAAACAAAAAGTTATGAATTATGGATATTGAACATTGAGTAGAACTATCTTTATAAAACTAAAAAATGATGTACAATTTGTAAATACGAGTATATAAAAAAACTGATTCATTTTTAGCATACCCATTAAATGTGATACTTTATTATAACTAATATAATATGGATTGGGCAAATCATATTTTTGGTATTTTGTGCGGTCAAAGTGTTTTAAACTAATTTTTTCACCAAGAAGTATATCATTCATCCATTTCACATTAACCACTGGTATTTTAAAAGCTGAAGCTTTTTTTATCAATGCACCTTTTAATCTATAAAAACAAAATATATAAGTACATTTAATTATTTAGGAGAAAACTATACAATTTTAATTAAATAATATAGTAAGACACAATTTATATTTATAGTTCATTGCAAAAATCATTTGAAACAGTGGCCCCAATCTTTTTTAAGACATTTGCCCCCCAAGAATGGATATTAATTAAACTTATTATAAGCCCATAAGTGCATGCATATTTTGTACTTTTAAATGCACTAAATTCCTAGGCTTACTAATAAATGTAGGACGTTGGGACATAGGTAATCTATAACCTATATTCTAGCCTAACCTATCCTATATATCTAGAGCAGTGACAGGCGTTATAGATTTTGCCATAATGATCTTTTTACCCATAAGAAATTTATCGATTGTGAAAACAATCATATGTTGTAGCGCATAGTATCTATATTTTAGGTTTAGTATATTACAGTAAAATGCAGTTTTATTGTAAAGACATATGTCTTACATGCACCTACCGAGTCATTTTCATCAAGTCTACAATAGTCTACAATAAAAATTTATTGATATTTATAGAAAAAAAAACTAAAAAAATTGAAAACTGACAATGTCCGTAAACAGCTCAAAAAGAGTCAAATTAGTTTCAAAATTTTATTGTGTATAGATAAACATTCAGTGTAATTTTCAAGTATCTACAGTCATAATTACAACAAAATAAGAAAATCGTTACATGAGAAATCGAGTGAATATCAAATGTTGTTAAAATATGAATTTCAAACGCTCATAAAAATTTAATTTGACTCTTGTAGACATTTTTATTTTGATAAATGTAGACAAACTTATGGATAATCTTGTATCACATTTTCAAATCTTAGATTTAAAAAGAAAAAATTTTATGACTTCTCAACTCAAAATAAGTTGCTAATTTTCGTGATTTCTTCGTATTTTGTCAAGATTTGAAGTATTTAAATGCTTATAAATAAAGTTGTGGCTAAGGATTTTTATTTTTTTTCATCTGCCTTTGAAACAATAACTTAGGAGCCTTCTATTCAATTTTCAAGCTTTTTTAACCAAAAAATAAAATTTTATTGATATTTATAGAAAAAAAAACTAAAAGAAATGGAAACTGAAAATATCCGTAAACAGCTCAAAATAAGTCAAAATATTTGGAAAATTTTATGGTGTATAGAAAATGTATGTTTTAGGTAGTTATATGTAGATATATGTGCAATGAGTAACAACCAAAATTATGATTCAATTCAGCTCGCTATATACATAGGTATGTAGGTATAAAGTTTTTAAAACAGCCATATCAAATTCAAATTCTCTTGGTGGGAAATTTGTTTCCCCCAGTGTATTTGTGAATGTGTAAATTGGCCAACTACAAAAGACTGAACCATTTATATAATTATATTTTTTTAATATACTCAAGAGCTTCATAGTCAGGGTTGGGATTTTATAGCACTTAAAATTGCATGAATATGCTCTATAATATTACATTAAATATCACTAAATATGCGCTAAAAATATGCAATAAAAACAACAAAATATACAAAAAAAATATTAATAATTAATAATATTTAGTCACTTACAAATTATTATAGGTAGTTACTTAAGATTTGAAATAATTTAGTCACTCTGATCAGAATCCAAATGAATTGACTTTACAACGCTTTTTGACCTAGCCAGACAATGATAAGAATGTGTACGAGGTGTTGCCTATACAAGTCCCTAACATAATACGGTAATCGGAAAAAAAAGTCCCGTAAAAAAAGTTTAGTAAAAAATGTACAGACAATCTTATTCTTGTACAGTTCTACAGTGTGCTTTGTATTTTAGTGTTTTCATGTAATGTATAAAATGTATAATATGTTTTTACATATTTTATATTTGTCATCTGCCATCATAAGACTTAGTACAAGGAAGATGCAACTACCTACTTCACAAATGGGGAATGGTAGACTCTCCACTTTGCGAATGTGGAGAAACGCAGACAATCAAACATATGGTTGAGACGTGCCCCATTACAATGTTCAAAAAAGGATTAACAAAACTACACGAGGGTGGACCAACAGCTATAAAATGGCTTGAAGAACTAAATACTCGTCTGTGATTTTTATTGCTATTAGTATTGATGTTGTTATAATTTATTATAATTTACTATACCCACTATAACCTACCATACTTACATTTTATATATTTTATAACTTGTTTTTAAATAGTTGACTAGTTATCTTAAGTATCATATTTATTTATTTGTTTTAATTTTACTAACTTTATCTATAACATTTCCCACGTTATCTAAAGTCGAATATGTCATATGCAAATATAATAAGACTTAGTGATAAATAAAAAAAAATATAAGTGGACAATTTAACAAAATACTTATTCTTATACTGCAGTTGTACTGTTGTACTTTGTACTTATTTAAGTGTGTAAGGTATGCATAATATAGGTACCTAGTTCAGACTAGGATACATTAATTTTTGGACATTGAAAATAGCTTTATGATAAACATTAGTAAAACCTATTTTACATAGTTATTTATTATGTATTATGACTTAACTGACTGAGCCCTTTGGACACAAATATAATTCTACACATACACAAATAGATATATTATAGGGCACATGTAAACTCTGCCACAAGTATTTTTTTTTACTGTTAACTCCGGCAGTAAAAAAAAACAGGTTTAATTGGGATTATGTAAACTCCACCACTGAAAAATATCAGGTAAATTTGAGGTCATGTAAACTCCTTTTAATATTTTTGGATTTTTGTCAGATATCTACAGGAATCATCATAATTTGAAGCTAATGGTGAAATTTTTTTTCATTTTTTTTCATATTTCGGCAAAATTCAAAATTTATTGCATATTGAAACGAAAATTTAAAAAAATGTATAAAATAAAATTTTGTCAAGTAAAAAAATTTAAACTAAATTTCATAGTCACTAAATTATAATTTATATATATATATTTATTTATAACTTTATAAGATAAATAATCGATTACGACATAAACTTAATCGCTCTTGCTGTGTCAGCCGGTTATCGACATACCACTCGGCACTCGGTTTCGTCGCTTGTCGTAGTCCGTAAATTGTAAATATGCCCAAAAAAAGGAGTTTGATTTGTAACAAAATTCGCGAATGGATTTCCACAGCAAACACAGACACCGAGGTTTTCACTACTGACGGGAAAATAGTATTTTTCAACCCTTGTGGAAAATCTATTGTTTGTGAGAGGAAGTCTCAGGTAGATCAACACATAAAAACAAGTCGGTACCTACTTATAAAAATAGAAATAGATTTTCTTTATTTATTTTCTATATTTTTTTATTTAAATTTTATATTTATGTTATTTAATATAACATAATGATAACAGACAATATAATGTAGTAATAGTGTCAAACAGATAACTCACCAATAAATTAATAAATCAATAAAATCCCATTTTGTGCCCACAATAATATTCTTACATTTAAGTTTTAGTATTCACTATAATATTAATGTTTTTATAACTCACTTGAATTGCAATATATATAATGTATACCTTGGTCTGTAGAATTGTCTTAAAGAAAATCAACTTCTCAAAAATGTTCACTACGTTGGCTCGACTTCCTAGTTCCTCGTAGGTACTTACATCATATTATTATATTTCAGTTTTTAAAACCATGATATAATACAATATGTATTTGTGTAAAATAAAAACAGTAATAGTAATCATTAAGTTACTTTCAACAATTTATTAATTATTTTGTAGTTAAAAATGTATAAAATGTTTAACTTTTATGCCTAAGGATTTAAAATTTAAAACAAGGCTCCACGTAAATAGGTTATATATAAATTACTTTATTCACAATAATATCATCAAATATACTTGGTAATATCATAGGCTGACTGACCGTTTTCGCTCAGAATCGTTTTTCTTATACAATGATATTATATCATTGAATTCAAATTCAACACCATCCATTACAGTGACCCACTTGTAACCTACTGTACAGTAGAGTGACATCCACTTATCCACCTTTATTTTTATTTAATTCGTGAATATATTTATACAATACGCATTAAGTTTGGTCTATATTTAATGCACCATAATAGCAAATAATTAATATAACCAGCCTTCGAGTAATGTGGCGATGCCTAGAGGTATTCACGTTAACTCAATTTGTGCCGTCAAAAAATTGTGCCACTTTTTTCGCGGAGTGTTATCACCTTCTTTTTTTCTACATCGTGTTTCCCGTCATATAGTCTTCGTCGTGCGTAGAATTGCCTATCCGCCAAATATCAGGCGAAGGCACATAAAATTGCCTACCCAATGAAATAGTCGGAGTTAGTGGCAACATTGGACATAGTCAAACTCAAAATCGTTCTCGGGCTAAACAGAGTGTTCCTTCGGGTTTCCGCCCCCATTGTCGGGTGCTAACACTAATATATATATGACTATAATATAAATGTAACGTACGCAACTGGACTGTATCACTGACTGTACTCACAGTATAATTGGTTGTGAGCAAGTAGTAATGTTTTTACAAACATTTAAAAGCCTTACATATTATATGCATTATCGAGTGGCACTCTATATCCGTATAACAATGAAATTTATGTCATAATCAGTAACGCTATAACTAATATGTTAATTGTCAAACACGCTATTGATGCATGCACACGCGTTTTTACAATGATTGAATATTAATATTAATTGTATATTTAAACAATAAGTAAGTAGGTATATACACATGTTTTATACACATTGTCTTTGATATTTTTAAATTAGGTAGGTATTTTAAATATGCACTGATAACACAATATTTTTCAATTTGTAAACATACATTTTCTATACACCATAACATTTTCCAAATATTTTGACTTATTTTGAGCTGTTTACGGACATTTTCAGTTTCCATTTCTTTTAGTTTTTTTTTCTATAAATATCAATAAAATTTTATTTTTTGGTTAAAAAAGCTTGAAAATTGAATAGAAGGCTCCTAAGTTATTGTTTCAAAGGCAGATGAAAAAAAATAAAAATCCTTAGCCACAACTTCATTTATAAGCATTTCAATACTTCAAATCTTGACAAAATACGAAGAAATCACGAAAATTAGCAACTTATTTTGAGTTGAGAAGTCATAAAATTTTTTCTTTTTAAATCTAAGATTTGAAAATGTGATACAAGATTATCCATAAGTTTGTCTACATTTATCAAAATAAAAATGTCTACAAGAGTCAAATTAAATTTTTATGAGCGTTTGAAATTCATATTTTAACAACATTTGATATTCACTCGATTTCTCATGTAACGATTTTCTTATTTTGTTGTAATAATGACTGTAGATACTTGAAAATTACACTGAATGTTTATATTAGCATTTTCTATACACAATAAAATTTTGAAACTAATTTGACTCTTTTTGAGCTGTTTACGGACATTGTCAGTTTTCAATTTTTTTAGTTTTTTTTTCTATAAATATCAATAAATTTTTATTTGTTGGGTAAAAAAGCGTGAAAATTTAATATAAGGCTCCTAATATATCGTTCTAATAGCAGATGAAAAATATTAAAAATACATAAGCACAATTTTTTTTTATAAGCATTTAAAGTTCAAATTTTGACAACATTTATCAAATTTATAATTTATTAATTATTTTGTAGTTAAAAATGTATAAAATGTTTAACTTTTATGGCTAAGGATTGAAAATTTAAAACAAGGCTCCACGTAAATAGGTTATACATAAATTACTTTATTCACAATAATATCATCAAAATATATACTTGGTAATATCATAGGCTGACTGACCGTCAGAATCGTTTTTTCTTATACAATGATATTCTATCATTGAATTCAAATTTAACACCATCCATTACAGTGACCCACTTGTAACATACTGTACAGCAGAGCGACATCCACTTATCCCCTTTTTTGTATATTTTGTTGTTTTTATTGCATATTTTTAGCGCATATTTAGTGATATTTAATGTAATATTATAGAGCATATTCATGCAATTTTAAGTGCTATAAAATCCCAACCCTGACTATGAAGCTCTTGAGTATATTAAAAAAATATAATTATATAAATGGTTCAGTCTTTTGTAGTTGGCCAATTTACACATTCACAAATACACTGGGGGAAACAAATTTCCCACCAAGAGAATTTGAATTTGATATGGCTGTTTTAAAAACTTTATACCTACATACCTATGTATATAGCGAGCTGAATTGAATCATAATTTTGGTTGTTACTCATTGCACATATATCTACGTATGATAATTTTTAGTTATTTAAAAAAAAAGTTTTTTTTTAATAAAAATCTTTTAGGCGGTCATAAAAAGGCTTTGAGGACGCTGGTATAAATTAAACTTAGTGTCGAATGAGATTCACAAAAAATTTGATACTCTTGTTGTATGCGGCCACATGTTTTTATATTTAATTAAAATATCAAACCATACATAATTTATTATTATGTAACATATACTATATGATTTGACGTATCATGGAAAACCTTCAAATGAGTCACCTTATAGCATTTTTCTACCATCGTTAAATATGAGTATCAATTCTTCTATATCTAACATTATTTTATTATTTTTACTTTAATAAAATACTAAATGAATAGGTAGGTCATATACTAAACGAATACCAAAAGTATACACTCGCGTTGTGGATTTCAAAGCAGTAGAACGTACGTTGTCGTGTAACTTAATTTAAATATAAAAACGGGCGTTCAAGTATTTTTTATTTAAACAGGGGTTTTTTTAAGAAAACTCCCTAACATTAGGGAGGTCAAAAGTACAAAAGTAGGGAAAATTTTTATGAATTTCCAACACAAAATAATTTGCACATTTTTGTGAATTTTACGTATTTTATCAATATATGAACCTTAAATGCTTTAAAAAAATTGTGACTACGGATTTTAATATTTTTCATCTGTATTTGAAACAATATATTAGAAGCCTTTATTTAAATGTTTAAGCTTTTTTACCAAACAAATAAAATTTTATTGATATTTATAGAAAAAAAAACAAAAAAAAATGGAAACTGAAAATGTCCGTAAACAGCACTAAATCCAAGCACTTTTACTGTCCTAAAAGATGACGACAGACATAAAAAAAAATGAAAAAAAAACACATCATTGTAAAATCAATACATTCATCGCTTCGCTCAGAATCTAAAATTGGAAACTGAAAATGTCCGTAAACAACTCAAAATAAGTTTAAATATTTTGAAAATGTTATGTTGTATAGAAAATGGACTCTGAAGAGGACGTGATACCCGCATTTGTTGTCTCTGTCTTACAAGTGCGTAACATAAGAAATTTTACGCTCAGCAGAACGAAAAATTTGAAAACCAAGCGGCTGCCGCCGCGACGAAGTTTCGCTTTTGGACGCTCTGAGAAATCGACGGATTGACGGATATAAATGTCCGGGCGGGCTGTAGAAACGGAGCGGTGTTTAGTTTTCTGCTCCACGGAATTCCTGTCAGCCTTTTTTCCATGAATTCTTCATTTTGTAGTATAGGATGGTTCAGCGATCTTTTTTTCGGGAAAAGTACACAAGGACACAATCTCCTAACCTAAAAGAGAAGGACTCTCTTTTGCCGTACACAACCGACACGACGACACGTCTTCTTCATTTCATGGTTCTATCTGCTACCGTCTCCTGTTGTTTATTTATTGTTTTATATTTGAAGTCTGCCATTCAGTTCCGACCAGGGTAGTCGTTGTACAATCCATTATTGTACTACGACTACCTTGGTCGGGTTTCCAAATGACGCATATTAGTTCATAATACCTATGTGGAATGCCAAAATCGAACGTCAAAAGTCAAAACCAAGTAAGTCTCGTTTGTTAGCATGCATTTCCGTGTTGTTTATTTCAATACTGTAATCATGCCTTCTCGCATTTCATAGGATGATGTCAACGCACTATTTGTTTTCTCTATCTGTGTGGGCCAACATAGTCAAAACATATTCACGCAGAATCATATTTTTTTTTATGTTTTAAGTAATCTTAGAGTAAAATCACACATTACAAAATGACGGAGAATGATATTTTTGAAGGTATGACATATCGATTTGTCTAAATATTGTCTCAAAGCAATATCCTACAACTAATATCTACAAATTTTTTTTGTTTATTTTGAAAGTCGATTACAAAGTCAAATAAACAATAAAATATAAAATTGATGTCATACCATCAAAACATTATCCCCCATAATGTTTGTGATAGTTGATTTTACTCAAAAATCTTAAAAAAATATTTTAAGTGAAATCGTTTTATCTATGTTGCGCGTGGGTCCGAGATAGAAAAAAAATACTGCGCTGACATCGGCGATACCTACATCATATTAATATAATATTGAAAATTGTATCCCTTATAATACATTTATTATTTATTTATTTGTAGTGTTCACATGTATCAATCAATATGGGCTGAATAGAATTCAAGAGATACCGCCAAACTACAGGCTGTAATGAAAATATCACTCTCAAAATCTTTAGTGTCTACCTCCAACTATGGTTACGGTAATTTAATACTCCATACATGCATTTTTGTGTGCATATTGCGGAAAATGTGATTATCTTGTTCCTGTAGCAATTCTATACCGAGGACAACCGTTTTTATGTGCGTACACCAGGCAGTCTAAGTGTCAATTTGCCACAGCGTTGGCACATTTGTTTTCATCCGATGGTTAATCTATAGCTATGGGATAAAAGTTTGTGTGCCAACGCTGCGGCACTTAGATTGCTTGATGTATACATGTAAAAACGTCTGTCCTCGTGAAAAAATTACATCAGAGTTGTTGGTTCAGATCAATTAAATAATCTGCGGTGTGTACATGAAAACAGATGCGTATTGAGATAAAATTATCAAATTACTAAACATTCCAATGAATAAAAACGTTGTTAGCTGTAATGATAAATTTAAGTAATTCGATATTATGAATGTTTAAATGTTGTCTTGAACATTGAGCAAGACAGCTATATAGGTACAATTAATAACTCTTTCACTGCTGAATTATTTTTTCCTTTATACTGTATTGTGTAGGGATAATATTTTTTTTTCAATATTTTTTTTACTTTGTATTGCACACTTATAGTTTTTTATTCACCTATTTTCGGTAGATATTTTTTGCCTAATGAAATTGCATAATCATTTACAATATTATGTTCTTGTTGTCACATTAATCCAAACAATTGCTGTTTTTTTTTTTTTAAATGAGAGGACGTAATGATGTATCAATTGCAATGAAAGGAGTAACAGATTATATAAAAATGTATTTATTTTTGTAAAGTAAAATTTATTTATGGTTATTTTCTTTAACATCCAGAACATTTTAACAGCTTATTAATAAATGCATATTGTACCTACTCAATAATAATATTGTTTGAATTTATTAATTTATACCTAGCTACTTTTCAAAAGAAATTATGGTATGAACCTATCTACACCATTCTTCACTACATTGGTATTGACTTATTAATTAATAATGCTATGAATAACTAATATTACATGAAATAATATTATAATATTATTTATATATAAGTTAGATACCTATGTGATTTGTTTTTGGAAAAATTAGTTCAACTTACTGTATTTACACACCAATACATTTATCGCTTCTCTTGAGTAAGTTTTGAGTGTATAAACTACACACATAGGTACATCTAGTTTTAAGATATAGTTTCTTTATTCAAAGCTATAAGCACGACCATTAGATGCAGACCTGATCTGCCCGAGTAACTAATTTCAATTAAATCATTGTAGAAAAAAAATTAAATCTATAAAAGTAAGACGAGATTGGCTTAGGATTTGTATCGAAACTAAGAATGGATTTAAATAATGAAGTAGATATAAAATTATAATGTTAACACAAACACATTTTTTTTTAAAGAGCATCCAGTGGTCCACTATGAACATGCTTGTGTACAAGTTGTTATATTCACTTTGGCTTTAAATTAAAAAGAAATCAATAAAAACAATTTTTATTACAATATTATATGTGAAACAGAGTAGGTACAGACTCATGGGTTTTCAACAATATCATATTTGATAAGTTTCATATACCTCTCCTTCATGGATTGCGACATACAAATTCTGCATGACTACATACCTACAAGACAAAAACCGTTTTCGCTCAGAATCGTTTTTCTTATACAATGATATTATATCATTGAATTCAAATTTAACACCATCCATTACAGTGACCCACTTGTAACCTACTGTACAGCAGAGCGTCATTCACTTACCCACCTTTTTATATTTTACACTTTTTAGTAAACATTTATTAATGAAAACGGAACATTGTATATTTGTATGTCAACTAAGGATTTTGAAAACACTGCAATTACTATAACAGCTAGTCAAAACCCTGTAATACTCTCCAACATATAATATTATTATTATTTTTACAGCTATCGATCATACATTCATACATAACCTCTGACGGTGTCCTTCCATATTATACACTTTTGCCAGAGGCGTGTTTAACGAGGGGCAAAGAGGGCATTTCCACCAACGTAAAAATTTAAAAATATTGCTTAGGCGCCATTCGTTTTTTTTTTTCATACATTTATTCTTTTTTTCGTAATAAATGTATTTTTCCATCAATGGTTTAATACGTTATAAATTCAATATTAAAAGATTTAAGTATTTTATGAAATATATTTTTAATAATAACAAATCTTATTTTCTATTTTACACATAGATCTTATTCGAATGATTACAACATTAACACGCATTAATGCGTACGCGCAGTCAAGACTCGACGGACGAGTACCTATATGGCTGTACAGCCGTACAGTTATTGTAATAAATAGAAATAATATTATGTATCAACACTATTAACTATACATACTTGACAACATAACGGCTCAAAAATGGTCATTATATTTTCAAAATTGTATGGTGTCTAAAAAATGAAAATGTAAACATTCAGTAAAATTTCCATGTAGGTCTACAGTTATTCGTTTTTGAATAACAACAAAATAACAAAATCGCTACATAAGAAATCGTGGCAATATCCAATACTGTAAAAATATGAATTTCAAACGCTCATTAAAATTTAATTTGATTTGCTTGTAGGCATTTTTTTTTGATAAAAGTAGACAAACTTATGAGGAATATTGTATTAAATTTTCAAATCTTAGATTTTAAAAGGAAACTATTTTGGACATTATTTCTAACTCAAAATAATTTACAAATATTCGTGATTTTTACGTATTCTGTCAAGATTTGAACTTTAACTACTTAAACAAAAATGTGACTAAGGATTTTTAATATTTTTCACCTGTCTTTGAAACAATATATTAGGAGCATTTTATTACATTTTCAATTTGTCTTACACAAAAAATAAAGTTTTATTGACATTCATAGAAGAAAAAACTAATAAAATTGGAAACTGAAAAAGTTCTTAAAAAGTTCAAAACATATCAAAATTCAAAATATATTGAAAATTGTATCGTGTAGAAAATGAGGTTATAAACAACTAGTGAAAATTTCATGTACGTTCCTTGTTTTAGAGTTACCTACACAAAAAACTGATTTTGAGTAAAAATTCCCGTTTTTCCTTAATTTTTATGTTGTTTTTTTAAGTTTTTAAAATTTTAAAATTTTACCACCCGAATTCACTAACTAGATTCACTTTCCCATCGAACAATACTATTGAAGAAAATCGAAGCAGTTTTACTAGTAACTATAGTACTTACACTACTCCTAAAAAATAGTCATAATTATATATTATACAGAAATAAATTACTGTTATATAATATGCTCACCCCTTTACTATCCTTGAATAATGTATTTTTACATTTTTTAACTACACTCAAACGCCATAATATAATCAAATACTTAGATTTAATTATCATTTATTTTGACATGTTGCCGAATTACAAAAAAATGGAAAACATTTAGGGACAGCTTCTGCAGAAAATATATAACCAAGTCTGGCCAGTCTGGCCAAACTGCAAACAGAGCAAACCCATATGTATATACTCAAATACTAGTTTTTAAGACCTACCATGAAAAATCAATTGTGAATTGTATTTAATAATATTATTGTTCTGTGTCTAAGCCTAATGTACTCCCTAAAAGTGATTGGCTATTTATTTACTGCTAGTTAAAATGTTGTATATAGTTCTTCAATCTTTATTAAAAATACCTGACACAATACTAATTAACAAATATGGACAAGTTAATGAAAAAAAATTATCTAGAGTTAGTTAAATTAATTAAGTTGAGCTGTTACGAACCTAAGCTATAAGTTCATAATTAACAAACTATATAAGTTTATAGGGAGAAAAATATTAACATAAATCGGTTGAATAGAAGTTGTCTAATTTTTTTACACGTTTGTTTGATTCAATACTAAATTAAGGAATATTTATTATGTTATAGTATTAGGTAAATATTTATTAAGTTAAAAAGTTAAACATAAGTTTATACTAGTTAATGACCTTCTTTGCTAATTAATTAATATTTTGTATAGAACTGAAAGTAACATTGACCATAGTGACAATAGTGAAAGTGATCTAGATGTGGATATAGATTAAGATGTAAGAACAGACGACACAGTACATAAACGTCAAACATATGATGATGAAAAAAATACTGTTCTACGTCAGATTCCTAAAAAACAAAAAAGTGTAAAAACCAGCTTTTGAGGATAACCTACAACAAATTCTGAATAACCGTCAAAAGCTTGATGCTGATACATAATTTGCTCTATCAATAGTTTCACTCATAAAAAGTTTAAAAGATAAAAAAATTCAGGTTTATATTGACATTTTAATTTTAAAATTATTCAAAAAGCTAAAAACCCAAACAATTCTGAACTTCAAACTCAATCTCAACCTTCAATTAATACCATCCAATCTTATGCAAATATGTATCCACATACTTATGATCACCATGTGTCACTTAGGTTGCTAGCGATTGAAACCAATAATTATTTCAATAAGCTATAATTTTTGATGACATAATGATAGACTCAATCATTTCACCATTGTCGTAAACTCTGAATTGACGAAAAAATTTAACAATTAAAAAAAAATAAATACAATTTAATGTTATCAATACATAAAAATGTTATAATCATGGTATAACTAGTTCATTATTTTTTTTTTTTAGATGCAGTTAAAACAAACCTATTTTTAACAAATGTCTCAAAGGGAAATGGAATATATTATTAAATACATTCTTGCTTAAGCACCATTCATATCAAGAGGCAAAATGAAAATAATAAGCTGTATTAAATTACTAAATTTGTAATGTCTATGATAGATTCAAAATTAATATGTGTTCATAAAACTTAGTAAAAAGTATTTTAGACTTCAGATTTTTTACTATAAAACTATTAGAAACAATAAACATATTGTACTGTATTGTGAACTATCAATATATAAAATATACTTACTGAATTTACAAACACAATTTTTAATTAAAAAATTAAAATTAATAAATTCTAAAAATGTGTGTAACCAATATATTATATTTTTATTGTCTTAATTGTAGTTTATTTTCTATAATTGTACTGTACATTGTATATCCTCCTCCTGTGTTCATATATCTCCACTTAATAATATGTATATATTTAAAATAATACTATAAGAAGTAAATACTTTATATAATATGTTCATATTTAATTAAATTATATTTATCCTATACATATTAAATATTTAATAAAATACCATTAAATATTAATTTCAAACATTTGTGAAAGTCTATTGAAATGGTTCAAAAAATATTTAATAGGCATTAATACATATTATTTAATAACTGATAAATCATTGATATTTCTTTTCAAATATTTTTTTAATGTTAATTAAATATATTTATGTTGTGTGGATTACTGTTCAACAGAGCGGTAACCACTTCTGCACCTTTCTAAAGTTAAGTATAATGATATGAAGATTTTGTACTCACAAGAAAAATTGTTACAACATAATATATAACAACTACAAAAAGTTAAGAATATAAAACATCAATGAAATATTATTCTCAATCTTTTTTGTAATGTGTGATTTTACTCTAAGATTACTTAAAAACATAGAAAAAATGATTCTGCGATTGTCTATGTTGCGCGTGGATCAGAGAGAGAAAACAAATAGTGCGCTGACATCCTCTTAATGAAAATTAACAAAATAAGCTAAACTTATACCTATTGAAAATAAACATTGACCAAATTTAATTTACTTCTACATATTTTTATTATAATTTTCAAACATATTTTAACAGTATTAAGAAGTAATAACATTAATAACATTATAGTTTAATTACCTTATGCAAAAAAAAAATTAATTGAGTTTATTAAAGGTGTATTGGTCATTGAATTGATAATATAAACAAATATAAATACATATTAGTATATTATTTATTTGTTAATTTAAAATTTTAATTTATCAAAATATTTTATTTTGTTGATTTATTCCATGATTCATATTCTTTCATGAGGGGGATTATATTTATTCCGATAACCATTGTAGGAAATTTATTACAAGTTTAAAATAATGTAAAATAGAATATTAGTTAACAGCATATAAAACCCAATAATTAACAGATGCAAACCATCTGTTGATATATTAATTACATGAAAGTATTTAGGAGTTTAAACTAAGGTTGGCGGTATTGATGGTATTGAAAGTTTAAAAAGTGCAGAGGTTTTTGATCACAGTACTGAAGAATGGTGTATGGATACCAGACAGCATTCTTCAGTACTTACAAGCTGTGGTCAAAAACCCCTACACTATTTAACCATTTAATACCACCTACTTAATTTCATTATATAAATAATAATTTATCATACAAACTCCTAAATCTTTTCGATTAACTAACATGTCAATTGATGGTTTCCAATAAGGCGATATTGTAGATGAATCTAACACATCGACAGAAGACTTAAAAGGTGCTTTAAAAACACCACACAATTATAATTTAATACAGCTAGACTAGCTCTATTAGTGTGTTATAATTTCTGGTCCAAACTGCCATCTGTAAATTTTTAGACCATAGCAAGCATGGGCAAGAGGCATTTTCCAGTTCAGCCAGTTCACCGAAACTCCAGACAGCTATTAATCTCACCTCCAATAGTACTTTGTAGTTCATTATTCACTGATGCTTTAATAGATTTGACCTTACAGCTTGGCTTTGCACGTAGTTCAAATTCCCTAGAAAATTACGAAAATAACATTTATTAATGAGTAGGTAAGTACACTAAAAATGTCACAAAATATTTATTTTTATTTATTTAAAATGAAATATTCATAACTTGTATCAAATTGTCAGTAAACTTACGAGTTGGATATTTTATTCAAAACCTACCAGCAATGGCCACCATAGTCACCTGCCTTCGTGTTACAAAATTTATGAGTAGCCATGTCATACCCAACTATATTGATGATAAATTGATGGCCCGCCTCTCAATGTTTTTGCCTTTAAATAGAAGTTATTGTACATCAGTAGTGGTTTAAAGAAGATAGCTTCATATTATACTGCTGTACAATCTTCATAGACTACTTCATAGACTACTCAACTACTTTTTTTTTACATTAGCTACAATTTTATCAACAGTACCAAATTGTATTCGTATTTCCTCCAAAACCCTATGGAGGCCACGAACTATTGGTAAAAATAAATCTTTTTTTATTGAAAAAATGTCAATTAAAAGACATTAAATCGTAACAAATTTACAATTAATACTCTGTATAGTATAAAAAAATGTGTTTATTGTTGATTTATAAATTATAACATAATTTGCATTAATATGCTTAAAATCCTTAAATATGCAAAATATGGAATATACATTTTTGTATTTCAATCTATGTATCATGAAACAAATTTGTATTAAATCAGATTTTGAATATGTGGCTTCCTAAGAAATATGCAAATGAATGTAGTTCTAAGCCCTGTAATTATATTGTATAAGCTAGTAAATTCTGCATATTGTTTGATATTTTAATTGTGTACACTAAAATGGATAATAATTGTTTAGTTAAAAATTTCACTATACCTAACAGTGTCAGTAATGGACGGCGAGGAAATAATTGCCACTTCTTTCAATTTTCCTCATTACTGAAGGCAAGTCCATGAGCTGCCACAAAGCACGATTCAATATTCAGGAAAAGTTTATTCCATTCATCCTTAAATATGATTATTTCTGCTGAATCGTGATTTGTTGCTGGTATGCAATTCAATATTCTTGTTTTTGAGGAGACATGTAGCTTATTGATCGCCGGGAAAACTACATTTTTAAAAAATGATAATCTGTAACAAAATAAAAATTACATTTTCATAATAATTGAATTCTACCACATTAGATCTCTACTACAACCAAATACTACCTAGCCACAGGTTTTGGTTCGTTATGTTTAACGATTACATTAACTAGGTAGTTATCTATGGGCTCAATATACCCAACTAGCAATAGTATAGTAAGAGAGTATACATAGAATATTCGTAAGAAATATTCAGATATCATAATCATAGACTATAATATGCTACATATATGTTATCCAGTGAATGCGAAAATATCAAGGAATAGAGGTATTTAAATATGATATACTTACAGAATACTATGTAATATAAACTAATATATATGAATATGAAATAGGTACCTAATACTTACATACCTACAGAATACTTAATAATACCATATAATTCAAGTATATTATGTACTAGCCGGTCACGTGCAATTAGTTGGCCGTAAATAATGGCAACTACCTACGTCAGATCGTGGACAAAGGGCGACTTTAACTTTTGTAGGCAATGTTAAAAAATTTTATTTGATGCAAGGTTGTACCTGATCTACCCGTATAACTAATGGTAAACAATAATAAATAAATACTAATTTCTACCCTAATTCATGTCTACACATCAATAAGACACACACACACAAGAAAAAAGGTCCGGGTGCAGGTAGCTTGAAATCCAGCACCCGCCGTGCACTGCTGTATATAAATATATAAACAATTTACACTTTTATTTTAATTATTTATTAACTTTATCTTTATTAAATTTATGCCTATGACAGTCACAAAGAAAGTAGCTTTCTATTGGTGAAAGAGTTTTTGAAATATGTCCAGTAGTTTTTGAGTTTATTTGTTACAAATAAACAAATCTTTCCTCTTTATAATATTATTACAAATATATATACACAGGTATATATACGTCATTCTGAACTACTAATATAATACTATATATACTAGTAAAAGAATATTTAAGAAAAACATTTACATTTAAGACAATTATTAAGAAGACCCTACAAGTATAGCTCGTAAATAGAAATCAAAACGTGACCCGTGTCGGACTCAGATTTCAACACAAATCGGTACGTAACTATTCCTTATTGATAGCCGATAGGTATCAAATTTTTCTTCTTGAAAATTTAGCTTAATTCAACCCTGTAGTAAACAGTGTAAACATATTATACTAACGTCGTCGGTGTCTTCAGTTCAACGATCAACTTCTTCTTGAGTAGCCAAATTATGATATTCAACATCGTATTTGAGTGTTACCAATCTTGATTTGTTTTTGATACATTTTTGAAATTGTTGTATCCGCAACTTTATTTCCTGGACCGGTTAATTCATTATCGAACTTATAAACTTATAACTTAACAGCTTCATAATTCGTAATATATTATGTAATATCAGTAACTAAACAAAAAGAAAACAGTTTGCGTTCGTTTCCTACGTGAAAACCCGTATTATGCCAGATCCACACAGGATGTGAAAACAAACATTGACTTTACTTTTCCCAACATAGACGGGACAATCTAAATTGTTTTTAAACACAAATACGTGACTGTGTGAAGCATCATGACAAAATAAATAGTGATGACAGCAACTTTGTGATACGCATGAAATGGCTGCCGTCTTGCTACCTATCAGTACGTTTGTTATCATTCACAATTCACGTCTGTCTTTAGTACTTATAAAAAAAAATAGTCTTTACTAGTTAAGACAGTGTACTATAGTTACTCTTATAATATATACATATTCATGACAAAAAATTAGTATATTACTCTATTAAACAATAAAAAACATTTTATAGACTAACAAACATGGGTATGCACACCATATTATAAGACTAGATAGGACACGCCCTGGCTTCGAATGAGGTTTCGATCTTTTTTGGGAAAGAGAGAAAGTCTGATATCTACGAGAGAGATAAAAGCAATGGCATCCTAAGTGATTGGGGGACAAGGGGTTGTCCCCCCTAGATTTTCCGTGTCTATTACATTTGATATTTAAACATAATTATATTATAATTGATACATTGAATAAAGAAAATTAATCATCATTAAATTAATGAAGGATATAATATTTCATACTTTCTTAAAGACTGACTTTTTTCCGTCAATTAAAAAATGTATCATCATTTACATGACCATACCTACCACAACATGTACGATTGAAAGGTCATTTAGTACGCTACGCCGTGTAAAAACATGGTTAAGGTCTACATTAACAGAGCAGAGACTATCTGGACTATGTATACTTAGTATACATAGACAGAAAATTGATGATTGAAATGTAATTCAAAATGTTGTGGACGAATTTTCCAAAATTAAAAGGAATTTACAGTTTTTATTTTAAAGTTTATTAATATTAAGTTACATAATGTTTTTTACTTTTTTAAGTATGTAGTATATAATATTATATAGTACTTACCTAGTTGACACTAATTGTATTAACTATTAACTGACTAATAAAGTAAATTACTTATGTTATATATTTAAATTTTATTAGAAATTGAGCTACCTAGTCTTATTTATTTTATGAATAATTATATAGATATGATGAATTGATAAATACTATTGCATGAATACAGTCATTGAGTCATATAATATTATAATTATGCTACGTAAATTTACATATATCAGTTGAATTAACAGATTAACAGAAGGTCAATATTATTGAAAAATACAGTGTACCCGGACAACCGGGCCCCCCTGGATTTTCATTAAGATTTTCATAAGTTCCAATAATGACGTGTAAACCATGGAATCCTGTTGCTATATAAAATGATGACCCAAAAATTGAGTCTGAAAATGTGAATGTTGCTTGTTTATATTCTAATATTTGAAGTATTAAAAAATAGATACTTAAAATAATTGTTATACCTATTTATAAAAATAATTGTTTTTTTCTTTGAATTATTTAATAAGTAAAGATGAGTTAATGTTACAGTGAATCTTGATGTTAATAAAATAATTGTATTTAATAGTGGGATTAATAATGGATTGAAAAAATTAATGTTTTTAGGAGGTCAATTTAATCCTAATTCAATTGATGGTGCTAAAGAATTATGTAAGAAATTTCAGAAAAATGAAATAAATAGAAATATTTCAGAAATAATAAATAAGATTATTCTAAATTTAATTAGATTTATAATATAAAAATTATGATTACCTTGAAATGTTCTTTCTCGAATTGCATCTCGTCATCATAAAATTGAAATAGTAATAATTAAAATTGAATTTATTAATGATATTAAATTTAATTTAAAATTTATAATTATAATATTTGAAATTATTAGATTAAAAGTATTTAAAGCTATTAAAATTGGTCATGGACTTAAATTTAAAATAAAATAAGGTTGATTAATTTTTATCATTATTCTCTAGAATATAAAGATGAAAGAATTGAGAATACATATCTTTGAATTAAGGCTACACATAATTCAAAAATTATTATAAATATTTGAATTAAAATAATAATGATTATTATTGAATTAAAATTTAATAATGTTATAAGTAAATGTCCTGCAATTAAATTTGCAGTTGGACGAATAGATAAAGAAAAGGGTCGAATAATAATTCTTATTGTTTCAATGATTGTTATTAATGGGGCTAAATAAAATGGTGTATTAAGTGGAATTAAATGTGCAATTATATTATTAGTATTTTTACATGTTGAAAAAAATAATATAAAATAATCAGAATGGTAAAGCTAAAGTAATTGAAAAAATTATATGACTTGATGATGAAAAAATATAAGGAAATAATCTAAAAAATTTATTAAGTAAAATAAATATAAATAATGCAATAAATATAAATGCAGGTGATTTAGTTTTTTTTATTTTATATAATATTAATATTTCATTATTTAATATATTAAATATTTTAAATATAAATCAATTTATTCGATTTGGTATAATTCATAAAAAATATGGTATTATTAAAATAATTAATAAAGTTCTAATTCAATTTAATTCTAAATTAAAAATTTTTGTTGAAGGATCAAAAATATTAAATAAATTTATTATAATTTTTTATGTTATTTTTAAATGAAATTTTAATTTTTATGTTTTTAATAAAATTAAAGTATAGTAAATTTGTAATTAAATAAAATATAGAAAAAAAAATATAAATAGAATTAATCAATTTATTGGTGCTATTTGAGTTAAAAGTTTTTAATTCAATAGATAAATTAATTTAAATTAATTGATTCAATCTGAATTGGTATAAATCTATGATTAATTCCACAAATATCTGAACATTGACCAAAGTATATTCCAGGACGATTTATAAAAAGATTTATTTGATTTATTCGTTCTGGGATTGCATCAATTTTAATTGCTAAACTTGGAATACTTCAAGAGTGAATAACATCATCTGATGAGATTAATACTTATTAATAATTATATATATAGCTATATAATTCATAAGATCAAAATCATTGATGACCGAAAATTTTAATTGTTAAAATAGGACATTTAATTTCACCTATTAAATATAATAAGTGTAAAGAAGGTATAGCAATAAAAATTAGAATAATAGGTGGAGTTAATGTTCAAATAAATTCAATTATTTGATTTTCTGAAATTGTAATATTAATAAATTTATTATTTATAATAAATAATATTATGTAAGTAATTGTTGATATAATTATAATAATAATAAAAATTGTATGGTCATGAAAAAAGATTAATTGTTCTATTAATGGTGAATTTCTATTTTTAAATCTTAGTTTTAATCAAGTTATAATTTCTAAAAAAAGATTATTCTTTATAAATGAATTTTAAGTTCATTGCATATAATTTCTGCCATATTAGAAATTAATAATTAAAGGTAATTCTGAATATGAATGTTCTAATGGAGGTAAATTATGAATTCATTCAATAGAGTTTCTTAAATTTAATTTAAAAATTGTTGTTTTTTTTAAAAAAATTCTATTTCAAATTGAATAAATTAAAATGATAATTCTAAATGTTGAAATTATTGATCCAATTGATGAAATTATATTTCATAATAAAAAATTATTAGGATAATCTATATAACGTCGAGATATCCCATTTAAACCTAAAAAATGTTGGGGAAAAAAAGTTAAATTTACTCCAATAAATATTAAAATAAATTGAATTTTTAAAATAAAGTTATTTATAGAAAATCCTGTAAAAATAGGGAATCAATGAATTAATCTAGCAATAATTGCAAATACAATTTCTATAGATAATACATAATGAAAATGAGCTACTACATAATAAGTATCATGAAGAATAATATCTTTAGATGAATTAGCAAGAATAACTCCTGTTAAACCACCAATTATAAATAGAAAGATAAAACCTAATGATCAAATTGTTGAAGGTGAAAAGTTAATTTTAGATCCATAATTAGTAGCTAATCATCTAAACATTTTAATTCCTGTAGGAATAGCAATAATTATAGTTGCTGATGTAAAATATGCTCGTGTATCAACGTCTATACCAATTGTAAATATATGATGAGCTCATACAATAAATCCTAATAATCCAATAGTTAATATTGCATAAATTATTCTGATATTACCGAATGTTTCATTTTTATTTATTTATTGACTAATAATATGTGAAATTAATCCAAATCCAGGTAAAATTAAAATATAAACTTCAAGATGTCCAAAGAATCAAAATAAATGTTGATATAAGATAGGATCTCCTCCTCCTGCTGGATCAAAGAATGATGTATTTCAATTTCGATCAGTTAATAATATTGTAATAGCACCAGCTAAGACTGGTAAAGATGAAATTAATAAAATAGGTGTAATTAAAATTGATCAAGAAAAAAGAGGAATTTGATTTAATTTTATATTATTTGGTATTATATTAAGAATTGTACAAATAAAGTTAATTGCTCCTAAAATTGAGGAAATTCCTGCTAAATGTAAGGAAAAAATAGTTAAATCAACTGAAATATTATTATGAGCAATGTTATTTGATAAAGGTGGATAAATAGTTCATCCTGTGCCTGTTTCATTATTAATTAAGAAACTACAAATTATTATTATTAATGATGGAGGTAATAATCAAAATCTAATATTATTTAAACGTGGGAATGATATATCAGGGCATCCTATTATTATAGGGATTAATCCATTTCCAAATCCACCAATGACAATTGGTATTGTTAATTATAATAAAAGCATGAATTGTTACAATTACATTGTATAATTGATTATTATTAATAATAGAATTCATTTGTCTTAGTTCTAGACAAATTAAAATTCTAAGAGATGATCCAATTATACCTGATCAAATACCAAATAAAAAGTATAAAGTTCCAATATCTTTATGATTAGTTGAAAAAATTCATTTTATAGATAAAATGGCTGATAATAGGTTGTAAATTGTAAATTTATATATAGATTAAATAATCTTTTTATCATTAAATCTTATATTCAAATTAAATGATATTAAATTGCAAATTTAAAGGTATTAATTATTTAATTAAGGTTTAAAATATAATATTTTTAATTTTGAAGATTAATAGTTTATTTAGTTAACTTAAAACCTTAATAAATAAATAAATAAATAAAGAATAATCTAAAAAAAAATATTAATATAATGAAATCATAATTGTTTTTTTTATATATTAGATATCATTTATTAAAAATATTAAAATTAAATAATATAAAATAAGTTATTTTAATATAAAAAAGTAAGTTTAAAATAGTTAGTATAATTAATATTATTATAATAATATATATATTATTATAGATTAAAGTTTTAATTAGTATTCATTTTATTAAAAATCCTATTATAGGGGGTAAACTATAATTGAAAAAATTAATATTAATATATTTAATTTGAAAAAAAAATTTAAATTAAATAGTTATATTTGATTAATATAATAATTATTATAATTATTAAGTTTTTTAATAATTAAAACATTTAATAAAGAATAAATTAAAAAGTAATTAATTCATAAATTTTAATTTATTAAGATTGCAAATAGTATTCAGGTAGTATTATTAATTGATGATATAGCTAAAATTTTGATTTAAACCAAAAATTGAATTTATTGAGATTAATACAATTAAAAAAATGTTATTTTTATTAATATTTAAATAAGAAATTATAATTAAAGGTGTAATTTTTTGTCAAGTTATTATTAATAAGCATGATATTCATTTCAATCCTTCTATTATTGAAGGTAATCATAAATGGAAAGGTATTAATCTTAATTTTATTAATAGTGATATTATAATTAAAATATTATCATTATTTATAAATAATAAATTTTTATTAATTAAAAAAATTAATAATAAAATTGAAGCAAAAGCTTGAATTAAGAAATATTTTATTGTAGCTTCAATTGAATAAATTGATGATTTAAAGTTTAAAATTGGAATAATAGAAAATAGATTTAATTCTAATCCTATTCATATTGATAATCAATTTGATGCTGAAATTGATATTAGAGATCTAAATATTAATAATGTAAAAAATATAATTTTTGTTAAATTTAAATTTATTAGAAAAAAAGAATTTTATTCTATATTTGAAGTATGAATTCAAAAGCTTATTTTAGCTTATTTTTCTTTATGGTATATACTTAGGTGTTTATGCATATACATTTTTGAAATTTATGGATTAGGTAGTTTTTTTAAAGTATAATAAAAGTATATATAATACATGATTTACTCTATCAAAGAAACCCTTTTTCAGGCATTTTATTTTAAAAAATATTGTTTAATAAAAAAATGTTTCTTGGTTTAGATAGAGATTGGGAATAATCTCAATAAAATTTACAAAAAAATATGTTTTAGTGAGGCATGATGTTTGTAATTGTCTAAAAAGGGGGGTGTAGCCCTCCTTTAAAAAAAAAAGAAAGAAAAAAGAGTATATAGAGGATTTATTAATATATATAGTAGTATACATATATAGACTTCATATATATATAGTATATATATATATATAGACTTCATATATATATAGTATATATATATAATGCATATACACATCCATATAGCTTAAATATTATATATATATATATAAATCCTTATATAGTAATATTATCTAAACATCTTATATATATATATATATATATATAAATCCTTATATGCATATATACATATATTTATTGTATATAAATATATAGGGGGTTTTTAGTTTGAAAATTTAATTATTTAAAAAATTAAAGTAGGAATAGTCGTATAAATTAACTAAAAAAAAGTATACTTTTTTTTGCTATAAAATTTATTTTAATTTGTTAGAAATGTCCATTATTAAAAAAAAATATGTTGAAAATTACATTTTTGTTTTTTTATTTAAAAAAGTTGAGTTAAATTATTAAAATTTGTATAATTTGATTTTTCAAAAATTGGAAAAATAAAAATTCTTTATTCAATTTTTTATTATTATTTGTTAACTAAAATATTTTTGTGAGAAATTTTTAATTATAACTACATAGTTGTGTATGATTTTTGTCTTCAAATTTGGAAAATATATTTTTATTTATTCGAGTTTTAAATTTAAAATTTTAGCTGATTAAATGTATAAACCTGATTACACTAAATATTTTTTTCTTATTAAAATTTTAATTCAGGAATTAATCAGTACAGAAATATTTAAATGTATATAAATAGTCGTATAAATTAACTAAAAAAAGTACTTTTTTTGCTATAAAATTTATTTTAATTTATTAGAAATGTCCATTATTAAAAAGAATATGTTGAAAAATTACATTTTTGTTTTTTTAATTTAAAAAAGTTGAGTTAAATTATTAAAATTTGTATAATTTGATTTTTCAAAAATCGCAAAAATAAAAATTCTTTATTCGATTTTTTATTATTATTCGTTAACTAAAATATTTTTGTGAGAAATTTTTGGGTATAACTACATAATTGTGTGATTTTTGTCTTCAAATTTGTAACATTTATTCTTATTTATTCGAGTTGTAGTGTTTAATTTAAAATTGTAGTATATTATAAATTTAAAAAAATTAAAATGTAATTAATAATTTATATAATTAATTGTTAATTAAATTAAAAATTATTTATTTTAATAATATTAAACCATATTATTATTATTTTACATATAAATATAATTTATTTTATTATAAAATTTTATTTAATTAAGAAAATACATGAAATTTTTTGATTATTAATAAGTTCTTAAAGGATTTTAATAATTCTCAGTCTTAAATATTAAAGAGATTTAGATTTAATTATTAATTTAAGTATAAACTAAATATGTGCCAGCAGTTGCGGTTAAACATAATATACAAATAAAATAGTTTGGTTATTACTTATTAGTATTAAGTATAATTTATAATTTAATTTTTTTTAATTAAGTAAAATTTTATTAAGTATTATTATTATAATTATTTTATTCTATTAAATTTTATTTAAAACTAAGATTAGATATCCTATTATAAAAGTTTAAATTAATTTACTAAAAAATTAATAGTTATGTTCTTTAAATTTAAAAAATTTGGAGGTATTTTAGTATTATGAGAGGAACCTGTTTTTAAATTGATAATCCACGATTAATTTTACTTATTTTAAATAGTTCATATATCGCTGTCATGAATATATTTAAAAATATATTTTCTTTATTTATTTTTATGATTTATGTTAAGTCAAGATGTGGTTAATATATAAGTGTATAATGGGTTACATTAAATTTTATTTTTGGATTTTAAATGAAAATTAAAATGAAATTGGATTTAATAGTAAATTTATTTATTTAATTAATATGAATAAAAATCTAAAATATGTACATATTGCCCGTCATTCTTATTAAAAATAAGACAAGTCGTAACAAAGTAAATGTACTGGAAAGTGTATTTAGAAAGATTATATTTGATATAAATAAATATCTAAATTTAAGTATATCATTTACAATGATAGGATGTTGTTAAACTTTATTTAAATTAAAGTTATTAATATATTTGTTTTTTATTGATTTTTTATAAAAGTAATTTATTTATATAGGGTTTTAGTATTAAGTAAAAATTAATTTTTAGATTTATAGTTTAATAGTATTGTAAAATAATTAGTTAAATTTTTAAAAGAATAATAACTTATGAAGTTATAAATTTATGATTCATGATTTTGTTATGTACTGGAGGCAAGCATTATATAATAATATATAAAGAATATATATTTAAAACCCAATACTATGATTATCGACAGAAAAAGTCAAAATAATGCATAGAATGCTGATTTTCAACTTCTTGTTCAACCACAGTATCTTGTTCGACGGGAAAGTGAATCTAGTTGGTACTTTTGGGAGGTCAAAATTTAAAATTCCAAATGGTTTCCAAACTGCCCGGAAAAACAAAAAAAAAATTAAGGAAAACGGGAATTTTTGGTGTTACTCTAAAACAAATTATCGTAAATACATGACATTTTCACTGAATGTTTATATCAGCCTTTTCTTTACATGAATACATTTTCAAAATATTTTGACTTGTTTTAAGCTGTTTACGAATATACTCAGTTTCTAACTTTATTTGCTCTGTAAAAATGCTTGCAAATTTAATACAAAGCTACTACTATATTGTTACAATAATATTTAAAAAATATTAAAAATCATTAGTCACAGTTTTTTTTTATAAGCATTTAAATCTTAACAAAATACAGAAAAATCACGAAAATGAGCAAATTATTTTAAGCTGAGAGTTCATAAAAAATTTTCTTTTTAAATCTAAGATTCAAAAATGTAATACAATATTATCCATAAGTTTGTCTACCTTTATCAAAAAAAAAAATTTCCACAAGCAAAACAAATTAAATTTTTATGGGCAATTGAAGTTTTATATTTTTACAATATTGAATATTCACTCGATTTCTCATGTAGCCATTTTGTTATTTTGTTATAATTCAAAAACAAATAACAGTAGATACATGAAAATTTCACTGAATATTTATATTCTCATTTTCTATGCACCATCAAATTTTGAAAATATTTTGACCCTTTTTAAGCTGTTTACGGAAATTGTTAGTTTTACATTTTTTTAGTTTTTTTTCTATAATTGTCAATAAAATTGTATTTGTTGGGTAAAAAAGCATGAAAGTTTTATACGAGGCTCCTGATATATGGCTTAAATGGTAGTTGAAAAATATTAAAAATACATATGCAACATTTTTTTTTATACATATTTAAGGTTGAAATTTTGACAACATTTATCAAATTTAAAATTTAATAATTATTTTGTAGTTAAAAATGTATAAAATGTTCAACTTTTATAGCTAAGGATTGATAATTAAAACAAGGTTCCACGTAAATAGGTTATATATAAATTACTTAATTCACAATAATATCATCAAATATACTTAGTAATATCATAGCAGGCTGACAGACCGTCTTCACTCAGAATCGTTTTTCTTATACAATGATATTATATCATTGAATTCAAATTTAATAACATCCATTATACAGTGACCCACTTACCTTTTTATAAATTAAATTATAATTATTAATATATAAAAACAATAAAATTTTATATTGGTTGCAAATGTGGCAATATATTTTGAATATCATGTATGTTAAATTGTCATATAAATATTTGGTGTAAATTTAAGGTATCTAGTTTACGTTACAAGACCTATTGTACAAATTCAAAAATCAAATATAAAAGAAAAAAATATTGTTAGACCAGAAAATCAAATAAATATCTTCCTTACATAATCAGAAAAATTAACGAATATCATAAAAATTAATCGTATTTCAATAGTGTTATAACATTTTTATAGACCCCAAAACCTATCTTTCAATTGAGTATGATACAGGAATAAAAATGTGATTTATATAGTATGTATTCCGTACAATAGACACCTAGGTACGAACGTGACTAGGTACCTATTTAATTGATAATTTGTAATTTAAATATTATAAAATTATATCTTACATAAACAACATTGAGAAGATATATTTTATATTTTGTCATCAATTTAATTTTCTCACTTTCTCACTTATACAATTTATTCACTCGTCAAGTTTTTCCTTAAATATTTTGTTAATTAGGTATGAACAAACTAATATTGTTAATAAAATTACTTTTGACTTAACTAGATGAATTTGAGTTTCTTTTTTTATGCTACATGCAAGATGGCTTGTAATTTAACACATTTTCCTTAAAGCTATCATTTATACAGGAAAATATGAACAGAATGTCATATTAACAATACAATTTTTCAACATGCTTCAGACAGGGCCAAAAGTTATTTCTTGAAATGTAAGGTGTAACTACTATTTTGAGGCATAAATGCAGTTTAGCTCCTAAGATTTTTTTATCGGAAAGATATATTTTTTAATGAGTTAAGAACAAAGGTGCAATTTGTCGGTCACACTTAGTTTCAAACAGTTTCAAAATTATAACCATTTGAAGTCCGCGAGTTTGCGTATTCCCACCGGTTTGGGTTTTTTTTATTAAGTTATTTTATTAACAATAAAATAATAGGTAAGTATAATAAGTAATTTCTATTTCCATCTAAATGTTAAGGATAAAACAACAAACATTTACAAGAAAATAAAAATTCAAAATATTCCACTTAAAATAAAACAATAAGAAACGCTGGTCTACATCATCAATAATAATGAATATAAGTAATAAATTGAATACAAATGGGATTAATTAATCACCTTTTATTGATATAATAAAACTATAACTGTAACTGTTCTTGCAACATTAAAATGCAATAGCAATGAAAAATTAATTAAGCTGTTTGTTATTACAGTAATAAACATGACAATAACAGAGATTTAATTAATATAGCAAATACAATCTTTTAAAAATTTAACAAATTACATAAAAAAAAAAATGCTTTCCCTGCATTAAAAAAAAAATATATATAAAGTTAAAAAAGGAAATATGTTGGACAAACAACATAGGCCAATAGCATCATATTATGTCATTTTTTATAAAACTGCTTAAAATAGTGTAAATGGAAGTGTAACACCAAGGCATATCTGCAAAATAAAATTACTTAATAGATGAATTTACCATTTAATTGTTAACAGTTCTATAGATAATTGATAAATAAAGTGGCGGTTAAATGATTTTGTCAAGGGGGGATATGGATGATTTTTCAACACGCACTATTTAATTATTAAAAATAAAATTTAGGGTTATCAGATCTTAAACTTTGAAAAAATTTCAAGGGGGATCTATCTCCCTTATCTACCCTACCATTTGACAGTAACTGGGTATTAAATATTTTTATTTCTAACGTTAAAGCACATTGTTATTTTTTTTACCTATGTTATGTTTATCTTTTTTTGATCTTTTTCCAATAGATTTTGGTATTTCATGAAGATATATATTTTGATTTGTAAATTGTCTGATGTCTTTGTTGAGTATAGTGACGTTGGTCCAAATAAATCTGCTTCTTTGTTGGACATCATCTGTGTCCATACCAATAATTATTGGTTCAATTTCAAGAAACCTTAGAAAAATAAACATTTTAGTTTATATAAATATTACTTAATATTCCTATATAAAATTAATTTTTGGCAATAGTAAATATATTTAAATTTTTGAAAAACGCTTGGATAGTCTTTAACAATAACAATAGAATACATTTCTTTGTATATGTTTTTATGTAAAGTTTTGTTAAAGTCACTAATCTAAAGTATAGCAGACATAAAATATAATGAAATTCATAAAAATACGCTTCTGGACATGGACTAAGTATGTTTTTTTACACAAAAACACGTGAAAGTCAAACTAATTATGGTTTATTATTTTAACTTTGTAAATAACTATTTATGGTTACATAGTTACCAAATTTTACCTAGAAATTGTTCTCTGTTCCTTAACTTTGATTGCTGCACTTGTTTCAAAAGCCCAAAAAAGTTTGCCATCTTTCTGCAGCGCTTGCATTTTGTTTTTGAATAGTAAAAACAAGAAAAATTTTTTTAGACAATCGTTTCGATCTAAATAAAAAATGAATAAGAAAATATAGCCATTGAACAACTAAACCATCTAATCAACAAAACATTTACTTCACCTACCAAAAAATTTATCTTTATCATAATTCTCCTTGTTTGGATAATATTGAATGACAAATTTTGCATTACTCTTATTATTGTCCTGATTATTATCATTTAAATAACTAGTTTCCAGAATCTTAAACGGAAATCTTAGAGTTTGTAGAACTTTTGGTACTATATAACAAACAAAATATACATATTAAGGTAGGTTAGGTGTTGGAGCCTGTTTTTCAAATTTTTCGCAATTTAATAAACCATCTCAGACAACCTTAAGCTTCTACAATCAATTAAACTAACGTTAAAAATGTATTTGAAATTGATGGAGGTATTTAACAAATTGATTGAACTTTTGAAATTTGAAAAATCAAAACTTTGGTGGGTTGATCTAATTGTATACTTGTGTGTGTGTGAGATTACAGGGCCGGCTCAATGTATAGGCGAGCTAGGTACTAAAGCAGCATTTTCAAAACAATGATAATATTACTATTTTAGAGGCAGCAACATTTGATTTTGCCTAGTGCACCATTTTCGCTTGAGCCGGCACTGTCTAAGAAAGAAGTGTTTCTGTGTTATCTTAATAGTATTTACCATTGTTTTGAATATCTTTTAAATTCATGACATGAATCTCTTTTATTTTATACTGTTCCTTGGCACAGTCTTTTTTAGCGTTAGCTGGATACAACATATAGATCTGTAATAATTTAATATTTATGGTTTTTAACAAAACAACAAGCAATTTTAATGATTACATTTCTTAGTTGTTCTTTGGTACTCCTCGGAACTAGATTACTGATCTTTAAAGTGGTGGAACTGCATGCAATGCATGCCCATGCATTGTCTTTAAGAATATTTTCTAAAGCTTTTTGTCCACAGTAAAATTCTAAGCATTCATTGCAATAAGCTCTAGATACAAAATAATAAACATAAATAATAGAATAAAAACTGCATGATTAAATTTATTTTACCTTATACAAAAACCGCACAATACCAATGTGTCTTTTTGAGTAAGACAAATGCAACAACCATCCTATTAAAATATATTAAAATGGTATAGTATTAAATTTGATAAAATAATCAAAACAGTCTTGAAAAAATATTAATTTTTCAAATAAATATAAATATTAACAACAAAAAATGAACTATTCGTGTTCTATACTTGCATTTGATTTGTCTTTTGCGATTGATAAAATAATATCTTTCCCATTTGTCTAAAAATAATAATAAAACAATTTTATAAAAACACATTACAACAGTTCACATAAAGATTATAATATGGGATCTAGAACATAAAGCCGTGAATTTACTATTTGAAGGGACCGTTATTCTAAATAAAAATAAGACTTATTCACATTTTCAGACTCATAATTTAATCAAAGGGAAACTATCAATTTATAATTTAAAAATTGTTGTAATGTCCCAACAAAAGTGGTTATTTATTATGAACTAATTATTTTATAAAATAGTCAGGATTTTATACAAACATTGGACATAAATTGAATTATGGAATTGCAAACATGGAATAAGACACTTAAGTGTTTAAATTAGATCATTAATGGTACAATAGCTACACATATTATAAGCACAAATGAAAGATAAAAATAGAAATTTAAGTTACATTGTGGGGGTAATGGATAAGTAGACCTGACTTATTAAGGGTTGAATTTAATTACATACAAAACTTGCTGTTTAAAAATCAAATGTCTTGATCAGGGTGAATGCATTAAAAATGACTGATAGGTAGGTTTGAAAAAGTCTTATTTAACTTTGGTCTTTGAATAGTTGTTAGTTAATGATCATAAAGTTTATTTTTCTTAATATTTATTGAGGGACATTAAGCCTTCCTTAAACTACTAACACTGCCGTTAAAAAATTCATGTAAAATAAATCTACTTTTTCTGTAAAACAGCCCAAACAAGTTTGGAATGTTAATAAAAACTAATGTAGTATACAACATTCAAACATAAAATATATTGTAAGAAATATTAAACATACATCAATTGTACACTGAAATATACTTTATGAGGGTTTATAATTTTATTACCTTTTAACCATACAAATGTCTACTTACAAAACAATCATTACATAGAAAACCTTTAAATATGGGGTGTTTAATCTTTAGATCATCTGAAGGTAATCGGCATGCTATGCAATATTGGTTTTCCATTTTTGCTATGAACAATTCAAAACAAAATACGTAATTCAAATTAGTCAAAATTATAAAACGATATACCTACATTAAAGATGTTATAAAAATATATTTTAAATGAGTCATTTTTCTGGTCTATTGATAGTTAAATAATGTAAATATTGTAATCACATTTTTTTTATAATATACATTAATTAACACTCAAAGAGTTAAACATTTTGAGCAGTTGTGACTTCAACCACCAATAATAATTTACAAGAGTTGTTTAGGTTAAGCTTTACCCTGAATAAAACATACCTAAATATATATAAATGATTAAAAATTAATATTTCTATCTTTCTTATTCCTCTAGATTCAAAAACGTATAGATTGTTTTCAATTAAATTATACCAATAAATTCCTTGATACTACAGAAAGGAATTATAACTTCGTATTTAAACCCATAAAGGCAGCTATAGTATTGGGAACAGTGGCGCACACGTTATGGGTCAAGGGGGTCAGTTGACCCCCTAAAAAAAATTGGGTGGTGGGTGGTGGTTGACCGTTATTATAGCCTTAAAGGGTGATGGTGAATATTATAGCTAGGATTTTGTAGACATCTTACTTCTGTAACCTACATCCTATCCTCTACAGTCTACAGCAACAACATAAAACCTGTTAATTAAAGTAATATAGTTCAACAATTTAGTAGTAAATTAGTAAGTCGAAAACATCAGTCTGTCGATGCAGACGGTTGTCGTCGGTCGTTTACAATGTACGAATGTATTAGGAAAACAGTAAGGAACACAGATAAGCTGGTTGGTTTCTAGAAATTCGCTCAACGACCACGATTGCTTATGCCCGCATGATAATATTATATTTTAATAATAATACCTAATATAGTCAATATAGAGCCCTTTGTGTCCCCACTGCCAACAATATTTTATACAAATTACAAAATGTTACAAAATCAAATAATCGATTGTGGTTTTGCGTGAACACTGAACAGTGAACATTATCACAGAGTTGTTTTTGTTATTAGTGATTTATTAATAGCAAACTGTGTGTTATCGTATTGCCCGTATTGGTAAATCCTGATATAGCGTACTGCTACAACTGATGTCTGCTGTCAACAACCGTTTAGTCAGTACGACTACAGATTTTTCTCATATTATAACTTATCAGTTACCAGTTTGAAGTTTTAAGTTTGCCTTGTGACTTTTGTCTTGCGGCTTGTGAGCACTCTGGATTTATAGTTGTATTTATTTTGATTAATTAATTATTAATCAACCATGCCTGTCATCGAAACATGTTTATGTGGAAAAAAAAAAAATAATTTAAATTCGACAAATTGGGGAAGACATTTAAGTACGTGCAAATCGATAAAAAACAAAAATTCAACTTCAAAATATCTAACTACTTATTTCAAAAGAATTTCGGCATCTTCTAGCTCTACCGAGTATGATGCAAAAAAAATGAAAAAAACTGGTGAGTACTAAGTATTATGCTAATATGATATTATGATAATATTATGATCAATCATTTATTTTTAGAATTTAAATTTTATATTACCTTCCTATTTTATCTAGGTATATTCTATGTTAGATATTATTTACAATTCAGTTTATAAATGGCGTACCTAGCCACCTATTATTCTATTATTAGGTATTCAATCTGAAGAACATGCCAATTTCTAATCATTTTTTTATCTGTTCATATAAAATACTGTATATACGTATGTACTACAGCAGTTGAGCAGTACAGAATACACTATTGCAATAATCGATTAAATTTAAATGATTTATGGGTAACAATTTATTTTAGGTCAGATGTAACATTTTTTTTTCTTAGTAGGTATTAAGAAATTATTTATGATTATAGAAGGGCAAAATTTAATAACATTGGAAGATATTAATGCGAAGGAAATGGAAAATGAAAACAAGGAATCTGATTTAATTATTCCAGTTCCAGATTTAAATAGTTCAATGGCCACTAAAGATATAAATGGTGATCATGACATATCTGGTAAATTATATTATTTATTTAAAAGTAAATAAATTAAATTAATAAACTATGACTTAAATAAATGTTTTTACAATCAAAAGATTTCTAAAATCCAGATTTACAAATTGGCTATTTTGAATTTTTCAAAATAAATTTAACACAGACATAACATTTTTATTTTCAGTATTAAAAAATGATTTATGATTACAGAAGGGCAAAATTTAATAACATTGGAAGATATTAATGCGAAGGAAATGGAAAATGAAAACAAGGAATCTGATATAATTATTCCAGTTCCAGATTTAAATAGTTCAATGGCCACTAAAGATATAAATGGTGATCATGACATATCTGGTAAATTATATTATTTATTTAAAAGTAATTAACTAATATACAATATAATAAGACAACAAAAATGAGTTCAACACGCTACTGATGTATGTTAATAATTAATTATTAAATGTATTTATACTATTTTTATTTTTTTTTAGGTATTGAAACCCCTTTATTTGCAAATATTGAACCAAATGATGATAGCGTGTATGCAGATCTATTCAAAATTCCCACAGCAGAAAGTACAACTACAGAAAATATAAATTTGACATATAATTCCACCAGTTCTGGTAAGTTGGTATGTACGATGTACCCCTGTACTTACATTTCAAAGAGCAAAAGATCTTAATAAATAAAAGAAGAATCAAACTTTGGTTGTCTTTTGACCATTTTATTCTGTAATTATATAGTGTTCATATTTATGCCAATACTAGAAATCTGAGAGTCTATTAATATGAAATCTATTAATTTGTTTTATTTTATTTTCATGAATGTAATTTTTATATATATATACAGTGTGTCCCGTTTTAAATGTACCACTAAATATCTCAGCCCGATAATCTTAGATTGAAATACGGTTTGCTGCAATAGCTTAGGGGTACTGAAGTACACATTTAAGGACAAATTTCAAATTTTTAACTCTTGTAGTATGCGCATGCGCAATACAAATTTTTTTTTTTAAATTGCAACACCTATTTTTATCACCGGACATGGATAGATTATTTTATTTTAAGTAATTTTCATCCATTGACCATAGTTCTAAACCAAAAATTGAATGAGTTACACCTTTTGGAAATTTTAAAATAATTAAATTTTTTTCGATTTTACCAAAAACATTTATTGTTTTAAATTTGAATTGAGTGATTTTTTCATAGATTTTAATAAAGAATGTGAAATAGGAAATTAAATAAAAAATACTCCGTTACATTGTTTTGACTTATGTTTATTTTTTTTATCTAATAAAATGTTCAAAATTTCCTCCGTTTTTTCTAAACACATTTCCAATCGACGCTATACATTTTTTTTTTGGTAATTTTGTATTAAATTATTTAAATGTATTTCATTTTAGTTCAAAAATGACTAACTTTTGTATCAAATTCAAGCGTGTAATGTTTTTGGTAAAATCGAAAAAATTTAATTATTTTAAAATTTCCAAAAGGTGTAACTCATTCAATTTTTGGTTTAGAACTATGGTCAATGGATGAAAATTACTTAAAATAAAATAATCTATCCATGTCCGGTGACAAAAATAGGTGTTGCAATTTAAAAAAAAAAATTTGTATTGCGCATGCGCATACTACAAGAGTTAAAAATTTGAAATTTGTCCTTAAATGTGTACTTCAGTACCCCTAAGCTATTGCAGCAAACCGTATTTCAATCTAAGATTATCGGGCTGAGATATTTAGTGGTACATTTAAAACGGGACACACTGTATATTAAATATTAGTGATTTTTAATTTTTAATTTTTAGTTGATGTAAATATTGATGTCTTCTCAAATGATCCAGCTGAATTGACGTTGCTAGCTCCATTTTCTTACGAAAAAAGAAAATTAATTCTAAATAATGGTCCTTGTCAACCTCAAAAAATTGATATGCCAAATAAAAAATTTCCAGTACACAATAGTAGAAGTTTTCAATGTTCCTGGTATATGAAAACCATGCCAAATGGTTCAGCTACTAGAAGAGAATGGATTTCTTACTCTTGTAGTAAAGATAAAATATTTTGCATTTATTGCATATTAATCGGAAATGAAAAAAGTACTGTATGGACTAGCACAGGCTTCAGCAGTTGGAATAAAGCATCTGAGAGAATAGTGATGCACGAAACATCATCAAATCATATTGAAGCTTGTCTTAAAATTAAATTGGAAGATACATGTTTGCCTCTTTTGCCTAGTATGTTAAAAGCAAGAAATGAGTTTGTTGCAAAAAATCGTATGATTGTTGAAGCTATTATAGAAATAATTTTATACTTAGCTAGACAATCCCTTGCTTTTCGAGGACACCGAGAAAGTTGGTCAGACAATTTAAGAGGAAATTTTAAAGATCTAGTTTGCTTACTGGGCAAATATCATCCTACCTTAGCAACTTACATTGTTGGGCATCAAGAAAAAAATAAAAACAAGTATGATTTTATTTCATGGAGACGACAAAATCAAATTATAAAATCTTTAGCTAGTTATACTCGTGTTGTGATTTTGAAACAGATAAAAACTGTCAAATTTTTTAGTCTTACAATGGATGGTACCTTTGATAACTCTAGAAAAGAACAGTTAGCATTTGTGATAAGATATTTAAATGAAGATAGTGGAGAAATCAATGAAAGGTTAATTAACTTAAAAGAATGCAATAATACGTCTTCTGAACAATTGTTTAATATTTTTGAAAACATTTGTAATGACAATTCTTTAAATTGGAATGATTATTTAGTGGGACAGTCCTATGATGGGGCTAGTAATATGCGTGGTTCATATAATGGTCTCCAAGCTATAATTAGGCGTTCTAATACAGCTGCTATTTTTGTGTGGTGTTATGCACACCGACTGAATTTGGTCCTTACCGATGCAGTTAGTTCCTCTGTGAATGCTGTTGATATGTTTGGAATTATAGAAACTGTACATGATTTTATTAATTCAAGTAAGAAAAGGGTTGCATTATTTGAACTACATCAAGAAAAATGTTATGGTAATAAACAACGTAAACGTCGATTTAAAAGGGTTCAGACAACAAGGTGGTGGTCCCATGATTTGGCATTAAACACAGTTTTGGATACATTTGATGCATTATGTGACACATTAGAAGAACTTCAAAAAAGTGAAAGTTCAAGTGATCGAAAAGGAGCCCACCAAGCAAAATGTTTAAAAGAAAATTTAATTTGTGACAAATTTTTGTTGACTGCATTTATTTACAAACAATTATTTGAAATTGTGACACCTTTAAGTAAAATGTTACAAACTGTAGACATAGACCTAATTGGAGTTATAGCTGTAGTCGATGACAAAATATGTGAACTAAAAAATGCCAGAAGTGATGAAAACTTTTTAAAATTACAGGAAAAAGTTGATAGGTTTAAAATGTGTTCATCTGTGGATAACGAAGATTTTAAACTATTGCCACTAAATCGTTCAAAGAGAGTTCCAAAAAAGTCTGCTGAAGAAACCCAAGATGAAGTAATCAATGATCCACTTCAACATTTTAAAATTCAAACTTTTTTTGTTGCATATGATACTGCAATTATACAGATTAAAGAAAGGTTCAGTGAAATCACCAAGGGTTTTCTGATGTTTACAGTAAATTTATACTGAAAGATGATTTAAAAAGGGAATATTTGCAGTTTTCTAAAAGTTATTTCAATTTTGAACAAGTGAAATTATTGCCCTTGCAATTGCATAACTCTGAAATAGAAATTTATGATGACCTCAGTGGTTCATTGACTGATGAAGCATCAGAATCAGAAATAGAAGATAGTTTTGAGAACAATCACGATAGACAAGACAAAGAAGTACCAAAACTTCATAAAAATGGATGCAGTTTGTCAATTGTTTTAAAGGTTTTGCTAATCAGTGGCCTATCATCTACATTCCCAATGCTTACTACTGCCTTAAAAATTGCTGTTACTCTCCCAGTGGCCAGTACTACTCCAGAGAGAACATTCTTAAAGTTAAATATTGTGAAAAATAAATTACGTAGTACTATGGCAGAAGGTAGACTTGAAAGCTTAATGATACTTTCGTGTGAATCAGATATCAAAATTGAAACTGATCAAATAATCAACGATTTTTCCAGAAAAAGTGTATTGTTAGAAAAAGCATTATTGTACTAATATAGTTATTTCAAATAATTGTATTTCCTCTCTTTAAAAATAATATACAACTTAATTTTAGTAAATTGTATTGCTCATTTAAGTAAAAATTACAATTTCAAGTTCCTTTACTATCTCAGTCTTACTAAATTAACTTCGCTTTTATTTTAAATACCCATATTTGTAAAGGATCATGTATTAAAAATGGTAAAAACTATTTTTATTAATTTTGCCTTTAACATTTTGTCTATTTTTGAATAATTATATAATATGCTATAGTTTTGCCTTGTGTATGCTAGTTTAAAATGTTGATCTAAGTGTATAGGAATATAATTTGATTTGACAAAAAGTTTCCTTATTTACAAGTTACAAACTTAAATAAGTAATAAAAACAGTTCGCCTATATAGACAAAAAATGTACCTATGTAATAGTTTTTAAGTTTTATATTCATTATTATTATATAAAAATAGTTTTTTGAATAAATTTAAAGTTAAATTATATTAAACTTCAATGAATTTAGGGGGGGAGGACTAGAGTCTCAAGTGCCCAGAGGGTCTATATTGGAGTTGCTTTGATAATGGTTGGTGGGTCGGTGGTCATCGATATTAATGTTCGACCCATGTTAATAAGATTGAGTGTGCGCCACTGATTGGGAAAACAAATTAACACTGGGACCGCTGTCGACGCCTATCATACTGATGGTTAGGCGGATACCACACTATGTCACATACATTTTGTCTTAAGAGAAGTGTATTTAAATATATTTGATAATATTAGTAGAAATTGTACTTACTAACGTATACAGTTAGCTATAAAAGCGTACAAAGTTTCGATAACAAAATTAATTTATTAGAAAAATTAAAATAACCAATATAAAATTATATCTATAAATTCCAAATAAGCAATTATGCCACCAGGGCGCGTTGGTTAGCTTGTTTTCCCAATAGTTCTCAAAAATGTAATAATATTTTCACCATATACATGGTATACTTAACTTCTTTTCAAAAATTTTTAAATTTTTCCCTGATAAAATAACTCGTATTATAATAATAATATAGTATATAAACATTATAAACATATGAAACAGTTTATAAATAAGGAAAATACTAAATTGTTGGTTCATACAAGTATTAATAATATTAGTACGCATGCACTTACAGCAGTTACAAAACTTCACGAATAACAATTGAGTACTGAAATATTATTAATTTAAATAAGTCACTAAATTTTAAAGTATAACTATCACTTACAAATTTGAGTAACATCAATTTTAATTTTTTCTCCATTTGGACTGCTATCAACATTTTTCTCTTTATCTTCCTCGATATTTCTTTTAATTCTATTATTTACCATTGTAATTTTTTTAAGGAATTGATCTGGAATAAAAAACTCTTCTTTTCTGGTATTTTTTCCTGTTAAAAAGTAATGTGTTTTATTAATAATATGCCATTTTAATGTATATTAACTATGACTATTTTTTTTTTAGATTCTGAGAAAAGCGATTTATATTAGCATTTTCTATACACAATAACATTTTGAAAATAATTTGACTCTTTTTGAGCTGTTAACGGACATTATCAGTTTACAATTTTTTTAGTTTTTTTTCTATAAATATCAATAAAATTTTATTTGTTAGGTAAAAAAGCTTGAAAATTTAATGAAAGGCTCCTGGTATATTGTCACAATAGAGTTGAAAAATATTAAAAATACATAGGCACAATTTTGACAAAATTTATCAAATTTTAAATTTAATAATTATTTTGTAGTTAAAAATTTATAAAATGTACAACTTCTATAGCTAAGGATTGAAAATTTAAAACAAGGTTCCACATAATCAGGTTATGTATAAATTAATTTATTCACAATAATATCATCAAATATACTTGGTAATATCATAGGCTGACTGGCTGTTTTCACTCAGAATCATTTTTTCTTATTCAATTATATTATTATATCATTGAATTCAAATTTAACACCATCCATTACAGTGACCCATTTGTAACCTACTGTACAGCAGAGCAACATCCACTTACCCACCTTTTTTTTTTTTTTTAATAAAAATTAGTTTTTGTTAACTTACAAAAATTATTTAAATATGTACAATGAATAAGGATCACTGAAATTATCGTTAAAATTAAATTATAAAAATAGTTATAAATATAATAAAAAAAAATTTCTGTCTAATCATGTTAACTACTTAACTACAATATTATTTTAGTATAAAATAATAATTAATGATCATAAATATAATATAGTTATAAAATAATTTGTTATGTCTTACCTTTCATAACAATAGGCAAATTCATTAAAGCCCAATTGACTAATCCATGTTTGGGGAACTCAAAGTTGAACTGTAATGATAATATCTACAAAATAAATTAATAAAAATCATAACAGTGTTTTAAATAAAGTATACGTCATTAAGAGTAATAACTGAAAGTAATTACATAAATCGCTTGTTCAAAATTTTCTTTTCGTGCATAGGTTAAATCGGCAATACCTTTTTTTAAGTTAGATCTGAATTCAAATATTAAGTCATTCTGCAACTAAACATTTTAATTTATAAGGTTATATTTTTTTAATTTAAAAGTAACCATTTATTTAATTACAGGCATCATAGAAACAACAGTTGTTGATTGGTTTTTTTTGTTGTTTTTGAAAAATTCTAATGGTTTAATCAATTCTACTACTCTGTAAATATTTAAATTTGTATTACCTGTGACATAGTATCATCACCCAACCACCAAACACATGTTTTTCCAGGCTTATCTTCAAAATATACTAAATCCATTTTCTTTGCAGAAAGAATGATTGCTAAATATTTATAAAAGTATACAAAAATGTAAAACAATTTTATATAGGTACATAATAATTGGAAAACACAACACTTGCCTAATATTTTGCTTAACTCCACAAATGTATTATTAGCAGCTTGGTAACATTTATTTTTGATAGATTTAATATACGAGTGATCTTACATATTTTTATACAAAGAAAAAAGCAATATTGTTCATGTTTTGTTTGTGGTGTTTTTTCAATATTTTAATTTTTAAGCGAGTATTATGATTTAAAATTATAGGTAAATTCACTCTAATAAATAGTATACATTTTTAAGATAGAGACAAAAAATTCAGGCATCCCTTCAAAATAGTTTTGGCATTAGTTTAAGGTTTCTATACAATCCATCTACCACCGTATTATAATATGAAACACATTAAATATTACTTATAATACACACTTAATTTATTAAGTATTTTATATCCGTGTTACAGCGTCATTTTGGAGGAGGCAGTAATATTAACAGGATATTATAGATTACAGATTCTTTAAAAGTTATTTATGGTGAACATATTATATTTATAGAACCCATGGGAAAAACAGCTTGAGAAGGTTTTGGGCAATAAAATTAGTAATAATTTATATATTTACTTATATTTTATAAGTAAATAAGTAATATAATATATATAATATATAATGTAAGTAGTACTAGAGTACTATCAGAGTAATAAGTAATTATTTTATTTGACACCACAACAGGCATATATTTTTTTTGTTTAACGTAAATGTGATTTAGTTTATGGCTAGTAGGAACGTTAGTATCATTTAGATATATTTTGTTTACAAATAATTTAATTATAATCCAAAGAAAGTTTCATTCAAATAAATCAATAAAGTACCTATAATATGTTATGGAGGATATCCGGTAGCGGTATCGTATGCTATCTACGCACTGAATACTTGTGTCGTATGCTATCTACAAATACCTTATCGGGTACCTTAGCGGTGTCGTATGCTATATACAAATATTTATCTACACTCTACAAAGTACAAAGTTAGATCCCACGGGTTTTTAACGATTAGTTGTGTCTGTGAATTATTCACGTGTGTTTGTCATTTGTATTGCGTTCAAAATGTCTTCAATTGGTGATTTATATAGACATATTATTTATACTGATGATACTTGTGTAAATTTTTAAAACAAAAAGGTGTCTTACCTAAACAAGAATTTTGTGAAAAAATCAATAATATTAGCAATGAAGTGTGGTGGTGTTCTCGAGGAATGTTATAAAAATAGCCGCAAACGAGATTCCGATGGGCAATTTGTGAAAACAAAAAAACTTACATTGCCAAACACCGTAAATCATAAAACTAATTTCATTGATCCACAAACAGGAGCTGAAACTATGGAATGTTATTGACGACATATAAAGGTAAGATATGGTATAAAATCGCATGGTGCCACTAATTTGCTGGAAAGGCAGCTTAAAGAAGAATGGTGGCGCTCCATAAACACAACAAATACGTTTGAAACATTTTTTATTGATGTGAAAAATACTTGTCAACTTTAATTAAGAACATTCATTGACAATCTTCATATACGTAAATAGCAATGTGTAGATAACATTCAGTGCGTAGATAGCATACGACACCGCTACCGGATATCCTTCTATTGGAAACCTCAATATTTATTTAATTGTATGGATAAAAGTAATTTTATCCTAAAATAACCACCGTGGCTGTCATAAACCGCAGCATGTTGCGGCCGAACTGTACGGTTCATCACCGCCACGGCTGAAACCGGACAGTGTGTTCACACTTCATGGATTAAGTAAGTAATAATTATAAAGTTACATACCGGCCCACAGCTTGGACTTTTTACCCATTTTGGCCCAAACGATCTGGCCTTGCTGCTTTTCCACGTCGATGAACATTTTTCTGCGTTCAACTGGTTCACCTACAAAATATCAGTGGGTAGTCAGTGATTCAACCGACAACACTAATAATATTGTCACCGGTCAATCGCGGCTCTTAGACGACCTACGAATATTACGATATTCGCACGAGTGTTTTGACGAATTCAGAATATTGCTAATGGGTAGTTTAAATTAAATTGTATGACATAATGTAGTTTATACACCTACCCATAAGACACGAGCGTCATGGACCGAAACACAGCACAAGACTATCAGGAATTCAGGACCCGGCTGCAATGACCGGTGAGTGCATGCGATAGACGACGCGCGACGACCAGTCGACGAGGGCGCGAAACAACAAATATGATTAATGAATGGGTAATTACCACCGGCTACCGCGAGTAATGTCACCACTGCGGCGCGCGTCCGTATCGCGTAGTGTGGAACGTTTAAAGTTTAAATCGAACACGGTGCGCTCGCGGACGAGTGGAGGAGACTAGGAAATCAGAATTGAGTATTTTCATAGCTAAATTTAGCCATGACTATAACTATCGTATAGAAATGTCGTTTATAAAATATTGTAAATAATACTTCTATAAATATTAAATAACACCGAATGGCAAATGGGCGGTTTAGAACGCGCGCGTATGCACGACAGTGCACAGTACGATAACGACGGTCGACAACAATATTATCCAATGAGCGAGTTTTGGTGATTTTCAATCGGCCTTTCGGCCTCGGCTTCCGTTTAAATCCCCTCCAAAATAAAATTATTTTTTTTTGATGTACTCGCGGCTCGTCGGCTCGGCTATCTCCTCTCTCCGCGCGCATACGCTCGCCACTATACTTGCTCTGCGCCCCTTCAGTTTTGTCTGTGTACCCAAGCCACGCGCGGCAGATGCTTCTTTAATACTTGTGTATACCTCTAGGTCTACGTCTAATATGGTGTATAAGTATATCAGTATCGGCGTACCCACGCGCTGCTTTATACGCGTATATCAGTATCAGTATATTATGTATAATCCTTATCGCGTTGGCTGTTGAGCTCCGCGGCTAGTATCGGCGCGTAGCCCGTACCGCCGCGCCGAAAATACGTCCGGTCGACACCGGCGACCCGCGCTCTGCAATCTGTATAATATGTATAATTAATAATAATTAATCTTATTGTTGTATAAATAATTAAAGAGTAGAAGTAAATAAAATATAAACACTGATGGTACTGCTCGTAATAATTTATATTTCAAAAATAAATTCAATAATTACTGATGAAAATAATTTTATATTTTTCATTAATTCTGTATATCGAAGGAACACGCTGTATACATCCGAAGATATGTTGCGTTAAAAAGTTATTAATGTTATTGAATTAATTATATCCAGACGACCAGACGTAATAACAATAATAGAGTATAATACATGGTATGTTATTGTTATTGACGTTCGAAGACATTTCGGGGATACCCGGATACATACACTAAAAATAAACAAAAAATAAAAACCAATTATACCATTAGATTCTTGAGACAGTACCTGATCGCCTATAATGTACAAATTGTATCCTACACTAACCAGTGGCGTATATACGAATTATTTTCACTGTGGGCCAATTTATCACTAATATAGCCATAACTATACATTTTTAAGGAGCTGGGTAGTTATAATTATGACATATACAATACAAATAAAAATTGCGCAATTTAATTTTATAATTATTATGTAAAATTAATTTTTTAATTCTTTTTTTAAAAATATTGACAGTTTCATATATATCTATGTATATTTTAATGTTACCTTACTATGAATTTAACATCAAAGTCATTAAGAGGATGTCAGCGCACTATTTGTTTTCTCTCTCTCTAGACCACGCGCAACATAGACAAAAAGCATTTGCGCAGAATCGTTTTTTCTATGTTTTTAAGTTATCTTAGAGTAAAATCACTCATTACGAAAAATATGGAGAATAATATTTTTAAGGGAATGACATACCGATATTTCCTCTAAAATATTATTCTCTATTTTTTTTGTAATTGGTGATTTTACTCTAAAATTACTTAAAAACATAGAAAATACGATTCTGCGCAAATGCGTTTTGTCTATTTGGCGTGTGGGTCAGAGAGAGAAAACAAATAGTGCGCTGACATCCTCTTAAAGCAAGTCCTGACTATCTAACATTTCCTTGTTGATTCCTCAAAAACGATTTTAATCAACCGGCTAAATTAATCATTGTGAAAAACTGTAAACAGTGTAGTAGTGTAGATAATATACAATATACATGCAATGCTTTAATTGAACTTGCAATTTCACTATGGCCTAGAGGGCCTCCCCTCTATATATATACGCCACTGACACTAACACTTGTATACGTGGTGGTGGGTTTTTTAAGCGAGTTTTTGTGCCGCTGTTGTGCGAGCTCAAACAATAATTTTTAATGTACCCGGCACTGCCACGGCAGCACTTCGATATTACATTTTCCGTGTTCCGTCAAAACATATTTTCGTCTCGGCGAACTATACACAATTTATTATAATATATTATTAATACGCGACACACACACACGCCTGCACAATGGATTTCGGGGCCCGGTGCAGAATTTTGCGGGGCCCCGTATTTATTTTATTTTCCAACAGACTTACTTTTTTTTTTATTAGCTTATAAACTTAAAGGTCTTGTTAGAAATCTATATTTGTATTTATAAACTAATCAAATCCAATTTGTACTTTTATATCAGGCACAAAATGAGTAGGTAGGTACCTACTTACTTAGTTACAAACAATATACGACATGATACAGAAATATCCGACGTATTCAGTATAGTTTTTGTAAGTAAAAGCCCGTGAAAAAAAATATTACCTATCGGCTATCAGCCTTGTTTTTAAAATTCAGACAAGAATGATTTTAATCATTCTAACACAGAAAAAAACGTTGTAATCTATAGATAAATGTGAAATTTCATTTGATACAAAATAATATTATTTTTTTTTAAATATTAATTTCGGATATTTATAAAGTAAAGAGATGCGCTTAAATACGAGCGTTGTCCATGTAACCTTTTGTAGGCTGTATCAAAATTATTATTTTCGTAGTTCATTACAAAAGAGTATTTTTAATATTTTCGTTAATAATTAAATGACGAAAGCAAAATAATATTATTATACTATTTATAATATGTTATATATACTATAGCTATATTGTGTACCGTCATCGGTTATCGTCGACCACAGATATATTATCGTGCCGTCGACGATAAACAATTTTCCAAGTAAGTAGGTATCTACGTTGCATAGGCGCACTAGAGTTAAAATTCTGGGGGGGGGGCTAACAAAACTATTTATTAAAAATAACCTATAGGGAGATTATATCTAAATCAATAAGGGATATTTGGGGGGGCTAAATCTTGGTCATGGGGGCTAAGCCCCCCTAGCCCCATAGTTGCGCCAATGCCTACGTGGTACTATTGAGTATAATTGACTATAATAATTAATACTATACAAGTATTATAGTAGTATTTATAATCAATGGTGGTACAGATTCATTTTTCTCATAATTAAATTTAGAATATAAAATATATGTTTGAGTATTTTCAAGCCAATAATGAGTAATATAGCCAATATAGGTATGTATAGTAATATTGCTACCTACTATATTGATTTTCGTCGATCACAAGCAGTTTCCTCAGAAAATCACACTTCCACACTGGTCGCATTTGAGTACTATAGGGATTATATTATTAGGATTATTTATAGTTAAAGTGATATTCAGAATATAATATAATTTGCGGGGCTGGCACTGACACACGTAAACACGACGGTATTTTTGAAAATAACAGAACCGATTATTATTATAATAATATTATTATAATTTATAATTAATAATATTATTATTGTTGTCGGGCGGCCGTGTCATGCCGTGTGCCCGTGTCCTAAGAGAATCCGACGAAAAACAAAACAGTTTCGTCGTACAGGCAACAGTGACGATGGAAATAGAAATCGTCGGACTTGCCGGATTTACGTCGGACGCGGCGTTAGTACGTTGTCGTCGGCTGCAGGGCTCGTCGAGGGAGACTTTGAGACGTAGTCTCTGGAACATGGGCGGATAAGCCCATCGGGAAATTCGGATTTTCCCAGTAGGCCCCCATCAATATTATGCTCAGAAGCCCCCCAATCCCGAAAAAAAAATAATAAAAAAAATTAAAAAAATTAATTTTTATGATACTGTTATAATATTTAGTATCATCCAGTCATAATCCAAAATTGATGAATGTAAAATATTGTGTAGTTTGTTGCTTTGATGTGCTTGTGAAGTACAACTTTTACACAAATGCATATCCCAGTCTCTTCGTTGCGTATAAACGGTGATGTTATCCGTGACATAAGTTGGATTGGATGTGAAAGGAGTTTTTCTAAGTCGAAATAATACATAAAAACTATTTGAGAAATACATTGGGCCAAGACATTTTAGAAATCCTGATGAATGTTGAAAACGATTTACCGAGTACCAATTGATTCAAATGATGTGATCAATAAATTAGTTGCTATTAATAGTACATACAATTTTTTAATGTTTTTTGATCATGATTAAATATGACTAACTGGTGTGCGGTACTAAACGATAATGTTATTTTAAATAAATGTATACATTATTGATATATGTGCGGTATTGAACGGTTTGATTTGGGGAAAATATGCGAGATTAAGGAATAAAAGTTTTGAACGATAGCCTTTTTTTTTAAAGTGTGCGGTTATGAACGACGCCCTTATTTTTAAATTAAATAGATCATTTACATAAATTATAAATAGTATAGGACCAAGTAGGTACAGTACCTTGTGGTACACCATGTCTTGTTAATAAATTAGGATTAACAGTATTATTAATCCTTACAAACTGTGACCTATCATCAAAATATGAAGAAAATAAGTCTAAGGCTTTTCCTCTTATACCATAGAAATCTAATTTATTAACTAAAATTGTATGGTCAACATAACCAAAATTCAAAGGCTTTTTGATATCTAAGAAAATTCCAATAACTTTTTTGATGTTATCCAGGTTAGTATATATAAAATTAGAAAACTTAATTAGAGCATCTGTTCCAGATAAAAAGCCAAATTGATTGTTTGAAAAAAAATTCAATTTATTGAGGAAGTTTAATAACTTTCTTTAATAACTGTTCAACAATTTTGGAGATTGAAAGAGTTAAATAGATAGGTCTATAATTATTATTACTTTGTTTTTTATCTCCAGTTTTATACAAAGGAATAATAATTGATTTTTTAAAATAATGAGGAATACCAGTTGATATTGCAAGGTATTAGGGACAGAGGTAATGAAATATGTGCAGCTGTCATTTTTAAAACTTTATTAGATAAATTATGTTCATAAAAAGTTGTTGAAACTTTTAGATTATTTATATACTTTATAATTTCATTAAGAGAACGTGGGAATAAGAATATAGAATTAGGAATAAAAGAATTTTTATTTTCTTCTTTGAAATCAGTCACATAAATCCCTTTTCAATTATTTTATCAGAAATGTTTTTGCCTACATTACAAAAATAATTATTAAATTCATTTGCAATTTCTTTTTCATCATATGAGAGAGTAGACTTATTACTTTCAACACAATTGATTGGTAACTTTATTTTTTCCAGTAGCTTCATTAATTAAACTCCAAATTTGTTTAATATTGCCTTTAGCATTTAAAATTTCTTTTTCAAAAAACATATTACTTGCTTTTTTATGAGTAATTGAAGTAAGTTTCTATATTTCAAATAAAAGTCTAGAAATTTACTATCAAAAGGACGCTTTCTTTCAACTGTATGCAACACTAATTCTCTTTTACTTATAGAAACTATTAAACCTTTCGTTATTTATTTTTTTAGTTTAAGATTTTTACTTCTAATATTTTTAAAAACTTTAGTACATTAAATAATTGCATCATTTATTTTACTATTGAAAATATTTACTGAATTATTTACATTATCGACATTTAATATCTTGTGCCAATTCTCATTTAATATAAGTTGATCAAGTTGTTTAAAACCAATGTAATATTTATTATAATTAGAATCAGTAATTTTTACTTCAGTGTTTAAACACTGAGAGTTAGTAAAAGTAAATATAGTAATGAAATGATCTGTTAAATCTGAGTTAAAAACAAAAGATTTAATATTTTGAACTGAAAAACCTTTCACAAAAATATGGTCAATACAAGATTTAGAATGTTGGCTAACCCTAATAAATGAATTTATACAAGAAATAAAATCATATTCAATCATTAAATTAATGTACTTTGTTGCCAATGTAGAATTATTACAATTAAGTATGTCAATATTAAAATCAACACATATGGTTTTTTTTTTATAAAATAACTATTTAATTAACTAATTATGAATAAACATGTACTAATTATTACTAATAGCTAGTCTTGTTTTTGATTTCAACGTTTTCATTATATTTACTTATTATAATAATACATCACTGTAAACATAGTTTGCCCGCCGGCATAGCATTTTAGTCTATGGTCTATGCAATTTTGTGCATCATAGACATTTACTATAATAGATCGCAAACAACACATATTCCATGTAGAAATGATAGAAGCCAAGAGTCGTGGAAAAAAAAGTCCCGATAAAAATGAATAAAATATATCAAAATTGAAGTGTAAAAATGCTAAAATGTAATTGAAAAATACATTAAAGTTACATTAAAAATTATATAATATCATAAAAAATGTTAATTATTTACTTAAATACCATATTAAAATATAATAAAATTTAATTTAATACAAGTCTAAAATAATAAAATGTAACACAATTATAGTACCTATATAATTATAATAATAATGCTATAAAAATATAATATTATAATTAGGTACACCTCTTTCTTATGTTATGACTTACAGCTGTAAGATAATCTAAAACACCGATATTGCCCGCTTGTATTTGTATACATACATTTTGCAGATGTTTTTCTACAATATCTAAAGCTAATTTTGCTTCATCTGTGGAAATGTTCATTTTTATTTTTCTAATTAATTTCCAAATAGTTGGATGCTTATGTCCATAGAGTTTTAAAAATCGGTTATTCTATCCTTCAGTCATATTATTTTTTCGATGCCCCCCACTAAAGTGGCATTATGTACATTATACGAGGAAAGTGAAAATATAGGTACAAGCATTTTATACATTACACTTACACACTAAAATACAAAGCACAACTGCAGAACTGTACAAAAATAAGATTTTCGGTACATTTTTCACTAAACTTTTTTACCGGCATTTTTTTTTCCAATTACCAAAGCCAACGTATACAAACTCCATGACAAAATAACAATAACAAATTGTTGATAATATATTATCTACATCGTTATCCTCCCACATAACATAATTCAACCAAAAAAAAAACAGTTTTATATCAAGTTACAATATTTTTAAGTCAAAAACTGTCCTATTATTTTGATATACACAAACATTTACCGAGATGTTTAACACTGTAAAAAAAAAAATAGATTCTTATAATATATAATAAGAAAATAAATTACCAAAATCGAAATAGAGTTAACAAATCACTATTGGTATTGGTATAGCGTGTCAAATAAATTTGTAGTTACAGCTGTAGAACGTCTCGTTGTGGGTAGAATCACCATCCGCCAGTTAGTTTGATGTAGACTACACCGAATAGTTAGGAACCCTATAAAACATTTACTTATTAAGTACAAATGAGTTAAATTTATCAAAAGTTAATCAAATTTTTAAATCTTAAATTTAATAAACTTATAATTTTACATATAATTTTAAATACCATCAGACAATATTACGACTAGTCTTTGACCTTTCTTCATAGTCTTGGCTACTTGAAGAGCCAAATGCATCCGCCTATACAACATAAATTATCATGCTATTAATTCATATGCTTTTATTTCAGTATTGTATTTATTGTAGGCTTTTTAATATATTATATTTACCACACAACAATCCTTCTATGCGAGCCAATCTTCTAGCCACAGAAAAGAGTGTTTATCATCAGTATACATTCATCTACAACTGATATATCTGCAATAAAAAATAGTATGCAAGTGATTAGTGATTGGATATAGAATATATGTTTATATACACAGGCATGCCATTGTATCCCTGAATAGCTCACTTAACACTTAGTGGATAGTTGTATTATTTATAAATAATTTTAGCTGTTAATACAAATAAGGTTTACATTTTTTTCAATAAAATATAATACATTCAGTAATATTGGGAGTTGTGATGATATCGGATATTTATTTCAATAATAATATTATCATTTAAAATGGTTTATAATCTATACTCTATGTCACGGCTATAAATACTATTGACATCAAAGATACATATTAAGGTGATCGTAAAAACTTCTCAACGGTGTAACAAACTGCGCTTACTACTAATTACTAGTAACTGTTTATTTGTTGGCAACCAATTATATTATGGATATGAAACTCTTTAGTCATTACCAGGGTCGGACTGGCCTATGCAACAGACTGGCATTAGCCAGTGAGGCCCCCTTATCTGTATGACTATATGGGGCCCTACCTAACAGAAAAATCATAATTATAAAATTGAATATGAACTGTATTTGTAATGTGCATTTCAGTATTTGCCATTTATGTACAAATGTTAATTTATAAAATAAAAATAATCAAACATAAATACAGTGTAGTAGTTTAGACGGACAAAACATGTTTGTTACGTCTCAAAGTTTGTGTTATTGTCTTATCAGTGCGACGGTGTTAATATGATTATATTAATTGGGATTTCAGAGGTATTTATTTTTAGAACTGTAAACCTGAGTTCTCATTGGCTTAAGGAGTACTTAAATCAGTACACAATTATACGTATATACCATAGCGAGTAATTACTATATTACTCTATGGTATATACCCTGAAAATATCATTATTCATTCGTCATCAACCCGATTTGTTAAATACGTGTTCTCGTTTACCTAATTAGTTATTATACGTTTTTTTTAATGTTTGTTTTTTACATTATTAAATGGAGAAACGTAAATTTCAATCTGGGGCTTCGAAACGTTCAGCCAAAAGAAGAAATGATTTGATTGCTTGTGGCTTGTCACCAAGTCAACAAAAACTATATTTTGTATTCCGTAAGTATATTATAAGATATTAAGATAACTAATAACTATATGTGTATAATATGCTCCAAAACAAAACAAGAAGTTAAACGTATTTATTTTAAGTAGGTAGGTATTGATTAATATTTTCATCTCATTATAATTATGAGCTTTTAAGCGTTTGGAAATTACATGTGTTTAACATTTTAAATACTGTTAAGCAATTAAATTTATTTTTAATTTATAAATTTGTGTTTAAACTGAGGTGAATGTAAAAACTAATAAAATAATATATAATATGTTTATTTTTTTGAAGAAACTATTGATTCTAATCAGCAATCTACTTCTAATATAAACGTTCAAGACACTAGTCTTTATAAAGATTATGAAGATAACTCTGATAACTTTTTTAAAATGATAATTAATATTATTAAATATTCATATTATATAACATTAAAAATAATTTTTATTATAATTATATTTATTTAATTTAATTTAATTTAATGTAGTTTAGTTATTTTTATATTTTATATTTTCAGAAAGCCAAATTAATACTGATGTACAAGCTGATGGGCCTTATACTAATGAAGAAGATAAATCAGGTAATATTATTAATTAATTATTATCCATTTAAATTAATGTAGATGTAGTGAATACTTTTTAATATTATTTAATATTTATATATTACATGAACACTAATATTTTATGTTTTCAGAAAACCAAATTAATACTGATGTACAAGCTGATGTACAAGCTGATGGTCCTTATATTGATGAAGAAAATAAATCAGGTAATATTAAATAAAAAATAAACAATAATATATATTTTTATTCATTTTAATTTGTTCATACTTTCTAGTTCCAAACACTGTATTATCTCCGGAAGCCATAGAAGAAAAAAAACATAGTGAAGATGTATTACAAAGACGGCTAGTGTTACGAAGAATAATAGATATTATTAAATTTATTAGAACTCAGGGTCTAGCATTCAGAGGAAAACATGAAGCAGCATTTTCGCTTGTAATAATAATACTAATCATGGAAATTTTCTTGCACTAGTTTTACTACTTGCAAAATATGATCCTGTACTTGATCGCCATGTTAATACATCGATAGAAGCAAGTAAAAAAAGAAAAGAAACTCATCATAATACTAAAGGGCGTGGTAACTTAGTAACTTTTTATCTAAAACAACAATTAATAAACTTATTAATATTTGTGGAAATCAATTTCAATTGGCAATCGCTTCTCAAGTAAAAGAAGCATGGAAGTTTAGTTTAGAAGTAGACTCGTGCCAAGATGTAGGAGTAATGGATCAAGTTACAATTTGTGTTAGATATGTACGAAATGGCATTGTACATTATGTACAATATATATTAATATTAATATATTAATGCATACATATATGATTATTATGTATGACTCCTATTCGTAATACTGCTGGAAGACAATATTTTGAATTGGTCAAAACTATTTTGAATAATTTAGGATTAGATATTAGAAATATAATCAGTTCAGCTTTTGACGGTGCTAGTAATATGTCTGGAAGATATAACGGACTCCAAGCAGCGTTAAAAGAAGTGTCACCTTCAATGATTTATACACATTGTTATGCTCATTCACTTAATTTAGTTATGATTGGCTCATGTTCAAGTTGCTTAAAAGCACGCTTATTTTTTGGATTATTAGAAAAGGTAGCAGTATTTATTGGAAATTCTTATAAACATACATCAAAGTGGATTGAAAATTTGGAACAATTGGTTGAAGGACGTGAGACACTGAGAAGATTACAAAAAATTGGAATTACAAGATGGTGGGCCAAAGACAAAGCGCTTGAAACTATATTTGATGTAAACAGGTATGTTGTGCTTTTAAAAACACTTTATAGTATAGCGTACAGTGATCAATTTGAATCCAAAGTTAGTTTTGAAGCTCAATCTATTTTGCAAATATTCTTAAAATTTGACACAATTCTTGTAGCTTTTGTTTTTAAAACATTATTTAAGTACACTACACCTGTAAGTAAATATCTTCAAACTGTATCATTGGACTATCTAACAGCACATAAATTATTAAATAGTTTAGAAAAACAATTACCTAATATGGCAAAAGATTCAATATCAACATTTAAAATATTTTTAAAGCTGCATTATCATTTGCAAGTTCTGTTAATGATATTTTAACTAAAAATGAAATTGAATTAGAAATCGAGACAATACTATCACAAAAACGATCACGGAAAGTTAAAAGAATGTTTGATGAAACTGCAACAGATGAGTCAGTAAGTGCTTTTGAAAATGATAAACACAAGTTTCGCGTGAGTGTTTATCAAGTTGTAATTGATACTGCATCTAGACAAATCAGTGTAAGGTTTGGTGATTCAAATACAATTATGCAAGATGCTTCATACTTGGATCCTAAAAATTTTAAAAGAATAAATGAAGATCCTAGTGTGATCCCACAAGGAGCTTTACAGTCTTTAGCAAAAATGAGTAGTGTTGAACGAGATGGTTTAGTTGATCAATTAATATCTTTTGCATCTATTTATCATAATATTTCAAATAATACAGAGTATCAATCAAATGTCACTGATTCAGAAAATGATGAAGAAGAAACTCTAACACGTTGTTCTATTGATCAAAACTGTCAAAAGTGTATTTCATGTGCTATTAAATTATTGAAAGATTTTAATTTACATAGTAGCGCATACTCAGATTTATATATTGCATATGAAACTTTATTAACAATTTCTTTTATCCAAGTCTCATGTGAACGTTCTTTCTCTAAGCTTAAAATTATCAAAACTCGTCTCAGATCACTTATTGGTCAAGACTTGTTGGAATCCTTAATTTTAATAAATTCTGAGGCAAATATTATTTCCGAATGGAACTATGATGACATTATTGATAAGCTTGCAAGTACATCTAATGAAATGAAGCGATTGTTATTTTAGAATTAAATTTTTCTTAATAATTATTACTATCCTTGAATTATAATATTATAAAAGTTGTATTTAAAATGAAATAAAATATTATTGTTATTTCATTATTTGTTTATATTATGTCTTAACAATTAACACAAAGCGTTTGATTCTATAGGTATACTCTTCTATAAAATCTTCTACATTTTCCTCCTTGCCTTAAATTAATAAATAACATTTTTAACGATTTTGTAAATTATAAAGTTTATTAATTTATGATAATTTTTAGTGAAAAAAATTAATCATCTTTTTTAAGCGAATTATTGTTTATCACTATTGTTGAGGCCCTTTATAAGTAAATTGCCGGTGAGGCCCTTGGTACCCAGTCCGACCCTGGTCATTACTCAATCTCTATTCTGTATCTGACTTCTATCCAGACTCAGAGAGAATTAAAATCTATTAATGTATATCTCTTTAGTAAATTGTTAGCAACAATACATTTTACTCTTAGTCTACTTTATATAAATCAATTAATAAATATGATATGTTTAAATTAATTATGTAACAAAATTCATCACTGTTAAAAATAAGTGAGTGATTATAGTACTGATATATATTACTCCTTCGTTTAAACAATAATTCTTTGGGAATATTTAGACAAAAATATTAAACATATTTGTCATACATTTCAGGATTTATAATTATTGAATTGAATGCTTTATAGGCAACAACAGACCGTTAGTGTTCAACTCATTGAACACATTTTATAAATATTTAATCAACTAAATACAATTATAAAAATGTGCTTTTATCAAGAGGTTGTACATGTTGTTCACAACTTGAATATTTTGTTAGAACGCAAATTGAGGTAATAGTAGCGACATATTATTGGAATTAGAGTTGTCTATTTGAGTGAAAATTTAGATTTCATTATACAGTAGATTCTTGTTATGTCGAATCTCAAGGGGAACAGAAAAAAGTTCGAGATATCGAAAACTTCGAGATATGGAGTTTTATTAAAAAATAAAAAACTAATATAAATGTATGTTGTATAATTTATATGAATAATAAATAATACGAATGCCTAAAATACATAATTTGAATAATAAAAAATGAATTCTTTGGCAATTTCACATTTTTTACGGTCACCTTTTTCAACTAACTGTATTAAACGAACTTTGTCCGAAATTGAAAGAACATTTAATTTACGCTTCTTTTCCATTCCACTACAAACGAACAAACGAACTACGAAAGACTACAAACGTGACTACCAACGCACTAAATCACAATCGCTATACTGCACTGCCTGCACAATGTATGCAATGCACTGCACAATTTATGTTATCCGTAACAAAAATATTATTTGTGAACTCAAGATAACGAAAAACGATTAATTTTATATCGAGTTATCGAGAGCAAAACACTATTAAGTGTAATAGTAGTTTCAAGGGGAATCCAAAGTAGTTCGAGATAACGAAAAATTCGAGATAGCGACGTTCGACATATTAAGAATCTACTGTAATTTGTTTCTTGGTTACCTAGGTATTGTTCTTCCAAATTATTATTGTATTCACTTCTATTGTGTATAGTGACACAAACAAGTATTTTTTATGTTAAAATCCTTAAATCTTTAGCTTTTTAGTTTATATTAGTAGCTGCTATTAGCAAGAGGCTAGAGGCACAGAGGCATGTGCCCAACGCAAAATATTATTAAAAAAATATTTATGATTGATAAATTGGATGGTGTGCGGGTAAAATTGAATAAGTCAATTTTATAAATAAAAATATTTTTTTTGTTTTGTAGTTAATTTTACGCTGGTTTGACTAGTGACACTGCAAATCTTTCTTTATAATATTGTTAAGAATGAGATATCCAAATTTCAGTGTCACCAGTCAACTCAGCGTAAAATTACCTACAAACAAAACAAAATATTTTTATTTATAAAAATTGACTTATTCCCTGTAACTCGCGTATCATCCAATTGTATATGATTGTTTATTCATTTAGGTATATTAGGGATTTGACTACATGCGGCGGACACAAGTCCGCTGTGCCCCTATCCACCATGTGTATACAACTATTTGCACTTGTCAGCACGAATTACACGGTGATGTGGAACATGAGACGTTTTCATCGGTAACAATGAAAGAACTAAATCCAAACTATATTTGGTGAAAACAAAATTTAAAATATGAATGTAACAAGCGAGCATGGTTGTAATGTTGATGATTTTTATAGAGCAAGAATTTAGCATTGCAGATAAACCCTGAATATTATAATATTGATGAGTTTAAGAGTTTATATCCATTTAACCAAGGCTTAGAATTTTTTTATAGTTATGAAATATAATACCTAATTAATATTTAAAACAACATATTTTCATTTTATTTTATACATTTTATAAATAGCTCAATAGTTATATTTATACAAAAATACATTTTCAATATCTCTTAATATTTTGCATAAATAATTTTTCACAAAAGAGCATGAATCATAATTTTCTTTTTTTTTTTTAAATTTATTTTTATATAAATAAAAAAAATTTGCGAAAAACTGTGAGAAAGTTTGTGTTACGTCTATGTTAATATAATATATCAGGCATTATTTAATATGCAATTAATGAGACTATTCTACAATCACTAGATAAATCTGTCACTGATCTTGATTTTGTTCTCTGTCCTACGCTTAGCCCAAATGTACACATTGAGCGTGTCTGCTGCAAATCTCTTAAAATCTTAGGTTTTATTAAGCGCATAACATCTGAGTTTAAATTATCATCTCCTCTAATGGCATTGTACTGTTCACTTGTTAGGCCTACTCTTGAATATGGCTCTGTCATTTGGGATCCTAATACTGCACAAAACGCAATAATGCTTGAGCGTGTCCAAAATAAATTCTTAAAATATTCCAGTCATGTACTCCGTATTGAATGTCCTCCTCATAATTATTTACCAGTACGCGAATATCTAAAACTAGATTCACTAGCTGATCGTAGGCGTGCTTCTAACCTTACATTTCTATCCAAATTAATAAATGGGCAGATTGACTCACCTCACCTTCTCTCTCTCATTCCTTTAAATATCCCCCCTCGCTTCACCCGTCAACACTCCACCTTTAATTTACCTACCTCCTCCACTAACTATGGTTTAAACGAACCACTCGGCGCTGTATGTCTATTGCCAATTCTGACCCCTCCTTTACCGTCTCACAAACCTAATCAAATATTTATGTATATTTATGTATATGTGTATTTATGTAAATTGCACTGTTATATCCCACTATTGTAATAAATTACTTGTATTAATATTAAATGTAAATAGGGCTCACACCCGTAATGTATGCTAAAAATAAAAATAAATAAAATAAAATAATTATTACCCAACACTGTTGTCACAAAATCAAAATCAATGCCATCTACATCATACATCTGTTTCATTAAGACTTTCAGGCAGTGATAAGATGCTACTATTAGGATCAGCTGCTATTATGCGACGTTTATCTCCAAGTGCTTGTTTCAACTTCCTGCCAATGCCTGTGACTGTGCCATCTATACCAGTACCAGCCATTGCTGCATCTACTTTATTATTTATTTGTTCCAATATTTCTTGGCCAGTCCCATCAAAATGTGCCAGTGGATTATATTAGTTACGATACTAAGAACAAAAATAGTTATTAGTTGATTTTCAACAAACTTGACAAATTTTCTTACCTGATCAAGTATTATGGTATTTTCAGGATCTTCTAAATGTATTTTAAGTGCTACACGTACCAAACCATCTAATCCATTAAAAGCAGCTGATGTAAGTGTATGCACAATTGTTGCACCTAGCAATCGTAGAGCATCTACCTTTTCATGTGGCGTTTTCATTGGGATCACTACCATGGAACCATATCCCTTAACCAAAGCAGCCATGGCCAATCCAATTCATATAGTAAAATATCAGTAAGTAGATAAAATAAAACTTAAAAGTACTAAATAATTAAATACCCGTGTTTTCCAATGATGGTTCAATTATTGTTATTCCAGGTTATATCAATCCTTGACGTTCAGCATCTTCAACCATTGTTCATCCGATTCTATTCTTAGTACTACCACCGGGATTAAAAAATTCACACCATACCACTAAACACAATAGTTAATATTTTAAAAAAGGTTATGTAAGCTACATGTTATATTTATAAATACTTAAAAATCCCGCATTCAATGTCCTCTGCTTGAGGTATTTGATTTAACTTCACCAAAGGTGTATTGCCAATGGTGTGCAATATATTTAGTAAAATTTCATTTTTATTATTTCAAAAAATTTAAAAACTGTAAGTGTGCTAAATTATTACTTACACATTTTTATTGTGAATATGAGGTGTATCTATGAATATTTTTATCTTTGTACTACCTTTATCTGGTCTGAATTGTTCAATATACACATCGCTATTGTAACCAATACATCCATCTTTGATTTTCACTTCTTTGATAATCGCCTTGTTCACCAATACTACAGCTAGAACTGCCATCGTAACGCTACAATCACATGCACAACACATACACTTGTTTAATCCGGCAGCCACTTGTCACAATAATTAGCATCAATTAGATACTCACTAATCATATAATACCTGACTGACCAATTATTCGTTTAACAGTACAAATTTACAGTACAAAAACTATTAAATTAACGTATCATAAAATGGTCAGTTCACGTTTAAACTTTAAACGATACTTTACTTTGTCGTAATCTGTAACGAGCTGAGGCTAATTTCAGATCGTATGAAGTTTTAAACGAATAAACTCCGGGATAAACAATTTTAATTAAATAATGACAGATAACCTCCAGTCGGCTACTGAGCGTTGATAAACGAATATGAAGTGCAAACTGCAAAGCACTGATAATCGTCCTGGCCCCTGCGTGTAGGCTGGTGCAAGTCAAGGATTATATGGGTTGCTACTACTGCCACGATAATGTAATGCTCCGAACATATTACTCCGAATGTAAAATACTACGAATACCAGTTATCCGATTATATACTACTACGAAGGTAGATCAAACTACTCCGATATTCTTAATATTATATTATTATCATTGATAAACTGTAATATCAATTGATATTACCATATTTGATAATATTAATGTTATTAATTAATTAATTTATTTATTTTAATGTAAACGGGACGAACCCAATAACAAATTAATAGTTATTACATTAGTAAACTTAAATCTATTTAGTTGACTGTAATGACAGTAATCTAAACACAAAAACAAATAAGAAAATAATAATAATACAAAAAATAATATCTTAATATAAAATAAAAATATCTAGGATAATAATTCAAATAATAATAGCTTGATAGAATAATAATAATAATAATAATAAAAAAATATTAAATAATAAATAATATAAATTATAAAATAATATATATACCTAATATAATACTATGTATAATGGGTAATATAATCACAAGAACCATCAAAAGCTTGAAAATTAAATAAATCAACCTGGACATCATTAACTAATTTCATTAATCTATTTAAAGGCGAGACAAGTGTATAATTTGTCATTTGAAATTGAATGTAAAACTTTTTTTTGGATCTAGCCGTTATGCCGTTATAGTTCTGTGATACAACCACAGGTCACAGATTATATGGAAAACATTGAATTTTGGTTGGATGATTGTTATAAGAAAGTATTTAAGTTGTATATTCCCATATTATAGTTTTTGAAATTGGAATATGTACTAGATTAGTGATTACGTACCTACAAATAGAATATTATGTAGGTAAGTATTTCACTGATGAAGTGGTGAATACATGCTTATATTATAATAATTATAAATTGTGTTGCACTGGTATCGTTAATTGTAATATATTTATATACCACAAACTGTATTCATATTATAGTCCACGTATACATACACTAACATATAAATATATACCTAATATATAATGTATATATATTATTATGTTTATAATATTGTATTGCTAAATTTTGATTAAGAAGATAACAAATTACCTATTCAGTGTTACTCAAATTGATGATTTATTACCAATTTGCATGAATTAATACATTCAAATATTCAATTATTACAAGCATATAACTGAGGTAAACTGAGATGGTGGCTAAGAAGAACAACTGAAATGTTAAAAAGGTGGATAAGTTGTAATGATGATCAGCATCATGTCATTGCAATAGATGTCGGATGTGTTATATGTATTTGAATTCAATGATAAATCATATTGTGTACGAAAAACGATTCAGTCCAGTGTCGGCCTGGGATCTAAAGGGCCCAAGAGGTAAATTATTCAAAGGGCCTCTCAAAAATACCAAAACTCAAAAAAATATTTAAAAAAAAATTTATAGATATTTATTACATAATATGGATCGATATATATGTAGTAATATAATATCGATAAAACATCACAGTACGTATTTCAACATAATTATAGATTCTAAAATTATCATATAATTTTAATATTACCACGGACTAAGATATTATGATTTTAGTATTATTAAAATAATAAAATGTATAATATTATATTATTATTATACAATTATGTAATGGATCCAAAAGCATACCACTGGGCTATATATAGTAGGTACATTTTGGTGAATTTCATTTATTTCTTGAAAAATAACCTGGGCCAGGCTGACACTGATTCTGACCTAACCTAACCGGAGACGTTGTGTCAGCCGAGCGTACTTGCTTGTATAAATAATCAAATTTAATAGTTAAAATAAAAATTAATAAAAATCGAAAATATCTCATTGCTATAAATAAGTTGCTCATTGCTATAACATTCCACTGAGCTTTTTATTTTTGATAGTGGTAGTAAAACTTGTTGGGAACCTTTTATTGAAATTTCTAAAGTTAGCTATGAACAGAAAAACAATTATGAATTTCTACCTGAAAAATAAATTACAAGATTTGAACATTTTTCTCGTGGCTATAAATAGCTCATAAAGAGGAAACATTTTTTGAAAATATTACCATACCTAAAAAATAGTCATTTAACTCATTTTAACATTTGTTGAAAATTTCAAGTGTCTATGGTTATTACTTATTAGTTTTTGTATTAGGTACAACAAAATATCAAAAATTGATAGATAAATAACTCGTTAATTTACTGATGAATATCATATAAATGTTAAATTCAAGCGCTCATAAAAAGTTAATGTTACTTTCCGGGAAACTTTTTTTTTTTGTTTGAAGTAAGACCATTTAAGGGAGTCTTCTATCAAAATGTCTAATGTTAGCTATGAAAGGAATAACTTTTAACAAAGTACTAACTACCTATATATTTTAAATAGTAGGTAAATAGGAAGTGGGAACCTGTTACCAATTTTTTTTTATTGATATATTTATACCTGTTTATAGCACGAAATTTTTATAATTTATAAAAATGGTGATATAAACATATTTTGGTGAAAAAGGGTACTTGACATGTTCTGGGAGACAAGGATCATTTGCGATTTATCTTTAAACTACATTTTACTTAGAAATGTCTAATATAGAAATATTGCACGTAAAAACGATCAATGAATAATATTATCAACTTTTTCTGTAGAATTAACCTATTATAGTATCTAGTATCTACCTAGTTATTAGGTAGGTAAGTAAATGTTAGGATACTGGATATTACATAGGTAAAAATTTTAAAAAGAACTTTAATGATTATTAAATCCATTTATAATATTAAGTTAGACAATTATAGCATTTATAAACACATTTTGGTCATGATTTAAAAATGTCTAATTTCGATTATTTGGTTTTTTATAAGATTACTGAAGTATATCCTGGGCATTATGATTAATCAATGTTCACCACACCACTACGCTAATGTGTCTATATGTTGAGCTAAAGAGGCTAAAGCATTTTTAATTTTAATCTCAATTTTGTAGTTAGGTACTATTTACCTATTAGTATTAAGTTATTATTAGCAGCTTGTATCAATTAAAATTGTACCGATATAATATTATGTAAGACCCAAACACTGGAATTGCTCATTGAACGAAAAATATACCGAAATTGGTTTTTTTTTTTGGCTTTGTGGTCGTTTAAATTTTCAAATCATCTAATCATCACCATTGTGAAAATATCTGAAATGACAAAGCATGAATTGAGGCATAGGCGCAAATTGACTAAATTTGTCTAAGTCGTCCCCCCAAGAAATAGGCGGAGCTAGGTGGGGGCTTGTGGGGGCTAAGCCCCAAAGTTTTAGATTAGCCCTCCCAAATGTATACCGAAGTTACGTACCTACAGTTTAATAGTTTTATATCACAGTTCATAAATATATTAGGTACTTAAAGGACATGCATCACAACACTAATTTTTTATTTTAAGTTTAATATGTAATCAAAATATAAAGTCGAGATAATAAGAGTTGATGATGCCACGTCCCACGAATAATGATTAACAGCGTTAACACTAAAGTAATTTATGGTTCATAGGTAACTTATTATTTTTTTCTATAAAAGCCACAAGTCGTATGTTATACAGTCTTAATTAGCGTCAACTCAGTTGTAAATAAATAGTAAAGTGTCTTTTAGTTTGATTTTTACTTTTTGATTTTGTTTGATTTTTTCAAGATTTACCAGTATGGCAGGTAAGTCAAAATAATTATTTAAACATTTTTGAACTTGATCAGTGGTAACATAGTATTAAAATTAAGTTTCAAATATCTTTAATGTTTAGTCTAATTATTAAGAGCTAATAAAAATAATTTATCATTGATGATTATATTTCTATATTTAAATTTATATAATATACATAAAAATAAATATGTTAACTTTTTCAGTTACAATTCAACGTTTTAGTGACAAAAAATAAAATTATTTGTAAATTTAAAACAAATGTTGAACTAGTATTTGCTTGATAATTTTTAATATAAAAATGTATGTACACAATTCATCAGATGAACATGGTGAAAGATTCAGGTTGAGATCTCGGTCACCTCATAGAATGGTCGATATTCTTCTTGGCAATGAAGGAGCTCCATCGAGGAGAGTACCTGGGCTCAGAGGTCACTTGGTATATGCCGATGATGTTGGAGATACATATGTGCAAAATCATCAATCCACTAATCAACGGTTGGTATTGAATACTTATAAAAAATATAATGCATTAATATTGAGTACACTGGTTGATAGACCTTAATATGATTAATATACCTTAAAAAAAAACCTTATAGACAGCTTCGATGTTCACGTTACGAATGGGGATGCACTGCTACTGCATCAATGTCGATATTCCCAGAAAATAGTCCGATTGTAATGTATCAACCACACAATCATCACGTGGGGCATGATATAGAGATTGGGGCATTCTACGATGCAATGAGACGGCGTGCTTTAACAGAGGGGACACCTGCACGGATAATTCTAGAAGAAGAGGCGAGGAGGTAAACAAATTTACAAAATTATTTTAATACTTCATTTAGAGTTGTCAAAATGTACTAATACCTGAATAACAATATTTTAGATTTCCAAATGCAGCTATAGAGGTGTCTCGTGAGCAAGCACTACGGGCAATGCGCTATGTGCAACAAAGTGTGAATCCACCAATACCAGATAATCTCAGGGCCATGGGAGAGATTATTGTGTCACCAACATGGCAAAGTCGTCTACTTTATTCTGTAGACGATAATGCACCATTCTTCCATGGAAACTTAGAGTTCATAGTCAATGAAGAATTGATTTTTTTAAATTTGGCATTTTTACGACGCATTGCTCCATACCTGCGTGAAGCAAGAGTCTTGGCAATTGATGGCACATTTGGTGTCATTCCGCGAGTTCCTGCTGATGCCGAGCAGTTGATCACAATCCACGCTGTCTTGGACAATGTCGTGAGAGATCTGTTAACATTAGATAATCAATTTACTTACATATTTGGTTTATTTAAATTTTATTTTCTTCAATTTACATTTGTAATTTAAGTCAGTTCCTGTGGTATATGCTTTACTAAATCGCAGAACACAAAACGTCTACTTAGGACTGTGGCAATATGTGCGAAATAATTTACCAGAAGATATTTTTGACTGGCAAAATGTAAGTATTGTTTCAGACTTTGAAACAGCCATGCGAAATGCAATACAAATAGGGATTCCAGAATGCCAATTGATCGGGTGCTGGTTCCATTTTTGCCAGGTAATAATCAAATTGTGCATTAATGTTTTTATTATTGTATAGTATTTTTCTGGATTCTTTAATCTAGATATGAAACAGATTTATGTATAACAATTTTTATGAGTTTCAAGTTAAATTAAATTTATTAAGTTTAATTATCAACATTTTTAAATATTAAAAAAAACATCATTATACATTTTTTGAAATAATTTAAATTTAAAGAAATACATAACGTGAAAAACTTAAAACATACGTGAAACATTTTTTGAATTTGTAGTGTAGCCAAAAAATAAATGTTAAATTTTTCGACAACTTTAAGAAATTAATGTTTAATGTAATTTCTTTTGTCAGATAACAGTAGTTTATCAACACTGTATCGAACTAATGTTGAGTGTCGACACTCATTTTTTTTTTTGCCAGTATATAAAAATTCTAATTTCCAAAATGAAAACATGAAATAATTTTATTATTTACTAAAACTATAAAAATATGCATGTTAAATGCACTTACGAAAAAATATGCACTAACCCTCCAAATATGGAAATATATGCAAAATTAAATTTGATCTATGGAATCAGTAAGATTTGAATCGCCGACTTTTCAAACCCTCGTATAAGTGCATACACTCAGTATGAACATGCAAATGCATAGAATTCCGTCCGGTCTCTAATCATAATAAATTATATTGAACTATATTTCTCAACTTGAACAGAGTATACTTAGTACAACTTATGTACACGTCATATTATATTATATCAATGTAAAATACAATAGTATTTAAAAGAAATTAGGTAGTTTAAAAAAATTATTAACTAAAAAAAAGTTTACGAGTTCACTGATATTTTTAATGTATTTCAGCATTTGTGATTTACCTTAGTCAATAAAGAAATTATATTTTCAAATGCACTATTTGTTTGCAGAGCATTTTACGTTTTGTCCAGACCCATGGCATGGTGACATTATTCCGTGAAAACCATCATGCTGCTACAATACTGAAAATGGTAATAAGAAATAACAATTAATGACCAATGGATTAGGATCTAGTGATATGAGAAATTCTTACATTAATATTAACATTTTTATTTTTTCTATATAGATTATGTCTTTACCACACTTGCCACCACAACAGATGCCAGAATTGCCAGAAGACTTCCACATTCTTGGGGGTTTTCTGGCAATAACAAGATTGGCAACACGTATGGGCGTACTGAACCGTATTGTTCAGTTAGTGGACTATGTCAGACAATACCGGTTGACAACAGTACTTCCATACGGGTTTTCTGTTTACGGTGTAAACATCCGTACTAATAATTTTGTGGAAAGTTTTCACAGCATGCTTAAGTCCACCATAAGCATACATCCCCCAGTCTGGTCTGGTCTTTTTACGGTAATTGATTTTTAATAAAAATATATATTGACAATAGCTGGCATTTTGATTGGTTTTTATAATTTTCTGCAGATCGATTACGATCGGTTGAAAGTAGAGTACGGAGGGAAACGTTACAAACAATCAATGGCCAGCAAGTGAGACAATTAACTATATATGGCTTACATTTTTGAAATAAATTTTAATTTTAATAAATCAAACTTTAAAGGTACGAAGATCTATTGTGTCTAGCAGAGACACAAATAACTGCATTTTGGCTGATGCTCTACGAAACATACGTTATAGCTGTATTATTACAATGGCATATTTAAGAAGAGTATCTTATTCGGGGAGAGGGTATATAGATATGCAAATAGGCCCTTTAGTTAATAGTAGGTACCATATAACTTCAATTGGGTGTATAAACTAAATGACAATAAAATGGAATTATAGAAATCCTTCTCGAAGATTTCATTCCTGGACAGCTACCAATGATTGGACTTCAGCCTCTGCCACCTGTATTGCCGCCATTCCACATTCGTGGAGCTGGTAGACCTAGGAGGGGTCGTGGTTGTCAACGGGTAGCAGCAGTTCCAGAAAATCATGGAATGGTCTGGCATCCAAATGTGCGCCAATAACCAGGTGGTGGTAACCTTGGATTAATTGAAGATCACCATCTTCTCGGTAATATACAACTATACATTTAAGTTAAAAATACATAATATACTCTAGTTACTATACTTTAAATATAAATATTATAGGGAATACAGACAATATTGAAGCGCCAATCTAGATTCAAGGTAAGCATATAGAAATAAATTATGATAAAAAATATATTGTCTTAACGAAATATGACTTTTTTGTTTGTATGATTAGCAAATAATGAAGACCGAAATGAGCCCTTTGATCTTTCAGAAAACGAAAGTGTGCCTTAGAGTATTTCTATAAATAAAATGTTGGAGTGTCACCCTGGTTCTCCACCCAAGTACTAATGTTTTGTAATTTATTCTTCTACACTCATATGCTTATTGTAACTGTATTAAAGATTGTATATTATTCTAACAAATTTAAAAATAATAAATAAAATAAATAATTTATGAATAAATATTCACTTATTCTACAATTTAATTTGTATTAAAGTTGAACAGCCAGATATCGATAATACATTAGCGGAGGAAGAGGTCTATGAAATAGTTGAGCTTGGCATGGATGATGCTTTTGTTGACAGTAGATTGATTTTAAATGTTATAATACTGAAACATTAGCTTAATAACTTTCCATTTTGTTTCAGAACAAAATACTCAACCAGCTCACCAGGCAATTGATTTAGATATCACTACATTCGAAGGCAAGTTATTATTATTATTATTATAATTTTCATTTAAGAGGACGTTACACTGACATTTGTTATCTCTGTCTTAGAAGTGCGTAAGATACCTAATTTTAATCTCAGAAAATCATGTTTAGCTCCACTAGTTTAAAAATTAGAGTGAATTTACCTCAAAAAATGTAAAGGTAAGATTATTTTGTAGAGTATCTCATAGGCTTTTTATTATATTTTAATTTTAAAACGAGTTATAAAAATGTATTTTTTATAATATTAATATTTATTTTTAATTTTAAAATTGTAAATTTTATGTTACATATTGAAATACTCATAACTCGCTTTAAAGTTAAAATATAATACAAAGCCTACGAGATGCCATATAATAAACTTAGCCTTAAATTTTAGAAGAGGGCAATTTAATCTAATTTTTAAACTAACGGAGCTAAACGCAGTGGCGTATTTACGGGGGGGGTTTTCGGGTTCAAACCCCCCCCAGAACAAAAAAAAAGTTACTAAATGTTAAATAAATATTTTATTACGGGTTTTCTAATAATTTAACGGTGTAGATAGAGTAGATAGACTGTCTATAATATAGCTATCTAAAACGACTAAAACCGTTGGGTTATTTTGGTGTGGAATATCGCTGCGTTATCTTAATTGCAATTTGTGTTACCCAGAATCGATTGACAGATAGGACCTATACGCTTGTCGCCGCCCGTGTGTGCAAGCTCGTACTGAATAGTATCTTTTCGTTGCATTATTTTCATTTCTTGTTCTTTTGCTGTCGTTGTCGTTGTTGCATCAGATCTCGTTCAGTATTGTAATATTCAGAAGTAAGTTTGATATACATAAATCAAGTTATAATATTAGTTATACTATTTTATTTTAATATTTATACTGTAGTCTGTATCTGGATACTTGTGTACTTAACTGTATGTTTTTATGTGTTTATTTACAAACAATTTTATTATCATTTTAAATTAATTTAAAATTGAATCCATAAGAATTATTTGACTATCTCACTATTTCAAAAAATGTCTTCCAAAAAACAATTAAATATACAGTCATTTTTCAAATCTCCGTCATCTACGTCAATTACAACTCCCCAAGAAAATATTGAACATTCGTCAAATAATACTGATTCGTTGGTTCATGAATCTGCTGAACATAGTACTTCTTCGGTCAATTATAGTACCCGTGATATTTTTAATTACATAAAAAAAGTTTTAACACAAAATGAAATACAAGAAGTATTAAATAAAACCTGGATGCCCGATGAAAATTTTTCTTTTCCTACAAAAGCAGTTATTGTTGGAAAAGAAAAAACACCAAGATTTTTAAAATTTCAATTTAAATGGTTTTCTAGCTATTCTTGGTTAGTATATTCTGCTATTGACAACGGAGCGTACTGTACATTTTGCGTAGCTTTTTCCAAATACTCTGGAGGGATTAACAATCAGTCACTAGGCTCGTTGGTCATAAAAAAATATGATAATTGGAGACATGCGTTAGAGTATTTTAAATTAAATGGAGTTCAAGCACACATAAAAAAAATACACCCATTGGCAATGTACGTACATTGCTCAGCACATTCATTAAACCTGGCAGTTTCTAAATCGTGTAGTGCAGCAGAATTAAGAGATTGCTTATCAACTTTAGGTAAAGTCCGTGACTTTTTCATTTATCCAAAAAGAAAATCTGTTTTACATCATCAAATTGAAAGTTCTTCCGAGATATCATCAAAAAAAACATTAAAAAGAAGTTGCGAAACAAGATGGATCGAAAGATTTCATGCAGTTAATGATTTTATAGAGCTTTATAATCACGTTATTGAATCATTAGAAATAATATCTGAATGGGTTGATAGTGAAACATCGGGTAAAGCAAGGATTCTTAGAAACGCTGTATTAAATTTAGAATTTTTGGTATCTCTGTTCGTGTTAAATAAAGGATTTAGTATAGGATTACCTCTATCAAAATTATTACAAAATCCAAATATTGACTTAAAAGTAGCAGTAATACTAGCCAATGATACTAAACAGGAGTTACAAGATCTCAGAAAAAATGCTGAAGAAGTTTTTAAAGATATATTTGGACAAGTAAAAATATTAGCTGAAAGTTTTGATATTGAAATTAAAATGCCTAGACTTTCAAACAGACAAATTCATAGAAATAATGTTCCAGCAAGTTCACCAGAGCAATTTTACAGAGCATCAATATTTATTCCTTATTTGGACAAATTTATTAGTGAGTTAGACAATAGGTTCATAAACCATCAAGTAACTTTGTCGAATTTTGACTCTTTGTTTCAAGAAAACGGTCACCTCGAAGACTTTAAGAATCTTTCAGATAAATATATTGAAGATTTACAGGAAAACGGATCTTCTAACATAATATTTGAATCAGAATATAAGTTATGGCAAAGAAAATTTATGCAAACAAATCATAAACCAAAAAATGCTTTGGAGGCTTTAACTTTATGTAATATATCTATTTACCCAAACATTTTTAAACTTCTCTAAATTTTGGCTACACTCCCGGTCTCTTCTTCGTCAAATGAGAGAACTTTTTCAAACTTGAAGAGGATAAAAACTTATCTTAGAAATTCTATTTCAGAGGTACCTATTTATTTATTTATAAAGTATGAGTATAAATAATTAGATAACAGTATAATAATTATCTATATTTTTTTTTTATTTTAGGGAAGACTAAACGGGTTAGCTATGTTATCTATAAATTCAAAAGATAAAATTACACTAACAGAGGTAATTGAAGAACTGGCGAAAAAGAAAACACGTTTACCCTTTTCAATTTAAAATTTAAAATGAAGAAACATGTAAAGTTAAAGATGACATTGTATTTAAATTATTTTATTATTTTATTTGACAAATTAACTGATATTCTAATTGATGTAATTATCCTGAAAATTAATTTTACTAAAATTGTGACATTTTTTCAGTTTTAAAATTATATTGTTTGTATTCATTCTATCTCTTGTTATTTCTTGTTTCAAAGTAAGATGAAACAAGTAAGCTTTATTATATTATGACTTTTTAAAATTTTAAAACCTCCCCCAAAAAATTATTGAAAATACGCCACTGGCTAAACGTGTTCTACCGAGCTTACAATTTGCCATGATACCCACTTGTAAGGCGGAGACAACAAATGTCCTAGTAACGTCCTCTTGAACAGAATTGAAAAATAAAAACTCACTTATACTTTTTATTCTAAAGATGACCCTGTAGACAGATGTTTTATTTGCCTTGAAAGTTGGAGCCAAGTAAATTCGGCCAGCATTTTGGTGCCTTCCCGTCACGGATGGTGCTGCGATGAGTGTGCGATTCGATTAGATAAATACGGAGTTTGCAAAGTAGAATTTCCCACAACACATCCATATAATGCATGTTAACCTAGGAGATGGTAAATATTAATAATGATACAGTAAATTGAAGATTTTTTCTTTTATAATTAAAATATACAAATTTTATTAAAAGGTAAATGGATGCCAAATACTTCATTACTCAATCCAACTGGAAGTCAGTGCCTTGGATGTATGCACCATTTACAATATGTACCAGACCAGGCGCAATACATACTGTTGGACTGTGGCCATGGATGGTATTGTGTGAGCTGCATCTCAACACCTCCTGCTAGATGTGACGTCTGTGGTGATATGGTCGAAGGTGGCTTAAGAATATTTTTAAATTGAAAAAATATTTCATAATTTTTTTGTTACATATTTATATATATAATATATATATATATAGATATATTTTTTTTATATATTACTAAAATAAATATATCATTTTTATATTTTCTTATTAATTATTATTCAGGAGAAATTCTACCAAACTTCCATCAATATCAGATAATATGTTTTAATTGTTAAAATAAATTGTTACAAAAAACGTATTCCAAAAGATAAGAACACCACATAATATTAATTTATCTACCTATCATTGGTTCGAACGACTGTAAGACAAAATATTTAAATTTCTTGTTTTGATGTTAAAAATTGTTAACAAGCTTACTCATATAATCATAGGTGCAATTCCAACTTTTGACTTGGGGGGGGGGGGCTGAATATATTAAAGGCATGCAGACCATTGCAAAATAGCAAATTAAAATTGTATGTCCTAGGTTTTTTTTGGGGGGGGGGGGGGGGAAGGGGCTACAGTTTGGGCTACCAATTTAAATTTAGATATAAATCATTTATTATATTTATAAGCTCTTTATTTGTCAAAATATGGCAAAAATGGTAATTTATATACAAAAATAAAAAAACAAGTTAGTATTTCAATACCAATATCTCTTGAAAATGTCATCTATAATGTATCATTGATATAATTGAATTCAAAACATAGTACATCCTGTTTTTGAGGTAATATCTAAAATATCTTCAAAAAATAAAATGCCAGTTTACCAGTGTAGCCAGCTTTTATTTGAATCACAATTAATATGTGTTATGGATTCCATCATCCTCTGAATAGAATGAATGGATATAAAATTGTTTATAACTCGTCAACCACAGACAGAGTGGTCTTAGATTAATGTGAAAAGAATAATTAAATTACACAAAATATATTTACTAAAACTTTTTTATAGAAACTGGTGTCAACAAATTATGTTAATAACAAATAGCTTAATGAATTTCAAATTATAAGATGTGATTGGGATCAAAGAATATCTGCTAGATATTAAAAGTTTTGCGGGTCCAGCGGCAATTGTTTGTTTCAAATTATTTTTAGTGATACAAGATGGAAGAGCTTTAAATGATTACAAAGAGTGTACCTAAGAAAATATTATAATTATTACCTTGTCACATTGAAGATAAAAATGACACTGAGATTGCCTAATAGTCAAAACAAATATTTAATATATTAAAATATCAAATTTCTAATTTATCCATGGTCTAAATTAATATAATATTAAAAGTAAATCATATGTTTTCTATATTTTTATGAAAAAATAAGTCAAATATAAATTTTAATATCATACTAGCTGTGACACCGTGTAGTGTGCTTCTGTTTTTCATTTACAAATTCTGAAGTTCTGAAATCTGAGAAGATGTACTTTACACCGTGGAGCGTGGATTATACTTTAATAAAATCTATACAATGTCTATTTTTAGAGGAATAGAACGGTTAAGAAATTGAAGAATAGATAAGATTTATTTAGAAAAATGAATGTTTGTTTATATCCTTTTTTTATTTTATAACGAGTTTTTCTATTATTAGTCAGTGTTAGTACTTAGTTCCTAATTCAATAAATTAAAAACTTAATGAAAATAACATAGTAAATATATTATTTTCAAAACGTTAGTTAGCTTGGCTGGCCAGTGAAAAAAACTTGGCGGGCCGTAGGTTGGAGACCTCTGGTCTATGATAAAAATTAACTTAAAATTATTGTGTAATGAACATAATGTACCTATTTGCAATAATTAAATGTCTAATATATTACCTATATTTATTATAAACCTAATAGGTAAGGGAAAAATTGAAAAACTTAGTGAATAATTTTAATTATTTACCTCATTTGTTTCTTTATAAATTGTAATCTGACTTGAACAACCACCATATTTATCAGTAATTTTTCGTGATTGATTCTTTGAGAAATTGTTTTTGTTCATTGTTATTTGTTATTAAATAAGACTATACAACGAATTTTAGTAAAAATTTTAATCAAATGCTTATGATTTATGAAACTGTAACACTAACAAAGTAACAAGTCTAATTGATGAAATGGTAAATGATAGTACTGTTCTACTATCACGTTTTCTAGCAACCGAAATGGCGGTATACCTTCTTATATTATAGCTCTCTAAGGAATATAATATAATATCGTTATAGTTTATGTTCGAAGTAATTGATATCGGAGCAGTGTTATAATATTGACAATAACAATTTTTTTTCGGAGTAATACAATGTCGTATTAGTATATAGTCGTAGCACTGGTGTTATCCCGGATTATATTATCTATAGACCTTGGGTGCAACTGCACCAGTAGATGAAACACAAAATCAGTACTTATCACAGATATATAAAGATAATAAAATATTTGTGAACAATATATTTTGTGGTCGGGCAAAATATGGTATGGACTAAAAATTATTACTTGTAAAACCACGATGTAGATAATATTGATTTCCACAACCAAAACTTCAAAAAAATATATTATAATATTGCTTTTTTTTCTGATGTTTCATGTTTGTATGTTCCTCACTTTATCAAATTAGCTAGAGATTATTTTCTTGATTAGTAAGTATTTATTATTTTTTAATTAATAAAACAACTTCCTAGTTAAGTATTATTAGGTAATAATCAATACAGCCACCAACTGATCAAATGTAAAATACACCAGTGTCAACTGACAATTTAAGGATAAAAGGCTTATCATGGTGGAAGGAGCGTCCAGAATGAATGATCAATTAGCTGTCCAAGTGTTTCTGTGGAATATAATTACTGTTTGAGGTACAATAAATATATTTTAATGAATTAATTTAATCATTTAACTATTACTTTTTTAACATTTTTAGGCTTCAGAAATCAGAAGTATTCCAACTTTTCGATGACTGATTTGACTTGCCGAACAACCAACAACTATATGATATGAACTCAAAAAGTTATGGATTTTATTTATTGTCACAAAATGAGTTATTGCATAAAGTGATTCCAGTGATGATGACATAGACTTTACTAAAATTGAAAAACATGCCCATCTTATGAGTAGTAATGTATCAGCTACTATCGAAAATGTTGGTATGAACATATTGAACTTCATTGATAAGTAGGTAAATATACCGTAAATTACACGTTAATAACAATATGTCATTCAGGACACATCCTGAGTTCAGCATAATCAATTTTGTGGTGATTTAGCTTTAATTAAATCAATAAATCAATCATAAATGTTTAATATTCTTTAGATCTTGTTCTCACAACAATAGTATGTACATGATGTTTCTAATTATGACAGTGGAACTTAGATTAAACACGGATAGTTTATTTTAGTGTTTTTTAAACTTAAAAAACTTTTTTTTGTAATTCCATTATTGAACAGTAAAAACAATAATTCATTGCTAGTAACGGGACAAAAATAATATACATCAGAAAAATCAAAACAGCATTTTACATTTGCATGCTTGTACTTTGGTAAAATGAATATTGGTTAGTTAATATTTTCTATACTTTGTACAAGTTAAGAACCGTAGTCGGCGGCTAACTTGTCCGTAGGGATGAGGGAATACTACATGGCCGGTATACAGATAGTTTACTCGGTAGAGGCAACAAACGGGTGTCTACATAAATAATTTAAACATAATATCATATTTATTAACTGTTTTATGTAAAATAGACTAATGTAAAAATGTATTGTTACTAACAATGAAGAAAGGTCAAAGACTAGTCGTAATATTGTCTGATGGTATTCAAAATTATATGTCCAAGTTTGTTCAAGACAAATGGATGTGTGAAAAAAGACATGGCCTTTCTGAAAATGATCAGCAATTGTCTTACAAATTAATAAGAATCTAAGGTATATTCTTCAATACATGATTCGTATTGTTAACTAATAAAACCACAAGGGAAATTAAAATTTATCGAGGATCTCGAGGTAATAATTTCTAATATATTTAACTCCTATAGACAACTTACATTAATACTAATAGGTGATATGAACATAAATTGATCTGACACCACAAACTCTACAACACTATACTATGATTTATTAAATTCTTTTAACTTTATCCAATACATTAATTGCCCCACAAGACCTTTGACCAATAGTTGCATCGACCATATTTTTTTTTTTCTTGCACATGGCGTAGGTTTATTGGTGAAAAGCAAAATTAAATAAACATAAAATAAAACTAAATAAACATTAAACATTAAATTAGCAAAGTAACGAGTACTAGAGTAGATAGATTTACAATAAGCTAATAAACTAATAAATAAAATTAACAATAACAAAGATAATAATAATAAGAAGAGCTCATAATGTATTTAAAGGCGAACATTGGTCTTAGACAGCCAATCCATTGCTTCGTCATCGCCCTTGTGAAGTCCCTCTATTCCTCCCTTGTATTTAGTTTGAGGACATTCCTCCACAATGTGTTTGATGGATTGTATTTGCCCGCAGTCGCATAAGGGAGAGTTTTTTAACTTCCACTTATGTATCGACCATATATTCATTAGAGATAATCACAAACATTATAATATTTATTCAGTGGTTATAGACTCACTAATTACTGATCATTATCCTTTATTTTTATAATTAAATCATAAAAGAAAAAGGGAATACTTTGCCATAGTAAATGCCACTATAGTTTACCGTTTTGTAATAAATAAAATATAAAAAATAAATTTTTAAACTATATTTATCAATTATTTGTTATTATATTATATTTATTACCTATCTATTTGATTATATATTTTTCCAGACATGTAAAAATTCACTGAATAATTATTGTGTATGTCAACAAACAAACAAAAAACAAATAAAGTTTTATTGAAATGCATAGAAAAAAAGACTAATCAATTTTAAAACTGAAAATGTCCCTCGCTCCGCTTAGAATCTAAAAAAAATTGAAAAAAATTGAAATTAAAACATCACTGATGTTGCTGAAAAGTATATAAAAATGATCTCATTTTCAGGCTCTATTCAATATCAAAAAAAAATAAATATATAGGTACAGTACAAATACAACTTACGGACTAATAATTTTTTATAACGTCTTTTAACTTATAAAAAGTTTTTGATTATATATTTCTTGAACAAATTTGAATAAATAATATGCATAATATGTTTATGTAAGGTATACACATAATAGGTTTATTATAAAACAAAAAAAATACCATTGTTTTTTTATTTAATATATTATAGATAAATGTACCTGTGTATATGAATATTTGTTTTAGATTCTATAAAGGTTTGTCTTATGTTGATTAAGATTTATGCAATAATTATTAAATATAAGTTAGTGTTAATTAATGACTTCATAAGCATTATATTTTTAATGCTATATCAACATTTAATGTTTAACACTACGTCACTACTTGAATATACGATTCGATTTAATTTCACTTTTAAGCAACATTCCGTAAAGATTAATATGCTTCTAATTCAATCTAAAACCAATATTAATTAATGTCAAATATTAAGAAACGCAGCCTTGATCCAATGTTGGCACGCTATGTCGGTGTAACCAAAAAACCAATTAGGACGATATTTTAGGTATGAATTTAAAGAAAGAATGACATTTTAATTATTTTGATGACTATAATTGACTATGTATATATTAAATAATAAAGTATGATACCTATGGACTTTAGGAACAATTGCGAGACACTTGCGACTTGCAATTTATAATACATAAAATGTACAATATAGGTAGTGACTAATATAGGGAATTGATACGTATATACAATTATGAGGGGGGTCAATTGTCAGTATACGGCGTTTTATCGTGGGGACCAATTGTCTCAAATCTAAAGTAGAGTATATAGAACATAATATGTACTTAATGAAAATGCCCATGGTAAAAAAAAAATTTCAAAATTCAAATTAAACTTAAATTTATTTTATTTTTGGAAAAAATGTTGAAATCATCTTCCAAAAACTACATAAAAGTTAAGAACCATGTTTAATTGTCTAGGACTCGAGGAAAGAAAAAACTTCATAATTGATGTACCTATATAATAGATCGGTTTGAAACAATGATACTGTATCCAGATAAGTCAATAGAGAATATGGAGAAGAATCATATTGTTACTGAAAGCCTTTATTTGCGGCCGTCAAAAGGGTGGTGAGTAGTATAATTAATAGTTATGCACAGTAGGTAATTTACTACTATTCAAGATGCAACATAAATGTTCTTTGTTTGACATTTTATTTGTTGTTCATAAAATAAGAATAAAATATAGTCATAATATACATACCTAGCTATTAGTTTTAAATAATTATTAATTATTATAGTTTTAAAAGGTCACATTAAATATTTTGTGGTTTTTATTTAAACTCGAAATAAGAAAAATTGAATAGGTAAATTGAATTTTACTTATAAATACAAGCTGTCATTTTTGAAGTTAAATCATTATTAATTAATAATTACAATTAATTTTACAAATATTAATATTGTGCTGAGAGTTTGTAAACTTAAGAAGCTGGTAGAAGTGTATTTCGAATAGTAGGCTTGTATGAGGACAACTGGACAAATACCTATTGTATAACACTGTATTGTTTGTTTCCAAGGAATTGATGACTTTTGATGCAAACCATTTGATATGAATGACTGAGCAAAGAAGACTATTCGGCAAGCCTGAGAAGGGGCGCAAACAAAAGATGTACAGTCCCATTATATTGTTGTCTCTGACCAATAGCGATGAATCCAGTTAACATTGATGATTGATGAATAATAAAAAAACAATCAACAAACACTTGTCGATTTATGAAAATTGTGTAAATGTGTATAAACATATTTATTTTAGAGTGATGAAATTTGAGTAAACAAATGTTTTGGCGTCTACACATGAATTTCTACAACGTTGTGCCAACAAAACACTATAATGTCCTTGTCTTGGTAAACCTTATGATAACACATCCATACCTACCCGCTGGTGGAGAATAAGCGTACACCATGTAATCAAAGCATTGAGGAAACCTTTTTTTGCATGGACCAAAGTGCAAATGGTAAGATTTGGAAAACGTACAAATAGAATACCACCAACTAATTTCCAATAAAACGGATTTATTTGTGTTCATATATATGTTTGTGACACATAGTATAATTAATATAATACATCAATAGTATGTAATATTATATATTAAAAAACATAAATATAAACATTTCATTTGCTTTTGTTAATTGCAGCTTGTGAAGGTTGTGTGTAACTTTAGTCTTAAAATTTGATATTATATAATTTTCTTAAGCTTTTGTGTGGTCGCCAATGTTTTAATTTTATTCAAATGTATTTGTTGTCTAGTAATACTTTTGATAGTTTTGATGTTACCGTCTTGTATGTTACGAATCGTGACAATTTTTGGTACAACCTCAGAATTTAATTCTCTTTCAATTCTTCTGATTTTATTTCCTAATATGGGTAATCTGTTCACTAATTGAATATTTCCCGAATTTTGACTGGGTACAGTGCATATTTGGTAACCACAGGGTACTAGGCCTTTTGGTGCTCTGTTTACTACTAGCTTGACTTTGGAAGGTGAGTCATATGCAACCTGTAAAATTGAAAAACTGTATAATTTATAAAATATTAAAACATATGTTTATATGTTGTTTAGAGATAATTATGGTATTTTATATCATGTATATATTTTTAAGAGCACATTGCATCGTTATTTAGAACATTTCAGCTCAAGTCTTGTGATGTAATTACTAATTATTATGCATACCTGTTTAATTTTTAGACGTTTGGGAATCGGAGTCCTCGAAATAGTAGGACATAAGACATCAAAATGTTCGTCTACAGATTTTTCTTTGACAATCATTTTCTGTTCATTTAAATTCTCAATGAAATCGGAACTGTTATCAACACTATGCTTCACTTCTTCTTTTTCTTGGGGTTCATCTGCAAAGACTATTGGCATATTCAATATTTGATCAGGTGTGATTTCTTCCATAACAGGAGCAGCAGTTTGATTATGTAGCGACTGGAAATTTGAACTGCATGCTACAATATTCTTTTGGTCTGGTGTGAACATTACAGGCGAACCATTCATAAATGTTAAAGATGAAGCTATGGTATTTTGGAGAAAAATAGATCATTAGTGGATGAAAATATAAAATACACACAACTCAACACTAATATGTATTGAGCTGGAACATACTTGTTTGAGAAACATTGATATTGAAATTGTCTTCTTTCTGTGATAATTCTGTTAGATTAGAAAATTTTTGATTTCCTAATTTTGGTATAAATAATTCTTCTTGCTTCTCTAAATTTAAATAAATTTAAATAATATTAATAACACTAAACCCTTCATTTTTTATAACAATGATCAATATGATCTTGACTTAGTATCTGTTTAATAATTATTCCCATTGCAATTACAGTAGTACACAAAAATTAATATTGGTGTGGGTTCATCATAAAAAAAAAAAATACTTTAAAATATTTTGGTAGTTTTGAAGATTTGTGAATACATTTAAATACTTTCTATGTTGTAAACGGGGCGGGGGAGGAATTGAATACCCTATATTCCCTATGTCTACATAGGCATAACAATATTCGTACACGCCCTCGTGGAAAGTTATAAAAGTAAAATTTGTGGATAATGTTATTTTTTCTAAAATAACTTACGAATACTATTTATAGTAGAGTTGGCATTTTCACACTGAATATTTTTGTATTCTTGTCTGAGAGAACATGAAGGAGCAGGTATAAGTTCTTTGTCGTTTATAATTACTTTAGATCCCATAGAAGAACTTGGTGTTTTGATAGTCTTGCGATTTGCCGTTTGTCTCTGTATAGTTTGTTTATTGGGAGGAACCATACGTTTTTTGTTTCCTTTGTTGAGGTGTGCTAAAGGTTTGCATATTTTAAAATAAAATGTATCTACTTAAAAGTTATAATTTGAGATTTAAAAAAAAAAAAAATATTAGTTAAATATAAAGATAACATACAAGTTAGTAACCAGAGTGTTATGTAAAATACAGCGAGTTTAATAGTATTAAAAAAAAAATTATAATGTCTTACTATTAGGTTTATTTTTGGAGAACACAGGTTTTTTAAAATCTCTATTTTCAACATCAGGTGTACAAATTATTTTTGTGGTAGGTTCCAAAATGTCTTTCAAGAAATTTCCAATTTCTTCCTGTAAACAAATATTCACTATAAATATTTGTTAAAAGTTCATTAATAAGAAGACGCCATACCATGGGTCATTTCTGTCTTACAAAATAATATACAACATACCAAATTTGTGTTCAGTAGAAACAATTTAGTGTTGTAAACTTTAATATTAGAGTGAAATGATCTATGATTTGCTGAACTAAAATTTGATATGTATTACATTTGTAAGACAATAACAGCAAGAGTGGGTATGGCATCTCTTTAATGCCTTGTCCTACATGAATCCAACAAATGCGATGAAAAAAAAACAGTTTGTATTTCGTCATATCGGTCGCATTGTATTGTGACAGAACAGCATTATAAGAATAGTAATCGTCGGATTCGCTGGATTTACGGAGGACAAGGCGTCAGAGGACACTACACCCACATGTGTTGTCTCCGTCTTACAAATGTAAGAAATAGAAAAAACTGTTTTGTGTGGGTATGAATGACTCAGACTGTAGTCCAAACTAAGCAACAAAATGTTCACACTATAAAGAGGAGAACATTTACTGTGCAAAAGTATTATTTTTTTGATATCAGGACTAAAAAAATAGTTATTCAAGATTGAAAAATCAAAAATAAAGAATTTTTAAGCAAAAAGAACTTTGTACCTATTTGTGATATCAAAAAATTAAAAACAACTTTGCACAGTCAATGTTGTCCTCTTTCTAGTGTGGTTAAAATATGGTTGCTTAACTTGGACTACAGCTTGAGTGGTTCTTGCCCGCGAAAATAGTGTCTGCTATGTTTTACATTTCTAAAACAGAGACAGCACATGCTGGTGTGGCATCTTCTTAATAGTGACAAGTTTATATTATACCAAAACACATCTGTCAACAAGTTTTTGAGTGACTGCCTCTCTCATCTTAGTAGTATGGTTCATGACCAATTCATCATTTGCTCCACCAACTAGTATATGATTGGTCTTACATTTCAGCTTTACTCTTAATTCTTCCATATCCAAAACCCTATGAAATTTTGGAAACTTGCTATTAATAATAATTTTTACTGATAAAAAAAGTAACAACATACGGTGAAAATATGCTAAGCTGGCCGGTCACAAAAACTGTAGGACATTCAAGACCCAAAATACAATCGCCTTCATAACCTCTTTTTACCTCAGATGAATTAACAAAAAATCCCAAACATACTAACCCTTCAACATTTTCTAGAACAGCTACCTTAAAAACATAAACAAATACATATAAGTTAATATTTATTACAATAATATTGTATACATGTATTACTACAAATTAATAGCTTGTATTTGCATTAATTGTATACTACATTTACAACACATTAACACAACATTTTGTTTTAATACAATTTATAAACTATTTGTATATACTTATTGTTATTATTATCATGTAATGATTGAGGATTATATAGAACGAATCTATATCAACTATTTATGCTTGACGCGGTTGCATGAACGTATAACTAATTTTTAATTTTTTTTCAACCAGTTGGATGGTATTCAATTAAAATTCTTCATACTAGTAAACTACTCGCCTTTTCTTTTTGATCCTTTAAAATTTTAACTCTTGCATCATTTTAAATTTGTCTTATAGGTAAAATAGTTATGGGGATACCTGTAGTATACTCGTAGTAATATATTAATATTAGTACTATATTCTTATTTATATTAATATTTATTTTTTAATATTTACTATTATAATTTGTATGATGTTATGTTGTTAAAAATATGAATTAATAAAAGATATCTACTTGACAAGCTATAGCAGCACTGACTCCAACACCAGCCAGAATAATAGGCCTGCTGGGATCTTCAAATCGCACCGATACAACTTTACTTCTTGTAGCATCTACCATGGCTTCTAAACTGGTTTCTATATCTACTTCTTCTTCACGAGAGTACTCTTCATAATCCCATGGTACTAAAATACAATAGTCACATATTAACTTGATTAAAAAATAATTAATTTATATTATGTACAAGGCCATACATTAAATGTGTGATAATAATTTAACCATTCAATTTTTGTGATTCAAAAAAACTAATACATGTATATATAATAAATAGGTACTCATAATACTTCAATACTTCATTGTTATCAACATTTTTTTCAGGCAATCTATTTTCAAGTAAAATTAATATTATGAAGTAGAATTTTTTTCTAAATATGATGATTTGTGTATTTTTAATATATAAACTGTAAATTCAGTATTTTGTAAATATATCGGTACATAAGAACAATTTTAATTTTTAATAATATTTTTATCGTTAATCATTTTATTTTAATACATAACTGGCCTGAAAAAAATAGTTTAAAATATATAGTGTGTTAAATATTTTATAATATATAAACAATAACGTTTTTAAATTATATCAATAAATAACAATAAAGATAGAAACATTTTATGAGAGTTACATTCAGGAAGTGATTTAAAACATTATGGTATTGGGAAATTATTTGTAAAACAGGGCTGGCAAGATAGAACCCTTAAACATGCCCAATAGAATAAAGATATAGTGTATTAATGACTTAAATATAATATAATATGTTTCATATTATTGTTTTAAAAATATCATACAAATTGGTTGACAAAATAAGTGTATGAGTATTAAATGTGTAAACGTTTTATTTACCTTTCACTGCCAAAGCAACATCTAATTTTGCTAAATATGATAGGGCATTCATCCAATCATAAGTCCTTGTATTTGGCTGTGTACAATACCCAGGAAAGTCTGGCACTAATATTATAACAGGATTTTTTGGTAATTTTAGCTAAAATATATTTTTATTACTTTATTAAATTGAATATAAATTATAACATTAAATGTAATCATTTATTATACTTACGGGTGGGTAAGTTGTCAACATTAAGTTAAAAGGATCAACAGGTTCATCCAAATTAATTGATTTTGATTTAATTTCTTCTTTAAAACATCCTATTGAATTTGCTGATATCATATCATTTATAAATAATGGAGCAATTTGTTTCAATTTCTATTAAAGAAATATCACACATAGTAGGTAAGTCAAATAGAAAAATAATATAACTATTTAAATACCTCTAATATATCAATGTAGGATGCAAGATAGTCATCTGGTAAATTAGAAATGAATAGTCTATGTAACCATTGCATCAATGATATGTCCCAATGAGTGTAATTAGTTAATAGATGGTGCATTTCAGCCACTGATTTTTCTGTACATATGATTTTTTGAACATACTCTTGTACTGTACCTTCATATGTTAATCTTGATAAGCGGTTTGAGTATAAAATAGATAGAGCTCTTTCAAACAAAGTCCGTTCAAGTTTATTCCACCGTTGTCTATAACAAATTATAATGTTAATTAACATATTATTCGTATTAGGTCCAATTAAGTTGATTCCTGACATTAATAAAGAGGCAATATCAAATGTTTTCACAATTTCTAACATTTCCTGGATGATAATGTCATTCAAGTATCATATTCAGTTATACAAGTCAATTTTTAATTGCATTTACAATCAAGCAGTTGAAAAATATCTATTTAGTGACTCAGAATTGTTATAGTGATATTGAAAGTTGGAAACATACTTGTTAATATTATCTTCCCACATTTCAGGGTCTCTAGGTAATTTTGAATTTCTATATGGTTCTATTGATTTAGCTTCAACATCAGGTCTATATGTTAATAACTTCTCATCTTTGTCAATAGTTTCAATGTCAATGTCATCAGTAGAAATTTCGCTAAAAAGAAAAAAAATTGTGCCAAGTTAGTTGGATGATTCACAATATGGTAAAATAGTGCATTAGGTTTACTTTTGAACAAATCTGTGTATAAATAATGTTTGAATTGTAGAACACAAATTGTCTTGCTGATATTCGGCTGACGAATAACTGTGTTCGGTTGATGTATTTTGTTGATATTTCTACGCATTCACATACAACGGTCATTAAATTAATCATTCATAAACAAATTTTTTTTAAACGGAATTGGTACATACTTTTCTTTGGGATATGTGCTGTAGGTACGACGTGAAATCTGATTTTAGTTCGGAGTCTACGTCGGAATCCATTTTGAACGCTGTTCAGTCAAGAGATTAATAATAAAAACTTATAACTAAATACATTTAATAGTTTGACACCAATGTTATTGAGTTAATAAAAATAATATGAAATAATATAAAATCAAAAATGAAAAAATTAAGACTTCAAATGAAGTCAAAGATATTTTATAGTTTATGTTATGTTTATCCATATTCCCATAGATATTAAAGAATGGATAGGCCATTTGTGCTTATCATACGGGAAAGAACATGAAAATATTTTGAGGTTATAGAGGTCTTAACATAAATAGATATATTAATTATAGTATATTATTTATGATAAGACCTCTGCCAAAATGAGAGGCAATGATAAAAAACAGTCTTTCTCTTTTCCCCATTCCGACACACTTCCCTCTATTTTATTACAGTACGCGTCACGAAAAAACGCCACTGGAGGCGCTAGAATCATCCACATATTATCTTATATTTTTTCTGATAATATTTTCTATAGTTATTATAACCCGAAAACCCGTAATAAACAATATACTTTTCTGGATAATAATAATATTCAAAATTAACTTAAATGGGAAAATAAAGAAAAATATGAGTTGTTTTAAGTTAATGTAGAGGCAAATGAGTTAAGTTACACTTAAGTTAATTATAACACCAAACTAGTACCTCTACTTAGTTAAGTTGATTAGTTAAAATTAACCTAACTTTTACTTTACTTCTAAGTTGTTAACTCGTTAATACCCAGCCTTGAATATACATATAACTAGGTACTTTAATTGTTACCAAATTGAAGTTATAATTATGCGGTACTTATGTGGTACAGTATTACACTACTTTAATAATTCTCAGTAAAAATTATTAAAATATTAGTGTACTAAATTATAAAGTAAGTAGGTACTAGGTACTAAATACGATTATGTGCTCAATTCATTACATTTTCATAAGCCTATGTAGAATTGTATACTATTATTTTTATTGAGAAATAAAATCAAAAAAGCGGACAATGGTTAACGTTCTGCTGTACATTAGGTGCACTTAATGGATGTGTTAAATTTGAATTCAACAATCATTATATATAAAAACGTTTCTGAGCGAAGACGGTCTGTCAGCCTATAATACTACTAGGTATGTAAGTTGTATGATATTATTTTAATTTATTTTACTATAAGGCGTTTGGATTAGAGTAGGTTAAATTATTTTTTGCAAAAAAATTGCATTTGAAAATGTCGTTGTGATTTGTGTATATACTATTTACAGTATAATAATGTACTTAAAAAGTCTCGCGAATAATATTTTTTAAGTTACAACAAAATAACAAATATCGTTATTCTTGGTTTAAATATGTAATTTCGTCCAAATTTTAAAATAAAATGTCTGTAAAAAAGAACTGTGTTAATATAAGTAAAAAAAAAAGATTAAGAGTAATAGTTTCTTTTTCATTTAGTTATGGTAATAGAAAAAATTAATTATTAACTATTAAGGCGGTTTGGTGCATAGTACTACTTAATAATAAAAATTTATTATGATTTTGGGAATTTTTAAATCTTCCTATCTTTTTAAAACATCTTATTTCCACATTACAACAATGTTTTATGTAGCAGTTATGCAGATTATTACGAGAAACATTTTGATTTCTCGCGTCTGACACTCTGACGCCCTATCTCGTGGTTTTTCCGAAATACATGCCCCAAAAGCACTTATTTAGGTTTCGAAACCTATTAATTAAGTCTAATAATTATTTGATAATATTTGAATTCGAATTGGAAAATAAATACATTTGAATACGAGAATTTTTGGTGACATATATTGTTAGTAGGTTGGTACTACAGTTGCGGATAGATTGGTGGGATTTTTCATTTTCTAAGTTGGTAGTAGTGATTTCGAAAATTTCAGATTTTTATTTTTTATTCTCCGGGAGAACTAGGGCATCACCACTAAGATATAAGCATGCCGGCGGGGATAGGTGGTGCGGTGACAGCAAACTGCGTTTACAGTAATGTATTATTATAATAAGTCAATATAACGGAAACGTTGAAATCAAAAACAAAACTAGTTATTAATAATTATTAGTACATGTTTATTCATAATAATTAGTTTAATTCAATTGACACTTGTAAAAAATATACATGAATTATGATGTAATACGATAATTACATATTTATTCTGTTTTGTTTTTAACTATCCACAGCCTGGTTTAGTGGTTTGTAAAACATAAATTGTACACGGATTCTGTAAGCTGTATTACAACTATATATACGAATTTTTGGAAATGTTTATTATACTTATTGAAAAATTAATATCATTCCATTCAAATTGTTTGTACTAATTTTTTTGTGATGATACATATGCCTGTTATTCAAATGAGATCCTTCCTTGGCTCCGTATTAGTTATTTGTGAATTAATTAGTGGATATTTTCAAAAAAATTTTAATATTGGTACTCAATTCAAAATTCAAACCAGTAGTTTTTCTGTAATTAAAATCTTGATACAAAAGATAAAATAGTTATACAAACATATAAAATAGATGTTATATTGAATTTAGTATTTTTTTACAATTAGAATTTTTACAAATTGTAAATGTTTATGGATTAATATTATCAATATTATTAGATAGGTGCTAACATTTTAACATCACCACGAAAATCTTCCAAACACATTATCGTGGACACAATCTCTGTACACAAAAGTAAGGTACTCAAGAACTACTTGTTTTAGTTATGATTTTGAAATGTCAACATATAATTCAGAAGAAAATGATTATTTATGCACATGGATTAATTTGTTTGTAATTTAGTATGCGTACTATAATAATATATAATGGAAGAGTTAATGTTTTTCTATTTTTACTGCGTCTTGTAGTTTCCTATTGTTATAAAAAAAAAAAAATAAAATAAAATAATATGTGATATTAGCAAAACTAGTTAGTTTTGATTACTATGCATATTAATTGTCATACCATTCTTTTCGGAAGATCGTTCGTGGGTTATAATATAATAATATACTATTATGTTATCCGTAGCTCTAACCTTGTGCGTACATACCTAGGTACCTATTTATTTATAATTATCATATTTATAATTATCAAAACGGCCCAAAATACAATAATATTATAGCTAGTGCAAAAGTCGGTGGTTACAAAATATACTAACGGCCTTTAATTTAATAATAATTACAATACGGAAAAACTGCCTCAAGTCCTCCACTTGTTTGATTTTTTTTATTTTGTACTACCTTCGTCTGCAATGGACTCATGTTTACATTTCACTTAGTGCAGCATACCTACATAGTAAATACTCAGGTCTAGAATAAAGATATGACAATTCCTGACTAAAGGCAATGATTTTATGATGTGTTTCTGGTAACGAAATGAATAATTAAATAATCGACATTATTTGAAAAAAAAATGGTTAACCAATTTATATGCCTATATATACATAAATATATGTTGTGTATATATTTAAAGTTACACTTTATTCTAACACATTATTGTTAAAATTTGTACCAGATGCGCAGAAAATGTGATAAACTTATTTCATACATAGGACATAGGTACCTAACTAAACACTTTTGTCATGATCTAGTTAATATAATATTAAATTCTTATAACAATAGGTAGGTACACACAATTTATGAAATTCTGTTTTTAACTAATGCTATTTATATTGTTGGAATAATAGTAATAGATCGAATAGTTCTATAGGTGACTATAGTACCTATAAGATAGGGTATAGTATAGGTACAGGGTGATTCTTTCAAACAGTAAATACTCATATTATATTATATCAATTCTTGATAAATATCAACGTTCGAAAAAAATTATGTCTTCTATTTTTAAGGGTGTCGCAGCGGTAGTAAATTACACATACTTCGGAATGTCCGATTTTAATTTTTTATACATGTATGAACTCTTTGACAAAATATCTAGGGTTTGTATAAAATTAATTTAAAATTTAAAAGGACTTGAAAATAAAGGTTTTTTTTCAAAAATTCCATGAAATAATTGTATCAAATTTGTATTGTTTGTAATTGTATTTGTATTTGTTATGATAGGGGCTTAAGTGTGCAATGGAAGTTACATAATGTTGCCCTTATGTTGAATGTATGTCTTAAAAAAAATATTACTAATTAATATGTAGGTATGCGATATATCACAGTTGTTATTAGGTAATAATATTTTATATGTCAACAAATAATATTGTGTACATAGTTTCTATACATAGTTTATTTGAATTTGTCAGCCTATTTTCTATGATTTGTAAGAAACAGATATTGGACATCTTGGAAAGCTTACTTAGTACAGTTCCAAATGACTTGACTTAATTTTTCAAAATTGACTTGTACTTTACAGTGCTAACAAAACAAAATAAATGGAAAAGTTTTTCCTACAAAACATAGATTAGTATTAAACATTCAAATATTGGACTACTAGGAGTATGTTTATTTTTTGTCAGCTTTAATACATGAAAAATCCAATCGTTTAGAGCCGCCTGAACACTATGAATAGCTAGTCTTTTTCAATAGACAATAAATAATAATACAGAACACGGATTGCTGGATTTTTTGAATATTAAGGTATACTTAAGAGCAAATACACAACAGGAAATAACCATACGTTTTGGACGTTACAGTCTCACCCAAAACTTACCCATGAACTGTAGGCAAGGTGGTTGTGGTAGTCTATTATGCATACAGCAGTAATATATTTTGTAATTATGTTATATTATTTTTCTAGTTTCAGCATTGGATTAGGTCAAAGATTCCCAACCACAGAGTGCTGCGAAATTATTTGAAATATATTTTTTAAGAAAAAACGATTTCATGAAAAATATAGCACTGTTGAACGAAAAATAGTTGGAAAAATTATCATACTTAGCAGACATATTTTTATACTTAATTCAAATAAATCATACAAAAATCTGGAAAAAACGTGTGCAAAAAAATCAATTTGAGATGTTTCCTTCATTATCTGTGGACTGTGACACAAAAAAGTTCCGAAATTATGACATTTGTAATGGCGCATTTAACTGCCTTAGAAGAAAATATAGACAAGTATTTTCCTGATTTAGATATTTCCGAGTATGATTGGATGAATGACCCATTTGATAAAAATATAAGTTTAACCAAATTCAGTCTTGAAGAAGAAGAAGAGCTCGCCGAAATACGAAACAATCGAACTCTTTTATTAAAATACAAAAATGTTTCATTAAATGAATTTTGGATTCAGGTTGAAAAAACTCACTTAGAAATTGGCAAAAAAAGCTCTAAAAATATTACCGCAGTTTTCGACTTCATATTTATGTGAACAAGGATTTTCCACTCTTGTAAACATAAAATCAAATAAACGAATAAAAATGGAGTTCATTAAAGAAGAAATGAGAGTATGTCTTTCAACTATTCGATCACAAATAAAAGACTTGTGTAAAAAAAACAAGCCCAAGTGTCACATAAGTTCTACAAGTTCTTTAATTATAAATTAATATTGTTAATTAATTCATAAACAAAAATAAATAAAAATTTAGAACATAGGGTGCCTCCGGATTTTTAAAAAACGATTAAGGGTGCCGTGAGTCAAAAAAAGTTGGGAACCTCTGGGTTAGGTACTTATTTAAAAAACGACACAGTCTGTACGTGACGGACGATGACGTCCCGGATTTACCGCTGTAGGTAATTCAATAATTAGGTATTTATATGTTATGTTAAAATTATATTTATTTTGCCTCAGCTAAAGCTAACGCCCCAAGCGTTTCGAGTCGTTTGGAATATAATTACAATTGAAAATACTTCATTTCGCCATCCAAAAACGTGCAAACAAATACATGTATTTGCAGATATTCCGCGTTTGTTAAAGTTGGCACAAAACCATTTCATTGACAAGTAAGATTTTAAAAAAAAATCTATATTTAATCATATTATAATATTTAAAGAGGATTTGTTTTGCTCAATCGAAAATATGTTGGGAAATAGATTATTAAAGAAATAATGGCAATAAATGATGGTCATGATTTAAAATTTGCACATAAGGTCAGTGAAAGACACATTTCATTAGAAGGGCCCACTAGAATGAATGTGAAATTGGCCACACAGGTATTTTTGAATACTGTTTCAAAAGCAATCACTTTCCTTGGTGCAAAAGGCCTCCTAAAAATAAATGATTGGAAAGATGTAAGTAGGTAACATTTTCTTCAGAAAAAATTTGATTTTTACATTTTTGTTTTGTTTTGTTTAGGCTTCTGAAATTATTTATTTATTTAATAAATGGTTTGATTTATTTAATACTCAGGATAAATATGACAAGGTGTCAAAGGGTTTTGGTTTAGATTATGAGAATCAAGAACAATTAATTAATAAGATGACAACATTTATTCAAAATATGAGAATTCACGACAAAAAAACACTACTTCCTTTTCAAAAAGGTACATTAATTATACAAATAAGTATGATGTTGAATAAAAATGAATATAAATGTTTGTTAATTTATACTTTATAGGAATAATAATATCGAATACATCACTCTTGAATTTGTTTAATGATCATAAACAAATTGAAGTTTCATATATTCTTACAAGAAAATTAAACCAAGATATTATTGAAAATATGTTTAGTTATCTAAAGGGAATGGCTGGATCAGCAAGTAATAATATTATAGCATTAGATTTTAAATTAAAGTTTATTTAGTCATTATAAGTTTGATGGCTACTTTTTTTTAATGTTAACAGCTCACATTTAAAATTATTTCATTTATGTACATTATTTAGTCTCCGATGATATATTTTGGGGAAACATTCAGATTTCGTTTTTACAAGCAACACATATACAGTTTCTGTATTTAGAAGATAATTTCTTTGAAAACAATGAGTGTTTCACAAGTTAAATAATTAAAGATTCTGATATATTAAATAATGAAGAATGTCACAAAACTAAAGATGCTATATTGTATTCTAAAAATTCTTCAACAAACGCATCAGTTCAGGAAGAAACTTTTAATTTGTTAAAAGATTTTGAACTGTACATTAACCATCATAATAATATTTTTAAATATTTAGCCATTTAGGTACCTTTATATAATTTAATATTTTTTTTAGGTGAATACAGTGGATGCATTTGACAGCATTGAATTGGAATGTGTAGAGTATGTTGCTGGAACCACAATTTTTTATTCATAATGCTAGACGATCGTCTTTTGGATATTGGAAAAAACTTATATTCCTAGTACTTGCTTTACTTTTGCAAAATTGTACAGAGCAACGCATTCCCGTTTCTTTACTATCCATTTTTAAATTTTATAGCACAACCTAATTGTATAGACTATAGGTACTAAAAGAATATTAAATAACTTACATACTTGGTCAGAGGTCAACTAATAAGTCACACGGAAATCGTACAAACAGCAACTAGAGGCCAAGATAACTCAACTCCTAAGGGATGTAAAAGTCAGATCCTAAAGAATGGAAGGCTAAATCGGGTAGTTACTAGTTAGTATGAATTTCAATGTTGGTGACAGGTAGCAATCGCGTCATTTTTTTGTCATGGAGCAAACGAAATGTTATACCTGCACTGTGGCCACACTGATTTGGCCGCGGTGATAATATTCATAGTTTTTGTTTACTCCCGAAAATATACAGGTTGCCCATCTGCATCTGGTAAGGCTAGCAAAACTTAACTTACGCGTTCTGTTTGCGATTCATTTTATTTTTATAATTATTTGATTTGCACAGTTGATTCGCAGCGCTGTTTTCGGTTTTGTACTGTACTGTAGTCTTTGGATTACGTAACGTAATTTACGCTTAGCGGTCGCCGATCTCCGTCGAGTAATAATTGTACCAGCATGCAGCAATCAAACGGTGAGTGCAGTAAATTATTATCATTATTTTGTATACCTAAAATATATTTCAATATATTTTGTAGTTATACGCAGTTGCATTGTATACACACACACACACACACACACACACACACACACACACACACACACACACACACACACACACGCACACAAACACGTGTGTAGACAATGATTTAAATGATGTAAATTCATGACTGAATGATGCAATTATATTTTCTTAAATAACATGTCTAGTAGGACTTCCTTTGATAAAAATATAAATCAATTGTAAAGTAGGTTCCAAAAAAATTAAATATGCATCTATTATTTTTAAAACTGGACAATGAATTTTCCTTTTCACACTGAGAATTTACTAGGGCCAAATTAAGACAGCAAGCATACTGCTATGGACATGTAGAACATTATTTTTATTTTCCACTTTACACTTAGCTTGTTTCCTACAGTACTACCAGGCATGGTACTTGCTTCGAAACAGACTGAGATTACAGATGTCCAACTTTTTGTCTTAGTTTTACATTTTGGCTTAAATAAATCAAGTAGGTAGTTTATAACTTCTTCGTACTATGCATACTTATAATGATGAATAATTTAATAAATAAATAAATTATTATAAATATTATATTGTCAATAATTTAACAATTTTAAAAGCTAACGAGCACAGGCTGCAGAAGCTTCACCCGTTGGACCGCCTATGTTTCCCAGGGATAAATAAACACAAAGTTTTTATTTTAGTTACAACAATTATTTTTTAAATCGTTTATCCTGTGTCATTGGATAGTATTAGTTCTTCAAAAAGATAATTTACTGTTGAAAAAATGTATAGTCACTATATTAAAATATTATGATAAAATTTACAATCTATGAAGGTTTCATATGTGTCTTATGTTTTTATGTATGAAATAAGCTACTTTTATATTTTAAGTTATATTAATTCATTTGAATGATATACATAATTTTGAATATATATAATTGAATTCAAATTAATTAATTCTTTTTGGATTTTGTTTTTAGAGAGATTGTTCTCTTGCACACTTTGCGATGAACTTTTAGGAGAATCTTCTCACTCTACAGAATGTGGACACATATTCCACTTAAATTGTATTAGGAAATGGTATAGGTGAGACATTTTTTAATATTGCTAAATATTTTAATATAAATTTATTGTAAGAAAAAATTTAATTTTTAATGTTATTGTATGTCCAAAGGTTTAAAGCACGCTCATGTCCGACTTGTAAAAGCCATATAGCCCAAGTCATCAAACTTTTTCCAACGGACAGTCAATTATTTACAGTTATAACCACAGAAGAAATGGCCTCGTTACAGTAAATATTTGTATACTTACAAATAATATTGAAAATATTGAACAAAACTTGAACAAATCAAAGTATACTTAGTATATATATTTAGTATATCAACTTGGATATCAATGTTCAGTACTAATCTGATTCATAATAATTTTGATTAAAAATAAAACTCATTTAAAATAGATTTTTTAAATTTTAATTAAGACACTATCAATAGACTTAATTTATAAGCTTTTCAATTCTTAAACTAATTTACAATTTGGTCTTCTACGTTTATTTACTGAAGTCTGGCAGATTAATAAATCGTACAATATTTAAATTAAATATATATAATATACTATATAAATATTTAATGCTTTGTAAGAAATTAAACTTTATAGAAAAATAATTAAAATTTCAATTCTTAATTTGGTTTTCTAATGAACTCATTAAGCAATGAAAATTAAAAATAAAATGTATTAAAAAAATAATAAATCAATAATAATTTATCACAGGAAAAAATCAGCAGGATAAATGAACAATATATATTATATAATAGTTTCTATTCGTATAACTGAAACTCTAAAAACACTTATCAATAACTTATTTGTATTAATTATAATCAAAAATAAAAAATTACAATTAATTAATTTAGAATCTTTGTTTTAGCAAGCAATTAAGTAATGTTAAGATGTCCAATATAATGTACCAGTTCAGAATGAATGATCTCACATCAAAACTTAATACCTCTGAGGATAATTTAAAAGAAAGCCAAATTGCTTTTAATGAGATAAATGCCATATATTCAGATCACCTTAATGGTAGTAATGAGATTAATATAAATCCAAAGAAAGAGTAAGTAATTTTGTTAGTTCATAAAATAATGCAATTTTAAAACTTCTAAATTTTTTTACGTAATTTTAATTATATCTATTTTTACACAGTGCATCTGAAGATTACAAATTTAACGAAGAGAGAAGTAAAAGGATTTTATTGCAAAAAGAGGTATACGAATATCAGGCAAGGAATTCGGCTGAGCTCAAGTATATAAATATTTTTATGTTAATTTAAATATCTGAGGTTAAGTTCTGATTCAGCAATTTTTTATTAATTTCATATTATTTATTATTTAGCAAATTAAAATCTGAAATAGAAAAGTTAAAATCAGAAATAGCGTTTGAACAACCAAGTACATCGTCAAAGGTATATTTAAAGTTTTTATATGTATAATATATTTTATTATAATGAACAATTATAATGTTGTGTGATATATAATGTACATGTTTCGCCTTCAATTTGAATTTCAATTCAAAAACATAATTTATTTACAGTCAAGTGTTAAAATCTAATAAAAATTTATGTAATGTCTCCGACATAGGTATCTATGTATTTCAAATTGAAGGTCATTAAAAAAAAAGAGCAAAAAATTTTGTTTACTTAATATGTTTATTTGAATTAATTTATGAATCCATTTCAGAATACTAGAAGGAAAATAACACTTCCACGTCAAATACAGTCTCCTAAGTTTCAGCGTAAGATATATAATATAAATCTTTTTCTGGATAAAAATAATATTCTACAGTAAAAAACCATAAGATTCATATCAGCTTAATTAAATAAACATAAATTAAATTAACTTTATTATTATTAAAATATTTAGTAAATATTAAGTGGCTTTGTTCTAATATATATATTTTTAGTAAATGTTATTATAAAGTACAATGCCGTGTGTAATGATATCCCAGATAAAATGAATCCCAGCTCATGTGCAGATGTTTTTGTCATTCGGAAATAATTATCTAGGTTTGTTATCAATTTTCATCATATTTCAATTTATCTAATGGGTTGGTATAGTCATCCTTCAATGAAAATGTCATAATAAAGCGCTTCTAGGCTCTACAAATTCCGTTTACCGACAGCACAGCCTGCACCTTCGTTATAACCATTTTTTTAATTTTCATATTAATTGTCCATTACATCAAACATTTTTTCACGCCAAAACAGTTTTTGCTATGCCGCAAGTGTGTAAGACTGAGACAACATATGTGGGTGCGATGTCTTGTAAGCCACTATAATGGATGTGTTAAATCTAAATTAAATTATTTAAAATCAGTGTATACAAAAAACAATTCTGAGCGAAGAAAGTCTGTCAACCTATATTACCAAGTGTATTTTATGATGTTATTGCATATACAGTTTTTATTATTAGTAAGTTCAGTTAATATTTGCCGAAAACATGACATTTGAAAATCGCATTGTGTATATTAAGTATATTAGTTATGCTTAAAAAGTTTAAAGTACCTATAAATAATATTTTTAAATTATAACAAAATAACTAGAATTGTTATTCTTTGTTTAAATAGGCATCTAATTTCGGTCAAATAACTTAAAATATCTAAAACAAAATATTGTGCTTATTTATTTTTTAGATTTTTTGGTTAGAGTATGAACTACTTATTAGAAAGTTTGTTTTACATTTTCAAACCACAGCTAGAAATCTGAACATTTTAAAATTCTTTAACTACAAAATAGTTTGCAAATTTTTGGGATTTTGATAAATTTTATAACATTTTAATTTTAAATGCTTCTAAAAAATGATCCTAAGCTTTAAAAGTGGTGAAAAATTATTTATAAATTTGAACATTTGTCATGGCTATAAACAGCTCAATATGAGACAAAATATTTTTAAAATTTCTGATCAACATTTGGTGAAAATTTAAAGTACCTAGTTACTGTCATTAGTTTTGAGTTAAGCCAAAAAAATATGAGTATAAATCCTCGTCTTACCTTAATATTTTTATATAGTTTCTTAAAAAAATGTATAGCATACCTATTATACTAACGTTTATCTTTTAATACTTGCTAAGTTTTAATTGTGTGTAAAATATATGTCTTAATAGATAATAAAATATAATTTAATACATAGATTAAAGTTAATACCATTATTTATTTTTTTAATTTGCAGCATCCCCTGATGGTTTTCTATCAAATTGTCATTTTTGGATTGTCGATGATCTTAGAAAAGTAGCAGGAGCGACCAATCACTTATATTTTAATGAACATTGTATTCAGGAGCATGGTGGAACCATTGCATATCATTATACAAATATGGTTACACATGTGATTGGTATCTCCCAAAAAAATGTTGAAGTTCTTAGAGTAAAAATAACATATTGCTATCTTATGTAAATACCTATAATAATTATTGACAAATTAATTTTTTCAGGGTTTAAATCAACATAAAAAATGCGTAACTGATTACTGGCTCGGGGATATTATTGGTGCAAAGAAAATAATAAAACCTTGGCTAGCTCATCATTTACCGATACCATACAGGTAAAATATGTTTTGTTTTATTTTTATATGTGAAGTGGAATCTCAATTTAACAAAACTCTATACAATGAAATAATTATTTTTATTGATAATCTCACCTTTAAATTTTATAAGAAGTCAATTCACTCTAAGAAACTTCTAATTGACAAATTTTTTCAACAAATATTCAAGTTTGTTTTATAGAGGTTTGACTGGATATTTACAGATATAGATGTATCACAGTAAATAATTAAGCCAGGTCAATTTGTATTTCTTTAATAATTTAACAAAAATTCAATTTTGGTTGTTTTGCAATCTAGTTTTTACTAACAACTGAAATAAATACAAATTTAGTCTATTACCTATTTCATTATCGTAACTGATTAATTTTTACTTGGGAATAAAAATATAAATAGTCACCCATAAATTAAGTTGTAGATAACTTAGTATAATAATTACTACTTTACACTGTAGCACATAATATTATATTTAATAGGTGTATAATATTGATATATCATTGACCATTGTATACCAAAAACGATTCTGAGCTGATACGGTCTGTCAGTTTGAGATATATTTTTATATTTTATTTACTTAAGTACATATTATTTATAACTTATTGCAATTAGTAATTTATTTTACTCTTAATATTATGGTAGGTTGATAAAATTGATGGCGAAAATATTGCTTTTATTATATTATTAATATTTAATTATACTGTGTTGAAGTTAAGAGGACGTCGCACCCGCATGTTTTGTCTCCGTTTTACAATGTACAACATAGCAAAAACTGTTTTGCGTGGTAAAGAACTAAGAAAGCTACAGTCATAACTAATAAATTAAATTTTCACCACATAAAAAGAAGAACTTTGGCTGTGCAATATTGTTTGTTTTTTTTTGATATCACTTATATGAAAAAAGTTCTTATTGTTTCAAAATCCATTATTCTTTGTGTTTTTCAAACTCCATTAACAAAAAAATAAAAAAACGATATTGCACAGCTTAAGTTCTCTTTTTTATTTAGTGAAAATTTTGTTTCTTAGTTATGACTCTGCAGCCTTCTTGCACAAAACAGTTTTTGCCATGTTATACATTGTAAAACGGAGACAACACATGCGGGTGCAATGTCCTCTTAAGAAACATAATTGACAGCTAACGTAGTATGCGTAGTGGCGTGGCAATACTTCATGGAAAGTGTAAAATAGTTGAAATGGTTTGGGGACAATTGGGTGTTGCCTGGCTGCTGCCCGACGAAAACTGGTTGCCGAAGAATATGTTTCTTAACTTGAACAGAGTATAGAGTTTATAATATAGTGGTTAGTACTTTAATAGCTATTAAATGAATAAAAAGTGACCTATTTAAAGAACCATCCAAATTCAATTTTAACAATTGTATATGATAATTGTTGTCAAAAAAAATAAAATAAAAAAGAGATCACTATTAGGTATTATAAAATCTTAAACCTTTTTTTGCTTTGTGCAGAATTAAAAAAAATAATTATAAATTATTTTTTATTTTTATGTTTCAGTGAAGATAATTTGCCATACCAAAATAAACAAATAGCCATTGCCAATTTTAGCAAAAATGACTATTATAAAGTTAGAGCAATGGTTGAAGTGACTGGTGCTACGGTCAACAATAAAATTTCCCGTAGTACTTACATCGTAATTGCTCTGAAGTAAGAATTTATTATTAATACACTTTATAATCATATTATATAGGTATTAAAAGTATTTTAAGATAAATATAAATTTTGAGATTTATGAGGTACCTATAATAATACGCTAAATCAGGGATGGCAAATAAATGGCAAGCGAAAAATTTTTGATAGCACCCAAAAGAATTTCATAGTTTTATGTATCTATATAAATTAATATACCTTGATAGCAATAACCCATATTAACCAGACATAAAAAAATCTTAAACATGAAGTAAAATTTTTCTAACAATTAATAAAAGTTGATTTTTTTAATAATTAATTTCTATATTATTATGATTAATTTTTCATTTATATTTTTCAAAAATTCTATGCGTTAACAAATATAAATAGTGGCGCATTTTTAACTGTGTCATAAATTGCCATGTTGAACAAATACTATTTGCCATCCCTGTGCTATATGTTAAATGATTGTTTTGAATATTACCTTTTACATAATAGTATTTAAATTAGACATAATATTAGATAGAAAAAAACTTAACAAGTTGATTAAAAAATTTAAGTCATTAAAATTCACTACAGACTTCAAATGGAGGGGTACAATTTAATAAATTTGTTTTTTTGTGTATATAGTTTTTTTTAAATGTTATATTTTAAAAAAAAGGTATAATAATAAGTAGGGCTAGGGACTTCTAGGAGTTTGCATGTTTTTAAATAATCATTAAATACATGGCTAGGTAATATAGAAATTTGTTTCATAGCAATGCGAGTTTATATTTAAAACTTATAGTTGCATATTTTGCATATTTGACTAGTTTTCATTTATAAGTGCATTTTTGAAAATTTTTTTATAATTTGTAGGTGTAAGTTTTATAATTTAATAAAAAAAACATACTTTTCAATACATATCATGGACAGATATTAGTATGATTAATTATTTATAGAAAATAAATATTTTAAAATTAGTGTTTGTTTTCCTCGCTGATCATTCTAATTGTTACTTATTGGTACACCATGTGCGTGATTCACTAAAACATGATGTAAAAGGAAAAAAAATCGGAAAAGAAAATTATCAATAATTTGTTAATATACAAGATTATTATTATAAATTACAATTTATAATTTTTAAAAGATTATCTAGATATTAAAATAAAAAGGTTTTATCCAATAGGTATTATGTTTTTTTTTTGCATATTTTAATAGCATATTTAGTGATTCTCCGGGGCATAAGTGCATGCATAGTTTAAGGTTTTTAAGGGCATGAAGCCCCTAATAATAAGTCTTTTATGCAGTAAAAAACTCTAAATAAAATTAAGCGTCAGGCATTCTAAATATTTTTTGTATTCCCTTCATAGTTAAACATACTGTATAGATACATGAAGATTCTTATTTTACCAGTGAACATTCATTATCTACTTTAAAAAGTATTTAGTTTCTCAGAAAATCCTGCAAGTTATGTACTACAATTCTTATATTTTATATTTCCCATATTTTTTTCACTTATATGATATATAAACATGTTTTTAAGTTTTAGTTATTATTTAATGGTTGTAGGGTGGTACACATGGACTCAGACCTCGTGGCGCATTATGCATGAAAATAAAAATAATAAATGAGTGGATATATTTCATAATACTATCAACAGTTAGGATTTTACAGCATTTGCATATTTCATATGAGATGTTTAAAAAATAGCAGAGTAAGCTAAAAACAGAGCTTATGATAATTTGGTATAAGGTATTTGTTTCTAATTTTTGTTATCTGCTAAATTAGTTTGGTTTTTTTTTGTCGATTTCTACTGCGATTATCAATCGCCGTCTATCAACGAACGAGCGTTGAATGGGTTATTTAGTCAATTCATTTGGATTCTGATCAGAGTGACTAAATTATTTCAAATCTTAAGTAACTACCTATAATAATTTGTAAGTGATTAAATATTATTAATTATTAATATCTTTTTTTGTATATTTTGTTGTTTTTATTGCATATTTTTAGCGCATATTTAGCGATATTTAATGTAATATTATAGAGCATATTTATGCAATTTTAAGTGCTATAAAATCCCAACCCTGACTATGAAGCTCTTGAGTATATTAGAAAAATATAATTATATAAATGGTTCAGTCTTTTGTAGTTGGCCAATTTACACTTTCATTAATACACTGGGGGGAACAAATTTTTCACCAAGAGAATTTGAGTTTGATATGGCTGTTTTAAAAACTTTATACCTACATACGTATATAGCGAGCTGAATTGAATCATGATTTTGGTTGTTACTCATTGCACGTATATCTACATATGATAATTTTTAGTTATTTCAAACAAAATTTTATTTTTTAATAAAAGTCTTTTAGGCGGCCATAAAAAGGCTTTGAGGGCGCTGGTATGAATTAAACTTAGTGTCGAATGAGATTCACAAAAAATTTGATACTCTTGTTGTATGCGTCCACATGTTTTTATATTTAATTAAAATATCAAACCATACATAATTTATGATTATATAACATATACCATATGATTTGACTTATCATGGAAAACCTTCAAATAAGTCACCTTTATCATATTTCTACCATCGTCAAATATGAGTATCAGTTTGAATAAGTCAGATTTCCGTTAAAAATTTATAATAGTTTTTTCCCCCAACAGAATAATTAAATTGAAATTTTTAGTCAACAATAAAAATAATTAAAAATTTTGACTCGGTAGGTGAGTGTATGTCTTTACAATAAAACTGAATTTTACTGTAATATACTAAACCTAAAATATAGATACTATGCGCTACAACGTATGATTGTTTTCACAATCGATAAATTTCTTATGGGTAAAAAGATCATTATAGCAAAATCTGTAACGCCTGTCACTGCTCTAGATATATAGGATAGGTTAGGCTAGAATATAGGTTATAGATTACCTATGTCCCAACGTCCCACATTTATTAGTAAGACTAGGAATTTAGTGCATTTAAAAGTACAAAATATGCATGCACTTATGGGCTTAAAATAAGTTTAGTTAATATTCATCCTTGGGGGGCGACAGTCTTAAAAAAGATTGGGACCACTGTTTTAAATGATTTTCGCAATTAACTATAAATATAAATTGTGTCTTACTATATTATTTAATTAAAATTGTATAATTTTCTACTAAATAATTAAATGTACTTATATATTTTGTTTTTATAGATTAGAAGGTGCAATGATAAACAAAGCTTTAGATTTTAAAATACCAGTGGTTAATGTGAAATGGATGAATGATATACTTCTCGGTGTAAAAATTAGTTTAAAACACTTTGACCGCAAAAAATACCAAAAATATGATTTGCCCAATCCATATCATATTAGTTATAATAAAGTATCACATTTAATGGGTATGCTAAAAATGAATCAGATTTTTTTATATACTCCTATTTACAAATTGTACATTATTTTTTAGTTTTATAAAGATAGTTCTACTCTATATTCAATATCCATAATTCATAACTTTTTGTTTTAAATAGCTAGATAAGAATCAAACATAATGTTAATTCTGAATGTTATACATTTTTTTTTCAGAGGCTTGGGACGAGCGTCCAAAAATTCCTAAATTCAAATTACCATCTAATAAAATCAATAAGTCTCCTATGACAAAAAAAAGAATAGAAACATGTGTTAAACAAGAATTATTACCATCTGGTGTGAATAATGGTGATGGCAATAACACCACTACTTAAACTGTACCACAATTTATGTCTTCTGGGTATCTTGCAAAAAAAGCAATAAAGGTATTTTGAATTTCTTTTTTTTTCATAAATAATATATATTATAATATAATTTGTGGTTAACTTCAAGAGTGTTAAGTCATGAAAATCAATTTTCAGGAGACCAAAAACTAACAACAATCATTACTAAAGAACAGCAATCAATTTTCCATGTGAATTTACAACTGACTACTTGAAAGTAAAATCAAAACTGCATATACTCAGTAAAGACATGGAAAACCATATGGGTAAACTGGAACTTTAGTTATAACAATCAAATTATCGTAAATTGTATAATTACCTATATAATGTAGATACTATTATTATTATTATTATTATTATTATTAATATTATTATTATTAATTCTATGATTATTATTAGTATTTTTATGATTATTATTTTACACTAGTATTTTAGAGAATATGACGTTCTTTTTGTTTAATTAAAATGTTGTGAACGTGGAGTGCACGTCGTCTCTCGTTATTATTATGTCGAAATTTCAAGAATATTGTAATGAAAATAATAGTAATTATTATTATATTTTGATCCATTATTATTGCTATAATAGGTACCTATGTGACCTATGTGTTAGAGACGGATTTGCCCTAGGCAAATTTTATTTTAATCTAAATCAGTTTTATAAATTTGGCAAAAGCTTTTAGCTTTTTCTGATATTTCATTTTGCCATAAGTTTTTAAGTATGTTTAAAAAAGAAAAAGGTTCACAAAAATATTTTTTTTTGAAGCTCATTATTTAACTTATAAATTATTGTTAAATAATATGTATTAATGATTTCTTCCTATGTCGCCCGCATTAGTATTGAATATATCAATTTATCATTATGTATAATGTATGTATTGTGTGTTGACTTGGACGTTTATTGTAATGTATTTTAAAGAAGAAATGTTAATTAAAGTAACAAAAATGTGTCATGTTTAAATATTTAACATTTTTATTTGCCATCCTTCAGAATAATCTCACCCTTCATTACAAAATCTAAAAACCTAGTATTCCTAAAAACGACCGTTTCAAAAGAGCAAATGAGCAGTTTGTTAAATATCTAGAACAGACAAATGAAAATTTTAAACAACAACTAGAGGATCGATCAAAGTTGTTAGAAACATTTTTGAATAAAGACCAAATTATGGCGTTGTTAACCAACAAAATGCATGAATGGTCTAAAGAAACTATTGTCAAATCACTAAAGCTAAGATTCAGTGTTGGTGTGAGTGGGTATAATTACTTACACAAACGTTTCCTATACCTTCATATAGCACATTAAACCGTAAATTGCAACAGTACCCACTACAAACAGGTATTTACAATCACATGAAGGATCCACTCATTCAGAAAGTTCAGTATATGGATGATCTTGATAAATTCTGTGCCCTATCTGTAGATGAAATGATGATTTCCACTCAACAAAAGATTATGATAAAAATTTACACAAATACTTTGGGCATGTAACTTTAGGGAACAATGAAAAAACATTAGGCAATCACATTACAGTAGTTCTTGCTCGTGGAGTTAAATATAACTGGAAGCAGGTTATTGCCTGTGATGTGACTGATAAGACAACAAACCGAGAACACATGAAGACATTAATTACAGATAGTATTTTATTTGTTGAAAGTTGTGGTCTAACTGTTTTATCTGTTACATCAGATATGGGTTCTAATAATAGAGGATTGTGGTCTCTTTTGGGAGTGACAATAAAACCAAATGGTGATCGAGAAAGTACATTTCAGTGTAACAATCATAGTATTTATATAATTCTGGATGTTTGCCACTTGCTCAAGAACTTGAAAAGTGCAATACTTCGCACAGGACTTCATATATCTAAGAAATTGCAAGAATTTGAAAAAATGCCTTCTTCATTTGTGTCAGGAGTTTATATTCGTGATCTTTGGAAAGCAGAAGTATCTGCGGAAAAGCCTTTTTGCTTCCTTCATCATCTTAAAAACGAAGATCTCAATCCCTCGAGTTTTGATAAGATGAATGTAGGAGCTGCAATCTGATTTTTTTCATTGAAAACTGCTGCAGGTTTAGAATTAGCAGTAAAGTTAAAACTGATTCACGAAGAAGCCCTTACTACTGCTTGGTTTATAAGGCAAGTGCATCAGTGATTCCAGTTAATGAATTCAAGAGTAAGAAAAACAAGTATCACCAAACGCAATTAAACGGAAAAGCACAGTTTTTTATATAAAATAATTAACATCTTTGAAGGTATATCATTTGGTAAAAGTTGAAGGCCTCTAAATTGCGGTGTAATTCTATCAACCCTATCTGTAATAGATGTAACAGATTATTTGATAATGTGTGGTTATGATTTTGCACTAACCCGCCGATTCAATCAAGATGCCTTGGAAAATGTATTTTCACAAGTTCGTCGCAGAGGAGGAACAACACCATCTGCTCTTGTGTGTTTAAGAGCTCTAAACATCATAACAATTTCACAATTCGTTTCGGATAAGAAAAAATCTTCATACTGTTCTGACACTGACGTTTTCCTCATTGACTATTTTTTAAAGAAGAAAACCCAAGTGAAAAAAGTTAATTCTAGTGTTCCTGTTATTAATATAAATGCTGAAATTGATCTTTCTATACTTTTAGATACTTATAGTTTAGATAGCTTTAAGAAATTAAATATGCAAGATCAAAATATGTTATTTTTTATTGGAGGAGCTGTTGTAAATAAATTGCTTAAAAAATCATTATGTGAAGAATGTAAAATATTTCTATAAAAAAACTCTTTAAAGGATTCAAAATTAAATTATAATTATTATGTAAAGCAGTTGGATAAAGGTGGCTTGATGTATCCAAATTCATTTGTTTTTCAATTAATTTTAAACTGTGATATCGTCTATAAGACATTTTAAAATTATACTATGCACAATAACTCAAAAATTATAATAGATAAAATATGTAATGATATAAATATATCCTTCCCCTCTTGCTGTAATATTAAAGAATTCATTGTTAATTATTTTTTGACTATTCTATCATTTGCCTTAGTTAGTTTGAGTTGTGCAGTTAAACGTAAAAACACTATGTATGGTACTGCTACTCTAAAGAAAAAGAAAAATTGATTTAAAATTGATTATCCATATTAAATATTGTTATTAGTAATCTATTGTTTTATTTTTTTTCAATTGAATTTTCCTCTTATCTTATTTTATAATATGTTAACATTTTGGTAAACGGAACTACAAAAAAAATAAGACGTATATATATAATATATAAATGATAGGGTTGAAAATAAATTGTATCCTCTTGAAAATTAACAGATTAAAAGATACCAGTCCAAGTGTATTATGTTACTATGTTATATAAAATGTTGTATTTAAATTATATACGACTATATTAATATAAATGTTACAAATTTTAAAATAATTGTCAAGTTATCAATGTTATATACTAGTGGCTTTTAAAATAAAAAAAAAATACAAAAGAAAGTTTAAATATTAAATTTCCATGATACATGTAAGACAGTGTAAAAAATAATTTAAGTAAAATCACAATATAAGTTATATTACGGAGAATATTATACTTGCATGTGTTGTCTCCGTCTTACAAATGTACAACATTGCAAGTTTTAATATTATAGTGAATTTATTTACCTAAAGTCAAACTTAAATGTAAGATTTTTTCTTGTTTAAACATTTTTGTTTTCCAGAGCATTACAAACTGCCAACATGTGGTCTATTTCTGCTATCTTTCTTTGCAATTCCAGGTTTTCTTTAATCAATATCATACATCTTTCAAAACTAAAAGAAGACTCCACTGATAGTGACTATAAGACAATAATTAAAATGAATAAGTTAATAATCACCTGGGTGTATTGTATAATGTAATTTTAAATGTACTTATGCAAAACACTTCTGTTGATAAAAAAATCTTAAAAATCATTGACATAATATATTGTCTATGACAGGGGTCTCCAACCTTTTTTTACGGCGGGCCAAATTTGAGACACGCTTTGGTATCACGGGCCAACATTTTTAGAGGAATATAGTGGTTAAGAAATTGAAGAATAGATAAGATTTATTTAGAAAAATGAATGTTTGTTTATATCCTTTTTTTATTTTATAACGAGTTTTTCTATTATTAGTCAGTGTTAGTACTTAGTTCCTAATTCAATAAATTAAAAACTTAATGAAAATAACATAGTAAATATATTATTTTCAAAACGTTAATTAGCTTGGCTAGCCAATGAAAAAAACTTGGCGGGCCGTAGGTTGGAGACCTCGGGTCTATGATAAAAATTAACTTAAAATTATTGTGTAATGAACATAATGTACCTATCAGCAATAGTTAAATGTCTTATATATTACCTATATTTATTATAAACCTAATAGGTAAGGAAAAAATTGAAAAACTTAGTGAATAAAAAAAATTAATGACGATAAAAAAACATCGAAAATGTAATAAAATATTTCTCGTAAGTTGTTGTTATTGGAAATGAAAAAAAAGTTAAGTGTAAGTCCACAATAATTTTTTATGATCCTTTGAAGTTCAAATTTTGATAAAATTCGTAAAAATTTGAAAATTTGCAAAATACTTTGAGTATAAATTCATAAAAATTTTTATTTTTAATCTCATACATGAAAATTTAATACAAGATACCACATAAGTTTGTATACCTTTATAAATAAGAAAATGTCTACCGGAAAGTCAAATTACAATTTTATGAGAGTTTGAAGTTCAGTTTTTAGAACATTCGATATTCATTCGATTTTTCATCGAGCGATTTTATTATTTTGTAGTAATTCAAAAACCAATAACGATAAATACTAGAAATGTACACAATATTTTTATTTTATCATTAATATACTTTTGGAATATGCAATCAGATTGCTGCAAGCCCGCTCGTGAAAACCTACCATAGCTATACAATTTGACTTCAAATAATGATATTTAAAAAATGGAATAAACGGTGTAATCTTTTAATGGTATTCAACTTACCTATTATCTTTTTTTCCACCGAGAAAATGTCTTGGTTTATTGTATAGCCAGAGTACTCATAATTAGAGCTGTGAGCTTGAAAATTTTCAAAGACTGTAGTTTATCTCGTTTTTTGTTAATTGTACAGAAGTTATGTGAATTCTAATAGAAATTGGCATACCTAATGTACGTATCACAGTAAAGTTCGTGTAATAAAGATTTAATTAATTCTAAATTCTAAATTTATTTATTTTTTAAAGTAATAAAATACAGTTGATATTTTTATTTCATAAGTAAGTATTGGTAAGTATTTTGTATTTAATTTAATTAATTATTAATTTAGTCTATATTATATTTTTAAATCAAAAAATACAATTAATGTTCTATAACTTTAAAAATATTTATTAAAATGAACGATTATTTGGGTACTTAAAGTTAAATTGTATACCTAAATTTGTTTATATAACAATAATAAATAATTAATAATTAACTACTACAAATAATTAAAAAACTAAGAAGCCAAAAATAGTTTTTTTTTTTTTTTTATATTGCTTAAATCGTTTATTTTAAACATTTCAACCCTGATATAAAACAATTATTTTAATCCTCAAATCATAAATAAACTACTTACTTATGATACAGTATTTTTTTTTTAGTCTATATAAATTATAAAAATTTATTACACAATAAAAAAATTACAATTATTTTTATAATAATCTCAATTGGTCTGACTACTCTGACTATTGTATATTACGCTTTAACCAAGGAACTCAACTATGACTTTAAAACCACCTATTAATAACCATAAATCTAGAACGCCCTCCCCCCATAATGCATAAATTAAAAAAAATATGCAAAGGAGAAAATACAGGTATAATAATAATCTAAAAAATAAATTCATATTATACAATAATAATAATAATCTGATGTATCTTACATTTTTCAAATGATTGAATTAAATTAATTAAAATTGAAATGCATACAAATGAAGTGTTTAACTTACATTTAATGAATTCTAGACTTATGCAATCTCAATGAGGCAATATCCTTAAACTAACCTAACCGATATTTTTTGCTTGAAAAATATTAAATTCGTGTGCTCGAAAGACGTGAAGAAGTGGATCGTTCGAAAATCGCTATTTTTTGAATGGCGTAATTTATAGGCAATATAGGTATAACATTGTGCATTGAATATTATTAATTCAATAAATATTCAATATTAATGTAAACACTCTTCAGTCTTCGTCAATAATATAATATTGTACCCTGTCAGTTATCACATCCGTTTATTAGTTTGGAGCCTTGGTAATTATTATTATACATCATAATACTACGTTTACATGCACAATTAAAGTCGGTTTAAAAACTAACACGTATTTTCTTAAATAATTCCTCGTAAATATATATATAGAAAAATGCATGTTTTTTCGGGCTATTAGATATATTATTATATGTATAAGCTTGAAATTAATTTCACGACACAACAAAATAAATATTTGAAGTATGCAATGCATATTCTTTCATACATATTTAGTTATAAGTCAAAAGTTACGAGCATTTTTGCATATTAAAAGAGCACAAATATGATATACGCTATGGTACATTATTATGCGCATGCATTCTTTAATATTTTTAAGAGCAATCCCTACTTTTGAGGGTCCCCAGGCTCAGGCATAATTCACTGAATAATGCGAATAAAAAAGATATATGACAAAAATTTTTTTTCTAAGAACTAACTATTCTGTTTAGTTAAAGGACACTTATTTTAGATTCTAAGCGGAGAGATGAAATTTTGATTTTACAATAATGCGTGTTTTTTGTCTGTATGTGACATGTAGTAGGTGGGTCGAAATGATTTTCAATTTCAGTATCTTTTCTGGTGGGGAAGTGAGTCTAGTTTATGCATTCAGTTGCATTTCATAGTTGAACACTTAAATACTTTAATTTATGAGTACCTACATTATTTGTAAAGAAATAATGTATATTATATGAAATTACCAGTATTCATATTTCAGTTTCAATAGTATTAAACACCTATATGAGGTATGTCATATTGTATTATTATTAACAGTACTACCTATGAACCTATAACATATGTTAAATGTATTGCACTGTGGTTTGATATGCAAAAGAAACACCTGTATCTTTTTTTTTGCAAAGTTTATAGACTATAGATTATGAGTTATGAGTTTATGACTTAAGTCCTAGAAGCAATATTATAATGATATCATAGAACATTTTTTTTTCATTAACAGCCCATAGTATAAAACTAAACAAATTGGTATGCTTAGAATGTAACAGTGTCAACCTAATAACAAACATTTTTTTTACGTGTAATAATTAAATGATTTTTTTTTTTAATTAACAAATATAATAATAATTGTACGTGAATGCAATATTTTAAATAATTTCTAAAAAGATGTTTATTCAAAATCTGTTTAAAGGATGCCAACAATTTATTAAATCTATGTAAATCGATATTTATATCTTCAGTGTGAGCCTTAAAAGCTTGTCTAAAAAAAAAAAATTAAAATTACACTTATTAATTCCCTATTTATTTTTCTATAATTAATTTAATAAATATTAAATACTAATTATTACCCAAATTAATAGTTGTATTAATGTACAACATTGTATGATTAAAATTAATAAAATCATATCGGAGGTTCATAATTTCAACTATAAAGGATCCCGTAGACAAGGAAGTACAACCCACACAAATTTTTTTGAATATTCTTTTAGTAAACCTTCATTCAATTTTTTTTTACCAATTTAAAGAAAATTAAATTCTAATTTTTATAAGTAAAATATGCACTTAAAATTTGATTATATAACAATACTATAAATGTATCCACTTGTATATTAATTTTAAGAGGATGTCACTCCCGCATGTGTTGTCTCCGTCTTACAAATGTACAACATAGCAAAAACTGTTTTGCGCAGGACAACTTTTATCTTTCTGTTTTTGTAGTAGTGGCTCCAAAATTTCTTAATACATTTGGTTTTTTCAGTTGCTTATAAACAGTGATTGGATAGTGCTATTAAAAAAAAGAGCACGCTGTTCCGCAGATAAAGTTTTTTTTATGTGTTGTGAAAATTTGGTAGTTCTACAACAAATATAGTGCAAGAAAAGTTGTCCCGCGCAAAACAGTTATTGCTATATTGTACTTTTGTAAGACGGAGACAACACATGCGGGTGTGACATCCTCTTAAGTCTTTGGTAAATGTTATAATTCCTTTTTCTCTTTACACTGTACCTATATATGGATACGATTAACTAATCATTTATAATATGCAACTCTCTAGACCCAACATAAGCTCTGCTTAAAGAAAGTAGATATAACAATAAACGTTTCTTCCAATATATATACAAAAACAAATCAAGTACATTAATTTCTTATTTTCTATATTATTTACTTTGAATTCAATCACATAAAAAAAAAATTACATATTAAGAATGGATATGTGCTTAATTAAGTCATAGAATACAATCTTATATCTATACTAAGTCTAGCAAATTTGCTAGGAGCTTTATCAATTACTAACTATATTATATATATACATATATCACTATGACACGTGTATTACAATCAATAATGATTGAAGATAATTGGAAGAAGTTTATTATCTCAAATTGTATGTTGATAGTAAGTAAATATAAAAAACATTTGTAATTTTTATAGAGGTAGGTATAGTAATAGAATCTACCATTATACCTACATATTTTATCTAGTAGGTATATTTATTTTATAGTTAAAATTATTAATTATCACTTAATGATTTTTATGGAGTGTGTACTATAGTTTAGGTACTATGTTAATATAATAAATTATACCAATATTGAAAACCAATATACAAAGTATTTAATAAATTAAAGGGGGCTTCAAAAATGCATGTTTCTTTTTTGTTAAACGATAATTTACAACTGAAGCTGATTACACACCTAGCGTTTTTGATGCAGAATTTGAGCGCTCAAAATTAAACATCTATCTACATATGATCATGTTCACACCAGGGAAAAACGCATTAAAACACGCTGGTTAAATATTGAGCGTTTTGAACGCTACATCAAAAATGCTAAGGGTATAACCGCCTTAATACAACAACAAGGCTGATTGCCGAAAGTGGATATAAGAAGTTGTGTACAAAAATTGTATATGTTCCTTAGAATGCAGTAGTGTGGAGCCCCCTCCCCCCTTAAGCAAATAGAAAATAAACTACTCAAAAGTATTTGTTAGTTAGGACTTGTGGATGATGATGGAATTGCTATGGTATATGGACATGTTGTAGCAAGCATTGTCGGAGGTAATCCTAACATTTCATTGGTTTCTTTTAATTTTCTTTGGTCTCTAATTTTTAACATTTCTTCTTTAAGTTTATTTAGTATAGCAAAATTTGGTTGATTTACAGCAGCTTTACTCTGGAGCTGAGTGATTTCTTGCTCTTCTTGTTTTTTTTCTTTAGCATTCTTAATGCTTCGGTTACCGTAAAGCCGTAACAACGAACCCCAATTATCAATATGTGGATGTAACAAACCCAGTATTATTTGAGAAGCTTTTTGTTTGCCAATCTTTTTATTTTTACAAGGAATAGAAACTGTGTGTTTACCAACAGTCATTGTGCATTGATTTAACATCCTACGATGATTGTTCAATTTATATTCAATACCTATTTCACATTCACCAAAGTTTCTCTGCAAACACACTAATAACATAGTATGCGGATTAGGTTCTGAGGTTTTAGCACAGAATTCAGTAACTCTGGGGTCGGTGACTTTAATTTGATCAAATATTACTGGATCACGTTGGTTGTTGATATTTGAATCTAATTTATTTTTCATTTCAGGTATGAGTATATCTAAAGTGGCTTGGGCTGCATTAAGTTTCGCTTGTTTCTTACTAATACCCAAACCAACACCATATTGAACATCATTAAGCACAACAGTTGCAGAATAAGGTGTTTCTGTACTTTCAAGTTCTTTAAACTGATACAAAGGTTGGGTTTTCAATGCTTGTTGTAAATATTCATGTAATATGCTCACATAACTTTTACCATTTGGATTCATTATCCATTCTCGGCGACGATAATATCGTTGATTGTGGTCCTCAGTTTGAAGTGGAAATGATATCAATTTAGTACTATCTGGAAGCGAAGCTCTTTCCTTGGTTTTTTTTAGTGTAGCTCTAGAAATTTCTGTTTTTATATTTTGTTCTTTCGGTGTTTTATTTGGAGATTTAACTTCTTCAGCCTTGAACCTGTAAAAAATAAGTATTAATAAAATGCATTATATAAAAATAAAATTATATTATAAATATTATATAATTATAAAAGAATTAATTTACTTAAATAGTGATTGACAATATTCCCGTAATTCCTCATGTGTTAAAGATTCTTTAATAATATTTTCTTGTGCAGTCTCCACTTTAATATTTGGTATAATCATATCTCCAAGTTTACTAGCATGAAAATCGGGTTCATTTTTTATAATTTCTTTGTTCTCAAGACCTTTTTTATATTGTAAACAACTAATTGCTGACAATGGTGCTAGATGTGATTTAGGATCTCCTGGTCCCAAAAAGTAAGGTCTTGATAATGTTACAACTCTACTTTTCTTGTGTAAATAAACCGGCATGCCACTTTTATGAATTGCTTCAATCCAATTTTCAGGCAAAATATCAAAATGATTTGTACACACTTCCTCCAACACAGTTTTTTCATTCTCTTCGTAGTCATCTGGAGTAACAACTTTCTTATTATGTTCATTATGAGTTTTGTTTTTGTCTCTATATGATTTGTCTAGTAAATCATATAGTTCATCCTTATCTATACCTATGGGTTTATAAGTTTTAGTCTTTCTTTCTTCATCATTATTATAATCATTGACACCAACAATAACATCTTTGACAGATTCACTATCAGTTTCATCTGTCTTCGAATTTGTTTCATTTGTTACGTACTTTTCTAATTTAAATTCATCATCTGAAATAGGCATATAATCTTCACTTTCACTATCTGTGTTGTCATCTGGAGTAACAATTTTCTTATTAGGTTCATTGTGAGGTTTGTTTTTGTCTCTATATGATTTGTCTAGTAAATCATATACTTCATCCTTATCTATACCTATGGATTTATAAGTTTTAGTCTTTCTTTCTTCATCATTATTATAATAATTGACACCAACACTAACATCTTTGACAGATTCACCATCAGTATCGTCTGTCTTAGAATTTGTTTCATTTGTTACATACTTTTCTAATTCAAATTCACCATCTGAAATAGGTATATTATCTTCACTTTCACTATCTGTGTTGTCATCTGGAGTAACAACTTTCTTATTATGTTCATTGTGAGGTTTGTTTTTGTCTCTATATGATTTGTCTAGTAAATCATATAGTTCATCATCATCTATTATACTTATGGGTTTATAAGTTTTAGGCATTCTTTCTTCATCATTATTATAATCATTGACACCAACACTAACATTTTTGACAGATTCACCATCAGTTTCGTCTGTCTTAGAATTTGTTTCATTTGTTACATACTTTTCTAATTCAAATTCACCATCTGAAATAGGTATATTATCTTCACTTTCACTATCTGTGTTGTCATCTGGAGTAACAACTTTCTTATTATGTTCATTGTGAGGTTTGTTTTTGTCTCTATATGATTTGTCTAGTAAATCATATAGTTCATCATCATCTATTATACTTATGGGTTTATAAGTTTTAGGCATTCTTTCTTCATCATTATTATAATCATTGACACCAACACTAACATCTTTGACAGATTCACCATCAGTTTCGTCTGTCTTAGAATTTGTTTCATTTGTTACATATTTTTCTAATTCAAATTCACCATCTGAAATAGGTACATAATCTTCACTTTCACTATCTTCATAGTTATTAACGTTATAATCATCATCGTCAGATACTCCAGAAGACACATTCTGATTATTCTCCAAATATTGATTTTTGTGATCAAAATAATTGTCCATTTCAATGTCATCATTATTTTGACTACCTTCATTAGTCGAAATATCTCTATCAAATGATTGTCCATTTATATCTGATATTTTAGTTTTTTTTCTAGGAAAATTATTTAAACTTTCATCAGAATCGGAGTAAACTTGACGATCTGAAGGTAGCATATTCAAAATTTTAATCTGAAACAAAAATTAACAAAATTCATTTAATTATTTTTTGCAACATTTACTTTTTTTATAGTACAATGTATCCTTTAAAATAAGGAGAAATTCTTATTTTGTGGTAAATTTTTAGGTAAGAACATGTTTTTTATTGCCTAAATGTTCTTGTCTATAAATAGAATAAAATCAAATATTGAATATTTAAAGGGTGGTATAATTTTTTTTTGGGGGGGGGATTAGCCCTTTCAGGGGCAGACATGTAAAGACTTGTGGGGGACTATTATTCAAACTGGGATGGGGCTAAGCCCCCTAATTACGCCTATGACTAAGGCAAACAATGATTTCAATATTTTACTAAAACAATTGACTTTAAATATCTAAATATGTTAATTAGAATTGAAGATTGGAATACCCTACTAACTCAAAATGTTGATAGCTCAGTGGATATTTTTAATAATAAAATCAATGATTTAATTTGAGCATCTACTAATTATTACTCACATATTAAATGAAGGAACAATAATAAAAAATGCTAGCTAAAACCCTGGATTTCTTTGGGTCTTACTATGTCTATTAGAGTTAGAGAAAAAAAGTATAATAGAATGAAGCGTCAACATTTTATGCTCATTATAAAAAATGTTATATTATTTATAGAAGTATACTTAATAACTTCATTAAAATTGTTAGAGACGCATACATTAAAAGACAATTTGAATTAGCTGGCAATAATACTAAAAAAGTATGGAATCTTAAAATAGCTTTTAAAACTTATATTAATAAACAAACTATCATTAATGAAATCAAAAATGGGTCAAGTAGGATTATCTATAACTTATAAGAAGTCGCTTTTTTATTCATTTTTTTGTTAATGTTAGAAGTAATATAGCTTCAAATATTAGTGATGATGGTTTTATATACAAACAATTTAAGGACCTAAATTATAACTGTCACATTTAAAATTTGGCCCTATTGAAATAAGTAGTATGATTATGAAATGTAAAGATAATTCATCTTGATCTTATTATGAAGGTTTGTTGACTAATACTATAATGAAAAATACATCAACTAATTTATCTTTACCCATGTCCATTATTTTCAATAAACGATTTTTAACTGGTGAATTTTCTTCTAGCTTTAAAAATTCAATAGTTAATTCCATTTTATAAGACTGATGATATAAGAAGTCTTAATAATTATAGACCAATCACTCTATATTGACTATCACTAAGCTTCTCAATAATTAATGTATTAAAATCAGACTTTTTAACTTTCTAAATGAACATACATTTTTTAATGAAAACCAATTTGGTTTTAGGAATTATTTATCTTCAGATGATGCATGATATTGTGCTATTAAATTTATATATGATAATCTTGATTTAAAAAAAAAACATGTTGTTGGTATATTTTTAGACTTGTAAAAAGCTTCTGATTTTGTGGATCATAACTTATTGTTAAAAAAAACTTGAATACTGTGGAATAAGAGGAATTCCATTAAAACTATTAGAATCATTTATTAGTAAAAGAAACAAAAAAGGTAAAATTAATGATGTTTATAGTGATGACCAATTAATTAATTATTCTGTACCTCAAGGGACTGTTCTTGGACGACTACTTTGTATAATATATATTAATGGTTTACTTAACCAACATTTAGGAGATAAAGTATTGTGTTTTGTTGATGACTTGGTTTTTCTTGGTAGTAACTCTTGCCCACATTAAATACAACGTGAAGCTAATAAAGGTAATAGTTAAATTAAAAATTGGCTGGCCAATAATTCTTTACAACTTAATTTTACTAAATCCAACTTTATAAATTTTAGAATGAATGATAATAACAATAATTTAAAATTTGATAAATTAATTGTACACACTGTATCATGTAAAAGAGAAGTAAATAATTGTGTCTGACCTTTAATTAATAAAATATCCTATGTAAAATATCTAGGTATACATTTTGATGAACTCTTAAAATGGAATGTTCACATAGATAAGTTAATAAAGTTGGTTGAAAAATTCTTTTACATATTTAAATGTTAGAGAAATACCTTAACTGTTAATGTTTAAACAACAATAGTATATAAATCTCTATTTCAATCAATAGTGTCCTATGGTATAGCATTTTGGGGTAACGCTTTTGATACTCATATTAAAAAATTACATGCAACATTAAATTTTCTTGTAAAATATATATTCAATAAGCCAAGACTCTTTCCAACAACTTTTTTTTATAATGAATGTAAAATCTTAAATATTAAGTCTCTTTATATAATGCGTGTTTTCGCTGTTGTTTTTAAATATATTAACACAATTAATACTCTACTCATAATTATAACACACAATTTGTTAAAGATATTAATATAACTCTACCTAAATTAAGAACTGCTTTTTGGCAATCAGGACCATATTTTGTGTTCACTCATTTTTGTACTAAACATAAAATTTGTATTCATGATTTTACTAATTTAAAAAAATTAAAAAGAAAACTTATGTGTCTGGATTTAAATACCTAAGATTTATATAAAAAAAAAATTATCTTGTATTTTTGATAATTTATTTATTTTTTTTAAATTGATTCTAATATTTATATTTTATTTTGAATAATTATAAAGTAATTTTGCTATTTTTATGTTATATTCTTGATATGTTTATTTAATATTGTAATTGCTTTTGCTTTAGATGTGATCCAACAAAAATGTGTTATTTAGTAATACATCTTATAAGTATTGCTTGTTGGAGAATTAATAAATTATTATTATTATTAAATACTAATAAAAATAAAATCTAATATTGAATATTTCAAGTAAAAATATCTGAAAAAAAGCAGGGACGGAAACAAAAAAAAAAAAAAATGGCGGTTTTGGTTAAGGTTTTTTATACTAATGGTTTTGGTCTTTAGTTAACCGCTCGTATACAGGTTTAAAAAAAAAAGTTAAGTATTTTTTATACACTGACGCAGTTCAAATTCAAATCACGATAATATGGTATCACAAATCATAATACCAAACATAATTAAGCTCAATATCAGATGCAAGCAATAAACTTAAAATACATTTTGAGTAATATTAAGGTAACTTTGTTATTTATTTATTTAACACAATAGTTACTACATTAGTTATTTTATAAGTCCCTTGTTAAATAATGAGTTACATTCTTATAAATTCTGTTAAAAAATAGCTAATTACCATAAAAAGCTAACCTAATATTATAGGCATCAATAATTGACTATCTTGTCACATACACACTCCAAAGTCTGGCACCAGAGGCAAATATTGAGTAGCTTTATAATGGCAAGAAAGAAATACCAATCATAATATGGTTAGTTATTAGTTTTTATATTTTATTGACCTATCTAGTTTAAAGGTTAAATCATTTTTTTTTTAATTGCCCGAATCAATCTCTGTTTTTCAATATTTTAGTCTCAAACTTTATAATATGTCTAAAAAAATACAAGATAAAAAACATTTTTTTACAAAATTATTAATACAACTATTTGAAATAAAATACAAAATCAGAGATCGATGCGAGCTGTAGGAAGTCTTCTTTTTTCAGATAAAAAAATCAAAATCCAACAATTCTACAAAGCTTAAGAGTTATTCTTGTAAAGTCATTTTTTCCGATATAATACAACCTATCAACCCAAATATAGAGTACTTATTTATGAATTTAAGGCAACAATAGAAATATGCAATGTATATTGTGATTTTATAAGATAAAATTTATGTGTTAAATGTCATATGACAAAAAATAATAATTAATAATATAGATAATGCAGTATACAGAATTAAAGATTTTTAGATTCCTAGGTAATAGGTATACGTGCGTATTTGCACTATTTTTACTGGATGTACGCTAATTCGCCAAATGGTAAATGGGTATACACCGTCTACCCGTATCAGGTCAGAGTGATAAGCACTTCAGCACTTGTACAAAAAATCACTTGTATATTATGCTGGTATACTTTGTAGTATAAAATAATATATTAAATTAATGAATCAACGTGGATTGATATTATTATTAATATTATATTTATAATTGTTCGGAGGACTGCACCCAACTCATCAAGTCGTACCATAGGCATATAAATAAATGGACTGTTTTAATCCCGTATACCGGGTTGCATGAACAGTCATTAAACATTTATTGAATAAATAGTGAGCTAATGGTCCCTTAAACATGATTAAGTGGCCTATGATTGGTCTATTAAATTGTATTGAATCAATAAATTAATTAATGACTCATGCAACCCTGCAGTAGTGTCGTACACACGTTTAATAGTGAAGGGAATTTTCATTAATTTTGTTATAGACGTCGTTACATAATTCATTCGGTACACCAGTGACTGGTGTCTGGTACAGTTACAATAATGAAACGATTCCAAAAAACTATAAAATTTTACGTTGCGTATAAATGTATATTTAAACTTGTTCACAATATATGCCGAAACATTGTTTTTCTTTGTATTTGGCATCATTACGTTATGTATTATTTTTCAACTGATTGTTTTATGATCGCCGAATCTAAGACTTTCAGGGGGCCCCACCCTGCTTTTTGACCACTGATTCAATGGATGTTTCCCCCCTAATAAATTACCTTAATAGCAATATAAATAGGTATATCATAAAATATACTTAGTAATATAGGCCGACAAACAGTTTTCACTTAGTATCGTTTTTTGTATATAACAATATAATATCTAGGGATGGACAAGTTAACTATTTCTTTTTTAACTTGTTAAATGAAGTTGATATAGAAAAATATAAGTTATGTTTAATATTAAAAGTTACTTTTCTTTTTTTTTTTTTTAAATTAATTTTTACATCTGTGGTTTTAGGAAAAAAAAACTTAACGTGACAATAAAAATAAATTAACTTATAAGTTAGGTACTTCAACATGGAAAATATTTATAACATTATTGAAACTCAGTTAAAAGTAATTTAATTTTTTAACTCATTAGTGCCCAGCCTTGATAATATCATTGAATTCAAATTTGACACATCCATTAATATGATCCACTAGACACTCACTGTAGAGCAGAGTGGTACCTACTTGGCAACCTTTTTCTTGTTGATTTTACATAAATTGACTATAGTTAATTCTAAAATTTTCCAAAAATTGGTTTAACTAGATATCCCAAAAAAATATAACATAATATGTTATAAATCCTCTACTCAATTATTACTCAATAATCATATAATATATTATTGATCATCGTTGGCTTTACAATTTTTTTTTTCGATTTTAAAATACCTTGGTAGCTTTTGTAGAAAAATTGTTTCAACAAACTTATCGATTTACCAAAATATTTTATCGTAATTATATTATTATTAGGTAGGTATATTATTAATATTTCTAATTCTATTATTCTTACAAGATACAACACATCAACAACAATAACTACTGCTGCCTGCTATACATACATAATATATCATTTCAATTTTTTTTTTCAGGTGTGCGAGATTTTAGGCAGTCCAATTTCAACATTTCACCAGGTGGTTTCAAAAAAAAAAAAAAAATGTATAATATAAATTATGTATGTTAATATTATCGGCTTTCCATTTATTATCTTACTTAAAATTACTCATATCAACCATAATATACTTTTCAAATAGCTAGAAATTCAATGTATTAAGCAACTAAAGCAACAAACTGATGTTATTTCACCACTATTTAGAGAAAAAAAAAGGCAAATACGGTATAAAGGAATTCACTTTAATTCCTAAATTAAAACAATTCATACAAAATATAATATTATTAATTATTTTAAAATATAAATTAGTGGATATCTACTGGTACTACAGTGTGCAAATGTGTTTACTGTCTCTTCTAAATTGGATTATTCCTTCTCTGTAGTTATAACCATCAGATAATTTAATCTATCATCACCTACAGTGGTTTGTATATACAAATAGATTTTGACTTGTTTCAGAGATGAAAAAAGTACCTAATAATCAAATATTTTTTTGAGTATTTGAAATATTTCTCAATTACTTAAAACTATGAAAATTATTTTTAAGCAAAGCATATGATATTGATTTGAAAATATATAGGTATCTTTTTGTTTAAGCTTTAATTCGAATTTTAGAGTGAACTGGATGGTTGATTATTGACGTTTAAAGTTACTAAATCTATTAAAATTGATTAAGATGATGTTAGCACACTAATTTGTTTTCTCTCTCTAACCCACGTTATGTTCACAATAATGGTTATAATCATTATTGTGAACGCAAAATTTGCTATGCTGCGAATGGGTCGGAGAGAAAACAAAATACTGATGTTGCAATACCTAGCTGCAAGGTATAGGACCACAGACATGTATATTTATACAGTATTGCGCATGGTGTTCGTGTTATAGTATATTAAAAACAATATTGGATAACGTAAAAATTATTTGAATACATAGATTTACACTTACCGAGCTGTTATTATAGAATTGTATGGATTATGGAAGCCTCAAACAGCACACTTGGTAGCCACACTTATTACTTAAAATTTATAAACTTAAAAAGTTAAAACATAAAGACAATATTATTGCTAAGAGTACCTATTGATTATTGACTCTTGTTGACTTAGAAATACTTTCTCAAGAGGAGAGGACCGACATGATATTATTGTCGTTTATCAATATATAATATATTGTCGGAGGTCCGACATCAGTGTGAAGTTATATTCGTTATACTACCACATTTTACCGTTTCACCTGCTGCAGTCGTGAAGGTGACAAGCCGTGGAAAGACAAGGTTGAAGGTGGTGGTGTTTATGTGGTGCCACATCCCCAACGATTAACTCCACGTCACAATGTAGAGAAGATAAGGTGTAACCACTTCCCTATCACACAATACAAAAAAAAACGGATGCCAAAACAAACGGCAACTCGTGAGTTTAGAAATCTCTAAACAGAGTGCGCCACCATTCGCCCGAGGGCATAAGCATTCTGAGGTCTGTTTCGGCACCTGTGTTCAACTACGCACTCTCATTGGTCGATTTTTAATTCCCGCCAAGTTTAAATATCGCATAATATACAAATTGTTATATCGAATTTAAATTATGTTTAGGCGCGTTATTATAATTAATCTACGCATGCGTATTTATTATCAAATGGGTTTCTAATTTAGGTTCACAGTTGAAGTATAATAAAAATATTCTATAAATACTGTAATATTTCTGTAATATTGTAATGATTAATTAAGAATAATCATTACAATAGACAGTGCAATTAATAGTACATACCGCCTATGGATTATAATTTTATTTTGAATTAATTGTATAGTGTTATATTATAGTGTCTTACTCCATCAATAAAATGTATAAACTGATTGAATTTGAACGTAATGTTTATCGCTCAAATTTGTTCTCTGAGCTAGACATTTTTAGATGGATTCATGAGTATAGCAATGAAACCAATACAAGTTGGTGTATGCATAAAATCAGCATTTAATGAATGTTCAAAATGTGTGTGTTGGTAAGTTAACTTTGTATTTACTAAACAGTAAATTAATAATGACCAACGACCTACGCAATAATTATGTACGTCTAAGCATTGATGTATCTATAAGACTATAACTGAATTCATGTATCTTCATTTTAATGTTCAAAGCAAAAATAAATATTTATAACAGCTGCTGTTGAATATTATTTGTAGATTATTTTTAAAACTTAGCTTTACGTCAAATGGTTTAATATTTAAATATCCATGTACCTTAACTATTGGTGATAAAAATGCCTACATATTGCGAAATCTCTAACTCTTTAAATCAAATATATTATTACTTATTAGGTAGGTACATAATGTGTATTATGTTTATAGAACTTTTTTTTAAGTACAATAATATGAAGATACTTGTCAGTTGTTATTGCCACAGATGAGATACGAAATTATGAAATATTATAATTCATATAATCTGTGTTATTATCCTATAGTATAATAACAATATATTTTAGCTGGTTAAAATACTATTGGAAAAGTGTAATACATTCTTATAATCTATTATAGGCAACTCTTTTTATCATTTTAAATTCTGAGCAGAGCAATGATGTATTAATTTTACAATCTAGTTTTTTTTTGTTTTGGTTTTTTGTTGTAATTCAAAAAAAATATTTACGTTGAATTATAACTTTTACATATAATTTCTATACATTTTACTATACGTAATGACATTTTCAAAATATTTGAATCATTGATATAAACCTATTCATACCATAAACCCATTTACACTTTTAAGGCAATACTACTTTACTGTAGAACTTAAGTGGTATTTCCTTTTAAAATTAATAACAATAATATAAAATGCTATGTAGGTATATACACTATAATAACTAACTATTAATAAAATAATAAATGTAATATTTTCTGCAAAAATTACATTAACCAACGTAATAATAGGTACTTTAATGGCTATATCAAAGAATATTTCATTAAATATACTTGATATAAGTCTCAGCTTATAATTGTTTTTTGTATAGAGGTAGGTACAATGATAAATAATTGAATTCAAATTTAACACAATTATTATAGTGACCCACTCCACATGTACTGTACCCACCAATCAGAACCTAGGGGAGAGAGTTGACCAGTGGCGGCGCCAGGGGTGGGCCAGGGTGGGCCCGGGCCCACCTTAAAAAGTCTCGGGCCCCCCCTGTGGCCCACCCAAAAAATTAAATTTAATCATATTAGAATACTAAAAAATATCTCACGAATAAATCATGATTTAGTAAAATATGAAAGTATTAAGTCATAATAAATGGCGTGAACAACATTTTGAATGGGTTGAAAACTTGAAAACTATGCACTATGCTTGAAAGCCTCATAGATAACGTGTATTTTCCAGCGGCTGAATACGAAAATAATAAATTATACTTATTAGTTATTGTTAAATATTAATCTATGTTATTAATAATTTTGTTGAAAATTCCATGAACTACGCCAACTGTGGGCTTAGAATGCTTAGATTATTAACCAACTATGATAAAGAAAATACAAGGGAAAACATTCTATTTTTAGATACTTTTGAAATATTGCATTGTCTTGTGAGTTGTAACTTGTAAGAATCAGTAACAGTTTTCTCGACGGCGATGCGCGAGGTACTGTTATCTACAATTTACTGTATATTTTTAATTTTGTAAAACCGTTTATTCGTGTATGTAGTTTATACTATTCTATGTTTTCCATTTTGTGGTCATTTGACAGTTGATTTTGTTCTTGATTGTTACTAAACTGTTGTTTAAGGTATTTTACTACTACGATTTTTCGGTATTTTACAAAGTAGTCAAACAATTCAGCTACGACTTTTTATTACTTATTCATTGTTATTTATAATTAACATTTATTAAATCAATATTTAATTAATTAATTATTTAAACGTTTTTACTCGTCGTCATGTCAGAAAGCAATATCGAAAATGAGACTATCAAAACAAAAAACGTCAGATCTATAAAATCTTTTTTTTTTGCGCCTAAAAAGATAAAATTGGAAGTAAACAAAGCATCTAATTTTGATTCTCCTTCTGATGGTAAGTTTTTTAAAATAAATATTATGAGAATTAATAATTAATATTAAATCAAACCTAATGACCATTTTAGCAATAAATTCGAAAACTACAAATGTAAATAAAAATATTCATCATTCGACTGTAATGACGATTGAACATGATACAACTAATGCAGAGTTTTCAAAATCATTTAAAAAGTGAGTTGACAATTTTTTTCCAAATGATTTTTGGTATAATATATTATGTTATTATTTATAACTAAGGCTGTGAATTTAATGCACTATAAATCTTAAAAATTCATTAAAAATATCAAAAAAAAAAAAAAAAATGCAATATAAAATGCCAAAAATGATAGAATATTATACATTAGTACATTATATTTTACATGCATAAAAATGTGTTTATTTAATAATAAAAATATTAATTGAATTTAAATTTTGTATAATGCTATTCACCTTAAACATTTTTCAAATAAAATAAACCGTACTATAGTTTATAACATACCATTTAATTTGAACTTGTTTAGTAATACAAATGAACAACCTAATCAAGAACTTGAAAAATCAAATTATTCATCTTCATCTAGTACCTGTAGTAGTGTTGACTTATGCAGGTAAATTAATCATACCTTTAATAATTATTAATTAATACCTAATGTTTAATAGCTTACTTAGGAATTTATATTGAATAATTTTTTTTTTCAATCTAGTTCAAGCTATGAAAGTGCTGATGAAATTGATGAATCTATTTTTACAAACTGTGAACCAGAATTAGAGTACATAGTCAAGCCTCAAAGCCTTCGTACAGTTCCTGGTCCTTATGATATTTCACAAACCATCGATGAAGAGCCATATCAACCAAATTTAAAGAACTATCCTAAGACTACCTATGGTACTGGCCGGACAAAGAGGACCAGAAGTTTTCAATTTTGTTGGTATGAGCAATTTAAGTGGATAGAATATAGTCAAAGTGAAAATGCTGTATATTGTTTTCCTTGTAGGTTTTTTTCACTTAAACAAAAGAACGATAGTGATAGTATGTTTATAAGTACAGGTTACACTAATTGGAAAAATGCAATGTCTAGTAGGGGTTTTTTGAGACATGATAATAGTGATGAACATAAAAACTGTACTATTTCATGGGTAGAATTTAAAAAAAACAAATTAAACAAGACTTCAGTGTTATCAAAATTAAATAATCATCATGCTAGTATTGTAATTGAAAATAAAAAATATATGGAAGCAATAATAATTTCTTTAAGAATGTTAGCTATTCAGGGTATTGCCTTCCGTGGACATCTTGAAAATGAATCTAGTATAAATCAAGGAAATTTCTTAGAGTTGATGAAAGTTATTTCTCTTTTTGATAATGTTGTTAAAAAGAAAATTAATGGCCCAAAAAATGCTAGGTATCTTCATCATTCAATACAGAAAGAATTAATTCACATCATGGCTAGTATGATAATAAATAAAATATCTTCTGAACTAGACAAATCTATGTATTTTGCAATAATGATAGATGAAACTAAGGATATTACAAAAACTGAACAATTATCAGTTGTCGTTAGATATTATTATAACAATGAAATTAAAGAGCGATTTTTAGGGTTTACTCCACTAAAAAATTTAGATGCGAACACATTATTTAATCATATTCAAGTAAAATTAAATAAATGTAAGATTGATATAAATAAATGTGTTGCACAGACATATGATGGAGCTAATGTTATGAGAGGCTCAATTAATGGAGTTCAAGCTTTATTTAAAAATAAAGTTCCTCATGCTGTTTATATTCATTGCCACAATCATCGTCTTAATTTAGTTCTTGTAGATGTAGCAAAAAATGTTGATGAAGTAAATTTTTTCTTTAATTTTTTACAAGATTTATATAATTTTATATCTGGATCTTCAATTCATTCTAAGTTCATTGAGCTTCAAAAACAAATTTTAAAAATTCCAAAACCAATTGAACTTAAAAGATTATGCCTTACTCGTTGGTCATCTCAAATTCATACATGTCGAGCTGTTAAAGCTACTTTGGAAGTTATACTGTTGTTATTATATAAGATTTCAAATGAAAAAAGTATGCGTTCCTCAGAAGCTACTGGTTTACTTAAGAACATAGATTTTAAATTTATATATTTATTACTTTTTTTTAATGATTTACTTTCCCAAATTAACTTGTTGACCAAATATTTACAAGATAAAAATGCTGATATGGCCAAAGCAATTATATTAATGAATTCTCTTAAAGAACATTTTTGTGAAATAAGAAATGATCTAAGTTATCATTCAAAATTATATAGTGAATCCAAATTAATGGCAAATAAATTAAATATAAAACACCCTTCTGCACAAAATAAAGAAAAAAACAGAGTTAAAAAATTACCCAAACATTTGCAACAATTTATAGTTGAAGGTAGTTCATTGGAAAGTTCAGTATTAGGTTCAGAAACTGATTTTCGAAAAAACCTTTATTTAATTATTATAGATAAAATCAATGCTGAACTAAGTAAAAGATTTTCTAATAATGAAGATTTATTGATAGGAATTAGTGTATTGGACCCAAGAAATAGTAATTTTTTGGATAAAAATCTTATTCATCCATTTGCTTTATCTTATATGTGCGATATTGATTCTTTAGATTCTGAATTAAACATTATTAGAAAATCAATAAAACAATTTGAATTAAAATACCATTCTATAAAAACTATTTTTCAATTTCATAAATTTTTATTGGATTATCAATTAGCATTTTTTGAATTATATAAGTTATGTACTATTGCAATTACAATACCTGTGTCTTCAGCAGCATGTGAAAGAACTTTTTCATGTATAAAAAGAATTAAATCATATTTGAGAAATTCTATGCTTCATGACAATCTATCTAGCTTAAGTATAATTGCTATAGAAAAGTCTGAAGCAAAATCATTAAATATTGAGGATATAATCAATATTTTTGCTGAAAGTCATAATAATAGAAGAATTTTATTAAAATAAATTATTTATATTATTATGTATTTTATTGCGGTTTTTCTTAACTTACCTACATGTGTTATATAGGTACTTATATAATATATTATTATCTTATCGTTTTTATTATTTCCAATTAATTTTAAACAAATAATTAATATTAAAAGTTTTTAATTGTTTAATTTAAACTTTAAACAGTTGTTTTTTATTTTATCTTAAAATATTATATTTATTTATATAGTTTTTTTTTTTATATATAATAAAATATGTTCATTGATTGTTTATTTAAATTGGTATTATTACATAATATAATGTTTATTGTCAGTTTAAAATATTTGTAGTTTTGTTTTTATGGTTATAGAAACTCAATTGTACTACAGTTTTATTGATGCATGATGGTGTAATTGGTATTGAGTGTAATTTTGGGTTAGGGAGTATAAAAATTAAAAAGTGTTTACATAAATATATATTTTGTTAGGAAATAAATACTATTAATACATGTTTACGAATCATTGTTTTATAGTAAGTTTACACGATGTACTGTAAAAAAATTGAAAAATTGGAAGTTGACCCTCCCCATCCCCCCTCTGCAAAAGTGCCTGTCGTCAATATTGTTTTTATATATATATCAAGTCAACAATTTGGCCCTCCCTAAAAAATTTGGGCCCCAGCCTGGCCCACCTGGTATTAAATTTCTGGCGCCGCCACTGGAGTTGACCATATCATAGAAAAAAAAAACTAAGAACCAACAAAATTGTTTTTATTAATAACAGAAAATAGATATACAACATAGATAAATCATAAATTATGTATCTATATTATAATATGTCGTGTAGTATAATATCATCAGTAAAAGTTATACTGTACGGTAACTATTATTTCACATTTGTCTTATAGGTGCCCTTGGTTGTACCCACTTTCTCACCTTTTTTTTAAATTTAATTTTAATATTTATATAGGTAATATTAAATAATTAGGAAAATAGGTATTGTTTGCCATATTAGTGCAATATCTACTATCTAGTGCTTAATATTGTAACATTTTATTTTATTATAAAAATGAACTATTTTCAAAATAGCATTCTAATAATAGTTGTTCCTAATATAATTCCTAATAAATCTATATATGCCATCATAGTGGTTTCAATAAAATAACCAAAACAGACAATATAAGAGGAAGATAAAAAAATACCCAGTGTAATGCTAAGATTGACATAAAAACTAAGTTAACAACAAAGAATAAAAAAAGGATGAGTTTGTAAAAGGAGTAAGATTATGATTTATAATATTAATAAGTAGGTACCATAGGTATTGCATTTAATATATAGTTGATACCAATAGTATTTAAGTATTATTATTATAATTACAACATTTCTATTTTAGGATGGATTGCCAGCTATAATGAAGATCAATAATGATCACAACCACAATATTAGATCTGCAGAAGCTCTATCATTTTTAAAGCCTTCCAAAGAAAGTAGAACACAGTTTGAAAACTATTTTAATGATGGTTTAGGTAAGATAATAATTGAATTATTAATCATCATATTATGAATTAGAGTTTATTTACGCACATTAATTTTGTTCAGGTATATCAGAATCTATTAAAATGCATGAATCGAAACTTGAGTTAGTATATGGTATCTCTGGTAACTCTGATGAATTGGCGAATGCCACTATCAATCCAAAATATATCTTCTAATGATACAAGTTTTTGCAGGTAATTACACAAAATGAAAAAGTGTTTTTGTTTTTACTTATGAATTCTATTTTTTTTTTTTGTAAAATTATGATTTTAAAAGAAAAGAACATCATATCATAATCTATCAACTAGGTATTTAACTATCAAATTAATACCTACCTAGGTGTCTATAATATTTTTTAGTATCAAAAAGATATTATAGAAAATAAAATAGATTAATAAATATTCAATCATAGGCGAGTACCTAGAAAAATAAATAAAACAGAACCTATTTTGAAAAATTTGAATATTATGAAATATAAGAAGAAAAGAAATGTGTATTAAGTAACAAACACAATAAATTATAATATCTATAGATATAGTTGTAGTTTTGTTTTTACCTATGATGAAATATAAACATTTATTTTATTCAAAATTGTACTGCATATTTGTGTAAAAAATCTATTCAATAAATAAACAAGCCAGCTATCATCTTTTAAAATTTATAGAATAGTTTTTTTTTAATAATTTAAAAGTTTTAAATACCTACGTGTCTGAAATTTTTAGATTTTAAAATAAGTCATTTTTGTTTTTGAGAAGAGAACTACTTGAAGAGAAGAAAAATTATCACGAAGATAACGGAATTATTGTTAGGTTCTCTGAAAATTCATTTGCTATTTTAGTTGTCACCTCTATAATGAAAAGAGCTCACCAACTACTATTAGTCAAAGATATCGCTTTTGTAAATAGCACTTCATCCTGTGACATTCAAAGTCATTCAGTAACATTCATGTTAGCACCATATGGAGTTGGAGCAGTTCCTTTAGGTATATTCATAACAAAAGGACAATCAATTGTTGACTATAAAGCAGCTTTTACGCTTTAAATTGTATTAGTCTTTTTTTCTATGAATGTCAATAAAACTTTATTTGTTGGGTAAAAAATTTTGAAAATGTAATACAAGGCTCCTACTATATTGTTACAATGACATTTGAAAAATATAAAAAATCCTTAGTCACAGTTTTTTTTTATACGTGTTTGAAGTTAAAATCTTGACAAACTACGGAAAAATCACGAAAATTAGCAAATTATTATGAGTTGAAAATTCAAAAAAATTTTTCTTTTTAAATCTTAGATTTGACAATGTAATACAAGATTCTTCATAAGTTTGTCTACCTTTATCAAAAAAAAAAAAAAATGTCTACAAGCAAATCATGTAACAATATATCAGGAGCTTTGCATTAAATTTTCCCGCTTTTTTACCCTACAAGTAAAATTGTATTGATATTTACAGAGAAAAAAAATTAAAAAATTGAAAGTTGAAATCGTCTGTATACAGCTCAAAAGAGTCAAATTATTTTTAAAATTGTATGGTGTATAGAAAATGCTTTTATAAACTTTCAGTAAAATTTGCATGTACCTACAGTTATTCTTTTTCGAAAAACAATAAAATAACAAAACCACTACATGAGAAATCGAGTGAATATCAAATATTGTAAAAATATAAATTTCAAATGCTCATAAAAATTTAATATGATTTGCTTGCTCACATTTTTTTTTTGATAAAGGTAGACAAACTTATGAAGAATTTTGTATTACATTTTCGAATCTATGATTTAAAAAGAAAAATTTTTTTGAATTCTCAACTCAAAATAATTTGCTAATTTTCGTTATTTTCAATACTTGAACTTTAAATGCTTACAAATAAAAACTGTGACTAAGGATTTTCAAATACAATTGTAAGAATAAAGTAGAAGCCTTGTATTAAATTTTCAAGCTTTTTTAGCGAACAAATAAAGTTTTATTGACATTCATAGAAAAAAAGACTAATAAAATTGGAAACTGAAAATATTCTTAAACAGTTCAAAACAAATCAAAATATTTTGAAAATATTATCGTGTACAGAATATGCAAATATAAACAACCAGTGAAAATGTCATGTATATGTTACAGTAAAAGATGTTAATTTTATATTTACGTTATTAACTAGCAATTATCGTTAATAGATAATAACAAATATTTTACAAGGCTTATAACGTTAATAACTAAGGATTTACGTTAATTCCAAACAATATTAGTTAATCATGTTATTTGTATTTAAATTGTTATATTATTATTTATTTTCACATGACAATGAACTGTGACATTTTGAATTGCGTAGTTTTCCAACTAATCGACAGGTGCATTTATTTGTTTTACACTTCATTTTACAGTGACATCTTTGATAGCCTTGTGTGCCCACAAGACTACTACATCCTGCTGCTTCTCGAAGTGTTATCTCTTTTTCTTTAGATGATTCAACCAGGGTTTTGAGATCAAGCAACATTTCTTTGCATGCCACAAGTTGAGATATCGTATACTTGTGTTTAAGAAAACCATTTTCGGTACCTAATTCAAATATAAATACATGAATACCTATAAATTTCAATTTTTTATTTTATTTTACTTACATAATTTATAAAAGCCGTTGTCAAAATTAGCAATAACTGCTAATAAATTGCGTGGGGATCCACGGGCTCTGTCAACGTCAGGTATGGAAATACGAACAGTTGTTCCGACTTCCAACTCTTGATATTTTTTATTTGATTGTGTCGTCATCCTTTCGGCTTGCTTTTTTAAACATTGAATTGAATTACTTCTTTCATTTGTAATATTTTCTTGACGTTTGTTGACTGAAATAAAACGTAATACCTTAATACCTATTTAAAATAATTATAAAATGACCGAAATGCAGGGGTCGGGTGAAGTAAAATTTATAATTATTATTTATTACCTACTCGTACTTTTTTTTTTCAAACGAGCAATAAAGAGTTTTATTTTGCATTATTTTGAATTTTTTTTTAAATCAAAATCGAACCGTCCCATTTTAATTTTTTTTTTATGTTTAGTAATGCCCAAAAAATAAATTTAAAAATAAAATAAAATTTATAATTTAAAAAAATTAACAAACCGAGACATTTCTCGTCTCCGATTTCATTGTTTTCACTGTTTTCGTCTCTGATCTCATTATCCTCATTGTTTTCGGGCTGTAACATTATTTTTTCAATATCTTCTTCCATACTTAAATTGCAAAGTTCGTTTACTGGAATGCCAACTGATGCTAATCCAACTCTTGCTTTGCACCCAAACATTGCTTCGTAAGGAGACCTTCCAATGCCTTTAATATTGAATTTGATAGAAAAAACATTATTTAACAATATTAAATATTTAATATATAATACAAAATGATATTCATACCTGAATGTAATGCACGGTTTTTTTGAAATTGTATAAACTTTAAAGCCGAAGGCCAATCTTTGCTTTTATTTTGTGCCATCCATGTTGCTAGCATGTCTTCGACGTCGCGGTTAGCTCTCTCCACAGACCCTTGGCTCTGGCTGTGTCTAGGTTTGCCATGCACTATTTTTACATCTGGCCACATGGAATGAAGCTCAATAATTATTGAATTAACAAATTCTCGGCCATTGTCTGAATGTAGAATGGCCGGTGCCCCGAAAGTTGTATAAATATCCAACAAAATGTGCGCGATCTCTTCCGCACGTTTACTCGATAAAGCTCTAAGTAATACGAATTTCGTAAGATGGTCTTGATAATTTAAAATGAAGCGGAATCCATTAATATGTTGTGATTGCATATCAATTAAATCAATTTGAGCTCTTGAATTGAAAGTGGAATGTAAAATAGGTTTTGAAACTAAGCCTCTTTTAGGATTTGATGACTTTTTTTGGCAATGTGTGCATAGCTTTAAATATGCCATAATAGTTTCGTTCGTGATATTGCAATATTTTGATTTTAATACAGAATCCATTCTACATCTTCCGCCATGGCCAATAGTAGAATGAGTCGAATGCAAAATATTGAACAACTCGTCAATTGTAACGTAATAGAGTATAGTATCATCGTGTATAGGTTTAATAAGACGCTCTTTATTATTTATTGTTAAAATATCATATTTACGTACCATTCGATAATCTTTCATAGACTTTTTTTCTCCTGGTGTTTTCAACACAAATTTTGAATGTTTTAATTGTTCAATACGAATATTGTACTCATCAACAGTTAAAAAGGAGTTATTATCACTACGTTTTTTTTTAACTATATCAGAAATAATGTTATTAAATTTGTTTTTCATTTCAAGTTCGTCCATATTGAATTTTATTAATAATACGTCAATACAACTTAAAGAAAATGACACAATGTTGTACGAATATTTTAACATACAAAATAGTATGCCGTTATAACGGCGTTGTCGATTCTACGCGTACCGTGAAGGACTGACAAAAATATTATCTATAATAGTCATTATAGTTACAATAAGCTAGTCAGATAATCTTAGTCAAAAGTTCTATCTACTGCGGCTGTAATACTATCTTAGTAACTAATACCATTAAGATAACATTATATAACAACATTTTCCATCGTGTGTAGAAATTATCGATAATCAAACCAAAAAAATAATAAACCACGATAATCTCTAGCTAATTAGGTAATTATTGTTATTTACTAGAAAATAACGTTATTTTGATGTTTAACGTAATTTACTGTAACATATATATGTTCATTTGTTTTAGATTTACACCAAAAACCGAAATCGATTTTTTCGAAAACAGATTTTGCGTAAAAATTCCGGTTTTTCCTTATTATTTTATTATTTTAATTAGAAGTAAGAATTTTGTATTACATTTTCAAATCTATGATTTAAAAAGAAAATTTTTTTTGAATTCTCAACTTATAATAATTTGCTAATTTTCGTGATTTTTCCGTATTTTGTCAAGATTTGAACTTAAAACGCGTATAAAAAAAAACCGGTGACTAAGGATTTTTAATATTTTTCAAATGTCATTGTAACAATAAAGTAGGAGCCTTGTATTAAATTTTCAAACTGTTTTGCCCAACAAAAAAAGTTTTATTGACATCCATAGAAAAAAAGGTGGATAAGTGGATGTCGCTCTGCTGTACAGTAGGTTACAAGTGGGTCACTGTAATGGATGGTATTAAATTTCAATTCAATGATATAATATCATTGTATAAGAAAAACGATTCTGAGCGAAAACGGTCAGTCAGCCTATGATTTTACCAAGTATATTTGATGATATTATTGTGAATAAAGTAATTTATATATAACCTATTTACTCGGAGCCTTGTTTTAAATTTTCAATCTTTAGCCATAAAAGTTAAACATTTTATACATTTTTAACCACAAAATAATTAATAAATTATAAATTTGATAAATGTTGTCGAAATTTGAACTTTAAATGCTTATAAAAAAAAATTGTGCCCATGTATTTTTAATATTTTTCAACTGCTATTATCCTATTAACCTTATATCAGGAGCCTTATATTACATTTTCACGCTTTTTTACCCAACAAAAAAATTTTTATTGATATTTATAGAAAAAAAAACTAAAAAAATTGAAAACTGACAATGTCCGTAAACCGCTCAAAAAGAGTCAAAATATTTTCAAAATTTTATGGTGTATAGAAAATGCTAATATAAACATTCAGTCAACATTTCATGTCCCTACGGTCATTTGTTTTAGAGTTACACGGAAAACCAAAATCGATTTTCTCGAAAACAGATTTTGCGTAAAAATTTCCGTTTTTCCTTTTAATTTTTCTTTTGTTTTTCACGTCGTTTTTGAAAACTACTTGGAAATTTTTACTTTTGACCCCCCAAAGTACCAACTAGATTCACTTTCCTATCAGAGAAGTTACTGTTGAAGGAAATCCAAGCACTTTTACTGTCCTAAAAGGTGATGACAGACACAAAAATAAAAATAAAAAAAAATAAAAAAAAACACACATCATTGTAAAATCAATACATTCATCGCTTCGCTCAGAATCTAAAAGACTAATAAAATTGGAAACTGAAAATGTTCCTAATTAATTAAAAAAAAATCAAAATATTTACACCAAGAACCAATATTTATTTTGTGGAAAACCGATTTTGCGTAAAAATTCTCGTTTTTCCTTAATTTTTATTTTGTTTTCCCTATTTTGAGTCCTTTTTGAATTAGTATATTAACTCTGAGGAGGTTAATATTAACCGAATCCTTTGAATAGAGTCATTGGTCGTGTGGAGTGCATGCGTCATTTGCTGTTGGTCGCTGCTGGTTGTTTCTCAATCTGTTTAACAATTCTTGTTCTTGAACTATGAAGTCTGATATGTTTTTTTTTATAAGACGACCTTCGTGTGTTGTATTTATGGCTCTATCAAAAGCTACACAGTTGGAGGCAGTTCTGCTGGTGTTGCATCTTGCTGCACTTCATTAATCGTTGGTATCAAGGGTGACTCAAATTTCGTCATCTGATATGATAATAGTTTCCACATTCTCTGTAACAAATTCATGAAGCAAATATTGCGGTAACTCATCAATTATCCATCGCAATGATTCCTCCTCAGCGGTGATCTGACTTTCGTCCGTAGTCACTGATGTCCCCGATGACGTCCTATCATTTGGGATATTGGAATTATTTTCAATACATGGTTTCGCTGATGAAATCAGTGTAGTATCATCGAATACGGAGAAGAAATCGTCAATTACGTATAAGGTCTGATAGACAAGGGGAGTTTCTAGGTCGTTATAGTTGTAGTCAGTATGTAAATCTATGGACGATAGTGACGATCAACCTCGTTAGAATTCTCTACCAATGTTTGAGACAAATATTGGCTTTTTTAAATCCACGTTATGATTAGGCCTTGAATTGAACCACTATACGAATTCTCGTGTCACAGTTTTCGTTGCCATACTCCTCCGAAATGGCTTGACAGATTTTGATGAAATTTTTTGTACATATTCAGTAGGTATGAGAATCGGCTAACATATATTTTTCATACCCCTAAGTGATAAGGGTTGTCCAGAAAAAAATAAAAGAAGTGCTCAAACAGGGATTTTGATAATTTACGGTAGAAATAATTGTTTATAAATGGTTGCTAAGGTATTGATTATATATATAAAAAAAATAATAGATACAACATACAAAAATACATACAATCCTCAATTTTCACCCTTCTACGATCAACCTTTATTATTTAATAGCCATTTTAGTAATTTAATCATTTTTTCTTTTAATCTGCCCCTTCGCGTTTTATTGGCATTGCTCACCGTACAAAACATACTTTATGTACAATTGTCAACGTTACTACACTTGATGCATAAGCAATATGTATGGCAACGAAAACTGTGACACGAGAATTTTATATATTAGATGTTTTGTACAGTGAGCAATGCCAAGAAAACGCAAAGGGGCTGATTTGAGCCGCAGTACAAGTAAAACTCGAAACTTGTGAAATAACAGATCCGAAAGAACAGAAGAACAAATCCAGCAACAAAATACTGATGCACGTGTCAGAATGGCGCAATTGCATCAAGAAGAGCCAGAAGATACACGAGCTGAATGCAATGAAGTCAGAAGATTAGAACAACGACAATCACGCCGCTTCACAGTCAAAAGACGAAGAACAAATGATCAACAACGACAACAGGTACATCGAGCATTTATATCTGATTCATTCCCGCGTCTAGCATTCCAGTATGAGCCCGATATTGAATATTATGCTCATTCAAAAGTGGTAATTGGTGCTATGGACAAGGAATGTCCACATTGTCATGCTCTGAAATTCAAAAATGAGCCAGCTGGGATGTGTTGCGCGTCAGGAAAAGTGCAACTACCTGAAATTGAAACACGACCTGAACCATTGATCGGCTTACTCATCGGCACGGATCCAGATTCTAACGAGTTCCTGAAGTCAATTCGAAGATTCAATTCATGCTTTGAAATGACATCGTTCGGAGCAACAGAAATAGTTCGAAATACTAATGCAAATGGTCAACAATTCAATTCTACATTCAAAATCAGAGGCCAAGTTTATCATAAAATGGGCTCACTGCTGCCAATGCCAAACGAACCACATAAATTCTTACAAATTAAATTCATACTTCCAAGCTATTTTTAGTCTACACTAGAAATTACTAGGAAATTATTTATATGGCAAAACAACGTTTGCCGGGTCAGCTAGTATATATATATATCTGTTATTGAATATTAATGTATTATTATTATCTACTACAAGTTACAACATCGAAGGTATACTTATAAATTATAACTCCGGGCTACCGATCGGGCCATGGTGTGTCGTGGGTGCTGATGTCCAAATGTGGGTTGAGCTGGTCGTCCGCAGGTCCTCTTCAGGTCGTTGTCAGTCCTCGAGTTCCTCTATCGACCACCGACTATGACTCTTCATTCTTGACCATCCAACTATCAACCGCCGACCATATTCTATCGACTACCTCACTGTAGACTCTATCATAACTCACTACCGCCAAGCGTCCCGGTCGGTTATTTACACGATGTGAGCTAAACATCGCGTCAGCATAATATATATTTCATACATATATACACATTTGTCATTACTAACACTCAGCATATTAGCCGTGCTCAACGTAGGGAGTAATGTACGATGTCGATGACGATAATCGTTACACCTGTATGCTGATTTATTATTATAAATTACAACAAAATAACTATAACTACCTAGTACCTACCAAGTAAATCTTTTTTCTTATTAGGCCAGTTTTATGAGGCTTTTTTACGTCGAATCCTGTTTTAGTAATGTTGTAGTCATTAAACCACGGTAATAGTTATTGGTTACAAATAAAGCTAAGGACTTCATATCCTTAAAATCCTTAAAATATGCATTTGTTTGTGCCCTAAAAATCACTGAATATAGGTACTCTTAGAATGTGCAGAATCACTTAAATATAGTCTTAAAATATTCCTTAAAACCCGTCTACGATATTCAATATGGAGACATGTATGAGAAACAACACACATTTCTATATAGTAGGTAGTAAATGGTGAACTTTCGCTATCAGTTGAAGTCTAGTTGAGTGGTTGACATTGCATGGTATTTTATGTGGTAAATAAGATTAATTATGATTTATGTTGTATTGTAATTTATATTGTTTAGTTATTTCAATACGTGTTGCTTTAAAAACATATATAAACATATATTTTACATGAATCATTTATTAATTATTTTATTTTACCATTAAAAACGATGTTAATCCTAACACATTTTGTATAATAAATAAAATGTTTTGCTGGCTGACAAAATGTGGCCGTCTACAGTTGAGATTCATGAATAATAATGTAAAATATTATATAGGAGTTTCTTATCCAGTGTTGTATAGAATTCTGTGAGAAAAAACGACTTAAGAGTGTGGTGACTGGCTCGCCACCACAAGACTCTTATCCCGTCGGCCCCCTGTGACGGTTGGCACCACTTACCGCGACACCCGGAATGGCACTGCATGCTGGAAAACCTTGCTCTTTTTTAGTCTCCCACGTGACACGCTTCTCGAATAGCGCTCTACCAAACGAGCCCAACTCCCTTCCGACTTTTAAATACCTCACTTTGATTGACCGAAACGTCTCGCACCCTGACCAACCGTCTCACTTGCTGGTTATTCTTTTATACACGTGAACTATTTACTATGGATTTTCATCATAGAACAATATAGACGTGACACTCGTTCTGCTGATCGAGTTCTTGTTTACCTATAATCTGAAGTCTGAACCTCCGAAAAACATGGAAATAACCCCGGGCACCTACATGATGTTAGACCTTTGTTTATCCGTATTACGGGGTTACCGCGGTAGGCGGGGTACGCTGCGTGGAATTGGCTTGTTTACCATTCCTATTTCAATTTCACGCATGTTCCGCCCTTCTTGGAGACCATGTTCAAGGCCACGATCGCCTGATTCATCCAATTCACACAGTGTCCTACACAGCTACGCCTGATTTTTATATAAGTTTCATGTCTATAAGCTTATTCATCAAATAAAACATTTTACGACGCAAACGCGTCCAACCAGGTACACAAAAGTGTTCACATTATAACTAACCTCGTGATAGAGTGAGACATATTTACTATTTAGATAATACACACGAAACGCGTTTGTTTTAAGTGTAACGATAACAAAAAACTTTATCAACAATCCACAACAGTCAATTACTGCTTACGTTTTCGTAGCCAGCTTCGTCCAGTCCACAGTATTCTTAAGAGCTTCAATAGTGCGGCGGCAGTTAGGGTGGTCGCGGAGAATGTGCAAACAAAGTGCAGTTGACACGACGGCCATAGGTCGACAAACACGTCATCCGTAGCCGAGGACAGCTCTGCCGTTACTTGCTCCATGGTTGATAGCCGCCTGTGAAATACAGCCACTGTAATGGCCACCAACACAAACAGCAGGCCGTCGTACGCCGCTGACCACTGCGTCCATCGCCGATGGTTCGACCACCGGAACGCGCGCACAAGCAGACATGCGGTTCCTGCTGCTAACACTAAGCCAGAAGCGGTTAACGTGAACGCATAAGTGTCCCATCCCGTGATCACTGAACTCGCTGGCACCGATTGCACCACCTGTAGCATTAACGTCGGTTAGTGAATGTTTCGTTACAATAATTATCCGTACTCCGTATAAGATAATTGTATAATATGTTACTGTCTAAGATACAAATTAAAGAATTAATGTTAAATAATACGCTCCTTTTCAAAAGAGGATATACCAGTCGGCGACCAATGTATGTCCAGCGGCGCGCATTCCATACCAATTTCCCATTATTAGCGTGATTACGTGGTTCTCGACGCACTAATCGAATCATTCGACATTCGCGAAAGCGGTATATTCTCTCTTGAAAAGGAGTATAGGTACCTATTATAACCTCCGTTACACAAAAGCGAAGGAGTGACCATGGGGCTACTCACATCGTATAGTTTACATTTAATAAAAAATATATAATATTAATTATATAGTTTAGTAAAATTATATTCCGTGCAACGAGAGAAGTAATCCGCTACGTGCATGCAGTCTAACCGTAGCGACCGTTCCGAGGCTCCGTTCCCCCACTTTACAACATGATACATACTAATTACTAATAGTATTACTATATAACGTTGTCGACCGTTGACGGTGGACCTGAACCTGTTGAACCAAAGCATGATAAAGGTTTGTTTATAAATCGAATCTTGTCAGATGTGAAAAAATAATATATAAACTATGGTTTAAATAATTTGACCAACTAAATGGTATTGTATTGTAACTTACTTTAAATATTTAAATTACATTTTTGTAAGATTCTAAATAACTTATGGTTACCACCAGTAAATTATGAATTTCCAATATTAACACTAAACTCAAAAAGAAACCTAAAATTTCAGTATTGTTGGCTTGAGTCTTATAGCTGGTTATGTTATTCGAAAATAATATGAAGGTACATTTTGTAAGTACTGGGTGGCATTTACTTAAGTTGGTGTTATTGGATCTCAGAAGTTAGGTAGCAATGTATTAACTGCATAATATCTTCTTTTAATAATAATTTTAATGGTATAATATTATTTTATAATATTTAGAATAAAACAGAAAAAGCAAAATAGGTTAAATCTTCTCCCCGTTATTGAATGTTAAACGGTACAATTTTAGACGCACTGGTTTATTGAATTACGAAGTGACCGGTATTGCCCATTGACCGTAGTTCCCCCAGTCATGTCTTCCCACGTCGCCGAAACCCAATTTGCCGAATCCCAACTCGCCGACATCTCAGTTGCCGACTTTCAATTCACCGACACCCCAGTTTATTGAATATTAAAAAAAATATGACATTAAAAAAAAATATAAAAGTCAATATAAATTGTCCAATTGTTCATGTATAAATAATCTAAAAAAATATAAGTACATTATATTATATATTAGGTATATAATAAAAGTCAATTTAACTTAAAAAAATAAATATTGTATATAAATTGTCAAATTAAAATTGCTTAGTCGATATAACATAAAAAAAAAACCATATTGGATCCATTTTAATTAATTTTTAGAAAGCACGTTTTAATTGTCTATTAAATTCACCAATCTATATACTCTCATGGATCTGGTGCGTGGAAAAACATTTAATCGTTGAACTTATTGACAACATATTATAATATTATCGCTGTCGTATCCGTTTTTGATAAAATTATTGTCACCTATCGGCGAATCGGGACAATTATATCTATATTATAAAACCGGTATAATTTGTCGGCGAACCGAGACGTCGGGCAAATTAGAGTGTCGGCGAAATGGGAATATTTTTAAAATATTTAAAAACTGGTATATTTGTCGGTGAACTTAGTTGTCGGCGAATTGGGATTCGACAAAGTTACTTTTTTGCATACCAAGATGGGCAACTTTGGCTTTCGGTGATGGTGGTGCAAGTAAAATTAAACAAAGAGTCGTTAAAAAATTTCCCCTAATCGTTGAGATTCGTGACACCTATATTTATATGCCTTAAAAGATATAAGTTGTATCGATGTTTTGAAGTCTAAAAGAAATATTTCCTTAACAAGTCAAAAAAAAATTAAAAAAATATTGAAATACCTACTCTAAAAAAAAGTTGAATTTGTTTTGTTGTTATGCTTATGGGAAAACAAATATATTATAAAAATTAATAAATTATGAAAAAATACTAATTTAAATAATGTTTGTCAACATTTATATGAGGCTAATAATTGTATTATTCAAAGCTTAAGAAATGAGTATGATGACTTAATATTAACAATTCATAATTTGTATGATAAATGGGGAATTTCAAATGATTAGGTACCACGAAATTCATTCTAAATTTGCTATACAACTTTCCGGTGAATTTGACTGTCATAGAAGAATAAATCTTACAAAAAGAACTTTAAAGTTCGATTATTTTTTACCAGTAATTGATACTTTTATTTTTCAACTTTTAAATATATTTCATGCATTATAAGAAAACCAAAAACTTTAATTTTTCACAACCAATTACACCAGTTAATTATTTATCTGGAGATGACTAAAAGCTAAATAATTATGTAAATTATTTATTAACTACCTACTCTATACTCTTAGCTTTTACCTAAATGTATTAAACATTATGTAAATAGTTGAAGTATTTTAATATAATATAAAGGTATAAAATCTGTTCCATAAAATATGTATAATAAAAATAATATATTGTAGAGAACCATGTCGTTTTTTTAGTTTCAATTGGTGATATTAAACATTCGAGAATAATCCATATAGAAAAAGTTTAAATTTGTGTGAACGTAGTACAATAAACAAAAGTACTAAAAAAAATTGGTGGAAATGTGTGTGCTTCTGATGGCAGCGAATGCGACGGTTAAACCATCGTCAAATGCACTCACGTCAGTAAAAATCGAGTACGTAAGCCCGCAATCAGTCATCGCGCGTATATCGACCAGGGTCACCAAATCCATGTCAGGTGTGTAAATCTGAAATCTCGCGTAAAATCGTCTGACCTTCTCGTCCAACCATTTCTGTTTCAGATGCTCATCGATCGTCAGTTTTTCGTCGATTAAACCACCTGTCAAATACAGATCATAACCTGCCTCACCGTCCGTTGCAATCCAATTTTCTGCAATAATTTTTATATAACGTCAAATGTCCTTAATTTTAGCACAGGCATAAACGCCTATCGGCTGTAATCAATGGTATAGCTACGATTTTAGGGTTGGGGAGAGGCAGCCCTCCATAAATACTTGAATATTGAAACAATTTATTAGCAACACTTTAAATACCCATTAAATAATATACATAACGTCATACAAGTTCAATTTGTCATAAGTTTATTTTTATTTAATTAAAATACACAAAACTTAAAACACAAATTGTCTTCAAGTACCTAAATAGTAAAATGTCTTTTTTTAAAATAAACAATAAAAAAGCAAATATCAACTTGGTACTTTAATATTTTTTTTAACAATTATCAAAACAAAAAGGTAATTTTTAAGACGAGGTTGCGTTGGCAATTGCGGTGCACCGTAACTCCACACGGATCGTCGCCATTTTATAATATATCACCCTAACTCCACACACGGTATAAAATATATCGTATTTATTATTGTATTAATTTATTTATTTTAAATACAATATAATATTATGTTATTAAAATTAAATAAAAATAATATTTTAGAATAAAAAGGTTCATGCATATCAATTATTATATAAGATCAATCTAAATAGTATAAAAATAATAATAATAAAGACATTGTCGTCGTCGGTAAAATAAAATAAAATATAAAATATTTAATGTAAATTAAAATTAAATTGCATTAAATGAAGCTAAACTCTTTACAAAATTATACCTATCAATTTGGTTGTCGTTATACAATTCCATTTTTTTATCTATAAATTGTATATTGTTTTTTTGTTGTGTTCTAATTATCCTACTTTCATTATTATTGGCTGAATTCAATCGTATATAAGAATTCGTCTGCATGGCTAGTAAATTTTTAATGAAAACTGCAATATTTGGATGTGCTGAAGATGTGTTTAATTTACGCAACAATATAATCTAACAATTACATTTTAAGCAACTACTACACAGAGAATGCGCAGAGAACTGAATTCGTCCCGTATACGTTCCACACTAGGGAAATAAATATATTGGTTATTACCTATAATATGTTATCAATTTTATATTATATTGGTTTTATGGCATGTGGACTTTTGGTGTTAAAATATTTTTAGAATGCGGAGATACGGTGCGTTCGTGTTTTCGACTGTGCGGAGATACGGTGCATGCGGAGTTACGGATTCACAAAATATTTTTATTCATGCGGAGCTGCTTTGCGTCCGGCAATTGTCCCCTTGACAACCCCCTCCCCCTACCATAACTACGCCACTGCCCATAACAGGGGTCACCAAATGCCGCAACCAGCCCGCGGATGAATTTTGACAGGCCCACAGATAAGGAGAAAAGAAGCATTTTAATATGTAATTATTATTACGGGCGACTACTGTAATAATAAATGTTGCCGGTAATTTCTTATCTTTGTACATTATTAGGTTAAAAACGAATTCCGATCCCGACTCACCAACGAACACCTTAAAATGATGATGAAGATAGCGACCACAAACCATAACCCCGACTTAAAGCAGCTAGTTGCGATCAAGATCTGCCATTTTTCACATTAAAAATATTAATTCATAATTGGGTTACTTATTTATTAAACGTAATTCTATTTTTAAAGGCCCTCTAATATACATCCACACATATGATTCCTTTATCTTAAAAAACATAGTATAATATATAATTAAAAAAAAAAGATCGCTGTGTTATGTCATGGTTGTGTTATTGGACGATTTCATTGTATTCTCAAAAATATACCATAAAACAGGGAATTCGCAATGATCGTTGCTTTCGAGTACATCCATGGATTGTTTGGTGTTGCTTTACCGCGTGCAGCATCATATTCTGTCCACCCAGCGCCGTAATTCCCGCGGTCATTCTCACCGTTCAAATTTACCCGTTTTTGTCTGAATCGGACGCCCCCGCCGATCAGCCTGCTGTTGTACAAACCAAACCACCCTCTTTTGTCGTCTTTAAGTAGACAGAAATCAAAATCGATATTAAATCAAACTTTACTTTACTTTATACATCACTGTTATAGTTTACTCACATTTTGTCGCATTCATCGTGTCGTTGGCGATTGGAACACCGTTGTATAGTTCTAACGAGTGTAACTTTTTTAATAACTTTGACGATAGGAAAGTTTTCAAACTGCAAATAAAAAAAAAACGCAATTAACTTGAAAAAAAAAAAAACTGTAAAATTCTACTCGTCCAAAGTAATTTGTCGATTGCTTGATGCAGACCCGCGTTCCAAGTATGCGGACACCATTTGGTTGGCTCGATATGTATTGTTTTTACTACTCAACACCTTTAGATTGTGAAGGAAACTCAAAGCCATTAATATCAAAACCATACAAATTACCGCATCCGTTATCATATTATTACGGTCAGCCGTTAAGTTTCTCTGTTCTCTTAAAATCTTTGCGAGGTTAAAATACCGGTTAGTAACTACTAGGTATCTACTGTTACCTACAAGGAAAACTTTGCACGTCTTACTTCTACGGTATTTCTGGTCAACGGTTCATATATGTACCTTCGTCTTCGGTAATTTCTTATCGCCCGTACATACTCGACGTCTTGTAAAAACGTTCGAGTTTTCTTTCTGTACCGGCGTAACGTCAAACTATACATAAAGGTTACAATTTGATCCTAAAAAAAGTTTCGTAAATAAAAATTCAATTTATTAAATCGACAATAAACGCATACCTCTGTTTTCGAATTATATTTCGCCATGACTGCACTAACCAATAGGATCTTAAACGGTGACGACACTACAACTCCCTGAAGAATTCCAATTGTTATCGAGGTAAGCCAACAGAGGCTTTTCACTCGACCAAATTTTAAACCGTATAGAATAATAAAAAATGCCGTTAAAACATAAACCATAACGCAACAACTCCTAATATATATATTTATATAATTTAAAAATAATAAACTATTATACTTTCTATTAATATTGTATTATTAAATTATAATATCATCACAAATCATAGTTTAATATTATATACGTGCCATCCAATTATAAACCATTTATTCCATTCACGTATTTCCGTTATCATTTCTGTATGAACTGGATAGTATAACTTATTTTCAACCATACGCCCGATAATAAAACCAACCGTTTTTTTCGAAGTTGATTCTATAAAAACACGATTAATCTGATGAGAAATAAAATTATTTGTTTCATAAAAATAATATAAGTTACTACGCACGAATTTTCTCATTTTCTGAAGTTCGCTTTACTTGGGGTCTCGCGTTGTATGTTATTTTATTCAACTGTTGTAGTCTACCTTTTCTATACTTAATTAAATAAAATATGTTTTATTTAAGATACTAATACTGATTTATGGTTTATTTTTACCGAAAACATTTATGTACACCAAACGTTAGTAAAAACTGTATTATTCCACTTTGTATGGCTATTATAATTTCTCTTGATTTCAATTCAAATTTTTGAAAATTTTCTTCATTGACTAAACACGATAATAAAACATTAATGATCAATAATAAATATGTGTGTCTTTATTGCCATCATTACCGTGAACTTTTTCGTAGAACATCATACTGCATAACATTAAACATAAAATTGTACACAATATAACACTAAGCCTCTGGCATCGGGTTATAGGAGACCTCGGATGACTGTTGTGTGAAAAACCAAATTTGCATTAGTTTATGTATTTATTAATTTGCAATAGATACTTACACATAATAATATAAACATTATTATTAGGTATATAATATATTGTGTGCACCGTATTATCTTGTAGTCAATATTAGTGTGAGGGAAAACAATATTTACCGTATAAACACACTGGCCCACAAATGATTCTCTCGTATTCCTATTTCAATGTTTTTTTTTGTTTTTTTTTTCCAGTTGTTTTTAGAGTTTGAAATGTAGATTGTGTGTTCGATATTTTTTGTGGATTCACGAATTGTAAACCATTGCTCCACTTCAAACACCCAAAATTTATTGCCACGTATCTCTGTTACAATAATTTGTTGGCAATACCAATCTGGATCTGTGCCATAATTGTCGTGCCAAATATGAATGGATTGAAGCTCTCCTAAGCTCTGAGGTGTAAAAATAACGAACCAGTCGTCGTTGGAACGCTGCATCGTCTGGTAGTTATCCGAACTATGAAGCCAATGAGCCTTAAATAATATTTTTAATTAGACTTGGTATATATCAAGAGAATATTTTATTTCCAACAAAACAGTATATAAGTAAAGAAATTAATGAAAATGGTAAAACAGCTATAACTTGGTGTGAATGATAACTCATGTCTTATACTATCCTATTCGTATAACATTTATTATTATATTATTATTATATAAGTTTGTCTACCTTTATCAAAAAAAAATGTCTACAAGCAAATCAAATTGAATTTTTATGAGCTTTTGAAGATCATATCTTTACAAGATTGGATATTCACTCGATTTCTCATGTAGTGATTTTGTTAATTTGTTATTATTCAAAAACGAATAACTGTAAATATACACAAAAATGTATATATTTATATTTTAATTTTCTATATACCTTAAAGTTTTGAAAATATTTTGCCTATTTTTGAGCTGCTTACGGACTTTGTCAGTTTTCAATTTTTTTAGTTTTTTTTCCATAAATATCAATACAATTTCATTTGTTTGGTAAAAACGTGAAAATTTAATACAAGGCTCTTGATAAATTGTTACAATAGCAGTTATGAAATATTAATAATACATAGGCACAATTTTTTTATAAGCATTTAAAGTTTGAATTTTGAAAAAAATGTATCAAATTTAAAATGTAATAATTATTTTTTAGTTAAAAATTTATAAAATGTTCAACTTTTATAGCTGAGGATTGAAAATTTAAAACAAGATTCCACATAAATAAGTTATATATAAATTACTTTATTCACCTTAATATCATTAAATATAATTAGTACCTAATATCATAGGCTGACTGACCGTTTTTGCTCAGAATCGTTTTTCTTATACCATAATATTATACCATTTAATTCAAATTTAACACCATACATTACAGTGACACACTTGTAACCTACTATACAGCAGAGCGACACCCACTTGCCCACCTTTTTTTTATATTAATATTATAATAATATAGGTTTTACTGCTAAAATAATTCAAAAGGTATTTATTATTTAAAGAAATATATTGGTAAATATATAGTTTTTTTATTGAAAAGAATTCTACTTAGAAAGTTGGATTATTGGTGTGTTGGAAATTATAAGTTAAGAATATGTCTCTGAAGCACCAGAAATTGATCCCAATTTACGCCACTGATGACAACAAAAACACTGTTTCATATTATGAGTAAAAAGTAGGAGCCGATAATGGGTACCTACAGGCGTAGACCAGTTGAAGACCAATAGTCTGTAGTCCAGAAGTACCTAATAAAAAAGAAGTATGTACAAAAAAGAAATTGGAGCAAGGTTCCAATAACCATTAAACGTTTTTTTTAGTATGAAAATAATTAAAACTAAATGCTAGCATTTTTTCGACATTTGTATACACTTACTCTACTATTACAAACGGTTCCATTCAATTCAATGCATACATTAGCCGAAGTTCCAGATCCAAACTGATGCCCCGTGTACACGGTCACTAAATACACTTCATCCTCGCCCATATGGTTGTCGTCAAGAATTATTATACGACTCTAAAAACGTTATTTGATTATTATAACAACACACTGTCTAATCGGTTCGATATTCTCACCATAAATATGTCTTTTTTGTCATTAACACTGGACCAATACAGCAAGACAAAATATAAGATAAAAATTACCGACACCAGTATCAGGCATACCATGTTATTTGCTATGGTCGAAAATAATTTAATTTCATCGATTGGATTTATTAGGTTAGGTATCACGAAAATTGAGCTCTTAAACATCGATAAATGATAAGAATAGCACTGTACGTTCCCGTCGACCGAACTATTTCGACCAATCTCCATCTCTTTGGATGACCAAGCACCGTGCTTCCAATATAGGCATTGCATACAAACGACGTTCATGTAAAATGTAATATCGTTCAAATTGTTTGTCGTTGAATGGTCATTAGCCTATGAAGACATAAAAAGTGCTGTCTAATGTCTATATAGTAGCTATAATCTATATAATATATATCAGACTATATCTAACAAGACGCGTTTCCTACAGGTATTTCCTATGTAGGTACCAGGTAGGTATTACACACCGTTTATAACCTTTTTTAACAAAATATAATTTTGAATAGTTATTAGTTTTTACTATATTAGAAATACCTTTGATTTTTATGGTCTATAATATCTATAGTTTTAGTGTTACTCAAAACGCAAAATAATTAAAATATCTGTTTGTGTCTTATAAAAATCCGATAAATTTAAGTTATAGGTAAGAGCTATTCAATATAAATATTTAATTATTTAGTGATTGCTTGTTTCCATTCAATAATCTCTAATACTAACCTAATACGCATCATAAACATTTGTTTAACGACTTTAATTATTGTATTAATAACTATACATATTTGTATACTTTTTCATTTTTTTTAACAATTATTTGAACTGTTAAGAAACTCCAATTTCACCATCAAGAGGCACAAACTCAGTGGTGAATTGGGCCAAACAAACTTTATATATTTTATTCTTTTTGTATGCAACGTAGGTATTTATATTCTTTTTGGCCAATAAATTAACTTATCTTATAAAAAATCAAATGTTTAGGTAAATTGTAAATGTAATGCAATATAAAATGTAGGTTAGCCGGGGCAAACACGATGAGATGCCGTGCATCAGTATAACTTTTGTTTGCTAGTTGCTACATTCAGTTATACATTTTGTGATATCACTCACCATAATATCTGCGAATATACCAATATAGTGTATATCGTTTTGGTGTTCTTTGTTCGTTTGAAACGACATCTGACAATTGTCACCCGCCGATATTTTCATCGTATACTGTTCGTCAGCCATCAGAGCCGAATCTGGTCTTCGATCCCTAATCCACGTGATCTATTTGTAAATCTCAGTGTACACAACTGTATAATGAATAACCAAGTATCGAAATAACGTTGTTCGTACCAGTAAACTGTGCGAAGAATCTTTAATCGCAACGAAAACCGCTCCGACCTCGGTCATGTCGAATCTAAACACCTGTATAGCCTTGTCGAACTCAATTTGTTCAGAACCGGCAGCGGGTACAACTATGGTGTACGCTTTAAAATTATTGAATTTATTCATAGTTTCGACGATATTAAAAGTTATCAACGCTGGCGAAACGATTTCATGAATCAGTCCTAAATACTTTCCATTTATCGGTTTGTCGTAAGATGACAATGCAATGTACTTTATATTTGAATTTACTTCGTTCGAATAGTCCATAGTTTGGATCCACAGTGCTATTTTTTTATTAATTTCAAATATCTACGGAATTGCAAACATATTAATCTATGTTAAGTGCTATGTAATATAGGACAGGCATATAATGTATACTTTAAGGGCCCACGCTTGTCTTTTATCAGCCAATAACTCTTCGGCTAAAGCGGAATCAATAATATTATTTTGTTTCTTTAACTTATCGGCGTCAAGAACCTAAAATTACGTTATACGACGGCACAAGCAAATAAACGTATTCAATATATTATTATTTGCCAATTTGTTAATATTATATAGGACGTACATTTGACCAAAAATAAGATTCTTTGCTCTCGTAAATTCTTGGTTTTTCATATAAAAATTGATGTAATAAAATCGATTCACCGAAAACCGTTAATGTCTGTTCAATGTTTTGTGTTGCTAAGACCATCTACAAATACAACAAAGTATAACTAGATCACTCGATTAAAATATGGAAAAAATCATAATTACGTTTTCTAGCGACGACCAAAAATATCGCGTAACAATTGCACTATCGTGGTCGTAAATCACCGGGTCAATATCTTTAATCAAGACGTCAACAATGATCTTCATATAGCTAAAAAACAAACACGTGCAATTAGTTTTATTAGTTGCGATGTTTAACGATCAGAATAATGACATCAACTTCATGTTTATCGTCATTCCGTACAATATACCTATAGATCCTTTCAATTCGTGGTGACTCTCCCAAAATGTCATCGCTCTGTAAGGTTTTCAAATATCCGAACAGATTGTTCGCCACGAGTAAAAGATTCGTTGATATTGCCAATGCGTCAGTAGGTTTTATTTTATGGTCATTAGCTACGGAACACGTATGCACGACTTTCGTAAGAGCTAATACCGTTTGCTCGATACAAGTAATACACCCTTTTGATGGAATCTACAACATTTAATGGGTAGGTACTTTGGTACGTATACAAATTTAATATAATAAAAACGATTTTTTCTTTCAAAAGACGTCTCATATTAATTTTTTTATGTACGTATTGTTATAAGAATGGTAATCTAATTATGCACCTTAGATAAAGTGTTCAATAAAACAGAAAGGCCATCATCTATACCAGACTGAAGAAGTACATCGCATATGACAGACAATATTCGTACCGTTGCTGTAAAAACATATTATTGTCTTATGAACAATATTAATCAACATGTTAAAATTAAATATTTGTATTCACACCTTCTGTATGGCCGCTGATCATTTGGATTTTCATCCTTTTGAACATATCAAGCAATTTATCAGGATTGCTTGGAACTATCTATAATTTGTTTTTTTATTTAAAAAATATAGGTACCTACTATAGTAAAATGATTATGATATTGTATAATATATAAAACAATATTTCCACGATTTACTTCGACACTTATATTGACGTACGCATAACAACCAAACGAATTAACTGCTAAGACACTTATTTTACCGGACGTTGGCAATATGATATTATTTAATTTATTGGATCCCCAATCCATGAGTAAACCTACGATACATGAATAGGTACACAATTAGAACATTATTTATTTTTTTATTTATGTTGTATATCAACGGGTATATACCCTTTTACAAATTATATAAAGGAAACATATTAGATAAAAACTAAATAAGTGTAGTAAAACCTAACAATAACAGATACAAATAATATAAAATTAACTCTGAATTAAAAGTAATAAAAATATAAAATTATAATTACATTATAAACATTTTTTTTTTTCATATTAATCAATCAATATTTTTTAATAATAACATAGATTTAGATTTAAAACAATTGCGTGAGAGAAAAAATATATCTAAATGTATACACATTTTATTATCTAAAATTAAAGCTCGAGGGAAAAAAGAATTTGTACCACTATTCGTTTTATAATGAGGAACTAAAAATAAATCTGAATTACGTGTAATTAGATATGGAATTCGAAAACTGATTTCAGACAACAATTCGGGACACACAACATTATAGTACCTATTTAAAATATTTATATATTTATCCAACACTGTTGGATTATCAATAATTATTACTTCGAGTAACAATAACTTATTAAATATTAAAATAAAACGTTTGTTATTATTATTATTTTTGACAATAATGTATATGTATTTATTTGTTCTATCGTATAAAACAAGTTATTTCTCACAAGATTCTAATCGAACAAATTCTATACGTTACGATACCAATATTAATAACTAACAAAATTATGAATTTCATTACTTAGTTCGCCTCGGTAGTTTACGTTTTCATACCGCTCATAATAATAGTAAGATAAATCTTCATTTTCTAATTGCGGACAAGTTATATTAAACAATGTCGTCCAGGCTATTCCCAAAGTAGGATTTACGTGACATTTTCCCACCGTTGATTCAGCAGCTGTTCTAATAACTATAAAGTTTTCTTGTTTAGAAACGGAATCTAACAAAAAACCCAAAAATAAAATAAAAAATCTTTCCATTAGATACACGGTGGGTAATTTTAATATTTGTTGATTACATAATGCAGATACATGAATACATGTTAAAGATACCTACGTCGTGGGACACGAAGAAGAGGAAAAAAAATTGTATGGAACTCATCGATATAATATGTTATTATTCAGTATTATTTAAACATCATAATACTATTAATTATTCCAAACCTTTTGCTTTAAACGTGTACACTTTATTGTAGTCCAACGAACGTTTAGTTGATATAAAGACTTGAAGTGGTGTGTCAAGATCCCTTATGCTATTTGCGGAAATGAACGTAGCATCTGATTGTTCTTTGTAATACCATTCGAGTGAGCAATTATTTTTACAATAATTCGTTTCAGCTATTAAATAGACAATTTCTAACGGGCTTGATAAATATCTACAATTTTTCACACATCTGTTATTAAAAAAAAATAATTACTAATCAATAGGTACTTTCAACACATTTCCAGTGTTCCAAAACTTTTTTTTAAATAGGTAGGTACCTATGATAAAAATAATCGTATACTTTGTATCTACTTGGTACGATAACGAGACGATCATAAACTAATTAAATAAGTTGTTCAGTGGCGTGGAGTCATCAGTGGTGTAAGCCAGGGTAGTTCAAGTTGGCAGGTCAATTAACACTTTCATAAATACACTGGGGGCTGTCAAAAGAAAAATCTCCTACCACGAGAATTCAGGTATAGTGAATCGTGGTTTTGGACGTTACTCATTGCACGTATAACCCACCTACGACCTACGTTTTATAGTAATTTATAAACATATACCTTAATTTATTTTTACCACTCCTAGAAAGTTGTTCACAATTTATTTTATGATTTTAATTTATAATTAAAACCTATTATATAGGTTATTTTCGCACAACGCACGAAGCTATGCGCTAAAGTCGATTATAATTTCTCATACGATTTTTTTGTTTACCACACTCACGAATGGTAAAATTAATATGTTTATCATGACCATCACTAATCATAAAATAATCTCAAGTATAAATATTATAAAAAAAATATTTAAATTAATTTAATTTAATTCCGATTACTAAATAAAGATTATCGCGGAGATTATCGGCCGAAGACAGTCTCAGTCCCAGTGTCGTAACAACGCAATGAGTAAAATAAATATGATGTCAATTTACAATTGAAATCATGATGATTAGTCGTGGCATTAAATAACTATTGAGAAAATGACCTCTCTAAAGTACCATCTTGATCCAATTTGCTAAAAGATAAGGTACTATATGTTGAAATCGAAGCACTTCTTCTGGTAGAAATTTTGTATACAAGATATAAAAAAAAATATTAATAATAAACACCATTGTAAAACCACTAGCTTCATAACGACTGAAAATGTAAGCAACGCTTTCATTGTTTATATGCACACCACGCCACTGAAGTACAGTACACCGATTCATTTGTTATGTTATTTTTACTTGTTGTTTTCTACTTTTTGTTATATTTACTTTATTAGAACCCTATAACCTACTTATTTTTAATTTATATTGAACTCACTTGATTCTAAAATCTAAGGCAATCGCGTTTGGAAATAATATTATTTTCGCAGTTCCATCTGTTGGTTTCCCGACTCGTTTGGCGTATGAATTGGTTACTCGTGTTATTAAATTAAACTCGTATATTTTGGCTTTGTCCAAAAACCCAGCCAGTCGGCGTTTGGGATCTAAAATAATTTTTCGTTGCATACGTGAGCTGCATTTGATGTAAACCGAAATCCTAAGTGCAATATTGTATAGTTTTTTTTTACTAGTAGTGTTGTACTCTTTGCAATTGACTTGGTCCTCTGTAACATTACAACGCCAAGTATAAATTACGTCTTGGTTTTGTCGGTCATTCGGTTCGTTGGGGTTAAATGATAGTGATGCATCCAGGGTGATCAAATTTGAATTACTAACAGACGTCTCAGGACTTCCAACGATTTCAGCGTGTAATCCATTGATAACTACATGTATATAACACTAAACTTCGTAAACAATCGTTAAAACATATTTTGTTCGGCATGTCAGGTTTAGTGTATATATACCATATTTATGTTTGGGTTATACTGCATAGAATTGTTTTCGTTAACTGTCAATTTAAACAGAATAGTGTACAACCCTTCGGGTAAAGAGTAACTAGGAAATACTAAATCTTTTTTGGTCAATATTTCGTTGTTGATATCCTTAACTTTTTTAGAAGTCTTGTGTAGTTCATCCTCTATTAATAACATTGTGTATGAAAAAAGTACTTAACAATTATGTTTTATGTTCAAAGAACATTAGTCAAACTTTTATACAAAAAAATCTAGAAATAGTTGTTAGTCAATAAAATTATTAAATATTTAAATGCACAGAAGTTAAGAGAACGCCACACTCGCATGTGTTGGCTCTGTCTTACAAATGTAAAATATATCAAAAACTGTTTTGCGCATGAAAGAACCGAGATGATACAATCATAACCAAGCTGTGCAGTATTGTTTTTTATTTTTTCGATATCAGAACTACAAAAAAGAGTATTCAAGTTTGAAAAACACTAACAACAATGGATTTTGAAACAACTAGAACTTTTTTTGTATAAGTGTTATTAAAAAAATTAAAACAATATTGCGCAGCCAAAGTTCTTTTTTTATGTGGTTAAAGTTTAATTTATTAGTTATGACTGTAGCCTTCTCAATTCTTTACCACGCAAAACAGTTTTTACATTTGTAAGACCGAGACAACAAATGCGGTTGAGGCGTCTTCTCAAACTCTAATAACATTTATATTACCTTTATATTACGTAGGTAGGTACCTTTTTTACCACGTAGGAACTTATATACCTTATTTTTCACAGGTATGTATTTTTTTACATACTACAACTCAAGTAGTAACTTATATTGGCTCTTTTACGACGTCAGAGACTGGTGACCTTTTACCTTTATACTGTATTTCAAAAGAGAATATACCGCTTTCTTGACCGATTTACGTTGAGCGGCACACATCCCCTACCAAGAACCGCGCCAGTTTGCGACGTGCGCGCTATCGTCGTCAGCCCGTTGTGAACTATATACAACCAGTTCCAATTTACATGTTTACTCTCGCGCTAACCATTTATGTACAATTTATTTGAATTCGGTGTATACTTGTCGGACAGTTTTTGATAGGTGACCGTTGTGCACGATCAAGCGCGAGGTAAGAGAAATTGGGCTCGGGATGGCTGCCAGCCGTCAGTCACGATGCGCGAAAGCGGTATATTCTCCTTTGAAATATAGAATAGGTGATTGCGGTCTTAGGAATAATTCACCGGACTCCATGTTTCCCCTAGTATTTAGGCACAGTTGATTGCTAGCTGCAATCGTAGGTACCACTAATAGCTGTAAAAGTTTTCACTCAAAACTAAATATGTTGTAACATCTTACACTTCCAAGGATTAGGTTCTATGAAGTATTATATGAAAACCGGTCAAATTAGTAGCGTTACCAACCAGAGACCGAAACCGTTAGAGTAGGTATACTGGATATTTAGTGCTGCAGAATACGGAAGGATCAATCAAAATACTATAATAGCACAGATTATAGAATAATTAAACTATATTATGTTTGAAAAAATATTTAAGAGGACGCTACACCCGCATGTGTTGTTTCCGTCTTAAAAATGTACAACATAGCAAAAACTGTTTTGCGCAGGAAAGAACCGAGAAGGCTACAGTCATAACTAAGAAACCACATTTTCACCACATAAAAAGGAGAACTTTGGCTGTGCAACGTTGTTTTTATTTTTTTCATATCACTTATATGAAAAAAGTTCTTACTATTTCAAAAACCATTATTGTTTATGTTTTTTAAACTTGAAAAACTTTTTTCATATAAATGATATCAAAAAAAACGTTGCACAGTCAAAGTTCTCCTTTTTATGTGGTGAAAATGTGGTTTTTTAGTTATGACTGTAGGCTTCTCGGTTCTTTCCTGCGCAAAACAGATTTTGCTATGGTGTGCATTTGTAAGATGGAGACAACGCAGCGGGTATAGCGTCCTCTTAAGGTAGAACGAAGAAAAGCCTAACAGCATGCAACCTTCGTTAAAAGAAAAAAATAAAGTAGGTAGCACATATTAAAACATATCGTTGGGAACGACAGTGTGACATAGCAGTTTATTATGTACGGTAATAATAATAATAATAACAATATACATGATCTCAATAATATAAATGTGAGTATCAGTCATACCGACCACAGGTAGGTATTATAATATTATATATTACAAAACTTTTTTTATGAACCGTCTCTTCTGGCTGCGGATCGCCTCAGGCTACCATTCAGTCACCATAATCATAGTAATATTATTATTTTAGAAATATTTTCAAAGTAGAATATACCACAATAGTTAAAAGTTATAGAGTGCAAAATGAATACCAGCCAAAGCGCAAAGTTTCAACACATAAAATAAATATATATATCACGTTCTCACGTACTCTCCGACAAATCATCTCGGCCATGGGGCGCACCGGAGTATGAATGGGAAGACTACTCCATGCTGTAATATAAAACTTAACAATATAAAAAAAAGGCCACTCGGAGCTAATTCCGCTGGTGGAGGGTGGAGGACAAAAGTGAGTAAGAAAAAATATATTGGCCAATATTCATTACATAATCTTGAGCGTGTCGGCTGTTGCACATCGACGGTGCGGTGGAGAAAGAGAGAACCCTTGCAGTGCGGTGGTGTTATCGTCACGGACTGACCAGAGGAGAAAAATATATATAAAACATCACAGGCATGCTGTAGATTATGCCGGGTGAGTGTGTGTGTATTTATAGAATTTCGAACGTTACAATGTCGTTCTAAACTAGCCATCATAACATCCATACATTTGTTGATGTGTTACTTGGATTTTCATCTGTGACTTAAGACTTTAAATAAAAGCATAAGACGTAAAGGATTCAAATCCAAGTGAATGTCTAAAAGTTAAAAATGTACCTATTAGACAATAGATGACAAAAATCAGCTATCTATTGACCAACATGGTCAATTTATTCAGCACATCAATACCAGTAAACATAAAGACAATAGAGACAGAAAATTTAAACTTCAACAAATGTTATTTACATCATCTGCATCAACTAATAGTACCAAGTGTGTTTTAATGATGATTTGTGTCGTGCACTGATACTTTCAGACATGCCTTTTTTTAAATTAAAAATTCAGCATTAAAATGTGATTTTATGGAAAAATATACTCATAAAATTCCTGACAAGAAGACACTTCGAAAAAATTATGTAAATAGGGCTTATAATGAAACTATTTCAAAAATTAAAAAAAACATTGTAGATGGACCTGTTTAGGTTAGGATGGATGAAACCACAGACGCCGACAAATGTTATTTTAGAAAAATTGAGACGTAAACCATTTAACCATCCAAGCCATTTTTGTTATAGTGGTATAATACAAAATAATCTTTTACTTTTAACTGACACCCGCGCCGCACCGAATATGTCTAAATTGCGGAAATTGTGTTGGACACATTTTATCCAAAAATGGTACATTTAACTTGTCTAGTTCATGGTTTTTATCGTGTAGCAGAAACAATTAGATTTAAACTTTCTGAGGTTGATTTATTAATTTCCAACATAGAAATTGTTTTTTTTAAAAGCGCGAAGTCATGTACAATAATTTAAAGATATGTTTCCAAATTTAACCCTACCTCCCGAGTTTGTTATAACTCAGTGGTAAAGTGGCTATCAGCTGTTTTATATTATTCGAATAACTTTGAAAAGATAAAAACTTTGTTTTAAAATGAGATTCCGATGCTGCTTTGCAATAAAAAAACTATTGTGTTCATGGAAAGTAAAAACTTCCTAGACAATTTAACATTTATTTCCGCTAATTTTAGATGATACAATTTCAAAATGATAAACTTCTAAAAGACCATGGCCCGAGAAAAAATAATTGATAATGCTATAAAGCAATATTGGTACATACGTGTTCCTGGATAAATTGGAGTTACTAATTCAAAATTACAAAAGATATTAGAAAAATGTCAGGATTTAACGCTGTAATGTCGGTACAAACTGTTAAATAAAACTCCAAATAACAATTCAGAAATAGAATACAATCTAAAAGAATTAACGTTATGACATATTATGCACCTATCACTTACGTTAATGTGTTCATTCAGTCGTTTTAAAGCAATGCTAAGATCAAATCACCGGCATTTTAAATTTAAAAATTTTAAATTATATTTTATTTATGTTGTTTTTAACTGTTTCCCTTGAAAAGACTGTTTGAATAATTCAGAATAAACGTTTTTAATTTGTGTAATGTATTATGTAGGTATTTTTTTTTATTATATTTGAAAGAAAATTTTACTTCCACAACGAAGGTTATTCTGACATTAAATTGTACATGGGGTTTTGTTTCTTATGATTAAGTGTTACCTACATTATACAAGTTATAAAGGTTACAATTTTTGATGTTTGAAGTATGCTATGATTTTCGTTTGATTTGTATTATGTATTAATTATATTACGTTTTATCTTATTTTCAATTTAAATATTTAAATATTAGAAATGTCTAGGTAAATATTTACTAAGCAATAAAAAAATATATAGATTATAGGTATTTAAATATTTTTAATTTTCTACTAAATTAAAATTTGTTCCCTAACAATCACAGTGATACAGACCATACAGTATTGGTATTGAATGTGATAAATATGAAATCAATGATAAATCATTGTTTTTATGAAAAACGACTCTGAGTGGAGATGGTTTAACTTTTTTTTAACCATGGTTACAGTTACGTCCTTGTACTATACATACGGGCCGTTATTACATTAGCAAATAATTATTTGAATAATTATACCTACCTATTAAAATTTTAACAAATGTTCACATTCTTTTTTAGTTTTTTGCAATTGTTTAAAAAATAACTTTTTTTGACCAACCAAAGTAATATCTATATCTAATTTATTGCTAACCAGAAGCTCCTATCAAAGTTTATAATTGGAGCATATTTTCTACCAAACTTTGTCTTGAGACATATAAGAAAAACACATTATTTTAAAACCACTAAAATCAATACAGTCGCATCTATAGTGAACTCACCTAATAATCTAAAATAAATATTCAATATACCTATATAATATACATACGTCATATTATTATGTATTTTAAACTAAAAAAAAGTCGATCCCCAAACTAAAAATTATTCCATAAACCAAAATAATTTTACGCTCGTATATGCTTGCACTACTAAAATGTTTAGCTTAAACATAATATTATTATTATACTTAATATAAATTACCGGTTGTTAATTGCAAAATTAATTGTCCGTCGTATATTAACCATTGGTAAGTGTGTTTGATATGTTTGATACGATCCTCGTTACACATTTCAGTATCTTCAGTAATGTTTATTTTTATTTCTTTTGTTTCGTTTCTATTTAGTTGTAGTGGCTCACCCATGGATCCACTGAAATACATATTTATGAAAATATGAAATAAAAATAAGACTAATTCAATATGTTGTAAATACTAATATAAATATAAATTAGTGGTAGCAGCGATTAAATATAGATTCCAACATTAAATAATAGCTTTAATGTATTTTGCAGTGCAGTTTAACTAACTTATCGGTAAGTTTACGTGGGTTTCCCCAACCAAAAATGTGTAATTTTCTATGCAGTTATTTAGAACGTAATCCGGTGGCACCCAGTAGGGAGTTAAAGTGGTTCAAATGAACCAGGTAAATCTTAAGTGGATACCTATCTCATAAGTGAGTACCTGGTACTAGTGGTTGAACATTTGATAGTTAGACTTATAAGTATTGCATGTTACAGAGTATAAATAATAGACTTATAGGTACCTATTATGTAGGTATAATATGTATTACAGCGATCACAGACCTGGGACATTATGTGGATAGACAACACCATTACCTACATTAAAATATTAAATAATTGTAGGTAATCACTAATCAGTAAAATCTGTTTAAGTAGAATTAGAACAGATACGTGTTCATGTACAGTGACGCTACAATAGGGGAGCAACAATGGCAAATGTCCTAATTGGCAAATTTTCGGGGGTGGCAAAAATGATAGCTTTTGCTTATGATGACGTGTTCATGATTTTTTTAATTTAAAATGTATAAACGTTTTTCGGTATTATTATCCAGGTAATTATATACCTACAAATTTTGTATTTTAAAAAAAATATTGTGAGCATCTTATTAGAAATTATACGATACGATAGGTAACAGGTATATTATATTTTATATATTTTACAATATTAAGATATAATAATTTCGTTTAATGTTTATAATAATTTATAACTTTTATCCCTAGGACCTCAAGTTTGGTAATCGGACCTGGTAGGCGTAAATAAGCACTAGGTAAGCGTCTTCTATCTAGTTGTTATACTTTATCAGTATACACTATATATTATTATTATTATGTGATGTTCTTAACTCGTTAAAATACGTAGGATCTTCAAAAAAGAAATCAAAATTCGTTAAAGGCGCCGGTGTACGGCGGTAAACCGCAATTTGTGTGCATGCGTTAAGATAGAAAATGGCTTTTCTATATGGTATGTATTACCTACTATACACATATTGTTTAATTATTTTTTTCAAATATCATCTGCCTACCATAATAATAATTGTTGTGGAACTCGACTGTTTGGGTATCGAGACTTACAATAGATTTGTATATTTGTTTAGAAACTAAATAGAATAAAATCGATCTGATACACATTTGTTTTATGACACCTGAGTCATCAGTTAGTGCGGACCGTTGTGCTATTTTTTTCTATACATAAATATTAATATTATATTAATCATTATAAACGTTGTAATGTTACTATAAATTATATACATTTGTGATTACTTTCAATAAAAATGTATATTTTAGAATACCCACGTTGTTAGTTTTTACACATTTTCACGTATTTGGTTTAGGCGTAAATACAAGTTTAGTTGTGTGGGTCAACGACATGTGTCTCCAATCCCACCCGTATTTCAAATAATATTATGCAGTTTACCTAACGACGATATTTTACAAGTAGGTAATTAGCACGTATTCGCGTGACCAAACCTGAAGATTGCTAGTCTATCCCCATCCAGACAAATCCATTTTAGAACAGATACTATGTCTAATTGACAATATGATTTTATTGGTTGTAGGTTAACGAGATTCTTTTCAATTTAGTCTATGATTGTGGTTTTTGGTTGAGTAATGGGATCGGAAACACATGTCTCTGACCACACTCTTACTAAACTTTGATTTATGCCTGGAAAATGTGTCGTGGAAGTTAATGCTCGTTGTGCTAAAAAGTTGTATAAGAAAATTACACACTTTTTTTTGTGGTAGGGTACATATTTTTAAAGAGTTATTAAAATTTGGAATGTACAGGAAAGAGTACACACTACGCACTACACACCAGTTAATTCCATTTTCAATAAATGGTATACAATAAGACGAGTGGTCATCGACAACCAAATGATGATAATCGTACTCCAAAAGTGGTTTTGGATTTTCCGTATCAATATTTTCCTCGCCGTCGTAAACCACAATTTTTATCCTGTACAAACCACCCATTCTGCCTTCGCTTTTTTCTCCGTTGAAATAAACATCTTCCCTTCCTTTTGTTGTCTTGTGCATCCAATATTTATTTTCCACACACATAATATTTGAATTTCCTTTATTAAAACAAATAAAACGTCTAATAACCACACATATTACCATGTTTTTATCAGAATAATATAATAATAAATCGTTATTAGAAATTATTCCGTTATTATTCATTTGCATTATAAGATATACATTTTATTTATATTGGTTAAAATTAAGGTTTAATAATAACTCCATATCCCTCTCACTATCTCTCTTTTTCTCTCTCTATTTCTCTAGATATACTTTAGTAGTGTCGATCTGACTCATGATTGGTCAAATGTCCCAGTAAATTTCAATGGGCCCTAACACCCAAAATACATAAACTTAAAAAACCGTTTAACCACGTTTTAATACATAAATATAATTTTATTATTAATTAAAGGATAATTTATTACTTTGAAATTATTTGTTATTATAATATTATTAATATTAAAACAAAAATATAATCAACGATGTTTTTCATACTTTTTTTACAATTTCACGCATAAAATGGAAAATAATATTCCTTATTGTAAAAAAATAAAATAAATGAACACAATATTAAATAGAATTAGTTAAATAAATTTACATTACCTATTATTAAAATATTAGTTTTATAAATTCATTGCTGGAAAATATAATAATATCATCATTGTTTAAAAACTAAGTTCAACAAACAGACAAGTTTAAGGATTCAGATGTTGTTGCATGTTGGATTATCAAAGATCTAAGTTTGATTAGTGGTTTTTAACTTTTGAAAATACTTATTTGCCCTTAACACTTGATTTGTTTGCGTGATAGTACAAGAATTAATAACGTACTTATTTGAATGCTGTGTTTAATGTATCGAATAAATCAGACTTAAATTATTACAATTTCAACAATTATTACAATGTTTACAAATTAATTAGATAAGAACCCGGAGCACCGACTCTTAAGTAATTTAAATATAAATTTTCCCATTTGGCTATGGGCCCCCAATATTGAAAAATGCCCCAAGGCCCCCCTAAAAATTGCCGTTAGACCGACGCGACGCTGAGGCTTGGACACACAAAACAATATGACTAGAAAGGGCAAATAGTACCTGGGCTCTTAATCCTAAAATAAAGGATACCAATAAAATATCTACGTTTATTTACCAAAATCGATCAGTTATAAATTTAATTTTAACCAATTACCTACTTACAATTGAATCAACTAATTTTAAATTATGATATTATATTTTTATAATATTGTAGATCTAATATTTCCAAATACAATGTACAACATATTTAAATTATTGTTCAAATGCCTACAGATAGAAGGTAGGTAGTAAGTGAACTGTACATAATATATTCACCGTAAGTAGTTTTGACGAAATCACACATATTTTTATTCAAAGGAAAATCTGCGTTGCCCATTTTCAAACAAGTTGCATGAAATTCCTCCATTGTCATTGAACTAGATGGAGTCGTCAGTTCAAAATAGTGGTCAGGACCGAATTGCCATGTATATCTTAAATTGACTTGGTTTTCAGTAACAAAATATGTCATTATGGATTCGCCCGATTTAATTATTCTCCGATAGTAAAAACTTGGTTTCTTCGGAGTATTCACTTCTTATTGTACATAAATAATAAAAAAAAAAGTAGTTATGTTTATAACTGTAAACAACTGGTACCTACTCATATTTTAATATTTGTTTAAATTCTATACTGAACGTCAAATCTGTTTTTGATAAATATATACTAGTACAATGGTAATTTTGTTGTAGTTGTTGATTCGTTATTCAGTAGGGAGTGTAAACAAGTCAAGTGCATATTATAATTAGGTAAAATTAAAAATATTATGTGATAGGTACATATTGTACCAAACATATCTGATAAAAATTATACCATATCAATGATTTACCGGACAAAATTAAGAAATAGTCTGGTAGGTACCAATAAAGTTTAGAGTTCGATAGAAAATATTATTGCTATATATTATTATAATACATATTTTGTTTTTTGTGAAAACAATTAATTCGAATTTTTTTTATAAAATGATTTGCTGGTAATTATAATTATTGAATTTTAGATTCTAAGCGGAGCGATGAATGTATTGATTTTACAATGATGTGTGTTTTTTTATTTTTTTTTATTTTTGTGTCTGTCAAAGATTTGGGGCAGTAAAACTTCTTCGATTTTTTTCAACAGTATCTTGTTTGATGGGAAAGTGAATCTAGTTGCCGCATTCGTGAAGTCAAAATTTAAAATTCCCAATAGTTTTCAAAAGCACCGTGAAAAACAAAAGAAAAATTAAGGAAAAACCGGAATTTTTACGCAAAATCTGTTTTCGAAAAAATCGATTTCGGTTTTTGGTGTAACTCTAAAACAAATGAACATTTCATATATACATGAAATGTTCACTGGTTGTTTATATTTGCATATTCTATACACGATAAAATTTTCAAAATATTTTGATTTATTTTGAACTGTTTAGGAATATTTTCAGTTTCCAATTGCATTAGTCTTTTTTTCTATAAATGTCAATAAAACTTTATTTGTTCGCTAAAAAAGCTTGAAACTTTAATACAAGGCTTCTACTTTATTGTTACAATGGTATTTGAAAATCCCTAGTCACAGTTTTTATTTGTAAGCATTTAAAGTTCAAATATTGACAAATCACGAAAATTAGCAAATTATTTTGAGTCGAGAACTCCTAAAAATTTTTCTTTTTAAATCATTGATTTGAAAATGTAATACAAGATTCCTCATAAGTTTATCTACTTTATCAAATAAAAAATGTCTACAAGCAAATCAAATTAAATTTTTATGAGTGTTTGAAATTCATATTTTTACAACATTTGATATTCACTCGATTTCCAATGTAACGATTTTCTTATTTTATTGTAATTAAAAAACCAATGACTGTAGATACTTGAAAATTTCACTGAATGTTTATATTAGCATTTTCCATACACTATATAATTTTGTAAATAATTTGACTCTTTTTGGGCTTTTTACGGACATTGTCAGTTTTCAATTTTCTTAGTTTTTGTTTCTATAAATACCAATAAAATGTTATTTGTTGGGAAAAAAAAGCGTGAAAATTTAATGCAAAGCCCCTTATATATTGTTACAATAGCAGTTAACAATATTAAAAATACATTGGCACAATATTTTTTTTTTATAACCATTTAAAGTTCGAATTTGACAAAATGTATCAAATTTAAAATTTAATTATTATTTTGTTGTTAAGGATTGAAAATTGAAAACAAGGCTCCACGTAAATAGGTTAATATATAAATATACTTTATTCACAATAATATCATCAAATATACTTAGTAATATCATAAGCTGACTGACCATTTTTGCTCAGAATCGTTTTTCTTGTACAAAGATATTATATCATTGAATTCAAATTTAATACCATCCATTACAGTGACCCACTTGTAACCTACTGTACAACAGAGCGACATCCACTAACCCAACTTTTTTATTTAAAATATCAATATAGTCATAATATGTTATATTTTATAATATTATATAAATTAAATATGAAGGTGCCAGATGTTTATGCGTTACACTTTTTTTTACCGTGATTTGTATAATTTATTAATATAGAACGTGGATCGGTCGAGCGAGGCATACCTCAAAAGGCATACCTCGAGGCATACCTCAAACTACACACGTCGTGAATAGTGAGAAATAACCCACCAAATATTTATATAATCATATTAATACGTAATAGAAGTGGCATAGCCACGGAGGGTTTTTGAGTGTTTACCCTCAACCCCCTCCCATTTGACATTCTTCCTCTTATAAATATATTATTTATACCCGAAAACTGTAAAAACTTGGTTTAGTTTACTTGACCACCCCCACCCCCCCTCCTCCACAAAAAAAAATTTATAATCCTGACCACGCATCTGCACAACAGTAATATCTTAATAATATAGTGGCGAAGCTTGGATTCAAGATAATTAAGACAAATTAAAAATTATTTTTTTAATAGATTATTATTGTCGTCAGTCCATTAAAATCATATAATAATACAGTCGAGAGTTATGCACGACGTGCACTTTGTAATATTATAGAAGTACACTAGCTGACCCCGTGCACTTCGTAGCCCGTTAAAAATGCCAACTCTATATGATTTACTTTGTTCAATTGGTTATTTAATATTCGATGTAATCATGTAATGGTGTTCAAAACTTAATAATGTTCATCGATTATCTTGAATCTCAAAATACTTGTGTAAGCACCACTTTAAAATGCAAATTTTTGAAAATGCTTTCTTAGTTACATGGATACATGGTGGTACGAAGGTACCGTGAAAATTGCAAGCCTCATGTAATCATTGTTTGGGCTCTGCGTTGATCAGTCAGTAGGTCGGTCAGGACATCCATTATATTATATGTAATATGTATATAGTCATCCCTCCCGGCGTTGCCCGTGAGACTCGCTTATTATTATGTGAGCAGTATATTGTCAGGTTGGCAATCCACAAAAAGTTTTAACTTGAACTAACGATTGTCGTAACTCGTAATGACTGATAATGCCATGCTCTTATAGTTGTATGCACAATAATATAATACCATACGATTCATTTAACTTGTGACACTCATTGTGTCATCATGTTGTTACAAAACGTAATATTTTTTATCTATATAATTTTTTAAGTGTTTTACTTTTTTGAATTAAAACGTCCAGTTTTAAATTCATCTTCGAAAGCAGAATATTTTCCTGAGTATTTCGATACATAAAAATCAAATTTACGACGAGTAGTCATATGAGTTATAAGTATTTTAAGTTTAAAGTAGTTTCCCAATATTTTTCGGGGGTAATCACATACCATTCCACTCACCTCATCTAAACTTTGAATAGATACCTGTCATAAGCTACTCGTCCTAATTTCAATTTTATACTTAGAAAAATATTCTGCTTTGGAATATGAAATTAAAGCTGTACATTGTCATTCAAAAAAGTAAATATGTTGAGAATAATAATATTAAATATATATATTAGATTATGAGTGGAGCGAGGGATCTTGTGGTTTAACAATGGTGTTTATTTTTTTTATTTTTTTTTTATCCGGTATACAAAATTTCTACCAGACAGAGTACTTCGATTTAAATACATAGTATCATATCTTTTAGCAAGTTAGATCAATATGGTACTTTAGAGAGGTCATTTTTCCATTTTCTCAATAGTTATAATGCCACGGGAAAAATTACCAACAAATTACAAAAAACCGCTAAAAAAGGGATTTTAATTTCTAACGTTTTGTTTATCACCATAGAAACGAATAAAAATAAAAATAAAAATAACGATTATAGTTATTTTGTTGTAATTTATAATAATAAATCAGCATACAGAAAATAATAAAATATAATAACATTATAAAATATCCAGTCCGACGAACCGTCATAGCTCAGAATCGTTTTCGTATACAATGATATGATATCATTGAATTCAAATTTAATAAAATCCATTATACAAAGACCCAATTGTAACCTACTGTACAGCAGAGTGACATCCACTTACCCACTTTTTTATTTTTCAACACAAGGAATATCCAAAGGGTTCGTATAGTGGTTCAATTCAAGGCCTAATCATAACGTGGATTTAAAAAAAAAACCAATATTTGTCTCAAACATTGGCAGAGAACTGCCTCCAACTGTGTAGTTTTTAATAGAGCCATATATACAACACACGTAGGTCGTCTTATAAAAAAAAACATATCAGACTTCATAGTTCAAGAACAAGAATTGTTAAACAGATTGAGAAAGAACCAGCAGCGACCAACAGGAAATGACGCATGCACTCCACACGACCAATAACTCCATTCAAAGGATTGGGTTAACATATATATATTAATATATATATATATATTAACCTATTCAGAGTTAATATACTAATTCAAAAAGGTCTCAAAATATTCCTTAATGAAGCGCTACAAAACCAGAAAGGCTCGTTCCAAAAAGGTGCTTGTAACATCTACCATATAATCAAGCACCGTGTGTTCAATTAGGTACCACTTCAACAATGGGATGTGTGAAAGATACATCCAATAAACAATAAGACTTGGCTAGTTATTATGGCCAGAAAATCCTGAAACGTAAACTTTAATATAATTTAAATATTTATATATTAAAATATAAACAGTTGCTCCAAAACGTATCACCCTAAATATTTTCCCGGTAAATCAAAATATCTTAATGTGTTTTTTTCATATGTAATCAATTATTTATATTTAATTTTTATATTTTAGAATTGTTAGTTATTTTTATGCAATAAAATGATGTACGATATATTTTATTGTATCTATTAATTAGTTATTGATTATTATCTTTATACAGGCTACACCGATCTACCAATATTTATAGCAAATCTATCTTGCATGTCTGTTATTATTCACAAATATCACTATTCATTTTCTATTGAATATTATCATTATTGTAACTTAGAGCATATCATAGCGAGTCTTATTTATTTATTACTATAAACTGGTGAAATTCGCTGAGAGCTAGTACCGATTTTGGAGAAAATGTATAAAAGTAATCCGTTGATGATCGATTAAAACTAAAAAATTTGAGTTGGTAATAAAGATTTTAATCGAACGATAAGGATTGAGGTTTTCTGATACAGCTTGGTTATTAGGATTTGTGATAAGGCTATGAGCTTTGGCGGTCTCGTTTCGAAGACGGGAATGTTTGAAAGACGAGTAATTGAAAGGTAACAACGGGCTTGAAAGGTAGGCGAGGGGCTTTTTTGTATGCAAAAAGTTTTAAGTTGAAAACGTTTTTTGTTAGATTTTTAGCAGATTAAATAGAGTCTTATATTCTTATGTGTATTATATACATAAAATTGACCATTGTATTTAATATTTAATATTTTATAGTTTACTTTATGTCTACTTGGGTTATATATTGTATTCTCGTTCTATAAATATAAATAAATAAATAATTAATTTATCATACATACTCACTCAGTGGCGTAATTGCGAGGGAGGGGTGCCAGGGCTGCACTCCCCCAGAAATATTTGTGGGGGCAAAAGTATCATTTTACACTTCTAAATAATCCACATTTAAAAAGTATTCTTAACAAGACTGTTAACATAATATTATAATATTAAAATATTTTTTTCCTCAAATTACTATATAAAAGTTTATATTTATTTTAGACTTGTTGAATAATATTATGTTGACGTATTGTCAGTGTTACTGTTATCGCAATAATCACATTATTCGTGACTATTATTATCCATGATTCGTGAACACGTTATTATCTTGAAATCGCGATTATGACTACAGGAACGGCCGAACGGGAGGTTAATTTTTTTGCCCCCCCTCCCCCCCACTAGATTTTTATCCAGTTACGCCACTGTACTCACTTGGATTGTTTGGATTGTTATATTTGCATCGGACTCCGTAATAATTATTTTGGCAATCACAATACCAATCCCCCATCGACGTGACACATTTGCCGTTGTTCTCACATACCACACTTTTTGTACACGCGTTCACATAAGATTCACATTCGTTTCCGGTTTGATGTCCGTTGGAAATTCTGCAGTCACATCCTTTGTAATTACCAGTTCGGTCGGTATACGCGCACCCGCCATCATTGCAGGAGGACTGGCCCATATTGGTACCGTACAAATAATTAACGAGACTGATAAAAGTAAACGTAAAGAGCCACATAATAATAATTATTTTTATTTATTTTATATGATGTACATTAACCATAGTTTAACTTATATGATTATATATTTAATTGTTATTATGGTCGCCATGTGCACACTATCATCATCACATGTTTCTGCAACGAGCTAGCTATTCTAATACTATAAGACAGCAAGCGCGTGTGGCCCTCTAAGTATAATGGAACCAAGGAGTAAAAAATTAAACGAAAAAATTATTGAAGACGTAAGTGTTATCATATTATTTTCATTGTTAGTAGCATAGACAGATAAATATTATATTTATACAATTTATATAATATACATAATGATACATGCACTATATTATACTACTATGGTCACAGAATTGTTACTTATCGACAACGTTAGTGTTTATTATTTAACTAAGAACACAACCTATACATTCCGGCATCATAAACAATTATACGCCATTTTACGGAGTTGTGTTTAAATATTGATCAAGATAGAATTAAATATAATAAAAAAAGTGTTTGAGCATAAATACTAATATAACACATAATAATTTTTCTCTTCGGCAATTATGTTAACAAAATCTATACCTATTCACATAGTTTAAAAATACAAGGTTATTCAAAATGTGATCAAAATGCCGGAAAATTTCGGAAAAAACCGTTTTTTTCTCAGAGCCTCAGAAAATGTGGGAAAATTGGAGAATATTAAAATAATACATTTCCGAGAAAAACCAGTTTTCAGAAAATTAAAAAAAATCAAAATTTTGGAAAATTAAAAATTGTATTTATACGTTTAAAAATTAAAATAATCTATGTAAAAAAAAACCATTTTAAAAAACAGATAGAGACACCTCCGAGGACATCTGTCGTTGTCATTTCACATTTGCCAATACGGTTATCAATGTATTATTGTATTATAATTTAAAATTAAACTATTAAAAATATTAATACGGATATTTCAATATTTGTTCTAAAAATAACGTAGTTACATATATAATTGGTAATTTTGTGGGAGAGTGTATTTCCCCGAAAATAAATCACCTGTATTTTCAAATGTTATATAATTAATATTACTTGTAAGTTGTTGATAAATATAGACAGCGCACGATTGACAAATGACTAAATGAGTAATGACAATATTAATTAATAATTATTAGGACGTAAATTAACGATAATAATTATTTATTCTATCGTCTTAATAATTCTTACACCAGATTGGCTAGGGGTGGGAGGTTATGACTATGATAAATAATAACATAACGAATATCTTAAAATATGGATGATAATAATTTGTAACGTTACGTGACCCTGGGTTGAAATTTGAGACGGGGACCGTCTCCCGGCGTGACTGACGATGGTGAGACGAAAAACAATAAACGCGTACGACAATGCACCGGCGGGTGGTCCGAAACCCATTTTTAGCTGACCGAAAGTGCTACTGTTGGGTCAGCTGTCAAAAATAATAATCAATAATAATAAAAATATATAAAATTTGAATGATATAATTACCTATAGTTATATTATTAAAATATTGATAAATACGTATTATATTATATGATATTGTTAAATAAATATTTATTTATTTGTTTATTTATAAACGGATAGATATACCCTTTGGTAATATAAATTAAAAGTACAGTAAGTTGAATCTCAATTTGACAAATATTATACTGAAATTATAAATGAGCCAATAGGTATTTTTTTAATTAATCGTATTCCTGTTTATGAGTCCTAAATGATTTTTTAACCAAAGTATTAATATGTAATAACTAATAACTAATATACTACGATTATCAATTGTTTAATAAAAGTCATAACTAATAACATTATCTAGACGAAAAAAGTAATAACACCACAATTATTTATATTTAGTGGGAGGTAATTTCAACGACTATAATATAATAAAGTAACAAATTTGTTTTGATTTTAATGTAAAATGTATGTACCAAATTAATAGTCAATCATATTATATAGCCCACCCCAAAAATTATTTCTATATACGCCACTGTCGCCACTGAAGTGAATTGACTTCTTATACAATTTAAATTTAAGATTATTATCTAGGTCATATCATAGGGTTTAATATTAGATTTTAATTTTAAAACGAGTTATGAGTATATTTTATGATATAATTTTATGATACATAATATAATATATATAAATATTTGTTTTGGGGATTTTGGATTTTATTTTCGGGGATTTTTTTTCCGATTACCATAACAACACAATAGTGAAACAACAATAATAAATTCGTGTGTTCTGAAACAAACCTTGGAATTTGGAATAATTATTCATATCAAAACTCAGCTTCGTCCAACAATAGGTATAAGTGCATGGAAAATCAGAACATTCAGAACTATTCAAAATATTAACATTTATCTTACAAACAAAATAGGAGTATATAATTATAAGACTAAAGCTCAATGGATAACAATATGTAAATTCAAAAATTAAGTAGAAAAGTATTTTCGTGTAGGTATATTGTTTACCTTTTTAATGGTAAAATACATTTTTATTATAATTCAATAGTTTCACAAAATATGCCTCGCTTATAATATATTATTATATAACCAAGTTGCTTTGTGATAATTGGCTTTTAACATTTAACATTTTCTACGGAGATACTATTTGAAAGGGAAGTGATATATTTTATGAGTATGTTTTTAATTATAGAATGTATTTAATTTAAAGGCAGAATCATGTTGTATACTGTATGCGGCACTTTTCGATATAAGTATCCGAATATTTCGAATACTTCACTCTCGCTCGCCTAACCGTTGTCCGCGATTTCGCTAGGTATGATATTTTGAACACTAGACAAAGTTTACTAAGAATTTTTGTTTGTCACAAATTTAAGACTATTTATTAATTATTATAATATGTATATATTACGTTTCATACAACACCGGATTAAGTAAAAATGTGGAAGTAAATATTTTAAATGTTTAATAATTAAATTTTTACTTTAAAATATTTACAATTATTGTTATGAAGGTCTATATAGATATTGGTAAACGAAATCAGTGCAATGTAGCACACAAAGGAAATCGACATGCATATTTAAACATCAACTAAAATCTCTCAATTATAAATTAAATTAGGCACATTTGCTGTATTGTTAAAAAAAACACATTTAAAGCACATTATACCTATTTATTTAAAATATTTAATAATTATATATAATTTTGTAAAAATTAAAACCTCGAAATAAAATATCATGTTTCTTAATAATATTTTTACGATAATATAAATTGGCTAGTATGAATCTTCATATTATATTAAATACTTATACAATAAATAATAATATCTTAATATTATCAACAATTGCAATAAATGATGTAGGTACTTACTGGTACATGACGGACGGACGGGTTCACGGCAAGATATTAGTTGTTCTAAACTTATGATTTGAAACCTAAAAAGTTTTTTATATTTTGTCATCCACATGTTTTTTTTTTTAATATTTTAAGTTATACAGATATTAAATTTCAAGATGCAAAGGTGGGTGACCTTTGAATAATTTTGGAAAGAAGGGGGTTGTGCGTGGGCTAACCTATACGATTTTGACTCCCCCGGAGGACATTACTAACCACTGTGTGACGGGGAGTTATAAGACCATTCCCTCGGGGGTTTTTACACCTTTAGCCATATGTCACGAGGGCGGCTCCTTCACGCCTTTGGGTGACGCGGAAACATCCCTCCGACGGGTTACGTCAGGGCGCCCTGGCGCCAGGCTGACGGTCTCCCGCCGGCTGCTCTCGTTCGAGATAGATCGGTGGGTTTCGTATAACCACGTCGGCGAGCGCTGGATTCGACCCAGTCAAATAGCTCCCCTTCTACTAAGGCACTACTCCTGACAGCCCCCGCGAGGCCATCCACATATGTCGCGAACGCGCGGCCGGCGAGCGCGAGCACGCGAGGTACACGCGCGCGTCGGCCGGACGCACGCCACATAGCTCGACGGGCACTGATACCGTTCGGGCGTTAGCTAAGTCGGGTTTTCAGTGGGGCTGTCCTCGTCGCCCACGGGATGAGATTGAAGGATCCGTTATCCAGAGTACTCACAACGACTCTTTTCCCACTAGCATCGACACCGGGGCAGTTCTTACGCTGACGCGATGCGACCTTTTTTGAGTGGTACGGTTTTCTTTTGCCGGGTGCCGTGTCCGTACCGAATGCTCGGGTTTGAGTGCTTGTCGGTGGGTGTCCCCCAGCTGGACTTCCACCTTGCACGTATTCGCACACGAGTTGGTCGGGCCCGTGTGCTCTCAGTCAGGTTCGTGCTAAAAGCACCAGCGCGCTCACGGAGGTCCGCGTCTGCTTCGCTCGTCATGCTCTAGCGCCTCTCGCCCAAGCCCACTGGTTTGTCGCAGGTGGTATGGTTCCCCCACTTGGGTAGATGGTTCCCGTGCGGAAAAGGAAGGTGCCCTCCATCACCTCGGTCGTCCTTATTCGGGGACCCACGTCGAGGTCTTTTGACGTGCCTATCAGGTCTTCCCTTCCTCAGTGCGTTGATACGCCTGGAACACGGTTATTGATTTTTCCCGTGAGTCCGCGCTCTGCGATTCGGTCCGCTCCGATCGCTTGCCCCTTGAGCGCGGAACTTTTTCGTAGCTGACGGTCGGGCAGTCGTATGTGTCCCCCGGAGGACAGTGATCGAAATAAATGGGCAGGTTAGGTACGTTAAGGTCTCTCATATTTTATGTATACTTAATAGTTAATACGTATAAACCTTTGACTATAATTAATATACCTACTTATAAATTATAATAACGTTCTCAATACGTCTCGAGTTGATAGGATGCAGGTGTAGTAATAATACATTTCGATGTAGATATATTAGTGTTTATTATTACACAAAAACATAATAAATAATTTATATTGAAAATATTCTATGTCTAATTCGACTTAAATAAAATAACTGTTGGTAGTTTTGAACGAGTTGTGACTATAAGTTAGGATTACTGTTCTTCTTGTGGCTGCAGGTTGTCTATCAGCGTCTATCGTTGGGTCAGTCCCTATATCCCTGCTATAATGATAGCACGACCGTACATGGTCTTAAATTTGCGGTCCAGGCCTGGGTAGGTTAGGTTAGGTTAGCGGTCCAGACGTATATATTTATTGTTATTGTGATTTGTTTTGTTAATTTACATAACAGCACAAATCCTGCACGGGTATACCAAAAGTTATTTATTTACGTAATTCTATAATATATTTTATTAGCGCTACTATTATTATACACACGCTGTATATGCGGTGTATACGCACTATTATTATCACTATTAATTATTATATATACAGTGATAATAATGTACGTATACGTGCTACCATTATTATTATTATTATCGTTCCGCGCTCGCGTATTATCATTATATTATTAATTATATTACGCGAGCACGTATAATATAATATGAAATATGAATATTTAATACGTACAAATTATGTTATTATTTATATAGGTATAGACGTATAGTCACTGCAGCTCACTACAGGTATCCATCTAGTGTCTATACTTACATATTTTTAATTAAATTCATGTGTATTTTTTTTAAATCATCTGCTTCACAATCATTTAGAGTAAAATAAATTGTGGTTTTTGTTTGTAAAAAAGAAGCATTTATCGCCATAAGAATGGTATAAAAAATCGCAAGTATAAAAGTATTTATACGAAAAAATGTGGATAAGCATGCTCGGTCAATAATGCTCTATAATATATTAAAGTCGTAGGCAAAATGATTTTAACGCGTTAAGATACCGCACATACAATTACATCATTATTTTTTATACAGGCACGTCTGGCGTATCTATTATCAAATATGTAGGTATAATAATATAATATTAAAACATTTAGCTCAGATATCACCTTAAACTACCTATATACTTATATAATAAATTTAATCTTTGGTTAGAATGACAAAAAATAAAATTTTCCCACCAAATTCCTCAAGTTTATAGTGGGGTATCAATGTATCATTTTATAAAACAGCGCACGATGTAGTGGATAGCTGTCATTTTTACAGTTCATTTGCGTAGTGTCGACACACTAAACCAACGGGAAAAGCTACACACTCGCTGCAGGATGATGATAGTAAGGTTTAGTGTGTTGGCACTACAAAGATATTATTATAATAGTTTATAGTAGTATTATTGGTCAATTACACTACTGGAATTCGGTGTTCTTTGGAAAATGTTTCAATAACTTCTCACGCTATTGTCACAGGTAAATTATATTTTTTTTATCATTTAATTCCGTTAACTGCGTTCATCCGGTATAAATGGCAATTCACAAATCGATGATAAGAGGCCAAAAGTTGAAAATCACAAACGTAAAAATGTTACGGAAGAGCAATATTCATTTTAAGATTTTTTAAACAAAATAATTTTGTGTTAAAGTTTTTAGTTTTTTTTGTTTTTGGTGGTATATACCTAGGTACATAATATGATTTAATATTCTATTTTTTTTAACGTAATTATTTTGTTTTTTTACAATTTAAATGGCACTTGTTAGAAATGAAAATTATAATTTTTTTCGCCATGGACATAATATGGTACCTATACCGGGTTTGTTCATCAGGACATATTAATAATATTGTTAATTTAAATAATACTTGAATTAGTTAATGGTATAAATAATTACAGTTTACTTAGGACAAATTGATTTGATACATAAAATTAAATAATTTATAGTTGTTAAATGATTATAAAAACAAAAAAAAATTGAACTTTTAATAAAATAAAATTTTTTCATTTTTTCATTTTGTGAAATAAAATCTGTCTTAAATGATAATATTCAATGATCATAAAATATATCACATTTTTAAATGTAAAAATTATAAATATTTATCATTTATAAACTTGGTATTAGTAATAAACTTATAATAGATAATATAATTTGTATTCAGAATAATTTATTGCCAAATTCTGAAAAAAAAAATTTTTTTTATTTTATTGTAAAAGTGTAATAATAACAAATAAAAATAAAAATTATATTTTACTCTTAAGAGACTGTTGGAGCAGACGATTTAGAATACTTGCATTTTATTATATAATATGGAATAGGTAAATAATTAAAAGTTATAATTGTTTTTTGAATACAATTTTTAAGAATAGGTAATTCTGATTTTAAGAAAAAAATTAATAATAATCACAAGTACTTAAATGTAGAACAGTATAATTGGACATCGCGGGAAGTACATAAACATAAGATAATATATCAACTTTGACAAGTGTTTCAAAATGTTTCAAAAGTTTCAGAATACAATTAGCTAAGGTTTTTATTACACTATATATGTTAAAATGTTCGTTACTCCCTTATGTTTTGATATATAGGCAGGACAGGTATAGGTGCATTTTATATTATACATTAAAAACTCTTATGCTGGGTCGCATGAAATATTGATTCATTTAATCGTTTAATAATACTTAAGCAACCAACCACGGGCCACTAAATCATGTTTAAGTAACAACTATCGAACTATCCCACTATTGATTAAATAAATATTTTATAATAATAATATTTTTATCATCGATGTATTATTACGCGAAGTATACGCGCTACTATTTTTGATGTTTACGCGCTGTATACATACGCGCTACTAGAGCTATAAGATTGAAAATTTTCAAATGACATTTTTTTTTTCATTGAAATTTTCAACAACATTTTTTCACAGCTGACGCAAATTTCTTTTTAAAACGTTATTTGGTATACGGCCATATTTTTATTTTTAATGGGTTTGCGAGAATTGATACTGTTTGCGACCGAATGTTATCATTTTGTAAAAAACACTTTTATAATAATTGTAGGTATTTAATAATACAGATAAACTAATAAAAATGTATATTATTTTAATTTTAAAATACTTGAATACCTATTAATTAATTATGAAATGAACGGTTATTAATTAAATATAAAATAAATAATTTATTCGGTTTTAATTATATAGAAAATAATATAATGATTATCAAACAACAATCTGAAATATGACTGAATAATTATTTTGAATTTAGCAAAGTTTACTAAAATAGTATTAAATTAGTAGTAATAAATAGACAATAGTTAGCTTAAAATTAATCCAATGATTTTTAAATTTAATTGTGTACCTATAGTCAAATGTTATATGATATACCTACGTAAAAGTTTCAAAACCACACGATTATTATACGTCCGTTTCGCCAGCCCCCCCCCCAAAATTGAAATCTCGGATTTTTTTTTCACTAAAAATTAGCATGGAATTAGAATGAATTGGCAAGACTATTATCATAATTTGCATGGAACTATTCAATGAGAAATAATCAATAAACTTTGGGGGGGCTGTTGAAACGTTTCGCCAGCCCCCCCATCCTTGAAAAAAAAAGATTTTCCCGAATTTTTTTTAACCAATAATTAGCACGAATTGGCACGCCTACGCACGGAATTCGCAAGGCAATATTTACCGAGCAATCCCTCTTTCTTTATTTTGACCATTTCGCCAGCCCCCCCCCCAACCTTGAAAAAAAAAGATTTTCCCGAATTTTTTTTAACCAATAATTAGCACGCGATTAGCATGAATTGGCACGCCTACGCACGGAATTCGCACGCCAATATTTACCGAGCAATCCCTCTTTCTTTATTTTGACCGTTTCGCCAGCCCCCCCCCCCCCCCATCATTGAAAAAAAAAGATTTTCCCGAATTTTTTTTAACCAATAATTAACACGCGATTAGCATGAATTGGCTCGCCTACGCACGGAATTCGCAAGGCAATATTTACCGAGCAATCCCTCTTTCTTTATTTTGACCGTTTCGCCAGCTCCCCCCCCCCCCCCCCCCCCATCCTTGAAAAAAAAAGATTTTCCCGAATTTTTTTAGAAAATTACTGGGGAAATTTAAAATGATGCATCAAATAAAAACTTCAAGTTAATTTTATTTCAAAAGTATCTAAATTAAGTTAATTTTCGTCCGAAGAATAATGCAAATGTTTTAATGGGTTTTTATTTGATGCATCATTTTAAATTTCCCCAGTAATTTTCTTGAGCGTAAAGATATCTAATAAACCATATTATGTTTCTGTAATTTTTTATTTTTAGAAATTAGCAAATTTTAACTTTACAATCAGTTAAGTTACTTTTTTTTTCAAAGTTAACTTTTAACTTTACGAGTTAACGAAAAAAAAACACGAGTAACTTATAACTTAAATTAACTTTATTATTTTTAAATAACTTAACTTAACGAGTTAAAAAAAAATCGTTAACTTGCCTAGCCTATTGTATTTTCGTTCCTATCTACATTAATACAGGTTTGAATAAATGATTTAAAATAGTTTAAAAAATGCATGGTCTTTACAAATTTTAAAGTTTGTTTATTCTTCAAGAAGATAATGGCCCCATTGAACATGTTCGTGTTATGAACTGTAATTGATGTATAAAATAATAATATAATATAGAATTGTACCTTGTACGTATATCTAAGATACGTTAAAACTATAATATAATGATTAAGGCAAACGAAAGTAATCGAAAGCTAGACTAGGTACGGTGCTACTACTGGTACCTACTAGTTGCCTCCCAACTGTAAGTCAAAAAGTTCAATAATTTGTATTCAACTGCCTCCCGATTGTACACAAGTCGGCTCATATCCTATATTTTGTTGTAAACGAAAAGGGTCCAGTATAATAACAGGCAAGTAGTAAATGTATACCTAAGTGATTCCTAATCGATCAACCATACAATAAGTAGGTATTAATGATTTGTATTAATAATTTTAATTAATTTTTTACAACTTTATCTTATCATTATATAAAATAATTGTATTCATATTAGTAGCCAAAATAAGCAGATTTGGTACTTATTGGTTAAAAAAAATTCGGGAAAATCTTTTTTTTTCAAGGATGGGGGGGGGGGGGGGGCTGGCGAAACGGTCAAAATAAAGAAAGAGGGACTGCTCGGTAAATATTGGCGTGCGAAATTCGTGCTAATTATTGGTTAAAAAAAAATTCGGGAAAATCTTTTTTTTTCAAGGATGGGGGCTGGCGAAACGTTTCAACAGCCCCCCCCCCCAAATTTTATTGATTATTTCTCATTGAATAGTGCCATGCAAATTATGATAATAGTCTTGCCAATTCAAGCTAATTGCATGCTAATTTTTAGTGAAAAAAAAATCCGAGATTTCAATATTGGGGGGGCTGGTGAAACAGACTTGATTATTATCTTTGAATTATTACAATAAATAATAAGAAATAGTAAGTATAGAATGAAAAGGTTCTAAATCGTTTTTATGAAATTGTCTAGGAGAGCAATTTTAAGGTTTGAGATCAAATATTTTACTAATTGAACAACATTTTTTGGAAATCAAAGTTCAAAGGCATGCAGCAACTTGTGTAGTTTAAAATACAACATTATAATAATAATTTCCTGTATTGGTTGGTATACTATAATACAAATTATAAAATGTTTAGTATTAAAAGGTTCTACAATATTGGAACCTTTTCATCCTAAAATAAAAAAAAACATGTTTAATTAGAACTTATTCTTTTTCATTTATTATTTTTATTATTGTTAGCTGAATCCTCTTCAGAATAATGCTTTCTCATTGCTATAAATCTTCCAAAACACGAAACAATGTAATAATTATGATTTATGCAACATCGAAACCTGTATCTCGATCGCAAAATTCTGTTGAATGTGGATAAATATGTATGTAATAACTATTAGGTACTATATTTGTAGTGATTAATTTAATTAGAAACTTTTCATACAAACGTATTGTTAATAATTTGATTCCATTCACCGAGCGTTTTCAATTTGATTAAATTGTGTTTATAATATAATTTTTAGCGATTTCCAACCTTTTACTTTTAAAAAAATCGTCAATAATGATCGTATAATCATAAATGTTAGCTTAAAAGATGCGTCTTAGCATTCTAAACCCATTTTAGGAATTCCGTATTCAATTTTAATGCCCTACCTACACAAATTAAAATTGTATACGTCATTTATAAATACAAAATAATTAAAATGTGTACCTATATTATCATTCAGCATTTAAGCGCAATGATTGAAATTAACGAGTAATTCATAAAAATGACTTGAATCATTATTCTTGCTTATTTAATATATAATTTTGTCCAAATTTTAACATAAAATAACTATAAATAAATATATAAATAAAACTGTTTTTATATTTTTGAGATTTTTTGGTTAACATAATCAAAAGCTAATAGTGAATTGTCAAACAACTAGATATAGGTAAAGTTTTTAAAACTAAGGGTTCAGATATTATAAATTCAGATAATATAATATGGTATGTTTGAAAAAAGTTTCATAAAATAGTTTGACTATGTGACTTTAGGTAGTGGAGGTACCTACCTACCTATTTATTATGTTACATTGTTACGGCAGCTATTATATAATTCATAATTTATTGATATTGATAGCATGTGAGGTGAGTACATGATGAAACATTTTGTGTATCTAGTATTTCTTGGAGCTTATAAAATCAATATTTTGTATGAAATACATTTTAATTCAAAAATACCAATGTATAGAACGAATATTACCATTTGTATAATATAAATTAGGTAACAAATTAAAAATAGATATGGTTACATAATTAATTAATATATAGTGATTAGTGCGAAGGAACAATACCGCGAAAACAATATTTGTAAACTATTATTTTCGCAATATATTTTGTTATATAATTATAATAGTAGATACCTATTGACTATAATACCTATTATTTGCATTCATCTAATTTGTTTCGGTTTACTTTATATTGTCTAACACTCTAACACGCATACACTGCAATACACTTATTGATTTGAAATATTTATTAATATATTTGTGGTGTTATTTTATAAGTTGTTAATATAAAATGTTTTCTAAAAATATTAGATAATAGGTACCAACTAATGTAAATAGGTACATACATCAGAGAGTAGTTAAATATATTTATTTGTATACTTGCCTATAATGGCTATAAATAATAATATATATCGAATCATTAATTTTTTTTATAGATAAAAATACGTGTAGGTCTGACTGTCTGAACATTTAAGCTAATAGAAATAAAAAACATTTCTTGTTATACATAATAATATCAAGGTTATAATTAAATATAAGATTTAACATTGAAAAAAATATCAAAAATCATTAATTTTTATCATTATATTTAAATAATTAGCTATTAGGTAGGTAGTTTGTACCTATATAATTAGTAGATGTTATAAATTATTATGCTCTTTAGCTTTGGCATAACTGTTTTTAATGTTGTCATTAATTAAAAAAAACTAAAGTTGTATAACTATACAGTATAATAATATATATATAACTACATCGATTTTACCTGTGATACCAAATATCAGCTGCTAATAATTGTAATAGTACTATTATTGTGAACATTGCATAATATAATATAATACATGAATTGTAAATATTAAATAGTATAATTAGTAATTTATTAAAAAAGAGTTAAAAAAACTAGTTAATAATAGTTAAACCATGGCTAAATATATAGGTATGATCGCAACTTTGTGATACGCAGGTGTCATGGCCGCCACTGGCAGTGAATATTATCACTTCGATTTATTTGCTAACTAAACCATACAAATTATTAATTTCTTGGCTAAATAAATCCAAAAATCATTGCCAGCTGAGATTCCTTTCCATGTTAAAACATGCTAAGACATGCAATAATTGTACGTGCGCAGCCCATAACAAAAATGCGTCTCAATGCGATCATACTTATATATTTAGCCATGAGTTAAACTAGTTAATTATTAAATAGTACGTATTTATAATCAATGGTATAATAAGTAATAACTGATAAGTATTACTTTTATATACTTTTATTTAGGCATACCTATCAACATTTATACCTAGTACAGTAATACCTACTCGTTTTATATAACATTAATCACAGTAATAACACTAATAACAATTAAGAATACGTACTAGGTATATACAATAATTATGAAATATTAAAATGCATATTATACGCAGCCACACAATTATTTTTATAAAAGCATCACAATTTGTAAACACATATATAATTAGTTAGATACTTATGTGTTAATATTTTACTACCTATATAATATTAGTTAAAATATAGGTAAATTGAACAAAATACATGGAAGAATACCTCATTGACTCTTGAGTCTTGAGTAACTCCAGCATTAATTATAGCTATATCGAAGTGGACGAACAATCTATTTAGAAATGCTGGTTAGTATTTCATTAAGATAGTATTTGATTAATAGAAATATAAGTAGTGTAGGCCGTAGAGGGAAGACGTAATTTACGAAGTTAAAAATATGAGACCTTCATGCCGAGCTCTGTCGAAAGCCTGAGAGATGTCTAAGAAGGCATCAGTGCAAGATTATAGTATGAAAAACAATGATTTTAAAATTTGGTTGTGCTAAAATCAAAAGCTCATCCTCAAATCATCTCTAATTGCAACACTGTATATTTAAAACTGTATTCAGTGGCTTAGCCACAGGGCCACAGGGGGGAGTGTTTATACAGTTTTCATACATCTATTAATTATATACGAAAACTGTATAAACTTAGTTCAATTTATACTTAACCCCCCCCCCTCCATCACCATTTCATAATTATAGCTACGCCACTAACTGTATTCTGTATTTGCTATATTATTTGATGTGTTAAAATTAGTTTACTCTATCAAGCATTAATACATACACTTTTATAATCAATCTTACTAATCTAGTAATATCAGGTACTATTTATTATTATTTTTAAGTTATAACTTACTACCTAGCTGTATACAGTATACCTATAAGTTATAACTCGACTATTCCCGGGAAAAAATGAACAATTAATATAAAATACTGCGTTACATCGGTGTATCTCAGTTTCACATTTACCTATAGGTACTTCGGTAGTAAAAAAAAAGCCACGGAAAAAAAGTGAAATAAATATACAAAAAAAATAAAATTTTTGAACATAGTTGGATATAATTTAAACATAAAATTAAAGTTACTTCAGTTGTAAATTATATTATTAATTTTATAATAATAGCAATTTCTATAGTAATTTCTATAATATTCTATAGCAATAATATGTTTTTTTTTTTTTTCAGTTTCAATTTCTTCAGTTTTTTCTTCGATGGGAAAATGAATTTAATAGGTGAATTAAGGATGTTAACATTTAAAATGCCTAGTAGTTTTCAAAAGCAAGGGTAAAAAAACAAAAAAAATAACCAAGGAAAACGGAAATTTTTAAACAAAATCATTTTCACTTTCAAATTTTTAAAAAAATATGTCAGTAATTTTCCAAATATGATAATAAACAAATAATAATAATAACAATATAAATAATAAATATACTATAAAATATCTTAGGCTGACAAACCGTCTTTCTGGTTAATTAATATGTCAGTAAGTATATAATATAACTTAATATATTATGTAGTTGATATGTAGTTCATACTGCAACATGTACATTTAAAAAAGAATCACCCTGTACAAAGTAGGTACATTATACATATATCTTGGTGTAACTCTTTTACTGCCCCAAAAAGCGACGACAGACATCACACAAAAAAATTAAAAAAACACATCATTATTATAGAATTATTTTTCCGTGGCTTTTTTTTCTGACTACCACTCGACACATACTGTACAGCAGAATGGTTAAAAACTTTACATTTTTTTTATTTTATCTCTGTTAAACAATAATAAATTAGGCATTTTGCCATTTTGGGTCAAACCAAGTATGACGCATTGACACGCGTGTCTATTGATTTTATTTCTGAATTTTGTTTGTGTTCTCTACACTAAAATATCTTGACCTTTTGTTTTCAGTAAATTGGTAATATGTTTAAAAGACTTACATTATTATGTAAGTTATACAATTTTTTAAATAGTTTTAAACTATATTGAAAAAAAAATGTTTAAAGAACGCATGCAATTAATACAAAAGTACTAAGTAGATAAGGTAAAGTATAGTCTTAAGACTCTGTGATTCGATTATAGTTCGCGACACAAAAACTGCCACATGACCCCCGCAATCCGCGTACCATACCACGCCCGGAATCCATGGGTTCTCATTACAGCTGCAGCCGCTTTCGCGTATATCGTATAATATCATGATTCGTGATCGTGATCGTGTCGCGAGCGCCGAAATGAAGTAAAACGGACTCCCGTGGTACCAGGGTTACATTGATATGCCGCTACTCGTTCTTCGGTTTTGTTTTCGGCGGCGGAGTCGTCGACGGTCGACGAGCTATTCATTCAACAGCCATCACGGCATGTGTTCTTGTTACTTATATGCTTATCTTTAGCGGAATAATAACGTTTAAAACGCGTTCACAATGTTCCTGAGCCAAATTTCCAGTTCAGTGCTTTTTTTTTTGATTCTTTTTGAAACTTATGCCGTGTTTTCGTGATTTTTTACGAATTTTGACAAATTTAAAAAAAGACTTTTTGATTGATTTTGACTCTTTTTGAGCTGTTTACGGACATTGTCAGTTTTCAATTTTTTTAGTTTTTTTTTCTATAAATATCAATACATTTTTATTTGTTGGGTAAAAAAGCGTGAAAATTTAATATAAGGCTCCTGATATATCGTTCTAATAGCAGTTGAAAAATATTAAAAATACATAGGCACAATTTTTTTTATAAGCATTTAAAGTTCAAATTTTGACAACATTTATCAAATTTATAATTTATTAATTATTTTGTAGTTAAAAATGTATAAAATGTTTAACTTTTATGGATAAGGTTTGAAAATTTAAAACAAGGCTCCACGTAAATAGGTTATATATAAATTACTTTATTCACAATAATATCATCAAATATACTTGGTACAATCATAGGCTGACTGACCGTTTTCGCTCAGAATCGTTTTTCTTATACAATGATATTATATCATTGAATTCAAATTTAACACCATCCATTACAGTGACCCACTTGTAACCTACTGTACAGCAGAGCGACATCCACTTACCCACCTTTTTATTTTTTGAAACATAAAAACCCAAATTAAACGCATATTTTGTTTCTAACGTATGTACGGAAGTTTCCGAGCTCTACATTTATTATGGTACGGAGAACGAAAAGTCTCCCCGGGTAAATATTTTTTTTCGATAAACTAACGGCTCTAACTACGTCGCGCGCTGGACATATAGACTTTGCTTTTGTATAAGTTTTTTAAATTCCCTTTTTGTCTTCGTTCCTGGTTTAGTGACCAATTTTGACCTCCATCGAATGATTTTCCTATTGCTTAGGTTATACTAGCACAACACCTAATATGCATTCCATTAAATAATTCAAAATGCGCGCGTTTTGTTTTATAATTGTGCGATACCACGAGATAAATTCACCACTAGGATCGTGCGCATCGGCACCCATTTTTCGTTCCTCCGTCTCACGAGAAGGTAATCGCACTTTATATATCTGAGCACAGATGTCTATATTATACTAGATACTGAACTCCGCTTATCTTGTGAAGCCCAAGTTTTTATTCTTATCTGTATCCGCCATGTTTTCGGTTGGCAAAATATTGTATAATTCGTATGTTAAATATTGCTTATTTACTATTTTGTAACAATTAAAATTGTTTTTCTACTGATCTACTGAATTTGTTACGAACTTCGCTATTCGCTACATCCTTCAAGTTCATAATAATAACTATATTATTATATTATTATTATAATTATAATGCCAGTATCCTGTGTTGCCTTCGGATGTTCAAACAGATTTGAACCAGGGAAATCAATACATTTTTTTCGGTGATAGTATTCATGCTAATTTATATAGTTTGGTTTATTATTTATAAGCACCTAATTATGAATATATTTTTTATAGATTTCCTATTAAAAATGAAGAATTAACTCAGCTGTGGGTAAATGCTATTAGAAGGAAAAATTTCAATCCAACTCAGTGGAGTCGTACTTGTAGTGTGCATTTCACTGAGAATGATTTTATGATTAGGCCAGATGCAGACCGACCATTATTGAAAATCAATGATGTACCTTCCGTGTTTCCTTCATTTTCAACATATTATCAAAATAAAAATAAAAAACCAAGAAAGCCACCTACTCTTAGAACTATAACTAATGAAGTCCCTATTCCAGCAGGTAGCTATTTTATAAATTTTTAAAAAATATCATGAAAGTGAAGCTTGCTGCTCAAACTTTAAGCTCATCTGTTGCTGATGCACTTGAATTTTTTCAAAGTTCTAATGATATCGCTTTTAACAATTGTAATTCTTGAAAATATTAGTAATTAGTATTAGTATTTTAAATTAGTAATTCCTTGTAGGGCATATTTTTTTGGCTATAAAAAAATTTAATTATTGATTATTCTTTTTGTATACTAGTCTAAATCTTAACTAATGCTTATGCCTGGCTTGCTTACATGAAATCAATTTTTGCATTCACACATTACTTTTATTTATGAATTATAATTTATAATCAATAATGTATTTGATTTATAATGCCAATTTTTTCAGATTATAAAATAAATGATTGAATGCAAAGTTTTATAACTACTTAAATAAGTTCAAACAACAATTTTTACTAGATTCTATTTTTAGGTGCCGAAACCGTTAAATTTATCAGAACTATTGACAGGATATTTGATTTCCTGAACACCCGTAATCCATATGGTAAAGGATACAAAAAACCACTCTATAAAAGTGATATTGAAAATATGAAAAAAACTATTATACCGTTAGTTGATTATTTATTAAGTTTAACCAATATAAATGGTACATTCATTTGTGATACTCCTCGGAGAACTTTTATAATTGGTAAGTTACAACAGATGATTATAAGTATAGTTTTTACATGCCCATATTTAATAGTTCAAAAATATTTTAGGTTTTGCTGTAGCTGTAAAATCAGTATTTTCTATTGCTGAAGAACTTCTAAATAATTTTGATTACAAGTATTTTTTAACATACAAACTTTCCCAAGACCATATAGAAATACTGTTTTCAAAAATTCGACAAAGGTTTGGTCATAACAATAATCCTAATGTATTAGAATTCAGAACAGCAATGAAACAAATATTATTGAAAAACTCTGTCACTTCTTCATATGCAGCCAACTGCATGGCTTTTGATAAATCCAGCAATGAAAGTGTTTTTGAAATACGTTGGGCAAAAAGAAATTCTGCGGACATTTGTCATTTACATGATGAAAGTATCTTAGAGGAAACGGAAAAAGAAGAAGAAATACCAGATATATTCATGAATGAAGCTGATGGCTTTAGGATGGTAAAAGAAAATATTTTATACTATATCTGTGGTTTCATTGTGAGAAGAATTTCAAAAAAAATAGATTGTTTACCTTGTTGTGAGAACTTACTGGAAAAATTTAATGAACATAATTATGCTATTTTAAATGAAAATTCTAAATTGGTTGCTATTAAAAATAGAGGTGGGCTGGTAAAAAGTTCATCTTTTGTTGTAAAAGTTGTAAAATTTGTTGAAAAAACACTTATAGATTTAACATTTAATTTTAAATCAATTAAAATGTTGAATTCTAGTTTAACGTCAAAGATAATTATTTTTGCAAAAAATTACGTTTATAACTCTAATATTTTAGTTGATGTAAAATGTCCTAATGATGGATTCTTAGAGAACCGTAAATTAGAATTAGTTACTATTATTTGTAAAGAATATTTAAAAATTAGATTGCACCATGTTGCAAAATCTAAAACATCTGATATTGTGAGTAAACGGCGTTTATTAATAAAACTAGTATTATTTAACCATCAATAAAAAGATTTACCTATGGCATGTATACTTTTAAAATAAAATTATATGATTTTAATTACTACCTATACTATTTTGTTTGTTTTTTGCGTTGTACATAATATTTATTAATTATTATAGAGATCTGAGGCTAGTAAATAGTGTTTTGCCAACCGAAAACATGGCGGCCGTCTTATCAGTGTGCCTCACTTTTCGTAATATAGAAACCGCCCAGTTCGGTATCTAGTATAATATAGACATCTGTGATCTGAGGGTAATGCACAGATATCTATATAGTATATAGAAATCTGTGGGGTAATCGTGATCGTGAACCCGAGAATGGGGCCGCCAACCGCCAAGCGACGCTCATATCAATGAAACTGTACAAAAAACTATTATTTTCAGTCCGTGGTCAAATTGCATTGACCGGGAAAGTAAACGCTAGGATATCGTTACGGAGCAGGCATACCAGGATCGCATGGACTAGTCGCTAGGTAATTCAGTTTGGCGGCGGCGGCGGCGTCCGTGTCAGTCGGACAGAAAACTGAATGGTTGCGACGCCGACGGCGACAGTACTTGCTTTTCTATGGTGCTGCTCGCTCAACAGCCATCACGAACACAGCATAGGTCCCTGTTACTTGAACTCTCGTCGTTCATTGTCACTCTTGATCGCTCTTGAGTTGATCCGAGTAAAAAACATACAAAACAGTCGTTGTCATATATAGTCGTTGCGTGAATTCTCAGCAACTTTTATTATTCTAATAACGTTCATTACGATCAAATAAAATACAACAAATAATAAATAATTAAATTTGAATAATAAATTAAAAAGGTGGGATGTACAGTAATTTTATTTGTTCTTATTTGTTTCTTTTTCGTTGCTCAAGTTTAATCTTATGTAAATGGTTACATAGTATGTTTGGTAAAAAGAGGAACTGACGAGTGACTGACGTGTATATTATAATATATTTATTATTACTATAATTTTTAGATTCTGAGCGGTTTTCGACTAAATCGATTTTGGTTTTTGGTGTAACTCTAAAACAAATGACCCTAAATACATTCAATTTTCATTAGTTATTTAGGATATTACCATTTTCTATAAATGATAAAATGTTCAAAATATTTTGATTTGTTTTGAAATGTTTACAGACATTTTCAGTTTCTAATTTTTTTAGTTTTTTTTTCTCTGAATATCATCAAAATTGTATTTGTTGGGTAAATAAGCTTGAAAATTTAATACAAGGTTCTTAATAATGCTACAATGTCATTTGATTAAAAATCCATATCACAATTTTTTTACGCATTTAAATTTCAAATCTAGACAAAATACGTAAGAACCACGAAAATTTAGAAATTATTTTGAGTTAGAAATTCATAAAAAATTTTCTTTTTAAATCTAATTAAATTTTTATGAACGTTTGAAATTCGAAGTTCATATTTTTACAACATTGGATATTTATTTGATTTCTCATGTAGCGATTTAACTAATAACTGTAGATACTTGACATTTTTACCATATATTGATTTTATCAATTCCCATACTTGATACAATTTTCAAAATATTTTGATTCAGTTTGAGTTGTGTAAAAACATATTCAATTTTAAATTTTTTAAGTTTTTTTTTCTAAAAATATCCATAAAATTGTATTTTTTGAGTCAAAAAACTTTAAAAATGAAATACAAGGTTTCTGCTATATCATCCTCATATTGTTATGATATCAGTTGAAAAATATTAAAAATACATAGGCACGATTTTTTGTTTTACTAGCATTTTAAGTTCAAATGTTGACAAAATGTATCTAATTGAAAATTAAAAATGATATTGTAGTTAAAAATGTATATAACCTTAAAATTGTATAGCTAAGGATTGTAAATTTAAAACAAGATTCCACATGGTTATTATAATATATAAATTACTTAATTCACAATAATATCATTAAATATACTTAGTAATATCACTAATATATTAATATATTTTAACTACAGGAACATATGAGGAAGCTAGAAGCAAATTACCAAATATGAAAATAATGATGATGTTGAAAGCTCGAATATTGAAAACCGGGGTCGTGGAAAGCGTAAAAAAAACCAAATACTTGGTAAAATAATTCAGAATCAGATAGTCAATCACCATCAATTATAAGTTATAACTATGCCAGAACCTCCTACTTGGATAAGATCCCTTGGTATGGATTTTTTTTTGTGCTACGTTACTTATTACTTGTTTTGTTTAACATAAAATATATATTTTTTATTAGATGATTCTCATAGAACAAACAAATTAAAGCCTTCTATTAACATCACAACTCCAGTTTCACAAAACCAAATTAGGGAATCTACAAAATCTACAACTAGTCTTACGACTCCAGTGTTCAAAAAAGTCACATCAATTTTTACCTAAATAATCCACATTTAAAAAGTATTCTTAACAAGACTGTTAACATAATATTATAATATTAAAATATTTTTTTCCTCAAATTACTATATAAAAGTTTATATTTATTTTAGACTTGTTGAATAATATTATGTTGACGTATTGTCAGTGTTACTGTTATCGAAATAATCACATTATTCGTGACTATTATTATCCGTGATTCGTGAACACGTTATTATCTTGAAATCGCGATTATGACTACAGGAACGGCCGAACGGGAGGTTAATTTTTTTGCCCCCCCTCCCCCCAACTAGATTTTTATCCAGTTACGCCACTGTACTCACTTGGATTGTTTGGATTGTTATATTTGCATCGGACTCCGTAATAATTATTTTGGCAATCACAATACCAATCCCCCATCGACGTGACACATTTGCCGTTGTCCTCACATACCACACTTTTTGTACACGCGTTCACATAAGATTCACATTCGTTTCCGGTTTGATGTCCCTTGGAAATTCTGCAGTCACATCCTTTGTAATTACCAGTTCGGTCGGTATACGCGCACCCGCCATCATTGCAGGAGGACTGGCCCATATTGGTACCGTACAAATAATTAACGAGACTGATAAAAGTAAACGTAAAGAGCCACATAATAATAATTATTTTTATTTATTTTATCTGATGTACATTAACCATAGTTTAACTTATATGATTATATATTTAATTGTTATTATGGTCGCCATGTGCACACTATCATCATCACATGTTTCTGCAACGAGCTAGCTATTCTAATACTATGAGACAGCAAGCGCGTGTGGCCCTCTAAGTATAATGGAACCAAGGAGTAAAAAATTAAACGAAAAAATGATTGAAGACGTAAGTGTTATCGTATTATTTTCATTGTTAGTAGTATAGACAGATAAATATTATATTTATACAATTTATATAATATACATAATGATACATGCACTATATTATACTACTATGGTCACAGAATTGTTACTTATCGACAACGTTAGTGTTTATTATTTAACTAAGAACACAACTTATACATTCCGGCATCATAAACAATTATACGCCATTTTACGGAGTTGTGTTTAAATATTGATCAAGATAGAATTAAATATATTATCTAAATATAAAAAAAGTGTTTGAGCATAAATACTAATATAACACATAATAATTTTTCTCTTCGGCAATTATGTTAACAATATCTATACCTATTCACATAGCTTAAAAATACAAGGTTATTCAAAATGTGATCAAAATGCCGGAAAATTTCGGAAAAAAACCGTTTTTTTCTCAGAGCCTCAGAAAATGTGGGAAAATTGGAGAATATTAAAATAATACATTTCCGAGAAAAACCAGTTTTCAGAAAATTAAAAAAAATCAAAATTTTGAAAATAAAAAATTGTATTTATACGTTTAAAAATTAAAATAATCTATGTAAAAAAAAACCATTTTAAAAAACAGATAGAGACACCTCCGAGGACACCTGTCGTTGTCATTTCACATTTGCCAATACGGTTATCAATGTATTATTGTATTATAATTTAAAATTAAACTATTAAAAATATTAATACAGATATTTCAATATTTGTTCTAAAAATAACGTAGTTACATATATAATTGGTATTTTTGTGGGAGAGTGTATTTCCCCGAAAATAAATCACCTGTATTTTCAAATGTTATATAATTAATATTACTTGTAAGTTGTTGATAAATATAGACAGCGCACGATTGACAAATGACTAAATGAGTAATGACAATATTAATTAATAATTATTAGGACGTAAATTAACGATAATAATTATTTATTCTATCGTCTTAATAATTCTTACACCAGATTGGCTAGGGGTGGGAGGTTATGACTATGATAAATAATAACATAACGAATATCTTAAAATATGGATGATAATAATTTGTAACGTTACGTGACCCTGGGTTGAAATTTGAGACGGGGACCGTCTCCCGGCGTGACTGACGATGGTGAGACGAAAAACAATAAACGCTCGCTGATGCACGGCAAAACTCGCGTACGACAATGCACCGACGGGTGGTTCGAAACCCATTTTTAGCTGACCGAAAGTGCTACTGTTGGGTCAGCTGTCAAAAATAATAATCAATAATAATAAAAATATATAAAATTTGAATGATATAATTACCTATAGTTATATTATTAAAATATTGATAAATACGTATTATATTATATGATATTGCTAAATAAATATTTATTTATTTGTTTATTTGTAAACGGATAGGTATACCCTTTGGTAATAAAAATTAAAAGTACAGTAAGTTGAATCTCAATTTGACAAATATTATACTGAAATTATAAATGAGCTAATATTTTTTTAATTAATCGTATTCCTGTTTATGAGTCCTAAATGATTTTTTAACCAAAGTATTAATATGTAATAACTAATAACTAATATACTACAATTATCAATTGTTTAATAAAAGTCATAACTAATAACATTATCTAGACGAAAAAAGTAATAACACCACAATTATTTATATTTAGTGGGAGGTAATTTCGACGACTATAATATAATAAAGTAACAAATTTGTTTTGATTTTAATGTAAAATGTATGTACCAAATTAATAGTCAATCATATTATATAGCCCACCCCAAAAATTATTTCTATATACGCCACTGTCGCCACTGAAGTGAATTGACTTCTTATACAATTTAAATTTAAGATTATTATCTAGGTCATATCATAGGGTTTAATATTAGATTTTAATTTTAAAACGAGTTATGAGTATATTTTATGATATAATTTTATGATACTTAATATAATATATATAAATATTTGCTTTGGGGATTTTGGATTTTATTTTCGGGGATTTTTTTTCCGATTACCATAACAACACAATAGTGAAACAACAATAATAAATTCGTGTGTTCTGAAACAAACCTTGAAATTTGGAATAATTATTCATATCAAAACTCAGCTTCGTCCAACAATAGGTATAAGTGCATGGAAAATCAGAACATTCAGAACTATTCAAAATATTAACATTTATCTTACAAACAAAATAGAGGTCCGTTTCGCCAGCACTGCCACTTTCAAATCATAATACCAAACCTTAATAGTATTATGTACTTTTTTTTGTACAATTTTGTACAACCAAAATTAAATGTTGTACAACCCCCCTAACCCGAGAAAACCCGGTTTTGTTATGCGCGTGCTGGAGAAACGTTCCCCCAGCACTGCCAATGTCGAAAATCTAAAAAGTTCAATTTTAAACTGTATAGTATTATGTACTTTTTTGTACAATTTTGTACAACTAAAATTAAATTTTGTACACCCCCCCTAACCCGAGAATACACGGTTTTGTTATGCGCGTGCTGGAGAAACGTTCCCCCAGCACTGCCAATGTCGAAAATCTAAAAAGTTCAATTTTAAACTGTATAGTATTATGTACTTTTTTTGTACAATTTTGTACAACCAAAATTAAATTTTGTACACCCTCCCTAACCCGAGAAAACCCGGTTTTGTTATGCGCGTGCTGGAGAAACGTTCCCCCAGCACTGCCAATGTCGAAAATCTAAAAAGTTCAATTTTAAACTGTATAGTATTATGTACTTTTTTGTACAATTTTGTACAACTAAAATTAAATTTTGTACACCCCCCCCCCCCAAACACGACCAAAACCGTTTTTCTCATGCGCATACTATTATGTACTATACTTGTGTACATTTTAATTGAATGACAAAACAGTTTTTCCATTTTTCAAATCAATTACCTGTATTTTCCTTTATTTCCTATGCCCATACTATTATGTACTATACTTGTGAATATTACGACTTACGCTGTTTAAACGCTCTTAAATCAGATAGTACTTGATATTTTATTGATATAGAACTTTATACCAATTTAGAGTTTACAACTATTTCTTTCATTGCGTCATTGCGTGTATTATACAATATGTTCATTAAATGATTGAATTAAGGTAATATTTTTATATTTTTGGATTTGTTTATTTTAATAATATAGCCATTTGTTTTCAATGTCTGAATAATATTATTACTTATTATGTTTGTTTCTCGTTGAGTTTATAAAACATGTTCAAATTTATTTTAAGTCAAATGATTATTTTTTTACCACCAGTTTTTAATTGAATCATTTAATGAACATATTATATAATACACGCAATGACGCAATGAAAGAAATAGTTGTAAACTTTAAATTGGTATAAAGTTCTATATCAATAAATCAAGTACTATCTGATTTTAGAGCGTTTAAACAGCGTAAGTCACGTAAAAGCGTGACGTCACGCGTATTTTTCAATGTAGGTACTCTGTGACGGTATCTTGAGAACACCACAACTTACCTATATGTTTTTCGTCTTGTAGACATATTATAACACAGTAAGCTTAAGTAAATTTCAGTAGAACCGATTTTGCGTCATACCAATTTTATCTTAGTAAATTTTGACCTATACCTAATTAAAATTAAAGATAAGAACATTATTGTGCTTAAGTGTTGGCATTTTCCAAAATTTTAATTTTTAGGTTAGATATCAGGATTTTACTTAGGAGAACTACTCGTACAAATTATGTACCAGCTACTTTTTTTGATTGATATTATTTTTGTTAGTGATGTGAGCCTTGTAAATTTACCATGTAAAATTTTACCGGTAAAGTAAATTTACAAAAAAAAAAATTACAATTTACATTTTTTTACTGCTCAAATGAGTGACCCCTTTATTTGTATATTTTTGTATTTTTTATCAAGATATTATGATTATAATACAAATTAGGATTGTTTTTAAATGATGATGAGTAATGACAGTTGTTATACCACGAATTAATTGAAACAGATCAAAATTATTTTTATTTTATATTTTAGTATTTTACTATAATTAATAATTATTAATTATTATTTTTAATAAAGAAATTAAATACTAATACTTTATTTTATATTTATTTTGCCTTCTTTACATACAATTGTGAAAAAATTCACGTACATTTCACCAGCCCCCCCAAATATAATTGTTGACATTTTTTTTTTGCTAAACATTAGTGTGCCATTAGTGTGAATTTGTGTGACTATTTTCAGAATTTGTGCGATACTGGTTTAACCGTAAATTCAAAAATATATATGGGGGGCTGTAGAAATGTTCCCCGCCCCCCCCCCTCATATAAAAAATTACAATTTTCAAAATTTTCTTTTGCCAAACATTAGTGCGTCATTAGTGTGAATTTGTGCGACTACAACCAGAATTCGTGCGACACCCGTTATAATCGGAAAAATCGTTTTTCCATTTTGAGCATTTCCCCAGCCCCCCCTCATGGAAAAATTACAATTTTCAAAATTTTCTTTTGCCAAACATTAGTGCGTCATTAGTGTGAATTTGTGCGACAACAACCAGATTTCGTGCGACACCCGTTATACTCGGAAAAATCGTTTTTCCATTTTGAGCATTTCCCCAGCCCCCCCTCATGGAAAAAATTACAATTTTCAAAATTTTCTTTTGCCAAACATTAGTGCGTCATTAGTGTGAATTTGTGCGACAACAACCAGAATTCGTGCGACACCTGTTGTACTCGGAAAATTTTGAGTATTTCCCCAGCCCCCCCCCCCCCCATTATGGAAAAAATTACAATTTGCAAATTTTTCTTTTGCCACCATAAATTTTTGCGCTGTCTTCCAGGTAAGTCGAAATATTAAATTTTAACATTAGATCTAAATCAAAAATTTTCATATTCAGTCATCACCAATATTACTTAATGTATTCAGATATAAAATAAGACCTTTTATATATTGCATGCTTGTTTAGAAAATAATATCACATTATTGTACTTTCAGTATAATTTTAAATACGATTTTTTAAAATTTTTTTTTAACAAATCGTTGTGGTAGGTCTTATTAAATTTAAATATGTAAATGTACAAAACTATAGACAACACAATATTATATCAATGAATCAATATAAGGTTTCTAAAATTATGTACCTATGTAATTAATCTTTTTAATTTAAGCTAAATTAATTTTGTTATTTACAATTAAAATAATGAATTCATAAATACTTTCTTGATACTTAGTAAAAATAATTAAACTCAATATATTATTAATAAAAATCACTTCAAACAACAAACGTTCTCGATGAAAATCAAGACGTCACTAAAAACAAAATATTATTCGGAACTGATTTGTTATAACATCAATATAGCAAATCATACAAATGTTTGAAATACGATTAGTGATTACAGACTATTAATATACATATTATAAGCAAATAAACTAAAATGATTATTCCATAATAAGGTTATTATTAGATGTATTTTTACACACGTTATTAATAACAAAAACTAACTTGCTAATAAGAAGTACCAATACAAAAATAATATAAAGGAGTGATTTAGTCAGTAAAATATTTGTTCGTTTTAATATTCGTGTTCTAATGTTGTGTGATTATCTGCGTGTAATAATAATAATATAAATATGTCGACAGATCAGTACCTCAAATGTTCGGCAATCTACACTACCATCAATACCTACAATTATGTATGTGCGAATGACGTAAAATAATAATAAATTATAGTTAAATTATATAAAATGTAAACTATACCATCCTGGTACCCAGGCTACCGAAATTTCCTGATTTCAGTGACCTCAGAACACAGTGATTCAACCATGTGGAGTAAGCGGGGCGGGTTGAATACGATTGCGCGCGAACCTTATTGGTTTACATTGCGCGTATTAAATACTAAAATACGATGTGACCATTGTACAAAGTTGCCAAATTTAATATAATTTATAAGATAAATGTCATATTTATACTCATCTTTTATTGTAATGTTGAATTTTCTATCTATTCATTATACATACATGCACTGCAATTATTGCACTAACACGTAAGTAGTTAAGTTACCAACTAATTTCACTGTATCAGTAATTATAAATTTATCATTATGGATTCAATAAACATAGTACGGTCTATTTTATAAAAAAAATCTTATTAGTAATTTTAAATATAGGTAATCAATTAATTAACAAAAGAAAATACAACTAGAAAACAGTGTTCACTGACGAAATTATATACGTTTTATCAACCAATTAAAACATTTTAACTCTATTTCGAGTAACCTGGCAAGACCACAATAATTTTTAATTTCCATTGTATCTTACGCAAAATGTGTATTCTAAAAATCCCCCGTTACCGAGTGGAGCTAGTGAAACTGGCTTCCCACATGGATCTTATAATTTACAAGCTGACCGATACCGAAAAAATTTGATATATTGAGTTCTTAATTAATACAATTTAAATTAAAGTTGTGTCAAATATTATCAATAATAAAAATTTGTTATCATATTAAAAGGAAAAATATAGAGAATACAAATATTACGCTAGTATTATGTTTAATAAATTCAAATACCTACACAAAACCAATCCTTACAGCTTTAATATAACACTATAATTACCTATGTGTCTTGCGAAAATATTAGACGAATCCAGGTTGAATAAACCTACAAACAAAATAATGCATACCAGGCCAAGCATTGATGTTCTTAGATTTATATCGGAAAAACAATGTTGAGAGCAAGGCGCACATAGCCGATATAAGAGGTCGCAGTGGATCGGGCACACATTACCTTACTCTGGCACAGGCCCATATAATTATTTTTACTAAGTATCAAGAAAGTATTTATGAATTCATTATTTTAATTGTAAATAACAAAATTAATTTAGCTTAAATTAAAAAGATTAATTACATAGGTACATAATTTTAGAAACCTTATTTTGATTCATTGATATAATATTGTGTTGTCTATAGTTTGTACATTTACATATTTAAATTTAATAAGACCTAGGGGGGGGGGGGTGGGCTGGGGAAATACTCAAAATTTTCCGAGTACAACAGGTGTCGCACGAATTCTGGTTGTTGTCGCACAAATTCACACTAATGACGCACTAATGTTTGGCAAAAGAAAATTTTGAAAATTGTAATTTTTTCCATGAGGGGGGCTGGGGAAATTCTCAAAATGGAAAAACGATTTTTCCGAGTATAACGGGTGTCGCACGAATTCTGGTTGTTGTCGCACAAATTCACACTAATGACGCCACTAATGTTTGGCAAAAGAAAATTTTGAAAATTGTAATTTTTCCATGAGGGGGGGCTGGGGAAATGCTCAAAATGGAAAAACGATTTTTCCGATTATAACGGGTGTCGCACGAATTCTGGTTGTAGTCGCACAAATTCACACTAATGACGCACTAATGTTTGGCAAAAGAAAATTTTGAAAATTGTAATTTTTTCTATGAGGGGGGGGATGGGGAACATTTCTACAGCCCCCCATATATATTTTTGAATTTACGGTTAAACCAGTATCGCACAAATTCTGAAAATAGTCACACAAATTCACACTAATGGCACACTAATGTTTAGCAAAAAAAAAAATGTCAAAAATTATATTTGGGGGGGCTGGTGAAATGTACGTAAAAAATTCAACAGGTACACTATAAATTGAATTTTGATAAAAACTTGCCAATTTTACTGTAAATTTGGTAAATTTACCGGTAAATTTACTTGGTAAAATACCAAAAAACCGTGGCGTATAATACTGTAAGTATACAAAAATATATAAATATTATAAACATACTTTTATTCTTACCAAAATATTTGATATAGATTTATAAAGAAAATGATAAATTTACATTTCGGACTTTGGTATTAACAATATAATCACATCATTCACGTCAATAAATTAAATGGTTTATATCAAATATCAATGATATAATTTCAAACACGGAAGAGACTGTAAGCAAGTATATTAAGTATTTATCATTATCTATTGGATAAAAAAAGGTATGATAAAATGTGTATAAATAATAAATTAGAATGGAAGGTATATTAAGTATTACGTAAAAGAGGAATAAAATAGTATACTACCTAAGTTTTATGTATTTTATATTTGTATCATCATTCAATTAAAATATACACAAGTATAGTACATAATAGTATGGGCATAGGAAATAAAGGAAAATACAGGTAATTGATTTGAAAAATGGAAAAACTGTTTTGTCATTCAATTAAAATGTACACAAGTATAGTACATAATAGTATGCACATAGGAAAAACGGTTTTAGTCGTGTTTGGGAGGGGGGGGGGGGTGTACAAAATTTAATTTTAGTTGTACAAAATTGTACAAAAAAGTACATAATACTATACAGTTTAAAATTGAACTTTTTAGATTTTCGACATTGGCAGTGCTGGGGGAACGTTTCTCCAGCACGCGCATAACAAAACCGTGTTTTCTCGGGTTAGGGGGGTTGTACAAAATTTAATTTTGGTTGTACAAAATTGTACAAAAAAAAGTACATAATACTATACAGTTTAAAATTGAACTTTTTAGATTCTCGACATTGGCAGTGCTGGGGGAACGTTTCTCCAGCACGCGCATAACAAAACCGGGTTTTTTCGGGTTAGGGGGGTTGTACAAAATTTAATTTTGGTTGTACAAAATTGTACAAAAAAAAGTACATAATACTATTAAGGTTTGGTATTATGATTCGAAAGTGGCAGTGCTGGCGAAACGGACCTACAAAATAGGAGTATATAATTTTATTTTAAGACTAAAGTTCAATGGATAACAATATGTTAATTCAAAAATTAAGTAGAAAAGTATTTTCGTGTAGGTATATTGTTTACCTTTTTAATGGTAAAATACATTTTTATTATAATTCAATAGTTTCGCTTATAATATATTATTATATAACCAAGTTGCTTTGTGATAATTGGCTTTTAACATTTAACATTTTCTACGGAGATACTATTTGAAAGGGAAGTGATATATTTTATGAGTATGTTTTTAATTATAGAATGTATTTAATTTAAAGGCAGAATCATGTTGTATACCGTATACGGCACTTTTCGATATAAGTATCCGAATATTTCGAATACTTCACCCTCACTCGCCTAACCGTTGTCCGCGATTTCGCTAGGTATGATATTTTGAACACTAGACAAAGTTTACTAAGAATTTGTTTGTCACAAATTTAAAACTATTTATTAATTATTATAATATGTATATATTACGTTTCATACAACACCGGATTAAGTAAAAATGTGGAAGTAAATATTTTAAATGTTTAATAATTAAACTTTTACTTTAAAATATTTACAATTATTGTTATGAAGGTCTATATAGATATTGGTAAACGAAATCAGTGCAATGTAGCACACAAAGGAAATCGACATGCATATTTAAACATCAACTAAAATCTCTCAATTATAAATTAAATTAGGCACATTTGCTGTATTGTTAAAAAAAACACATTTAAAGCACATTATACCTATTTATTTAAAATATTTAATAATTATATATAATTTTGTAAAAATTAAAACCTCGAAATAAAATATCATGTTTCTTAATAATATTTTTACGATAATATAAATTGGCTAGTATGAATCTTCATATTATATGAAATACTTATACAATAAATAATAATATCTCAATATTATCAACAATTGCAATAAATTATGTAGGTACTTACTGGTAAATGACGGACGGACGGGTTTACGGCAAGATATTAGTAATTGTTCTAAACTTATGATTTGAAACCTTAAAAGTTTTTTATATTTTGTCACCCACATATTTTTTTTTTAATATTTTAAGTTATACAGATATTAAATTTCAAGATGCAAAGGTGGGTGACCTTTGAATAATTTTGGAAAGAAGGGGGTTTTGCGTGGGCTAACCTATACGATTTTGACTCCCCCGGAGCACAGTGATCGAAATAAATGGGCAGATTAGGTACGTTAAAGTCTCTCATATTTTATGTATACTTAATAGTTAATACGTATAAACCTTTGACTATAATTAATATACCTACTTATAAATTATAATAACGTTCTTAATACGTCTCGAGTTGATAGGATGAAGGTGTAGTTATTACTATACATACTATACATATTACTACTATACATTTCGATGTAGATATATTAGTGTTTATTATTACACAAAAACATAATAAATAATTTATATTGAACATATTCTAAGTCTAATTCGACTTAAATAAAATAACTGTTGGTAGTTTTGAACGAGTTGTGACTATAAGTTAGGATTACTGTTCTTCTTGTGGATGCAGGTTGTCTATCAGCGTCTCTCGTCGGGTCAGTCCCTATATCCCTGCTATAAATAATAATGTTAACACGACCGTACATGGTCTTAAATTTGCGGTCCAGGCCTGGGTAGGTTAGGTTAGGTTAGCGGTCCAGACGTATATATTTATTGTTATTGTGATTTGTTTTGTTAATTTACATAACAGCACAAATCCTGCACAGGCATACCAAAAGTTATTTACTTAAGTAATTGTATAAAATATTTTATTAGTGCTACTATTATTATACACACGCTGTATATGCGGTGTATACGCACTATTATTATCACTATTAATTATTATAATATATACAGTGATAATAATGTACGTATACGTGCTACCATTATTATTATTATTATCGTTCCGCGCTCGCGTATTATCATTATATTATTAATTATATTACGCGGGCACGTATAATATAATATGAAATATGAATATTTAATACGAACAAATTATGTTATTATTTATATAGGTATAGACGTATAGTCACTGCAGCTCACTACAGGTATCCATCCAGTGTCTATACTTACATATTTTTAATTAAATTCATGTGTATTTTTTTTAAATCATCTGCTTCACAATCATTTAGAGTAAAATAAATTGTGGTTTTTGTTTGTAAAAAAGAAGCATTTATCGCCATAAGAATGGTATAAAAAATCGCAAGTATAAGTATTTATACGAAAAAATGTGGATAAAGCATGCTCGGTCAATAATGCTCTATAATATATTAAAGTCGTAGGCAAAATGATTTTAACGCGTTAAGATACCGCACATACAATTACATCATTATTTTTTATACAGGCACGTCTGGCGTATCTATTATCAAATATTATGTAGGTATAATAATATAATATTAAAACATTTAGCTCAGATATCACATTTAACTACCTATATACCTATATAATAAATCTAATCTTTGGTTAGAATGACAAAAAATAAAATTTTCCCACCAAATTCCTCAAGTTTATAGTGGGGTATCAATGTATAATTTTATAAAACGGCGCACGATGTAGTGGATAGCTGTCATTTTTACAGTTGCGTAGTGTCGACACACTAAACCAACGGGAAAAGCTACACACTCGCTGCAGGATGATGATAGTAAGGTTTAGTGTGTTGGCACTACAAAGATATTATTATAATAGTTTATAGTAGTATTATTGGTCAATTACACTACTGGAATTCGGTGTTCATTGGAAAATGTTTCAATAACTTCTCACGCTATTGTCACAGGTAAATTATATTTTTTTTATCATTTAATTCCGTTAACTGCGTTCATCCGGTATAAATGGTAATTCACAAATCGATGATAAGAGGCCAAAAGTTGAAAATCACAAACGTAAAAATGTTACGGGAGAGCAATATTCATTTTAAGATTTTTTAAACAAAATAATTATGTGTTAAAGTTTTCGTTTTTTTTGTTTTTGGTGGTATATACCTAGGTACATAATATGATTTAATATTCTATTTTTTTTAACGTAATTATTTTGTTTTTTTACAATTTAAATGGCACTTGTTAGAAATGAAAATTATAATTTTTTTCGCCATGGACATAATATGGTACCTATACCGGGTTTGTTCATCAGGACATATTAATAATATTGTTAATTTAAATAATACTTGAATTAGTTAATGATATAAATACTTACAGTTTACTTAAGACAAATTGATTTGATACATAAAATTAAATAATTTATAGTTGTTAAATGATTATAAAAACAAAAAAAAATTGAACTTTTAATAAAATAAAATTTTTTCATTTTTTCATTTTGTGAAATAAAATCTGTCTTAAATGATAATATTCTATGACCATAAAATATATCACATTTTTAAATGTAAAAATTATAAATATTTATCATTTATAAACTTGGTATTAGTAATAAACTTATAATAGCTAATATAATTTGTATTCAGAATAATTTATTGCCAAATTCTGAAAAAAAAAATTTTTTTATTTTATTGTAAAAGTGTAATAATAAAAAATAAAAATAAAAATTATATTTTACTCTTAAGAGATTGTTGGAGCAGACGATTTAGAATACTTGCATTTTATTATATAATATGGAATAGGTAAATAATTAAAAGTTATAATTGTTTTTTGAATACAATTTTTAAGAATAGGTAATTCTGATTTTAAGAAAAAAATTAATAATAATCACAAGTACTTAAATGTAGAACAGTATAATTGGACATCGCGGGAAGTACATAAACATAAGATAATATATCAACTTTGACAAGTGTTTCAAAATGTTTCAAAAGTTTCAGAATACAATTAGCTAAGGTTTTTATTACACTATATATGTTAAAATGTTCGTTACTTCCTTATGTTTTGATATATAGGCAGGACAGGTATAGGTGCATTTTATATTATACATTAAAAACTCTTATGCTGGGTCGCATGAAATATTGATTCATTTAATCGTTCAATAAAACTTAAGGAACCAACCACGGGCCACTAAATCATGTTTAAGTAACAACTATTGAACTATCCCACTATTGATTAAATAATTATTTTATAATAATAATATTTTTATCATCGATGTATTATTACGCGAAGTATACGCGCTACTATTTTTGATGTTTACGCGCTGTATACATACGCGCCACTAGAGCTGTAAGATTGAAAATTTTCAAATGACATTTTTTTTTTTCATTGAAATTTTCAACAACATTGAAAATTTTCAACGACTGAAATTTTTCAAGTTCTTTCCAGTTTTCAATAAAATAATAAAATAATAAAATGTGTAATTGTACGTAATAAATTCTAAATTCTAGATTTTTTTTTTAAATTTATAACACCTACATTTTAGATTCTGAGCGAAGCGATGAATGTATTGATTCTACAATGATGTGTGTTTTTTTTTTTTATTTTTATTTTTATTTTTATTTTTTTTTAAATTTTTTTTTGTGTCTGTCATCACCTTTTAGGACAGTAAAAGTGCTTGGATTTTCTTCAATAGTAACTTTTCTGATAGGAAAGTGAATCTAGTTGGTACTTTGGGGGGTCAAAAGTAAAAATTTCCCAGTAGTTTTCAAAAGCGACGTGAAAAACAAAAGAAAAATTAAGGAAAAACGGGAATTTTTACGCAAAATCTGTTTTCGAGAAAATCGATTTTAGTTTTTGGTGTAACTCTAAAACAAATGACCGTAGGGACATGAAATTTTGACTGAATGTTTATATTAGCATTTTCTATACACCATAAAATGTTGAAAATATTTTGACTCTTTTTGAGCTGTTTACGGCCATTGTCAGTTTTCAATTTTTTTAGTTTTTTTTTCTATAAATATCAATAAAATTTTATCTGTTGAGTAAAAAAGCTTGAAAATTTAATAGAAGGCTCCTAGGTTATTGTTTCAAAGGCAGATGAAAAAAATTAAAAATCCTTAGTCGCAGTTTTTAATTATAAGCATTTAAAGTTCAAATTTTGACAAAATACGGAAAAATCACGAAAAATAGCAAATTATTTTGATGAGAATTCATAAAAATTTTTCTTTTTAAATCTAAGATTTGAAAATGTAATATAAGATTACTCATAAGTTTGTCTACCTTTATCAAAAAAAAATGTCTAGAAAAAACTTAAATTAAATTTTTATGAGCGTCTGAAATTTATATTTTTACAACATTTGATATTTACTCGATTTCTCATGTAACAATTTTCTTATTTTATTGTAATTAAAAAACGAATGACTGTAGATACTTGAAAATTTCACTGAATGTTTATATTAGCATTTTCTATACACCATAAAATGTTGAAAATATTTTGACTCTTTTTGAGCTGTTTACGGACGTTGTCAGTTTTCAATTTTTTTAGTTTTTTTTTCTATAAATATCAATAAATTTTTATTTGTTGGGTAAAAAAGCGTGAAAATTTAATATAAGGCTCCTGATATATCGTTCTAATAGCAGTTGAAAAATATTAAAAATATATAGGCACAATTTTTTTTAATAAGCATTTAAAGTTCAAATTTTGACAACATTTATCAAATTTATAATTTATTAATTATTTTGTGGTTAAAAATTTATAAATTTACGTAAATAGGCTCCACGTAAATAGGTTATATATAAATTACTTTATTCACAATAATATCATCAATTAATATACTTGGTAAAATCATAGGCTGACTGACCGTTTTCGCTCAGAATCGTTTTTCTTATACAATGATATTATATCATTGAATTCAAATTTAACACCATCCATTACAGTGACCCACTTGTAACCTACTGTACAGCAGAGCGACATCCACTTATCCACCTTTTTAAGTGATAAAGTACCTATTTTAATCAGTCGGCATTTTTATTTTATAAGTAAGTCGGTAAGTGTTTTGTGAATAAATGATTAAATGAATAATATTAACGAATGGCCTATAATTTAAAAAATAAATAATTACAAATTCCATAACAAAAATAATAATTTTCAAAATTTTCAGTTTTTGAAAATTTTCAATCAAAAGAAAATGTTCATGAAAATGTACAACTCTACGCGCTACCATTATTACTATTATTATTATTATTATTATTATCATCGTTACGCGCTCGCGTAGTATCATTATATATTTTATATTACGTGGGCGCGTATTATATATGAATACACATTATGTAATTATTTATATAGGTATATAGTCTAATACTCACAGCTCACTACAACCCTTGCAAAAACATTTGACATAAATATCTAATTGACATTCATGTGAATATATTTATATTCTATATTCTATAGTATAACAATTAAAATTATATTCCAGCAATACATCGTTATGACGTGTTTTCTATGATATTGAATTTTATTTAAGGTGTTCCTATAAATTCGGTCGAAGAAATATCGTAATAAACAATATGTGCAAATCGTACACAATTTCACTTAACTAAGTCGGAAACTTACATTTTAAAACACGCCTCTATATATTATTAAGTTCTAGAAGTTGTCAACCTTAGATGTCAGTCAACCTTAAGATTTTTACAGGATTAAAATTGGCCAGGTCAAAGACTCGCACTTTTTTTTCACAGCTGACGCAAATTTCTTTTTAAAACGTTATTTGGTATACGGCCATATTTTTATTTTTAATGGGTTTGCGAGAATTGATACTGTTCGCGACCGAATGTTATAATTTTGTAAAAAACACTTTTATAATAATTGTAGGTATTTAAAAATACAGATAAACTAATAAAAATGTATATTATTTTAATTTTAAAATACTTGAATACCTATTAATAAATTATAAAATGAACGGTTATTAATGAAATATAAAATAAATAATTTATTCGGTTTTAATTATATAGAAAATAATATAATGATTATCAAACAACAATCTGAAATATGACCGAATAATTATTTTGAATTTAGCAAAGTTTACTAAAATAGTATTAAATTAGTAGTAATAAATAGACAATAGTTAGCTTAAAATTAATCCAATGATTTTTAAATTTAATTGTGTACCTATAGTCAAATGTTATGGGATACCTACGTAAAAGTTTCAAGACCACACGATTATTATCTTTGAATTATTACAATAAATAATAAGAAATAGTAAGTATAGAATGAAAATGTTCTAAATCGTTTTTATGAAATTGTCCAGGAGAGCAATTTTAAGGTTTCAGATCAAATATTTTACTAATTGAACAACATTTTTTGGAAATCAAAGTTCAAAGGCATGCAGCAACTTGTGTAGTCTAAAATACAACATTATAATAATAATTTCCTGTATTGGTTGGTATACAATAATACAAATTATAAAATGTTTAGTATGAAAATGTTCTACAATATTGGAACCTTTTAATCCTAAAATAAAAAAAACCATGTTTAATTAGAACTTTTTCTTTCTCATTTATTATTTTTATTATTGTAAGCTGAATCTTCTTCAGAATAATGCTTTCTCATTGCTATCAATCTTCTAAAACACGAAACAATGTAATAATTATGATTTATGCAACATCGAAACCTGTATCTCGGTCGCAAAATTCTGTTGAATGTGGATAAATAGGTATGTAATAACTATATTAGGTACTATATTTGTAGTGATTAATTTAATTAGAAACTTTTCATACAAACGTATTGTTAATAATTTGATTCCATTCACCGAGCGTTTTCAATTTGATTAAATTGTGTTTATAATATAATTTTTAGCTATTTCCAACCTTTTACTTTTAAAAAAATCGTCAATAATGATCGTATAATCATAAATGTTAGCTTAAAAGATGCGCCTTAGCATTCTAAACCCATTTTAGGAATTCCGTATTCAATTTTAATGCCCTACCTACACAAATTAAAATTGTATACGTCATTTATAAATACAAAATAATTAAAATGTGTACCTATTCAGCATTTAAGCGCAATGATTGAAATTAACGAGTAATTCATAAAAAAAAATTACGTCCAATGTTATATAAATAATTCCTTGGAGTCACAGAGTCTGCTGTAGAATATCCCGTGCGCACATCATAATAACAACAAACTTGTACAACATAAGTATTTTATTATCATTATTGTGGTGAATGGAGATAGCGTAAATTACATTTTTACGTTTTTACATTTCCCGTTATAACTTATAAACACGTGTAATTAATAGATAGTATAACCTACCTATTTATCTATAATATAAACATAATATTATATGTCATATAATATTGCACTGATCCACAATATTAGATACTCTATACTCATATTAATTAACTCAATGTTATAAGGAACTATACCATATTATTATCATCTTCAATTCATCGTTTCCGCATAGTTTGCGAATTTAGTTGTCACCTATTGTCACTGATTTTTTTAACTATAAATGATAATGTACCCAAGCAAAAGAATGCAGAGTAACTTGAATGTTTAAGATAAATAAAATATGCTTTAATTTAAAACACCTGCTGAAGAGCCTAAACATATATTAGGTATATTATAATTATTTATCAGGCATGCTTTTTGGGGAATTTTTTTCAGATTGACATGTTACGAGTAATAATAAAAAATAATTTTAAAAAAAGGTGGATAAGTGGATGTCGCTCTGCTGTACAGTAGGTTACAAGTGGGTCACTGTAATGGATGGTGTTAAATTTGAATTCAATGATATAATATCATTGTATAAGAAAAACGATTCTGAGCGAAACGGTCAGTCAGCCTATGATTTTACCAAGTATATTTGATGATATTATTGTGAATAAAGTAATTTATATATAACCTATTTACGTGGAGCCTTGTTTTAAATTTTCAATCCTTAGCCATAAAAGTTAAACATTTTATACATTTTTCACCACAAAATAATTAATAAATTATAAATTTGATAAATGTTGTCAAAATTTGAACTTTAAATGCTTATAAAAAAAAATTGGTCCTATGTATTTTTAATATTTTTCAACTGCTATTAGAACGATATATCAGGAGCCTTATATTAAATTTTCACGCTTTTTTACCCAACAAATAAAAATTGATTGATATTTATAGAAAAAAAAACTAAAAAAATTGAAAACTGACAATGTCCGTAAACAGCTCAAAAAGAGTCAAAATATTTTCAACATTTTATGGTGTATAGAAAATGCTAATATTAACATTCAGTAAAATTTTCAAGTATCTACAGTCATTCGTTTTTTAATTACAATAAAATAAGAAAATTGGTTTACATAGTGTACAGTCGGGTTAAATATTATTATATTAAATTGTAAAGGCCTGTCAATTTCAGGAATTTTATTATCTTAAAGTTTTCTTCGGTGTTGGGTCCCAGTGCGGTGTCCAGTGATGAATCTAATCCGATGATTTGACGATCGCGTTGGAATTTTAGGCATTCGGTTATGATGTGTTTCACTCAGGGCTTGCATTTGAAAAAAAAATATTGTTTTACGTTATTTACAATCAAAACGTTATACAAATTTTGAGTTTATCGTTATTCAAAATTTCAACGTTATTCAACTTTTGTGTTTATCGTTATTCAGAATTAAAACGTTATACAATTTTTGCGTTTAACGTTATTCATAATTAAAACGTTATACAATTTTTGCGTTTATCGTTATTTAATATTTAAAAGTATTTAGATACCTGTTTTAAAAGTACACAGGCCGCAATTTAAAAGTATATGACTATGACCTTTTTTGAGGACATAATTTCCCTATTCTGAGTTTTAAGTAGGTATTGTGTAATTTTATTTATTTAATTAAATGGGTTAGATAACCCAATTACATATTATTTACAAAATATAGAGTACAGTGATACAGATTAAATTACAATATACATAGTTCGTAAAGAAATGGAAACAAAATAAATGATAAAACAGTATGATGATAATTAATCTTAAGTTATAAGTGATAATGTATTATTGAATTTAATAAATTGCCTAGGCTCTAAGGACTTTATTATAAAATAATAAATATAAAAAAAAAAAATCATGATCATTATTTTGAAATTTTGAACGTTTAGGTTTTTAAATGTTAAAATTATTTAGTAAGTTTTACAATATTGTGCTTGAGAATATCATTTAAGCAGGAATCTATGTTTCAAACATATTTTACTCTGATTGTTTTGACATACTTTGTCAACATTTATTTTATACCTTCCTACAATTGACAAAATAATCAGAATCTATAATTTATGTTGTTAAAAGTTAAATAATATGTATTGGCAATATAAAAGTGTGTACATAGCTAATATACTATAGAGTGTAGACAACATAGTATAATTTATACTATCTAAATTATACTTATTACCATATTACCATTATTCAATAGAACATTCACAAATAACAAAATAAATACCAATGATCACCGAACACAATAGTTGAATAACTTGAATGGTATAAATTCCGACCGTAGTACAGATAGTACAGTACAATATTATCAGAGTATCACTATTATTAGCTATTGGTGATTAAATTATTCTATTAATACCTTCTTATTAAATTTTAAAATAAATCTAATACGAGATCTCCCGTATAGGCCGGATACGGGATAAAATTAATTCTTGGATCGAATAAATAATTGAATAATGCTAAGTATTATTAAATAATTGGAAATTAATTATTTTGTTTAATGGAATACGATATATACCGTTTTGCGTTATGTTTTGTTTAATGATATATCATATATTTTGTTAAACGTTACGTTTTGTTTTGTGTTATTTATTTATTTATGTTTATCGTTTTTCGTTATAATTACGTTTACAAATTTCAATCGTTTTTTATCAAACATAACGTTATAATCATAACGTTATTATAACGTTTGCAAGCCCTGGTTTCACTGTTAATTGGACACCACAGACTTCACATGAGGGGGGTTCTTCCTTTGCCATTAGGTATCCGTGGGTAAGTCGTGTGTGTCCAATTCTCAGTCGGTTTAGAACCAATTCTTCTTTTCTTTTTAAAGAATTGTTAATCCACCTGTTGGTGCATCTTTTAATAGTGTTGAGTTTGGTGTTTTGTTGTTTCCAAGTATTGAGCCATTTGGTATTAGTTATGTGATTTATGTGCCTTTTGAGGTCGTTGTAAGTTGGACCTGCTATATTTGCTATTTTGGGGTTTGTGGCAGCGATCTTGGCCTGTTTATCGGCTAGTTCGTTTCCTTCGATGCCGGAGTGTCCGGGAACCCACATGAGGATTATTTGTTTATTTTTGGATAGGGCTTCATTTAGATTGTTAAAAAAAATTAATATATTATTTCATAACTTAAGAACATTTATTTTATAATCGCTCAGAACTACAGTAGCCAGTAAACATTTGTATCCTGATAATCTATTTTCTCTTTATTAATTAATAAATGTTTAGAAACATAATATTAGATTATTTGCATAATGCTATACCGATGTATATTAAAATCATAGCTGTCACATAATTGAAATAAAACATTTGGTTGTACATACTAAGTTTATGTCGATCTTCAAATAGATAAGCTTTAATCTGACCAAAATATATCGTGGTCAGTTAATTAGATATCCTAACAATTCTCCTTGCTTTTATACAAGAATTGTGTATGTATTTTCACATCTACTTAATTGAAAAATTAAATGTCTGACAAAACCTTTAATGACACGTGTACTTGTATTTAGTATTTGTGTGATACCTTTAAACTTAAACTTTAAAGATTATCTTAAAAATAACACAATAGGTCTTATAAAAAGAAAAGTAGATAATAGTTTGAAAAAAGGCATTTAAATTTAGTTACAGTGAATAGTATTAAGATAAAATGAACAGTAGTATATTAATTAAAAATAGTTGAATTTAATTTCATAAGTTATATTAATAGGTATATTTTTGTTTCAGTGAAATTTACTGTAATGGAACATTACTGCATACGGTTCAAATACTTGAAGTATTCAACGATTTTCGACGATTCCGGGAAGCACTGGGATTCGTACTCGATAACTATTATTATTACACATTAGCAGTGTACAAGGATTCATCAACAGTTTTATTTTCATCATGTTGATTCATCCTTGTAAACTGCTAATATGTAATTTTAGATTCTGAGTAAAACGATGAATGTATTGATTTTACCATGATGTGTGTTTTTTTTTATTTTTTTTTGTGTCTGGCATCACCTTTTACGACAGTAAAAGTGCTTGGATTTTCTTCAACAGTATCTTTTCTGATAGGAAAGTGAATTTAGTTGGTACTTTTGAAGGTCAAAAGTAAAAATTTTGGTTTTTGGTGCAACTCTTAAACAAATGAAATTTTTTATGAATGTTTATATTAGCATTTTTTTTACACCATAACATTTTCCAAATATTTTGACTTATTTTGAGCTGTTTACGGACATTTTTAGTTTCTATTTTTTTAGTTTTTTTTTCTATAAATATCAATACAATTTTATTTGTTGTTTAAAAGGGCTTAAAAGTTTAATAGAAGACTTCTAGTATATTATTTCAAAGGCAGATGAAAAAAATTCAAAATCCATAGTCACAATTTCTTTTATAAGCATCTCAAGTTCAAATATTGACAAAATACGTAAAAATTACGAAAATTTGCAAATTATTTTGAGTTAGAAATTCATAAAAATTTTATTTTTAAATCTAAGATTTGAAAATGTAATGCACCAAAAACTAAAAAAAAAGAAACTGAAAATGTCCGTAAACAGCTCAAAATAAGTCAAAATATTTGGAAAATTTTATTAAGTATAAGAATTGATAAAGTAAACATTCAGTGAAATTTTCATGTATCTACAGTTATTCGTTTTTGAATTACAACAAATTAAGAAAATGACTACATGCAGAGAAATCGAGTAAATATCCAATGTCGTAGAAATATGAAACGCTCAACTTCAAACGCTCATATATAATTTTAAAATTGTATCGTGTATACAAAATGATAATATAAACAACCAGTCAACATTTCATGTATATACGTTCATTTGTTTTAGAGTTACGCCAAAAACCAAAATCGAATTTTGTCAAAAACTGATTATGCGTCAAAATTCCCATTTTTCCTTAATTTTTTTTCTGTTTTTCTTGGCGCTTTTTAAAATTACTGGGGCCTCCCCAATGCACCAACTACTAATTCATTTCAATCAAACAAGATACTGTTGAAGAAAATCTAAGCAGTTTTACGGTTTTACTGCCCCAAACCGTCAAATTAAATCTTTATAAGCGTTTAAAATTCAAATTTTTACAACATAGGATATTCACTGGATTTCTCATGTAGCTATTTTCTTATTTTGTTGTAATTCAAAAACGAATAACTGTAGGTACATGAAAATTTCTCTGAATGTTTACTTTATCAATTCTTATACCTAATAAAATTTTCCAAATATTTTGAGCTGTTTACGGACATTTTCAGTTTCTTTTTTTTTAGTTTTTTTTTATCTATGAATATCAATAAACTTTTATCTGTGGGGCCAAAAAGTGTAAAAATTTAATACAAGGTTCCTGATATATTGTTACAATAGCAGTTGAAAAATATTAAAAAAAATAGGCACAATTTTTTTTTTATTAGAATTTAAAAATCGAATTTTGACAAAATTTATCAAATTTAAAATTGAATAATTATTTTGTAGTTAAAAATGTATAAAATGTTCAACTTTTATATCAAAGGATTGAAAACATTTTTAAAACAAGATTCCACGTAAGTAGTTAACTCTGTTACCAAAAAATCTAAAAAATACAGTTTATTTTTGTAGTCATTTTACGTTCAAATTTGGACGAAATTACATATTAAAAAACCTAGAATAACTATTTAGTTATTTCGTTGTGATTGTATAATATTATTCGTGGGTACTTAAAACTTCTTAAGTATACTATTATATATCTATTATAGTATCAGGGTTTGTTGTTGATGTATAACGCGTTATAAGTACCTAATATAGGTCAATTACTTTTTTAATACCATAGATAAGTATATAATATGTCTTATACTTAGACTGACATACCGTCTCCGCTCAGAATTGTTTTTCTTATACAAAGATATTATATCATTGAATTCAAATTTAATACCATCCATTATACAGTGGCCCACTTGTAACCTGCTGTACAGCAGGGCGAAGTCCACTTGTCCGCCTTTTTTCCATTTTTATTAATTGTCAACCTTTATAATATACCTTTATTATGATAATGTTATGGTAATAATATTAATAATTAACATATTTTATTCGACAATTATAGTTTCAACTATAGTATTGTGTATAATATTTAAACTGCTGTTAACTGCTACTCATATAATTAATATAAGTATCAATTACTTCAAATATTTAAATAAATTAAATATTTCTACTCTACAAATAAAGTTACAACAAGTTATTGAAATAAGATAAAAATGATCATTAACTATTTTCATTAAATTATTGATATTTTGTTATTTTTTAAAACACATGGTATTTTTGAAATAAAATAAACTAAAGATAAATATTTTTACTTTTATACTTTTTGTTTATACTTTCTCCCACTAAAACGCTTTGACAAAATTTAAGGAAAAGTGGACTTCAAAAGATCAAGCATTAAATGAAATTAAAACGTTCTCGTCAAGACTGAAAAATAAATATTTTGTTTCAATATGTATAATGCCAAGTAGTTTTTTATCGTATTAGGTATACAGGGTGTAACAGAAAGACCTGACGAAAAAAAAATGATGCTACTTATACGTATGACAAAATAGTTAAAATTATATGATTAGTAAATAATTTAAGAAATATACTCATGTCAGCAAATTCCCAAAAGAAATATTTTAAAAAAAAGTTATAACGTTCCAAATTCATTTAATCAAAAATACCTATATTGATATTTTAAAAAATTCTAAAAAATAACCAACTTTACTTTGATACCTAAATGTATTTACTATCAAAATTGTTCTTATAATCAGATTCACAAATTGGCTATTTTCGAGGCTATTTTGAATACATCCAAAAAAATTAAGTCTTTAAGTTTTTAAGTCTTTAAAAATAAAAATAATTTTTTGTATAATATAATATATGTAGCGCTAGTGACTATAAATTATATATATAAAAAAAATTTTTAATTAATTAGAACAAAAGTTATTCCAAAAGTCAGTTTTATATGTTACACCCAGTATATTAGGTACTAACCTATACACTGTAGTTGATTCTTATTACCTAGGCAAAAATCTAAATCACTGATTTTTTGTCATCTTGACCCAGGGAATAATTTAAAAAATACCAGTTTTAACCTAAAATATTTGACTTTTTTTTTATATTTTTTATATCAATTAAGTATACTATACAAAAAATGGAACATATGAATGACCTCTATTTAGTGCAGGTATTGTTAATTAAGTGTAACTATTTCAGAATTTGGGTAGGTAATATTATAAAAAAATTATTATTAAAAATAATAAATTAAAATAAATAAATATATTTTAATACTTTAAAAAAAAAAAATAAGAATGCATTTTTGACACTCTTGGGCGATCCAGGTTTCAGTTTAATATTATAATTTATAACTTATACATAAAAATATAAATTTAAACAATATATAACGGTAACGAAGATGGAAGAACAGTTTAGTAGTAGTCACAGTCTGTGTCGTACACAGCGGCAATCGAAAAAAAAATCCCCAGACTACAATTATTTTACTCACAACTACATGCAAATGGTTTAACAAATATTTTTTAAACGTTAATTAGTATTGTGGTATCACCCGTGTTAGACAATACGTGGTAAACCAACTATACGCCTTACCCTCGTATTCTCTAGTTAATGACACTCTCTAAAGTTAATTAGAATGGCACTGTTAACTCGTTGAGGTACGATGGTATGCGCTTGTCAATTCTTAGTTCGTTCCTATCTAGTGGAAATGACTCAAAGATTACATATACCTTGGCACTATTCAGTTTAATAAAACTTCATTGGCACATAGTACGTATATCCCGGCGCTGTTCCTATAAAAGGCAAGAACGTAAGAATGACTAAAATAATGTTTAACTCGGGTTTTCAGGTCGGAAACACTTTTATTGTATTAAAACAAACATAAATAAAACACTTAGCAAATTCAGATCGCCTAGCCCGTACTACGATCGGCGTTTCACACGCACGTCGTAGCTACGTCCTCGCCGAATCACTCAGCGACAACGGGGGGGGGGGGGGGGGGGCGTGCCTGCGCGTACGTAGTATGTCAGCACATTATTGCTTCGCTGGCCCTCAATAATTTACAATTTAAAATATTCCCACCTATATTACATATATATTAAATAATATTATTTTGACGACTGTCTGCGATATACGACAGTATCCATAATCAATATTTAATTACAAAAAAGTATATAATATTATTAAAAAAATTATATATTGTAATTTATAAATAATATTTTGTTTTAAATTACGATAGTAAATTATGTGTGATTCAACTTAACTAATTAATTTCGAATGATCGATACGTCAAATAATACAGTTAAAAACATAGTATACAAAAATATTATACAAAATATAGGTAATAATAATAATAATTATCAAACAATAATTTATTGAATGTAGGCACAAGGCACCTACTTACAGTAAAACGAGTTATTTAAACAAGAATGTTTAAATTTTTTTTTATATGTTAATATATACTCATACCAGGTACAAAATATATTTGTTAAAATCAGACAATTGTCTACTATTTTTTAAAAATGTAACATACACTGCCCCAAGTTAATTTAAGTAGTAGATAAAATAGGTTTTTCATAAAAACCTATTAAAAATTCTATACCTATTTGTGAAGTTGTTAAGTTGTTAATTTGAATTACACATAATATATTACCGTAATTTAAAACAAAATATTATTTATAATAGATAATTTTTTTAACAATATAATATAATATACGTTTTTGTAATTAAATATTAATTATAGATACTAATTAACGTTTAAAAATATTTGTTCAACCATATTTTGTATGTGGTTGTGAGTAATATTGTAACCTGGGGATTTTTTTTTTCCGGGATTCGTACAGAACATAGTATAGAGTAAAGAGTTGACGATACCCGCATTAGGTTTTGGTATTTAATATTATCGCTACAGACCAAGGGCGGATTTACCCATAGCCACCAAGGCACGTGCCTAGGGCGCAATTTTTTAGTTAATTTTTACTTTTTAGTTTTTCATAATTTCATAATTTTTTTTACCTAAATTTATATTTGATATTAATTTTTTTTTTGTATACAAATTGCATGCTACTAACTAGAGAATGGTCACTTCGCAGTAACGTTTTAATTTATAAGCTATAATAACCTTGCCGTTCGAGTTTAATCCTGCGAACGGCGCGCGCCGCTAGAGGTTCAACATCGACACTCGACGAGGCAGTTGCCGGCGTTGCCTATGTTAATGCATAGGAGGTGGTGTACGGGTATGCGGCGTAAACACAATATACAATATTGTGAATGGCGCATGTGCAAAACGCCAGCCAAGGCAGTCAAATATACTGCCTCGGGCCGCCGGGTACATGGTATATAGCCTCTCTACTAGCTAGATGGGGGACAGCTCGCACAGTGCTTGGCAAGTAAATGATTTGTTATTAACTGGGACCCGCCTCACCCCGCACCCGGCACCAAAATAAGTGTGCACGGGCCCGCGGCCATCAAACTAGTCTATTCTTAGAATGGAAATTAGAATTAGAAACTGGAATTAATTCTGGAAATCAGATGTCTTGATAAAGTAATAAATAATAATAAACATTGCGACGACGGCACTGTCGCCCGTCTCCTGCATAGTGCATACTGCTCAGAAATCTGCTAATCGATTACGATTATAGAGACTAGAGTGCTCACCACTTTAATCAGTACCTTTCTGGCTGCCTATAAGAAAACATCAATTACAATATTAAAGATTAAACACGGGAGCACGCCAATAATGCATGGGGCGCAAGTGTTGTAGTGCCCAGGGGCGGAAAAATGGTAAGTCCGCCCCTGCTACAGGCATATTAGTCAAGCATTCGGATCAAAGCCAACATAAATCACGCACTATGCCACCGATTCCGACCCATAATAACTGACGACGACGGACTCGATACAGATCGCGTCACACGACTTTGACGACTAATCTGATACATCTAAGTCCGCGTACCGCGGCGGTAGGCCTCTGTTGGCGGCGGCCGGACGGGAAGCCGGTTTGCACTATACGGCGGCGCGGGGTAGGGTCTTCTAGACCAGCGGTTCTCAACCTTTTTGAGTTCGCGACCCCCCCCCCCCCCCCCATATAATGTCACCGAGATGTCTAACGACCCTTATGTAATGTAAGCATTAAAAAATTTAAGAAACTGTTATTATTGTATTTATTTGTGTATATATTTTACAAAAAAAGGTGTATTATGTACATTTGAATATTTTTTTAATTTAATGACTCTTTTGCTGTTGTTGATTTGAAATAATTTTGTCAATCTTTGACTCAACAGATTTGGATAGACTTATTCTCATTGTTGGCGATATATCCAGTCGATTTCTCGATTTAGTTTTAATTCTAGTCATCGTAGAAAATCCTGCTTCGCATTAGTATGTCGTTGAAAATGGAATTAACTTTTTTAAAGCTTCCTCTGTTAATGCAGGATACTCAGATTGAATTTTGATCCAAAATGTACTTATGTTTTTATTGCTATTAAAAATCTGTTCTAACCCTTTGTATGAATACAACTCAATTAATTTTTCTTCATTTAATGATGATAATTTATTTTCTTACAATCTAGACGTAGACCCGCGACAAAAATAAATATTGTCGCCGCCGGAGTCGGCACCGAACATATTGTGTCGCTATTCTTTCAGGGGTAATATAAGTAAGAATAGTTTAAGGTGTAAATTATTGACATACTATTAGGTCAGGCCAGTGAAGCAAGATGTGCTGAAGCAGCAATAATATTAATTTGCTTTATATCATCGCCGTACGCGCAAGCAAGGGCAGTTCTGTTGTCGCCGAGCGATTCGGCGAGGACGTAGGTACTAGGTACGACGTCTGTACGCGTTATTATCAAACTCTATATTGATAAATACAGTTCATAATATAACTCCAATTCCAAGACAAGGAGGGAGTGCTAATAGAGATGCATTTGAAGTTAGAGAAAAAGTTAAAGACTTCATTTGTTCACCTTTAGGACAACTGCCGTGGGAATAAGATATTCAAAAAATCGTTGAATGCAAATCCGTTTAGTAAGGAATTAAAATAAATATTATTATTAAGGATTTTTTTTATACTTAAATTTAAATGCATTGTCATAAATATTTATCTATAGGTTCATTGGTTTTAAGTTTTTTCATTATAAAAATACTCAAAATATATAATAATAGAACTTTTAATAATGACGTGTTATTATTATTACGTGTTGTTATAAATATTAATATTAAATGTTAGTCAACTTTAGTAATATTCCGTAGTAATATAAGAGTGTTACTTACGTGGTTGATTCATTTCTTGTCCAATTTCCTTCCATAGTGATTCCTTAAACGAATAGTCACTATACTTTTTGTGACTTAAATCATATAAACAATTCCTAGCTCTAAATAGCTCAATTAAAATTTCGTTGTTCATTTTAAGAAAATATCTGTAGACTTGACTAATAAAATACGTACTAGGTTGTTAACAATGTTAACATACTGAATCAATATTGTGATAAATATATTTTTCTATATTCTATTTTAGAATATGAACGTCGTTATCGCGTTCATACCCCAACCCCATTACCCTGACGACAACCGTGTCGACCGACATGCACCGACAAAACATTATTTGATAGAATGTTTGTCGGTACGGCACGGTGCGGTTAGTGTCTGCGCGCTGACGGTCTGTTAGATGTAAATTAGAGCATTATTTTATATTAATTAATAATTTGTCGGTCCGGTGCGCGTCTGTGCGGTCCGGTGCCGGTCTGCGAGTGTCGGTTCAGTGTGAATCATCCTTTATTCGGAAAGCTTATAATTAATTTGTTATGAGATATACGTTACGTTAATAACGACGAGGACAATATTATTTACAATAATTTTATTTTATTATTTTGCTATTTATAAATACTGTTGCATGCGGGATGCCAATTTCCCAGAACGCTGTGGGCCGTGACCGAATCGCGCTCATTAAAATTGATACGACCGTGATCGATAACGAGTGTACCGAATCCTACACCACTATACTCTATTCCACGAGAGAGCAATCACTTTTCGCGCATCACGAATGACGGCTTCAGAGACGGCGGACCCCAATTTCCCCTTCCATACATCCACGGCGACAGCCGAGGACGGTCACGTGACAAACCGATACTCCTTCTTTTAAAGTTTACGCGCGCAGCGCGCATACGCCACTACGGCAGTACGGCGCTACGCTGTTGGCAGTCGCCAGACGGCGCAATTACTGTACGTCTGTTATGTACAACATAATTTTATATAAATTCTTTCGTAATGCTAATCAAACTACTCAATTGTCACTAGTAAAAACTCAAATATATTTTTAAAAATATTACCTAGGATAAAACTTTTGTTAGACATAATTAGAAATAATATATTGATCATCACTATGTTTAAAATAGAAGTCAAAGTAATTATAGACAATTATACAACAGTCAACAACATAATGTAATAATGTATAGGACATTACAGACATTCATATTATTATATACACACATTTACAAACATTAGAACAACAAAATATATACACAATTACACACTGTACAACAACATAACATAATATATTATATTATACAACATTTAATCAGTATCTGACAAGTATCTGAAGTCACCGTCCGAGTCGTCCGAGTCGTTGCCTATGGTCATAACGCACGGTTGGTTTTCTGCAGTCATGGAATCATCGACCATGGCATCCAACCTCCAGGCTTTTTCTTCTTCTTTGACGACATGGCTGATAAAATTTTTCCACATTTCAGGACCAACTCTGTCCACTGCTTCCACCATTAAATTTTTGACGTCCTGTAGTTTAAATGTTTTATTGTTGGATCTGACATATTTTTTTACTGCAGCCCATGCAAGTTCAATGGGGTTAAGCTCGCAATGGTAAGGAGGTAATCTAAGCACAGTTTTGTTGTTAGCCTTGACCATTTCATCAATCTCATACTTGTTGTACATTGGTTTAATTTTTTGTACTTGCTCTAACAACTCTGCGATAACCATTGTGCTATCGATTACCTCCCCTTTACTTCGAAGCCACTCGATAATATCAGATTTTTTCCAATTTGTAGTTGGGCATTTCTCCAATTTTACCGAGTGGTAAGGAGCGTTGTCCATGACGATGACTGCGTTCTCTTTGAGTCTGGGCAAAACACCTTCCAACCAATCACGAAAAGATTTCCCGTTCATCTCATCGTGATAGTCTTGGGTATTTTTTTTTGACTCAAAGCATAGAAGACCTCCGGGAACAAATCCATCTTCTGAACCAATATGGCTGACAATCAATCGTTTACCCTTGCCAGTAGGATTTACTGCTCCGGTTGATAGTCCCTCTGAAGATGCCATTCGAGCTGATACCACAGTCTTGTCGGACCACACTTTACTATTTACATCTCCGGCGTTCACCCAAGTCTCATCTAAATAGTAAATGGGCCGACCTTCTCCCCGATATTGTTTAATCTGTCTCAGGTAGTTTCTCCTCCAAACAATAATCTCCATTTTTTCAATTAGCGCACTTTGACGTCCTCGCTGGACGTAAACGAAATCCATAGATTTCATCAACCTAAAGAGCGATGTACGAGAAAAATTTGGTAGACCCTCTTCTTCGTTTATGGCAACTAAAACCTTGTCCAGTGTAGGAAGATCACGGTTGTGCCAAAATTGATGAACCTTCCTTCTAATGCCATATTTGTCAAACTCGTCAATTTTTTCTGCAATTTTTCGCCTATTTTTTCTTTTGTTCGGTGAAGAAACGGTTTTATCGCGTTGATACTCCAAAACAGTATTATAGATTGTTGATTGGCCGATTCCAAGCTCCAGTGAAAGTAATTTTTTCATATGAACCATTTTTAAATCTGGATTTTGGATCTTTTTTGCTTTATAAGCATTAATAATCATCAGCTTTTGACTTGAAGAAACAAACTGAAAAAAATTGTAATAATTAATTAAAAAAATTGGAAACTGAAAATGTCCGTAAACAACTCAAAATAAGTCTGGGGACAAAAAGTCCATGGACAAAAGGCCCGGTAAGAAAAAAGTTGGACAAAGTTCCGATTCATTTTTTAATTGCCGTGGTGGTACAAAAAGTCCGAAAATAAAAAATTGTCTATTAAAATAAATATTTTAATATAGCATACTGACCAATACCCAATAATATCATATTTTAATTGTGTTTATTAATAATTATAAATTTTTTATTATAAATTATAAATTATATAGGGGAAACCTGGGTAAAAAATCAAAAAACGAAAATAAATTATAGTAAGTATTATACATTATTAAATTATTTATACCACAAAAAAAATGCAGAAAAAAATTTCACTTCAGTCTATACTTTTTAATCTTTACCTATGCACTTTTAACATTTAAAAAAATTTTAATTTGAAATTTTTAATTTTCTAATTTTTATATAAATTATAATTTTGATTTAAAATTTAAATATTAAGAATAATTAATTTTAATTAAGTGCAACAGATATTTTTAAACGATAATTAGTATTTATAATTACCATTATTAATATTTAATTACAAATAGGTACGTATATTATTATATTATATTATTAAAAAAATTATACATTATAAATAATATTTTGTTTTAAATTAAGATAATATATTATGTGTAATATGCCTCGTGCAGCCTGCATTCAATAAATTATTATTTGATAAATATTATTATTATTACCTATATTTTGTATAATATGTTTTTAGCTTTATTATTAGACATATTGATCATTCAAAATATTTTTACATGCTATATTAATTGTGAAGTTGTAGTTAATTGAGTTGAATTACACATAATATCATCGTAATTTAAAACAAAATATTTTTTATAATGTATAATTTTTTCAATAATATAATATAATATACGTATTTGTAATTAAATATTAATAATGTGGTAAATGGTGATTATAGATACTAATTATCGTAAGCTATAAAAGTTGAATATTTTATAAAATTTTAACTACAAAATAATAATTCAATTTTAAATTTGATAAATTTTGTCAAAATTCGAACTTTAAATGCTTATAAAAAAAAAAAATTTGTCTATGTATTTTTAATATTTTTCAAATGCTATTGCAACAATATGTCAGAAGCCTTGCATTGAATTTTCACGCTTTTTTACTCAATAAATAAAATTGTATTAATATTTATAGAAAAAAAAACTAAAAAAAATTAAAACTGACAATGTCCGTAAACAGCTAAAAAATAGTCATGTTTTTTATCAACGTTTTATCGTGTATAGAAAATCGAGTGAATATCCAATGTTGTAATAATATGAATTTAAATTGTAACCAAAATTGATTTTCTCAAAAACAGATTTTGCGTAAAAATTCCCGTTTTTCCTTAATTTTTATTTTGTTTTTCATGGCGCTTTTGAAAATTACTGGGAAATTTTTACTTCTGACCCCCCTAAGTACCAACTAGATTCACTTTCCTATCAGAAAAGATACTGTTGAAAAAAATCTAAGAATTTTTACTGTCCTAAAAGGTGATGACAGACACAAAAATGAAAAAAAATTGAAAAATAAATTAAAAATTAAATAAAAAACACACATCATTGTAAAATCAATACATTCATCGCTCCGCTCAGAATCTAAAATATAATATTATCAAATACTAGTTCAATAATTTATAATATATACTTTTTTAGTTTCATGTCATAATAATGTTTTCGCTCAGAATCGTTTTTCTTATACAATAATATTATATCATTGAATTCAAATTTAACACCATCCATTACAGTGACCCACTTGTCACATACTGTACAGCAGAGCAACATCCACTTACCCACCTTTTATAGTTATGAAATGTTACCGAAGTTAAAGATCTATTTTTTTTATTCTAACAATTTTTTACACGGAATTAAGATACATTTGAAAAGTACTCTACAGAAAACTGATTATAATGAGTTCAGAGTTCAAGAATTATTATTTATTATATATTTAAAAAATGACTTACCTTTCCGCATGGGTTGGGCTTTCCTGGAGATATAGTATTATCGGATTCTCGTTCCATAATTTGAAAAATTTTGAAAAAATTACAATTTCAAATAACAAAATATTCAAAAAAACGTGGATAAAAAATAACGTGCAAACAGAGTACTCTCTTAGCGTACGGTTTGATTGTTAGTGACCGTAGATTGAATGTTGGTAGTTTGTATACATTCCATATTATGGAATAACATCTGTCAGGCTCCAGCCAGTCGGTCCCTCGATCACCGGACACTCATTACACAATAGACAACGCTAATGCACAACGCAACATTACACACCGAGGTATTTTTTTTTCCAGTAATTTTGAACCCTCGTACTATAACTAATATATTAGGGCCCCCGAACAAGTGGTTCTCAACCTTTGTATATCTGTGTTCTTTCTACACAATTTGAAAATGTTTACGTACTAATTCACAAAATAATAGGTATTCTATTTTTTGTATATCAAAAATGAAACTACATTATACAATTCATTATTTTTCATGTATGGAATTTTATTTTATTAGAAAACAGTTATAACAATACATATAAACATTTAATATGCACAAAAAGAAAATGAAATATGTAAAATTATTATTTGTATTATCATTAATATCAAAATAAACCAAATAGGTAATATTTTATATGTATAATGATCCATTTAGTTTTATTTTATAAAAATTGTTTTTGGTATTTGATTTGCTCGTTTTGTTGCCTCTCATAATTTCGTAAATTAGTTGTAAGTCAATTAACAGTTATTAGTTACAACAACTGTCAACTAAATTGTTATTTGTTTCATTTTTTTTTACATTTTTTTGGCGCCACCAAAACGATACGCCCGGTCAATATTGCCCAATACGTATTTACACATACTTTTTTATAGCAGTGGCATTCCACAAGTAGTTCACCCCACTCTTGAAACCACGTTCAAGCGCCTGTCGTCGGCGCTCACCGACGACCGGCGCGCACCGACGAAACCGCTCGAACGTGGTCTCAAGAGTGGGGACATGCGCGAACACGGACGAAAATCGGTCGGCGGACTGATTGCTCTCTCGTGGAATAGAGTATACACTATATTATTATACATTGTAATGATTACAACTAAAATAATTTTATATTAAGTAATATAACAATTAATATTTTTTCTTTAAGATTTTTATGAATTATGATAAGAATTAAACAAAGTGGCATGCGAATACACCGGTCACCGACTGTTTCTTTTTATAATAAAGTAATTTATAAATTTTTATATTAATAATATTATGAGTATATTATATTTCAATTTATTTTAATTTCGTCGTCAGGTTATATTACTTGTTTCTTACAATTGACAGTTTTATTTGATTGCCTTACAGCCCAAATAACAGGTTAGGTTACGTTTCTAACTTTTTTTCTGATTTATACAATTACAATAACTAATAAAATAATAGCTAGAACAAATTGAAAATAGTTTATAATGTGAACACTATTATATAGATATGGTTGAACATAATAATTGCTGTTATATTAAACAATAAAATAATAATATTAAGACAGGACTTTGAAAATAGTACACAGAAAAGTCAATGTAAAATGTCCAACTATTGGCACAATGAGGCAGTACAACTACTATTTTAAATTGTTCAATAATTATTAATATTAGTTATTACCTTCGTTATCTTGGTCGTGTTTCGTAGCCTAAACATCATAGGGTAGCCTATTATGAATTTTGTTTTTATGTATAAATGTATAATATATAATAATTTAGTCTGTTATCTATTTATTTAACATTGATCATAAATTCATTAATAATAATATAAGATTCGTCGTCGGCTAAACAATATACCTACATGCACAATATATTTGGCGTTGTGCCGTTGTATTTAATATTTATATTAAATATAAAATTAATATTTTAATAATGATACATTTTCTTTCATTTGAAACATTTCTTTCAATCAGATCGAAACATCATATCTTTAAAAGTAAGCCAAAATGTTGTTTTACAAAATTAATATATTCTATTATATTATATACATAATTTTTTTTTTATCGAACTTAAATTAGAATGTAATCAACACGTTCCCTGCGGATGACGCAAAAAGGCGTCATTATACATAATTCGCATATGCTGAATGACGCCAATTGGCGTCATGTATCTTGTTATTTAATGGATTATAATTTGGTCAGCGTTACGATTAAACATTTGGTTTTTTGTCAGCGTCTTCTATAAGCATTGTATCATGAATAAGTGCAAACCGTACACTGATATTTTAATTTTTCAATTTTTAGGAAATTTTTTTTTAGCGTCACCTCAAGTATACAAAAATATGATTACAGTTTACTGTTTTTACAGATAAATAGTGTTTTTTGAAGAAAAAAAATTTTAAAAAGCAGTTTTATAATTTCGTTTTAGTGTAAGAAATGGATGAATAACTTGGTCGATGTTATAATGTATACATGGGACCCATTTCTATTAGTAAGTAAGTTGTAAGTGGGCTGTGGGCACTAATTATAATATTTAAGTTTCCCGGTAGGGAAATGGACCAAGTTAGCGCCCGGGCAGCGGTGTGACCTCGCATACCATATATCACGATTTACACGAATATTATGAATATCACTTTATTTCTAAATATGTAATCATAATAACAATCATAATGGCGCGTCCGGATGGAGTAGCTTTTTCCGCGCGGCAAATACGCGTCCACACAGTGCGGCATTTATTTCCCGACTGTCTTGCAGTAGACAATAATTTGGACTAAATCAGTTAGTGCCAAAATTTCATCGGAGGAGGATGTAGTTTGTACGCTTGCGTTGTTGTATGCGTACAAAAATCATACAAAAGCGCGGAAAAAAATGGCGGGTTCGCCCAAGTTTGCAGAGCAGAAAAGTTGCAAATGGATCAAGATTATTAAATGAATTAAGAGAAGATGGTTAATTAAATTTTGAATTACGAGGCTCATTTCATACATTTTTAAGAATTTGGCAATTTCAGATTTCGAATACATAGGTACTGTGCAAAATAGAGCCAATCATAAAAAACCTGATACTTTAATAGCTATACCAATGCAAGGAATGCTCGCAGTTACGTTAAGATTTTTAGCTACCGTTGACTCATATAATGAGCTTATCATATTTATTTAAAATGTCAAAACAGTCAATATTATTCGTGGGTATATAAAACCTTTTAAGTATATTATTAAAAAAGGTGGGTAAGTGGATGTCGCTCTGCTGTACAGTAGGTTACAAGTGGGTCACTGTAATGGATGGTGTTAAATTTGAATTCAATGATATAATATCATTGTATCAGAAAAACGATTCTGAGTAAAAACGGTCAGTCAGCCTATGGTATTACTAAATATATTTGATGATATTATTGCGAATAAAGTAATTTATATACAACCTATTTACGTGGAGCCTAAGAGCCTTTTTTAAATTTCCAATCCTTAGCTATAAAAGATGAATATTTTATAATTTTTTAGCTATAAAATAATTATTAAATTTTAAATTTGATAAATGTTGTCAACATTTGAACTTTAAATGCTTATAAAAAAAAATTGTGCCTATGTATTTTTAATATTTTTCAAGTGCTATTAGAATGATATATCAGGAGCCTTAAATTATATTTTCACGCTTTATAACCCAAAAAATAAAATTTTATTGATATTTATAGAAAAAAAAACTAAAAAAATTTAAAACTGACAATGTCCGTAAACCGCTCAAAAATAGTTAAAATATTTTCAAAATTTTATGGTGTATAGAAAATGCTAATACAAACATTCAGTGAAATTTTCAAGTATCTACAGTCATACGTTTTTAATTACAACAAAATAAGAAAATCGTTGAATGAGATATCGAGTGAATATAAAAAAAATATGAATTTCAAACGCTCATAAAAATTTAATTTGACTTATTCTTGTAGAAATTTTTTGATAAAGGTAGACAAACTTATGGATAATCTTGCATTACATTTTCAAATCTTACATTTAAAAAGAAAAATTTTTATGAATTCTCAACTCAAAATAATTTGCTAATTTTCATGATTTTTCAGTATTTTGTCAAAATTTTAACTTTAGATGCTTATAAATAAAAACTGTGACTAAGGATTCTTAATTTTTTTCATCTGCCATTGAAACAATAACCTAGGAGCCTTCTATTAAATTGTCAAGCTTTTTTACTCAACAGATAAAATTTTATTGATATTTATAGAAAAAAAAACAGTGCCGGTGCCAACTTGACGGACATCTATAATGCTATATAATATGATTGACTATTAAATGATACTTTAATTTTACAGTAAAATCTAAACAAATTTGTTACTTATATTGTCGTCGAAATTACCTCCTACTAAATATAAATAATTGCGGTTAGATAATGTTATAAGTTATGACTTATGACTTTTATTTTAAAATTAATAGTTGTAGTATATTACTTTAGTTTAAAAATCTTTTAAGATGTTAAGATTCATAAACAGGAATACGATTAATTTTAAAAATATTAACTCATTTATAATATACTTAATACAATTTAATTTCAGTATAAATTTGTCAAATTGAGATTCAACTTATTGTACTTTTAATTTTTATTACCAAAGGGTATACCTATCCGTTTATAAATAAACAAATAAATAAATATTTATATAGCAGTATCATATAATATAATATGTAGGTACCTATTTATCAATATTATAATAATATAATAATTATCATTCACATTTTATATATTTTTATTATTATTAATTATTATTTTTGACTGCTGTACCCAACAGAACGGTTAGGTATAGCTTTGGGAATTTTCCTATATTCATACTGGCATATTACAGGTGCCGACAACTATATTGATTTTCTAAATGTAGTTTAAAAATAGTAATTAAAACTTAATTATTAATTCCAATAAATGTAATAAGACTATATATTATACTTAAATATTTGATAAGTTAATTGTCATTGGTTATGGTTAAATGCTCGATAAAATCAAGTGTTTGTATAACGTTATATACTTATAAAATAGAAAAAATGTTTAAACTTCAAAACCAATTAACTATGTATTTTAATAACGATATTAAATATGGATTAGATCGTCTCTTGAATCCCATCCCACAATCTTGGCATTAGGAAAAACAATAAATTAAAAAAAAAATTTGCTAGGTTTTGTAAATTTAATTTAAAAGAAAAATAAACTGAATTGTATTTATCTTAAATTCAATAAATTACCATATAGGTAACTTCACAAAAAGAATTCGAACAAAATCGTAAACACATTAATGCAAACTAATATAAATTAATGCAAATAATATTAAATGTTAAAGATTATTATTTATTAGTATATTTTTTTTTAAATAGTTATAGATAGTACAAAAACAAATTAAGATAAATTACTTATGATATGGATACAATTAATATACAACTATACAAGTTGTAGGAGCTAAGTATATTATGGGTTTTTAATTTTTTATTAGTATTATAGAATTGTATAATTGGTTATTCATTATTGTAGTTTTTAGTCAAGTTTTTAACCTGGGTAGGATAATAGTCAAAAAAAATCAAATTTCCACTTACCAACTACAATATAAAACTTTGACAAAAAAACAAAAAATGTCTGTGAATAATAGAGGAATAATAAAGGAAAAAAGTGAGTGAAAATAATTATGAAAAAATAAATAAAATAATTATGAAAAAATTATAAAAAAATAATTATGAAAAACAAAGAAATCGAAAAACTAATATTTCCGATATTCCATTCCTGTTTCTGAATGTGTTACTGATAGGTACGTTATGGACTCTATGTATAACAGGGTCTCACGTCCTTTTATAGTCGCTACTGTTCCTCGATTCCCGCGGCGGCGACGTTGGTGCCAGTCGTGGTTGCGACTTGCGACGGCGGCAGTTGTTATAACTTGTAGCCACTGCCACTCGTTTAGCGGCCGTCACGACCACAGCATGCGCTCCTGGTACATGTGTCTCCGGCATGACTGGATTCTACACTGTTTCTACAACTGCAAACGAACCGACCGAGCAGGGGCGTATACAAGGGGGGGATGTGGGGGTCAGATCCCCCCCCCAATAGGCCTTTTTTTAAATTTTATAAAATAGTGTTCTTAATGACTTAATGTAAGGAAATTACAAGGAAAAAAAATGGCAAGGATTTTTTGTAAATTTTTATTTTAACACATTCAACAATTAATTAAAAATAATTTACTTAATATTAATCAGTAATCATATATTTATTTCATATTCATATAATCGTATTATGTGATATTTGATAATATGTATATTAAATACAAGTATAATAAATTATTATAAGATAATAATATGTGGCAGACCAGCCACGGGCCGTCGCCAGTCGCCACCGTCACCGATATCAACGCGGCGGAGACGACGCCCGCATGTCAGTGCGTATAATAATACATTTTCCTACACATTAGAAAAAGAAATATAAAAATAGCTAAAAATAGCTTAAATAATAAATATTATTATTATCTAAAAACAAATATCAACCACAAATATTATGTTAGTTGTACGAACAAGTCATAACTACATATAACTACTTGTAGAATTTAAAATAAAATGTATTGAATATATATATGTTTTATCATTTATTAGGTATTTAAATGTGCACATACCTAGGTTTAGGTATTTTTGTTCCATAATAATTTGTTTGCAACTGATCCCCCCCCATACAAAAGTTATGTATACGCCACTGCGACCGAGTAAACCCCGATTCACACTGTTACCGCACGGCACGGACCGTCACAGGCCACAGCACGCAACGGCACGACAAATCGTCCAACTATTCACACTATTCAGGTATCACACTATTCATCGTCCGTCATCTACCGTCAAAATATTATGTAGTCACTCATTACAAACCACTAGCGTAGCCGAGTAGGTACTTAAATATTGGTTTACGCAGCTAGGTAGTCGTTCTGTGCAGTTCTGCAGTGTTTAAAAAATTGTAAAATGTTCTGAAATTTTTCAACGCCAGATTTAGCTATTGTAGCAATTTTATTAGACAATTTTATTTATTTTAATTTTATTTTATTAAAAACAAATCGTCGTGCGTCGTTTTAAGCAACTTTTACTATCCAAATATCACGCTCATTGCGATCATTTAATCATTAGGTACAGTCAATAATAAATAATTCTATTTGCATAATTATAGTATCGTGGAAGTCGCCGCCGTGGTCTACTATCTACCACGTGCCTATAAATACAAATAAGACTAATAAATGGGTAAAGCTCTACTGTACAGTTGTAAGTGTCTAGAGGAGTCACTGTTTTATGAATGTGTTATATTATAATGATAATGAGTTATCATATGATATGATTATTCATTTTAATACCTAATAAATCAAATTTAAAAGTACATTAAGTTGTTCTGAAAATTCCCTACATTTTTTTTATTAAGTATTTAAGAAATTAATTATTATAAGTCGTTTAATTTGTAAATTTTAAATAAATGAAAAAAATTCTTGCATATTTTCATGATTTTTACTGCATATCATATGGCATATTTCGATACTTATTATTGCATAAAAATCCGCGCTCTAATTATATAATATGAATTACGATAAATTTTGTAAAAAATTCAACTTTATTAGGATTATATTATATTCTTTATATTTTTAAACTGTTATTTTAACAATGTATAAAGAACTTGTATACAATTTACAAACATTTTGACCAAAAAAAAAAAATGTTGCAAATAGTATCACGCATGGAAAATTATGAAATAAACATTTGGTGAAAATTTCGAGTAACTACGGATCTTTTGTTGTTGAATTACAGCAAAGTGTTGGAACTTCAAATAACACTCATAAAGTGATTTGACTTTTTGGTAAACTTGTTTTTTATTAAAAGTAGAAAAACATAAAGTACCTAATTCTTGTATTAATTTTTCAAATGTTAGATATAAATAGAAATTTTTTTATGTATTTTTAATTTGTATACGTTCGTGATTTATGATTTTGATGAATTTTGTTAAAATTCTAACTTCATACACTCATAAAAAATATCATGGATTTACTTTCAGGTTTTTATTTGTTTTCCATCAACAACTTATGAGGAACCTTGTATTAAATTTGTTGACAAATTTATTAGGAAAAAATTTGGTATCGACAATAATTAAAAACAAATATTAAAAATGAAAATGTCTTTAGTCTATACAATGCTATAGAATGTCTTATGCCTATAGAAAGCTCACAACGAGGCTAATCATGCCCTTATGCATTGTCAATTTATGTGTCACATAAATATACTATGCATAGGTAAGGACATAAATATTATTAAAATTTTATGCCGTACAGAAAATATAGTAATATAAACATTCTGTGACAATTATATGTATGTACGGTTTGGTTATTTTGTTTAGAGTCACACCAAAAACCAAAATCGATTTAGTCAAAAACTGGTTTTGCGTAAAAGTCTTAAATTTTTTTTTTGTTTGTCTAATGAGAATAATCTGTTTTACTTTTTACTAGGGATGGGCCGATACGAGAACCGATACTAGATATCGGCCGATATGAGTGGTATCGGTTTTATCGGTATCGCTTTTTTTTCAAAACCGATACTTCAACCGATACCAAAAAAAAAAAAAACCCTATAGATCAGCATATTAATATTAAAGTATTAAAGACTGAAAAATAAAGAACAAACATGTGATAACTATTAAATAATAATTATGAATTTATTACCATTAATAAGTATTAAATAATAATCAATGTTTTCACCTTTCTAGGTAATATTTGTGTTATTGGGTATTGGTTTTATTATAATATATCGGTTGGTGGTATCGGCTCATGCTTTTTTGTCAAAAATGTTGTTTTTATATTTTCATATATTATCGGGTATCGGTTTTTTATCGGCAGCATATATCGGAGTATCGGATATCGGTAAAAAGTGGTATCGGCCCATCCCTACTTTTTACTTTCATGTGATTACTACAAAGGTGTATTTTGGAAATATCGCAAAGCCAAATGTATTTTAGACGTACCTAGCAATAATAGTGGTACCCATTTATATAACACGACAGTTAGAGTAATGTACTATAACAAATAGTGACTATATTGAATTATTGACTAATAATTCTAACTAAAATAACAATAATATTGACTATATTATAATAACGACAACCTATTTAACGGTATACGAGTATATGGACAACATTTTGTTTAAATACTTGAACTCTAGTACAACATACTTTTATAATATTTCAAAACAAATGTATTAATTTGATTATCCATAATCAGTAAATGTCCAAATATCCAATACAATAATATGAGGTGAAAACTAGTTGTGTATTAAATAAAATAAATATTTAAATAATATAAAAAAATAGTAATATACATATAATATTCTTTGTGTTTCGTTGCATTTTTCAGTGCGTTAACTCATTTACATTATAACAATGTATTTTTATGTATATAGATCACAGGTACAGGACACGGAATAGGGAAATGTTTGGCGATGCAGTTCGCTGACTTGTGCGCCAAAGTGGGGTGCGTCGACATCAACGCGGAGACCACAAAGGAAATCAACTCTAAGTGGAAAGGAAAAGCTATCGCTTACACGTGAGTCAGTAGCGTATCAAGGATTTTTTCAAGGAGGGAAAATATAAAACTTTTAATAGACATTCAGTATTCATAATATATTATATTCATATTATTATATAAATGTGGTATTGTGTACAAAATTTGGTCTCCGGGGGGAATAAGACCCCCATACCCCCCGTATATACGCCACTTACGTGAGTGTGTACAATGTACTATATTCTTATAGTGAATGCAATATTTTATAAACTATATCATGGTCACTGCACGGGCCGGGTGCGAGCAATAATAGGCCGTGATGCCCGGTCACCAAAATACTTCGTGCGTGCCGGCTATTACGACCGCCTAGATAATATGTGTGTTATGTTTGAGTGTGTATTCTTATATAAACAATAAATAAATCAAACACAAGTTGAATTGGTAAGACGATAAAATAAAATAAATAAATTGCCCTATGTTGCTGGTAACAATATACAAAAATAATAATAATAGTATTGTAATTCAAAGCAACACGGAAATATATAACAAGTAATTGACCAACATTTTAAACAAGTACTAGAGTGGAGCGCAGCTGGCCACTCTGATCCCTATCCTATAAAAATAATAATTGCACACACAATACATCGAAATCTTACACAGAAGATAATATTAGAAAAATCACAGCGATATGCGCCTACAAAAATTATATAAAAAAGTGGCGATTCTCGTACACAATAAAAATACGACAAGGGACGATTTGCGCCCACAATACTTCAAAAAATTAACATAATAATAGTGCCGAGAGATGGGTGTTTTAGATTAGATTTTTTTTTTTTGGGGGGGGGGGGGGTATTATAGCTAAATTTAACAATATTTTTATCGTACATAATACCGGTGGACATAATCTCAACTAGTGACGAAATCTCGAGGGTGTTATATAATATAGAGTATAGAGTATTTATATAGTATTTAGTACTTATACTATTTGTCTATGGTATAGACTAGCGGTTCATCACCTGTGATCCGCGGCCACCTGGGGGTCCACCGCAGCCTGAACACATAACATACGTCAATAAGTAACAAGAGTGCATTATTACAATATTTTTGGATTATTATGTTATTTTGTTCATATATAATATATCTTATTATATAAAAGATAGACCTATTTTATCATTATCATACCGATGACGAAATATAATGAAATTCTATATAATTAAGTTTTTACAGTGTTAGATAGTAGGTGAAGATTCTACACCACATAATTTTTTTATTAATATTTATTTATCAGTTTTTCTCGTTTATATGAATTAATGTACATGCGTACAGCACTGTAGTTAGCATTCGTGTATTTCCGGACACTAAGTGTTGTTGAGCGATTATACTCAATTATACTTTTATATTACATTTTATAAAAAATTAAGTGTAATAAAAATAATTTTAAATGTGTATGTTTTGTTATGTCTACTTATGTAATTGTAATATAAAATAATAATTATAATAATTTTGGTTAGGAGTAACATGAGATGTTTTGTGAAAAAAAAAATATTTGAAAAGAAATTGGTAAGGGGGACCGCGATTTCTAAAAAATTTTCATCGAGGGTCCGTGATCTACAAAAGGTTAACAACCGCTGGTATGGACCATCTTAGCCTTATATTGAAGCCACTGCCTTGACGCGTTTACCCTGCAGTGTGCCAGTGTCTGGACCGTAATTTAGACAACTCTTTTGGGGGGCTAAATGTAAAAAATCAATTACAGACCCGCAGGGGCCCTACCCTAGCACCTCCTCTCCACTTGTAATTATTTTTACAGTTGTAATATAATACACAAACATTTAGTTATTGGTACTCAACAGTAAAAACAAAATACTTGATAAATCAAATACAATATACAACTCAACATTTATCAATGCACAGTGGTGCAACCCCCCCCCCCCTGGCTATAATGGGTAGATACTGGGTATACTACCCAAATAGTAAGAAAAACGTTTGAACAACACTTAATTATATATTCTGTAAATTTATATTAATTATTACTTATTACTTAGGTATTAGTTATTAGACAACACTCAGCTTATTCATTGACTATCGAGTTGGCTAAAAAATCCTATTATTAAATAATTTTTTTTTTAAATTGATCATTTTTTTATTAGGTAGGTACCTACTGGTTATGGTTTTAAAAATGAATATAATATTAAAAAAATGATGGAGCTTGAATAAAACTTGCGCCTATATGGTCTGAACGCGTCGATTAGCGTCTACTGGGTACCGAGTACCGATCCGGTTGTCTGGACAATATGATCAGAGTCTTTAGAGTCTAGACGTCATGACGCCATGCTGTCATGCTGTTCTACTGTTTGATGCTGCACCGAAAACGTACCTGGAATTGGTTGAGGTACTGCTTCACAGTGCACACGTCTTAGTGTCTTAAGTGTACTATTTAACATATCAGTTAATTTAATATATTTAAACAAAACGGAACACATATACCTATAGATTCAATAATATAATTATTATGACAACGAGATTCAAAAACCTATGGTTAATATACCTATAGCGTAAAGCCGGGTTCACACTACACCATGTCGTGTATAAAATAATCAAAGTTACAACAGTTACCAAACCGCGATACCACATAGGTAGTTGAATATATTCAACTTTTGACCGAGTTGTTACATTTATGTGCGGAAAATTGATAACTAAAAATAAATTATATTATGTGATCATCAGGTGCAATATTCATAGTATTAGTATTGCATTTTAGTATAAACATAAAAACACTAAACAACACGTCACGGTGTACCTATCGGCTATCACAAAGGAGTTGTAAGTTGATTATAGATAAGTTATAACTTATAACTTATAAGTATAACTAAAAAGGAAAACTGATACTCCCCACCTGATAAAATTAATAGACTTACCTATATCAAAACAATTTGTTTTGTATTATTTGAGAGGGTGCCTTTGTTAATTTGAAAACTGTTTCTGAAGAGACATTTGACGGTTTTTGGTGTCTCTCTAACTTCATTCATGATCCATTCAGTGTTTATTAATGTTTCTTCAAACAAATTATTATTATTTATTAAAAACTTTCTGGTATGAATGTATATGGTAAATGTTATTTTGCAACTGGATTTTCAGATGCGACGTGTCGACGTTGGAAAAAGTCAGAAAGCTAGGCGAGAAGGTCAAGAGCGAAGTTGGCACTGTTACCATTCTGGTTAACAACGCAGGGATAATGCCATGTAAACCTCTCGAGGCTCACGACGAAATCACCATAAAAAAAATATTCGATATCAACGTGTTTGCTCATTTCTGGGTAAGTACGCTCGTCGGATTGTCTAAACATAAAACATGCACAAATCTAAAAGTAAATAATAAAAAATATGGACGTTGTACCTATATTCCTTTACTGGATGGACATTATTATCTCTTCGCCGACTAAAATAATTAATAATGCATCTAAATCACGTTTATTTACATAATGATGTATAATAATTATAATATTATAATACATTATCTAGTACATGAAATTATAACAACCTAACCTAACTTGTATTATTATAATTATAATTATAACCATCAAAATATATTTTTAAATTCAACAAAATTAATATACTATTTCAAAAAATAATTAAAAACAATATCGCAGCACACAATACCGAATACACAAGTATCACAAAAACAAAGCATTTATGTGTATATATTTAAGAAACTTTGTATGTGTATTTATTAAAGCTGTTCAGTTGTTGGAATATATTATATGTAGGTATATAGGTAGTTATAAATATTATTAATGTTATATTAATATTATTATCAAATTATTTATATTTTAACTTACCGGCTTTGCATAATATAATAAATAATTAAATAAACACATAATATTATGATCAATTAGGTCAATAACTAAAAATGTGCTGCTAATTTATATTATAATTTATAAAATATAATAACAGGCAACAGTTACCTATTTAACCACTGTCTTAAGATTTGAGCCAAAGCTCCCTACTCAAATAAAAAACTGTCAAAAATCTGTAATTTTTAGGTACCACGGCCTGTTAAAATAGGTTTGTTGATAACAATTTGTTAGTTGGTGTTCTAAGTTATACCTATATTAGTATAATGGTATAAATATGTTTTCCGTTGTCAATAAATAACTCTAAGGCCCGTTCTTACAATGTCCGGTTAAAGTGTCCGTAAAGTGTTGGTTACCTAACCGTAATGTCGTCGGTTAAATACCGGTTACCGGAGCTTAAAACAATCCGTTCTTACAACCTTCGATTAACGATCGTATAACTAACCGTCAGTTATAATACAAGTGATTCCCAAAACAACCGCGCATGACCAAATTTTAATGTTCTACGCATGCGTCGTTCTCGAGTTATCATTTATTATTGTTGTTATCATTTATCAGTCAGATAATTCGATATAATATTGCATAGTCCTATATTGTTATATGTTCTTCATTTGTGTCTGTTTCGTTTTTTAATTTTGAAAAACATGTCGAAAAATAATATGAAGAGACCTCGTTGCACTAATTTCTCTGCAACAGAAGAGAATACGTTGGTCGAGTTGGCCGCAAAATATTCTAACGTGTTGGAATGCAAAAAATCAGACCACGATGTTTGGCAGGGAAAAATTTAGGGAAATTTAGGGAAAAATACCCCTTTCTATTTCTGTATTTTTCCCCATATTCTCTCGATGGAGATTGTAATTTGATGTGGGTACAATCTATTGCACCTATTACTTTTGGGAAACGGGCTAATCCATAAAACTTCACTTTCAGCTCCATTATCTCTGCTGTTGTTTTAAGCATTTTTATATATCTACAAAAACAAATTATAATTAATATACATATCAAATAATTCTTAAAAATCATCAAAGATCAAGAAAACCCCATTGAATTCTTTTCTCCTCTCCAATTTTCCAAAATACAGGTAGGTTCTATTATCTTATATTGAATGTATTGATATTACAATGTGTGTTTTTTTTTAATTTAAATTTTTTTTTGTTTCATCACCTTTTAGGACAGTAAAAAAAAGTGCTTAAATTTTCTTCAATGATATTTTTGTTAATAGGAAAGTGAATTTAGTTTAGGGGGTCAAAAGCGCCGTGAAAAAACAACAAAAGAAAAGTTAAGGAAAAACGTAAATATTTACTCAAAATAGATTTTCGACTAAATCGATTTTGGTTTTTGGTGTAACTTTACAACAAATTACCGTAGACATATGAAATTTTGACTGAATGTTTAAATTAGCATTTTATATAGGCTGCTGATATATTGTTACAATAGCAGTTGAAAAATATTAAAAACAAATGGTCACAATTTTTTTTTATAAGCATTCAAAGTTCGATTTTTGACAAAATTTAAGATTTAATAATTATTTTGCAGTTGAAACTTTATAAAATGTTTAACTTTTATAGCTAAGGATTAAAAATTTAAAACAAGATTCCACGTAAATAGGTTATATTATATAAATTCCTTTATTCACAATATTATCATCAAATATACTACCCTAGTAGTATCATAGGTTGGCAGACCGTCTTCGTTCAACAATAGTTAAACCTAAAAACTATTTCAAAAACATTGAATTTCGTTTTTTTAAAAAATTCAAAATATACAATGGATGTAACTTATTATGATAAACAATGTAATCTCCGAGGTTTGTAACCCTATACTTCACTGTTTTTGAGTAAAACAACTCGTAAAAGTTTTTCAAAATGTTTTGATTTTAAATTACGTTTTCTCGAGAACCCATTAGTCAAACAAATATTTTTTACTGGTCACTTGATCTCCTCAGTATTTTGTTATAGACACAGTTTTTAATTTTTATAAAATATAAAAATTGAAGATTTTTAGTTTTCAAAAATAGTCAAACCAAAAAATTTGTTTCAAAATAATTGAATTTCGTTTTTTTTCTTAATTCAAAATATACGATGGACGTAACTCATTATGATAATAACGTATAAACATTATGATGTAGCTTAATTTTTATCATAGTAAAAAGTAATCATAATAAGTTACATCCATCGTATAGTTTGAATTTTTTTATCTCCGATGTCTGTAGCCCAGTACCTCAGTATATAATATATACTGAAGTACTGGGCTACCTACTGGATATTATCTCACTGTTTTACATATTGAGTAACGATATTGTACACTCATCGTACACTCATCTTGGTCGATTAAACAGTAGTTATGAAGAACTCTATTCATAATTGTTAATTGTAACAAAAAAAATAACAAAAATGTATACACTATACTACGTGAAAACTCCAACGTCGAATTTAAAACAAAAATCAATAATAAAATGATGATAAAGTGTATTATTGATAACACAAACCGACAGATTTTAGATAACCGGAGGATAACCGGCCGAATTCGGCCGGTTAAAAATCTGACCGTAAAACATCCGGTAACCGGAGACTTTTTGCATAACCGACGTATGTAAGAACCAACTGTCCGTTAAATATCAGTATAACCTCCGGTTAGCGCTAATCGACACTTAACCGGACATTGTAAGAACGGGCCTAAACCACCTAAAATAATTTAATAATTTTATCATGTTTAGAAAATATTAATATAAAATATATTTAGTGAAAATATCAAGGATTTATACGTTATTCGTTTTTTGATTACAAAATACTAATGCATATTATACCTACGTATAAAACTGATTTGTTGATAATGATTTAATTTTTTTTTCTATGGGTCATTTTGATATATATGTATATATATTATATTAATGTTTTTATTTCTGAAATGAGTTATTCAATTTTGTTTTACATGTAGATGCTCGATACATTTTTTCCCGAAATGAAAGCGATGAACAAAGGACATTTAGTCTTCTTATCGTCAATGGCTGGTATAATTGGCTTGAAAAACGTAGTGCCTTACTGTGCGTCCAAATTCGCAGTGAGAGGTTAGTGGTTTTCAGCTTGCAATAAACAGTTAATAATAATATGTGGTTATCAGTGCTCAAATTGAAATTAGAAAGTAAGTCAAAAGTAAAAATATCGCAGTAGTTTTCAAAAGCGACGTGAAAAACAAAAGAAAAATTAAGGAAAAACGGGAATTTTTACGCAAAATCTGTTTTCGAGAAATTCGATTTTGATTTTTGGTGCAACTCTAAAAAAAATGACCGTAAGTACATGAAATGTTGACTGAATGTATATATTAGAATTTTCTATACACTATAGTAATTTCCAAATATTTTGACTTATTTTGAGCTGTTTACGGACATTGTCAGTTTTCAATTTTTTTAGTTTTTTTTTCTATAAAATATATCAATACAATTTTATTTGTTGAGTAAAAAAGCGTGAAAAGGCTCCTAGGTTATTGTTTCAATGGCAGATAAAAAAAATTAAAATCCTTAGTCACAGTTTTTATTTATAAGCATTTAAAGTTCAAAATTTGACAAAATACGGAAATGTCATGAAAATTAGCAAATTATTTTGAGTTGAGAATTCATAAAAATTTTTCTTTTTAAATCTAAGATTTGAAAATGTAATATAAGATTACTCATAAGTTTGCCTACCTTTATCAAAAAAAAAATGTCTACAAGAAACTTAAATTAAATTCTTATGAGCGTCTGAAATTTATATTTTTACAACATTTGATATTCACTTGATTTCTCATGTAACAATTTTCTTATTTTATTGTAATTGAAAAACGAATGACTGTAGATACTTGAAAATTTCACTGAATGTTTATATTAGCATTTTCTATACACCATAACATTTTGAAAATATTTTGACTCTTTTTGAGCGGTTTACGGACCTTGTCAGTTTTTAATTTTTTTAGTTTTTTTTTTTCTATAAATATTTATATAATAAAATTTTATTTGTTGGGTAAAAAAGCATGAAAATTTAATATAAGGCTCCTTATATATCGTTCTAATAGCAGTAGAAAAATATTAAAAATACATAGGCACAATTTTTTTTTATAAGCATTTAAAGTTCAAATTTTGACAGCATTTATCAAATTTATAATTTATTAATTATTTTGTAGTTAAAAATGTATAAAATGTTTAACTTTTATGGCTAAGGATTGAAAATTTAAAACAAGGCTCCACGTAAATAGGTTATATATAAATTACTTTATTCACAATAATATCATCAAATATACTTGGTAATATCATAGGCTGACTGACCGTTTTCGCTCAGAATCGTTTTTCTTATACAATGATATTATATCATTGAATTCAAATTTAACACCATCCATTACAGTGATACACTTGTAACCTACTGTACAGCAGAGCGACATCCACTTATCTACCTTTTTTTTGTTTTAATTGGATGGAAGGTCGTACGAATTTCGTTAGTTGAAAACGAATTGATACGAATTCCATATCAAATTATTAGGAAATAATACCTTCAGATACTCAGATCCATTTGAGGGATGCTGGAGTAAACAACAACCCGGATACTATACGTACCCGGCACGGCACATCGTTCACACTGATCAGGACATGTCCAACCCGGGTCAAACCCGTCCGGGAACCCAGATAGAGAATTGTCGGGAACAATATTTTTTCGGCCAGGAGACGACCCGGACGCCCGTTCAGGGCCCGGCCCGGATAAATGTGAATGATCACATTTAAAATGCATTGGATAGAATTTTTTTCGTACCCGGACGGATTCCGGCCCGGACCCGTCCCGGAGTAGTGGGAATGGACCTTTACTTGTTAGTTTTGATATTAAATCGAATTGACCTATTGGCTATTATTACTTTTAGGTAAGTACATTTGTGTTGTCTCGTTGGTTGTTTACGATAATTTAATTTTTGAGTAAATTATGAGCATTTTTAAATTTTTTTATTTTACGAACTCATAACTCACTTAAAAATTAAAATATTGTAAAAAACCAAAGAGAGAACACTGATAATGTTCTTACCTAATAGTTTGATAATTGATTCACTCTAATATCAAAACCGACAGAACACTATTGAAACTGATTAACTAAAATTTGCCATGTCGTATACGTGTGTGAGACGGAGACAACATTTATTATTATGCGGGTGCGACGACGTCCTCTTAAATAAAAATACTGTGCCGTCGTGGTCGTGCCTCAACATTATAACAATTATTTTATATTATGATATGTTATAATTTATAATTAACAATTAATAATTATCAATTATTTTATACAATTTATTATATTTACCATTTATAAGCTATTCTATGCCACTTATCGTATATCCATTGTTAAATTATATTTTTTTTCCCGCAGGAAATAGTTTATCGTCGTCGACGGTCGAAACGAATCAAACGATACGTCGCCGCCGGTACTAATATTATATCTAACTACTATATACCACTCAATACTAATTATAACCTTTTTTTTATAGTTATTACCTGGGCTCGTAAGTTCATGCACTAAAAAATGCATAAATTAGCATGCATTCATGCACTAAAAATTGGTAAAATATGCATTAAAATATGCACTAAAAAGTTCGAAAATATGCATTTATATGCCCTAACATTTTTAAATTATGCACTCAAAATATGCATTATGTAAAAAAAAAAATCTCATTAGCAAATTTTAAAATAATAAGAATAAACCCATTAATTTTAAAAGTATTTTATTACTTATTACTATAGTCCGCGCAACGAAAACTATCCGGTGACCGGCGCGACTCTAGCGGCCATTTCCTGGCGGGCGGGTCACCGGCCAGTTTTCGTTGCGCGGAGTATTCACGATGTAGAGAAGATATTATGATAGTATTTATAGACAATGCAACTTCCTAATGCAAAAACTATACACATTGTTATTTGTTATTGACCGTAAAATATACTTAATATCTTTAGTATACGAAAATGATTAGTACAGTTAACTAAGAAAATGGTTGTTAATTATTATTAATTCATTATTTCGTTAATCTTCGGTGACGATCGATGACGGTATGAGTGTAGTATAATACCTACCATAATAATTAATAATATGCGGAACATGGTATTTATCTTATTTCGTCATTTAACAATCAAATAATATTATTATTATTATTCTTTTGTGTACGAACTACGAATATTGGTCATATTAAGTACTCATGAGCGCACAACTAAGTTATAGGTACACAATAATATCACCGCATGTGCAGAGTTATAGGTACATAAATATAAAACAGTAATTGCTTTGGAGCCCGACGTCGATGAGATTACGGTCTAATTTACTTTATATAATATCGTCATAATAACAATTATTTATTGTACCTACCTGTGCCCTTTTCTATTTAGTCATTTTGATTATATTTCTATAACTATAGTTCGGAGTTCCTACAGATATACGCTCTCTAATTAGCGAAAAAACGCCGAGCAAAACCACTGTTGCAACACATCAAATATTATCCCTTTTCGACAAAAATCGTCTGAACACTATCCACAACTTCTTCAGCTTTTCCATTATAATTTTTCTCTTAAATATTAGTCTTACATTTTTTATTTCATTATTTATCACATTATTATGGCAATTTATAACACGCCTGCTCTATTCCATTCAATGTATCATTTTTTTTTTCGAGAACGCGTAGTGAAAACGTTGTGACAATATTACTGACAATACAGTTCACTGTAGTTCTACAGTTTCACGTCGCGAAACACCAGGGTCTTTACTCTTTACATAGTGAACTGTATTGTTAAAACGTTTTCACCTATATAAGTAGAACTCCATAGGTCAAATCTTAATTCACAGCTTTATTTTGCTATTGAGACTGCATAGTTATTTTTTTTTTTTTTTTATTGATCTTGAGCCCGGCAGCTGAGGCCATGAGCTATTTTTAGTTTTTACTGTAGGTTATTAAGTCGGTAGGGGGAGGAACACGTATGTGTTTAGTTTGGCAGAATTTTTGATTGGGCACCCGTAGGTATCTGCCATGCCCGGGTGGGGGATGGCGACACTTGTTCTCCGGACACCGTGACTTGTCCGAAGAAAAATGCCGCCCATGGCCTAGGAATCGAACTCGGGTCGACTGCGTCGCAGCCGACGCCTTAGTCCGCTCGGCCACTCCGTCCCCCGCATAGTTATTATAATCAATATTAAAATGCAAAACATGATTACGTGAACAATTGGATTTCGTTAGAAAAATTATAAAAAAATTTAGTTCTAGATTCTGTTATATTATACCTAATGTATTATCATTTATCTAAGTATTTTTATGATCGAATATTTCAATCAAAATTACAAAATTAAGAATTTATCATAAAATATTTCTTCCCCGAAATAATTGTTCTAGTTTTGATCGTTTAGAGATTTATTTTCGATCCTCTTCCGAAACAGTAAACCCAAATGACGAAGTTCCGTTCTGTATTTTAAAACATACCTAGCGTGCAATATTACTACTTATTATATTTTCATAATATTCCGTTGTAAATACTTATAATATTCGTTCGTTTATCGTCCATCGTAAATTCGTATTGTCATTAGTTTTTCCCGCGATTAGTTAAAATTATTTATACGGAACGACCTCTGCGGTTTCTTGACCAGAAATGATACTAATACCTATTAAGTTAAACTAATAACACCATAACGTCATATGGGTTATAAGTTATAACTATAAAGTTTTATCTGTAGTGACTATAATATCGACCATGCAATTAACGTTATCGTTCGCGAAGATATAAAATTAATCGGTCGGACCTTTAACACTATCGGTTCCGTTGGTTTTCCCGGGTTTTAATGTAAAATTGATGTTTGTCTTTATACCACGGTGACTGGTTAGTGACTGGCGGTTCCACGCGAGCAGTGCTCACCGAATTCAGTGGATATTCGCTAGCCGAATCCAAAACGCACAAAATAATAAAGTCCCAGAAAAATATTATAGGTATTACAATATTATTGTATAATATTATAAAATATTATACTATTATGTTTAAATAAAAATAAAAAGGTATTTAAACAATGCGTTTAAACCTGACTATCAATAAGCGGACTTAGAGACATACCTTAGTATAGTTAATTATTTTTTCCGTAAATATAAGTACTACGATACCATTTTCAATAAACTACATACGTGGGTTGATGGTTATCAACCATATAGACCAGGGATCGGCAACCTGCGGCTCGCGGGCCACATGCGGCTCTTTTGATCTAAAGTTGCGGCTCTTCAGTTTCATACTCAAAAATTAACCATTTTATTATATAAAAATATTGAATATGTTTTGTGCGAAAAATATTTTAAATATTTAAAATATTTAAAATATTTTTGTAGGAATAAATATTATTTCTTGTTTAAACTTTAAAGTCCCCTCAAGCCATAAGTACTACTGTTGGGTAGTTCCTTAAAATCATGTTAACTCACGTTAAAATCACATAAACACCGCATATATGCCTATTGTAAAAAACCTTACAAATTGTATATTTTCTAAATAAATGTTAAAAAAAAAAAAAAAACTTTAAAGTCGTTTATTTTAAATCAAAAATCATATATATTATAAACAAAATATAATGTTATGTACTATAATATTGAAACGAACATTTTTAGTGGCTCTTTAAAAACTTGGAAACTTTGTAAATTGTAACTTTTGGCTCTTCCGTCTCAAAAGGTTGCCGACACCTGATATAGACAATAGTAATTGTACATGTATAATTGTTACGTAGGTACACGACTGCTCAATAGAGTACATACCGTCAGGCGTCTATACCGACTGTCTAGTAAATGTGTCATGTGAGTATAATATGACTGAATAATAGTGTGTACGTCATGTAAAATTATGCCACTTTACGGCTATAGTATTGGATAAGTCAGTAAGTTACTTTTAAAAAGTAATTCAAATTTCAATTATTTTACTCGTTATATAGAGATAGAAATATTAAATAATTATATCTATTAACATCCTTCATTTAAATTTTTTTTCAATTTTATTGAATAAATTACCAAATTTAAATTATTTTTACTTGATAGTTAATATAATGTCTACATAAAACATCCATTCAGAAAACATTAAAATGCATTCCAAATACTTTTAAGATTTAAAATAAGTAATAAATAAACAGTGAAACATATACTATAGTACACGGCATATAAATTACACGTTAAATTAAAATTAAGTCATTTCAATTATACTGTTTAAAACATAGTTTTTAACTGTTTAAAATTCAAGCAATTTATTTTGTTTAAACAACAAATTTAAAAATGAAAAATACAGCAACTCTGAATATGATATTAAAAGTAAAGTGAAAAATAATTTTCCAAAAAAAATTTTAAAAACACTGTATACAATATTATAATTAGACATATTTATAAACATACCTTTATAATAATTATTAATATTTAACAATCAAAATATATATATGTCGTAGTGTATATAATATACGTAATAGTACAATTTAATAACACCCGACCTGTATATAGGAAACGTTCTATACATTTCGAGAAAAATGAATTAAAAATATAATTTATTTGATAAACTTTTTATGTAATTTACTCGTGGCTTAAACTTAAAACCACTGAAAACTAGGAGGTCAAAGATAGTTTCAAGATTTAAATTAAATATTATATTATTTGTTTACGTCCAATACCCACATTATAATAGACATAGATAAGTATATAATAATAATAATAATAATAATAATAATAATATTTTTTTTAATTCACAATACTCGAAACAAGTTGAAACACATGCGTTATATACTTATATCACACGAATATAATATCATCAAGAGAAATGTACATTTTCGTTACGCGGAAATAATTCTAACGAAATCATAACTAACCTCGTTACAAATAAAGTAACGGGTTACCCTCGCTACGTTACTACCCAACATTGAACTATAGCGTTATGTTCTGACTACTGAGCAATTTATAGCACTGTGCAAACAACTTTGTGCCAATATGCTCAATCATAAATCATATAATATTACGGCCTATAGGTAGTGATAGTACGGGCCGAGAGCATATAATAATAATACATTTATAATAAGCTATCCCGGTTACCTAATATTAATACACGTCGGACTATGTCGGCCGACCTGATAAGTGCGTGCGTGCATTATGGTGTAGTTGGGGAGTTCATAGCCCGAGTGCGTCCGCAGTGTTATCGACAAATGTATTAATAATAATTATATTGAATTACCCGAATGCCCGTGTTCGGTCCGCAGCCACAATTAATCACAATACTAATAGCTAGGGTATATTAAAGCAATAAAGCTACAATATATTTGAGATAAACTAATCCGCAAAACCATTTAAAATACTGGTCTGACGATCGAATTATATGATGGTTCAAATAATCAAATGTACAAGTGTGCAACTATAATACTTATTACTCTATGCCTACCTACGTAATTTTCAAAACTTCAACTGTCGCAACTCACTCGTTTACGGTTTAACGGTTAATAAGTGCTATATAGTGAACTGTTAACGTCAATATTAAAAATATTATGGCGCTTTTATTATTGCGTCGCATACTTTTGCTTCGATCAATTAATAAAAATGACGCTGCGTCTGCATTAAGGGCGACCATAAAAATATGGGACATTTCAGTTACCCAACTAAGGGCCAGTTGTACCGTAATTAGCTGATAACAGATTTTATAATTCGGTTAACTTAAATCGGAGATGTTACAATGACTGGCCCTAAATATGTTAATATAAAAAAACAAATGAAATACCGATTTTAAATGTTGAGTGAAAACGCACTGTACTTTTTGGCATTTTGAGAACAAATTACTATAGAATTGTACAGTTATAAATTATACTTGTAAGTTACACCTTTACGTCACTATACTACTACAGCCACTACACTGAATGTCTGTCATGTGCTCGACACTCGTGTAAAATTAATTTTAATAACAATTAATAATATTTATAATTTTGCATGGTTATAATTAGGGCCTGGATTTCAATGCAAAGTGCATATTTTTTTTGGTTGATCATACACAATGCTTTCTAAGTACCTACATAATTCGTTTCATGTAACGAGGGTTTGAAAGCTACAAATTTTTTTTGTATTTTTTTGTATTTTTTGACATTATTTCATTTTTAGAGCATTTTAAGCATTATTGGGTCATTTTATTGGTTTTTAATGCATATTTGTTCAATATAGATATGAAATTTAGCCTATTCAAAATATTATCTAAAGATAAATTATTTTCTTGATATTTAAGAAGGTTTATCGGGTTTTTTCCATACATATTGTCAATTTTTTTTTCGATTCAATTTTTATCTTATTCTTAATTTATTATGATTACTGTGGAGCGTCACCCGTATTCGGTCAAATAACAAATAATCAGTCAGTTCGTGTTACATCATAGCAGCATCGTAGCAGTTAATATTTCAAATTTTTGGTTTTTTTTAATAAAATAATAAATTAATAAATAATAATTATATCTCTTTTATAAATTTCAATTTGTATAAAAAAAAATATATGGAATTTTTGGCTATTTTTTAGAGCATATTTTTATGGTTTTAAGCGCGTTTAAATCCTTGCCCTAGTTATAATATTGTTGATATTATAAAATATAAATATATATTATAGTCATCTGCAACATGCACACCTACCTAGTTAACGACCACGCCAAACACCCATATAATAATAATAATATTAATTTGCACCTACTTTAGTGTAATATGTTGGTGACGACGTGACGTCAATGTGACATTATTAGTTAATTATTGTTTTATATTTTCTACCCACAAGCCGCAGCAATTACAGTCAAAACAATTTTGATCTATTTTAGATGTATTATTTGACATACGTTTTTAAAAAATCACGAAGAGGATGCCACACCCGCATTTTTAAGTGAGTAATGACTTATGAGCATTTTTAATTTAAATTTATTATACACGCATAACTCACAAAATTACTGAATTATCGTAAAAAAATTTCCAATCAGATACAGATATTGTTCTTACCATCAAGTTTCATATAATAGGTCGATTCAATCTAATTTTTAAGGTAACGGCATAAAAACGTGAATTTCTGAGCGTAAATTTGGTATGTTACGCGTTTGTAAGACGGAGACAACGCATGCGGGTGTGGCGTCCTCTTCACGACTTTTTAAAAACGTACGTTTTAATATACGTATACCTAATATGTCGAAAATAGATCAAAATTGTGTGTCCAAAGTAAATCCGACGAGTCCAATTGCGTCTGATGCGGCAAAGTACAAGCTATTTTGTTTTTCGACACGCATCGAAAGCATTTACTTTGGACGCATAGGACGCAGGGGCGGACTGAGGCCCTGAAGGCCCAGGTGGGTATAAGTTTCAAATCTACCAAACAAGAGACTCGTGTTACAATTTTTATTTTAAATAAAATAACTTTTTAAGGAACTTATAGCAAAATGAAAAAAATTCTGTAGGTTTATACTCAACTAAATTTAACATAGTTAAATAAAACTTGAATTTAATCTGTAACTATTTTTTTGAAAAACAATAATAAATATTATTATTATTATATTATTACAAAACAAATCATTTCAATTTTACAATTTTTAAACTTTATTATACAAATAAAATAAAAAAAGTGGGCAAGTGGGTGTCGCTCTACTGTACAGTGGGTAACAAGTGGGTCATTGTAATGTATGGTGTTAAATTTGAATTTATTGATGAATTTTGTCAACATTTGAACTTTAAATGCTTATAAAAAAATATTTATTTTTATTAAGTATTTTTAATATTTTTTAACTGCTATAGTAACAAGGTATCAGGATTCTTGCATTAAATGTTCACGCTTATTTACCCAACAAATACAATTTTATTGATACAATAAATATATGAATTTAATAAATTAAAAATATTAAATGTAATTTGTCAACTTTTTTTAATTATTTACTTTTTAATTTATTTATCTAATATTTTTTTTTATAAAGTATTTGTTTTATTTTTTGTTATTTACGTATATTTAACGATATTTTTTTTTATAATAATAAGTATTTAAGTAAAAGTATTTAAAAACTTCCTAAATGGATGAATTTGTATCTGTATTTAAATATAAAAATTAATTACGAAATAACTGAAATTTGTTACAAACAATTTGGCGACGTCGCATCACATTTCACGCGCAATCGTACGCTTTTGAATATTCAAAATCATGTTCTTTTTTATTCCGGCACTGCGCGCAATCGCATGCCCAAAAAGGTAAAACGCGCGCAATCGTACTCCACCGAGTAGCTCCAGGCAAAAAAAGTCGATAATGTCGTTTGTAATATGATAAAAATAAAATATATTAATTATTTTAGTTTACGAATTTACGATGTCAATTGTCAGAATATCTAAAATTGTAATGGAATCTAATATTGGAACTATTAAGTACTTATTGGGAGGGAACGCTGTTCATGGACCTTGTTTTCGTAATACCTAGTACCTACGTACTAATCGTACTATTTTTAATATTATCACTATTCACTACATATTATATTGAGATGTTATAGTCTCCGGGGCACACGGCATACGATATTGCCATGTACCATTGTACATTTGTACCTAGTTGGTACTACTGCTGCAGTGCTGCAGTACTGCTTGTTGTTCGATTATAATATTCAATATTGCTTAAACTTTTATCGTTATGGTTATAATAATATCATAGTCTTGACAGACGAGTAGTCAGTAGTAGTAGACGACCACGACAGTGTAGACGGTGTCTAATATAAACTTAAAACGTAAAACGTTAAGCGGTTGCCAATATATATTGTAAAAGAAAATACCTAAGCGTAACAAGAGTAGACGACTAATGAGTATGTAAGCATATATATATAGCATATATTATAGTTTTTTTGTGAGTATATTGTATAATGTTTGTTCGAGCGTAGCAAAAAAATATATTTTTGGTTATTTACTTGTAAAAAAGGCGTATACTGGATTAGGGGTGTCATATTTTATGTTTGCTCCCTCATACATGATACATTGTCCCTTAATACGGCCCTGCTGATAACAGATATCTAAGTAATTTGTAATAAATAAAAAATTCAATATGCGGAACGGTAGATGCTTCAGCTCCCAAGCACAACCTCCCCCCCACTTACCATAAAACCACCACTAAGTTATGTTGATATGAAAACTTATAAACGTTTAAATTTAAATATTTTATTCGTGGAAATACCTCTTTATACACAACATATATATTTGTAGTAGGCATTGATTTTTTGGGCTGAAATACAAAAAAGTAACGGTTAAGTATTGATACAAAATAAATGTACAGTATACAATAAATATAATACCTATGCATTATAGGTAGGTAGGTAGTATTAAAGAACAAGATAATAACTATTTCATACAGTTTGCTATATTATTTAAAAACCGGCCTATTGTAATTTCTTTGTTTAAGTAGCTCTATCGTTCTTTGTTTAATTTACCATGCACCTAATGTATTTTTTTTAAAACATTTATCGTGTTAGTGTATCCACGATATGATTCAAAACGATTCAATCCCCGTTGTGTCGCTTCATTTTGCAGGACACTGGATAGTGAATACAATTGATATTACCTACTAAAATGATGGATTATATTTTGTTCCTACAAGTTTATAGAAATAACTATTACATAACACAGTACCTACGTCAGTCCCTATCCACAAAAATTGTTCGTTCTATTATTGCGAACATTTAAGTGATCTCGACTCACATGTACATTCCGCACTTTATTGTATAGAAAGTATCGTACTCTATCTCAACCACAGATATATAAAAATACTAGATAGTCGACTGGTATTTATCTTTATCTTTATTTTAGTTGAATTCAATCCTCATTGCGACCGTATACCGTAGACTATAGTCTTTCGAAATTTCGTGATTATTATCGGGCGCTGAGCCCAACATAAAGGTATGTAGGTACCTATTATAATGTCTAATGTACTATATAATATTATATCGAATGAGATATCAGCTATTGGTTTTTCATCAAATTATTTAGCTGTGTAGGGCTCGGTTATTACGTCTTATTATTTATCAATGCACAAATCGTACAATTTCGTGTATGCACGGCGTGCGTTTAATTTTATCACACTATAACACACCATAGTATTATCATCAGTTCTTAAATGCCGTAAGTATTTGATATTTATATCGGTAATCGTAAGTCGATTCGTTATTGTAAATTAACCGGTAACTTGCGTCTCGTTTTGAGGACGCAACTCAATTATGACTATTATAATATTTATAGTAGCAGGTAGGAAAAATATTATGGGTATATTAATTACGCAACATAATATGTATATTATATAAATTAGACGCAAGTTTACAGATTAACGGTTAACAAGTTCTCCACTTTAAAATTAAAATTATGGCTGAATATATGGGTATGTAGACAGTGTAGTGGTGTAATTCGAACAGCAGTGAAATGAAATTTCACCCGCGGAATTGCCGGGTTATTGATATTAATGCGAGTTGACGTGTTGTGCAAAATAATGTCTGCGTGTGCGCATAAACTACGAATATAATGGTAATAAAGTGTTTTGATAATTAAGAGTTGCAGTGTAATAATTTGAATTTTACAACAAAGAGCATAAAAAAAAACAGTAATATAGTAATAATATTAATCTGTGTGCCGGGAACGATTGGTAAAAATATTAATATAAATTTACCCAAATGAATGTATAATAAGCCATAATGGCAATAATCAGATCTAGATATTATATTCGGCGATTAACACAAATAAACAATAATATTATATTATATTATAATAAAATTATTGGCCATTCGCACAAACACAATATTTTTTTTTAGATTCTGAGTGAAGCGTTGAATGTATTGATTTTACAATGATGTGTGTTTTTTTTTGTTTTTTTTTTAATTTTTTTAATTTTTTTAAATTTTTAAATTTTTTTTTTATTTTTGTGTCTGTCATCACCTTTTAGGACAGTAAAAGTGCTTGGATTTTCTTCAACAGTAACTTTTCTGATAGGAAAGTGAAACTAATTGGTACTTTGGGGGGTCAAAAGTAAAAATGTCCGATTAGTTTTCAAAAGCGACGTGAAAAATAAAAGAAAAATTAAGAAAAAACGGGAATTTTTACGCAAAATCTGTTTTCGAGAAAATAGATTTTGGTTTTTGGTGTAACTCTAAAACAAATGACCGTAGGGACATGACATTTTGACTGAATGTTTATATTAGCATTTTCTATACACCATAAAATTTACAAAATATTTTGACTCTTTTTGAGCTGTTTACGGCCATTGTCAGTTTTCAATTTTTTTAGTTTTTTTTCTATAAATATCAATAAAATTTTATCTGTTGATTAAAAAAGCTTGAAAATTTAATAGAAGGCTCCTAGGTTATTGTTTCAAAGGCAGATGAAAAAAATTAAAAATCCTTAGTCACAGTCTTTAATTATAAGCATTTAAAGTTCAAATTTTGACAAAATACGGAAAAATCATGAAAAATAGCAAATTATTTTGATGAGAATTCATAAAAATTTTTCTTTTTAAATCTAAGATTTGAAAATGTAATATAAGATTATTCATAAGTTTGTCTACCTTTATCAAAAAAAAAATGTCTAGAAGAAACTTAAATTAAATTTTTATGAGCGTCTGAAATTTATATTTTTACAACATTTGATATTTACTCGATTTCTCATGTAACAATTTTCTTATTTTATTGTAATTAAAAAACGAACGACTGTAGATACTTGAAAATTTCACTGAATGTTTATATTAGCATTTTCTATACACCATAAAATGTTGAAAATATTTTGACTCTTTTTCAGCTGTTTACGGACATTGTCAGTTTTCAATTTTTTTAGTTTTTTTTCTATAAATATCAATAAATTTTTATTTGTTGGGTAAAAAAGCGTGAAAATTTAATATAAGGCTCCTGATATATCGTTCTAATAGCAGTTGAAAAATATTAAAAATACATAGGCACAATTTTTTTTTATAAGCATTTAAAGTTCAAATTTTGACAACATTTTTCAAATTTATAATTTATTAATTATTTTGACAACATTTATCAAATTTATAATTTATTAATTATGTTGTAGTTAAAAATTTATAAATTTTTAACTTTTATGGCTAAGGATTGAAAATTTAAAACAAGGCTCCACGTAAATAGGTTGTATATAAATTACTTTATTCGCAATAATATCATCAAATATACTTGGTACAATCATAGGCTGACTGACCGTTTTCGCTCAGAATCGTTTTTCTTATACAATGATATTATATCATTGAATTCAAATTTAACACCATCCATTACAGTGACCCACTTGTAACCTACCGTACAGCAGAGCGACATCCACTTATCCACCTTTTTTAATAATATACTTTAAAGGTTTGTATGATTTTTGTAAGCATACAACAACGCAAGCGTACAAACTACATCCTCCTCCGATGACATTTTGGCACTAACTGATTTAGTCCAAATTATTGTCTACTGGAAGACAATCGGGAAATAAATGCCGCACTGTGTGGACGCGTATTTGCCGCGCGGAAAAAGCTACTCCATCCGGACGCGCCTTTATGATTGTTATTATGATTACATATTTAGAAATAAAGTGATATTCATAATATTCGTGTAAATCGTGATATATGGTATGCGAGGTCACACCGCTGCCCGGGCGCTAACTTGGTCCATTTTCCCTACCGGGAAACTTAAATATTATAATTAGTGCCCACAGCCCACTTACAACTTACTTACTAATAGAAATGGGTCCCATGTATACATTATAACATCGACCAAGTTATTCATCCATTTCTTACACTAAAACGAAATTATAAAACTGCTTTTTAAATTTTTTTTTCTTCAAAAAACACTATTTATCTGTAAAAACAGTAAACTGTAATCATATTTTTGTATACTTGAGGTGACGCTAAAAAAAAATTTCCTAAAAATTGAAAAATTAAAATATCAGTGTACGGTTTGCACTTATTCATGATACAATGCTTATAGAAGACGCTGACAAAAAACCAAATGTTTAATCGTAACGCTGACCAAATTATAATCCATTAAATAACAAGATACATGACGCCAATTGGCGTCATTCAGCATATGCGAATTATGTATAATGACGCCTTTTTGCGTCATCCGCAGGGAACGTGTTGATTACATTCTAATTTAAGTTCGATAAAAAAAAAATTATGTATATAATATAATAGAATATATTAATTTTGTAAAACAACATTTTGGCTTACTTTTAAAGATATGATGTTTCGATCTGATTGAAAGAAATGTTTCAAATGAAAGAAAATGTATCATTATTAAAATATTAATTTTATACTTAATATAAATATTAAATACAACGGCACAACGCCAAATATATTGTGCATGTAGGTATATTGTTTAGCCGACGACGAATCTTATATTATTATTAATGAATTTATGATCAATGTTAAATAAATAGATAACAGACTAAATTATTATATATTATACATTTATACATAAAAACAAAATTCATAAGAGGCTACCCTATGATGTTTAGGCTACGAAACACGACCAAGATAACGAAGGTAATAACTAATAAGTAATAACTAATATTAATAATTATTGAACAATTTAAAATAGTAGTTAGTAGTATAAATATGTATGTTCAGCAGCACCTCCCCCTTAAATTTTACATGTAAAAGCATAGGCACCTCTGTATAGGCAATTCGAAGTACACGCACCTCCGAAACTTGTATTAATTACTCGATATAGGCAACCCGCAACACACATACACTCGTCACATACCACCCGATCCGACACGTGACCGACATATATTTTACCCCTTCCCCTTCAAATACATTACCTCCCCTTAAAAAAAATATGTATAATATTCAGATGTACATTTGTATCGACTATATCGAACACGTCTTATCCGACGTATATTTTACCCCTTCCCCTTCAAATACATTACCTCCCCTTAAAAAAAATATGTATAATATTCAGATGTACATTTGTATCGACTATATCGAACACTTTTCTAACATATATTTTACCCCTTCCCCTTCAAATACATTACCTCCCCTTAAAAAAAATATGTATAATATTCAGATGTACCTACATTTGTATCATACATACACATACATACACACAACACACATACATACCTATACATACACACACATACATACATACACACACATACACATATATTCATTTACATACGTACATACATACATATTTAAAAATATTATACAATTTTCAGATTATAATCCCATTCGAATAAACACCCCGCTAAAGCACACGTTATACATCGGAATGTATCACACACACATTCAAATATATTATAATATAGTTTACATATATACATATACTTACATATTATATCCAAACAATTATACACACATCATTATCACAAACCCCTGAACACATTATACAATTTACATAACATAAACTTACATATCAATAAAACACATCATTAGCATACGATACATAGGTATATTAATACATATAAATATGATATAGCCATACACATACAAACTATAATATACTATTAAACACCATACAGTACTCATCAGTTTTCATTCTGAACTTATATAATAATATACACAAACACACATACACATACATACATACATACATACATACATACATACATACATACATACATACGAACATACATTATGCTCATAATATAATATAAGGTACCTACAACATCACACATACCTATATACAAATATTAACCATAATATTATATACATATTACTTATACATATCAATAAAACGCATAGGTATATTTATACATATAAATATGATATAACCATACACATACAGTAATACATAAACATCATACAGTACTTATCAGTTTTCATTCTGAACTTATATAATAATATTTACAACACACACACAAGCTCAACATATATATTATATACCTTATCATACATACACGCATGCATGCATAGATACATACTTTCATATCACATCACACACACACACACACGATCCCAGTATACCATATAGTATACAAACAAGCCGCCCAGTCCTTCGTTATACATGGGAATAAATCTCAAACACACACACACACACACACACACACACAAACACACAGACATAAACTTGTAAAAATATTTATTTTCAAAATATACACGTCGGAATATAGGTACATTCGCTTGCATTCACACATTCCTCTCCCCGACAACATACAGAAATATTAATTATAATATATATATATATGTATATATGGTCAATCGTTTAATCGTTTACAGATTATGATGAGTTTCATTCACACATTTCTCTAGCACAACACACATACACTCATATACCCATAGGATAGTTCATACATATTTAGATACTTACATAGTCACATATTATATACATACATACACACATTCATCAGGTATCACAAACACCCAAACATATTATAAAATTAAAGTATATGCAGTATTCATATATATTTAGTTTATGTACATATAGTGATGGTCATGTATTTAGATACATTTAATAACTAAACTGTATATATGCCTTTGATGGTAATAAATTAGACATGGGTATGATATTTTTTATAATATTACATATTATTTAATGAAATTATGATATTTTTGCCCATTTTTTACTAAAATATTGTGATGTTTCCATAATATGCTTTATTCCAATTTTGATATTTTTACTTATTTTAGCAAGATTTCTGTATTTACACACAGACAGCTATGTTTTTTTTTTTTTTTTTTTTATCAAAATCAGTACATTTTAATGTATATTCACATTGTTGAGTATATTTTTAGGTTCCTGCATAAATTCTACATACGTATTTAACGAAAAAATGAGTAAATTATAATATATGATGAGGTACTATATTGCATTTAATTGTTGTATATTGGATATCGTTGTATCAGTGTGCACGGCGACGTTGTGATATATCTCATGTACTTATCTAATGTAAATATATAATAATTAATATATGTTAAAGAATCCAGGTATTGAATAAATTATATACCGAAAATATTTTATGTGAATAATTATTTGAAATAATCGAGTCTATATGTATGTATATATGTATGCGTGCATGAATACTGTTTAAATATATAAGAATATCAAATATGTAAGGATATAGGTATACAAGTGTGTGCTTACTATGTGAGTAATATATGTGTATGCCTATATGTAGATGACTTATTGATGTGTACCTATATATATATGAATGTTTATATGTATATATAGTTATATTAACTATAAAATATGTTTAGGCGTTTGTAATATCGAATATGTATATATGATTTAATGTGGGTTTTCATAATATCATACTAGGTATCGCGTATTCATGTAGGTAACTATAGAACTAAGTGATGGGTCGATAATAGTTTTTAGTATTATTTTTTTTTTACTTATTAATATATATATATATTATAATTCTCACTACACTTGACGAATAATAATAACAATAATAACATTTAAAGAGATTTATTTTTTCTCGTATATACCTATAATCCATGTATGTATATATAAGCTATGATTTTAGTCTAATGTAATTTCATACAATATTTCAATGTATGTATAATTGATTAAAAATATAAGTATCTGCAATATTATTCAGGATAGGTTAGCCTGATAGTATTGTGTATATAAAGATACAATAACAAGAATGTTCCCACATGTATGCACATTGTAGCATGAGCCTGTATGGAAAATTTTTAATTGTTAAATTGATAAAGATGTTGGTATGATAGGTACTACAGATGTGACGTTAATTATTGTATATTTCTAAATTTAGGTCATAAACCGCATAAAGTATCTGCTGAAATGAGAGATATTGTTAATAGTTCTTAATTTTCCGATATTATAACTTATACAATAATATATGTCGGTGGTGTTATATGCCTGTGTGTATGCACACGGTAAAATAAAAATATTATACAAGTGATATGACTGTTGTACGTATGTGCTGATAAAATATACGCATCGGTCACTTGAGTGATATGTAAGTTGTTGATGTGCAAGCACACATGCGTTTTCTCATATGTAAGCGTGAAAAAATATGTTTTGCTCGAGTCGGGAGGGTTTCGTTGGTGGTAACTGTAACTGGTAATGGTGTGTGTTTTTCCCGTGTACATGCATGAATTAATATATATATATGTCGATCAGGTTATTGATAATATGTAAGTTGTTGTATGCGCGTTCGTGTATGTGTTTTCTCATGCACAGGTATGAAAAATATAGAACACGAGATCAGAGGATCAAGGGATCAAGAATAAGTGATAGGTAATGATTAAGGATTAGTGATCAAGAGGGGTATGTGTAATAATAATATGGTAGGTGTGATACATAATGTAAAAAATAAATATTACACAAGTGATATGGCTTTTACATGTATGTTTTTCTCATTCGTTCTTAAAATATATCAATTGTTGATTAACAATAGTTAAGGTTTTATTAGCATACAAACATGTCAATGCATGACTAGTCTTGATGAATGTGGTTTTTCTCAGATGTATTACATAACAATTGATCAAGACGTTGTTTGATACATAATGTATCCGTTGGTTCGAAAGTATAAAGGAGATATGAAAATGAATATACCGTTGGATATATAATATAGATGAGGCATCATATAAGTTTTTATATATTATTACCTAGAAGATGTTGAAATACCGAGAAATATATGTTACTCAGATAATGATACAATTTTATAATCCATTTAATGGATAAGTAAGAACCTTGTAAATATTTATTGTAAACCTTAATATTATTTTAATAATTGAAAATACTTTTTATATATCGTGTCTTTTTGTTTCATATAAATTATTTAATTTCCTATAAATATTAGAATAATCTACGTCTCACATTGCGTAGGTGCTGGTGCGGGGTGTTTGGCGAATGTTGATTGAGACGGCTGTGGTGTAACCTTATATAGCATTATTACCAATAAATAAAAAAACTTTGTATCATGATCGGGGGACGAGCAGTTAAATATAATATAATATTCAGGGAGAATCGTAGGATCCTATAGATATAAATACCATAGGTTAGGGGCAGATATGTAGATATCAGAATCTTAAATAATATATTTAAATTACTAGGATTCCATTTCAGTTATAATTATGGTTTATTGTCTACTAAGCACTGACAAATAATAATAATACTCGCAAATATAATATACCTAAGCTATGTTCTATTATAATATGTGACTGTATCGTAGTCATACATAGTCGTAGTGTGTATTGAGATATGAGGTGTATAGTGAACTGCTTTACTAATCCATGGTGTGTGTTGGTCATAGCCCTTGCAATTATGTGTGTGTGTTTTAATATTAATGTATCGATCAGCAGTTAATCGTACATAAGGTAGAGTTCGTATTATATACATAAGTGTTATGAAACATATAATTATGTTATATTATTATATTTACAATTGTTACAACTTGTTTTTAAATATCACGGTTGTTTTTATTTTACACAAAAATTAAAATATTAAAATGAAAAGTAAGTATAAGCATATTTGTGTTTAATTCAAATATATTAGATTAAATGTTGTATTATTTCAAACATTAAAATAAATGTAGTAGGTATATAAACGGTGAAGTCGAAATAGGATAGTATAATTTTTGCATTTAGTGACCAAACTATATATAGTCAAAGACGACGTCTAAGACCCTCAGAGTCGATATCCTCTATTCTCCTTAGTCAGTATACCTACTAGTTACACAAATTCATAATATTGTGTGTCATAAATATATAATTTTGTGTATGTTGTCGAGTAATCCTTTGAGCTGTATAAAATAGTTAGATCTATGTATTTTAATAGGAATTACAATTTTGTAGTAGTAATTGACGAGGGATGGCGGGGGTGAAAATACTTTCTAGGGTGGATGGATTGGAATGTTTAAATGCATCTACGTAATTGCGACTATGTTTTTTGTAAGTATGACTTTTGTGTCTTAATATATTGATATGTACCTAAGCTGTATAATATGTTTGGTTGTGTGTGTGTTTGTGATGTTGTATGTGTGAATATATGTACATAAATTAAATATATATGAATACTGCATATACTTTAATTTTATAATATGTTTGGGTGTTTGTGATACCTGATGAATGTGTGTATGTATGTATATAATATGTGACTATGTAAGTATCTAAATATGTATGAACTATCCTATGGGTATATGAGTGTATGTGTGTTGTGCTAGAGAAATGTGTGAATGAAACTCATCATAATCTGTAAACGATTAAACGATTGACCATATATACATATATATATATATTATAATTAATATTTCTGTATGTTGTCGGGGAGAGGAATGTGTGAATGCAAGCGAATGTACCTATATTCCGACGTGTATATTTTGAAAATAAATATTTTTACAAGTTTATGTCTGTGTGTTTGTGTGTGTGTGTGTGTGTGTGTGTGTGTTTGAGATTTATTCCCATGTATAACGAAGGACTGGGCGGCTTGTTTGTATACTATATGGTATACTGGGATCGTGTGTGTGTGTGTGTGATGTGATATGAAAGTATGTATCTATGCATGCATGCGTGTATGTATGATAAGGTATATAATATATATGTTGAGCTTGTGTGTGTGTTGTAAATATTATTATATAAGTTCAGAATGAAAACTGATAAGTACTGTATGATGTTTATGTATTACTGTATGTGTATGGTTATATCATATTTATATGTATAAATATACCTATGCGTTTTATTGATATGTATAAGTAATATGTATATAATATTATGGTTAATATTTGTATATAGGTATGTGTGATGTTGTAGGTACCTTATATTATATTATGAGCATAATGTATGTTCGTATGTATGTATGTATGTATGTATGTATGTATGTATGTATGTATGTATGTGTATGTGTGTTTGTGTATATTATTATATAAGTTCAGAATGAAAACTGATGAGTACTGTATGGTGTTTAATAGTATATTATAGTTTGTATGTGTATGGCTATATCATATTTATATGTATTAATATACCTATGTATCGTATGCTAATGATGTGTTTTATTGATATGTAAGTTTATGTTATGTAAATTGTATAATGTGTTCAGGGGTTTGTGATAATGATGTGTGTATAATTGTTTGGATATAATATGTAAGTATATGTATATATGTAAACTATATTATAATATATTTGAATGTGTGTGTGATACATTCCGATGTATAACGTGTGCTTTAGCGGGGTGTTTATTCGAATGGGATTATAATCTGAAAATTGTATAATATTTTTAAATATGTATGTATGTACGTATGTAAATGAATATATGTGTATGTGTGTGTATGTATGTATGTGTGTGTATGTATAGGTATGTATGTGTGTTGTGTGTATGTATGTGTATGTATGATACAAATGTAGGTACATCAGAATATTTTATACATATTTTTTTTAAGGGGAGGTAATGTATTTGAAGGGGAAGGGGTAAAATATATGTCGGATAAGTGTTCGATATAGTCGATACAAATGTACATCTGAATATTATACATATTTTTTTTAAGGGGAGGTAATGTATTTGAAGGGGAAGGGGTAAAATATACGTCGGATAAGACGTGTTCGATATAGTCGATACAAATGTACATCTGAATATTATACATATTTTTTTTAAGGGGAGGTAATGTATTTGAAGGGGAAGGGGTAAGATATATGTCGGTCACGTGTCGGATCGGGTGGTATGTGACGAGTGTATGTGTGTTGCGGGTTGCCTATATCGAGTAATTAATACAAGTTTCGGAGGTGCGTGTACTTCGAATTGCCTATACAGAGGTGCCTATGCTTTTACATGTAAAATTTAAGGGGGAGGTGCTGCTGAACATACATATTTATACTACTAACTACTATTTTAAATTGTTCAATAATTATTAATATTAGTTATTACTTATTAGTTATTACCTTCGTTATCTTGGTCGTGTTTCGTAGCCTAAACATCATAGGGTAGCCTCTTATGAATTTTGTTTTTATGTATAAATGTAGGTATAATATATAATAATTTAGTCTGTTATCTATTTATTTAACATTGATCATAAATTCATTAATAATAATATAAGATTCGTCGTCGGCTAAACAATATACCTACATGCACAATATATTTGGCGTTGTGCCGTTGTATTTAATATTTATATTAAGTATAAAATTAATATTTTAATAATGATACATTTTCTTTCATTTGAAACATTTCTTTCAATCAGATCGAAACATCATATCTTTAAAAGTAAGCCAAAATGTTGTTTTACAAAATTAATATATTCTATTATATTATATACATAATTTTTTTTTTATCGAACTTAAATTAGAATGTAATCAACACGTTCCCTGCGGATGACGCAAAAAGGCGTCATTATACATAATTCGCATATGCTGAATGACGCCAATTGGCGTCATGTATCTTGTATTCTTGTTATTTAATGGATTATAATTTGGTCAGCGTTACGATTAAACATTTGGTTTTTTGTCAGCGTCTTCTATAAGCATTGTTTCATGATTAAGTGCAAACCGTACACTGATATTTGAATTTTTCAATTTTTAGGAAATTTTTTTATAGCGTCACGACAAGTATACAAAAATATGATTACTGTTTACTGTTTTTACAGATAAATAGTGTTTTTTGAAGAAAAAAAATTTTAAAAAGCAGTTTTATAATTTCGTTTTAGTGTAAGGAATGGATGAATAACTTGGTCGATGTTATAATGTATACATGGGACCCATTTCTATCAGTAAGTAAGTTGTAAGTGGGCTGTGGGCACTAATTATAATATTTAAGTTTCCCGGTAGGGAAATGGACCAAGTTAGCGCCCGGGCAGCGGTGTGACCTCGCATACCATATATCACGATTTACACGAATATTATGAATATCACTTTATTTCTAAATATGTAATCATAATAACAATCATAAAGGCGCGTCCGGATGGAGTAGCTTTTTCCGCGCGGCAAATACGCGTCCACACAGTGCGGCATTTATTTCCCGATTGTCTTCCAGTAGACAATAATTTGGACTAAATCAGTTAGTGCCAAAATTTCATCGGAGGAGGATGTAGTTTGTACGCTTGCGTTGTTGTATGCGTACAAAAATCATACAAAAGCGCGGAATAAAATGGCGGGTTCGCCCAAGTTTGCAGAGCAGAAAAGTTGCAAATGGATCAAGATTATTAAATGAATTAAGAGAAGGTGGTTAATTAAATTTTGAATTACGAGGCTCATTTCATACATTTTTAAGAATTTGGCAATTTCAGATTTCGAATACATAGGTACTGTGCAAAATAGAGCCAATCATAAAAAACCTGATACTTTAATGAGGCAAGCTATACCAATGCAAGGAATGCTCGCAGTTACGTTAAGATTTTTAGCTACCGTTGACTCATATAATGAGCTTATCATATTTATTTAAAATGTCAAAACAGTCAATATTATTCGTGGGTATATAAAACCTTTTAAGTATATTATTAAAAAAGGTGGGTAAGTGGATGTCGCTCTGCTGTACAGTAGGTTACAAGTGGGTCACTGTAATGGATGGTGTTAAATTTGAATTCAATGATATAATATCATTGTATCAGAAAAACGATTCTGAGTAAAAACGGTCAGTCAGCCTATGGTATTACTAAATATATTTGATGATATTATTGCGAATAAAGTAATTTATATACAACCTATTTACGTGGAGCCTAAGAGCCTTTTTTAAATTTCCAATCCTTAGCTATAAAAGATGAATATTTTATAATTTTTTAGCTATAAAATAATTATTAAATTTTAAATTTGATAAATGTTGTCAACATTTGAACTTTAAATGCTTATAAAAAAAAATTGTGCCTATGTATTTTTAATATTTTTCAAGTGCTATTAGAATGATATATCAGGAGCCTTAAATTATATTTTCACGCTTTATAACCCAAAAAATAAAATTTTATTGATATTTATAGAAAAAAAAACTAAAAAAATTTAAAACTGACAATGTCCGTAAACCGCTCAAAAATAGTTAAAATATTTTCAAAATTTTATGGTGTATAGAAAATGCTAATACAAACATTCAGTGAAATTTTCAAGTATCTACAGTCATACGTTTTTAATTACAACAAAATAAGAAAATCGTTGAATGAGATATCGAGTGAATATAAAAAAAATATGAATTTCAAACGCTCATAAAAATTTAATTTGACTTATTCTTGTAGAAATTTTTTGATAAAGGTAGACAAACTTATGGATAATCTTGCATTACATTTTCAAATCTTACATTTAAAAAGAAAAATTTTTATGAATTCTCAACTCAAAATAATTTGCTAATTTTCATGATTTTTCAGTATTTTGTCAAAATTTTAACTTTAGATGCTTATAAATAAAAACTGTGACTAAGGATTCTTAATTTTTTTCATCTGCCATTGAAACAATAACCTAGGAGCCTTCTATTAAATTGTCAAGCTTTTTTACTCAACAGATAAAATTTTATTGATATTTATAGAAAAAAAAACAGTGCCGGTGCCAACTTGACGGACATCTATAATGCTATATAATATGATTGACTATTAAATGATACTTTAATTTTACAGTAAAATCTAAACAAATTTGTTACTTATATTGTCGTCGAAATTACCTCCTACTAAATATAAATAATTGCGGTTAGATAATGTTATAAGTTATGACTTATGACTTTTATTTTAAAATTAATAGTTGTAGTATATTACTTTAGTTTAAAAATCTTTTAAGATGTTAAGATTCATAAACAGGAATACGATTAATTTTAAAAATATTAACTCATTTATAATATACTTAATACAATTTAATTTCAGTATAAATTTGTCAAATTGAGATTCAACTTATTGTACTTTTAATTTTTATTACCAAAGGGTATACCTATCCGTTTATAAATAAACAAATAAATAAATATTTATATAGCAGTATCATATAATATAATATGTAGGTACCTATTTATCAATATTATAATAATATAATAATTATCATTCACATTTTATATATTTTTATTATTATTAATTATTATTTTTGACTGCTGTACCCAACAGAACGGTTAGGTATAGCTTTGGGAATTTTCCTATATTCATACTGGCATATTACAGGTGCCGACAACTATATTGATTTTCTAAATGTAGTTTAAAAATAGTAATTAAAACTTAATTATTAATTCCAATAAATGTAATAAGACTATATATTATACTTAAATATTTGATAAGTTAATTGTCATTGGTTATGGTTAAATGCTCGATAAAATCAAGTGTTTGTATAACGTTATATACTTATAAAATAGAAAAAATGTTTAAACTTCAAAACCAATTAACTATGTATTTTAATAACGATATTAAATATGGATTAGATCGTCTCTTGAATCCCATCCCACAATCTTGGCATTAGGAAAAACAATAAATTAAAAAAAAAATTTGCTAGGTTTTGTAAATTTAATTTAAAAGAAAAATAAACTGAATTGTATTTATCTTAAATTCAATAAATTACCATATAGGTAACTTCACAAAAAGAATTCGAACAAAATCGTAAACACATTAATGCAAACTAATATAAATTAATGCAAATAATATTAAATGTTAAAGATTATTATTTATTAGTATATTTTTTTTTAAATAGTTATAGATAGTACAAAAACAAATTAAGATAAATTACTTATGATATGGATACAATTAATATACAACTATACAAGTTGTAGGAGCTAAGTATATTATGGGTTTTTAATTTTTTATTAGTATTATAGAATTGTATAATTGGTTATTCATTATTGTAGTTTTTAGTCAAGTTTTTAACCTGGGTAGGATAATAGTCAAAAAAAATCAAATTTCCACTTACCAACTACAATATAAAACTTTGACAAAAAAACAAAAAATGTCTGTGAATAATAGAGGAATAATAAAGGAAAAAAGTGAGTGAAAATAATTATGAAAAAATAAATAAAATAATTATGAAAAAATTATAAAAAAATAATTATGAAAAACAAAGAAATCGAAAAACTAATATTTCCGATATTCCATTCCTGTTTCTGAATGTGTTACTGATAGGTACGTTATGGACTCTATGTATAACAGGGTCTCACGTCCTTTTATAGTCGCTACTGTTCCTCGATTCCCGCGGCGGCGACGTTGGTGCCAGTCGTGGTTGCGACTTGCGACGGCGGCAGTTGTTATAACTTGTAGCCACTGCCACTCGTTTAGCGGCCGTCACGACCACAGCATGCGCTCCTGGTACATGTGTCTCCGGCATGACTGGATTCTACACTGTTTCTACAACTGCAAACGAACCGACCGAGCAGGGGCGTATACAAGGGGGGGATGTGGGGGTCAGATCCCCCCCCCAATAGGCCTTTTTTTAAATTTTATAAAATAGTGTTCTTAATGACTTAATGTAAGGAAATTACAAGGAAAAAAAATGGCAAGGATTTTTTGTAAATTTTTATTTTAACACATTCAACAATTAATTAAAAATAATTTACTTAATATTAATCAGTAATCATATATTTATTTCATATTCATATAATCGTATTATGTGATATTTGATAATATGTATATTAAATACAAGTATAATAAATTATTATAAGATAATAATATGTGGCAGACCAGCCACGGGCCGTCGCCAGTCGCCACCGTCACCGATATCAACGCGGCGGAGACGACGCCCGCATGTCAGTGCGTATAATAATACATTTTCCTACACATTAGAAAAAGAAATATAAAAATAGCTAAAAATAGCTTAAATAATAAATATTATTATTATCTAAAAACAAATATCAACCACAAATATTATGTTAGTTGTACGAACAAGTCATAACTACATATAACTACTTGTAGAATTTAAAATAAAATGTATTGAATATATATATGTTTTATCATTTATTAGGTATTTAAATGTGCACATACCTAGGTTTAGGTATTTTTGTTCCATAATAATTTGTTTGCAACTGATCCCCCCCCATACAAAAGTTATGTATACGCCACTGCGACCGAGTAAACCCCGATTCACACTGTTACCGCACGGCACGGACCGTCACAGGCCACAGCACGCAACGGCACGACAAATCGTCCAACTATTCACACTATTCAGGTATCACACTATTCATCGTCCGTCATCTACCGTCAAAATATTATGTAGTCACTCATTACAAACCACTAGCGTAGCCGAGTAGGTACTTAAATATTGGTTTACGCAGCTAGGTAGTCGTTCTGTGCAGTTCTGCAGTGTTTAAAAAATTGTAAAATGTTCTGAAATTTTTCAACGCCAGATTTAGCTATTGTAGCAATTTTATTAGACAATTTTATTTATTTTAATTTTATTTTATTAAAAACAAATCGTCGTGCGTCGTTTTAAGCAACTTTTACTATCCAAATATCACGCTCATTGCGATCATTTAATCATTAGGTACAGTCAATAATAAATAATTCTATTTGCATAATTATAGTATCGTGGAAGTCGCCGCCGTGGTCTACTATCTACCACGTGCCTATAAATACAAATAAGACTAATAAATGGGTAAAGCTCTACTGTACAGTTGTAAGTGTCTAGAGGAGTCACTGTTTTATGAATGTGTTATATTATAATGATAATGAGTTATCATATGATATGATTATTCATTTTAATACCTAATAAATCAAATTTAAAAGTACATTAAGTTGTTCTGAAAATTCCCTACATTTTTTTTATTAAGTATTTAAGAAATTAATTATTATAAGTCGTTTAATTTGTAAATTTTAAATAAATGAAAAAAATTCTTGCATATTTTCATGATTTTTACTGCATATCATATGGCATATTTCGATACTTATTATTGCATAAAAATCCGCGCTCTAATTATATAATATGAATTACGATAAATTTTGTAAAAAATTCAACTTTATTAGGATTATATTATATTCTTTATATTTTTAAACTGTTATTTTAACAATGTATAAAGAACTTGTATACAATTTACAAACATTTTGACCAAAAAAAAAAAAATGTTGCAAATAGTATCACGCATGGAAAATTATGAAATAAACATTTGGTGAAAATTTCGAGTAACTACGGATCTTTTGTTGTTGAATTACAGCAAAGTGTTGGAACTTCAAATAACACTCATAAAGTGATTTGACTTTTTGGTAAACTTGTTTTTTATTAAAAGTAGAAAAACATAAAGTACCTAATTCTTGTATTAATTTTTCAAATGTTAGATATAAATAGAAATTTTTTTATGTATTTTTAATTTGTATACGTTCGTGATTTATGATTTTGATGAATTTTGTTAAAATTCTAACTTCATACACTCATAAAAAATATCATGGATTTACTTTCAGGTTTTTATTTGTTTTCCATCAACAACTTATGAGGAACCTTGTATTAAATTTGTTGACAAATTTATTAGGAAAAAATTTGGTATCGACAATAATTAAAAACAAATATTAAAAATGAAAATGTCTTTAGTCTATACAATGCTATAGAATGTCTTATGCCTATAGAAAGCTCACAACGAGGCTAATCATGCCCTTATGCATTGTCAATTTATGTGTCACATAAATATACTATGCATAGGTAAGGACATAAATATTATTAAAATTTTATGCCGTACAGAAAATATAGTAATATAAACATTCTGTGACAATTATATGTATGTACGGTTTGGTTATTTTGTTTAGAGTCACACCAAAAACCAAAATCGATTTAGTCAAAAACTGGTTTTGCGTAAAAGTCTTAAATTTTTTTTTTTGTTTGTCTAATGAGAATAATCTGTTTTACTTTTTACTAGGGATGGGCCGATACGAGAACCGATACTAGATATCGGCCGATATGAGTGGTATCGGTTTTATCGGTATCGCTTTTTTTTTCAAAACCGATACTTCAACCGATACCAAAAAAAAAAAACCCCTATAGATCAGCATATTAATATTAAAGTATTAAAGACTGAAAAATAAAGAACAAACATGTGATAACTATTAAATAATAATTATGAATTTATTACCATTAATAAGTATTAAATAATAATCAATGTTTTCACCTTTCTAGGTAATATTTGTGTTATTGGGTATTGGTTTTATTATAATATATCGGTTGGTGGTATCGGCTCATGCTTTTTTGTCAAAAATGTTGTTTTTATATTTTCATATATTATCGGGTATCGGTTTTTTATCGGCAGCATATATCGGAGTATCGGATATCGGTAAAAAGTGGTATCGGCCCATCCCTACTTTTTACTTTCATGTGATTACTACAAAGGTGTATTTTGGAAATATCGCAAAGCCAAATGTATTTTAGACGTACCTAGCAATAATAGTGGTACCCATTTATATAACACGACAGTTAGAGTAATGTACTATAACAAATAGTGACTATATTGAATTATTGACTAATAATTCTAACTAAAATAACAATAATATTGACTATATTATAATAACGACAACCTATTTAACGGTATACGAGTATATGGACAACATTTTGTTTAAATACTTGAACTCTAGTACAACATACTTTTATAATATTTCAAAACAAATGTATTAATTTGATTATCCATAATCAGTAAATGTCCAAATATCCAATACAATAATATGAGGTGAAAACTAGTTGTGTATTAAATAAAATAAATATTTAAATAATATAAAAAAATAGTAATATACATATAATATTCTTTGTGTTTCGTTGCATTTTTCAGTGCGTTAACTCATTTACATTATAACAATGTATTTTTATGTATATAGATCACAGGTACAGGACACGGAATAGGGAAATGTTTGGCGATGCAGTTCGCTGACTTGTGCGCCAAAGTGGGGTGCGTCGACATCAACGCGGAGACCACAAAGGAAATCAACTCTAAGTGGAAAGGAAAAGCTATCGCTTACACGTGAGTCAGTAGCGTATCAAGGATTTTTTCAAGGAGGGAAAATATAAAACTTTTAATAGACATTCAGTATTCATAATATATTATATTCATATTATTATATAAATGTGGTATTGTGTACAAAATTTGGTCTCCGGGGGGAATAAGACCCCCATACCCCCCGTATATACGCCACTTACGTGAGTGTGTACAATGTACTATATTCTTATAGTGAATGCAATATTTTATAAACTATATCATGGTCACTGCACGGGCCGGGTGCGAGCAATAATAGGCCGTGATGCCCGGTCACCAAAATACTTCGTGCGTGCCGGCTATTACGACCGCCTAGATAATATGTGTGTTATGTTTGAGTGTGTATTCTTATATAAACAATAAATAAATCAAACACAAGTTGAATTGGTAAGACGATAAAATAAAATAAATAAATTGCCCTATGTTGCTGGTAACAATATACAAAAATAATAATAATAGTATTGTAATTCAAAGCAACACGGAAATATATAACAAGTAATTGACCAACATTTTAAACAAGTACTAGAGTGGAGCGCAGCTGGCCACTCTGATCCCTATCCTATAAAAATAATAATTGCACACACAATACATCGAAATCTTACACAGAAGATAATATTAGAAAAATCACAGCGATATGCGCCTACAAAAATTATATAAAAAAGTGGCGATTCTCGTACACAATAAAAATACGACAAGGGACGATTTGCGCCCACAATACTTCAAAAAATTAACATAATAATAGTGCCGAGAGATGGGTGTTTTAGATTAGATTTTTTTTTTTTGGGGGGGGGGGGGGGGGGTATTATAGCTAAATTTAACAATATTTTTATCGTACATAATACCGGTGGACATAATCTCAACTAGTGACGAAATCTCGAGGGTGTTATATAATATAGAGTATAGAGTATTTATATAGTATTTAGTACTTATACTATTTGTCTATGGTATAGACTAGCGGTTCATCACCTGTGATCCGCGGCCACCTGGGGGTCCACCGCAGCCTGAACACATAACATACGTCAATAAGTAACAAGAGTGCATTATTACAATATTTTTGGATTATTATGTTATTTTGTTCATATATAATATATCTTATTATATAAAAGATAGACCTATTTTATCATTATCATACCGATGACGAAATATAATGAAATTCTATATAATTAAGTTTTTACAGTGTTAGATAGTAGGTGAAGATTCTACACCACATAATTTTTTTATTAATATTTATTTATCAGTTTTTCTCGTTTATATGAATTAATGTACATGCGTACAGCACTGTAGTTAGCATTCGTGTATTTCCGGACACTAAGTGTTGTTGAGCGATTATACTCAATTATACTTTTATATTACATTTTATAAAAAATTAAGTGTAATAAAAATAATTTTAAATGTGTATGTTTTGTTATGTCTACTTATGTAATTGTAATATAAAATAATAATTATAATAATTTTGGTTAGGAGTAACATGAGATGTTTTGTGAAAAAAAAAATATTTGAAAAGAAATTGGTAAGGGGGACCGCGATTTCTAAAAAATTTTCATCGAGGGTCCGTGATCTACAAAAGGTTAACAACCGCTGGTATGGACCATCTTAGCCTTATATTGAAGCCACTGCCTTGACGCGTTTACCCTGCAGTGTGCCAGTGTCTGGACCGTAATTTAGACAACTCTTTTGGGGGGCTAAATGTAAAAAATCAATTACAGACCCGCAGGGGCCCTACCCTAGCACCTCCTCTCCACTTGTAATTATTTTTACAGTTGTAATATAATACACAAACATTTAGTTATTGGTACTCAACAGTAAAAACAAAATACTTGATAAATCAAATACAATATACAACTCAACATTTATCAATGCACAGTGGTGCAACCCCCCCCCCCCCTGGCTATAATGGGTAGATACTGGGTATACTACCCAAATAGTAAGAAAAACGTTTGAACAACACTTAATTATATATTCTGTAAATTTATATTAATTATTACTTATTACTTAGGTATTAGTTATTAGACAACACTCAGCTTATTCATTGACTATCGAGTTGGCTAAAAAATCCTATTATTAAATAATTTTTTTTTTAAATTGATCATTTTTTTATTAGGTAGGTACCTACTGGTTATGGTTTTAAAAATGAATATAATATTAAAAAAATGATGGAGCTTGAATAAAACTTGCGCCTATATGGTCTGAACGCGTCGATTAGCGTCTACTGGGTACCGAGTACCGATCCGGTTGTCTGGACAATATGATCAGAGTCTTTAGAGTCTAGACGTCATGACGCCATGCTGTCATGCTGTTCTACTGTTTGATGCTGCACCGAAAACGTACCTGGAATTGGTTGAGGTACTGCTTCACAGTGCACACGTCTTAGTGTCTTAAGTGTACTATTTAACATATCAGTTAATTTAATATATTTAAACAAAACGGAACACATATACCTATAGATTCAATAATATAATTATTATGACAACGAGATTCAAAAACCTATGGTTAATATACCTATAGCGTAAAGCCGGGTTCACACTACACCATGTCGTGTATAAAATAATCAAAGTTACAACAGTTACCAAACCGCGATACCACATAGGTAGTTGAATATATTCAACTTTTGACCGAGTTGTTACATTTATGTGCGGAAAATTGATAACTAAAAATAAATTATATTATGTGATCATCAGGTGCAATATTCATAGTATTAGTATTGCATTTTAGTATAAACATAAAAACACTAAACAACACGTCACGGTGTACCTATCGGCTATCACAAAGGAGTTGTAAGTTGATTATAGATAAGTTATAACTTATAACTTATAAGTATAACTAAAAAGGAAAACTGATACTCCCCACCTGATAAAATTAATAGACTTACCTATATCAAAACAATTTGTTTTGTATTATTTGAGAGGGTGCCTTTGTTAATTTGAAAACTGTTTCTGAAGAGACATTTGACGGTTTTTGGTGTCTCTCTAACTTCATTCATGATCCATTCAGTGTTTATTAATGTTTCTTCAAACAAATTATTATTATTTATTAAAAACTTTCTGGTATGAATGTATATGGTAAATGTTATTTTGCAACTGGATTTTCAGATGCGACGTGTCGACGTTGGAAAAAGTCAGAAAGCTAGGCGAGAAGGTCAAGAGCGAAGTTGGCACTGTTACCATTCTGGTTAACAACGCAGGGATAATGCCATGTAAACCTCTCGAGGCTCACGACGAAATCACCATAAAAAAAATATTCGATATCAACGTGTTTGCTCATTTCTGGGTAAGTACGCTCGTCGGATTGTCTAAACATAAAACATGCACAAATCTAAAAGTAAATAATAAAAAATATGGACGTTGTACCTATATTCCTTTACTGGATGGACATTATTATCTCTTCGCCGACTAAAATAATTAATAATGCATCTAAATCACGTTTATTTACATAATGATGTATAATAATTATAATATTATAATACATTATCTAGTACATGAAATTATAACAACCTAACCTAACTTGTATTATTATAATTATAATTATAACCATCAAAATATATTTTTAAATTCAACAAAATTAATATACTATTTCAAAAAATAATTAAAAACAATATCGCAGCACACAATACCGAATACACAAGTATCACAAAAACAAAGCATTTATGTGTATATATTTAAGAAACTTTGTATGTGTATTTATTAAAGCTGTTCAGTTGTTGGAATATATTATATGTAGGTATATAGGTAGTTATAAATATTATTAATGTTATATTAATATTATTATCAAATTATTTATATTTTAACTTACCGGCTTTGCATAATATAATAAATAATTAAATAAACACATAATATTATGATCAATTAGGTCAATAACTAAAAATGTGCTGCTAATTTATATTATAATTTATAAAATATAATAACAGGCAACAGTTACCTATTTAACCACTGTCTTAAGATTTGAGCCAAAGCTCCCTACTCAAATAAAAAACTGTCAAAAATCTGTAATTTTTAGGTACCACGGCCTGTTAAAATAGGTTTGTTGATAACAATTTGTTAGTTGGTGTTCTAAGTTATACCTATATTAGTATAATGGTATAAATATGTTTTCCGTTAAATAAGTCGAATCGACATCAATGACACCGGTACATGTAATATATAAGCTTATATCCAGTGCCGCAACTTGGTATATTATATCGATAGGTGTTCAAGCAAATATCATGGGACCCATGTACCAACAAGCCAAAATAACACTGTATAGTATTATTAAAGGTATTATTATTTATTACATAAAATGTGAGCGCCGGGCGGTAAAGTGGGCTGAATCCCCACAACTGTTTATTTTGTTTGTTGGCACTTTTAAAATGCATAAAACATAAGCCATCTCATTAAAACAAAATTAAAAAGGTGGGCAAGTAGATACCGCTCTGCTGTACCTACATTAGGTTGGGTCACTGCAATTGCAATTCAATGATTAAAATCATTGTATATGAAAAATGATTTTCAGCGATGACTCAGGTCTGTAAGCTTACATTACTATGTATATTTTATGATATTATTGCTATTAAAGTACCTATAAAGTAATTATTTTACTATTAATAGGTAATACAGAGTTTGAATTATAAGACTCCTGGCGGGCGGGTCACCGGCCAGTTTTCGTTGCGCGGAGTATTCACGATGTAGAGAAGATATTATGATAGTATTTATAGACAATGCAACTTCCTAATGCAAAAACTATACACATTGTTATTTGTTATTGACCGTAAAATATACTTAATATCTTTAGTATACGAAAATGATTAGTACAGTTAACTAAGAAAATGGTTGTTAATTATTATTAATTCATTATTTCGTTAATCTTCGGTGACGATCGATGACGGTATGAGTGTAGTATAATACCTACCATAATAATTAATAATATGCGGAACATGGTATTTATCTTATTTCGTCATTTAACAATCAAATAATATTATTATTATTATTCTTTTGTGTACGAACTACGAATATTGGTCATATTAAGTACTCATGAGCGCACAACTAAGTTATAGGTACACAATAATATCACCGCATGTGCAGAGTTATAGGTACATAAATATAAAACAGTAATTGCTTTGGAGCCCGACGTCGATGAGATTACGGTCTAATTTACTTTATATAATATCGTCATAATAACAATTATTTATTGTACCTACCTGTGCCCTTTTCCATCTAGTCATTTAGATTATATTTCTATAACTATAGTTCGGAGTTCCTACAGACATACGCTCTCTAATTAGCGAAAAAACGCCGAGCAAAACCACTGTTGCAACACATCAAATATTATCCCTTTTCGACAAAAATCGTCTGAACACTATCCACAACTTCTTCAGCTTTTCCCTTATAATTTTTCTCTTAAATATTAGTCTTACATTTTTTATTTCATTATTTATCACATTATTATGGCAATTTATAACACGCCTGCTCTATTCCATTCAATGTATCATTTTTTTTTTCGAGAACGCGTAGTGAAAACGTTGTGACAATATTACTGACAATACAGTTCACTGTAGTTCTACAGTTTCACGTCGCGAAACACCAGGGTCTTTACTCTTTACATAGTGAACTGTATTGTTAAAACGTTTTCACCTATATAAGTAGAACTCCATAGGTCAAATCTTAATTCACAGCTTTATTTTGCTATTGAGACTGCATAGTTATTTTTTTTTTTTTTTTATTGATCTTGAGCCCGGCAGCTGAGGCCATGAGCTATTTTTAGTTTTTACTGTAGGTTATTAAGTCGGTAGGGGGAGGAACACGTATGTGTTTAGTTTGGCAGAATTTTTGATTGGGCACCCGTAGGTATCTGCCATGCCCGGGTGGGGGATGGCGACACTTGTTCTCCGGACACCGTGACTTGTCCGAAGAAAAATGCCGCCCATGGCCTAGGAATCGAACTCGGGTCGACTGCGTCGCAGCCGACGCCTTAGTCCGCTCGGCCACTCCGTCCCCCGCATAGTTATTATAATCAATATTAAAATGCAAAACATGATTACGTGAACAATTGGATTTCGTTAGAAAAATTATAAAAAAATTTAGTTCTAGATTCTGTTATATTATACCTAATGTATTATCATTTATCTAAGTATTTTTATGATCGAATATTTCAATCAAAATTACAAAATTAAGAATTTATCATAAAATATTTCTTCCCCGAAATAATTGTTCTAGTTTTGATCGTTTAGAGATTTATTTTCGATCCTCTTCCGAAACAGTAAACCCAAATGACGAAGTTCCGTTCTGTATTTTAAAACATACCTAGCGTGCAATATTACTACTTATTATATTTTCATAATATTCCGTTGTAAATACTTATAATATTCGTTCGTTTATCGTCCATCGTAAATTCGTATTGTCATTAGTTTTTCCCGCGATTAGTTAAAATTATTTATACGGAACGACCTCTGCGGTTTCTTGACCAGAAATGATACTAATACCTATTAAGTTAAACTAATAACACCATAACGTCATATGGGTTATAAGTTATAACTATAAAGTTTTATCTGTAGTGACTATAATATCGACCATGCAATTAACGTTATCGTTCGCGAAGATATAAAATTAATCGGTCGGACCTTTAACACTATCGGTTCCGTTGGTTTTCCCGGGTTTTAATGTAAAATTGATGTTTGTCTTTATACCACGGTGACTGGTTAGTGACTGGCGGTTCCACGCGAGCAGTGCTCACCGAATTCAGTGGATATTCGCTAGCCGAATCCAAAACGCACAAAATAATAAAGTCCCAGAAAAATATTATAGGTATTACAATATTATTGTATAATATTATAAAATATTATACTATTATGTTTAAATAAAAATAAAAAGGTATTTAAACAATGCGTTTAAACCTGACTATCAATAAGCGGACTTAGAGACATACCTTAGTATAGTTAATTATTTTTTCCGTAAATATAAGTACTACGATACCATTTTCAATAAACTACATACGTGGGTTGATGGTTATCAACCATATAGACCAGGGATCGGCAACCTGCGGCTCGCGGGCCACATGCGGCTCTTTTGATCTAAAGTTGCGGCTCTTCAGTTTCATACTCAAAAATTAACCATTTTATTATATAAAAATATTGAATATGTTTTGTGCGAAAAATATTTTAAATATTTAAAATATTTAAAATATTTTTGTAGGAATAAATATTATTTCTTGTTTAAACTTTAAAGTCCCCTCAAGCCATAAGTACTACTGTTGGGTAGTTCCTTAAAATCATGTTAACTCACGTTAAAATCACATAAACACCGCATATATGCCTATTGTAAAAAACCTTACAAATTGTATATTTTCTAAATAAATGTTAAAAAAAAAAAAAAAACTTTAAAGTCGTTTATTTTAAATCAAAAATCATATATATTATAAACAAAATATAATGTTATGTACTATAATATTGAAACGAACATTTTTAGTGGCTCTTTAAAAACTTGGAAACTTTGTAAATTGTAACTTTTGGCTCTTCCGTCTCAAAAGGTTGCCGACACCTGATATAGACAATAGTAATTGTACATGTATAATTGTTACGTAGGTACACGACTGCTCAATAGAGTACATACCGTCAGGCGTCTATACCGACTGTCTAGTAAATGTGTCATGTGAGTATAATATGACTGAATAATAGTGTGTACGTCATGTAAAATTATGCCACTTTACGGCTATAGTATTGGATAAGTCAGTAAGTTACTTTTAAAAAGTAATTCAAATTTCAATTATTTTACTCGTTATATAGAGATAGAAATATTAAATAATTATATCTATTAACATCCTTCATTTAAATTTTTTTTCAATTTTATTGAATAAATTACCAAATTTAAATTATTTTTACTTGATAGTTAATATAATGTCTACATAAAACATCCATTCAGAAAACATTAAAATGCATTCCAAATACTTTTAAGATTTAAAATAAGTAATAAATAAACAGTGAAACATATACTATAGTACACGGCATATAAATTACACGTTAAATTAAAATTAAGTCATTTCAATTATACTGTTTAAAACATAGTTTTTAACTGTTTAAAATTCAAGCAATTTATTTTGTTTAAACAACAAATTTAAAAATGAAAAATACAGCAACTCTGAATATGATATTAAAAGTAAAGTGAAAAATAATTTTCCAAAAAAAATTTTAAAAACACTGTATACAATATTATAATTAGACATATTTATAAACATACCTTTATAATAATTATTAATATTTAACAATCAAAATATATATATGTCGTAGTGTATATAATATACGTAATAGTACAATTTAATAACACCCGACCTGTATATAGGAAACGTTCTATACATTTCGAGAAAAATGAATTAAAAATATAATTTATTTGATAAACTTTTTATGTAATTTACTCGTGGCTTAAACTTAAAACCACTGAAAACTAGGAGGTCAAAGATAGTTTCAAGATTTAAATTAAATATTATATTATTTGTTTACGTCCAATACCCACATTATAATAGACATAGATAAGTATATAATAATAATAATAATAATAATAATAATAATATTTTTTTTAATTCACAATACTCGAAACAAGTTGAAACACATGCGTTATATACTTATATCACACGAATATAATATCATCAAGAGAAATGTACATTTTCGTTACGCGGAAATAATTCTAACGAAATCATAACTAACCTCGTTACAAATAAAGTAACGGGTTACCCTCGCTACGTTACTACCCAACATTGAACTATAGCGTTATGTTCTGACTACTGAGCAATTTATAGCACTGTGCAAACAACTTTGTGCCAATATGCTCAATCATAAATCATATAATATTACGGCCTATAGGTAGTGATAGTACGGGCCGAGAGCATATAATAATAATACATTTATAATAAGCTATCCCGGTTACCTAATATTAATACACGTCGGACTATGTCGGCCGACCTGATAAGTGCGTGCGTGCATTATGGTGTAGTTGGGGAGTTCATAGCCCGAGTGCGTCCGCAGTGTTATCGACAAATGTATTAATAATAATTATATTGAATTACCCGAATGCCCGTGTTCGGTCCGCAGCCACAATTAATCACAATACTAATAGCTAGGGTATATTAAAGCAATAAAGCTACAATATATTTGAGATAAACTAATCCGCAAAACCATTTAAAATACTGGTCTGACGATCGAATTATATGATGGTTCAAATAATCAAATGTACAAGTGTGCAACTATAATACTTATTACTCTATGCCTACCTACGTAATTTTCAAAACTTCAACTGTCGCAACTCACTCGTTTACGGTTTAACGGTTAATAAGTGCTATATAGTGAACTGTTAACGTCAATATTAAAAATATTATGGCGCTTTTATTATTGCGTCGCATACTTTTGCTTCGATCAATTAATAAAAATGACGCTGCGTCTGCATTAAGGGCGACCATAAAAATATGGGACATTTCAGTTACCCAACTAAGGGCCAGTTGTACCGTAATTAGCTGATAACAGATTTTATAATTCGGTTAACTTAAATCGGAGATGTTACAATGACTGGCCCTAAATATGTTAATATAAAAAAACAAATGAAATACCGATTTTAAATGTTGAGTGAAAACGCACTGTACTTTTTGGCATTTTGAGAACAAATTACTATAGAATTGTACAGTTATAAATTATACTTGTAAGTTACACCTTTACGTCACTATACTACTACAGCCACTACACTGAATGTCTGTCATGTGCTCGACACTCGTGTAAAATTAATTTTAATAACAATTAATAATATTTATAATTTTGCATGGTTATAATTAGGGCCTGGATTTCAATGCAAAGTGCATATTTTTTTTGGTTGATCATACACAATGCTTTCTAAGTACCTACATAATTCGTTTCATGTAACGAGGGTTTGAAAGCTACAAATTTTTTTTGTATTTTTTTGTATTTTTTGACATTATTTCATTTTTAGAGCATTTTAAGCATTATTGGGTCATTTTATTGGTTTTTAATGCATATTTGTTCAATATAGATATGAAATTTAGCCTATTCAAAATATTATCTAAAGATAAATTATTTTCTTGATATTTAAGAAGGTTTATCGGGTTTTTTCCATACATATTGTCAATTTTTTTTTCGATTCAATTTTTATCTTATTCTTAATTTATTATGATTACTGTGGAGCGTCACCCGTATTCGGTCAAATAACAAATAATCAGTCAGTTCGTGTTACATCATAGCAGCATCGTAGCAGTTAATATTTCAAATTTTTGGTTTTTTTTAATAAAATAATAAATTAATAAATAATAATTATATCTCTTTTATAAATTTCAATTTGTATAAAAAAAAATATATGGAATTTTTGGCTATTTTTTAGAGCATATTTTTATGGTTTTAAGCGCGTTTAAATCCTTGCCCTAGTTATAATATTGTTGATATTATAAAATATAAATATATATTATAGTCATCTGCAACATGCACACCTACCTAGTTAACGACCACGCCAAACACCCATATAATAATAATAATATTAATTTGCACCTACTTTAGTGTAATATGTTGGTGACGACGTGACGTCAATGTGACATTATTAGTTAATTATTGTTTTATATTTTCTACCCACAAGCCGCAGCAATTACAGTCAAAACAATTTTGATCTATTTTAGATGTATTATTTGACATACGTTTTTAAAAAATCACGAAGAGGATGCCACACCCGCATTTTTAAGTGAGTAATGACTTATGAGCATTTTTAATTTAAATTTATTATACACGCATAACTCACAAAATTACTGAATTATCGTAAAAAAATTTCCAATCAGATACAGATATTGTTCTTACCATCAAGTTTCATATAATAGGTCGATTCAATCTAATTTTTAAGGTAACGGCATAAAAACGTGAATTTCTGAGCGTAAATTTGGTATGTTACGCGTTTGTAAGACGGAGACAACGCATGCGGGTGTGGCGTCCTCTTCACGACTTTTTAAAAACGTACGTTTTAATATACGTATACCTAATATGTCGAAAATAGATCAAAATTGTGTGTCCAAAGTAAATCCGACGAGTCCAATTGCGTCTGATGCGGCAAAGTACAAGCTATTTTGTTTTTCGACACGCATCGAAAGCATTTACTTTGGACGCATAGGACGCAGGGGCGGACTGAGGCCCTGAAGGCCCAGGTGGGTATAAGTTTCAAATCTACCAAACAAGAGACTCGTGTTACAATTTTTATTTTAAATAAAATAACTTTTTAAGGAACTTATAGCAAAATGAAAAAAATTCTGTAGGTTTATACTCAACTAAATTTAACATAGTTAAATAAAACTTGAATTTAATCTGTAACTATTTTTTTGAAAAACAATAATAAATATTATTATTATTATATTATTACAAAACAAATCATTTCAATTTTACAATTTTTAAACTTTATTATACAAATAAAATAAAAAAAGTGGGCAAGTGGGTGTCGCTCTACTGTACAGTGGGTAACAAGTGGGTCATTGTAATGTATGGTGTTAAATTTGAATTTATTGATGAATTTTGTCAACATTTGAACTTTAAATGCTTATAAAAAAATATTTATTTTTATTAAGTATTTTTAATATTTTTTAACTGCTATAGTAACAAGGTATCAGGATTCTTGCATTAAATGTTCACGCTTATTTACCCAACAAATACAATTTTATTGATACAATAAATATATGAATTTAATAAATTAAAAATATTAAATGTAATTTGTCAACTTTTTTTAATTATTTACTTTTTAATTTATTTATCTAATATTTTTTTTTATAAAGTATTTGTTTTATTTTTTGTTATTTACGTATATTTAACGATATTTTTTTTTATAATAATAAGTATTTAAGTAAAAGTATTTAAAAACTTCCTAAATGGATGAATTTGTATCTGTATTTAAATATAAAAATTAATTACGAAATAACTGAAATTTGTTACAAACAATTTGGCGACGTCGCATCACATTTCACGCGCAATCGTACGCTTTTGAATATTCAAAATCATGTTCTTTTTTATTCCGGCACTGCGCGCAATCGCATGCCCAAAAAGGTAAAACGCGCGCAATCGTACTCCACCGAGTAGCTCCAGGCAAAAAAAGTCGATAATGTCGTTTGTAATATGATAAAAATAAAATATATTAATTATTTTAGTTTACGAATTTACGATGTCAATTGTCAGAATATCTAAAATTGTAATGGAATCTAATATTGGAACTATTAAGTACTTATTGGGAGGGAACGCTGTTCATGGACCTTGTTTTCGTAATACCTAGTACCTACGTACTAATCGTACTATTTTTAATATTATCACTATTCACTACATATTATATTGAGATGTTATAGTCTCCGGGGCACACGGCATACGATATTGCCATGTACCATTGTACATTTGTACCTAGTTGGTACTACTGCTGCAGTGCTGCAGTACTGCTTGTTGTTCGATTATAATATTCAATATTGCTTAAACTTTTATCGTTATGGTTATAATAATATCATAGTCTTGACAGACGAGTAGTCAGTAGTAGTAGACGACCACGACAGTGTAGACGGTGTCTAATATAAACTTAAAACGTAAAACGTTAAGCGGTTGCCAATATATATTGTAAAAGAAAATACCTAAGCGTAACAAGAGTAGACGACTAATGAGTATGTAAGCATATATATATAGCATATATTATAGTTTTTTTGTGAGTATATTGTATAATGTTTGTTCGAGCGTAGCAAAAAAATATATTTTTGGTTATTTACTTGTAAAAAAGGCGTATACTGGATTAGGGGTGTCATATTTTATGTTTGCTCCCTCATACATGATACATTGTCCCTTAATACGGCCCTGCTGATAACAGATATCTAAGTAATTTGTAATAAATAAAAAATTCAATATGCGGAACGGTAGATGCTTCAGCTCCCAAGCACAACCTCCCCCCCACTTACCATAAAACCACCACTAAGTTATGTTGATATGAAAACTTATAAACGTTTAAATTTAAATATTTTATTCGTGGAAATACCTCTTTATACACAACATATATATTTGTAGTAGGCATTGATTTTTTGGGCTGAAATACAAAAAAGTAACGGTTAAGTATTGATACAAAATAAATGTACAGTATACAATAAATATAATACCTATGCATTATAGGTAGGTAGGTAGTATTAAAGAACAAGATAATAACTATTTCATACAGTTTGCTATATTATTTAAAAACCGGCCTATTGTAATTTCTTTGTTTAAGTAGCTCTATCGTTCTTTGTTTAATTTACCATGCACCTAATGTATTTTTTTTAAAACATTTATCGTGTTAGTGTATCCACGATATGATTCAAAACGATTCAATCCCCGTTGTGTCGCTTCATTTTGCAGGACACTGGATAGTGAATACAATTGATATTACCTACTAAAATGATGGATTATATTTTGTTCCTACAAGTTTATAGAAATAACTATTACATAACACAGTACCTACGTCAGTCCCTATCCACAAAAATTGTTCGTTCTATTATTGCGAACATTTAAGTGATCTCGACTCACATGTACATTCCGCACTTTATTGTATAGAAAGTATCGTACTCTATCTCAACCACAGATATATAAAAATACTAGATAGTCGACTGGTATTTATCTTTATCTTTATTTTAGTTGAATTCAATCCTCATTGCGACCGTATACCGTAGACTATAGTCTTTCGAAATTTCGTGATTATTATCGGGCGCTGAGCCCAACATAAAGGTATGTAGGTACCTATTATAATGTCTAATGTACTATATAATATTATATCGAATGAGATATCAGCTATTGGTTTTTCATCAAATTATTTAGCTGTGTAGGGCTCGGTTATTACGTCTTATTATTTATCAATGCACAAATCGTACAATTTCGTGTATGCACGGCGTGCGTTTAATTTTATCACACTATAACACACCATAGTATTATCATCAGTTCTTAAATGCCGTAAGTATTTGATATTTATATCGGTAATCGTAAGTCGATTCGTTATTGTAAATTAACCGGTAACTTGCGTCTCGTTTTGAGGACGCAACTCAATTATGACTATTATAATATTTATAGTAGCAGGTAGGAAAAATATTATGGGTATATTAATTACGCAACATAATATGTATATTATATAAATTAGACGCAAGTTTACAGATTAACGGTTAACAAGTTCTCCACTTTAAAATTAAAATTATGGCTGAATATATGGGTATGTAGACAGTGTAGTGGTGTAATTCGAACAGCAGTGAAATGAAATTTCACCCGCGGAATTGCCGGGTTATTGATATTAATGCGAGTTGACGTGTTGTGCAAAATAATGTCTGCGTGTGCGCATAAACTACGAATATAATGGTAATAAAGTGTTTTGATAATTAAGAGTTGCAGTGTAATAATTTGAATTTTACAACAAAGAGCATAAAAAAAAACAGTAATATAGTAATAATATTAATCTGTGTGCCGGGAACGATTGGTAAAAATATTAATATAAATTTACCCAAATGAATGTATAATAAGCCATAATGGCAATAATCAGATCTAGATATTATATTCGGCGATTAACACAAATAAACAATAATATTATATTATATTATAATAAAATTATTGGCCATTCGCACAAACACAATATTTTTTTTTAGATTCTGAGTGAAGCGTTGAATGTATTGATTTTACAATGATGTGTGTTTTTTTTTGTTTTTTTTTTAATTTTTTTAATTTTTTTAAATTTTTAAATTTTTTTTTTATTTTTGTGTCTGTCATCACCTTTTAGGACAGTAAAAGTGCTTGGATTTTCTTCAACAGTAACTTTTCTGATAGGAAAGTGAAACTAATTGGTACTTTGGGGGGTCAAAAGTAAAAATGTCCGATTAGTTTTCAAAAGCGACGTGAAAAATAAAAGAAAAATTAAGAAAAAACGGGAATTTTTACGCAAAATCTGTTTTCGAGAAAATAGATTTTGGTTTTTGGTGTAACTCTAAAACAAATGACCGTAGGGACATGACATTTTGACTGAATGTTTATATTAGCATTTTCTATACACCATAAAATTTACAAAATATTTTGACTCTTTTTGAGCTGTTTACGGCCATTGTCAGTTTTCAATTTTTTTAGTTTTTTTTCTATAAATATCAATAAAATTTTATCTGTTGATTAAAAAAGCTTGAAAATTTAATAGAAGGCTCCTAGGTTATTGTTTCAAAGGCAGATGAAAAAAATTAAAAATCCTTAGTCACAGTCTTTAATTATAAGCATTTAAAGTTCAAATTTTGACAAAATACGGAAAAATCATGAAAAATAGCAAATTATTTTGATGAGAATTCATAAAAATTTTTCTTTTTAAATCTAAGATTTGAAAATGTAATATAAGATTATTCATAAGTTTGTCTACCTTTATCAAAAAAAAAATGTCTAGAAGAAACTTAAATTAAATTTTTATGAGCGTCTGAAATTTATATTTTTACAACATTTGATATTTACTCGATTTCTCATGTAACAATTTTCTTATTTTATTGTAATTAAAAAACGAACGACTGTAGATACTTGAAAATTTCACTGAATGTTTATATTAGCATTTTCTATACACCATAAAATGTTGAAAATATTTTGACTCTTTTTCAGCTGTTTACGGACATTGTCAGTTTTCAATTTTTTTAGTTTTTTTTCTATAAATATCAATAAATTTTTATTTGTTGGGTAAAAAAGCGTGAAAATTTAATATAAGGCTCCTGATATATCGTTCTAATAGCAGTTGAAAAATATTAAAAATACATAGGCACAATTTTTTTTTATAAGCATTTAAAGTTCAAATTTTGACAACATTTTTCAAATTTATAATTTATTAATTATTTTGACAACATTTATCAAATTTATAATTTATTAATTATGTTGTAGTTAAAAATTTATAAATTTTTAACTTTTATGGCTAAGGATTGAAAATTTAAAACAAGGCTCCACGTAAATAGGTTGTATATAAATTACTTTATTCGCAATAATATCATCAAATATACTTGGTACAATCATAGGCTGACTGACCGTTTTCGCTCAGAATCGTTTTTCTTATACAATGATATTATATCATTGAATTCAAATTTAACACCATCCATTACAGTGACCCACTTGTAACCTACCGTACAGCAGAGCGACATCCACTTATCCACCTTTTTTAATAATATACTTTAAAGGTTTGTATGATTTTTGTAAGCATACAACAACGCAAGCGTACAAACTACATCCTCCTCCGATGACATTTTGGCACTAACTGATTTAGTCCAAATTATTGTCTACTGGAAGACAATCGGGAAATAAATGCCGCACTGTGTGGACGCGTATTTGCCGCGCGGAAAAAGCTACTCCATCCGGACGCGCCTTTATGATTGTTATTATGATTACATATTTAGAAATAAAGTGATATTCATAATATTCGTGTAAATCGTGATATATGGTATGCGAGGTCACACCGCTGCCCGGGCGCTAACTTGGTCCATTTTCCCTACCGGGAAACTTAAATATTATAATTAGTGCCCACAGCCCACTTACAACTTACTTACTAATAGAAATGGGTCCCATGTATACATTATAACATCGACCAAGTTATTCATCCATTTCTTACACTAAAACGAAATTATAAAACTGCTTTTTAAATTTTTTTTTCTTCAAAAAACACTATTTATCTGTAAAAACAGTAAACTGTAATCATATTTTTGTATACTTGAGGTGACGCTAAAAAAAAATTTCCTAAAAATTGAAAAATTAAAATATCAGTGTACGGTTTGCACTTATTCATGATACAATGCTTATAGAAGACGCTGACAAAAAACCAAATGTTTAATCGTAACGCTGACCAAATTATAATCCATTAAATAACAAGATACATGACGCCAATTGGCGTCATTCAGCATATGCGAATTATGTATAATGACGCCTTTTTGCGTCATCCGCAGGGAACGTGTTGATTACATTCTAATTTAAGTTCGATAAAAAAAAAATTATGTATATAATATAATAGAATATATTAATTTTGTAAAACAACATTTTGGCTTACTTTTAAAGATATGATGTTTCGATCTGATTGAAAGAAATGTTTCAAATGAAAGAAAATGTATCATTATTAAAATATTAATTTTATACTTAATATAAATATTAAATACAACGGCACAACGCCAAATATATTGTGCATGTAGGTATATTGTTTAGCCGACGACGAATCTTATATTATTATTAATGAATTTATGATCAATGTTAAATAAATAGATAACAGACTAAATTATTATATATTATACATTTATACATAAAAACAAAATTCATAAGAGGCTACCCTATGATGTTTAGGCTACGAAACACGACCAAGATAACGAAGGTAATAACTAATAAGTAATAACTAATATTAATAATTATTGAACAATTTAAAATAGTAGTTAGTAGTATAAATATGTATGTTCAGCAGCACCTCCCCCTTAAATTTTACATGTAAAAGCATAGGCACCTCTGTATAGGCAATTCGAAGTACACGCACCTCCGAAACTTGTATTAATTACTCGATATAGGCAACCCGCAACACACATACACTCGTCACATACCACCCGATCCGACACGTGACCGACATATATTTTACCCCTTCCCCTTCAAATACATTACCTCCCCTTAAAAAAAATATGTATAATATTCAGATGTACATTTGTATCGACTATATCGAACACGTCTTATCCGACGTATATTTTACCCCTTCCCCTTCAAATACATTACCTCCCCTTAAAAAAAATATGTATAATATTCAGATGTACATTTGTATCGACTATATCGAACACTTTTCTAACATATATTTTACCCCTTCCCCTTCAAATACATTACCTCCCCTTAAAAAAAATATGTATAATATTCAGATGTACCTACATTTGTATCATACATACACATACATACACACAACACACATACATACCTATACATACACACACATACATACATACACACACATACACATATATTCATTTACATACGTACATACATACATATTTAAAAATATTATACAATTTTCAGATTATAATCCCATTCGAATAAACACCCCGCTAAAGCACACGTTATACATCGGAATGTATCACACACACATTCAAATATATTATAATATAGTTTACATATATACATATACTTACATATTATATCCAAACAATTATACACACATCATTATCACAAACCCCTGAACACATTATACAATTTACATAACATAAACTTACATATCAATAAAACACATCATTAGCATACGATACATAGGTATATTAATACATATAAATATGATATAGCCATACACATACAAACTATAATATACTATTAAACACCATACAGTACTCATCAGTTTTCATTCTGAACTTATATAATAATATACACAAACACACATACACATACATACATACATACATACATACATACATACATACATACATACATACGAACATACATTATGCTCATAATATAATATAAGGTACCTACAACATCACACATACCTATATACAAATATTAACCATAATATTATATACATATTACTTATACATATCAATAAAACGCATAGGTATATTTATACATATAAATATGATATAACCATACACATACAGTAATACATAAACATCATACAGTACTTATCAGTTTTCATTCTGAACTTATATAATAATATTTACAACACACACACAAGCTCAACATATATATTATATACCTTATCATACATACACGCATGCATGCATAGATACATACTTTCATATCACATCACACACACACACACACGATCCCAGTATACCATATAGTATACAAACAAGCCGCCCAGTCCTTCGTTATACATGGGAATAAATCTCAAACACACACACACACACACACACACACACAAACACACAGACATAAACTTGTAAAAATATTTATTTTCAAAATATACACGTCGGAATATAGGTACATTCGCTTGCATTCACACATTCCTCTCCCCGACAACATACAGAAATATTAATTATAATATATATATATATGTATATATGGTCAATCGTTTAATCGTTTACAGATTATGATGAGTTTCATTCACACATTTCTCTAGCACAACACACATACACTCATATACCCATAGGATAGTTCATACATATTTAGATACTTACATAGTCACATATTATATACATACATACACACATTCATCAGGTATCACAAACACCCAAACATATTATAAAATTAAAGTATATGCAGTATTCATATATATTTAGTTTATGTACATATAGTGATGGTCATGTATTTAGATACATTTAATAACTAAACTGTATATATGCCTTTGATGGTAATAAATTAGACATGGGTATGATATTTTTTATAATATTACATATTATTTAATGAAATTATGATATTTTTGCCCATTTTTTACTAAAATATTGTGATGTTTCCATAATATGCTTTATTCCAATTTTGATATTTTTACTTATTTTAGCAAGATTTCTGTATTTACACACAGACAGCTATGTTTTTTTTTTTTTTTTTTTTATCAAAATCAGTACATTTTAATGTATATTCACATTGTTGAGTATATTTTTAGGTTCCTGCATAAATTCTACATACGTATTTAACGAAAAAATGAGTAAATTATAATATATGATGAGGTACTATATTGCATTTAATTGTTGTATATTGGATATCGTTGTATCAGTGTGCACGGCGACGTTGTGATATATCTCATGTACTTATCTAATGTAAATATATAATAATTAATATATGTTAAAGAATCCAGGTATTGAATAAATTATATACCGAAAATATTTTATGTGAATAATTATTTGAAATAATCGAGTCTATATGTATGTATATATGTATGCGTGCATGAATACTGTTTAAATATATAAGAATATCAAATATGTAAGGATATAGGTATACAAGTGTGTGCTTACTATGTGAGTAATATATGTGTATGCCTATATGTAGATGACTTATTGATGTGTACCTATATATATATGAATGTTTATATGTATATATAGTTATATTAACTATAAAATATGTTTAGGCGTTTGTAATATCGAATATGTATATATGATTTAATGTGGGTTTTCATAATATCATACTAGGTATCGCGTATTCATGTAGGTAACTATAGAACTAAGTGATGGGTCGATAATAGTTTTTAGTATTATTTTTTTTTTACTTATTAATATATATATATATTATAATTCTCACTACACTTGACGAATAATAATAACAATAATAACATTTAAAGAGATTTATTTTTTCTCGTATATACCTATAATCCATGTATGTATATATAAGCTATGATTTTAGTCTAATGTAATTTCATACAATATTTCAATGTATGTATAATTGATTAAAAATATAAGTATCTGCAATATTATTCAGGATAGGTTAGCCTGATAGTATTGTGTATATAAAGATACAATAACAAGAATGTTCCCACATGTATGCACATTGTAGCATGAGCCTGTATGGAAAATTTTTAATTGTTAAATTGATAAAGATGTTGGTATGATAGGTACTACAGATGTGACGTTAATTATTGTATATTTCTAAATTTAGGTCATAAACCGCATAAAGTATCTGCTGAAATGAGAGATATTGTTAATAGTTCTTAATTTTCCGATATTATAACTTATACAATAATATATGTCGGTGGTGTTATATGCCTGTGTGTATGCACACGGTAAAATAAAAATATTATACAAGTGATATGACTGTTGTACGTATGTGCTGATAAAATATACGCATCGGTCACTTGAGTGATATGTAAGTTGTTGATGTGCAAGCACACATGCGTTTTCTCATATGTAAGCGTGAAAAAATATGTTTTGCTCGAGTCGGGAGGGTTTCGTTGGTGGTAACTGTAACTGGTAATGGTGTGTGTTTTTCCCGTGTACATGCATGAATTAATATATATATATGTCGATCAGGTTATTGATAATATGTAAGTTGTTGTATGCGCGTTCGTGTATGTGTTTTCTCATGCACAGGTATGAAAAATATAGAACACGAGATCAGAGGATCAAGGGATCAAGAATAAGTGATAGGTAATGATTAAGGATTAGTGATCAAGAGGGGTATGTGTAATAATAATATGGTAGGTGTGATACATAATGTAAAAAATAAATATTACACAAGTGATATGGCTTTTACATGTATGTTTTTCTCATTCGTTCTTAAAATATATCAATTGTTGATTAACAATAGTTAAGGTTTTATTAGCATACAAACATGTCAATGCATGACTAGTCTTGATGAATGTGGTTTTTCTCAGATGTATTACATAACAATTGATCAAGACGTTGTTTGATACATAATGTATCCGTTGGTTCGAAAGTATAAAGGAGATATGAAAATGAATATACCGTTGGATATATAATATAGATGAGGCATCATATAAGTTTTTATATATTATTACCTAGAAGATGTTGAAATACCGAGAAATATATGTTACTCAGATAATGATACAATTTTATAATCCATTTAATGGATAAGTAAGAACCTTGTAAATATTTATTGTAAACCTTAATATTATTTTAATAATTGAAAATACTTTTTATATATCGTGTCTTTTTGTTTCATATAAATTATTTAATTTCCTATAAATATTAGAATAATCTACGTCTCACATTGCGTAGGTGCTGGTGCGGGGTGTTTGGCGAATGTTGATTGAGACGGCTGTGGTGTAACCTTATATAGCATTATTACCAATAAATAAAAAAACTTTGTATCATGATCGGGGGACGAGCAGTTAAATATAATATAATATTCAGGGAGAATCGTAGGATCCTATAGATATAAATACCATAGGTTAGGGGCAGATATGTAGATATCAGAATCTTAAATAATATATTTAAATTACTAGGATTCCATTTCAGTTATAATTATGGTTTATTGTCTACTAAGCACTGACAAATAATAATAATACTCGCAAATATAATATACCTAAGCTATGTTCTATTATAATATGTGACTGTATCGTAGTCATACATAGTCGTAGTGTGTATTGAGATATGAGGTGTATAGTGAACTGCTTTACTAATCCATGGTGTGTGTTGGTCATAGCCCTTGCAATTATGTGTGTGTGTTTTAATATTAATGTATCGATCAGCAGTTAATCGTACATAAGGTAGAGTTCGTATTATATACATAAGTGTTATGAAACATATAATTATGTTATATTATTATATTTACAATTGTTACAACTTGTTTTTAAATATCACGGTTGTTTTTATTTTACACAAAAATTAAAATATTAAAATGAAAAGTAAGTATAAGCATATTTGTGTTTAATTCAAATATATTAGATTAAATGTTGTATTATTTCAAACATTAAAATAAATGTAGTAGGTATATAAACGGTGAAGTCGAAATAGGATAGTATAATTTTTGCATTTAGTGACCAAACTATATATAGTCAAAGACGACGTCTAAGACCCTCAGAGTCGATATCCTCTATTCTCCTTAGTCAGTATACCTACTAGTTACACAAATTCATAATATTGTGTGTCATAAATATATAATTTTGTGTATGTTGTCGAGTAATCCTTTGAGCTGTATAAAATAGTTAGATCTATGTATTTTAATAGGAATTACAATTTTGTAGTAGTAATTGACGAGGGATGGCGGGGGTGAAAATACTTTCTAGGGTGGATGGATTGGAATGTTTAAATGCATCTACGTAATTGCGACTATGTTTTTTGTAAGTATGACTTTTGTGTCTTAATATATTGATATGTACCTAAGCTGTATAATATGTTTGGTTGTGTGTGTGTTTGTGATGTTGTATGTGTGAATATATGTACATAAATTAAATATATATGAATACTGCATATACTTTAATTTTATAATATGTTTGGGTGTTTGTGATACCTGATGAATGTGTGTATGTATGTATATAATATGTGACTATGTAAGTATCTAAATATGTATGAACTATCCTATGGGTATATGAGTGTATGTGTGTTGTGCTAGAGAAATGTGTGAATGAAACTCATCATAATCTGTAAACGATTAAACGATTGACCATATATACATATATATATATATTATAATTAATATTTCTGTATGTTGTCGGGGAGAGGAATGTGTGAATGCAAGCGAATGTACCTATATTCCGACGTGTATATTTTGAAAATAAATATTTTTACAAGTTTATGTCTGTGTGTTTGTGTGTGTGTGTGTGTGTGTGTGTGTGTTTGAGATTTATTCCCATGTATAACGAAGGACTGGGCGGCTTGTTTGTATACTATATGGTATACTGGGATCGTGTGTGTGTGTGTGTGATGTGATATGAAAGTATGTATCTATGCATGCATGCGTGTATGTATGATAAGGTATATAATATATATGTTGAGCTTGTGTGTGTGTTGTAAATATTATTATATAAGTTCAGAATGAAAACTGATAAGTACTGTATGATGTTTATGTATTACTGTATGTGTATGGTTATATCATATTTATATGTATAAATATACCTATGCGTTTTATTGATATGTATAAGTAATATGTATATAATATTATGGTTAATATTTGTATATAGGTATGTGTGATGTTGTAGGTACCTTATATTATATTATGAGCATAATGTATGTTCGTATGTATGTATGTATGTATGTATGTATGTATGTATGTATGTATGTATGTGTATGTGTGTTTGTGTATATTATTATATAAGTTCAGAATGAAAACTGATGAGTACTGTATGGTGTTTAATAGTATATTATAGTTTGTATGTGTATGGCTATATCATATTTATATGTATTAATATACCTATGTATCGTATGCTAATGATGTGTTTTATTGATATGTAAGTTTATGTTATGTAAATTGTATAATGTGTTCAGGGGTTTGTGATAATGATGTGTGTATAATTGTTTGGATATAATATGTAAGTATATGTATATATGTAAACTATATTATAATATATTTGAATGTGTGTGTGATACATTCCGATGTATAACGTGTGCTTTAGCGGGGTGTTTATTCGAATGGGATTATAATCTGAAAATTGTATAATATTTTTAAATATGTATGTATGTACGTATGTAAATGAATATATGTGTATGTGTGTGTATGTATGTATGTGTGTGTATGTATAGGTATGTATGTGTGTTGTGTGTATGTATGTGTATGTATGATACAAATGTAGGTACATCAGAATATTTTATACATATTTTTTTTAAGGGGAGGTAATGTATTTGAAGGGGAAGGGGTAAAATATATGTCGGATAAGTGTTCGATATAGTCGATACAAATGTACATCTGAATATTATACATATTTTTTTTAAGGGGAGGTAATGTATTTGAAGGGGAAGGGGTAAAATATACGTCGGATAAGACGTGTTCGATATAGTCGATACAAATGTACATCTGAATATTATACATATTTTTTTTAAGGGGAGGTAATGTATTTGAAGGGGAAGGGGTAAGATATATGTCGGTCACGTGTCGGATCGGGTGGTATGTGACGAGTGTATGTGTGTTGCGGGTTGCCTATATCGAGTAATTAATACAAGTTTCGGAGGTGCGTGTACTTCGAATTGCCTATACAGAGGTGCCTATGCTTTTACATGTAAAATTTAAGGGGGAGGTGCTGCTGAACATACATATTTATACTACTAACTACTATTTTAAATTGTTCAATAATTATTAATATTAGTTATTACTTATTAGTTATTACCTTCGTTATCTTGGTCGTGTTTCGTAGCCTAAACATCATAGGGTAGCCTCTTATGAATTTTGTTTTTATGTATAAATGTAGGTATAATATATAATAATTTAGTCTGTTATCTATTTATTTAACATTGATCATAAATTCATTAATAATAATATAAGATTCGTCGTCGGCTAAACAATATACCTACATGCACAATATATTTGGCGTTGTGCCGTTGTATTTAATATTTATATTAAGTATAAAATTAATATTTTAATAATGATACATTTTCTTTCATTTGAAACATTTCTTTCAATCAGATCGAAACATCATATCTTTAAAAGTAAGCCAAAATGTTGTTTTACAAAATTAATATATTCTATTATATTATATACATAATTTTTTTTTTATCGAACTTAAATTAGAATGTAATCAACACGTTCCCTGCGGATGACGCAAAAAGGCGTCATTATACATAATTCGCATATGCTGAATGACGCCAATTGGCGTCATGTATCTTGTATTCTTGTTATTTAATGGATTATAATTTGGTCAGCGTTACGATTAAACATTTGGTTTTTTGTCAGCGTCTTCTATAAGCATTGTTTCATGATTAAGTGCAAACCGTACACTGATATTTGAATTTTTCAATTTTTAGGAAATTTTTTTATAGCGTCACGACAAGTATACAAAAATATGATTACTGTTTACTGTTTTTACAGATAAATAGTGTTTTTTGAAGAAAAAAAATTTTAAAAAGCAGTTTTATAATTTCGTTTTAGTGTAAGGAATGGATGAATAACTTGGTCGATGTTATAATGTATACATGGGACCCATTTCTATCAGTAAGTAAGTTGTAAGTGGGCTGTGGGCACTAATTATAATATTTAAGTTTCCCGGTAGGGAAATGGACCAAGTTAGCGCCCGGGCAGCGGTGTGACCTCGCATACTATATATCACGATTTACACGAATATTATGAATATCACTTTATTTCTAAATATGTAATCATAATAACAATCATAATGGCGCGTCCGGATGGAGTAGCTTTTTCCGCGCGGCAAATACGCGTCCACACAGTGCGGCATTTATTTCCCGATTGTCTTCCAGTAGACAATAATTTGGACTAAATCAGTTAGTGCCAAAATTTCATCGGAGGAGGATGTAGTTTGTACGCTTGCGTTGTTGTATGCGTACAAAAATCATACAAAAGCGCGGAATAAAATGGCGGGTTCGCCCAAGTTTGCAGAGCAGAAAAGTTGCAAATGGATCAAGATTATTAAATGAATTAAGAGAAGGTGGTTAATTAAATTTTGAATTACGAGGCTCATTTCATACATTTTTAAGAATTTGGCAATTTCAGATTTCGAATACATAGGTACTGTGCAAAATAGAGCCAATCATAAAAAACCTGATACTTTAATGAGGCAAGCTATACCAATGCAAGGAATGCTCGCAGTTACGTTAAGATTTTTAGCTACCGTTGACTCATATAATGAGCTTATCATATTTATTTAAAATGTCAAAACAGTCAATATTATTCGTGGGTATATAAAACCTTTTAAGTATATTATTAAAAAAGGTGGGTAAGTGGATGTCGCTCTGCTGTACAGTAGGTTACAAGTGGGTCACTGTAATGGATGGTGTTAAATTTGAATTCAATGATATAATATCATTGTATCAGAAAAACGATTCTGAGTAAAAACGGTCAGTCAGCCTATGGTATTACTAAATATATTTGATGATATTATTGCGAATAAAGTAATTTATATACAACCTATTTACGTGGAGCCTAAGAGCCTTTTTTAAATTTCCAATCCTTAGCTATAAAAGATGAATATTTTATAATTTTTTAGCTATAAAATAATTATTAAATTTTAAATTTGATAAATGTTGTCAACATTTGAACTTTAAATGCTTATAAAAAAAAATTGTGCCTATGTATTTTTAATATTTTTCAAGTGCTATTAGAATGATATATCAGGAGCCTTAAATTATATTTTCACGCTTTATAACCCAAAAAATAAAATTTTATTGATATTTATAGAAAAAAAAACTAAAAAAATTTAAAACTGACAATGTCCGTAAACCGCTCAAAAATAGTTAAAATATTTTCAAAATTTTATGGTGTATAGAAAATGCTAATACAAACATTCAGTGAAATTTTCAAGTATCTACAGTCATACGTTTTTAATTACAACAAAATAAGAAAATCGTTGAATGAGATATCGAGTGAATATAAAAAAAATATGAATTTCAAACGCTCATAAAAATTTAATTTGACTTATTCTTGTAGAAATTTTTTGATAAAGGTAGACAAACTTATGGATAATCTTGCATTACATTTTCAAATCTTACATTTAAAAAGAAAAATTTTTATGAATTCTCAACTCAAAATAATTTGCTAATTTTCATGATTTTTCAGTATTTTGTCAAAATTTTAACTTTAGATGCTTATAAATAAAAACTGTGACTAAGGATTCTTAATTTTTTTCATCTGCCATTGAAACAATAACCTAGGAGCCTTCTATTAAATTGTCAAGCTTTTTTACTCAACAGATAAAATTTTATTGATATTTATAGAAAAAAAAACAGTGCCGGTGCCAACTTGACGGACATCTATAATGCTATATAATATGATTGACTATTAAATGATACTTTAATTTTACAGTAAAATCTAAACAAATTTGTTACTTATATTGTCGTCGAAATTACCTCCTACTAAATATAAATAATTGCGGTTAGATAATGTTATAAGTTATGACTTATGACTTTTATTTTAAAATTAATAGTTGTAGTATATTACTTTAGTTTAAAAATCTTTTAAGATGTTAAGATTCATAAACAGGAATACGATTAATTTTAAAAATATTAACTCATTTATAATATACTTAATACAATTTAATTTCAGTATAAATTTGTCAAATTGAGATTCAACTTATTGTACTTTTAATTTTTATTACCAAAGGGTATACCTATCCGTTTATAAATAAACAAATAAATAAATATTTATATAGCAGTATCATATAATATAATATGTAGGTACCTATTTATCAATATTATAATAATATAATAATTATCATTCACATTTTATATATTTTTATTATTATTAATTATTATTTTTGACTGCTGTACCCAACAGAACGGTTAGGTATAGCTTTGGGAATTTTCCTATATTCATACTGGCATATTACAGGTGCCGACAACTATATTGATTTTCTAAATGTAGTTTAAAAATAGTAATTAAAACTTAATTATTAATTCCAATAAATGTAATAAGACTATATATTATACTTAAATATTTGATAAGTTAATTGTCATTGGTTATGGTTAAATGCTCGATAAAATCAAGTGTTTGTATAACGTTATATACTTATAAAATAGAAAAAATGTTTAAACTTCAAAACCAATTAACTATGTATTTTAATAACGATATTAAATATGGATTAGATCGTCTCTTGAATCCCATCCCACAATCTTGGCATTAGGAAAAACAATAAATTAAAAAAAAAATTTGCTAGGTTTTGTAAATTTAATTTAAAAGAAAAATAAACTGAATTGTATTTATCTTAAATTCAATAAATTACCATATAGGTAACTTCACAAAAAGAATTCGAACAAAATCGTAAACACATTAATGCAAACTAATATAAATTAATGCAAATAATATTAAATGTTAAAGATTATTATTTATTAGTATATTTTTTTTTAAATAGTTATAGATAGTACAAAAACAAATTAAGATAAATTACTTATGATATGGATACAATTAATATACAACTATACAAGTTGTAGGAGCTAAGTATATTATGGGTTTTTAATTTTTTATTAGTATTATAGAATTGTATAATTGGTTATTCATTATTGTAGTTTTTAGTCAAGTTTTTAACCTGGGTAGGATAATAGTCAAAAAAAATCAAATTTCCACTTACCAACTACAATATAAAACTTTGACAAAAAAACAAAAAATGTCTGTGAATAATAGAGGAATAATAAAGGAAAAAAGTGAGTGAAAATAATTATGAAAAAATAAATAAAATAATTATGAAAAAATTATAAAAAAATAATTATGAAAAACAAAGAAATCGAAAAACTAATATTTCCGATATTCCATTCCTGTTTCTGAATGTGTTACTGATAGGTACGTTATGGACTCTATGTATAACAGGGTCTCACGTCCTTTTATAGTCGCTACTGTTCCTCGATTCCCGCGGCGGCGACGTTGGTGCCAGTCGTGGTTGCGACTTGCGACGGCGGCAGTTGTTATAACTTGTAGCCACTGCCACTCGTTTAGCGGCCGTCACGACCACAGCATGCGCTCCTGGTACATGTGTCTCCGGCATGACTGGATTCTACACTGTTTCTACAACTGCAAACGAACCGACCGAGCAGGGGCGTATACAAGGGGGGGATGTGGGGGTCAGATCCCCCCCCCAATAGGCCTTTTTTTAAATTTTATAAAATAGTGTTCTTAATGACTTAATGTAAGGAAATTACAAGGAAAAAAAATGGCAAGGATTTTTTGTAAATTTTTATTTTAACACATTCAACAATTAATTAAAAATAATTTACTTAATATTAATCAGTAATCATATATTTATTTCATATTCATATAATCGTATTATGTGATATTTGATAATATGTATATTAAATACAAGTATAATAAATTATTATAAGATAATAATATGTGGCAGACCAGCCACGGGCCGTCGCCAGTCGCCACCGTCACCGATATCAACGCGGCGGAGACGACGCCCGCATGTCAGTGCGTATAATAATACATTTTCCTACACATTAGAAAAAGAAATATAAAAATAGCTAAAAATAGCTTAAATAATAAATATTATTATTATCTAAAAACAAATATCAACCACAAATATTATGTTAGTTGTACGAACAAGTCATAACTACATATAACTACTTGTAGAATTTAAAATAAAATGTATTGAATATATATATGTTTTATCATTTATTAGGTATTTAAATGTGCACATACCTAGGTTTAGGTATTTTTGTTCCATAATAATTTGTTTGCAACTGATCCCCCCCCATACAAAAGTTATGTATACGCCACTGCGACCGAGTAAACCCCGATTCACACTGTTACCGCACGGCACGGACCGTCACAGGCCACAGCACGCAACGGCACGACAAATCGTCCAACTATTCACACTATTCAGGTATCACACTATTCATCGTCCGTCATCTACCGTCAAAATATTATGTAGTCACTCATTACAAACCACTAGCGTAGCCGAGTAGGTACTTAAATATTGGTTTACGCAGCTAGGTAGTCGTTCTGTGCAGTTCTGCAGTGTTTAAAAAATTGTAAAATGTTCTGAAATTTTTCAACGCCAGATTTAGCTATTGTAGCAATTTTATTAGACAATTTTATTTATTTTAATTTTATTTTATTAAAAACAAATCGTCGTGCGTCGTTTTAAGCAACTTTTACTATCCAAATATCACGCTCATTGCGATCATTTAATCATTAGGTACAGTCAATAATAAATAATTCTATTTGCATAATTATAGTATCGTGGAAGTCGCCGCCGTGGTCTACTATCTACCACGTGCCTATAAATACAAATAAGACTAATAAATGGGTAAAGCTCTACTGTACAGTTGTAAGTGTCTAGAGGAGTCACTGTTTTATGAATGTGTTATATTATAATGATAATGAGTTATCATATGATATGATTATTCATTTTAATACCTAATAAATCAAATTTAAAAGTACATTAAGTTGTTCTGAAAATTCCCTACATTTTTTTTATTAAGTATTTAAGAAATTAATTATTATAAGTCGTTTAATTTGTAAATTTTAAATAAATGAAAAAAATTCTTGCATATTTTCATGATTTTTACTGCATATCATATGGCATATTTCGATACTTATTATTGCATAAAAATCCGCGCTCTAATTATATAATATGAATTACGATAAATTTTGTAAAAAATTCAACTTTATTAGGATTATATTATATTCTTTATATTTTTAAACTGTTATTTTAACAATGTATAAAGAACTTGTATACAATTTACAAACATTTTGACCAAAAAAAAAAAATGTTGCAAATAGTATCACGCATGGAAAATTATGAAATAAACATTTGGTGAAAATTTCGAGTAACTACGGATCTTTTGTTGTTGAATTACAGCAAAGTGTTGGAACTTCAAATAACACTCATAAAGTGATTTGACTTTTTGGTAAACTTGTTTTTTATTAAAAGTAGAAAAACATAAAGTACCTAATTCTTGTATTAATTTTTCAAATGTTAGATATAAATAGAAATTTTTTTATGTATTTTTAATTTGTATACGTTCGTGATTTATGATTTTGATGAATTTTGTTAAAATTCTAACTTCATACACTCATAAAAAATATCATGGATTTACTTTCAGGTTTTTATTTGTTTTCCATCAACAACTTATGAGGAACCTTGTATTAAATTTGTTGACAAATTTATTAGGAAAAAATTTGGTATCGACAATAATTAAAAACAAATATTAAAAATGAAAATGTCTTTAGTCTATACAATGCTATAGAATGTCTTATGCCTATAGAAAGCTCACAACGAGGCTAATCATGCCCTTATGCATTGTCAATTTATGTGTCACATAAATATACTATGCATAGGTAAGGACATAAATATTATTAAAATTTTATGCCGTACAGAAAATATAGTAATATAAACATTCTGTGACAATTATATGTATGTACGGTTTGGTTATTTTGTTTAGAGTCACACCAAAAACCAAAATCGATTTAGTCAAAAACTGGTTTTGCGTAAAAGTCTTAAATTTTTTTTTTGTTTGTCTAATGAGAATAATCTGTTTTACTTTTTACTAGGGATGGGCCGATACGAGAACCGATACTAGATATCGGCCGATATGAGTGGTATCGGTTTTATCGGTATCGCTTTTTTTTCAAAACCGATACTTCAACCGATACCAAAAAAAAAAAAAACCCTATAGATCAGCATATTAATATTAAAGTATTAAAGACTGAAAAATAAAGAACAAACATGTGATAACTATTAAATAATAATTATGAATTTATTACCATTAATAAGTATTAAATAATAATCAATGTTTTCACCTTTCTAGGTAATATTTGTGTTATTGGGTATTGGTTTTATTATAATATATCGGTTGGTGGTATCGGCTCATGCTTTTTTGTCAAAAATGTTGTTTTTATATTTTCATATATTATCGGGTATCGGTTTTTTATCGGCAGCATATATCGGAGTATCGGATATCGGTAAAAAGTGGTATCGGCCCATCCCTACTTTTTACTTTCATGTGATTACTACAAAGGTGTATTTTGGAAATATCGCAAAGCCAAATGTATTTTAGACGTACCTAGCAATAATAGTGGTACCCATTTATATAACACGACAGTTAGAGTAATGTACTATAACAAATAGTGACTATATTGAATTATTGACTAATAATTCTAACTAAAATAACAATAATATTGACTATATTATAATAACGACAACCTATTTAACGGTATACGAGTATATGGACAACATTTTGTTTAAATACTTGAACTCTAGTACAACATACTTTTATAATATTTCAAAACAAATGTATTAATTTGATTATCCATAATCAGTAAATGTCCAAATATCCAATACAATAATATGAGGTGAAAACTAGTTGTGTATTAAATAAAATAAATATTTAAATAATATAAAAAAATAGTAATATACATATAATATTCTTTGTGTTTCGTTGCATTTTTCAGTGCGTTAACTCATTTACATTATAACAATGTATTTTTATGTATATAGATCACAGGTACAGGACACGGAATAGGGAAATGTTTGGCGATGCAGTTCGCTGACTTGTGCGCCAAAGTGGGGTGCGTCGACATCAACGCGGAGACCACAAAGGAAATCAACTCTAAGTGGAAAGGAAAAGCTATCGCTTACACGTGAGTCAGTAGCGTATCAAGGATTTTTTCAAGGAGGGAAAATATAAAACTTTTAATAGACATTCAGTATTCATAATATATTATATTCATATTATTATATAAATGTGGTATTGTGTACAAAATTTGGTCTCCGGGGGGAATAAGACCCCCATACCCCCCGTATATACGCCACTTACGTGAGTGTGTACAATGTACTATATTCTTATAGTGAATGCAATATTTTATAAACTATATCATGGTCACTGCACGGGCCGGGTGCGAGCAATAATAGGCCGTGATGCCCGGTCACCAAAATACTTCGTGCGTGCCGGCTATTACGACCGCCTAGATAATATGTGTGTTATGTTTGAGTGTGTATTCTTATATAAACAATAAATAAATCAAACACAAGTTGAATTGGTAAGACGATAAAATAAAATAAATAAATTGCCCTATGTTGCTGGTAACAATATACAAAAATAATAATAATAGTATTGTAATTCAAAGCAACACGGAAATATATAACAAGTAATTGACCAACATTTTAAACAAGTACTAGAGTGGAGCGCAGCTGGCCACTCTGATCCCTATCCTATAAAAATAATAATTGCACACACAATACATCGAAATCTTACACAGAAGATAATATTAGAAAAATCACAGCGATATGCGCCTACAAAAATTATATAAAAAAGTGGCGATTCTCGTACACAATAAAAATACGACAAGGGACGATTTGCGCCCACAATACTTCAAAAAATTAACATAATAATAGTGCCGAGAGATGGGTGTTTTAGATTAGATTTTTTTTTTTTGGGGGGGGGGGGGGTATTATAGCTAAATTTAACAATATTTTTATCGTACATAATACCGGTGGACATAATCTCAACTAGTGACGAAATCTCGAGGGTGTTATATAATATAGAGTATAGAGTATTTATATAGTATTTAGTACTTATACTATTTGTCTATGGTATAGACTAGCGGTTCATCACCTGTGATCCGCGGCCACCTGGGGGTCCACCGCAGCCTGAACACATAACATACGTCAATAAGTAACAAGAGTGCATTATTACAATATTTTTGGATTATTATGTTATTTTGTTCATATATAATATATCTTATTATATAAAAGATAGACCTATTTTATCATTATCATACCGATGACGAAATATAATGAAATTCTATATAATTAAGTTTTTACAGTGTTAGATAGTAGGTGAAGATTCTACACCACATAATTTTTTTATTAATATTTATTTATCAGTTTTTCTCGTTTATATGAATTAATGTACATGCGTACAGCACTGTAGTTAGCATTCGTGTATTTCCGGACACTAAGTGTTGTTGAGCGATTATACTCAATTATACTTTTATATTACATTTTATAAAAAATTAAGTGTAATAAAAATAATTTTAAATGTGTATGTTTTGTTATGTCTACTTATGTAATTGTAATATAAAATAATAATTATAATAATTTTGGTTAGGAGTAACATGAGATGTTTTGTGAAAAAAAAAATATTTGAAAAGAAATTGGTAAGGGGGACCGCGATTTCTAAAAAATTTTCATCGAGGGTCCGTGATCTACAAAAGGTTAACAACCGCTGGTATGGACCATCTTAGCCTTATATTGAAGCCACTGCCTTGACGCGTTTACCCTGCAGTGTGCCAGTGTCTGGACCGTAATTTAGACAACTCTTTTGGGGGGCTAAATGTAAAAAATCAATTACAGACCCGCAGGGGCCCTACCCTAGCACCTCCTCTCCACTTGTAATTATTTTTACAGTTGTAATATAATACACAAACATTTAGTTATTGGTACTCAACAGTAAAAACAAAATACTTGATAAATCAAATACAATATACAACTCAACATTTATCAATGCACAGTGGTGCAACCCCCCCCCCCCCTGGCTATAATGGGTAGATACTGGGTATACTACCCAAATAGTAAGAAAAACGTTTGAACAACACTTAATTATATATTCTGTAAATTTATATTAATTATTACTTATTACTTAGGTATTAGTTATTAGACAACACTCAGCTTATTCATTGACTATCGAGTTGGCTAAAAAATCCTATTATTAAATAATTTTTTTTTTAAATTGATCATTTTTTTATTAGGTAGGTACCTACTGGTTATGGTTTTAAAAATGAATATAATATTAAAAAAATGATGGAGCTTGAATAAAACTTGCGCCTATATGGTCTGAACGCGTCGATTAGCGTCTACTGGGTACCGAGTACCGATCCGGTTGTCTGGACAATATGATCAGAGTCTTTAGAGTCTAGACGTCATGACGCCATGCTGTCATGCTGTTCTACTGTTTGATGCTGCACCGAAAACGTACCTGGAATTGGTTGAGGTACTGCTTCACAGTGCACACGTCTTAGTGTCTTAAGTGTACTATTTAACATATCAGTTAATTTAATATATTTAAACAAAACGGAACACATATACCTATAGATTCAATAATATAATTATTATGACAACGAGATTCAAAAACCTATGGTTAATATACCTATAGCGTAAAGCCGGGTTCACACTACACCATGTCGTGTATAAAATAATCAAAGTTACAACAGTTACCAAACCGCGATACCACATAGGTAGTTGAATATATTCAACTTTTGACCGAGTTGTTACATTTATGTGCGGAAAATTGATAACTAAAAATAAATTATATTATGTGATCATCAGGTGCAATATTCATAGTATTAGTATTGCATTTTAGTATAAACATAAAAACACTAAACAACACGTCACGGTGTACCTATCGGCTATCACAAAGGAGTTGTAAGTTGATTATAGATAAGTTATAACTTATAACTTATAAGTATAACTAAAAAGGAAAACTGATACTCCCCACCTGATAAAATTAATAGACTTACCTATATCAAAACAATTTGTTTTGTATTATTTGAGAGGGTGCCTTTGTTAATTTGAAAACTGTTTCTGAAGAGACATTTGACGGTTTTTGGTGTCTCTCTAACTTCATTCATGATCCATTCAGTGTTTATTAATGTTTCTTCAAACAAATTATTATTATTTATTAAAAACTTTCTGGTATGAATGTATATGGTAAATGTTATTTTGCAACTGGATTTTCAGATGCGACGTGTCGACGTTGGAAAAAGTCAGAAAGCTAGGCGAGAAGGTCAAGAGCGAAGTTGGCACTGTTACCATTCTGGTTAACAACGCAGGGATAATGCCATGTAAACCTCTCGAGGCTCACGACGAAATCACCATAAAAAAAATATTCGATATCAACGTGTTTGCTCATTTCTGGGTAAGTACGCTCGTCGGATTGTCTAAACATAAAACATGCACAAATCTAAAAGTAAATAATAAAAAATATGGACGTTGTACCTATATTCCTTTACTGGATGGACATTATTATCTCTTCGCCGACTAAAATAATTAATAATGCATCTAAATCACGTTTATTTACATAATGATGTATAATAATTATAATATTATAATACATTATCTAGTACATGAAATTATAACAACCTAACCTAACTTGTATTATTATAATTATAATTATAACCATCAAAATATATTTTTAAATTCAACAAAATTAATATACTATTTCAAAAAATAATTAAAAACAATATCGCAGCACACAATACCGAATACACAAGTATCACAAAAACAAAGCATTTATGTGTATATATTTAAGAAACTTTGTATGTGTATTTATTAAAGCTGTTCAGTTGTTGGAATATATTATATGTAGGTATATAGGTAGTTATAAATATTATTAATGTTATATTAATATTATTATCAAATTATTTATATTTTAACTTACCGGCTTTGCATAATATAATAAATAATTAAATAAACACATAATATTATGATCAATTAGGTCAATAACTAAAAATGTGCTGCTAATTTATATTATAATTTATAAAATATAATAACAGGCAACAGTTACCTATTTAACCACTGTCTTAAGATTTGAGCCAAAGCTCCCTACTCAAATAAAAAACTGTCAAAAATCTGTAATTTTTAGGTACCACGGCCTGTTAAAATAGGTTTGTTGATAACAATTTGTTAGTTGGTGTTCTAAGTTATACCTATATTAGTATAATGGTATAAATATGTTTTCCGTTAAATAAGTCGAATCGACATCAATGACACCGGTACATGTAATATATAAGCTTATATCCAGTGCCGCAACTTGGTATATTATATCGATAGGTGTTCAAGCAAATATCATGGGACCCATGTACCAACAAGCCAAAATAACACTGTATAGTATTATTAAAGGTATTATTATTTATTACATAAAATGTGAGCGCCGGGCGGTAAAGTGGGCTGAATCCCCACAACTGTTTATTTTGTTTGTTGGCACTTTTAAAATGCATAAAACATAAGCCATCTCATTAAAACAAAATTAAAAAGGTGGGCAAGTAGATACCGCTCTGCTGTACCTACATTAGGTTGGGTCACTGCAATTGCAATTCAATGATTAAAATCATTGTATATGAAAAATGATTTTCAGCGATGACTCAGGTCTGTAAGCTTACATTACTATGTATATTTTATGATATTATTGCTATTAAAGTACCTATAAAGTAATTATTTTACTATTAATAGGTAATACAGAGTTTGAATTATAAGACTCCTGGCGGGCGGGTCACCGGCCAGTTTTCGTTGCGCGGAGTATTCACGATGTAGAGAAGATATTATGATAGTATTTATAGACAATGCAACTTCCTAATGCAAAAACTATACACATTGTTATTTGTTATTGACCGTAAAATATACTTAATATCTTTAGTATACGAAAATGATTAGTACAGTTAACTAAGAAAATGGTTGTTAATTATTATTAATTCATTATTTCGTTAATCTTCGGTGACGATCGATGACGGTATGAGTGTAGTATAATACCTACCATAATAATTAATAATATGCGGAACATGGTATTTATCTTATTTCGTCATTTAACAATCAAATAATATTATTATTATTATTCTTTTGTGTACGAACTACGAATATTGGTCATATTAAGTACTCATGAGCGCACAACTAAGTTATAGGTACACAATAATATCACCGCATGTGCAGAGTTATAGGTACATAAATATAAAACAGTAATTGCTTTGGAGCCCGACGTCGATGAGATTACGGTCTAATTTACTTTATATAATATCGTCATAATAACAATTATTTATTGTACCTACCTGTGCCCTTTTCCATCTAGTCATTTAGATTATATTTCTATAACTATAGTTCGGAGTTCCTACAGACATACGCTCTCTAATTAGCGAAAAAACGCCGAGCAAAACCACTGTTGCAACACATCAAATATTATCCCTTTTCGACAAAAATCGTCTGAACACTATCCACAACTTCTTCAGCTTTTCCCTTATAATTTTTCTCTTAAATATTAGTCTTACATTTTTTATTTCATTATTTATCACATTATTATGGCAATTTATAACACGCCTGCTCTATTCCATTCAATGTATCATTTTTTTTTTCGAGAACGCGTAGTGAAAACGTTGTGACAATATTACTGACAATACAGTTCACTGTAGTTCTACAGTTTCACGTCGCGAAACACCAGGGTCTTTACTCTTTACATAGTGAACTGTATTGTTAAAACGTTTTCACCTATATAAGTAGAACTCCATAGGTCAAATCTTAATTCACAGCTTTATTTTGCTATTGAGACTGCATAGTTATTTTTTTTTTTTTTTTATTGATCTTGAGCCCGGCAGCTGAGGCCATGAGCTATTTTTAGTTTTTACTGTAGGTTATTAAGTCGGTAGGGGGAGGAACACGTATGTGTTTAGTTTGGCAGAATTTTTGATTGGGCACCCGTAGGTATCTGCCATGCCCGGGTGGGGGATGGCGACACTTGTTCTCCGGACACCGTGACTTGTCCGAAGAAAAATGCCGCCCATGGCCTAGGAATCGAACTCGGGTCGACTGCGTCGCAGCCGACGCCTTAGTCCGCTCGGCCACTCCGTCCCCCGCATAGTTATTATAATCAATATTAAAATGCAAAACATGATTACGTGAACAATTGGATTTCGTTAGAAAAATTATAAAAAAATTTAGTTCTAGATTCTGTTATATTATACCTAATGTATTATCATTTATCTAAGTATTTTTATGATCGAATATTTCAATCAAAATTACAAAATTAAGAATTTATCATAAAATATTTCTTCCCCGAAATAATTGTTCTAGTTTTGATCGTTTAGAGATTTATTTTCGATCCTCTTCCGAAACAGTAAACCCAAATGACGAAGTTCCGTTCTGTATTTTAAAACATACCTAGCGTGCAATATTACTACTTATTATATTTTCATAATATTCCGTTGTAAATACTTATAATATTCGTTCGTTTATCGTCCATCGTAAATTCGTATTGTCATTAGTTTTTCCCGCGATTAGTTAAAATTATTTATACGGAACGACCTCTGCGGTTTCTTGACCAGAAATGATACTAATACCTATTAAGTTAAACTAATAACACCATAACGTCATATGGGTTATAAGTTATAACTATAAAGTTTTATCTGTAGTGACTATAATATCGACCATGCAATTAACGTTATCGTTCGCGAAGATATAAAATTAATCGGTCGGACCTTTAACACTATCGGTTCCGTTGGTTTTCCCGGGTTTTAATGTAAAATTGATGTTTGTCTTTATACCACGGTGACTGGTTAGTGACTGGCGGTTCCACGCGAGCAGTGCTCACCGAATTCAGTGGATATTCGCTAGCCGAATCCAAAACGCACAAAATAATAAAGTCCCAGAAAAATATTATAGGTATTACAATATTATTGTATAATATTATAAAATATTATACTATTATGTTTAAATAAAAATAAAAAGGTATTTAAACAATGCGTTTAAACCTGACTATCAATAAGCGGACTTAGAGACATACCTTAGTATAGTTAATTATTTTTTCCGTAAATATAAGTACTACGATACCATTTTCAATAAACTACATACGTGGGTTGATGGTTATCAACCATATAGACCAGGGATCGGCAACCTGCGGCTCGCGGGCCACATGCGGCTCTTTTGATCTAAAGTTGCGGCTCTTCAGTTTCATACTCAAAAATTAACCATTTTATTATATAAAAATATTGAATATGTTTTGTGCGAAAAATATTTTAAATATTTAAAATATTTAAAATATTTTTGTAGGAATAAATATTATTTCTTGTTTAAACTTTAAAGTCCCCTCAAGCCATAAGTACTACTGTTGGGTAGTTCCTTAAAATCATGTTAACTCACGTTAAAATCACATAAACACCGCATATATGCCTATTGTAAAAAACCTTACAAATTGTATATTTTCTAAATAAATGTTAAAAAAAAAAAAAAAACTTTAAAGTCGTTTATTTTAAATCAAAAATCATATATATTATAAACAAAATATAATGTTATGTACTATAATATTGAAACGAACATTTTTAGTGGCTCTTTAAAAACTTGGAAACTTTGTAAATTGTAACTTTTGGCTCTTCCGTCTCAAAAGGTTGCCGACACCTGATATAGACAATAGTAATTGTACATGTATAATTGTTACGTAGGTACACGACTGCTCAATAGAGTACATACCGTCAGGCGTCTATACCGACTGTCTAGTAAATGTGTCATGTGAGTATAATATGACTGAATAATAGTGTGTACGTCATGTAAAATTATGCCACTTTACGGCTATAGTATTGGATAAGTCAGTAAGTTACTTTTAAAAAGTAATTCAAATTTCAATTATTTTACTCGTTATATAGAGATAGAAATATTAAATAATTATATCTATTAACATCCTTCATTTAAATTTTTTTTCAATTTTATTGAATAAATTACCAAATTTAAATTATTTTTACTTGATAGTTAATATAATGTCTACATAAAACATCCATTCAGAAAACATTAAAATGCATTCCAAATACTTTTAAGATTTAAAATAAGTAATAAATAAACAGTGAAACATATACTATAGTACACGGCATATAAATTACACGTTAAATTAAAATTAAGTCATTTCAATTATACTGTTTAAAACATAGTTTTTAACTGTTTAAAATTCAAGCAATTTATTTTGTTTAAACAACAAATTTAAAAATGAAAAATACAGCAACTCTGAATATGATATTAAAAGTAAAGTGAAAAATAATTTTCCAAAAAAAATTTTAAAAACACTGTATACAATATTATAATTAGACATATTTATAAACATACCTTTATAATAATTATTAATATTTAACAATCAAAATATATATATGTCGTAGTGTATATAATATACGTAATAGTACAATTTAATAACACCCGACCTGTATATAGGAAACGTTCTATACATTTCGAGAAAAATGAATTAAAAATATAATTTATTTGATAAACTTTTTATGTAATTTACTCGTGGCTTAAACTTAAAACCACTGAAAACTAGGAGGTCAAAGATAGTTTCAAGATTTAAATTAAATATTATATTATTTGTTTACGTCCAATACCCACATTATAATAGACATAGATAAGTATATAATAATAATAATAATAATAATAATAATAATATTTTTTTTAATTCACAATACTCGAAACAAGTTGAAACACATGCGTTATATACTTATATCACACGAATATAATATCATCAAGAGAAATGTACATTTTCGTTACGCGGAAATAATTCTAACGAAATCATAACTAACCTCGTTACAAATAAAGTAACGGGTTACCCTCGCTACGTTACTACCCAACATTGAACTATAGCGTTATGTTCTGACTACTGAGCAATTTATAGCACTGTGCAAACAACTTTGTGCCAATATGCTCAATCATAAATCATATAATATTACGGCCTATAGGTAGTGATAGTACGGGCCGAGAGCATATAATAATAATACATTTATAATAAGCTATCCCGGTTACCTAATATTAATACACGTCGGACTATGTCGGCCGACCTGATAAGTGCGTGCGTGCATTATGGTGTAGTTGGGGAGTTCATAGCCCGAGTGCGTCCGCAGTGTTATCGACAAATGTATTAATAATAATTATATTGAATTACCCGAATGCCCGTGCTCGGTCCGCAGCCACAATTAATCACAATACAGCTAGGGTATATTAAAGCAATAAAGCTACAATATATTTGAGATAAACTAATCCGCAAAACCATTTAAAATACTGGTCTGACGATCGAATTATATTATGATGGTTCAAATAATCAAATGTACAAGTGTGCAACTATAATACTTATTACTCTATGCCTACCTACGTAATTTTCAAAACTTCAACTGTCGCAACTCACTCGTTTACGGTTTAACGGTTAATAAGTGCTATATAGTGAACTGTTAACGTCAATATTAAAAATATTATGGCGGTGCTTTTATTATTGCGTCGCATACTTTTGCTTCGATCAATTAATAAAAATGACGCTGCGTCTGCATTAAGGGCGACAATAAAAATATGGGACATTTCAGTTACCCAACTAAGGGCCAGTTGTACCGTAATTAGCTGATAACAGATTTTATAATTCGGTTAACTTAAATCGGAGATGTTACAATGACTGGCCCTAAATATGTTAATATAAAAAAACAAATGAAATACCGATTTTAAATGTTGAGTGAAAACGCACTGTACTTTTTGGCATTTTGAGAACAAATTACTATCGAATTGTACAGTTATAAATTATACTTGTAAGTTACACCTTTACGTCACTATACTACTACAGCCACTACACTGAATGTCTGTCATGTGCTCGACACTCGTGTAAAATTAATTTTAATAACAATTAATAATATTTATAATTTTGCATGGTTATAATTAGGGCCCGGATTTCAATGCAAAGTGCATATTTTTTTTGGTTGATCATACACAATGCTTTCTAAGTACCTACATAATTCGTTTCATGTAACGAGGGTTTGAAAGCTACAAATTTTTTTTTGTATTTTTTTGTATTTTTTGACATTATTTCATTTTTAGAGCATTTTAAGCATTATTGGGTCATTTTATTGGTTTTTAATGCATATTTGTTCAATATAGATATGAAATTTAGCCTATTCAAAATATTATCTAAAGATAAATTATTTTCTTGATATTTAAGAAGGTTTATCGGGTTTTTTCCATACACATTGTCAATTTTTTTTTCGATTCAATTTTTATCTTATTCTTAATTTATTATGATTACTGTGGAGCGTCACCCGTATTCGGTCAAATAACAAATAATCAGTCAGTTCGTGTTACATCATAGCAGCATCGTAGCAGTCAATATTTCAAATTTTTAGTTTTTTTTAATAAAATAATAAATTAATAAATAATAATTATATCTCTTTTATAAATTACAATTTGTATAAAAAAAATATATGGCATTTTTGGCTATTTTTTAGAGCATATTTTTATAGTTTTAAGTGCGTTTAAATCCTTGCCCTAGTTATAATATTGTTGATATTATAAAATATAAATATATATTATAGTCATCTGCACCATGCACACCTACCTAGTTAACGACCCACACACCCACACACCCACACACACCCACACACCCATATAATAATAATAATAATAATTTGTACCTACTTTAGTGTAATATGTTGGCGACGACAATGTGACATTATTAGTTAATTATTGTTTTATATTTTCTACCCGCAAGCCGCAGCAATTACAGTCAAAACAATTTTGATCTATTTTAGATGTATTATTTGACATACGTTTTTAAAAAATCACGAAGAGGATGCCACACCCGCATTTTTAAGTGAGTTATGACTTATGAGCATTTTTAATTTAAATTTATTATACACGCATAACTCACAAAATGACTGAATTATCGTAAAAAAATTTCCAATCAGATACAGATATTGTTCTTACCATCAAGTTTCATATAATAGGTCGATTCAATCTAATTTTTAAGGTAACGGCATAAAAACGTGAATTTCTGAGCGTAAATTTGGTATGTTACGCGTTTGTAAGACGGAGACAACGCATGCGGGTGTGGCGTCCTCTTCACGACTTTTTAAAAACGTACGTTTTAATATACGTATACCTAATATGTCGAAAATAGATCAAAATTGTGTGTCCAAAGTAAATCCGACGAGTCCAATTGCGTCTGATGCGGCAAAGTACAAGCTATTTTGTTTTTCGACACGCATCGAAAGCATTTACTTTGGACGCATAGGACGCAGGGGCGGACTGAGGCCCTGAAGGCCCAGGTGGGTATAAGTTTCAAATCTACCAAACAAGAGACTCGTGTTACAATTTTTATTTTAAATAAAATAACTTTTTAAGGAACTTATAGCAAAATGAAAAAAATTCTGTAGGTTTATACTCAACTAAATTTAACATAGTTAAATAAAACTTGAATTTAATCTGTAACTATTTTTTTGAAAAACAATAATAAATATTATTATTATTATATTATTACAAAACAAATCATTTCAATTTTACAATTTTTAAACTTTATTATACAAATAAAATAAAAAAAGTGGGCAAGTGGGTGTCGCTCTACTGTACAGTGGGTAACAAGTGGGTCATTGTAATGTATGGTGTTAAATTTGAATTTATTGATGAATTTTGTCAACATTTGAACTTTAAATGCTTATAAAAAAATATTTATTTTTATTAAGTATTTTTAATATTTTTTAACTGCTATAGTAACAAGGTATCAGGATTCTTGCATTAAATGTTCACGCTTATTTACCCAACAAATACAATTTTATTGATACAATAAATATATGAATTTAATAAATTAAAAATATTAAATGTAATTTGTCAACTTTTTTTAATTATTTACTTTTTAATTTATTTATCTAATATTTTTTTTTATAAAGTATTTGTTTTATTTTTTGTTATTTACGTATATTTAACGATATTTTTTTTTATAATAATAAGTATTTAAGTAAAAGTATTTAAAAACTTCCTAAATGGATGAATTTGTATCTGTATTTAAATATAAAAATTAATTACGAAATAACTGAAATTTGTTACAAACAATTTGGCGACGTCGCATCACATTTCACGCGCAATCGTACGCTTTTGAATATTCAAAATCATGTTCTTTTTTATTCCGGCACTGCGCGCAATCGCATGCCCAAAAAGGTAAAACGCGCGCAATCGTACTCCACCGAGTAGCTCCAGGCAAAAAAAGTCGATAATGTCGTTTGTAATATGATAAAAATAAAATATATTAATTATTTTAGTTTACGAATTTACGATGTCAATTGTCAGAATATCTAAAATTGTAATGGAATCTAATATTGGAACTATTAAGTACTTATTGGGAGGGAACGCTGTTCATGGACCTTGTTTTCGTAATACCTAGTACCTACGTACTAATCGTACTATTTTTAATATTATCACTATTCACTACATATTATATTGAGATGTTATAGTCTCCGGGGCACACGGCATACGATATTGCCATGTACCATTGTACATTTGTACCTAGTTGGTACTACTGCTGCAGTGCTGCAGTACTGCTTGTTGTTCGATTATAATATTCAATATTGCTTAAACTTTTATCGTTATGGTTATAATAATATCATAGTCTTGACAGACGAGTAGTCAGTAGTAGTAGACGACCACGACAGTGTAGACGGTGTCTAATATAAACTTAAAACGTAAAACGTTAAGCGGTTGCCAATATATATTGTAAAAGAAAATACCTAAGCGTAACAAGAGTAGACGACTAATGAGTATGTAAGCATATATATATAGCATATATTATAGTTTTTTTGTGAGTATATTGTATAATGTTTGTTCGAGCGTAGCAAAAAAATATATTTTTGGTTATTTACTTGTAAAAAAGGCGTATACTGGATTAGGGGTGTCATATTTTATGTTTGCTCCCTCATACATGATACATTGTCCCTTAATACGGCCCTGCTGATAACAGATATCTAAGTAATTTGTAATAAATAAAAAATTCAATATGCGGAACGGTAGATGCTTCAGCTCCCAAGCACAACCTCCCCCCCACTTACCATAAAACCACCACTAAGTTATGTTGATATGAAAACTTATAAACGTTTAAATTTAAATATTTTATTCGTGGAAATACCTCTTTATACACAACATATATATTTGTAGTAGGCATTGATTTTTTGGGCTGAAATACAAAAAAGTAACGGTTAAGTATTGATACAAAATAAATGTACAGTATACAATAAATATAATACCTATGCATTATAGGTAGGTAGGTAGTATTAAAGAACAAGATAATAACTATTTCATACAGTTTGCTATATTATTTAAAAACCGGCCTATTGTAATTTCTTTGTTTAAGTAGCTCTATCGTTCTTTGTTTAATTTACCATGCACCTAATGTATTTTTTTTAAAACATTTATCGTGTTAGTGTATCCACGATATGATTCAAAACGATTCAATCCCCGTTGTGTCGCTTCATTTTGCAGGACACTGGATAGTGAATACAATTGATATTACCTACTAAAATGATGGATTATATTTTGTTCCTACAAGTTTATAGAAATAACTATTACATAACACAGTACCTACGTCAGTCCCTATCCACAAAAATTGTTCGTTCTATTATTGCGAACATTTAAGTGATCTCGACTCACATGTACATTCCGCACTTTATTGTATAGAAAGTATCGTACTCTATCTCAACCACAGATATATAAAAATACTAGATAGTCGACTGGTATTTATCTTTATCTTTATTTTAGTTGAATTCAATCCTCATTGCGACCGTATACCGTAGACTATAGTCTTTCGAAATTTCGTGATTATTATCGGGCGCTGAGCCCAACATAAAGGTATGTAGGTACCTATTATAATGTCTAATGTACTATATAATATTATATCGAATGAGATATCAGCTATTGGTTTTTCATCAAATTATTTAGCTGTGTAGGGCTCGGTTATTACGTCTTATTATTTATCAATGCACAAATCGTACAATTTCGTGTATGCACGGCGTGCGTTTAATTTTATCACACTATAACACACCATAGTATTATCATCAGTTCTTAAATGCCGTAAGTATTTGATATTTATATCGGTAATCGTAAGTCGATTCGTTATTGTAAATTAACCGGTAACTTGCGTCTCGTTTTGAGGACGCAACTCAATTATGACTATTATAATATTTATAGTAGCAGGTAGGAAAAATATTATGGGTATATTAATTACGCAACATAATATGTATATTATATAAATTAGACGCAAGTTTACAGATTAACGGTTAACAAGTTCTCCACTTTAAAATTAAAATTATGGCTGAATATATGGGTATGTAGACAGTGTAGTGGTGTAATTCGAACAGCAGTGAAATGAAATTTCACCCGCGGAATTGCCGGGTTATTGATATTAATGCGAGTTGACGTGTTGTGCAAAATAATGTCTGCGTGTGCGCATAAACTACGAATATAATGGTAATAAAGTGTTTTGATAATTAAGAGTTGCAGTGTAATAATTTGAATTTTACAACAAAGAGCATAAAAAAAAAACAGTAATATAGTAATAATATTAATCTGTGTGCCGGGAACGATTGGTAAAAATATTAATATAAATTTACCCAAATGAATGTATAATAAGCCATAATGGCAATAATCAGATCTAGATATTATATTCGGCGATTAACACAAATAAACAATAATATTATATTATATTATAATAAAATTATTGGCCATTCGCACAAACACAATATTTTTTTTTAGATTCTGAGTGAAGCGTTGAATGTATTGATTTTACAATGATGTGTGTTTTTTTTTGTTTTTTTTTTTAATTTTTTTAATTTTTTTAAATTTTTAAATTTTTTTTTTATTTTTGTGTCTGTCATCACCTTTTAGGACAGTAAAAGTGCTTGGATTTTCTTCAACAGTAACTTTTCTGATAGGAAAGTGAAACTAATTGGTACTTTGGGGGGTCAAAAGTAAAAATGTCCGATTAGTTTTCAAAAGCGACGTGAAAAATAAAAGAAAAATTAAGAAAAAAACGGGAATTTTTACGCAAAATCTGTTTTCGAGAAAATAGATTTTGGTTTTTGGTGTAACTCTAAAACAAATGACCGTAGGGACATGACATTTTGACTGAATGTTTATATTAGCATTTTCTATACACCATAAAATTTACAAAATATTTTGACTCTTTTTGAGCTGTTTACGGCCATTGTCAGTTTTCAATTTTTTTAGTTTTTTTTCTATAAATATCAATAAAATTTTATCTGTTGATTAAAAAAGCTTGAAAATTTAATAGAAGGCTCCTAGGTTATTGTTTCAAAGGCAGATGAAAAAAATTAAAAATCCTTAGTCACAGTCTTTAATTATAAGCATTTAAAGTTCAAATTTTGACAAAATACGGAAAAATCATGAAAAATAGCAAATTATTTTGATGAGAATTCATAAAAATTTTTCTTTTTAAATCTAAGATTTGAAAATGTAATATAAGATTATTCATAAGTTTGTCTACCTTTATCAAAAAAAAAATGTCTAGAAGAAACTTAAATTAAATTTTTATGAGCGTCTGAAATTTATATTTTTACAACATTTGATATTTACTCGATTTCTCATGTAACAATTTTCTTATTTTATTGTAATTAAAAAACGAACGACTGTAGATACTTGAAAATTTCACTGAATGTTTATATTAGCATTTTCTATACACCATAAAATGTTGAAAATATTTTGACTCTTTTTCAGCTGTTTACGGACATTGTCAGTTTTCAATTTTTTTAGTTTTTTTTCTATAAATATCAATAAATTTTTATTTGTTGGGTAAAAAAGCGTGAAAATTTAATATAAGGCTCCTGATATATCGTTCTAATAGCAGTTGAAAAATATTAAAAATACATAGGCACAATTTTTTTTTATAAGCATTTAAAGTTCAAATTTTGACAACATTTTTCAAATTTATAATTTATTAATTATTTTGACAACATTTATCAAATTTATAATTTATTAATTATGTTGTAGTTAAAAATTTATAAATTTTTAACTTTTATGGCTAAGGATTGAAAATTTAAAACAAGGCTCCACGTAAATAGGTTGTATATAAATTACTTTATTCGCAATAATATCATCAAATATACTTGGTACAATCATAGGCTGACTGACCGTTTTCGCTCAGAATCGTTTTTCTTATACAATGATATTATATCATTGAATTCAAATTTAACACCATCCATTACAGTGACCCACTTGTAACCTACCGTACAGCAGAGCGACATCCACTTATCCACCTTTTTTAATAATATACTTTAAAGGTTTGTATGATTTTTGTAAGCATACAACAACGCAAGCGTACAAACTACATCCTCCTCCGATGACATTTTGGCACTAACTGATTTAGTCCAAATTATTGTCTACTGGAAGACAATCGGGAAATAAATGCCGCACTGTGTGGACGCGTATTTGCCGCGCGGAAAAAGCTACTCCATCCGGACGCGCCTTTATGATTGTTATTATGATTACATATTTAGAAATAAAGTGATATTCATAATATTCGTGTAAATCGTGATATATGGTATGCGAGGTCACACCGCTGCCCGGGCGCTAACTTGGTCCATTTTCCCTACCGGGAAACTTAAATATTATAATTAGTGCCCACAGCCCACTTACAACTTACTTACTAATAGAAATGGGTCCCATGTATACATTATAACATCGACCAAGTTATTCATCCATTTCTTACACTAAAACGAAATTATAAAACTGCTTTTTAAAATTTTTTTTCTTCAAAAAACACTATTTATCTGTAAAAACAGTAAACTGTAATCATATTTTTGTATACTTGAGGTGACGCTAAAAAAAAATTTCCTAAAAATTGAAAAATTAAAATATCAGTGTACGGTTTGCACTTATTCATGATACAATGCTTATAGAAGACGCTGACAAAAAACCAAATGTTTAATCGTAACGCTGACCAAATTATAATCCATTAAATAACAAGATACATGACGCCAATTGGCGTCATTCAGCATATGCGAATTATGTATAATGACGCCTTTTTGCGTCATCCGCAGGGAACGTGTTGATTACATTCTAATTTAAGTTCGATAAAAAAAAAATTATGTATATAATATAATAAAATATATAATTTTGTAAAACAACATTTTGGCTTACTTTTAAAGATATGATGTTTCGATCTGATTGAAAGAAATGTTTCAAATGAAAGAAAATGTATCATTATTAAAATATTAATTTTATATTTAATATAAATATTAAATACAACGGCACAACGCCAAATATATTGTGCATGTAGGTATATTGTTTAGCCGACGACGAATCTTATTTTATTATTAATGAATTTATGATCAATGTTAAATAAATAGATAACAGACTAAATTATTATATATTATACATTTATACATAAAAACAAAATTCATAAGAGGCTACCCTATGATGTTTAGGCTACGAAACACGACCAAGATAACGAAGGTAATAACTAATAAGTAATAACTAATATTAATAATTATTGAACAATTTAAAATAGTAGTTAGTAGTATAAATATGTATGTTCAGCAGCACCTCCCCCTTAAATTTTACATGTAAAAGCATAGGCACCTCTGTATAGGCAATTCGAAGTACACGCACCTCCGAAACTTGTATTAATTACTCGATATAGGCAACCCGCAACACACATACACTCGTCACATACCACCCGATCCGACACGTGACCGACATATATTTTACCCCTTCCCCTTCAAATACATTACCTCCCCTTAAAAAAAATATGTATAATATTCAGATGTACATTTGTATCGACTATATCGAACACGTCTTATCCGACGTATATTTTACCCCTTCCCCTTCAAATACATTACCTCCCCTTAAAAAAAATATGTATAATATTCAGATGTACATTTGTATCGACTATATCGAACACTTTTCTAACATATATTTTACCCCTTCCCCTTCAAATAGAACACCTCCCCTTAAAAAAAATATGTATAATATTCAGATGTACATTTGTATCGACTATATCGAACACTTATCCGACATATATTTTACCCCTTCCCCTTCAAATACATTACCTCCCCTTAAAAAAATATGTATAAAATATTCTGATGTACCTACATTTGTATCATACATACACATACATACACACAACACACATACATACCTATACATACACACACATACATACATACACACACATACACATATATTCATTTACATACGTACATACATACATATTTAAAAATATTATACAATTTTCAGATTATAATCCCATTCGAATAAACACCCCGCTAAAGCACACGTTATACATCGGAATGTATCACACACACATTCAAATATATTATAATATAGTTTACATATATACATATACTTACATATTATATCCAAACAATTATACACACATCATTATCACAAACCCCTGAACACATTATACAATTTACATAACATAAACTTACATATCAATAAAACACATCATTAGCATACGATACATAGGTATATTAATACATATAAATATGATATAGCCATACACATACAAACTATAATATACTATTAAACACCATACAGTACTCATCAGTTTTCATTCTGAACTTATATAATAATATACACAAACACACATACACATACATACATACATACATACATACATACATACATACATACATACATACATACATACGAACATACATTATGCTCATAATATAATATAAGGTACCTACAACATCACACATACCTATATACAAATATTAACCATAATATTATATACATATTACTTATACATATCAATAAAACGCATAGGTATATTTATACATATAAATATGATATAACCATACACATACAGTAATACATAAACACCATACAGTACTTATCAGTTTTCATTCTGAACTTATATAATAATATTTACAACACACACACAAGCTCAACATATATATTATATACCTTATCATACATACACGCATGCATGCATAGATACATACTTTCATATCACATCACACACACACACACACGATCCCAGTATACCATATAGTATACAAACAAGCCGCCCAGTCCTTCGTTATACATGGGAATAAATCTCAAACACACACACACACACACACACACACACAAACACACAGACATAAACTTGTAAAAATATTTATTTTCAAAATATACACGTCGGAATATAGGTACATTCGCTTGCATTCACACATTCCTCTCCCCGACAACATACAGAAATATTAATTATAATATATATATATATGTATATATGGTCAATCGTTTAATCGTTTACAGATTATGATGAGTTTCATTCACACATTTCTCTAGCACAACACACATACACTCATATACCCATAGGATAGTTCATACATATTTAGATACTTACATAGTCACATATTATATACATACATACACACATTCATCAGGTATCACAAACACCCAAACATATTATAAAATTAAAGTATATGCAGTATTCATATATATTTAGTTTATGTACATATAGTGATGGTCATGTATTTAGATACATTTAATAACTAAACTGTATATATGCCTTTGATGGTAATAAATTAGACATGGGTATGATATTTTTTATAATATTACATATTATTTAATGAAATTATGATATTTTTGCCCATTTTTTACTAAAATATTGTGATGTTTCCATAATATGCTTTATTCCAATTTTGATATTTTTACTTATTTTAGCAAGATTTCTGTATTTACACACAGACAGCTATGTTTTTTTTTTTTTTTTTTTTATCAAAATCAGTACATTTTAATGTATATTCACATTGTTGAGTATATTTTTAGGTTCCTGCATAAATTCTACATACGTATTTAACGAAAAAATGAGTAAATTATAATATATGATGAGGTACTATATTGCATTTAATTGTTGTATATTGGATATCGTTGTATCAGTGTGCACGGCGACGTTGTGATATATCTCATGTACTTATCTAATGTAAATATATAATAATTAATATATGTTAAAGAATCCAGGTATTGAATAAATTATATACCGAAAATATTTTATGTGAATAATTATTTGAAATAATCGAGTCTATATGTATGTATATATGTATGCGTGCATGAATACTGTTTAAATATATAAGAATATCAAATATGTAAGGATATAGGTATACAAGTGTGTGCTTACTATGTGAGTAATATATGTGTATGCCTATATGTAGATGACTTATTGATGTGTACCTATATATATATGAATGTTTATATGTATATATAGTTATATTAACTATAAAATATGTTTAGGCGTTTGTAATATCGAATATGTATATATGATTTAATGTGGGTTTTCATAATATCATACTAGGTATCGCGTATTCATGTAGGTAACTATAGAACTAAGTGATGGGTCGATAATAGTTTTTAGTATTATTTTTTTTTTACTTATTAATATATATATATATTATAATTCTCACTACACTTGACGAATAATAATAACAATAATAACATTTAAAGAGATTTATTTTTTCTCGTATATACCTATAATCCATGTATGTATATATAAGCTATGATTTTAGTCTAATGTAATTTCATACAATATTTCAATGTATGTATAATTGATTAAAAATATAAGTATCTGCAATATTATTCAGGATAGGTTAGCCTGATAGTATTGTGTATATAAAGATACAATAACAAGAATGTTCCCACATGTATGCACATTGTAGCATGAGCCTGTATGGAAAATTTTTAATTGTTAAATTGATAAAGATGTTGGTATGATAGGTACTACAGATGTGACGTTAATTATTGTATATTTCTAAATTTAGGTCATAAACCGCATAAAGTATCTGCTGAAATGAGAGATATTGTTAATAGTTCTTAATTTTCCGATATTATAACTTATACAATAATATATGTCGGTGGTGTTATATGCCTGTGTGTATGCACACGGTAAAATAAAAATATTATACAAGTGATATGACTGTTGTACGTATGTGCTGATAAAATATACGCATCGGTCACTTGAGTGATATGTAAGTTGTTGATGTGCAAGCACACATGCGTTTTCTCATATGTAAGCGTGAAAAAATATGTTTTGCTCGAGTCGGGAGGGTTTCGTTGGTGGTAACTGTAACTGGTAATGGTGTGTGTTTTTCCCGTGTACATGCATGAATTAATATATATATATGTCGATCAGGTTATTGATAATATGTAAGTTGTTGTATGCGCGTTCGTGTATGTGTTTTCTCATGCACAGGTATGAAAAATATAGAACACGAGATCAGAGGATCAAGGGATCAAGAATAAGTGATAGGTAATGATTAAGGATTAGTGATCAAGAGGGGTATGTGTAATAATAATATGGTAGGTGTGATACATAATGTAAAAAATAAATATTACACAAGTGATATGGCTTTTACATGTATGTTTTTCTCATTCGTTCTTAAAATATATCAATTGTTGATTAACAATAGTTAAGGTTTTATTAGCATACAAACATGTCAATGCATGACTAGTCTTGATGAATGTGGTTTTTCTCAGATGTATTACATAACAATTGATCAAGACGTTGTTTGATACATAATGTATCCGTTGGTTCGAAAGTATAAAGGAGATATGAAAATGAATATACCGTTGGATATATAATATAGATGAGGCATCATATAAGTTTTTATATATTATTACCTAGAAGATGTTGAAATACCGAGAAATATATGTTACTCAGATAATGATACAATTTTATAATCCATTTAATGGATAAGTAAGAACCTTGTAAATATTTATTGTAAACCTTAATATTATTTTAATAATTGAAAATACTTTTTATATATCGTGTCTTTTTGTTTCATATAAATTATTTAATTTCCTATAAATATTAGAATAATCTACGTCTCACATTGCGTAGGTGCTGGTGCGGGGTGTTTGGCGAATGTTGATTGAGACGGCTGTGGTGTAACCTTATATAGCATTATTACCAATAAATAAAAAAACTTTGTATCATGATCGGGGGACGAGCAGTTAAATATAATATAATATTCAGGGAGAATCGTAGGATCCTATAGATATAAATACCATAGGTTAGGGGCAGATATGTAGATATCAGAATCTTAAATAATATATTTAAATTACTAGGATTCCATTTCAGTTATAATTATGGTTTATTGTCTACTAAGCACTGACAAATAATAATAATACTCGCAAATATAATATACCTAAGCTATGTTCTATTATAATATGTGACTGTATCGTAGTCATACATAGTCGTAGTGTGTATTGAGATATGAGGTGTATAGTGAACTGCTTTACTAATCCATGGTGTGTGTTGGTCATAGCCCTTGCAATTATGTGTGTGTGTTTTAATATTAATGTATCGATCAGCAGTTAATCGTACATAAGGTAGAGTTCGTATTATATACATAAGTGTTATGAAACATATAATTATGTTATATTATTATATTTACAATTGTTACAACTTGTTTTTAAATATCACGGTTGTTTTTATTTTACACAAAAATTAAAATATTAAAATGAAAAGTAAGTATAAGCATATTTGTGTTTAATTCAAATATATTAGATTAAATGTTGTATTATTTCAAACATTAAAATAAATGTAGTAGGTATATAAACGGTGAAGTCGAAATAGGATAGTATAATTTTTGCATTTAGTGACCAAACTATATATAGTCAAAGACGACGTCTAAGACCCTCAGAGTCGATATCCTCTATTCTCCTTAGTCAGTATACCTACTAGTTACACAAATTCATAATATTGTGTGTCATAAATATATAATTTTGTGTATGTTGTCGAGTAATCCTTTGAGCTGTATAAAATAGTTAGATCTATGTATTTTAATAGGAATTACAATTTTGTAGTAGTAATTGACGAGGGATGGCGGGGGTGAAAATACTTTCTAGGGTGGATGGATTGGAATGTTTAAATGCATCTACGTAATTGCGACTATGTTTTTTGTAAGTATGACTTTTGTGTCTTAATATATTGATATGTACCTAAGCTGTATAATATGTTTGGTTGTGTGTGTGTTTGTGATGTTGTATGTGTGAATATATGTACATAAATTAAATATATATGAATACTGCATATACTTTAATTTTATAATATGTTTGGGTGTTTGTGATACCTGATGAATGTGTGTATGTATGTATATAATATGTGACTATGTAAGTATCTAAATATGTATGAACTATCCTATGGGTATATGAGTGTATGTGTGTTGTGCTAGAGAAATGTGTGAATGAAACTCATCATAATCTGTAAACGATTAAACGATTGACCATATATACATATATATATATATTATAATTAATATTTCTGTATGTTGTCGGGGAGAGGAATGTGTGAATGCAAGCGAATGTACCTATATTCCGACGTGTATATTTTGAAAATAAATATTTTTACAAGTTTATGTCTGTGTGTTTGTGTGTGTGTGTGTGTGTGTGTGTGTGTTTGAGATTTATTCCCATGTATAACGAAGGACTGGGCGGCTTGTTTGTATACTATATGGTATACTGGGATCGTGTGTGTGTGTGTGTGATGTGATATGAAAGTATGTATCTATGCATGCATGCGTGTATGTATGATAAGGTATATAATATATATGTTGAGCTTGTGTGTGTGTTGTAAATATTATTATATAAGTTCAGAATGAAAACTGATAAGTACTGTATGATGTTTATGTATTACTGTATGTGTATGGTTATATCATATTTATATGTATAAATATACCTATGCGTTTTATTGATATGTATAAGTAATATGTATATAATATTATGGTTAATATTTGTATATAGGTATGTGTGATGTTGTAGGTACCTTATATTATATTATGAGCATAATGTATGTTCGTATGTATGTATGTATGTATGTATGTATGTATGTATGTATGTATGTATGTGTATGTGTGTTTGTGTATATTATTATATAAGTTCAGAATGAAAACTGATGAGTACTGTATGGTGTTTAATAGTATATTATAGTTTGTATGTGTATGGCTATATCATATTTATATGTATTAATATACCTATGTATCGTATGCTAATGATGTGTTTTATTGATATGTAAGTTTATGTTATGTAAATTGTATAATGTGTTCAGGGGTTTGTGATAATGATGTGTGTATAATTGTTTGGATATAATATGTAAGTATATGTATATATGTAAACTATATTATAATATATTTGAATGTGTGTGTGATACATTCCGATGTATAACGTGTGCTTTAGCGGGGTGTTTATTCGAATGGGATTATAATCTGAAAATTGTATAATATTTTTAAATATGTATGTATGTACGTATGTAAATGAATATATGTGTATGTGTGTGTATGTATGTATGTGTGTGTATGTATAGGTATGTATGTGTGTTGTGTGTATGTATGTGTATGTATGATACAAATGTAGGTACATCAGAATATTTTATACATATTTTTTTTAAGGGGAGGTAATGTATTTGAAGGGGAAGGGGTAAAATATATGTCGGATAAGTGTTCGATATAGTCGATACAAATGTACATCTGAATATTATACATATTTTTTTTAAGGGGAGGTAATGTATTTGAAGGGGAAGGGGTAAAATATACGTCGGATAAGACGTGTTCGATATAGTCGATACAAATGTACATCTGAATATTATACATATTTTTTTTAAGGGGAGGTAATGTATTTGAAGGGGAAGGGGTAAAATATATGTCGGTCACGTGTCGGATCGGGTGGTATGTGACGAGTGTATGTGTGTTGCGGGTTGCCTATATCGAGTAATTAATACAAGTTTCGGAGGTGCGTGTACTTCGAATTGCCTATACAGAGGTGCCTATGCTTTTACATGTAAAATTTAAGGGGGAGGTGCTGCTGAACATACATATTTATACTACTAACTACTATTTTAAATTGTTCAATAATTATTAATATTAGTTATTACTTATTAGTTATTACCTTCGTTATCTTGGTCGTGTTTCGTAGCCTAAACATCATAGGGTAGCCTCTTATGAATTTTGTTTTTATGTATAAATGTAGGTATAATATATAATAATTTAGTCTGTTATCTATTTATTTAACATTGATCATAAATTCATTAATAATAATATAAGATTCGTCGTCGGCTAAACAATATACCTACATGCACAATATATTTGGCGTTGTGCCGTTGTATTTAATATTTATATTAAGTATAAAATTAATATTTTAATAATGATACATTTTCTTTCATTTGAAACATTTCTTTCAATCAGATCGAAACATCATATCTTTAAAAGTAAGCCAAAATGTTGTTTTACAAAATTAATATATTCTATTATATTATATACATAATTTTTTTTTTATCGAACTTAAATTAGAATGTAATCAACACGTTCCCTGCGGATGACGCAAAAAGGCGTCATTATACATAATTCGCATATGCTGAATGACGCCAATTGGCGTCATGTATCTTGTATTCTTGTTATTTAATGGATTATAATTTGGTCAGCGTTACGATTAAACATTTGGTTTTTTGTCAGCGTCTTCTATAAGCATTGTTTCATGATTAAGTGCAAACCGTACACTGATATTTTAATTTTTCAATTTGTAGGAAATTTTTTTTTAGCGTCACGACAAGTATACAAAAATATGATTACAGTTTACTGTTTTTACAGATAAATAGTGTTTTTTGAAGAAAAAAAATTTTAAAAAGCAGTTTTATAATTTCGTTTTAGTGTAAGGAATGGATGAATAACTTGGTCGATGTTATAATGTATACATGGGACCCATTTCTATTAGTAAGTAAGTTGTAAGTGGGCTGTGGGCACTAATTATAATATTTAAGTTTCCCGGTAGGGAAAATGGACCAAGTTAGCGCCCGGGCAGCGGTGTGACCTCGCATACCATATATCACGATTTACACGAATATTATGAATATCACTTTATTTCTAAATATGTAATCATAATAACAATCATAAAGGCGCGTCCGGATGGAGTAGCTTTTTCCGCGCGGCAAATACGCGTCCACACAGTGCGGCATTTATTTCCCGATTGTCTTGCAGTAGACAATAATTTGGACTAAATCAGTTAGTGCCAAAATTTCATCGGAGGAGGATGTAGTTTGTACGCTTGCGTTGTTGTATGCGTACAAAAATCATACAAAAGCGCGGAATAAAATGGCGGGTTCGCCCAAGTTTGCAGAGCAGAAAAGTTGCAAATGGATCAAGATTATTAAATGAATTAAGAGAAGGTGGTTAATTAAATTTTGAATTACGAGGCTCATTTCATACATTTTTAAGAATTTGGCAATTTCAGATTTCGAATACATAGGTACTGTGCAAAATAGAGCCAATCATAAAAAACCTGATACTTTAATGAGGCAAGCTATTGACGCGGTACGCAGCGGCCACCAGTACAAAGTACAGGTACCGCAGCGACCAGTCTACACTTTTCGTCAACCGCCACTACGGGCTACAGCGCGACAACGCCAACTCCCCCACCACGCCACAAAGGCACAAGGTGGGACGGGAAGGCGAGTCGCGTAGAACGAGTACCGGCCGTCGTAGACCTACCACTAGCAACGTAACCCACGTCGTGAGCACAGCCACACGACCACAAAGAGAGAGATCTATATTTTCATATAGCCCGCCGTCATTTTGTGTTCTTTTTTTTTATATCTTTCTTTGCTACATATATTTATATATATATATCTACGTACACCCGGTACGGGAAAAATAAACCCAACCATCGACACCCGAAATTGTGTTTGTTTTTTTACGCTCGAGTGTGCCACCCAACATACCACACCAACGACCGGCTCTCCGCGGACCACCTACCACAACCGTCGTAGCCGCGTCAAATTGGCTCCCCGCAGAGGAATCATCGCCTCAAGACAGCGTAAAGGTAAGAGTTTTTTCACGCTGACACATACCTCGGTAGATTGCTTATATTAAGTTAATATTAAGACGTTTAGCCAGGAGTGTGTTTGCCGGTTAGCTAGGATTCCCAGTGAACATTACGTAAGAATTATTTCTAGCACGTAACAGGGAATCCCGCGCAGCCGTGCATAACCGTGATACGGATTGGGAAGTAGTTATATAACAACCGCCACCCCTCCGCAACGCCTACCTTTCGTCCCGCGACATTACCGTCGATAACAGCACAGCGCGCAGGCCAAAACCGGTTTCAGCCGCTGCAGCCGTCAACTGCCGCCGCCGAGTACGTCGACCCAGTTCTGCTATTCTGGGAACGCAACGGCGGCACCGTCAACAGCTGACCTACTAACGTAATCGCTGATAAACTTCCGTAAACAGCGCACAAAATTTACGTCAAAAAAAAAAAAAAGTCTCTAAACCACGTACACACACCAAACACAAGCTACCTCACCGACCAACTGCTTAACGACAGCATTTGTAATTAAATCATACATAATGACTGGTAAAACGTTACAACAGTTATCGTCGGTGGAGCTGCGTAGCGAGTGCTCGGCCCGCGGACTCAGTGTGTCCGGGTCGAAGTCGGATGTGTATGTCAGGCTAGAGGAGCACCTTAGGGAAATCGGACTAGTTCCCGAGAACGTGAGGTTTGAACCAGTGCAGGCCCCAATCACAGGATTAGGGGACGGTACTGGACAACAACCACACGTTCGATCAACGCTGCTAAGCACGGACGTCAGTCAGATTTTCGGACCATCGGCTAGGGGTATCTCGACAAGCCATACGGCAAGTCAAGGACCAACGGACGATCGGCCAGAGGACTGCGACAACCAGCTGACCATGCAACAGGGCCAGTCCGCACACCCATTAGATACCGACATTTTCAAAACCGCAGCGGAACAACTGCAAAAGTTAAAACTGGCGTTGCCACAAACGAACGACACAACGTCGTTCGAGGCACGCCTAATGGCGCTCGAGGCAAGCATGACGCGGTTCTTTACGGAATCGCGCACGACCGCCACGCAGCAGCCACACGACTTAGCAGTCCCGAGGTACACCAACCACCCGTCACCCGTACACATAACAACTCGCACACACGATAGTTACCAGTCGGGTAGGTCGTATGAGCGCAACGAAGGCGGCGCTCAGCCGAGCGCCAGCCACACTGCCGCCACGAACAACCGACCGTTCTTCACGCGCGACGGTCAACACGACTATACGGGTCACACCACACACGCGTCACAACACGCGTCATATGAAGCACGCGTACAGGAACGTTCGGTACTAATACCGTACGAGGACTTGCGTACAGCAAGAGCCTCGTTACCCGAGTTCACAGGAACTAGGGCCGAGGACCCCGTACGGTTTATAGACAATACCGAGTCGATTTTGACGCAAGCGCGTATACACCCATCGGGTTGGTGCAGGGCGGTCGAGCCGCAATTAAAAGGAACGGCGAGTACATGGTACAATTCTATCAGGGCACTCGACCTATCCTGGACAGAATTTAGGGAGGAATTTTATGAAAATTTCAATAACGCCGAAATTCAGTCTCGATTGCGCGCCGACATCGTGTCAACACGTCAAACACCCAGACAGTCGTTAACGGAATTTGTGCTGATTAAAAACCAGCTCGCGCGCCGCGTAAATACCGGCCTATCCGAATCGGAGTTGGTAGGTATTATCGCCGGACTAACGCGTGACACTTTCCGTACACACATACGTCTACACCGGCCATTGACGTTCAGCGAGCTGCGACGCATCGCAGGCGTTTTGGACCCGGTAACGGACAACACCAACCCGCCCCCACAACAATGGGCCCCTAAAACTAAAAAAGGGGTGGAAACCCCACAAACAGCCCCCCCAGTCAAAAAAAAATTTTTTGCGAAAGCAACTGATAATACACCACCGGGGCCGTGCAGATATTGTGGGGAACTCCATTGGAACAGTAAGTGTCCAAACAGACCGACCACGTCGGGAAACGGCGGGGGAGTCGACGAGGACTAGTCCCCCTCATCGACTCATCACCACCCCCCCACTCATCACCACCCACTCACGGTAGTACACACGGAAAAAATAAGCGTAATCGAAAAGCGCGTAGTTCGGTAATTCAACACACAGAACAACCAACTACGAACATTTTTTCCGTCCAATCACCACTCGGCACCCGTTCACAGACCCCCAACCTACACCACCCCACCAGTGAACACACTCACCTCACCGGCGACACGTGTGTTCAACAACAACCGGCTCATGGGGCAGCCACAGGTGTAGGGACAAAGGCAACAGAGACACGGGTGTTCACCCGCACGGGTGACGGGGACACAAGCACACACACCGCGCTTATCCCCGCATTAGGTCAGTCTGCGCACGTAAGGCAACAGGCGAGCAACGAGGCAACCGATGTTGACAGTATGGTCATGGCGGTTAACACCACCGACCAGACAGTCTCCGTCGCGGTTCAGAACCAGTTGTCCCGCTCGACCAATTGCAATACGACTAATAACGGTACGCGAACATGCCAAGACAAAATTCCGACCCCCGCGGTCGAACTCGAATTTCCGTCAGGCTTCGTAACAGCCCTATTAGATTCGCAGGCACAAAAATCATACGTAAACCCGACAGTAGCCCGTAAATACGGCAAAACACCCACCCACGGACCAACAAACACAGTCCGGATGGCGGACGGTCGCACTGCAACAACCAGTGGCACCTCCACATTCGAAGCTAGGATAGGTACACTCGATATAAAATTCGAAGCGACCATCCTAGACAATTTGTATTGCGACGCGTTACTAGGACACGACTTTCTTGTTAACAACGAAGTCTCTTGGGATTACGCCGCGTGCACAATTCACATGGGTAAGCAAATTCGTACGTCGACATGTTGGAAAGGGAAATCTCAACCACCCGCCACTCGTCCCGACCTGTCACAATTAGAATTCGGAAACGACCCCGAAACACGCGCGAAACTAACCAAGATTTTAAATAAATACGCGGTAGTATTCAGCGAAAAAGTAGGACGTACCAAATTAATTGAACACGAAATTCTGCTAAAAGACCCGTCCCCAATCGCGCTCAAACCATACCCATATCCGCAGCAGAAACAAACTGCTATCGACGATATGGTACGCGATATGGAACTCCAGGGGCTCGTAGAACCAAGCACCTCACCATGGGCCGCACCAGTAGTAATGGCAAAGAAAAAAGACGGAACTTTTCGTCTCTGTGTCGACTACAGGAGGCTTAACGACGTTACGGAATCCGACGCGTACCCTATGCCAGATCTCAACAAAATGATTAGGCAAATGCGGGGCGTGAAAATATTCAGCATTTTTGACCTGAAGTCGGGGTACTGGCAAGTGCCGCTACACGAAAATGCACGAAAATATACGGCATTCCGAACACGTAGAGGTCTATATCAGTTCAGAGTCCTCCCCTTCGGTCTAAAGAATAGTCCAATGACTTTCGTGAGACTCATGAACGAGGTCATGAGGGGGTACCAGGATGATTTCGTACAAGTTTACCTGGATGATATTGTAGTATTTTCAAGGGACGAGTACGAACACCAGGCCCACTTAGACAAGGTTCTCGAGCGGCTCAAGAGGTTTGGACTAACGTGCAACACAAAAAAATGTAAAATCGGTCTACGCGAAATTTCATTTTTAGGGCACATCGTAGACTCGGAGGGCATACAAAAACAACCGGAAAAATTGGTATGCATTGACAATTTTCCGGTTCCCAAAAAGGTTAGGGACGTACGTAAATTTTTGGGCGTGTGCAACTGGTACAACCAGTTCGTAGATAATTACGCGGATACCATAGCACCACTCACTAATTTATTAAAACAGGGAGTACGGTGGAAATGGACAGAGGTAGAACAACGCGCGTTCGAAACAATAAAAAACGCGCTAGTCACATCACCAAAATTGTCGCCACCCGATTATAGCAAACCGTTTTGTCTGCAAACAGATGCAAGTGAAATAGGAGCCGGTGCGGTACTTTTCCAACGGGGTGACAGACCGGAGGAAAGACGCATAGTGTCCTACGCAAGCAAAAAGTTTAGCGAAACGCAAACAAGGTACGCCGCGGTCGAACGCGAGTGCCTAGCGATAATCTGGGCGACAGACAAATTCCGTCCATACCTAGAAACCCGACGTTTCGAACTCCTAACCGACAACTCGGCACTAACATGGTTACACAGGGCTAAAGACAAAAATTCAAAATTAACACGTTGGTCACTACAACTAGCTAATTTAGATTTTAGTACGGTACACGTCCCGGGAATACAAAACGAAGCACCAGATTTGTTATCTCGTGACCCGGCACCGGGCACACCTGTAGACGAAGATCGACTTGAGGAAAAATTGGTAGGGGCGCCCACAGCGCCGACAACCAGTGTTGACCTCGAATCTGACCGAATATTTTCAATGTTCGATAACCACGTTAGTGACGACACACCACTCACCGCGACGACTCTCGAAAAATGGCAGTCCGAAGACGCCACAATCCGCGAAGTAGTCGCCGGTCACAGGTGGGACGGGCCAGCGCGGAACACTAGGAGCACAAAATCGGGAACAAACGCATACGTTTTTTCCGAAGGTCTCTTACGCGTAAACGTAGGCACCCACACACCCGTCGTGATACCAAAAACCAAAGCACAACATGCAATTTGGAGGTGTCACGATCACGTCTTATCCAACCACCCGGGCTGGAAAGAGACGTACCGGGCGGTTCGACAACGGTACTATTGGAAAGGTCAAAAAAACGACGTCAGGTTATATGTCGGTGCGTGCCACGTATGTGCGTGCACGAAACCACTAAACTCACGTCCAAACGACCCAATGCAACCAAGAACCCCCCGTGAACCATGGGAAGTTATCAGTGTCGATCTCATGGGCCCATACCCACGTTCTGGTAAGGGAAAATCGTACATACTGGTAGCAACCGACTGTTTTAGTAGGTGGACCGAGGCTTACCCCTTAGGAACAGCAACCTCTAAAACAATAATCGAAACGTTAGAACGCGAGTTCTTTTCGCGTTTCGGTTACCCCCGCGTGTGTCTCAGTGATAACGGCCCACAGTTTGTGTCAAACGAAATGATGAACGCGCTAGAACGCTGGGGGGCACAGGGTTGGACGACCCCAATCTACCACCCGAGGGCCAACCCAGTCGAACGCCGTAATCAAGATTTAAAAAAAGGGTTACGCGCACAACTAGTAACGGGCAAACATAAATCTTGGGACACGAAACTACCCTCAATCCTATTTTCGATACGGAACAGGTGTAACGAACAGACATGCTACCCACCCGCGGTCCTTGTCCTCGGCAGAGAGTGCAAGAGACCCGGAGACTGGGCGCTGTCTAAAGCGGCGCCGGTACACATCAAAAAAATACAGGAAGAGAGGGTAGAGCGGGAGAAACGTATTTTAGGCAAAAAGGTAGTGGTAAAACCAAGCACGAACACCGGCACACCGGTGAAGTTCGGCAAGGGCGACGTAGTCTACTACAAAGCACACCACTTATCTAAGGCACACAAAGATTTTCACGCCGGTTTCGCACCAAAGTGGTGGGGACCGGTAAGACTGGCGAAACAGGTCGGGAAAGGAGTCTTCCAAACCGACCAACAACCACCGCGGAAAATACATGTGTCATGCTTAAAACGGGCACCGATAGGCCAACATTAAATAAACAATTGTCTGTAATAATAATCATTTACAGACAACATGACCGGCCAACAGCAGGAGAAGTGGCAGCAGGTGGCCGAGTTAATCCAACGGCTGGGGCTGGTATCCGGTGGCCAGGATGAGCCGCGAACAGCCGCCCAGGTCGCGAGGATGACTACCCGCCAACTCCTGCAGGATCCAGTGCGGGCGGCCATCTACAACCGGGGCTGGGCGGACCGTACGATGGACATCCAGCGGAGGTTGCGGCCACACCGACCACCATCAACATCAACACCCGGCAGCCGCACACCGTCCCTGACAAGGCCACCACCCCCAGCAACGACACCTGCCCCCGTAACACCTGCGGAGCCGGCACCGGTACCCAGGCAAACGGGGGTACTCCCCGGCCCAACGGGAAAGGTGAGGACGGAGGCGCAGCAGGCACGGAACCGCCGGGAAATTCCAGCAGCTAAAGGAAAAGAGGAAAGCCAGGGAAAGCGAGGCAAGCCAACAACGTCGGCTTGCCAAGCAACCCGCGCCAACCTCAGACCCGGAAGCAGCCGGCACGCCTCCGGCCAACCCAACACCGATGGAGGTGGACAAACCGGCATCCAAGGACGGCAAGTCCGAGGAGCCGGGACAGCCCACCAGCCAGGAGTCACCAGACCAATCAGAGGCCACGGTGGACATAACCGAGGCAGATTGGCTGGTGGCGTTCGAGGGGATGCCGGAGTTAGACGACACACACTCGTTCTACACTCCGGTAGGGTCCCCAAAACACCCCCAGTAACACACACGGGCGCGGGCAAGTCTACCTCAAGCGAAAGCCAGAGGTAGTACAAGCCACCCCCTCCCCTAATAGCACACAGACACCGGTACAAGTGTACCCCGTGTGACGGTTTGGCGGGGGAGTATGACGCGGTACGCAGCGGCCACCAGTACAAAGTACAGGTACCGCAGCGACCAGTCTACACTTTTCGTCAACCGCCACTACGGGCTACAGCGCGACAACGCCAACTCCCCCACCACGCCACAAAGGCACAAGGTGGGACGGGAAGGCGAGTCGCGTAGAACGAGTACCGGCCGTCGTAGACCTACCACTAGCAACGTAACCCACGTCGTGAGCACAGCCACACGACCACAAAGAGAGAGATCTATATTTTCATATAGCCCGCCGTCATTTTGTGTTCTTTTTTTTTATATCTTTCTTTGCTACATATATTTATATATATATATCTACGTACACCCGGTACGGGAAAAATAAACCCAACCATCGACACCCGAAATTGTGTTTGTTTTTTTACGCTCGAGTGTGCCACCCAACATACCACACCAACGACCGGCTCTCCGCGGACCACCTACCACAACCGTCGTAGCCGCGTCACTATACCAATGCAAGGAATGCTCGCAGTTACGTTAAGATTTTTAGCTACCGTTGACTCATATAATGAGCTTATCATATTTATTTAAAATGTCAAAACAGTCAATATTATTCGTGGGTATATAAAACCTTTTAAGTATATTATTAAAAAAGGTGGATAAGTGGATGTCGCTCTGCTGTACGGTAGGTTACAAGTGGGTCACTGTAATGGATGGTGTTAAATTTGAATTCAATGATATAATATCATAGAAAAACGATTCTGAGCGAAAACGGTCAGTCAGCCTATGATTGTACCAAGTATATTTGATGATATTATTGCGAATAAAGTAATTTATATACAACCTATTTACGTGGAGCCTTGTTTTAAATTTTCAATCCTTAGCCATAAAAGTTAAAAATTTATAAATTTTTAACTACAACATAATTAATAAATTATAAATTTGATAAATGTTGTCAAAATAATTAATAAATTATAAATTTGAAAAATGTTGTCAAAATTTGAACTTTAAATGCTTATAAAAAAAAATTGTGCCTATGTATTTTTAATATTTTTCAACTGCTATTAGAACGATATATCAGGAGCCTTATATTAAATTTTCACGCTTTTTACCCAACAAATAAAAATTTATTGATATTTATAGAAAAAAAACTAAAAAAATTGAAAACTGACAATGTCCGTAAACAGCTGAAAAAGAGTCAAAATATTTTCAACATTTTATGGTGTATAGAAAATGCTAATATAAACATTCAGTGAAATTTTCAAGTATCTACAGTCATTCGTTTTTTAATTACAATAAAATAAGAAAATTGTTACATGAGAAATCGAGTAAATATCAAATGTTGTAAAAATATAAATTTCAGACGCTCATAAAAATGTAATTTAAGTTTCTTCTAGACATTTTTTTTTTGATAAAGGTAGACAAACTTATGAATAATCTTATATTACATTTTCAAATCTTAGATTTAAAAAGAAAAATTTTTATGAATTCTCATCAAAACATTCAGTCAAAATGTCATGTCCCTACGGTCTTTTGTTTTAGAGTTACACCAAAAACCAAAATCGATTTTCTCGAAAACAGATTTTGCGTAAAAATTCCCGTTTTTCCTTAATTTTTTTTTTTGTTTTCACAGTGCTTTTGAAAACTACTACTTACTAGCACATTTTTACTTTTGACCCCCCCCCCTCCCCCCAAAGTACCAACTAGATTCACTCTCCTATCAGAAAAGTTACTATTGAAGAAAATCCAAGCACTTTTACTGTCCTAAAAGGTGATGACAGACACAAAAATAAAAAATAAATAAAAAAATAAATAAAAAAATAAAAAAATAAAAAATAAAAAAAAACACACATCATTGTAGAATCAATATACATTCATCGCTTCGCTCAGAATCTAAAATTTATAAATTACTTTATTATAAAAAGAAACAGTCGGTTACCGGTGTATTCGCATGCCACTTTGTTTAATTCTTATCATAATTCATAAAAATGTTAAAGAAAAAATATTAATTGTTATATTACTTAATATAAAATTATTTTAGTTGTAATCATTACAATGTATAATAATATAGTGTAGTGGTGTAGGAATTCGGTACACTCGTTATCGATCACGGTCGTATCAATTTTAATGAGCGCGATTCGGTCACGGCCCACAGCGTTCTGGGAAATTGGCATCCCGCATGCAACAGTATTTATAAATAACAAAATAATAAAATAAAATTATTGTAAATAATATTGTCCTCGTCGTTATTATCGTAACGTATATCTCATAACAAATTAATTATAAGCTTTCCGAATAAAGGCGCCCGGTGCCGATGCCATTTTGTCCTCGAAAATACACTATGTGGAAGTAACGATACCGCCTTGTAGAATCAACCAAATTTCATAATTTTTTTTTAATTGCTAGAGGGAAATATTCTACAGCCTGCATCGTTCTCTATTTTTCAATATTTTATTCTCAAACTTGATAATATTATGCCTAAAAAAGTACAAGATAAAAAATATTTTTTACAAATTTTTTAACACAATTATTTGAAATAAAATACAAAATTAGAGATCGATGCGGGCTGTAGGAAGTCTTCTTCTTTCAGATAAAAAAATAGTCATCAAAAACCGACAGTTCTACAAAGCTTGAGAGTTATTTCTGTAAAGTCATTTTTTTTTTTAAATAATACACACTATAAACCCCCCACCCCATAAATAGGTATCGGGTAGTAGATTAGTGAAAAAGTCTTATAATTGAGGTGGAAAGTTAAATTTAAAATTTAATTTTCAAATTGTATAGAATTGTGGAAAATTTGAAAAACTGGCACCGGGACCCTTAAGTGACAATCGTAATACGCACCATATTCCAAATTAGTGTTTAATTTACGTTTGTTTTACATTTTAATAAACGTGTTTCCGACCTGAAAACCCGAGTTGAATATTATTATTTCAGTCGTTTCTACGTTCTTACCTTTTATAGGAACAGAGTCATCCCAACTTAGAAGGAACGGACCTAGAATCGGCAAGCGCATTACCTCACGAGTGAACAGTGCCAAATTTATTTATATAATTTATTTTAGAGGGTGTCATTAGTCTTTATTAATCAACAGTGCGATTAACAGCTGTTGCGTATCTGGGACTCAAACCAGTAACAACTAATATTGATCAGTAGGTACTTTACACCGTAATCGCGTTTATTTCGTAATGTTCGTATTTTTGTTTGCTCGAGATTCAAGAAGTGTTAAAACATTATTTGGGTAATTTCTCAAAGACATTATTGCGGTTAAATTAATTTATACAGGGCATTTTTCGTTACTTTTAGGATTTTTTTTTTTATGATTTGTGGGCATTAAACTCCTCGTCCAAGTAATAGTTAATATTAAAAATCTCCGATATACTTTCACGTATAATATTATGATTTAATCGTGGCCCTTAAATAAGTATAGCTACAAACCTGCTCACGTAATAGGTATTTGGTATTTATTAGGTGTTTACTAGGTGTATCTCTGGTTTCGCGTAATTAACTCAGTTCACGTGGAAATTAACTTAAACAGTTTTATGAGCATTTTTTCGTGTCTTTATGATGTCATAAATGCATTTTTTAGGGTATTTTTATAGGTTTTTTTAAGCCATCAACATCTGGGGGGCCCTAGTGATTATGTTATATACAGTACAGTAGTACACTATCACGTCCTGAGTGACCATGTTCTCGAGGGTAGTACATTGAAGATCACCAGAGGAGCGGAGTAGAGGAGAGTGTGGTAAGTTGACGAGTCGGGTAAGATGACGAATTGATTATATTTCTTAACAAATCATGATATCTATCGATATTAATAACTGATTTCACACAATATTATGTTATAGACGAATGACATCCCAATACCGATGAAGTTATTTTGATATATGAATTAAATATTTGATCAATGTTTCTTGTCCAAACCACGTTTTGAAAATATTTACTGTACATTTATACTGTAAGGATAGCCGAACAGCCATAAATATAATAACTAAATCGATTTTATATATTTTAGAAAGAACATGTCGTCATAAGCTATATTTTTAACATTTTTACGATAAATATTTTATGAACTATACATATTATGCGCTGAATGAATAATTAAAACATTTAAATACATTTGTGGGGCAAGACGACATAGTTATGTTGGTAATTTTGAATTTCGACTCAATGAAAGTTATTGACTTATTTGAATTTGTTGAATTAAATAATAATAATTGTTATTATTTTGTGAACATAGAATTTCATTGTGCCTACAAAGGTAGGTACAATTCAAACGCTCCTACTCAACGTTCCCGTATTTTGTAGGAAATTCACCAATTGTGACCTAAATATTATGACGAGTTGGTAATTTGTTACACTACCATAATATATTAAGTATACGACCAATAATTTGGGCTCAGAACAGTTATTTTTAAAATTGTACATACAATAATAAAATACGTAACAACATACGCTCACGAAATCTTAACCTATTAAAGGTACAGTAAAGTTACAACTAAATCAGTTATTTTAACCTTAACAATGTATAACTTTAACTTAATTTATTGAGTTACCTGGAATTAAAATTCTGTTGATCGGTGCCAATAGACTTTAATATAATTTTGACTATAAGTATAGATGTATAGAACGGTTTTTTTTTTTGACACACGAGTTTGAGGGACGTTTAAAGGTATTTGGCTAAGTATAGTTCAGGACATAAAATTAAATAATTAATTAGTTTGTGTAACCGAGTCAGGTTAGTTCATTATAGTTCACGTATTTATAATTAGGTAATATTTAATATTAAACATGTATCACTACTTGCCAGTGATTACCATTTACATTTTCAATATACAGGCTGTAACAGAAAGACCAGACAGACGAAATAACTTTTGTTCTAATCAATATTTTCATGGGAAAAACATTTGAGACAAGTAGTTTATTTTTAAAATTTTTTAAATATCAATACTTTAGATTCTGAACGGAACGATGAATGTACCTATTGATTTTACAATGATGTGTGTTTTTTTTTTATTTTTTACTTTTGTGTCTGTCATCACCTTTTAGGTCAGTAAAAATGCTTGGGTTTTCTTCAACAGTAACTTTTCTGATAGGATAGAGAATCTAGTTGGTACTTTGGGGGGAGGGTGGGGGGGTCAAAAGTAAAAATGTGCTAGTAAGTAGTAGTTTTCAAAAGCACTGTGAAAACAAAAAAAAAAATTAAGGAAAAACGGGAATTTTTGCACAAAATCTGTTTTCGAGAAAATCGATTTGGTTTTTGGTGCAATTCTAAAACCATTTACCGTAGGTACATGAAATTTTGATTGAATGTTTATATTAGCATTTTCTATACACCATAACGTTTCCCAAATATTTTGACTTTTTTTGAGCTGTTTACTGACATTTTCATTTTTTTTTTATATATATATCAATAACATTTTATTTGTTGGTTAAAAAGCTTGAAAATTTAATATAAGGCTCCTAGTATATTGTTTAAAAGTCAGATATAAAAAATTAAAAATCAATAGTCACAATTTATTTTTTTAAGCATCTAAATTTCAATAATTGACAAAATACGTAAAAATGACGAAAATTTGCAAGTTATTTTGAGTTAGAATTTCATAAAATTTTTTTTTTAAAATCTAAGATTTGAGAATATAATACAAGATTTCTGATAAGTTTGGTTACCTTTATCAAAAAAAAATGTCTACAAGCAAATCAAATTAAATTCTTACGAGTGTTTAAAATTCATATTTTTACAATATAATGTTTTGTTATTTTATTGTTATTCAAAAACGAATAAATGTAAATACATGAACATTTTACTGAATTTTTATATTTTCATTATCTATATACACCATCAGTTTTGAAAATATTTTGACTTGTTTTGAAATGTTTACGGACATTGTCAGTTTTCAATTTTTTTAGTTTTTTTCTATAAATATCAATAAAATTTTATTTGTTGGCTAAAAAAGAGTGAAAATTTAATGCAAGACTCCTGATATATTGTTAAAATAGCAGTTGAAAAATATTAAAAATACATAGGCACAATTTTTTTTGTATACGCATTTAAAGTTCAAATTTTGACAAAATTTATCAAATTTAAAATTTAATAATTATTTTGTAGTTAAAAATTTATAAAATGTTCAACTTTTGTAGCTAAGGATTGAAAATTTAAAACAAGGCTCCACGTAAATAAATAAATATATGAATTACTTTATTCCCAATGATATCATCAAATATACTTAGTAATTTCATAGGCTGACTGACTGTTTTCGCTCAGAATTGTTTTTCTTATACAATGATATTATATCATTGAATTCAAATTTAACACCATCCATTACAGTGACCCACTTGTAACCTACTGTACAGCAGAGTGACATCCACTTACCAACCTTTTTTTTTATTTGAAGTTATAATATATCTGATGTTTTTCAACTAAAACTTTTTTATTGTGAATATTGTGTATTATAAATTAAGTATTTTGTGTCCTTCATCAATTGATCACATGCTTTTTAAAACCTTTATCAAATAATTCCTGTTATTTACAATACTCATATTATTTTATGTTATGTATTGTTAATACACTTTTTTTGATAAAATTATTTTGTGACGTAATAACTTTTTTTTAAATATTATTTTTGGGAATTTGCTAACATGAGTATATCAATTTCTTAAATTATTTACTAATTTTAATAAACAAATTTTGTCAAACGTTTAAATAGCATCATATTTATTTTTTTTTGAAGTCTTCTTGTTACTCTGTCACTCTATATATATATTTTCATTTTTTTTCGCACCGTTTTTATAGCTTCCCGATTTGTGTTGTGTTTTTGTACATAATGTGTACAAGAAACATGAATGAAACAATTACCGATATCAATGAAAATTAATCCGTCATCTTATTTTATCAAATCGAAAATGTTTAGTTTTTGTGAAAGAAATTAAAATAAAATTACTCCGGAAATCGAGATGTCTTATCGTAAAAGTGTACTCCGAATCCAGTAAAATTGAATTTTTCTACATCAAACTCGTTTCGGGCTGTTGAAAAATCACTAAAGGAGAAAAATGCATATTCTTCTTATCACTCTTCGAGATTTTTTTCAAATTTTTTTCAGATTTTCGACTTTTACCCCCCCCCCCCCTTCACGACCGCCGCCATCTCCCGCGTTTTTTGCCGTTTTTTTCGAAAATTTGAGTTTAAGCCCTTTTCGACACGTCTCCGGGCCCCGTTCGCCCCTTATTCGCGTTCCCCGCTAAATCTATAGGCCGCGCGCGGCCGTACTTTCTCCGGTACGAGTTCCGAGGCCGCGGGACGACGCCGAGAGCCGAGTGTCGATATCGCCGCCGCCTTCTTTGGGTATTACTATATACAGGCATAAATACGTGCGTCGGAGGGTTCGATTTTTTTCGCGAATCTCGCGTTTTCGACGTCCGTGGGTGGCGGAGCCGGTCGTCCGCTTCCCGACGCGATCGCGTCACCCTTTACGACGCCCTCTGTAGGACGTCCAAACCGCGTTCGTAATTCGCCGGGACGAAAAATATACTTAATATTACAGTTTTTAGGTGAGTGAAATTTGGTAATCATAAATTTAGTGTAGCATACAAAATATACTGCAACAGATTCTAAATAATACAATAACAAAATAGAACTTATGGAATATATGGGACGGTTCTTTTATACTTGAATTAGACAATAGTAATATAATTTACCTACATGTATACTATGTAGGTTGTACTAAATATATTACAGTTTTTAGGGCAGTTGATTGTTTGAGGTAATATAATTTGCTAATTATAAATTTTATGTATGATACAAAGCTGCTGCAGATACTATATAATACAATAATTATTATAAACTAATATAGATCTACATGTATTTAATTAAATTCTGGCAGTTAAATTGGACTTATAATGATATAGCTATACTATTTGATATTACTTATAATGTAGGTAGGTTTAGTTATGAGTATTAAGTGATCAATTAAACTATGTGATAAATAGTTAGCTACATTTATTAAGCATCGTTTGATAGGTTCAATCATTAGCATAAAATCAAATTAATAAAAAACAAATATACACAGCTTTTGCTTTTATTATCTACGTTTATAAAGCAACGCTTCTAAATCGTTTGACATGGGCTCGAATATGTGGTAAGATATTAAAAGTATAATATACTATGTAGTGGGTCTACAGTTTTTAGGTGAGTCACATTTGGTGTAAAATACTAACGATGCTACAAATTTTAAATAATACAATATAAATAAACATAGAAAAAATGTATGTATTTAATTAAGGTCTGTAAATTAAATTGTATGATTATATGACTATATACTATTTGAAACAACTTATATAGGTAGGTTTAATTATGAGTATTATATGAAATAAACTATTTAATGCATAATAAATTAATTACTTGAATAGACAATAGTAATTAGTAACATAACTAACGTATAGTATGTTGTGCTTAATATATTACAGTTCAAGTGAGTTAATTGGTTGAGGTAATGTATTATGATATGACTATACTATATGGGTAGGTTTTGAGCCCATGTCAAACAATTATGTGGTTAAATATTAAATATATAATAAAATATTACAGTTTTTAGGCGAGTCAAATTATGTATATTAATAGACAAAATATAACTTATTATGTATTTAATTTAATTCTGGCAGTTAAATTGTATTATGATATGACTATACTATTAAACTATTTAATATAATTAATATTTAATTAATACTATTTTATTATCTACACATTTATTGAGCAACCCACCTATATTATTTAACAAGGGTTGGATTATAAGGTCCTTTACTTGAATAGACAATAGTACAATATAACTATATAGTACTATTCATTACGGTTTTTAGGTGACTTGATTGGTTGAAGAAATTAAAAATTATAATGCTGCAGATACTATATAATACAATATTAATAAACTATAAACAAATATATCTTCATATATTTCAGTAAAGTCTGGTAGTTAAATTGTATAATGATATGCCTATACTGTTTGATATTGCTTATGTATATAAACAACAATAATTAATTTTGCGGAGTCACGTCGTTATTACTATATACAGGCTTGAATATATGCGTCGGAGGGATAGATTTTTTTTGCGCAATACGGTTTAAGAGTTATAGATAGGGCTCGGAAGTTGATGACCTTAAAAACATCAAAAAATGACCTAAAAAAAATGCAAATATGACATAAAAATGACGAAAAATGTCTTTAAAAAATGACCTAAAAAGTATTACAAATATTTATTTTAAATTTATAGATAGGTACATTTTTTTTAATATTTTACTCTATTTTACTATAAAATTCTATATACATTTATCAAGCTTACAAATTGCTTAAAATATGACATAAAGATGACAAATAATGTCTTTAAAAATGAAATAAAAAATATTTGTTCTATAAATTTTATCAAACCGCAATCGACAAAATGTAATCGGCGAGATAAAATCGGATAAGTACTAATCTTAGTCCGTGGTAATTTCCAAATTTTAAGTTATCGGCATAGACAAGAAACAATAAGAAGTGAACTAGTGTGAAATTAATAAAAATGACTTAAAATGTCAAAAAAAATGACCTAAAAATGTCGAAAAAATGACCTAAAAATGTCAAAAAATGACTTAAAAGGAAAAAAAGCCAAAAAATGCATAAAATTGCAAAATACAATTTAGTTTTTTAGACTCACATGCTAATGAAACACATTTGTGGCCAGGAGAGCATCGTCTAAAAAGTTCCAAAAAAAAATGCAAAATGCCTCAACTTCCGAGCCCTAGTTATAGATTTGACGTCAGTTTTTCAACTCGATAGGTAGGTAGGTAGGTAAGTAGGTTTAGGCGTATGTGCGGATGACTTGCGGGTCGTGGTTTCGATGCCGGCCGCCGGGAATTGTCGTTAATTTGAGGCAAGCGTGTGATAATCCGTATTTTTTTTTCGTTATTTACCTTTTGCTATCACTTCCGCCTATATTATTCGTAATATTAACGAGTTCGCGACGAGTCCGGAGGCCGATTGACATCGCGCAGAGCTCCGCCGTCGTGTCGCTATTACTATCTTATTCAGGCTTGAATATATGCGCCCGAAATGTTTTGAATTTATTACTTAATTTTGCGTTTTCGGCGACAGTAATGAACGCTGTCCGCGATTCGACGCAGTCGGATTGCATACCTGACGACGTGACCCCGGGCCGTCGCACATTGTCCGCTATCCGACGAAGTCGGATTGCCTACCCGCACCACCGAGGTGACTGACCTGCTAGACACCCTAAAAAGACGGCGGCTATATGATTTGCATAAAAGCCCGAAATGTTTTGAATTTTTTTTCACGTAATTTATTACTTAATTTTGCGTTTTCGGCGACAGTAATGAACGCTGTCCGCGATTCGACGCAGTCGGATTGCATACCTGATGACGTGACCCGGCCGTCGCACATTGTCCGCTATCCGACGAAGTCGGATTGCCTACCCCGCACCACCGAGGTGACTGACCTGCTAGACACCCTAAAAAGACGGCGGCTATATGATTTGCATAAAAGCCCGAAATGTTTTGAATTTTTTTCACGTAATTTATTACTTAATTTTGCGTTTTCGGCGACAGTAATAAACGCTGTCCGCGATTCGACGCAGTCGGATTGCTTACCTGACGACGTGACCCGGCCGTCGCACATTGTCCGCTATCCGACGAAGTCGGATAGCCTACCCTTATTACTACGGCGAACGTCATTCGAGGTGTACTGATCTGCTATACATTAAAAAAAAAAACGGCTGCTATATGATTTTCATGGACGCCCGAAATGTTTTACATTTTTTTTTCACGTAATTTATTACTTAATTTGAAGTTTCTGCAGCACTAATGAACGTTGCATAGTGCATACCTGTTGCCGAGACATATAAGTACAACGCCCAGGTAGGTTACTGACCGGCTAGACCCCAAATAAATCGATGTATAAAAACTTACAGCTATCCGGTTAACAAATCCACCATCCTTATCACAAATCCACCATTATTATCATAAATCCAACATCCTTATCAGTCATCGCAAAACCCTTATCACTAATCCACTTTACTTATTCATCACTATTTGACCATTCTTATCACTAATCCACCAATCTTATCATAAACCCACAATCCTTATCACCAGACCTCCGCGAGACCAATGCGGCTTCCGACATCGACAACACTTCTCGCCAACCCCGGGGGGTTTGGGGGTCTCCCCCAGCGACGCTCGAAGAGCTAGTTTGCATCTATAAAACATGTTAAGAACTTCGTCAGTTATTTTTATTAAGCAACATGCACAACATTTTGTAGAGTACTCAGATGTCCACTTATCACAAAAAAATTTAGGTCAATATTAATTTTTCCATATTTTTGTTAGAAAATTACATACATACCTACCTATTAACCTATAAATAAAAATTAATAATAATAATAATATTTATTTAATGTTCCCACTAAAAATTAGCTGAAACCGGTACGAAATTATCTGGAACTGGAACCGAAATTATTTGGAACCGGTACCTTTATTTTTTTTCGTGTAAGAACCAGAAGCGAACCGGAACCGTTATTTTATTTTTGGAGAACTGGTACCGGAGCCGATACCGATAAATTCAAAAGGTTCCAGTTTCTGGACCAAACTTTAGTGTAGTCTTCGATATGTGAATTGCTTTTTCCAATATTATGTGAATTGCTTTTTCCAATATATAAGTTTATTCTGTATTGTTTAGAGAACTCAATTTGATACAAATAGCAATGCATTTCGATATTATATTACGTATAAATGATAGCCATCTTCTTATCGATACTTGAATAATACGACAATTTCACGCCATATAATAATAAAATCACCAATGCCGTGGTATGAACACTACCGTGGTTTTATACGTTGTACCACATTGCCAAACAAAATTTGAAAGCAAAACCGGTCTAACCCAATGATAATGGGTTAGGCCATATTAACCGAAAAGTGATAATTATTACAATTTCAAAGTCAATACGAAATATGTTCTGCCATCTAGCGGATATATTTTTTTGAGAGTCAGACCATTATAATTTTGAAAACACGAAACGTTTAATACAATAAAACAAGATTTCAATTTTTGAGGGTTTCACTGTTTTGGCTCTATGCGCTATTAATATAACTATTATAGTTCATAAATCATAAGTAACGGTGGTCGATACTCAGTATTTATAAATATAGGTGATCAGCAAAGGTGGGCAAGTTAATGAAAATAATTAAATGTGGCTAGTTAAGTTAATTCAATTAAATTGCCTTCAGTTAAGTTAAAAGTTAAACTGTTTTCAAGCACTAACTTTTACCTCCAAAAACACCAATTAGATTCACTTTCCCGCCTGAAAATATGCTGACATAGAAAATCGAAGCATTTTTACTGCCCTCGGGTGACGACAGACACATAAAAATTTAAAAAAAAAATTAAAACACACATAAATTTAAAATCAATACATTCCGCTCAGAATTTAAAAATTAAATGTAATACCTAATTAGTATAATGTATTAATTAACATTTTCCATTGTTCGACGAAAATACAAATTGTACATTTTATTATAATCCAAAATATGTTAAATATGTGATAAAGTAAAATTATAACAGAACAGTTCATATATATTTACAATATAAACAACAACAGTAAGTTAAGACATCTTCATTGACGAGCGAACGTCTATGAGAAATTTAAAACTGTAAATTTTTTTTTTTTAAACCAGTTCGTGTGATCTGTCGGCCAAGTACATATTTCTAATCATAATGATGACAAATTAAATTTTATTCGAAATTCTCTGTGGACGGAAAATGTTCATATTTTTTCTTGTTGCTAGGCATTGTTGATATAGTCCTATAATACTGTCCTATTGTTGCGTTTCATTTTTCCACCTAGTCGATAAACACTATTTAATACAACCGTTTGTTTTCCTATTCTCAAATAAGATTTTATTATAATACATATTGTGACTGCTCGAACATATTACTCATGTATCGAAAGTCATGTGGCCGCCTCGAACATTTTCACGGTCGCCAACCACGCATATTAGAATATATTAGTATAATCACATTTTTTAATTTTTTACTGATATAAATGATATAATATTTTAATATTTTAACAAAACATAATATTTAAATAATTATATAACGGCCATAGACTGTCCGGCGTTGCATAGGGACAACGATTTGTATTTATATTTATGTGTATGCCATATTTCTTATGATTATAATAGTTATATCTATATACATATATAAAAATAAGTGTACATTTTGAATAAATTTTATAACTCAAGATCCACCAACCGATTTCGATAAAAATTTCAGGACATATTAAGATTGATATGTAGATGATTTCTGTGAAGTTTATACTGTCCGTTTATTGCAATCCTATTAATTTGCATAATAAGAGATGGGCTGACCAGTTGTGGGGGCCAGCTGACTGGGAAGAGTAGTCACTGGACCAAACTTAAACGTAATAATTTGGTCATGTTGCATCATAAGCTGAAAAAAAATCGTACCGCTATCGTTTTAGCAATACATCACTGCCTATACATATCATTCCAGTCAGATTATATTCCTATATATGTTTGGACATAATTTTTTTGTACAGAAGTTTATATTATTGCAAATAATATGCAAAAATCTAATTGTTAATGTGTTAGGTAAATTGCAAATAATTATTAAAAAAAAAAATTCATTATAAACGTATATTGCACTAAAGCATACATAAATCAATCTTTCATTCACTGTAAGCCAATGAAATAAACTATTATAATTTTACATTTTATAATTAATACATAAGGAAAGTAAAATCTTTTATGTGCTCCCCTAAATCACCATACTAAAAATATTAGATAGGAATATGTACATGGCTTGTATACGTGTAACGACAGTTTAAAAAGGAAATTAATAGTCTCCCACTTCAAAGATTTAAAATAGTTAGTATAAATATCTATATTATTTTTGGAATCAACTAGACATAGTACATCACAATTCATAGTTCACACTTTATTAATTTATTTTATTTGAAAAATCTAAAATTTAATGACATAATACAATGTAGTAGTTACATTAGTAACACAGAGATTATATAAACTTAATTAATTTTAAATAAAAAAAAATACAATATAATATTAATCCTATGGGATAAAAAAAAATATAAAAATAAAATATAAGTAAAAATTATTAAACCATTTTGAGTATAAATAATAATTTAAGTTCATTGATGTGGTAGAATTTTGCTTCCAAATATTTTTGTAATTAGTAGTCACTGTCCTATAAAAATAAAGAATGATCAAACAAATTAGTTAAATTGAAGTTTATATCCTAATTTATATTACTGATATCTTCCAAGTATTCAATACACAATTGTTGTATTAAATTATAGATTATACAAAGTATCATAGCTTAGAATTAATTTTAATATTTTGAATTTTTAGTATTCTAAACCATAGGTTTTTAATCTTTTCTGGGTCATGGACTACTTTCAAGTATATTATAGTACAACCACGGACACCCCCTCCCCTTCCCCCTAAGAAAAAAACAGTACAATTTTTGTTTTTAAATATTTTAATACTAATTACTAAGACTTAGTTAATACATTGTTGGGAACAATCAAGTTTAGGATACATACGAGTTTCAGTTGATATTTGCAGTCACACCTACTGTTTATCCTGTTGTTATTTCGAGTAGATAAATGCAGGTGTTTACTATCAGAAACTTCACACCGAAATATGAATGACCACTCGAATTTACGAAAAAAGTAAAATATATACATTTAATAAAGTTCACAATATCAAAAATTACTATATAAATATTCAGTTTCAAAATTTGTTAATCTTTTGGGTTATTTAAAAAAAAACTCTCAGCCACTCTCTAGACCTCTAATAATAATTACCTCTAGTAATCATCTATATAACCCCTAGGGGTGGTCCATGGACCATAAATTTAAACCCAAGTTATGATTAAAAATAGAATTGTACAACATTTTTTCTATAAAACTAAAATTAAAATTAAAAAAATTAGCAAAATGTGAAATGTACACTTTTAAATTTAATATAATAGTTAATATTGTATACACCCACCACTAATATAGTACTACACACTATATATATAAGAATAACAAACATGCAAATTATTTCTGCTTTATTTATGCCTAATATTTAACTTATATTATTGACTTAAAAAATGTATTCTTATTAATTATGTAAGTAATTAAATCAGTTGCATCTTGTGTTTATGAGTGATAGTATGCATATCCTTACTTATGAAAAATCAATAAATAAAATTATATATTAACTAGCTGATCCTGTGCACTTCGTTGACCGTTAAATGTACCAACTCTATATGACTCAAACTTTGTTCAATTCATTATTTAATATTCGGTGTACGGTGTTCAAAATTTATCTTAACTTTTCTGATGCCTGGAATAAAAATTCTGATTCACAGCCGTATATTATCAGGTAGGCAATCTACCTGCGGTTCGTACGTAAGTGTATGATTTAACTCTAAAGTATCAAAGTTATACTAAGTTTATTTTGATATAAATACGGCGAATTAATGTAATCAATTAATACATAGTCCTAACCTAACCTAAACGTACTAAATTCCGACGAATAAAAACCAAATTTAACTCTTTTTAAATTAGCCTATCTTCTTCACAGAGATCTACATACAAACGTATATATTTTAATATAGGCTATAGCTGATCCTGCACACTTTATGGCCCGTAAAAAATGACAACTCTTAAACAAATTGTGATTGTTCAACTCCTTTTTGGTGTAACTCACTGCAGTAAGTGCAACTCAGCCACCCTGGTAGGCAATGTGTGAAAATTCGATTTGATGCATGCTTGTACCTGATCTGCCCGATTAACCAATAGCAACCAATAATAAATAAATACTATTTCTATTAATCATTTCTCCTATAACCAATAGCAATCATTTATAAACAAATATTTCTATAATAAATCTCAAAATCTCTGTTTGAGCACTTCTATTAATTGAATGTAGCGTGATGTTATATAGCCTATGACCTTCCTCAATGAATGGACTATCCAACAAAAAAATAATTTTTCAATTCGAACCAGTATAGCCCCCTTACAGCCCCTTTAAGCCCATTTCAGCCCTTTTTTAGTAATAAAAAGTAGCCTATGTTTTTTCTCAGTGTCTAAACTATGTACCAAATTTCATTTAAATCGGTTCTGTAGTTTCGGAGCCTATTCAATACAAGCAATCAAATCTTTCCTCTTTATAATATTAGTTTAGATATAGATTATATATTAATAAAAATGTTAATTGTATTATTTTAAAAATTATAAAAATCAGCAAGGCTTAAAATTGATTACTGGCATTTAACAAGTATCTGGTAAAAATCCGATAATTTTAGAACTGACAACTGAAAAGCGTTTTATTTTTTTTTTAAATATTATAATTTTGTTTTAATTATACTTAATTTAACTTTTTTTTTTTAAGTTGAATTTGTAGGAGGTGGGGTAGATTAGGTTATTAAAGATGTAGTTATTGAAAGATATTGAAGACAAATGAACTTGATCGAAATATAAGTGAAAATACAATAATATTGCGTTCAACTAGTAGTACAAAAGTAATGAAATTATGTAGGAACCATGTAGACACTTGCTATTCATAAAACACAATTACAATATAACTTATGACTTAGCTTCAACAAAATGGACAATTGGCACAGTACGTGACACACACTGTTAAAACACTGGTTCACGGAAGACTGAGTACTGATTACTATCATATAATTCAATTACTAAAATAATAAGTAACTTAATAAATTACTTTCAATAATAAAAATAATGTGAAAGGGAAGTCCCAACGACCATGGTCACCGACCGACACACCGATTACTTAATTTAAGGATTGTTTATCTATTGTGTATGTTATCCTCATATACTCTGCCTAACAACAAACCCTACTTATGGCTCAATAATAATTAAAATATTTTTTCTCATAATTTAGTAAAACATTGTTCCGTACTTAATGGAAACTAAAAAAAGTTAGTTAAATAATTTTAGATTTATTGTTTATTTTAGTAATTAATCTTTAAGTTAAGAACATTACCTGTGTCGCTACGTTGGCTATTCCCGATAATTTAATTTTTATGCAGTTTATAAGCCTTTTTAAATTGTAATATTTTACATTTTCTTAACTTACATAAAAATTCAAATATCAGAAAATAACCAACGTAGCGTCATAGGTAGGTTATTTAACTTAAAGTTTAATTATAGGTGAATTCACTCTTAATATTAAAAATATCAAAATAGGGTTGGTTCTGCTTAACATAAATTTGATATGTTGGGCGTGGGCTAGAGAACAAATATGTGCTGACATCCTCTTAAACACTAAACTGTTAAATAAAGAACAAAAATAGTAAATAATCAAAATATTTTATAAATAGCAATTTTACATTATTTACTCTTTTGTTGCAAAGATGGAGCGAGATACTTAAATTGTATTACACTATCATGTCAAATTACTAGACGCCACCGCTGAATAAAATAGATCAACAATAACACTAACTTAAAAATTTTAATTTCTACATTTCGAGAAGTTATACCCAAAGCTTATCTTTTAATAATAACTAACTGAATAACCACCATTTGACTTTATTCAAAATATTATGCATTAAGAAACAATAAAGTATGTTAATACAAATATCTTATACTATCTTTTATATAGGTAATTCTTATGCAATTTTTTTATAATAAATATGCAGATACATGAAGTTCCGAGCCCAAGACCTACTATAATATATAGTTTTTAATAAGAATAAATCAATTGACATAGTATGATCAGAGCAATTATTATCAGATATACTTAGTTTGACATATTTTGTCATCATAATTAGCACAATATCTTTACATACACTGCAACTTTTACTATCACATTTATTTTATGCAAATTGAAACTAAGATCAGTTTGTATTTACCAACTGGTTTATTCTTATTTAAAATAGAATGTATACCTATGTAATGACTAATGCTATGCTTAAAGAAATAATGTATGTACCGTTGGATCACATTCTTGACAGTGCCACGAGTAACCACAGACTTTGGGTGTTTTTTTCACTGGGGGATCAAGACAGCTAAAATGAAAATAGTCACTGCAATCCTCACATCTGTAAAAATTTAATATTATATAAATTTAAGATTTGATTATTTATAATTTAACTTTTTTTATTCAGATTTTATAATAAGATAAATTTGTCTCAACAAAAACACACTAATCATTTTAAAGATTATTTTATCATAAATTAATATTATGTTTTCCCTTTGAAAGAAAAATGATATCAACAAACAACTAAATAAAGAAAACATAAAATAAAAGTTTCTGTATAACGCAATTACAATAAAATTACCCTATCATATACTAATATTAGTTTTCAGACATTTTAGCTTGGCAGAATGATTGTGATTCGTTATATTGTGTAGAAACTAAAAGACGAATACAATTGGTAGTCTTTTTAAAAATATGAACAGTTAAGAGGATGTGTAATTTCCGTCTTACACACGTACGACATATCAAATTTTCATTTGCCATTTCAATAGTGGGCTTTTTAGTTTTAATAATTTATAAGAGTGAATTTCCTATTGTCAAACTTTTAGGTAAGAACATTATCAGTGTTCTCTGGTTGGTTTTTTACGATATTTTAGTTTTTAAAGGAGTTATGAGTTTGTAAAATATTAATATTTTAAAATGCTCATAATTCATTTAAACGGAGACATCACAGCGAATACCACATCCTCTTAATACAACAATATACTTTACTTGTATGTTTTTCAACATAACAACTAAATTGAAAATTATAAATAATATAATTATTTCTTTTCATCATATTATAGCCACAAATTAACTACAACAATTAAACTTACTGAACCATTACGTCTGTTGTCCCAGTTTTTTTACAAGTATAGCACAAAGGAGTTAATTTAATATCTGTCAATGTCTTTTTGATTCTGATTGGTGCAACACTCTTTTCTGGTTTAGTTGGAGATGTTTGATGTGTATTATCTACTTGTGGCCCAATGACTAATTGTGACGATGTTGTCTTTACCCCACTAGCACTTGGTATGGATTTAATCTAAATACAACATTTTTAAATTATTCTGGAATTCTTTAAGTTATCAAAACTTACAAAAAGCTTAATTGCATGTTGTGGTGGTTCATTAGCTAAATGATTATTAGTTGGCACCAATTCTGAATAATCTCTAGGACGTTTAAGTTTGCGTTTGTGAAACTTAACTCGTTTTGTTTTTATTTCTGAAGAACATTTGTCCTTCTGCTGTACATGTTTTTTTTTCTCTGAAAAATGTTTAAGGGAAACAATAACATTTACATGATTATAAATTTAACGTGTTAAGCAATTATTAAAGCGTTGCAATAAGTTTATATTAAAATGTTTCACATCAATTTTGTAACACATTTGGATAAACCATCATAATTTATCTTAACTCTTAAATATTTTGAGCACTTACTTGATGCATCATTCTGTTTTGGTGAACAATTGAACTCCTGTAACTATTATGTTTTTTTTTAATTTAATTTAGACAAGTTTTTTTTTCATTAAAAACTTAATACTTACATCATTAGCAATATATGAAGATCTATGGCTACCTGATATAGATTGCCCTTTTCCGCTATACCTTGATCTTCTAGGAGCATTTAGATCTTCTTTTTGTTGTTTAGAATTGGGATTGGGATTTTCACACTCACTGCATTGCCTGTAAAATAATATCTTTTAATAAATTTTTCCTGAAATATTTAATAGTTTATTTTACCATCCATATAATTTTGTTTTCATGGGCATTCTACTCAGTGGTGGAGTTAAACAACACAAATGATAGTATAAGCAGCATGTATCACATTTTGCCAGCAAATGTTGGTCATTTGTTTGACTACAAATACCACATTTATTATACAAACCCAATGCAGCCACACTATCTGAAAAACCGAATATTTAAGTTTAATTATATACCATAATTTAACACATATTACGACATAATGGACTTTAAACATCATAATAAATTTAATACCTGTAATATTTAAATTATTATTATTATTATTATAATTATTATTATTATTATTATTATTATTATTATAATTATTAGAATCCAATACCTGCTTTAAAACAGCAAGAGTAGGAGTTGAACTGTTAGTGTTAGTAAATACAAATGATAAAAATTTCAATTAACCTTTATAATAATATGTGTAATAATACTTTAATGTTATATTTAATGTATGCCTGTTATATTGTTCTAATATCTTTTCAAAACTATAACTCGGGTTGTAATGTAAAATAAAATGTAAAATAAAATAAAAAATTTAATTACATTTATAAAAATAAAATATAACAAATATCCAGAATTTGCTTACAAATAATTGGTTAGTATGTTTTAAAGTAATATAAATAAAACTCACTAAAAGAATTATGATCGTTTTGAACTTCTCTAGTAAGTATATCTACATCTAAGATATTAGCATTGGGATTGCATGAATGAATTACATTATGGTATACTTTAATAATATTCTCAAGTTCCAAATGTTTTTTTTTTAGAATTTCATTATTTTTGGAATCCTACAAAATAACATGTGAATTAAAATATAGGAAATATATATTGTATTACTTGAAGTAGGTATGTTATTAAATAGTATTGTATTACTTGATTGTATTTTTCTTGCACAATTTTTTGTTTATCACGGAGTATGTTGTTTTGTTCAGTAAAATGTTTTAGCTGCTTTTTCAAATCTGCCAACCTTAAATTTCTATCCGTAAAATAACTTACAAATTCCAAACTAAAAATTATAAGAAGAAATATTTATATCAACAAAGAAAAAATATAAATCAGTAATAATATCAAACCTAAACGCGGGCGGTATATTCCATTTTTTTGATACATTACGCAGTTCCTTTATTTGTCCTTCAATAGTCTCTTGAGCCGTCATATTTATACCCATTAAGTCTGCTTTTAACCAAAGTGCTCGACATGATGAAGCTGATGTTGCAATGGACCGAGGAACTTTTGATTTTAATGCTAAGAAAAAAATAAAATTCAACATAACTTGATTAAAATTAATAATATTAAGTTACTTACTTGATTCTGGTATTAGTGGTTTGCTGATTTTTTTCATCTGTTCATACTTAGATTGTAATTTTTTAAGCCATCGTTGATTACGTTGCCAAGACAATGGTTTTTCTGAAGACTGTTGTTCACGCTTTAATTTCATTTGCTTTGTTCTTAATTGAAGGATTTCCCAATTTCTTTTTCTTTTCCTAGAAAATAAAAAATATAATATAAATTCAAAAAAAGAACATATTAAATAAAACAATATATTTTATTCATATTAAGATTAATTAATAATTACAAAAAGACTTAAGAAATTTTTAAAAATTATTAATTTTTTTATTTTATAATTAGGAAACATAATTTTAAAATAGAACTAAAATACTAAAAATTTTAAAAGATAATTACACTAACTTTACTATTATTTTGTCTACATGCAACTTGCAATGAGCATAAAATGGATCTGTTTGGTCAGTTTCCGGATCTGTTGAATCTGATAATCCACCTTCTCGCTGAGCACTAATTAATATTATGAAATACTTATAAATACTATATTTCACATAAATAGATTATTTTATAGAAGTATTCCAAGTGGCCCGGGATCATTTTATAAAATTAGAAATTTTTATAGGTATAAATAAAAATTATAATTATAATTTTAAAAAAAAATGTTGTTATGATAAGCTTTATAAGAATTACAAAATATCTTAACATTTTTAATTTTAATGATAAAAAAGCAGGTAAGTGGATGTACCTCTGCTGTACAGAAGTTAAGAGTGGGTCAATGTATAATGGATTGTATTAACCTTGAATACAATGTTATAATATCATTGTATAAGAAAAAAGATTCTGAACGAAGACGGTGTGTCAGTCTGGATTTTTTATATTGTCATTATTAATTATAGCCTGTTAGTTGAATTAATATTATATTATTATTTTTTATTCGTTCCTCTGGCAATAAAAAAAAACATTAGAAAATCTCATTTTTAGACGGTTTTCGTAATTGAGAAAATCAAAAAATTATCTTCTTGATCTAATTTGCTAAAAAATAAGGTACTAAAAGTTGAGATCGAAGCACTCATTCAGGTAGAAATGTTGTATACAGGATATATAAAAAAAAAAAGAAAAAAACACCATTGTAAAACCACTAGCTTCATCGCTCAGAATCTAAAATATATTAGATATTAGAATATTTAATAGAAATAAATTAGTGTGAAATTTTGGCTTGTTTTTCTTTAACCAGTGTTTCAATATTTGGAGTAAAATGTGTAACGCCAATTCTTAATAAGGAGTGTAAGTGTTCCAACAGTCAAACGACATTTTTCTGAGCATTTTGCGAAATCCATGCGGGAAAACGTTTGTTCACAAATATAAGTAGAACCAAATAATATAAATGATAACGTAAATTGATAATTCTTTTATTTTTGGTAAATCATCAGGAAGGGGCTAACAAAAATGTATTCAATTTGTATTTTAATCTGTGATTTCTTTATATAAATCATTCAAATAATTAGTTGTTTATAAATAAATAAGTTCAACTTGATATGATATAATATATCTATTGTATATTTTATATTTTATCATAATGAACCCGTATAATACACATATAAATTTTGAATGCAGCACTCAAGTTGAAAAAGGGCACACCTGGTCAAGATTGTAAAATAATTTATTTTTTTTTATTTCGGAATCTAATAAATAATAACTACGACAATATACCACATAGTAACAGTTTGTTAAATGTGTTATAGTGTTTGTGGTGTATGTTTGTTTGAATGTGTAAAGCTATAGTGAAAATATGATGAATTAAAGAGTCTGATTTGCGTTTATATGTATTGATCATACCATGTAACATGAAAACTAGTTCGGCACATCCCAGCATCACATGAAATAGTCACTCCAGTGCTACTAAATCTGAAATCCTTACACAATGTACAACTTTTATTTCCCCATCGAGGTGTAGTATTTTTAAACAACTCAAGTTTACTGAGACTTGTAACTTCACCAAAACATATACCAGGTATATAGAGAGCACATACTAAATGAACCCATTTACCACAATCTGTCTCCTTAAATATCCCACCTATAAAAACAATGTATTCATTTAAAAGTTGTAGACACATAGTTTATACAATATTTATTTTACAAACCGAAATTAGGACATAATTCACAAGTAGGATTTTCAATTCCTGCTTTACAAGCTTCACAAAACCATGGTTCCGTAGAACATGATGAAATAGATGAATTTACACTTCCAGAATCATGAACACCATAACAACCTAAAAGTTTAATATGTTATGTTATTTACTATAGTTATATTATTATTAGATATTTACTTTCATGAACTGATATAGCACATTCATCACAATCTATTAATTCATTCGCATCATCGCTGGCATCACCTAAGCAAATACTGCAAATACGAATGCTATCTACTATTTCACTTAAATTCACCTGAAAAATTATAAGTTAATTTTAAATAGTAAATTGATAATGTAAAACTCAGTTACAAGTATTACCTTAATAGAATTATCTTCAATGGGTATGAAGACATCTGTACAATCAGTAGTCATATTACCATTATTACATCTAATATTGTTTTCATCATCTTTTTTAGTTTCTTCTTGATTACCACAATCTTTTGAAGTATATGTGTATATTTAAATGTTTAAAAATGTACATGCAATTTAAAAAACAGTATATTACATTGTAAAATCAATTTTTTTTCAAGCAGACAACATACCATCTGCAATAATGAAACTTGAATCTCCCGAATCTGATTCACTATTAACATAGTGATCTTCAATATGGAAATCACTATCGGATGAACTTTCACTAAAAAAATCTATCAATAATTCCGGATTATCGGGAGGTTTGATTCTTCTTTTATTGGGTCCACGATCCACTATAACAAATATAAATTAATTTAAAATTTTAAATGTTTAATGTACTACCTCAACTTACAGTTTCTAAGATCTATTAGTTATATACTAAATTACACACAGAATTAAAAAATCAAGATTATATAATATTATTATAATATTTATAAGACAGGTGCATTTGATTTTTTGAGAGCTATAAAAAGTATTCATAGGCAATATAAACTTAACCAAATCAATCCTAGTACATAATATTATATAACCATCCATATTTAATATATATAATTTTTTTTTAATTTATCAGTATATTGAATAATGTAATTAAAACATAATATAAAAGTTAATAGTAAACAGTTATCAACCTGGCATATTAGTATGCAACTTTAATTAAAGACAAGTGTACGACAAACCCTATCCAATCCATGTGATTTTAGAATTTTAAAAATATTATAGTACAAGATACGATGATGAGTGATGATATACCTGGGCCAGAGAGAGAAAACAAATAGTGCACTGCCATACTCTTGAATTCTTTCAAACGCTAATATTATGCAATGTTTGTGAGACTGAGACAACACATGTTTAATCATGTAGAATCCTCGTTAGGCTTTATTTACACTACTTAAGTAATTGCAGTTTATTCCAGAGTGTATGTTATCTAGAGTGAGACACGTCTATTTACTAAAATATAATAATAATTAAGAAAAACTAGAACTGTGGCCAAAGACAGATATAACAGAAATTAAATATAACATATTTACAGAATAACAAATAATGTAGCTAAAGAAAAGCCAAAGAAAAAGTCGAGGAAAAAGTAATGACATCAAAACCAAAAATGAATACAACTAATAATTTTATTGTAAAACAAGAAATCCATGAAAGATGCAAATAATAACGACCATACAAATAGGAATACTAAGTAGGTATGCGATGAATAACAAACGCAGGGTTTTAGAGCTGTTAGGTTTTTACTTAAGATTAACCACAGGACCGCGGAGGAGGGAATCATCCTTTTATTTTTTGCTTAACAGTTTTTACATAATATTAGTAAAAACAAATTATAGAGTTAGTCTTGAATTAAGTGTACGTTTAGAGAAGGTATTCAACTCGGTCACATACAAAGCCTCTACAGACTGTAATGATGATTACGGGAGACGTTTAGCAATGTTTTCTTAATAAGACAAAACATAAAAAAACTAAAATCAAGTATAATGATTCCGCGGCGTCATAGGTATATAATTCGTTTTACACCTAATAATAACGACTTAATAACTAATAATGTGCTCTGTGTGTGGAGGTAAATAATATTTCTTTTTACTGGATTAAGGGCCGCTCTCGGCAACTACTTTAAACTTCGATTCCGGTTAATCGACTGATAACAGATATTAATTAACCGGGAAAATTCGGCCGATTAAACCCCGGTTAACTTTAACCGAAGTCTAAAGCAGATGGTGAAACTGGCCCTAAAACCCGTAGCCGGTGCAGCATGTGCAGCGACATGTTATCGAAAAATCGATAAACTTACTTTTCGGTCTTTGCATTCGCACGGTTCGCGTCAAGCCGGCATTGAGACACGGCCGTATGACGAACAACAATGCGATTGGACGCAACGAATTCGTAAACAAAGCAATACGATACTTACTGGTGAAAACGGAGTGCACGTGCGAAGTCGCCAAACAGTGAAACAGCCGTCCGTCGTCTGCGAACGGCAGAGCGTCGCCGAAACACAAAATGGCAACGGCCGGCTTCTATCACCGGCGGCTGCTATCGCGGGCGCGGGCCTTGCGCGTCGCCGGCTGTTCTTCCCGTGATAAGCCGATGGAAGAAAACATGACGTTCGTCGTAACGAATCAGCGGCCGGTAGCCGGCAGGCTGGCCTCGGTCGCGTCTATACCGCGTTCGCGGTATCGACGATGCTGTAGACGCACGAACCATAGACTAATGGACAACGCTTAGAGAGAGAGAGAGAGAGAGTTCGAGTGAGAGGTCTGGGGTACGATGTGTGGAGTAAGGGGGAAAAGTGAACGTGGGGGAAATATAGTATTAGTTTCATACGTCAATGATTACCCTAACCCCCTTTACGTTCTTTCTCACTTTTCTCTCTTCTCTCTTTCTCTTATATTATGATTGCCGCGCATTGATCGCGGGGCGGAGTGCAATGCGCCGTCCATTAGTTTATACGTCTATGGGACGTTCGACGAAACAGCTGCTGATAGCCGGTGTGTCGGCAACTTTTTGATACGCATCGTGTTCACCGACCACTCCGCGCCCTATCTATTTCGTCATGGGTTCAATGACCCGATAGCTGCTGCTGCGGCTGCCGACCGAGCGTCGCTTCTATCGGCGAAACAATTAATATAAATTAATTAAATACCTGGTCTCCCCCCCCCCCCTCCCCCGTACGTTGAGTCGAGAAACTGTTATCAGATTGTACGACGTATTTTGCCGGCGTTTCGTTTTCCAAAAAAAATGTTACGCTTTTTACGCCGTTTTTCGACCTTTTCTCGTCCCCGTCATCCGTCCCTCAATTCGCGTTTGTTTTCGAATCCGCCCACTTGCGGTTTGTACGCCTTCTCGTAATCGCAATCGCCGTCGGCCGTCATCATTGATTTTTTCGTTTCGCCGTTTGTGCTTTATTCGCAAGGTTTGAGTTTATTTCTTTTGAAGCCCGCGGATACGCGGTTTGTACGCAAATTCGGTTCGTAACTACGAAATGTTCACGAACGGTCTTCATACCGACTTCCGACACACAACATGGGTTCAATCAGTGGCGTTAATGCTTTTAAAAAATAACCACGATGTCTATGTATCGTTAATATTTTAGGCTTTTAGCCATAATAAAAACTCACGTATTACATTTTTAAGCTTTTTAACCGGATAAATAATTTTTTATTTACATTTATAGAAAAAAAAAGTTTTAACTGATCCAAGTGAGGATGGTATAACCAAGCTGGTTACCAAACAATTTTAATAAATTTTCATTTTTTTTTCTCCATTTATTTTAAAAAGAACCGAGCATTTTCAATTTTGACCTCCTAAAAGTACCGACTAGTTCCAATTTGCTTCCAAAAACATACATCGGGCATCGAAGTTTATGATTAGAACATTTTTTCTACCAGAAATAAGTTGAGAAGTTACAAACATTTTAAAATACCTCAAATAAACGTCTAAAATTATTAGACTGGACGAAATAAAAATAAAATTGTAACTAATTTTCAAGCCCCCCTCCCCACCCCCATTGAAAAACCTGCGTACGGCACTAGATTCAATACTGATAATATACTGTTTTTTTTTTGTTTTGTTTTTGATTCAATAATTAATATTGCTTTATATTATTGTACACGTAATGTTTTGTCCTTAATTACGTATATTGCTTAACGTAAACACAATTTTGTGGTTTGATTTAAATGAATTTATTCAGACATACCTACATTATAATGATGTAATAATAATAATGGTCAGATCATTGAATAAATTACATTGAAATGTTAAACAATGAGTAGGTAGATACATCGAATCATATACGATTACCAGTGTTTGGGAAGAACGTCGTTCGTGAAAGCTCGTTCACGCGTTCACGTTTATATTTAGTGAACGATACTTGTTTTTTTATCAAATAGAACGCGAACGACGTTTATACATTTAATGAATTTGAACGATTTTCAAGACATTCAAATGTGTTTATTGAAGTGAAAACATCTTTAGCGGCGTTGTGCAATTAATCAGTTTTTTTGTGATGGGTAAAAAATGTTAAACTTGCGTCAGACGAATGCGTGCATTTAGACCATTATGCGAAAGAAAAATAAACATATATTTCTAGAAGTCCGATTTAAATTTTGAAAACTAATTTGAATTCAATAACTTCTCTTCTATGTCTTGTAGGAAAAACTTTTTCATTTTTTTTAACTCGTTAAACCTTTATAGTACAAGTTCATTTTGAGAAATTAAGTAAATTAATTTGCAGCTGTACTACAAAAACTTTACAAAATATCGAAAATCTATTTCCTACGAAACACAGAAAAGAAGTTATTGAATTCAAATTAGTTTTCAAAATTGAAATCGGACTTCTAGAAGTATGTGAATTTTTCTTTCGCTTTTGGCATTATTCGCTCTCATGTAAGTAGAAATAAATAAATAAAAAAACGACGGGTTTAATTTTATTTTCATAAGTTGCACTTGTTGGTATTTATTAACATAGTAGATGTTTTATCTAGTAGTGACTTGTTATTGTTAGTGTCTAGTGTTCGTGTTGTTCAATTACTTTCAATTTTTCCAGCTAAAATGAATGATTGGCGTTGGAGTGGAGATTTCAACATAAACTTTGCAGACGATAAAAATCAACTATTAATTGAATTTTTAAATAATGAATTTGGTTTAACGATGTCAAATGATCGCAATCTTAGCACAACGAAATACAAAAGTACTATTGATGCGGTCTTTATAACTTTTAATAACTTTTTAATAACTTAACAACTTTTAAATAGGTTCGAATCAAAATTGTTCGTTTCTGACTTCAACTACCATAAACCTATCGTATCAGTTTTGGAGATGTAAAATAATTAATTATAGCGCAATAAATGAATATTATATTTTAAAGGTTTACCACATAAATGATAGTACTTTTATAATGATAATTAAAGCAATTTGTGCAAAATTATTACCATTCCAAAATATCAAAAATGCACGACGTTAATATTCAAGTTTTTACTTTTGCCGGCACTCCCGGAGTGCAACCCGTCGTCTTTTTTATTTAACAAATATTAATTGATAATACTATTATGATATATATATGTATATAAATGTATATAAATGTATACTATATTACGAATTATAAAAATAAAATACATGAAATTCCAGTGGCACGACTGGACATAAAACAACAATAATATTATGATACATCCACAATTTTGTATTCGTGTTTAAACGATACATAAACAAAATAAAATAAAATAAATTAAATGAATGACGCTAGCCTACCATACGAATCCCTTTATCTCCGATCTATCATCTGTTTCTATCCCAGGTAACCCAATTAAATTACTTAAAAGACAGCGGTGTCGTGACCTGCTAGCCTAACTATAAAGTCCTACTCACGTCATAGTACCTCCGCTGGGAGGCCTCTACAGTCTGTCTAATCTGCCTTTTTATTTTTATTTATTTTAACCTATAAACCATCAACTGTTCTTATTGTTCTCTCTTTTTTTAACTGATTGAATAAAAAAACATTAAAACCAAAAAAAAAAAAAATGAACGACGAAATTAACGGATTCATATTTTTCAAAGAACGTAAACATGAACATGTTCATATGAAAATAATATGAATTTCTGTGCAGTATGGCGATACGCGGCCGCCCATCTCCCGAATTTTTTGCATTTTTTTTCGATTTTTTTCACGTTATTTTTCATATAAATAATATATTATACACTCAAGGCCGTATTCAGAGCAGGACAAGAGGGCATGGTCCAGGAGCGCAATTCTAAGATGGGCCCAAATTTCAATACTTTACTTAAGTAATATTTGAAATTTTTTTTTTTTCATTAAAAATATATATTTACCATCTATACGACAAGGTATAATAAGTAAGTGTGGTGACATAAAATAACATTTGACATAAATAACATTAATTGTATAGTAGGAAGGATCCCAGCTGCAGTGCCACCTGACAAGAAATTAAATTTGATAATGTATATTTATTTTAATGACTTACTATATAAGAGCCTCGCTCTATTTTTATTATATAAAAATTATTTATATGTTGATCTTATTGGAGTACAATATTTGAACTATTTTTCATTATACATGGAATATCTACGAGTTATATATTATATCTATATATTATTATATTTAATATTTATACGTATAATTTAATATTGATATGTGAATAACATTCTCGTAAAATAGATTAGGCATGTGTTTAGTGTTTATAGCATAATTACTAGCGTACCTACTTATCCAAAATGTACTTAGATATTTTTATAAACGTATATAATTGTTGAAAAATTAAAAATAAATATTTAACAATATATTATTTTAGTATATTTGAAATAGTTAGGTATATAATTATATTAATAACCTTATATTAATATATTAAACTATTGTATACAATTTAACATAAATATGTATAATGTCTGGGGGAGTGTCCAGCACCCCCTCATAAATCCACCACTGACTTTTATTAACTCAATTAAATTAATTATGAAATGTTGAATTTATATTTTATGTTAGATTATTTAATGATCAAGAGGATGTCAGCGCACTATTTGTTTTCTCCCTCTTGCCCACGTGCAGCATAGACAAAACGCATAAACGCAGAGTCATTTTTCTATGTTTTTAAATAATCACCCAAGTAAAATCACCCATTACAAAAAAAGATAAAGAATAATATTTTTGAGGGAATGACATATCAATTTTATATTTTATAGTTATTTGACCTTGTATTGTTGTATTAAGTGTTAATACAAGTAGAAGTTGAAAGGATGTAGTAAGAAGAAATGTTAGTATGTAAAAACTAGGTTAAGAAAACAATTATATGTAACAGGTAGAATACCACAACAATCTAAATAATATAAACATTAAACATATTACATGTAACTAGGTAAAGACAACAGTAATGTAATATAATAACAATTAAGTATAATTTAATCATGGACAATGGATATTATTCGATAGTTATTCGATTTTAAGTTTAAGATATAAGGAACATGTCAGAACAGAAAAGGGGTCAGTGAGTGGTGATCGTGTGACTCGATTACCACTGGACGTCAAAGTTTAATAAAAGTGCTTTTTAGAATTATAAGGTACGTTTATTTGTGTACGTCTGTGATCGGCGTATACGACAAAGTATACGAATTTCAAAATAAACATTTATACATGTTATACATTTCCTCAAAAATATTATTATTTTCTATATTTTTTGTAATGGGTGATTTTACTCTAAGATTACTTTAAAACATATAAAAAATTATATCATATAAACATCATCTTAAATAAAAACATTACATTTTAGTGTACAGTAATTTGGGCGCACACGAATTGCATACCAAAACAGGTAAACGAACCTTTTTGAACGAATTGCATCCGGGACGCAATTCATGTTACCTTTTTTATCTATAGTTGAGTGGTTCCTAAAGTGGTATTGAAATAATAAAGATGTCAAGTTATATAAAAAATTAAAACCGTGAAAACATAATATCATAAATAGTATAAATCATAAGTCATTAAAATATAATATTATTAAATAAAATAATTTTTTCTGTATTACTATTTATTGGCTAATATGTTAACATAATCTTTAATCATGATTTCATTATTATTTAATTGGTTTATTTTTTTTATTTTTTTTATTTGAGATAAAGGATTCAACAACAAAATGGTTTATTTTATTTCTATAAATAATATTCTTTCCCTTATTGGTTTTCCTAGACTACTTCTTATCAATATTGTACCTAGTATCAGTTTGCATATTTTTTAAAACTTCTAAAAATGTGTATATGTTTGGATGAGGAGAATTAAAAAGTTTGTTAAATTTCAAAAGAAAATATTCGTAAGCGTTGATGGTTCTTTATGAACTTGAACTTTTTCTTGCACATAACTACGGGGAAAATATTGAATTTTCATGTATGTATGTATCTACTAAATAATTAGCAAACTCTGTAGTTTTGTGTTCGTCATGTCAAGTTTAAATGAAAATGTAACACGAAATGCGTCCGGAACGCAATTCGTTCAAATGGTTCGTTTACCTGGCTTGGTACGCAATTTGTGTGCACCACAGTAATTTTGCTTATCATAAGAAAGGGAGGAGGGTTCTCATGTTGTACCTTAAGTTTTAGCACTCGCATACATTTAACTCTAGTTTCGACCATGGTCCGGGGGCATCGGCGTAACTAGCGGCCAGAGGGGGGCTAGGGGGGAAGGCTTAGCCCTCCCATATTAGTATTTAGCCCCCCTAAAAGGTTTTACTTTTCAGCCCCTCCTTATAGGCTCATAGTTAAAACCCAAATCATTACGAAGAAAAAAAAATGTTTAAAATAATTAACAGGTAATGATTATTATATTATAATAATATAAAATATAATATAATATACGTGGATGTACCAAGTACGAATTTATCGTAATATTGGTCATAGTTTTTGCGGAAGAAATGTGCGTGTTGTGTATAGCTTATCTATTTATTGCATATTAGCTTCAAGCTTATATAACGCTCCTATGGGCTATGGCCCATCATAATATTATATAATTATTTTATTATATTTAAATAGGTACCCTTATTGGCGTACCTACCTATTCTTATAATATAGTTATATGAGTTGCATCGTACTGTGTGATCAAAAGTAAAAATTCTCAGTAGTTTTCAAAAGCACCGGGAAAAACTAAAATAAATTAAGGAAAAACTGTAATTTTTACGCAAAATCGATAATGGCTGTAGAATGAAGTACATGCAATTTTCACTGATTTTATACCTTAGCATAGTATAGTATTTATAGTATTAACATTTTTCTTACACAAAAAAATTGTTCTTTTTAAATCTAAGATTTGAAAATTTGATTCAAAATTGCTCATAAGTTTGTCTTCCTTTATCAAAAAAAATGTCTACAAGAAAGTCAAATTAAATTTATGTGAGTGTTTGAAGTATAGATACTTGATTTTAGCAAAGTTTTTGTGACTATTAAATTTCAGTGACGCTGATTAAGGGGGTGGGGGGGGGGGGGCTTTGCCCCGCACGGTGTATTTTACATTTTGGTTTTCTTGGACTCTAGCCCCTGTAACTATTCAATCCTAGTTACGCCCATGCGGCCGGGGGTGTCCCCCGGCTAGACAGGAGCCATAAAATAATAAAGGAGCATAATAAAATGTACAAATATCTTATACCTGTAGCAATGAATAATATAATTTAATAATATAATATTATTATTATATACAAACTAATACGAAATAATATTATGGTGTATGTTCCTTGTATTATTAATTTCGGTTATATATAAGTAAATTAATTTATTGAGAAAATATTATAAATAATAACATAAATAACTATATATAACTGTATATTATAAGAATAATGTATTTAGATATAATAACTATAACTAAAAACTATAAACTATAAATAATCGTCGCCATCGACTATTTCCTGGGATTTGGGAAATACTTCCATTACTTTGCTAAAAATAAACGAAAAAAAAATCCGAATACACCGTTGACAAATAACCATATCACTGAATAACCACGAATAAAAACAGAAGCATTGCTTTGATAACCTAGTAAATATGCCTATATAAATTGTTGACTACGGAGACGGCCGTGTAAAAATTGGCACTTAAAATGGTATTCAACATTTTTATATTGGTAGAAAAACACACAAAAATGTTTGAATGTTATAAGTATACAATAATAATAATAATAATAATCAGTCTTGGAGAATATAGTTTATAATTGATATAAATATTAAAATAACCATTATTAATATTTGTATTAAAAAAAATTTCAATGTTCCACGTTTTGTGAAATATTTCATGCTTCAAATACCATAGCATTAATAAAATATTAAAAACGATAAAAAAATATTAAGTACGAAAATATTAACGTCTCTGAACACTATACGGTTAGGTTTTGTGACCGGTCAAGCCGCCTACCGTACAGGCGATTTTTACACACCAACAAATTTTACCGTAAAAATTTTTTTTTTTATTGGCCATACAACGTTAAAAGTACATTTTATTTTTCTTATGATTGAGTTCCAATCGCATTGTCTGAAAAAACATCCGGCAATATGATATGAGGACGCTCTGCACCGCAGACCCAGTGAACGATGGATGACCATTTACCGTTGCCTGAAAGCTTATCGTTACAAGAGTCATTGACGCAAGTCTTGCACCTCTCGTCGATCAATTTATATACTGATTTGTCATCAGCTAGTATTGCCTTAGCACATTTATCACCACTCGTTCAGCCGCGCGTAACGTGCCGACAGTCTCATTTTTTGCGTCCATCGATTAGAGTTACAGAAAAAAAATCAATTATGCCCGAGTAATTTTATTTTAATATTCACTTACTTATTATATTGACTTCGTAACATTTTAAATTTTGATTGAGTTGTACAATTCGCTACATCCCAACGCTCTTGCATAGGAAGTGTTACGAATGCAAGGAATCTAATGTAGCTAATTGTGGAAAAATTCAGAAGGGTATATGCGCAAACAGCGTTTGGGATTTGAGGGGGGGGGGGGGTTAAAGCCTTACTTTGATAATATTGATATTAATATTAATATAATATTAATATTGTTTAAAACAAAGATTAAAACTATAAACTTAAGACAAAATGTAGGGAATGTTTGGAGAAGCTATTGACATTTTTGGGGGGCTTAGCCCCTAGAGCTCCTCCCTATATGCACCTATGAGGGTTGGCTACTTTAGATTCTATGCATTCGTAACACTTCTTATGCAGAAGGATTGGGATGTTGCGAATTGTACAACTCAATCTAAATGTATTACAAGGTCCACATACTAAATAAGTTAATATTAAAATAAAATAACGCGGCCATAATTGATTTTTTTCTGTACACACTCTAATTGACAGACGCAAAAATGAAATCACTTCCTATTTTCCGTGGTTAAAGACACCGTGGTTTGGCCGGTGACGCCCGCAGACGATCCGGTTCCGGCTCCGCCCGAGGGGGATGTTTCAGGAGGATTATTAGCTATAATACCTAAATACATACATATTACATAATATATTATAATGAATCCGTCATATCATACAAACCATAAAAAAACAATACTACAATGCACACTAATTATCGATGCAGGTAGAATATATTATATTTGGGTATAATATTAATAAGCACGTTTACGTATATTTATACCAACCCATTTAAGTAGGTATACGATAAAATAGTTAGAAAGTGTTATACTCACTCTGAATGAAAAATCCGCACAAACCCATCGTGGCGATCATTATTACTATGGCGAAGTGTCATCATGTTTGCGTTTAGACGGCAAGAGAAAAAAATAACTCAAGTTGTAAACAATTGAAAATAATTTCAACCGGTAGGTAATTATTATTAACACTAGAAAAAATTGAACATTTTCTTTAGTTAACTGTTTTCTCGGGTGACATTTACTCGGGTAAGTTTCGAAGTAGACTGATGAATCATGACTAAATAAACAGGCATGATCACTAGATTATTTCACGCATTCATTCTTCCCCAGACTTGGATGAAAAACTATATATCATGGAGAAAACAGTTATTCCCACTATAATTTAATTATATTATATTAGTTATTATTATTATAATATTACTTATTAGTTATTAGTAATACATTTAATCTAGTAGTAATAATATAATAAATAATCAAAATGATGAGTTCCCATGTCATTATTGTTTTTGTATTGTTCAATATTGTGTAAATATAAACATTGTATAAATAAATATATGCATAATAACATTATATATTACAACGTTTGTTTTTCTTTAGTTATTTATACTTTTCCTTCTCCATACAGCCATCATCATCATTGTAAGAAACAATTTATTTAATATTGGTTTACTGGTTTATTAGTTTTGCCTGCAAAAAAGTGTATTGTTTTCTCCTGGCCTTTTAAGCAAATTGTTGTTATAAATTCATTTTATTTTTATAAATAAAAATGCCCAACTGCATGGTACCTAGCTGTGCAAATAGCTCTGCCATAGGGTTTGGTAAGGCTGTAAGTTATTACAGAGTTCCAAAGTCACCCACTTATCGTGCAAAGTGGTTTAACGCATGTGGTGTAGTTGACAATACAGTGAAAGATGGTAAGTCATCATGTAGTATACTGTTAGGTATTTTTATTTAATGAAGGGACAATTAAACATTGCAATAATTTGTGCAATAGCACGAATTTGTTCAAAACATTTCTCGCCAAATGCAATGAAGGAGAAACCGTTGATCCAAATTAAGGCAGGATATTCTCCTTGCAAAAGTAAAAAGCTTAAAGCTGATGCAGTCCCTACAAAATATCTAACTCCACGGAAAGTAAGTATTTAATTTTATTTTACTAAAAAATATTGTGTGAACTAAATAAGTTTTATTTCAATACAACATAACAAAAATAGTGGATACTTTATACATAGCATGGTAGGTATGATATAGGTACATAGTTTTAATTATAAATACAGTCTCTACACTTTAATATATATTTTACAGATAAAAAGCTCTAGTGTTAAATTAAATTCTATCCAACAAACTGCTGAAGTCTCAACATTCTCAAATCCAGAAATTTTACCGAACGCGGATTCTTTCAATGAATGTCCCTTGGTAATACATAAAACATTGTTAAAAATAGTTTATTTCTTTATCACTATTTTCTTAACTACCTATGATAGCATATATATGAGCATAACATAATTTGTAATACAACTTGATATATGATGCAGGTACTACAAAGGTTGAAGTTCTCGATGACTGTAAAAAACCATTCATCCCGAGGTTTCTTGTTAATGAATTTGAACATGATGTGTCTTTTTTACCCATTGACAACTCTGAAATGTTTGTACAATTTTTTTCTTGTTTGTCTTGTAGTTGACTAAAAAAAAAATTAAATTCATAATTTCTGTTAATATTTTTCATTTTGAATTTATAATTTATAGCGATTATCTCCGAAAACAACTTGATAATTTAAATCAAAAACTTTTGGATGTTCAAAAAGAAAATGAACAGCTTCATATAAAAAATAAAGAGGATTTTAATTTAAATGTGCATGAGTTGTTTTCGTCAGTGTTCACTAAAACACAAATTAATTACTTTTTAAATGACAAAAAAAAAAATTAAAAAGTGGGAGAATGAGGATATTGTATCAGCGATAACACTCAGAAGTATTTCTACAGCCGCTTATTCATATCTGCTTCAAACTATTCCATTGCCAAGTATTCAATTATTTCAAAACTGATGTGGACTATTTCGACTGAACATGTAGTCGTATTTTAGGTATTTCTACATTAAGAAGATATGCCAAAACATTTTCCATAGAGCCAGGTGTATTAGATAATGTTTTAAGTATCATGAAACAAAAAGGTTATTAACATTAATAATTAATTAACTAATTAACATTTGGTAGTATTATAAATTATAATATTACTAATAATAACCTATTATTTAAGGTACATCCATATCTGATAGAGATAAAATTGTTGTTCTCTCTTTTGATGAAGTTTACATAGCACATGATGTATGCTATGATAAAGCAATTGATCAAGTTTTAGGACCACATCAAACTGTGCAAGTGGTCATGGTTAGAGGACTCTTCAAATCTTGGAAGCAGCCAGTCTTTTATTCTTATGACACACCAATGACTGCTTCAATACTAAACAACATAATTAATAAATTATATAACTGTGGATATAATGTGGCAGCAGTTACAAGTGATATGGGTCCTACTAACATTTCTTTGTGGAATTCATTGAAAGTTACCCATACAAATAGTAGTTTTTTACATCCAAACACTGGAAAAAACGTCCATGTCTTTGCTGATGTACCACATTTATTGAAATTGATAAGAAACAACATCATTGATCATGGATTTAACATGGTTACTGAAAATGGTAATACTTTAAGTTCATATAAATTGTGACAATTTTGTTTACTTCATATTATATTCATAACAATGTATTAAAATTTCTTTATGTTAAGGTAATAAATACATAGGTAAAAGTTTGTTTGAATCCTTGTTGAAAGTACAAGGTACAAATGACTTGACTTTTACTTACAAAGTGACAGAGTTTCATTTAAATGTCAGTGGAGTTCAACGTCAAAAAGTTAAAACCGCGGCCCAACTTCTTTCCAGGACCGTTGCTAAAGCAATGCAATACTATGGAGACACGGGTGCACTAACATCTAATTGGAAAGAAGTACACTCAAATTTCTCGAGTTTGGATATTATCACATTGTATAATTACTTACTATAATAATTGTTTATATTTAGTGTTCAGAAACAATTTTGTTGATAAATAACTGGTTTGATCTTCATAACTCTCAGCAAATGTTAGGGGACAATTCCAGTGCATATGGAATAAATTTGGATGAACAGAACCATATTTTAAGTTTGATGGATAATTTTATAAGTACAATGAGAGTACACGGAAAAAAAAAAACTTATGACATTCCAAAAGGGAATTCTGATTTCAAATTTATCTTTAAGAAACCTGTACAAAGATCTTAAAGATTATATTGGTATAGAATATATTATTACAAGACGACTTGACCAGGATGTAATTATAAGTTATTCTATCTACTTATTTATAAAAATAATTAATTATATGTACCTACATTTATTTAGGTATTAGAAAACTTTTTCAGTTTTATGAGAGGCATGGGAGGATCAAATGACCATCCAACCCCTATAGATTTCAAGTATCGGTAATATTGAATTTACATAACTCACTAAAATATTTAACCTTTATTAAAATTAATCATCTATATTTTTAAGCCTAAGATGGTACATATTAGGAAAGCATTCTTCAGCATTTTTCATAAAAAATAGTAACACTGAAGATTCTATAAATGAAAATTGTTTACTGGAATCAAATGATAAATTGAATGAAAAGGACACACCACTTACAGCTCAGATATTTCAGACTTCTGAAATATTAGAAGAATCTACTGTAACGGAAACTGAAACAATAGAAAATGAATGTTTAAAACTATTAAATTCTTTTGAACTAGAGGTAGGTATCAAAAATATTCAAGGAATTTAATAAATAAATTAAATAAATAGAATGTTAATATATACCATTGTGGTTTTAGACAACTGTTGAAGAATTATACACTGCAAAAGATCCATGCGAGGAAAATAATTTGATGTACATATCTGGTTCTGTAGCAAAAAAATTTAAAAATAAATATCCATTCCTAGAGGATAATAACAATGAACCAAATATTGAAAGTGGATCATGGATGTCTTATATATCAAAAGGTTATATTTTGTAGTTTGTATTCTGCATTCTAGTAATCTGAAAAAATGTTGTTAAAAAATCAAATTTGTTGTTTATTATTTTTAGGGTATCTTACGTGTCCATCAAAAGATCTTTGGAATGTGTCAAAAGTCCTTGAAACCATTTTTATGCAAGCATTTGATAATGAAAGGGGTATCGTAAAATAATTAACCACTATAGTTAATCAGCATGTAAATGAAAAATGCATAATGATACCAAATGAAGTCATAGAATGCCTGGTCCGTACAAGAATGTATATACGTATACGAGAAATGAATAGGGCAGAAAAACAGAAGTCAAAATTGAAATATTTAACACAGAAGAATACACAACGGAAAAACTTAAAAAAATTCATAAAATAAATAAAAAACCACTGAACTATACCTATTATTTAGTCCTGCTCCTGCATTGAATCCCCAATGATGTGTCACACTAATTGTCTACTTCATTTAATATTTTAATTATTATTGTTTAATGCATAATGGTGTCATGACCAAATGAACTAAACCAAATTAAAAACTAAACTACATTTATTTAGTAATGAATGCCGAATGGTTATGATATGAACAATAAAATATTTTTTCTTCTTAGGTATTTTACTGTTTCTGCCAAGTCTGGGGAAAATGCGCAGTGATAGGAAAAAATGGTTTTTTTGCGATCATGCCTGTTTATTTAGTCATGTGATGAATGTCTCCTGACGTGATATTAGTATCCATGTACTTATATGACACGGATAAACGTTCTGATTTGGCCAGATATAAGAAATGCCGCATTTATTTTAAATTACAATTATTTTACTGTACTTTACAGCCAGCTTATTATTATTTTAATTTAATAATATTGCGTTAGTGTAGTTTTTGAATGTCGTTTAAACTAGAGTGGGTAAAACTCAAAAATATGGTCTCGAACCGAACCTTGGTATGTCGAACCAAACCTTAGTATGTCGAACTGAACTTTTTAGTGTGATGTCGAACTCGAACCGAGCATTTTATTCAACATCGGACCACACGGTACCATATATTTCATTACCAAACTGAACCCAAAATAAACTTTTGAATTAAATGGCAAATGAAAGCTTTATACTTTATAGACGTATCACGTATACATTCAGTGTTGGGAAATATCTAGATAAGTAGATAATAATTATTTATATATAAATAATTTTAAGCTCGATTATATTTATTTTCATCTAACATCTTGATCAAATTCTATAGTTATCTATGTGTACCCATCTAATAAACATTAAACAATATTAATATTAGGTAGCTTTTAATATGATTCAGCGTGATACGAACTTCGATTATATAAATTATAAATAGTATAAAATAACAGGACCAAAATAAATATCCAAGTCTATAAATAATTCAATAGAACAAGAAATAATCAATGCCCGGACAATACCGTGGTTTTAATTTTACTTTTGTAATATTTTAAATTTATATGCATAGTATAATATAAAATACAGTATATAACTAAATAGACAATAGACAAAATAAAAATAAAATAAACATAACAATAAACACCGGGAACATTTTTAGTTCGAAACGTTCAACATGTTAGAATTTTTTGTTGTTCGTACATTTTTGAGATCGAACTATATAAATGTTCGAACTATTTTGATTTTCGAACTCTTTCGTTCGAGTTTGGTTCGGTTCGGCTTTTCAAACTTCGAACAGTTCGACCCACCTCTAGTTAAAACTAATAACGCGGGTCCTCTTTTTAGACAATTGCAGGTATGGACTGAATATTCGAATTGTTTAACGTGTATGAACCTAAAATGTACACACGTAACTACTACTATTATAGGATCTGCGCAAACAAATACCTATTATAATAATTTATAAATAATATCGATTTCAAAATAATGTACCTATCCAAATATATAATTATTTATGATTTACTATTAATTATTTTAGGTAATAATCAGATTTATTCTGTGGTAACAAAGTGGATCTATATAGCCTACCTACTCATCTCATAAATACATTTTTTTTTACCTTCTAGGGCAGTAAAAGTGCTTAGATTTTCTTCAACGGTTTTTTTTTGTTAGGAAAGTGAATCTAGTTTAGTACTTTGGGGGGTCAAAAGTAAAAATTTCCCAGTAGTTTTCAAAAGCGCCGTATAAAACAAAAGAAAAAGTTGAATCTATGATTTGAAAAAGTAATACAAGATTTCTCATAAGTTTGTCTACCATTTTCAAAAAAAAAAAAGCTGGATAAGTGGATGTCGCCCTGCTGTACAGAAGGTTACAAGTGGGTCACTGTAATGGATGGTGTTAAATTTGAATTCAATGATATAAAATCATTGTATAAGAAAAAAGATTCTGAACGAAGACGGTGTGTCAGTCTGGATTTTTTATATTGTCATTATTAATTATAGCCTGTTAGTTGAATTAATCAGTCAGCCTATGATATTACCAAGTATATTTGATGATATTATTGTGAATAAAATAATTTATATATAACCTATTTACGTGGAGCCTTGTTTTAAATTTTCAATCCTTAGCCATAAAAGTTAAACATTTTATACATTTTTCACCACAAAATAATTAATAAATTATAAATTTGATTGTCAAAATTTGAACTTTAAATGCTTATAAAAAAAAATTGTGCTTTATGTATTTTTAATATTTTTTAACTACTATTAGAATGATATATCAGGAGCCTTATATTAAATTTTCACGCTTTTTTACCCAGCAAATAAAATTTTATTGATATTTATAGAAAAAAAAACTAAAAAAATTGAAAACTGACAACGTCCGTAAACAGCTCAAAAAGAGTCAAAATATATTCAAAATTTTATCGTGTATAGAAAATGCTAATATAAACATTCAGTGAAATTTTCAAGTATCTACAGTCATTCGTTTTTTAATTACAATAAAATAAGAAAATTGTTACATGAGAAATCGAGTGAATATCAAATGTTGTAAAAATATAAATTTCAGACGCTCATAAAAATTTAATTTAAGTTTCTTGTAGACATTTTTTTTTTTGATAAAGGTAGACAAACTTATGAGTAATCTTATATTACATTTTCAAATCTTAGATTTAAAAAAAAAAATTTTTATGAATTCTCAACTCAAAATAGTTTGCTAATTTTCGTGATTTTTCTGTATTTTGTCAAAATTTGAACTATAAATGCTTATAAATAAAAACTGTGACTAAGGATTTTTAATTTTTTTCATCTGCCTTTGAAACAATAACCAAGGAGCCTTTTCAAAATATTTTGTAAATTTTATGGTGTATAGAAAATGCTAATATAAACATTCAGTCAAAATTTCATGTCCCTACGGTCATTTGTTTTAGAGTTACACCAAAAACCAAAATCTATTTTCTCGAAAACAGATTTTGCGTAAAAATTCCCGTTTTTCCTTAATTTTTCTTTTGTTTTTCACGTCGCTTGTGAAAACTACTGGGAAATTTTTATTTTTGACCCCCCCCCCCCCCCAAAGTACCAACTCGATTTACTTTCCTATCAGAAAAGTTACTATTGAAGAAAATCCAAGCACTTTTACTGTCCTAAAAGGTGATGACAGACACAAAAATAAAAAAAATAAAAAAAAAACCACACATCATTGTAAAATCAATACATTCATCGCTTCGCTCAGAATCTAAAATGTCTACAAGCAAATCAAATTACATTTTTATGAATTATGAGCGTATTCAACAGTAAATCCCGATATATCCGTATAATACCTACATACTACCCAAACAGCATTTTGTAATGATAATATTATAATAGTATTATAATAACGTTATACTAATATTACTCGTTAATACAATGTTATAATAATATAATTAATCAAAAAATTGCTGTCTGGGTAGGTAATTTAATTTCAATATTAATCGTAAAAATCCAAACCAATGAGTAATTTACTATAGCGCGTCTCCGTTATATTATTCTATACCGATTTCTTAAATAAAATAGAAAAATGTTGTTCTCAAGCCAAAATGTTTTGTCATTAATATATTTTATTTCCATCGTATTGTCGAGATTCAATCTATACGAATATTGGTATCAGCTGACGTCCCGAATCCGGAAGGTACAAATTATTTCCACCAGAGCGCGTTTTGTTAATTTGCCTCGTGTTCTATGGTCGGCATACCGTCTGTACCGTGATATTACTAAACAAGGTATGACAGCAGCACGGGCTAAGATAGGACTGGAAACGATACGATGGGCGGGTGACGGGGAGCCGGACCGCAATATTGCCTCGGTCCCTCTACTCTTTCCCGCCCAAATTTGTGCACAGCCAACATGTACGCTATCTGCTTGGTAAAATATCAACTATCTGTATGCTATAATATTTTCATTCTTACCATCATTACATTTTCCACCCACCCAGCCACTAGGTAGCGTTAAGACTAAGTAGCCGTGTACAACAGAAATCAGCAGAGGCACGTCTTCGGACCCGTTAAAAATGTGCTCGTTTCCAGTCCTCTCTATCTTAAACCGTGGTCGGCAGCCTATCCGCCGCGCAGTATGGGCGTAGCATGCATGGGGGCTACAGCCCCGCAGAAACTTTCATGGCAGCCCAACTTTCATGGTGTTTACTTTTATTTATTAATACTGTAGTCCTATATAGCCGCCACAGATAATTATACCAAACTACGCCCATGGCTGGTGGTCATTGGAAAAAAACGATAAAATTGCAACCAAATTGCACGAATAACGAAAACAGCTGTGACCAGCAGCGCGAACCATATAGGACCAAAACTCGTATTTTTGTGATAAGCTGCCGACATACCTGATTAGTGATTAGTTATCATGGTCTGTATCGCGTACCGCAGTAGCAGTGTTACGCAGTGACTGTGCGCGTCGATAATGTTATTATTATTATTATTATTAGTATTATTATTATTATTATTATAGTAACACTGTGCCGTAATATTTTACCGATCACAGCTGCTGACGGCCATTCCCATTTCTATGGTCATAGTCTCTGGTGCGTTCAGACGTCGATCCGCCGATACGACTTATAAGTAAGTTATACGACTAGCAAGTGGTTCGGTTGTTCGTCGTTGAAATTATTACCAGTTAGTAAGAACAGTTGACCGGCTTCCGTAGTCGTGAGTTGCGACTTGTTGGTCGTAGTAATTGGGCGTAGTAGGTGTGGCGAGTGATTATTTTTTTACATCCATACCGGTTAGGTTAGGTTGCGTTTACTATAAAAGCCACAATGACGCATTGTAATAGCTGTTCCTTTTCATCGTACCCAGTGTTAATCGCGACCAGTCCGCAATCCAATAGTCATTTATCATTTCAATTTACTATTGGTTAAATTGTATTAAAGATCAACATTAGATAGTACCTACCTGCTATATAGGCCCGTTTCACGCATGCGCATCTAACGAGAGATTTTCGATATAGATTTTCTTCAAGTTCATACGCCCCAGCGGGCCTTAAGATGTATGCGATTAATTCGGTTCTACATTACTTAAAGCCTCCACTGTATTATTGCATTATGTTTACAATATTATTGTATTGATTGATTTGATATTATCATTATTTCAGCCGGCTCTGAAAATAATACTGTCAGATGAATCCAAGAGGATAATATTAATATAATAGATACCAAAATTCGTCCAGCTACTGAAGTGCGTGGCGAAGAGTATCGGAATCAAGGTATGTAAATGTTTGAAAAGTTTTCTTAGTTAGGCAAACTTAGAATTTGACTTCAAAATTGAATGTGTTGAATCAGTGGTATTACTTAAATGACATCACTTTGTCACAAGCTGTACCTACTGCTGTACTCAATTTTATAAATGTACAGAAAAATTTGCTTAAAAATCTTGTCCGGTCATGTTACTGAATTGAATCAGCAATCTAATAGTTCTTAATGTAAGTTACTGAAATATTGTACTTTATACACGATAAGTAGTATTTTCATTATTGATTAAATTATATTAAATATTCCTAATAGGTGGGCCTGGTATGCTTGTGTATCATACGTACGTTTTTTGATTTACCAAGCTGTTAGACGGGCTTTAGAATATATGTGATTAATTAGATTCTATATTATTATAGTCTCTACGACTGTACTATTGCAGTATGTTTATAATATAACTTTAGGTATTGATTGATTTGGTATTATCACTATTTCAGCTGACGCTGAAAAATACTGTCAAATGAATCCAAGAAGATAAAATATAATAGTTACCAAAATTGTCCGGCTACTGAAGCGTGTGGTGCTAAGTATCAGAATCAAGGTTTGTAAAGGGTATTTAAATTTACTTAGTAAGGTAGACTTAGAATTAAAAAATTTGAATGTTTTGACTCAGTGGTATCACTTAAATTACATCACTTAGTTACAAGCTGTAGTGCTGCACTATGATTTTGTGTGAATGCATTTTCTCTGTGTTGCTAATGAACCAGAGAAAGCAAGTGTTTTAATCCTCTCAAGTATCTTATCGACCCTTGCTTGTATCTTAATGTATATTTCTAATTGTTCAATATAAACAGAAAAACAAAATATGAAAATATGTACCAAATTTGTTGACATTTAATATTTTTATATTTTAACATGTCAATTAGTTATTTTATGTACATACAAAACACTACAAATGACATTTTATGTTGTTTAAATAGAAAAAATATGTTACTTGGCATTGTTTTTAAATATGCTTGCTAGATGTTGAAAATAGATGTGTTATTATTAATATTATTAACAAATGTTTGAAAACATATTGACTTATGTCACTATTTGTTTTTAAATAATCATTTTTGTCTATTTGTGTAATTTGAGTATTAAATCAAATAATAAATAAGTAACAATAGATTTTATTTATAATAATTCCTGTGTAAAACTAAGTTATTCATTGATGTTAGTTATTATAAGATGAATAAATCACTATACAATTTAATAAAAATTTAAAAGTAAGATTATTATCTTGGACACTTCTAGGCTTTTTATTATATTTTAATTTTAAAGCGTGTTATGAGTATTTTAAAATTGTAAATTGTTTGTTCATCTTAAAATAATCAGAACTCGCTTTAAAATTAAAATATAATAAACACCCTATGAGATGCCCTAATTACGTTTTAAATCTTAGATTTAAATTTCATAAGAGGTCATTTCACTGTAATCTTACAAATTACATAGTAAAATGTATTATTGTGAACGTAAAACTTGCCATGTTGTACATTTGTAAGACAATGACAACACATTCGGTTCGGTGTCTTCTTAACTCCTATTTGCTTCACCTTTGTTTCAAATATAACAAACTGATTATTTTCTTATAACATAAAATTATAAATGGATAATTTTTATTTATAATAGAATACAGATACTTCAACCTCCTAAAGGTTGGAAGTATTGCTTGAAGGTCATAATAAGTATAAGTAATTATATTTTATTATTAAAATTGATTATGAATTTACTAACATAGCATATTTTGTACCAATATATATATTTTCTTCTTCTATCCCACTTAGATTTTTTTCTTCAACTAAAATAACTTTTCCAATATCATCAGCATTTAATATAACTCACATTCACATTGAAAACATTGATCTTTTTTAGGTAAAAAACAAAAAATATTAAACTCAGTATAAAAAGCGGGTAAGTGCATGTCGCACTGCTGTACAGTAGGTTACAAGTGGGACAATGTATAATGGGTTGTATTAAACTTGAATTCAATGATATAATATCATTGTATAAGAAAAACGATTCTGAGCGGAGACGGTTTATCAGTCTGGATTTTTTAAATGTTTATTATTTATTATAGCCTTTTATTAGAGTTAATAGGATATATGGGTGGCGGCAGACTTCTCTTTAGTGTGTAATTGTGTATAGTATAACACTATTATAGCTTTATACTAATTCTAAGACTAAGGCTAAAAGGACAACCGATTACTCATTACTACAATTAAACTAATTAGTGATGATGTATAACAACCCATGAAAAAGTAATAGTAATTTTGTAAATTGTTTTATCTGGATAAAACTATGTGTAAGTACCTACACTTGTAGTTTGTGTTACATATTTCTAATAAGTATCATTTTTATGTTTTTTTTATATATTATATTTAAGTAGGTATTAAACTCTTAATTTGTAATTACATTTACTTTAACTAAATATCAATTTGTGTGCTCTTAATTTTATATGTACTGATAACAAAAAAGGTGGGTAAGTGGATGTCACTCTGCTGTACAGTAGTTTACAAGTGGGTCACTGTAATGGATGGTGTTAAATTTGAATTCAATGTTATAGTATCATTGTATAAGAAAAACGATTCTGAGCGAAAACGGTCAGTCAGCCTATGATATTACCAAGTATATTTGATGATATTATTGTGAATAAAGTAATTTATATATAACCTATTTACGTGGAGCCTTGTTTTAAATTTTCAATCCTTGGCTATAAAAGTTGAACATTTTATAAATTTTTAACTACAAAATAATTATTAAATTTTGTCAAAATTTAAACTTTAAATGCTTGTAAAAAAAAGTTGTGCCTATGTATTTTTAATATTTTTCAACTGCTATTGGAACAATATAGCAGAAGCCTTGTATTAAATTTTCAAGCTATTTTAACCAACAAATAAAATTTTATTGACATTCATAGAAAAAAATACTAATAAAATTGAAAACTGAAAATGTTTCTAAACAGTTCAAAACAAATCAAAATATTTTTAAAATTGTATCGTCTATAGAAATTGCAAGTATAAACAACCAGTGAAAATGTCATGTTCATTTGTTTTAGAGTTACACCAAAAACCAAAATCGATTTTCTCAAAAACAGATTTTGCTTAAAAATTCCCGTTTTTCCTTGGTTGATATGTACGTTGAAATCACAGAACATATACATAAATATATATAAATATTATATTTCTCCTGGGGTATCATAGCTATTACTTTGCAATGGCTACCCCTCGCTATCCCGTAATGACGCCTATGGCTTGTACATATATGCCCGTATTCAGAAATACTTAAGCGTGTCATTCCCCATATTTATTTACTAGTTATGAATACTAAAGATAATTTATAATCTAAATTACGATTATATGACAAGAACAAAATAAATTAATAATCTTTTGAGCCTAATTGCTTAATTGTGATTCTGTATAATATCATCACAAACACTTGTTTATACAATATATTGTAAATTCTCAACAACATTGTATGTAATTAATAGATTTGTTTTCATATTATCAAACAAATTATTTTAAACCTCGACATCCTGGCAATATTAGATTCTGAGCGAAGCGATGAATGTATTGATTTTACAATGATGTGTGTTTTATTTTTATTTTTTTTTGTGTCTGGCATCACCTTTTAGGACAGTAAAAGTGCTTGGATTTTCTTCAACAGTATCTTTTTTGATAGGAAAGTGAATATAGTTGGTACTTTGGGGGGTCAAAAGTAAAAATTTCCCAGTAGTTTTCAAAAGCGACGTGAAAAACAAAAGAAAAATTAAGGAAAAACGGGAATTTTAATGCAAAATCTGTTTTCGAGAAAATCGATTTTGGTTTTGGTGTAACTCTGAAACAAATGACCGTAGGGACATGAAATTTTGACTGAATGTTTATAATTGCATTTCCTATACACCATAACATTTTTCAAATATTTTGACTCTTTTTGAGCTGTTTACGGACATTGTCAGTTTTAAATTTTTTTAGTTTTTTTTTCTATAAATATCAATAAAATTTTATCTGTTGAGTAAAAAAGCTTGAAAATTTAATAGAAGGCTCCTAGGTTATTGTTTCAAAGGCAGATGAAAAAAATTAAAAATCCTTAGTCACAGTTTTTATTTATAAGCATTTAAAGTTCAAATTTTGACAAAATACAGAAAAATCACGAAAATTAGCAAACTATTTTGAGTTGAGAATTCATTAAAATTTTTCTTTTTAAATCTAAGATTTGAAAATGTAATATAAGATTACTCATAAGTTTGTCTACCTTTATCAAAAAAAAAATGTCTACAAGAAACTTAAATTAAATTTTTATGAGCGTCTGAAATTTATGTTTTTACAACATTTGATATTCACTCGATTTCTCATGTAACAATTTTCTTATTTTATTGTAATTAAAAAACGAATGACTGTAGATACTTGAAAACATTCAATATTGACTAAATGTTTATAGTTGCATTTCCTATACACCATAACACCATAACATTTTCCAACATTTGACTTATTTTGAGCGGTTTACGGACATTGTCAATTTCCATTTTTTTTAGTTTTTTTTTCTATAAGTATCAATAAAATTTTATCTGTTGAGTAAAAAAGCTTGAAAATTTAATAGAAGGCTCCTGATATATCGTTCTAATAGCAGTTGAAAAATATTAAAAATACATAGGCACAATTTTTTTTTATAAGCATTTATAGTCAAATTTTGACAACATTTATCAAATTTGTAGTTTATTAATTATTTTGTAGTTAAAAATGTATAAATTGTTTAACTTTTATGGCTAAGGATTGAAAATTTAAAACAAGGCTCTACGTAAATAGGAGGTTATATATAAATTACTTTATTCACAATAATATCATCAAATATACTTGATAATATCATAGGCTCACTGACCGTTTTCGCTCAGAATCGTTTTCCATCCATTACAGTGACCCACTTGTAACCTACTGTACAGCAGAGCGACATCCACTTACCAACCTTTTTTTTATTTGAAGTTATAATATATCTGATGTTTTTCAACTAAAACTTTTTTATTGTGAATATTGTGTATTATAAATTAAGTATTTTGTGTCCTTCATCAATTGATCACATGCTTTTTAAAACCTTTATCAAATAATTCCTGTTATTTACAATACTCATATTATTTTATGTTATGTTTTGGATGCTACTTACTAGAAAACTATTATCTTTTGTAAAATATTATAATTAGGAAAAGTCAAAGATAAATATTATCAAAATATATTATATACAAACTTAAGATGTCTAGGACATTATTTAACTATATCAATATTGTAGTTAAGTATAATACATTTTATATGTACTGATAACAAAAAAGGTGGGTAAGTGGATGTCACTCTGCTGTACAGTAGTTTACAAGTGGGTCACTGTAATGGATGGTGTTAAATTTGAATTCAATGTTATAGTATCATTGTATAAGAAAAACGATTCTGAGCTGTTTGATGATTATAGAACCACTTTGTATAAGTATTTAATATACCCAAGTAGATTCATACTAGCCTATAAATATAATGCCAAAATATTAAGGTGTCCAAATTCTGTTTAAATCGTATTTGGGATATTACTACAGTTTATTATGTTGTATTAAAAGGCGTTTGGAAACCGATAATTCAGAGTGGAGCTCTCATAACTCGTTTTGTTTTTCGTAACTTTAAATCAAAACATTATCAACTTATTATACCAACATTATAGGGGCCCCAGAACCTCCGAATTAAGAGTAATATTATTGTCGTCTGACCAGCCTCCCTACAAATTATTAGATACAATCTGTAACTTGTCGCTTGATGGTATATTATCATCGTCAGACGTCAGTGACGTCATTTAATTTTTTTTTAATACGCACACCCTGTATAGAATTTATATCCCTTTTCAGGCCGACTAATGTGGGTTAGAACTTAAAAGTGGGCCAAATCACAACAATATTAGATTTTAAATACCTACCCAAATAAATAATATATCTATGCGATGTTTTTGGAAAAAATTAACAATAATTTCAACCAATTGGCTATAATAATATTATTTGTTTCTGATATCTACATTCTTCACAAAATCGCTCATAATGGTTTTTCGTATGCAATGATTTATCAATTACATATCATCAAATTTAAATTTAACACATCTATGAACAGAGTGGTGTCCTCTGTAATTCAGATTTTCTTTTATATAGAACTTCATTAAAATTACTTGGAACCCTTAAAATGAATTTACCATTACATATGCAAATGCCATTAGATACCCAGTTGACAGTTAACCAAACCAAAATAATTTTTTATAACCCAAACAAATCTTATCCAGTTCTAAAATGTTTTTTTTTTTATTTAACATTGCATAATATTATAGATACTTATTACTTAATACATTTATATATATATTATAATAAGTAACAATCAAGCCGATACCTTATAAACTCATACCTCAAATTAAAAGATAGCATTATATTCATATCATCGAAATGGGTATTACTTTAAAATTATTACAAATATTAATAAATTTAATACAATAATTATTATTCAGTAGTTCTCAAAAATAAGGAAAAGCATAGATTTTTAACAAAATTCCAGTTTTGTATTTTAGTGCAATTTTAAAGAAAATAACCGTAAATACTAAATACATGCAATTTTCAACAATGTTAATACAAGCATTTTATCAAAATATTTTGACACTTTTTGAGCTATTTATAGGTATAAGAAAATTTCGATTATTATTAGTTTTTTTTTAAATTATTGCCGTTAACACATATTTCGTTCGATCACAAAACTTGAAAGCTTAATACAAGGTTCCTCATAAGTTGTTGGATAAAATTAAATATATAGCATAAGTCCACGGTCATTTACTATGAGCGTCTGAAGTTAGTATTTTGACAAAATTTGTCAAAATCACAAAAATTTATAGATTATTTTGAGTTACATTTTTCTATTTATATATAAAATTAAAAAATTCAATACAAGATTCATCATTAGTTTTGCTACTTTCAACAAAAAAAAAGTAACCGGAAAGTCACATTAATATGCGCAACTAGGGGAGAGGGCTTGGGTAGGCTCAGCCCACCCAGTTTTTGAACGTAATGTAATTCCTAAATCCGACGAAGAAATAGTTTTTTCGAAAGAACTATTTTTCCGTTTAAAGTTAAGTCTAAATAAAAGTTCTATCAAAAAGTTTATATACGCTTAAATATTTTTCGGAAATTTTATTTTGTAACAAAAAATATTTAAGGTTCAGTATATGTACCATTATATACGATAAACAAAATTAGGTATTCATATTTCACCTTAAACATTTCCGAAAGAAAAACAATTAGTTGCTGGCGGTTTGAAACATTTTGTATCGGAATTTGGAGCAGATTTTTTTCAATCGACAACCAAGCGTTAATCTGTAAATAATTTTGACATTATACATATTTTGAGTGCATAAATTAAAAATATTATGCTTATAAATGCATATTTCTACATTTTTTAGTGCTTATTTTAATGCATCTTTTTCCAATGCTAATTTATATATATTTTAGTGCATGAACTTACGAACCCTGGATCTATGTAGGTATATCGTAAGACGATATTAAGATAAAATCACACTACAGTCTCATTCATTTTTTATGAGCGTTTGATGTTAGACATTGGATATTCACCCAAAAAATATTAAAGATCCACAGGCACAATTTTATTTATAAACATTGAAAATGAACATTTTGACAAAATTCGTCAAAATCTCGAAAATTTGCAAAATATTTTGTAGTTATAAATGTATAAAATGTTAAATTTTTATAGCTAAGGATTGAAAATTTTAAACAAGGATTGTCATAAATGGTTCATACTATAACCAAACAATTAAAAAAGTATATTATACAGTTTTTTTTATATAAATTTCAAATTTAATATTTAAACGAAGTATAATAATTTTAGTGATTTTTTTGTAATTTAAAAATAATATTCTGGGTACTTAAAACTTTTAAAAAATATTATCATATTTTATACACACAATGACATTTTCAAATGCAATTTTTTCAACAAAAATTAATTTAGCCTATTGTATAGTACTAATGCCTAATAGTAAAATAAATTACTCTAATTGCAATTCACAATAATATCGGAAAATATACTTAGTCATTAGTACCTAATATTTTGTAATATATTTTAACCACAGCCTGTTTTCGCTCAGAATCATTATTCGTTTACAATGATGTCCGCCTTTAGTTTTAATTGTTGTATCTACCTAATCATTGATGGTAAAATTGCAATTTTTATAATGCAGTATTATACATTTTTACATAAATATAACAAAGGTACATACAGTGACGGCTGACGTTTAACGTGGCTGGGTGCTTAATTATTTTGAGTAGTCCTGAACCATTTTTGATATTTCGTGGAATACATTTACTTTCATATAACTATAGATTTTGTTAGAATATTTGAAGACCGTATTATATTTGTATATTAAATTGTTTGCATTATTAGTTTACTATTTAAGAAATTTTCTCTTTTTTTGTGGCAAATGGTGGGTGGACAACAATCCCTCAAATTTATTTTCACATATGGTGCTAATTAAGCCCGTGTTTCTTTCTTTTAAATGTTAATGAATTTCTGAGTGATAATTAGCTTTGATATAACCTACAGCCATGAGTTCACTTACTTACTGGACTTACCTCGTATGTACGTTCTAAAGATAATAATCCTTAATACCTCTTTACGCATTTTTTAAAATATAAATAATATATTGCATTGACTATAAATTTAAAATTTGAATTTTCATACCAGCCACGTGGCTGTTCTATAATTGATTGTTGTTCTACATGTTTTGTGTTTTATTCATTTACAGGGCGTCCTCTGGCCGTGATTTTCTTTTTTGGACAATCACGTTATCATGGCCGACGACAACAGTACTTCCGCAGTGTTCAGTCTGGCGATGATTGCTTACAGAACGTGCAATGAAATTCAGCGGAACCAGTATTGGGATTATGAAGTACCGCGCTTGGATTTACAACAGTGTTGCAAAGCATTATTTGAAATTATCATTTTTAACACTGTCAGTGGCGAGTTCCGTCCAAACGGCGATAGACGGTCTATGTGTACGAAGATATGCTCGAACGTTCTGTTCCGAGAAATTACCGAAAGATACACATATTTATGCAACATGGCCGCGTATAATGGGCACGTGGATTGCTTGAAGATGGCCCACGAGTTGGGCTGCCCGTGGAACACGAACGTACCCTGTCACGCGATCATGAAGGGACACCTGAACTGTGTGATATACGCCCATAAAAACGGGTGTCCCTGGGACGCTGAGACCTGCACCACCGCAGCTAGATATGAGAACATCGAGTGTCTGAAGTACGCACTGGACAACGGTTGCCCGTGGGACTTCGAGTGCACGTGGCGCGAAGCCTTGGTGAAAGGGCGCATCGTGTTATTGCGGTACTTGCGCGAAACCTGGGGTCCTGAAACGCTCGTGACGGCCGCGTCCGGTGGACATTTTCGGATACTCCGGTACGCGTTAGAGAATGGCTGTCCAAGCTCCGTGACCGCGTGCAGCAGTGCAGCGATGTCCGGCCAACTCGAGTGTCTCAAATACCTGCACAGGAACGGTGTTCCGTGGGACTCCGATACGTGCCTAGAGGCCGCGAAATCTGGGCACATCGACTGTCTGCATTACGCGTTGAGCAACGGGTGTCCGTGCACAGCAGCGGCGGGCTACGAGGCAGCGAAGAATGGCCGAACAGATTGCCTTGTTTACCTGCACGCGAACGATATTCCCATTGACTGGTATACGTGCTTAGGAGCCGCGAGGAGTGGAAACATAGACTGTCTCCGTTACACGATCGTCAACGGGTGTCTGGCCAACGAAGAAACGTGCGCCGAGGCGGCGAGTTATGGCCACGCGGCGTGCCTGGCGTACCTGCGCAAGCTCGGCGTTCCCTGGGACTCGCGCACGTGCACAGGAGCCGTGAGATCTGGGGACATGGACTGTTTCCATTACGCAGTCCGTAACTGGTGTCCGGGCGACGCACTATCGTGCGCCGAAGCGGCGCGTCTCGGCCGTTTGGCGTGCCTGGAGCAACTGTACTTACGCCGCGTCCCCTGGGACTCGCGCACGTGCACAGAAGCCGTGAGAAATGGGCACGTCGACTGTCTCAAATTCGCGCTCAGGCATGGCTGTCCAATCGACCGATCGTCGTGCATGCGCCTCGCATTAGCCAACGGACACGTGGACTGCCGGTTTTACATTCGCGATTACTTTCGATCTTCACGGTTGGTGCGGGATAGAAATTTCCCAGTTCGGTATAAACGCGTACGTGCTAGACAACGGCGGTTAGCGCGACGAATATAAAATTCGTGTTAAGGCGTAATTACAGCTACGTCGTGTGTCGTGTTGTGCGAGGGCTTGGTTATTATATGGTTACGGCTGGTAACCAATATGGTTTAAAAGTTGAACAGTAGTCAATCCTTGGTTTACTCGGTTGCAACTTGGTTATTACATGATACCAAAAAAGTAACATCCAATCACAGTACGATTTTATCGACACCGCACGACACATGACGCAGCTGTGAATCCGGCTTTACTAAGGGCCAATTGCACCGTCTGGTACGGTTAAACTTCGATTGCGCTTAATCGGCTGACAACAGATATTTAACCGGACAAATTCGGCCATGTGGACTGCCTGCCCGGTGTATGCACTCCGTATAAATATGTTTGTAATTATTTTACGTGTGTATATATATATATATTATGTTAGTTTTGATATTAGAGTGAATTTTCATATTATCAAACATTTAGGTAAGAACATTATCTGTGCTCAAGCGTCGGGTTTTTTCATTTTCAAGCAAGATATGGCTATGTGAAATATCAAAAATTAAAAATACTCAAATCTCGCTTGAAAATGAAAATATCAACATATCGACGACGCTTCAGCACAGATAATGTTCTTATCTAAAAGTACACATAGTTACCATCATCTTAAATAGGTACTTATAAAAAAAAAGTCGTGGCTATATGGATTTTTAATATTTTGCAACTGCTCTTATAACTACTTATGAAGAGCCTTGTATTACATTTTCAAGCATTTCGACGCAGTGGAAAAAATTTTATTGACATTTATAGAAAACAAATTAAAATGCTTTCAAATTTCAAATGTCAATAACTAACTCAGAGTGAGTCAAAATTCCAATTTTTTAATTTTTTAATTTGGATATTTAATGTTTATGTTAATCCTACTTATTATACACGTTACATAACAAATATTAATTTAAATGTACCTCTTTACCGCAAACATTTTGGCATGAAAAGTTCTATTTCGATGGAAATTAAATTATGACGTAGACTACTTAGAATTAATATATAAAATTTTAATAATGTATAAATGATTTGAAATCTTACTTAAATAATATTGATCTTACACTAATTAATTTATGATTAATCACAAATGTAATATGTAATTTCTATCTATAGTATTATAAATATTTAGTATGCCATTAACTGAATTCAAATAAACTTCCCAGCTCAAGCTATGCTTATTGGGAAGTTATCAATCTTTGTATTATTTATTTTATATAATATAGTTAACATCTGTACTTCTTCGTTTTTTTTTTTTATTTGTGAAATAAATGTATTATTATTAGTTGTAGAATAACATACTTATTAATTTATTTATTAATAATAAATATATACTTGTAAAAATGTAATTTTATAAAGAAATTTATCTTTATGTGTAAAATAACTACATAAAAGCCATAATATAAGCTACAAATATTAAAAATAATGGCAATAATAGTTTTATTTTTTAAATATGGAACTAATAAAAGTTTTGAGGGTTAATTTTAAATTTAACACAAAACTGTAGAAATAAATAATCTGGTCTGAATCGTGTCAAACATGTTCTTAATATAGTAATAGTTAAATTAGTATTGAACTTATAACAAGCACAATAAGAATGATTTGGTAGTATAATGGTATATTCATGCTTAAATAATAAGGTACGACACACAATAAATGAAGCGAAGAAATACTTAAATTAAATTAAATTTTTAATTCTCTATGTAAACATAGAGTGCATTTGTAGCGAATAGTCTTGGCTTGTTAAAAAAATATTTAATATTAGAGAGTTTAAAGTGGTCTCCAGTTATTGGAACCTATGGGTTTAATAAGCAGAACCCCAAAAGGAAATAAATATGAAAGTATATAAATAAAAAAAAATCCTTTCATAGCTTACATAAGAAATTTTGATAGATTCCCCACAAATTTTGCTACAAAAAAAAAGTTTACCGGAAAATCATTTTATTTTTTTATGAGTGTTTGAATTTAAACATTTTACGATATTGGAGCCTTAAAAATAATTTATAAATTAATTAATTTAATTCATGTTATTAAATATAAAAATATAATAATTTTTAATATTTTTTTAATATTTCAATTCTGTTCAGCATAAATGTCAATATAATATTTAAACAATTTGCCTGACAGAAAAACAAAAGTAATACATTTATATATTATTCTCTAAAGTCTCTACACATAAGGTATCATACTAAAAGGGTCGTCACACCCCCCTCCCCCCTTTGAATTTTTCGTAATTATCAGTCGGCATTTTATTAATAACAGAGAGCTGTCAGAAATTATACGACTTGTTATAATTTTAATAAGAAAAACGAGAATTCAGTTTTTCAATTCATTAATTTAATTCATATTATTAAATATAAAAATATAATAATTTTTAATATTTTTTTAATATTTCAATTCTGTTCAGCATAAATGTCAATATAATATTTAGAATTATTGCTGGACTCTTAAGAGGACGTGATACTCGCATGTGTTGTCTCTGTCTTACAAGTGCGTAACATAACAAATTTTACGCTCAGCAGAACGAAAAATTTGAAAACCAACCGACTGCCGCCGCGACGAAGTTTCGCGATTGGACGCTCTAAGGAATCGACGGATCGACGGATCTAAATAGAAATTCGCTAGACTAAACCGGTTTAAAATTATCCCACATTATCCCGCATCGGGATAATGAACCATGTAAATGATATGGTCCAAACATCCCGGTGCATTATTTTTCACACCGGTTTAGTCTAGCGAATTTCTACCAAGTGTCCGGGCGGGCTGTAAAAACGGAGCGGTGTTTAGTTTTCTGCTCCACGGAAATCCTGTCAGCTTTTTTTCCATGAATTCTTCATTTTGTAGTATAGGATGGTTCAGCGATCTTTTTACCGGGAAAAGTACACAAAGACACAATCTCCTAACCTAAAAGAGAAGGACTCTCTTTTGCCGTACACAACCGACACGACGACACGTCTTCTTCATTTCATGGTTCTATCTGCGACTGTCTCCTGTTGTTTATTTATTGTTTTATATTTGAAGTCTGCCATTCAGTTCCGACCAGGGTATTCGTTGTACAATCCATTATTGTACTACGACTACCTTGGTCGGGTTTCCAAATGACGCATATTAGTTCATAATATGCGGAATGCCAAAATCGAACGTCAAAAGTCAAAACCAAGTAAGTCTCGTTTGTTAGCATGCATTTCCGTGTTGTTTATTTCAATACTGTAATCATGCCTTCTCGCATTTCATAGGATGATGTCAACGCACTATTTGTTTTCTCTATCTGTGTGGGCCAACATAGTCAAAACGTATTCACGCAGAATTATGTTTTAAGTAATCTTAGAATAAAATCACACATTACAAAATGATGGAGAATAATATTTTTGAAGGTATGACATATCGATTTGTCTAAATATTGTCTCAAAGCAATATCCTACAACTAATATCAACAACTTTTTTTTGTTTATTTTGAAAGTCGATTACAAAGTCAAATAAACAATAAAATATAAAATCGATGTCATACCCTCAAAACATTATCCCCCATAATGGTTGTAATAGTTGATTTTACTCAAAAATCTTAAATAAATATTTTAAGCGAAAGCGTTTTATCTATATGTTGCGCGTGGGTACGAGATAGAAAAAAAAATACTGCGCTGACATCGGCGATACCTACATCCTATTAATATAATATTGAAAATTGTATCCCTTATAATGCATTTATTATTTATTTATTTGCAGTGTTCACATGTATCAATCAATATGGGCTGAATAGAATTCAAGAGATGGCGCCAAACTGCAGGCTGTAATGAAAAAATCACTCTCAAAATCTTTAGTATCTACCTCTAACTATGGTTACGGTAATTTAATACTCCATACATGCATTTTTGTGTGCATATTGCAGAAAATGTGATTATCTTGTTCCTGTAGCAATTCTATACCGAGGACAACCGTTTTTATGTGCGTAAACCAAGCAGTCTAAGTGTCAATTTGCCACAGCGTTGGCACATTTGTTTTCATCCGATGGTTAATCTATAGCTATGGGATAAAAGTTTGTGTGCCAACGCTGCGGCACTTAGATTGCTTGATGTACGCATGTAAAAACGTCTGTCCTCGTGAAAAAATTACATCAGAGTTGGTGGTTCAGAACAATTAAATAATCTGCGGTGTGTACATGAAAACAGATGCGTATTGAGATAAAATTATCAAATTACTAAACATTCCAATGAATAAAAACGTTGTTAGCTGTAATGATAAATTTAAGTAATTCGATATTATGAATGTATAAATGTTGTCTTAAACATTGAGCAAGACAGCTATATAGATACAATTAATAACTCTTTCACTGCTGAATTATTTTTTCCAGTATACTGTATTGTGTAGGGATAATATTTTTTTTTCAATAATTTTTTTACTTTGTATTGCACACTTATAGTTTTTTATTCACTTATTTTCGGTAGATATTTTTTGCCTAATGAAATTGCATAATCATTTACAAATTTACAATATTATGTTCTTGTTGTCACATTAATCCAAACAATTGCTGTTTTTTTTTTTAAATGAGAGGACGTAATGATGTATCAATTGCAATGTAAGGATTAACAGATTATATAAAAATGTATTAATTTTTGTAAAGTAAAATTTATTTATGGTTATTTTCTTTAATATCCAGAACATTTTAACAGCTTATTAATAAATGCATATTGTACCTACTCAATAATAATATTGTTTGAATTTATTAATTTATACCTAGCTACTTTTCAAAAGAAATTATGGTATGAACCTATCTACACCATTCTTCACTACATTGGTATTGACTTATTAATTAATAATGCTATGAATAACTAAGGTGGTCCACTATGAACTTGCTTGTGTACAAGTTGTTATATTCACTTTGGCTTTAATTAAAAAGAAATTAATAAAAACAATTTTTATTATAATATTATATGTGAAACAGAGTAGGTACAGACTCATGGATTTCCAACGATATCATTTTTGATAAGTGTCATATACCTCTCCTTCATGGATTGCGACATACAAATTCTGCATGACTACATACCTACAAGACAAAAACAACATGACTTTTGTTACAATTTTCAAAAAGAAAGAGTGAATTTAGATTTTTAATGGAAATAAGAATAGAACATTCAAGGAACTGAGTAAATATTTTTTGAGAGGTCAATGTTTTGTTATAACTTAAATTACATTTCATTAAACTTACATTATCGTGTTCTATCTTCTTCCACATCGACACAAAAGATACATTGAATACGTAGTTATTATTTATGATGCATTTTATTAGACTATTGTCTTCTTTATGAGAATATGACAACCTTGTGCTTTATAAAAATAATTTAATATCTTTATATAACTTATATTATAATAATAAATGTAATAATTTTTAACAACAAACATAGCATTTTAATATATTTTTAAAAATGTCTTAATTCATTTTTTGTATTCAGTAAATGTATTAATATCTATGTAACTTGTATAAAATGGTTTAAATTTCTAATTAATAGTTACGTGGGATATTTTGACGTGTCATCTTAAAATCAGACAGGGGCAAGTGCCCACCTTGCCCCCCCCCCCCACCCCCCAACAAAATGACGCCACTGTTCAAAATGTTTTAGTTTGGTAATTGTTATTTTGTGTGTGATATCATTTTATATAGGTACCTACTTAACATTTTTTTTATACCTATCATAACTTCTTATATTTATTATTGTCATTATAATTTAATATTTATAATTTTGTGCTAAATGCTAATTACCCGAGTTAATATAATATTTTACATTTTTTGAAAGTCAATAAACCAGTACTGAATGAGTAATGATTAAACCATTCGTAGCTAATAATAATAACAACTTCTAAAAAACTCCAGCAACCCTCCTAAAATCTAAAAAGTATTAAATCACAATATTGTCTTTCGCACAACAATTGCAAGTCACACTAGTCATTTTTTTTTTTTTAAATATGTAAAATAGTAAAAAATATGCTCATTATTTCTAAAACTAAATATATTATTTTATAATAAAAACTTTAAACTGTAGATGTAATGCGAACACCGATGCTTAGAACTATCAGCTAAATATTTCTTATTTCTAAAGTTCTATAATTATTGGCAAATCCTACCATATTAATTATAAAATTAGAAATGTTATATGGCAATAAATAACATATGCCAAGTAAGTACAAAATGTGTTTCATGAAACTATAATTAAAAATACCAATTTTTTTACACCATATTTTAACATTTTACAGTTTTTAGATAATATTTACAATTTTAAGGTCGTATTTGATATTTTGTGAACAATATTGCACTATTTTCATAAAAACTTTATGAACTATTTTGAGGAAATAAAATAAAGACTCCCAATTTAGTAGAAGAATAAAAAATAAACATTGCTGTAACTTGTTTATAGTAATTTAAATCAGTCTCAGTCATAGATTGTTATAAATGAAAAATACAACAGAGAATGACTAAAAAAAGTTCACATAATATGTCGTAACCCATAGATATCTGATGATTATGGTACATTATAGGCACCCTATGATGCTAAGAACACTTCAACTCCACAAGACATTAAAACATTCTGTTTTTTTACTTTTTAATTTAAATAACTTAAAAAAAACTTTAAATAATTGTATCTAAGTGTAGTGGGTTATTTACAGGTTATAGATATTTATTATACTTTTTCAATGATAAAACATAATTGTTTAAAATTATTTTGTTAATAATTCAAAAATATTTTTAGTTTTAATTCCATGAATTTAATGTTTGATTCATGAGCCATAAATAATTTACATCGAGCAAAATTCTTATATTTTCCTTCTTCATTTTTTGTTTCTTTAAAACTGCTATATTTTCTTCAAAGTTGAACTTCCGTTGTACATATGATACAGCTGTTGTACCTTTACTGCCTTAAAAATGTTTCTATTGAAAAAGGAACGCATTAAACACACATAATTTTCAAGTCGATTGAACAATTGTAAATTATAGTGTTACAAATCATTAAATAATACAATTAATACTATCTAGGTTGGTCTCCATTTTTTTTATGTCTATTATTATCATTGTCTATTTTTCTTCGTTTTTCACTGTCTGAACTATTCATTCTTATGCTGCTAAATGCTGACACTAAAGTAAGTATACCGTCGCCATTCCAAAATTATCCTGAGCCTTAAAAATAATTTATAAATTAATTAATTTAATTCATATTATTAAATATAAAAATATATATATAGAAATATAATAATTTGCGTTTATGCAGTTTTGATTTTACTTTCAAGTAGTCAGTTGTAAATTCACATGGAAAATTGATTGCTGTTCTTTAGTAATGATTGTTGTTTGTGTTTGTTCTCCTGAAAATTGATTTTCGTGACTTAACACTCTTGAAGTTAACTATAAATTTTATTATAATATATATAATTTATGAAAAAAAAAGAAATTCAAATACCTTTTTTGCTTTTTTTGAAAGATACCCAGAAGACATAATTTTATAGCAAAAAAAGTACTTTTTTTAGTTAATTTATAAGACTATTTATATACATTTAAATATTTTTGTACTGATTAATTCCTGAATTAAAATTTTAATAAAAAAAAAATATTTAGTGTAATCAGGTTTATACATTTAATCAGCTAAAATTTTAAATTAAACAATAAAACTCGAATAAATAAAAATATATTTTCCAAATTTGAAGACAAAAATCATACACAACTATGTAGTTATACTTAAAAATTTCTCACAAAAATATTTTAGTTAACAAATAATGATAAAAAATTGAATAAAGAAATTTTATTTTTCCAATTTTTGAAAAATCAAATTATACAAATTTTAATAATTTAACTCAACTTTTTTAAATAAAAAAAACAAAAATGTAATTTTCAACATATTTTTTTTTAATAATGGACATTTCTAACAAATTAAAATAAATTTTATAGCAAAAAAAAGTATACTTGTTTTACTTAATTTATACGACTATTCCTACTTTAATTTTTTAAATAATTAAATTTTCAAACTAAAAACCCCCTATTTATATATAAGATGTATAGATAATATTACTATATAAGGATTTGTATATATATATTTATAATATATAAGCTATATGGATGTATATATGTATTATATATATATACTATATATATATGAAGTCTATATATGTATACTACTATATATATTAATAAATCCTCTATATACTCTTTTTTCTTTCTTTTTTTTTTAAAGGAGGGCTACGCCCCCCCTTTTTAGACAACTACAAACGTCATGCCTCACTAAAACATATTTTTTTAAAAATTTTATTGAGATTATTCCCAATCTCTATCTAAACCAAGAAGCATTTTTTTACTAAACAATATTTTTTAAAATAAAATTCCTGAAAAAGGGTTTCTTTGATAGAGTAAATCATGTATTATGTATACTTTTATTATACTTTAAAAAAACTACCTAATCCATAAATTTCAAAAATTTATATGCATAAACACCTAAGTATATACCATAAAGAAAAATAAGCTAAAATAAGCTTTTGGATTCATACTTCAAATATAGAATAAAATTCTTTTTTCTGATAAATTTAAATTTAACAAAAATTATATTTTTTACATTATTAATATTTAGAACTCTAATATCAATTTCAGCATCAAATTGATTATCAATATGAATAGGATTAGAATTAAATCTATTTTCAATTATTCCAATTTTAAACTTTAAATCATCAATTTATTCAATTGAAGCTACAATAAAATATTTCTTAATTCAAGCTTTTGCTTCAATTTTATTATTAATTTTTTTAATTAATAAAAATTTATTATTTATAAATAATGATAATATTTTAATTATAATATCACTATTAATAAAATTAAGATTAATACCTTTTCATTTATGATTACCTTCAATAATAGAAGGATTGAAATGAATATCATGCTTATTAATAATAACTTGACAAAAAATTACACCTTTAATTATAATTTCTTATTTAAATATTAATAAAAATAAAATTTTTTTAATTGTATTAATCTCAATAAATTCAATTTTTGGTTTAAATCAAAATTCAATACGTAAAATTTTAGCTATATCATCAATTAATAATACTACCTGAATACTATTTGCAATCTTAATAAATTAAAATTTATGAATTAATTACTTTTTAATTTATTCTTTATTAAATGTTTTAATTATTAAAAAACTTAATAATTATAATATTAATTATATTAATCAAATATAACTATTTAATTAAAATTTTTTTTTCAAATTAAATATATTAATATTAATTTTTTCAATTATAGGTTTACCCCCTATAATAGAATTTTTAATAAAATGAATACTAATTAAAACTTTATTATAATCATATTAATTATACTAACTATTTTAAACTTACTTTTTTATATTAAAATAACTTATTTTATATTATTTAATTTTAATATTTTTAATAAATGATATCTAATATATAAAAAAAACAATTATGATTTCATTATATTAATAATTTTTTTTAGATTATTCTTTATTTATTTATTAAGGTTTTAAGTTAACTAAATAAACTATTAATCTTCAAAATTAAAAATATTATATTTTAAACCTTAATTAAATAATTAATACCTTTAAATTTGCAAAATTCATGCTTTTATTATAATTAACAATACCAATTGTCATTGGTGGATTTGGAAATTGATTAATCCCCATAATAATAGGATGCCCTGATATATCATTCCCACGTTTAAATAATATTAGATTTTGATTATTACCTCCATCATTAATAATAATAACTTGTAGTTTCTTAATTAATAATGGAACAGGAACAGGATGAACTATTTATCCACCTTTATCAAATAACATTGCACATAATAATATTTCAGTTGATTTAACTATTTTTTCCTTACATTTAGCAAGAATTTCCTCAATTTTAGGAGCAATTAACTTTATTTGTACAATTCTTAATATAATACCAAATAATATAAAATTATATCAAATTCCTCTTTTTCCTTGATCAATTTTAATTACACCTATTTTATTAATTTCATCTTTACCAGTCTTAGCTGGTGCTATTACAATATTATTAACTGATCGAAATTTAAATACATTATTCTTTGATCCAGCAGGAGGAGGAGATCCTATCTTATATCAACATTTATTTTGATTCTTTGGACATCCTGAAGTATATATTTTAATTTTACCTAGATTTGGATTAATTTCACATATTATTAGTCAATAAATAAATAAAAATGAAACATTCTGTAATATCAGAATAATTTATGCAATATTAACTATTGGATTATTAGGATTTATTGTATGAGCTCATCATATATTTACAATTGGTATAGACGTTGATACACGAGCATATTTTACATCAGCAACTATAATTATTGCTATTCCTACAGGAATTAAAATTTTTAGATGATTAGCTACTATTTATGGATCTAAAATTAACTTTTCACCTTCAACAATTTGATCATTAGGTTTTATCTTTCTATTTACAATTGGTGGTTTAACAGGAGTTACTCTTGCTAATTCATCTAAAGATATTATTCTTCATGATACTTATTATGTAGTAGCTCATTTTCATTATGTATTATCTATAGAAATTGTATTTGCAATTATTGCTAGATTAATTCATTGATTCCTTATTTTTACAGGATTTTCTATAAATAACTTTATTTTAAAAATTCAATTTATTTTAATATTTATTGGAGTAAATTTAACTTTTTTTCCTCAACATTTTTTAGGTTTAAATGGGATACCTCGACGTTATATAGATTATCCTAATAATTTTTTATTATGAAATATAATTTCATCAATTGGATCAATAATTTCAACATATAGAATTATAATTATTAATTTCTAATATGGCAGAAATTATATGCACTGAACTTAAAATTCATTTATAAAGAATAATCTTTTTTTAGAAATTATAACTTGATTAAAACTAAGATTTCAAAATAGAAATTCACCATTAATAGAACAATTAATCTTTTTTCATGACCATACAATTTTTATTATTATTATAACTATATCAACAATTACTTACATAATATTATTTATTATAAATAATAAATTTATTAATATTAAAATTTCAGAAAATCAAATAATTGAATTTATTTGAACAACAACTCCACCTATTATTCTAATTTTTATTGCTATACCTTCTTTACACTTATTATATTTAATAGATGAAATTAAATGTCCTATTTTAACAATTAAAATTTTCGGTCATCAATGATTTTGATCTTATGAATTATATAGCTATATATATAATTATTAATAAGTATTAATCTCATCAGATGATGTTATTCACTCTTGAACTATTCCAAGTTTAGCAATTAAAATTGATAAAATCCCAGAACGAATAAATCAAATTAATCTTTTTATAAATCGTCCTGGAATATACTTTGGTCAATGTTCAGAAATTTGTGGAATTAATCATAGATATATACCAATTCAGATTGAATCAATTAATTTAAATTAATTTATCTATTGAATTAAAAACTTTTAACTCATTAGATGACTGAAAAGCAAAGTAATGATCTCTTAAATCAAAATATAGTAAATTAGCAATTACTTCTAATGAAAGAGATTAGTTAAAATTATAACATTAATTTGTCAAATTAAAATTATTCATTTATATCACTTAATCCCTCAAATAGCACCAATAAATTGATTATTTCTATTTATATTTTTTTTTCTATATTTTATTTAATTACAAATTTACTATACTTTAATTTTATTAAAAACATAAAAATTAAAATTTCATTTAAAAATAACATAAAAAATTATAATAAATTTATTTAATATTTTTGATCCTTCAACAAAAATTTTTAATTTAGAATTAAATTGAATTAGAACTTTATTAATTATTTTAATAATACCATATTTTTTATGAATTATACCAAATCGAATAAATTGATTTATATTTAAAATATTTAATATATTAAATAATGAAATATTAATATTATATAAAATAAAAAAAACTAAATCACCTGCATTTATATTTATTGCATTATTTATATTTATTTTACTTAATAAATTTTTTAGATTATTTGCTTATATTTTTTCATCATCAAGTCATATAATTTTTTCAATTACTTTAGCTTTATCATTCTGATTATTTTATATTATTTTTTTCAACATGTAAAACTACTAATAATATAATTGCACATTTAATTCCACTTAATACACCATTTTATTTAGCCCCATTAATAACAATCATTGAAACAATAAGAATTATTATTCGACACTTTTCTTTATCTATTCGTCCAACTGCAAATTTAATTGCAGGACATTTACTTATAACATTATTAAATTTTAATTCAATAATAATCATTATTATTTTAATTCAAATATTTATAATAATTTTTGAATTATGTGTAGCCTTAATTCAAAGATATGTATTCTCAATTCTTTCATCTTTATATTCTAGAGAATAATGATAAAAATTAATCAACCTTATTTTATTTTAAATTTAAGTCCATGACCAATTTTAATAGCTTTAAATACTTTTAATCTAATAATTTCAAATATTATAATTATAAATTTTAAATTTAAATTAATATCATTAATAAATTAAATTTTAATTATTACTATTTCAATTTTATGATGACGAGATGTAATTCGAGAAAGAACATTTCAAGGTAATCATAATTTTTATATTATAAATCTAATTAAATTTAGAATAATCTTATTTATTATTTCTGAAATATTTCTATTTATTTCATTTTTCTGAAATTTCTTACATAATTCTTTAGCACCATCAATTAAATTAGGATTAAATTGACCTCCTAAAAACATTAATTTTTTCAATCCATTATTAATCCCACTATTAAATACAATTATTTTATTAACATCAAGATTCACTGTAACATTAACTCATCTTTACTTATTAAATAATTCAAAGAAAAAAACAATTATTTTTATAAATAGGCATAACAATTATTTTAAGTATCTATTTTTTAATACTTCAAATATTAGAATATAAACAAGCAACATTCACATTTTCAGACTCAATTTTTGGGTCATCATTTTATATAGCAACAGGATTCCATGGTTTACACTTCATTATTGGAACTTATGAAAATCTTAATGAAAATCCAGGGGGATGTATACTAAGTTTACATAGTCCAGATAGTCTCTGCTCTGTCAATGTAGACCTTAACCATGTTTTTACACGGCGTAGCGTACTAAATGACCTTTCAATCGTACATGTTGTGGTAGGTATGGTCATGTAAATGATGATACATTTTTTAATTGACGGAAAAAAGTCAGTCTTTAAGAAAGTATGAAATATTATATCCTTCATTAATTTAATGATAATTAATTTTCTTTATTCAATGTATCAATTATAATATAATTATGTTTAAATATCAAATGTAATAGACACGGAAAATCTAGGGGGGACATGTCCCCCTTGTCCAACAACCACAAAGGATGCCATTGCTTTTATCTCTCTCGTAGATATCAGACTTTCTCTCTTTCCCAAAAAAGATCGAAACCTCATTCGAAGCCAGGGCGTGTCCTATCTAGTCTTATAATATGGTGTGCATACCCATGTTTGTTAGTCTATAAAATGTTTTTTATTGTTTAATAGAGTAATATACTAATTTTTTGTCATGAATATGTATATATTATAAGAGTAACTATAGTACACTGTCTTAACTAGTAAAGACTATTTTTTTTTATAAGTACTAAAGACAGACGTGAATTGTGAATGATAACAAACGTACTGATAGGTAGCAAGACGGCAGCCATTTCATGCGTATCACAAAGTTGCTGTCATCACTATTTATTTTGTCATGATGCTTCACACAGTCACGTATTTGTGTTTAAAAACAATTTAGATTGTCCCGTCTATGTTGGGAAAAGTAAAGTCAATGTTTGTTTTCACATCCTGTGTGGATCTGGCATAATACGGGTTTTCACGTAGGAAACGAACGCAAACTGTTTTCTTTTTGTTTAGTTACTGATATTACATAATATATTACGAATTATGAAGCTGTTAAGTTATAAGTTTATAAGTTCGATAATGAATTAACCGGTCCAGGAAATAAAGTTGCGGATACAACAATTTCAAAAATGTATCAAAAACAAATCAAGATTGGTAACACTCAAATACGATGTTGAATATCATAATTTGGCTACTCAAGAAGAAGTTGATCGTTGAACTGAAGACACCGACGACGTTAGTATAATATGTTTACACTGTTTACTACAGGGTTGAATTAAGCTAAATTTTCAAGAAGAAAAATTTGATACCTATCAGCTATCAATAAGGAATAGTTACGTACCGATTTGTGTTGAAATCTGAGTCCGACACGGGTCATGTTTTGATTTCTTTTTACGAGCTATACTTGTAGGGTCTTCTTAATAATTGTCTTAAATGTAAATGTTTTTCTTAAATATTCTTTTACTAGTATATATAGTATTATATTAGTAGTTCAGAATGACGTATATATACCTGTGTATATATATATTTGTAATAATATTATAAAGAGGAAAGATTTGTTTATTTGTAACAAATAAACTCAAAAACTACTGGACATATTTCAAAAACTCTTTCTCCAATAGAAAGCTACTTTCTTTGTGACTGTCATAGGCATAAATTTAATAAAGATAAAGTTAATAAATAATTAAAATAAAAGTGTAAATTGTTTATATATTTATATACAGCAGTGCACGGCGGGTGCTGGATTTCAAGCTACCTGCACCCGGACCTTTTTTCTTTTGTGTGTGTGTCTTATTGATGTGTAGACATGAATTAGGGTAGAAATTAGTATTTATTTATTATTGGTTACCATTAGTTATACGGGTAGATCAGGTACAACCTTGCATCAAATAAAATTTTTTAACATTGCCTACAAAAGTTAAAGTCGCCCTTTGTCCACGATCTGACGTAGGTAGTTGCCATTTTTTACGGCCAACTAATTGCACGTGACCGGCTAGTATATAATATACTTGAATTATATGGTATTATTAAGTATTCTGTAGGTATGTAAGTATTAGGTACCTATTTCATATTCATATATATTAGTTTATATTACATAGTATTCTGTAAGTATATCATATTTAAATACCTCTATTCCTTGATATTTTCGCATTCACTGGATAACATATATGTAGCATATTATAGTCTATGATTATGATATCTGAATATTCCTTATGAATATTCTATGTATACTCTCTTACTATACTATTGCTAGTTGGGTATATTGAGCCCATAGATAACTACCTAGTTAATGTAATCGTTAAACATAAGGAACCAAAACCTGTGGCTAGGTAGTATTTGGTTGTAGTAGAGATCTAATGTGGTAGAATTCAATTATTATGAAAATGTAATTTTTATTTTGTTACAGATTATCATTTTTTAAAAATGTAGTTTTCCCGGCGATCAATAAGCTACATGTCTCCTTAAAAACAAGAATATTGAATTGCATACCAGCAACAAATCACGATTCAGCAGAAATAATCATATTTAAGGATGAATGGAATAAACTTTTCCTGAATATTGAATCGTGCTTTGTGGCAGCTCATGGACTTGCCTTCAGTAATGAGGAAAATTGAAAGAAGTGGCAATTATTTCCTCGCCGTCCATTACTGACACTGTTAGGTATAGTGAAATTTTTAACTAAACAATTATTATCCATTTTAGTGTACACAATTAAAATATCAAACAATATGCAGAATTTACTAGCTTATACAATATAATTACAGGGCTTAGAACTACATTCATTTGCATATTTCTTAGGAAGCCACATATTCAAAATCTGATTTAATACAAATTTGTTTCATGATACATAGATTGAAATACAAAAATGTATATTCCATATTTTGCATATTTAAGGATTTTAAGCATATTAATGCAAATTATGTTATAATTTATAAATCAACAATAAACACATTTTTTTATACTATACAGAGTATTAATTGTAAATTCGTTACGATTTAATGTCTTTTATTTGACATTTTTTCAATAAAAAAAGATTTATTTTTACCAATAGTTCGTGGCCTCCATAGGGTTTTGGAGGAAATACGAATACAATTTGGTACTGTTGATAAAATTGTAGCTAATGTAAAAAAATAGTAGTTGAGTAGTCTATGAAGTAGTCTATGAAGATTGTACAGCAGTATAATATGAAGCTATCTTCTTTAAACCACTACTGATGTACAATAACTTCTATTTAAAGGCAAAAACATTGAGAGGCGGGCCATCAATTTATCATCAATATAGTTGGGTATGACATGGCTACTCATAAATTTTGTAACACGAAGGCAGGTGACTATGGTGGCCATTGCTGGTAGGTTTTGAATAAAATATCCAACTCGTAAGTTTACTGACAATTTGATACAAGTTATGAATATTTCATTTTAAATAAATAAAAATAAATATTTTGTGACATTTTTAGTGTACTTACCTACTCATTAATAAATGTTGTTTTCGTAATTTTCTAGGGAATTTGAACTACGTGCAAAGCCAAGCTGTAAGGTCAAATCTATTAAAGCATCAGTGAATAATGAACTACAAAGTACTATTGGAGGTGAGATTAATAGCTGTCTGGAGTTTCGGTGAACTGGCTGAACTGGAAAATGCCTCTTGCCCATGCTTGCTATGGTCTAAAAATTTACAGATGGCAGTTTGGACCAGAAATTATAACACACTAATAGAGCTAGTCTAGCTGTATTAAATTATAATTGTGTGGTGTTTTTAAAGCACCTTTTAAGTCTTCTGTCGATGTGTTAGATTCATCTACAATATCGCCTTATTGGAAACCATCAATTGACATGTTAGTTAATCGAAAAGATTTAGGAGTTTGTATGATAAATTATTATTTATATAATGAAATTAAGTAGGTGGTATTAAATGGTTAAATAGTGTAGGGGTTTTTGACCACAGCTTGTAAGTACTGAAGAATGCTGTCTGGTATCCATACACCATTCTTCAGTACTGTGATCAAAAACCTCTGCACTTTTTAAACTTTCAATACCATCAATACCGCCAACCTTAGTTTAAACTCCTAAATACTTTCATGTAATTAATATATCAACAGATGGTTTGCATCTGTTAATTATTGGGTTTTATATGCTGTTAACTAATATTCTATTTTACATTATTTTAAACTTGTAATAAATTTCCTACAATGGTTATCGGAATAAATATAATCCCCCTCATGAAAGAATATGAATCATGGAATAAATCAACAAAATAAAATATTTTGATAAATTAAAATTTTAAATTAACAAATAAATAATATACTAATATGTATTTATATTTGTTTATATTATCAATTCAATGACCAATACACCTTTAATAAACTCAATTAATTTTTTTTTTGCATAAGGTAATTAAACTATAATGTTATTAATGTTATTACTTCTTAATACTGTTAAAATATGTTTGAAAATTATAATAAAAATATGTAGAAGTAAATTAAATTTGGTCAATGTTTATTTTCAATAGGTATAAGTATAGCTTATTTTGTTAATTTTCATTAAGAGGATGTCAGCGCACTATTTGTTTTCTCTCTCTGATCCACGCGCAACATAGACAATCGCAGAATCATTTTTTCTATGTTTTTAAGTAATCTTAGAGTAAAATCACACATTACAAAAAAGATTGAGAATAATATTTCATTGATGTTTTATATTCTTAACTTTTTGTAGTTGTTATATATTATGTTGTAACAATTTTTCTTGTGAGTACAAAATCTTCATATCATTATACTTAACTTTAGAAAGGTGCAGAAGTGGTTACTGCTCTGTTGAACAGTAATCCACACAACATAAATATATTTAATTAACATTAAAAAAATATTTGAAAAGAAATATCAATGATTTATCAGTTATTAAATAATATGTATTAATGCCTATTAAATATTTTTTGAACCATTTCAATAGACTTTCACAAATGTTTGAAATTAATATTTAATGGTATTTTATTAAATATTTAATATGTATTGGATAAATATAATTTAATTAAATATGAACATATTATATAAAGTATTTACTTCTTATAGTATTATTTTAAATATATACATATTATTAAGTGGAGATATATGAACACAGGAGGAGGATATACAATGTACAATACAATTATAGAAAATAAACTACAATTAAGACAATAAAAATATAATATATTGGTTACACACATTTTTAGAATTTATTAATTTTAATTTTTTAAAAGTTAATTATTAAATTATCATATTTTAAAAATTATGTCATCAAAAATTATAGCTTATTGAAATAATTATTGGTTTCAATCGCTAGCAACCTAAGTGACACATGGTGATCATAAGTATGTGGATACATATTTGCATAAGATTGGATGGTATTAATTGAAGGTTGAGATTGAGTTTGAAGTTCAGAATTGTTTGGGTTTTTAGCTTTTTGAATAATTTTTTTAATTAAAATGTCAATATTAACCTGAATTTTTTTATATTTTAAACTTTTTATGAGTGAAACTATTGATAGAGAAAATTATGTATCAGCATCAAGCTTTTGACGGTTATTCAGAATTTGTTATAGGTTATCCTCAAAAGCTGGTTTTTACACTTTTTTGTTTATTAGGAATCTGACGTAGAACAGTATTTTTTTCATCATCATATGTTTAACGTTTATGTACTTTGTCGTCTGTTCTTACATCTTAATCTATATCCACATCTAGATCACTTTCATTATTGTCACTATGGTCAATGTTACTTTCAGTTCTATATAAAATATTAATTAATTATATAATATGTTTAACTTTAAAACTTAATAAATATTTACCTAATACTATAACATAATAAATATTCCTTAATTTAGTATTGAATTCAAACAAACGTGTAAAAAAATTAGACAACTTCTATTCAACCGATTTATGTTAATATTTTTCTCCCCATAAACTTATATAGTTTGTTAATTATGAAATTATAGCTTAGGTTCGTAACAGCTCAACTAATTAATTTAACTAACTCTGGATAATTTTTTTTCATTAACTTGTCCATATTTGTTAATTAGTATTGTGTCAGGTATTTTTAATAAAGATTGAAGAACTATAATATACAACATTTTAACTAGCAGTAAATAAATAGCCAATCACTTTTAGGGAGTACATTAGGCTTAGACACAGAACAATAATAATATTAAATACAATTCACAATTGATTTTTCATGGTAGGTCTAAAAACTAGTATTTGAGTATATACATATGGGTTTGCTCTGTTTGCAGTTTGGCCAGACTGGCCAGACTTGGTTATATATTTTCTGCAGAAGCTGTCCCTCAATGATTTCCATTTTTTTGTAATTCGGCAACATGTCAAAATAAATGATAATTAAATCTAAGTATATGATTATATTATGGCGTTTGAGTGTAGTTAAAAAATGTAAAAATACATTATTCAAGGATAGTAAAGGGGTGAGCATAATATATAACAGTAATTTATTTCTGTATAATATATAATTATGACTATTTTTTAGGAGTAGTGTAAGTACTATAGTTACTAGTAAAACTGCTTCGATTTTCTTCAATAGTATTGTTCGATGGGAAAGTGAATCTAGTTAGTGAATTCGGGTGGTCAAATTTTAAAATTTTAAAAACTTAAAAAAACAACATAAAAATTAAGGATAAACGGGAATTTTTACTCAAAATCAGTTTTTGGTGTAGGTAATTCTAAAACAAAGGAACGTACATGAAATTTTCACTAGTTGTTTATAACCTTATTTTCTACACGATACAATTTTCAATATAATTTTGATATGTTTTGAACTTTTTAAGAACTTTTTCAGTTTCCAATTTTATTAGTTTTTTCTTCTATGAATGTCAATAAAACTTTATTTTTTGTGTAAGACAGATTGAAAATGTAATAGAATGCTCCTAATATATTGTTTCAAAGACAGGTGAAAAATATTAAAAATCCTTAGTCACATTTTTGTTTAAGTAGTTAAAGTTCAAATCTTGACAGAATACGTAAAAATCACGAATATTTGTAAATTATTTTGAGTTAGAAATAATGTCCAAAATAGTTTCCTTTTAAAATCTTAGATTTGAAAATTTAATACAAGATTCCTCATAAGTTTGTCTACTTTTATCAAAAAAAAATGCCTACAAGCAAATCAAATTAAATTTTAACGTTTGAAATTCATATTTTTACAGTATTGGATATTGCCACGATTTCTTATGTAGCGATTTTGTTATTTTGTTGTTATTCAAAAACGAATAACTGTAGACCTACATGAAAATTTTACTGAATGTTTACATTTTCATTTTTTAGACACCATACAATATTGAAAATATGATGACCCTTTTTGAGCCGTTATGTTGTCAAGTATGTATAGTTAATAGTGTTGATACATAATATTATTTCTATTTATTACAATAACTGTACGGCTGTACAGCCATATAGGTACTCGTCCATCGAGTCTTGACTGCGCGTACGCATTGCGTGTTAATGTTGTAATCATTCGAATAAGATCTATGTGTAAAATAGTAAATAAGATTTGTTATTATTAAAAATATATTTCATATAATACTTAAATCTTTTAATATTAAATTTATAACATATTAAACCATTGATGGAAAAATACATTTATTACGAAAAAAAGAATAAATGTATGAAAAAAAAAACGAATGGCGCCTAAGCAATATTTTTAAATTTTTACGTTGGTGGAAATGCCCTCTTTGCCCCTCGTTAAACACGCCTCTGGCAAAAGTGTATAATATGGCAGGACACCGTCAGTGGTTATGTATGAATGTATGATCGATAGCTGTAAAAATAATAATAATATTATATGTTGGAGAGTATTACAGGGTTTTGACTAGGTGTTATAGTAATTGCAGTGTTTTCAAAATCCTTAGTTGACATACAAATATACAATGTTCCGTTTTCATTAATAAATGTTTACTAAAAAGTGTAAAATATAAAAAGGTGGGTAAGTGAATGACGCTCTGCTGTACAGTAGGTTACAAGTGGGTCACTGTAATGGATAGTGTGAAATTTGAATTCAATGATATAATATCATTGTATAAGAAAAACGATTCTGAGCGAAAACGGTTTTTGTCTTGTAGGTATGTAGTCATGCAGAATTTGTATGTCGCAATCCATGAAGGAGAGGTATATGAAACTTATCAAATATGATATTGTTGAAAACCCATGAGTCTGTACCTACTCTGTTTCACATATAATATTGTAATAAAAATTGTTTTTATTGATTTCTTTTTAATTTAAAGCCAAAGTGAATATAACAACTTGTACACAAGCAAGTTCATAGTGGACCACTGGATGCTCTTTTAAAAAAAATTTGTTTGTGATAACATTATAATTTTATATCTACTTCATTATTTAAATCCATTCTTAGTTTCGATACAAATCCTAAGCCATTCTCGTCTTACTTTTATAGATTTAATTTTTTTTCTACAATGACTTAATTGAAATTAGTTACTCGGGCAGATCAGGTACAAGTTTGCATCAAATGGTCGTGCTTATAGCTTTGAATAAAGAAACTGTATCTTAAAACTAAATGTACCTATGTGTGTAGTTTATACACTCAAAACTTGCTCAAGAGAAGCGATAAATGTATTGGTGTGTAAATACAGTAGGTAAGTTGAACTAATTTTTCCAAAAACAAATCACATAGGTATCTAACTTATATATAAATAATATTATAATATTATTTCATGTAATATTAGTTATTCATAGCATTATTAATTAATAAGTCAATACCAATGTAGTGTAGAATGGTGTAGATAGGTTCATACCATAAACTCTTTTGAAAAGTAGCTAGGTATAAATTAATAAATTCAAACAATATTATTATTGAGTAGGTACAATATGCATTTATTAATAATCTGTTAAAATGTTCTGGATATTAAAGAAAATAACCATAAATATATTTTACTTTACAAAAATAAATACATTTTTATATAATCTGTTAATCCTTTCATTGCAATTGATACATCATTACGTCCTCTCATTTAAAAAAAAAAACAGCAATTGTTTGGATTAATGTGACAACAATAACATAATATTGTAAATGATTATGCAATTTCATTAGGCAAAAAATATCTAGCGAAAATAAGTGAATAAAAAACTATAAGTGTGCAATACAAAGTAAAAAAAATTATTGAAAAAAAAAATATTATCCCTACACAATACAGTATACTGGAAAAAATAATTCAGCAGTGAAAGAGTTATTAATTGTATCTATATAGCTGTCTTGCTCAATGTTTAAGACAACATTTAAACATTCATAATATCGAATTACTTAAATTTATCATTACAGCTAACAACGTTTTTATTCATTGGAATGTTTAGTAATTTGATAATTTTATCTCAATACGCATCTGTTTTCATGTACACACCGCAGATTATTTAATTGTTCTGAACCACCAACTCTGATGTAATTTTTTCACGAGGACAGACGTTTTTACATGCGTACATCAAGCAATCTAAGTGCCGCAGCGTTGGCACACAAACTTTTATCCCATAGCTATAGATTAACCATCGGATGAAAACAAATGTGCCAACGCTGTGGCAAATTGACACTTAGACTGCTTGGTTTACGCACATAAAAACGGTTGTCCTCGGTATAGAATTGCTACAGGAACAAGATAATCACATTTTCTGCAATATGCACAGAAAAATGCATGTATGGAGTATTAAATTACCGTAACCATAGTTAGAGGTAGATACTAAAGATTTTGAGAGTGATTTTTTCATTACAGCCTGCAGTTTGGCGCCATCTCTTGAATTCTATTCAGCCCATATTGATTGATACATGTGAACACTGCAAATAAATAAATAATAAATGCATTATAAGGGATACAATTTTCAATATTATATTAATAGGATGTAGGTATCGCCGATGTCAGCGCAGTATTTTTTTTTTCTATCTCGGACCCACGCGCAACATATAGATAAAACGCTTTCGCTTGAAATATTTATTTAAGATTTTTGAGTAAAATCAAGTATTACAAACATTATGGGGGATAATGTTTTGAGGGTATGACATCGATTTTATATTTTATTGTTTATTTGACTTTGTAATCGACTTTAAAAAAAAAACAAAAAAAAGTTGTAGATATTAGTTGTAGGATATTGCTTTGAGACAATATTTAGACAATTCGATATGTCATACCTTCAAAAATATTATTCTCCATCATTTTGTAATGTGTGATTTTACTCTAATATTACTTAAAACATAAAAAAAAAATATGTTTCTGCGTGAATACGTTTTGACTATGTTGGCCCACACAGATAGAGAAAACAAATAGTGCGTTGACATCATCCTATGAAATGCGAGAAGGCATGATTACAGTATTGAAATAAACAACACGGAAATGCATGCTAACAAACGAGACTTACTTGGTTTTGACTTTTGACGTTCGATTTTGGCATTCCGCATATTATGAACTAATATGCGTCATTTGGAAACCCGACCAAGGTAGTCGTAGTACAATAATGGATTGTACAACGACTACCCTGGTCGGAACTGAATGGCAGACTTCAAATATAAAACAATAAATAAACAACAGGAGACAGTCGCAGATAGAACCATGAAATGAAGAAGACGTGTCGTCGTGTCGGTTGTGTACGGCAAAAGAGAGTCCTTCTCTTTTAGGTTAGGAGATTGTGTCTTTGTGTACTTTTCCCGGTAAAAAGATCGCTGAACCATCCTATACTACAAAATGAAGAATTCATGGAAAAAAAGCTGACAGGATTTCCGTGGAGCAGAAAACTAAACACCGCTCCGTTTCTACAGCCCGCCCGGACACTTAGATCCGTCAATCCGTCGATTCCTTAGAGCGTCCAATCGCGAAACTTCGTCGCGGCGGCAGTCGGTTGGTTTTCAAATTTTTCGTTCTGCTGATCGTAAAATTTGTTATGTTACGCACTTGTAAGACAGAGACAACACATGCGAGTATCACGTCCTCTTAAGAGTCCAGTAAAAATTCTAGATTTTAAAAATCAATTTTGGTTTTTGGTGTAACTCTAAAACAAATGACATTTTGACTGAATGTTTATATTAGCATTTTCTATACACCATATCATTTTCAATATATATTAAAATGGTATGTTTTCCGTCAAATTTATTATACTTATTACTTATTATAATACTAAGTTATGTGCTATTGATTTTAAATATTTATTGTTACTAGTTTCGTCATATCGTTTAGTAGTAGTTAGTTAAGTAATAGTATACAGTTGATTAAATATATTGGATACAAATTTAAACGTTTTTGGAGTCATTCAGTATACAGTAGAACCTCGATTATCCGTGACTCGATTATCCGTGTTTGCGATTAACCGTGCTCACTCTTCCAAAAATTTAAAAATAAGTATGGACTGTAGATATATATGTAGTTATAATCGAACATTTTATATTACATAATACACGATATCGACAATTATATTAATGACATTTTTGAGGATAATAATATGAAGATAAGCAATATTGTACATCGATTTTGACTTCCATGACATTATTGGCTTAAGAAAAATTAGAAGTGAAGTAAGGAAAATTATTTCAAACCAAAAAAAACAAAGACTGATAACTTCATATTTTAAGCCCTAATAACTTGTTGTAGAAAATTATTGTATGTATATTATGTATGTATACATATTTCTAATTATAATTGAATCAAATTTTTAAAATTTCATTATTATAAAATTGTACCTATGTATTTCTAATTAAAATTAAATAAAAATTTCATTATTATAAAAAGTCTCGATTAACCGTGATTTTCATTTATCCGTGTGACCCCCTCCCCATCATTACCCCGGATAATCGAGGTTCCACTGTATTTAAATTTTAATTTGTTGTGAATATTAATATTCTGTTATTAATATCCCAATTTTCATTGTCATATAGAAAAAAAGGTAAATTACTTAAGGTTAATGTGTATTCGCTAGGTATAACTAAATAATCAACAGTCACAGGGTTGGGTGGAGGTACATTATTTCGATTTCGAGAACGTTGAATTGTTCGACTAAGCGCAACAGTTGAAGGTTACCTAGCTGCGTCTATTGAAACTTGAAAAACAATATTTTTTACTTTAATATCTGCTAAAAAGTTAACTAGTAAGAGCATCGTAATTTATAGAATATTGTCATAATATTATATATTTAGGTATAGGTACTATTGCATATTATTATAAAAATGTATTGTTGTTTAGTTTAAGTCTAAAATAAGTTAAAATATTTAAAAAAAATGAAAGTACTAAACTGATTATTATAATCATAAATAGGATTTTTAAGATTTAGATAGTTATTTTGTCTTATAATAAATATAACTAAAAGGATAATATACATATAATATTATATTATAACAGTTTATTTAACAAACCCAATATTATTTTCTAAACATAATCAAATTTGTTTTTAAAAACGTTGAATATTCATGGGCCAACATTATATTTCTTTCAAAAAATAAAATTAATGTTCATGATTTATAATAATATGTCCGGTCACAAATTTAAAACTGGATAGGAAAAAAGTATTTTTTAATGAATAAAAAATACCAATAAACGTATTCGAATACTTTACAAGACTACCCCCCCCCCCCCCCACTAACTACACCTATAGCCCCCACAGGTTTTATTTTTTATTTTATACATTTTTAACTACAAAATAATTTATAAATTATAAATTTGATAAATAGTGTCAAAATTTGAACTTTAAATGCTTGTAAAAAAAAATTGTGCCTATGTATTTTTAATATTTTTCAACTGCTATTAGAACGATATATCAGGAGCCCTATATTAAATTTTCACGATTTTTTACTCAACAAATAAAATTTTATTGATATTTATAGAAAAAAAAACTAAAAAAATTGAAAACTGACAATTACCGTAAACAGCTCAAATAGAGTCAAAATATTTTCAAAATTTTATGGTGTATAGAAAATGCTATTATAAACATTCAGTGAAAATTTCAAGTATCTACAGTCATTCGTTTTTTAATTACAATAAAATAAGAAAATTGTTACATGAGAAATCGAGTGAATATCAAATGTTGTAAAAATATAAATTTCAGACGCTCATAAAAATTTAATTTAAGTTTCTTGTAGACATTTTTTTTTGATAAAGGTAGACAAACTTATGAGTAATCTTATATTACATTTTAAAATCTTAGATTTAAAAAAAAAAATTTTTATGGATTCTCAACTCAAAATAATTTGCTAAATTTCGTGATTTTTCCGTTATTTTGTCAAAATTTGAACTTTAAATGCTGATAAATGAAAACTGTGACTAAGGATTTTAAATTTTTTTCATCTGCCTTTGAAACAATAACCTAGGAACCTTCTATTAAATTTTCAAGCTCTTTTACTCAACAGATAAAATTTTATTAATATTTATAAAAAAAAAACTAAAAAAAAAATGGAAATTGACAATGTCCGTAAACAGCTCAAAATAAGTAAAAATATTTGGAAAATGTTATGGTGTATAGGAAATGCAATTATAAACATTCAGTCAAAATTTCATGTCCCTACGGTCATTTGTTTTAGAGTTACACCAAAAACCAAAATTGATTTTCTCAAAAACAGATTTTGCTTATAAATTCCCGTTTTTCCTTAATTTTTCTTTAGTTTTTTACTTTGCTTTTAAAAACTACTGGGAAATTTTTACTTTTGACCCCCCCAAAGTACCAACTATATTCACTTTCCTATCAAAAAAGATACTGTTGAAGAAAATCCAAGCACTTTTACTGCCCTAAAAGGTGATGCCAGACACAAAAAAAATAAAAATAAAACACACATCATTGTAAAATCAATACATTCATCGCTTCGCTCAGAATCTAAAATGTTCAACTTTTATACCTAAGGATTGAAAATTGAAAACAAGGCTCCACGTAAATAGGTTTTATATAAATTACTTTAATCACAATAATATCATCAAATATACTTGGTAATATCCTAGGCTGACTGACCGTTTTCGCTCAGAATCGTTTTTCTTATACAATGATATTATATTATTGAATTCAAATTTAACACCATACATTACAGTGATCCACTTGTAACCTACTTTCCAGCAGAGCGACATCCACTTTTTGTTTATTAATATAAATATTGCTATAATAGTTTGTAGCCTTTAACTGATATAGGTATACAATTGTTTTTATAAAATATCTGCTACCTTATATTTAAAAATTATGTTACCTAGTTAATAAAAAGGGTATCATAAAAAAATGTAAGTAGATAATATGTGTTTGCGAGCGAAACGAGCGGTTTTTTTTACCCATTCGGGCCGGTCAACTTTTGTCCCCCTCTATTGAAAACTGAAATGACGCCACTGATTTTGAACAATTCTACGTATATATAGTCTATTATAATATTTGTTACTTGTATATCATACAGTCGCTATCCGTACAGGTACAGGATTGTCAAGACTATTTTAAGCTCTAAAAAATTAAGTCGTATTCGGTGTTCTAATCTATTAATCAGTGCAGTGGCGTAGGTAAGCCACCGTACGTAAACCACTGCCGTGTAAAAATTGATCAGGAACATAATATATTAATATGTGCGTGCCAGGAGTTGTTTTTTAAGCTACCCATTTGGGCTGGTCGCAACTTTTACCCTCCCCCCCTCTATTAAAAACTGAAATCACACCACTGACTGTAATAATAACAATATAGGCATACCACCCACATTAGCGATAGCATACCGATAGACGACGGTACTAAAAAAGTTACTATATAGTTATTATATACGTATAGCAATCGACAGTATTTTGATTTCTAAATCAGTAATACTCTTAAATTGTCAAGTGCGTATAGTCAAAGCAGGTGGGAATAAGGATAACAAGGAGTTCTACTTCTCCTCACTTGTATACTAACACTATTGTGGAGTCAATAGTCATATGACTATTGATTAAATAATAAATATGCACTTATATGTTTTAAATTATTCATAACATAGTATACTATTAATATAGTGTCATCAACTGTAATAACCTATTAAGAAATTAAAATACTGCAGACTGCCGAGGACCCGTTCTCGCTTTTCTTATTAAAATTATAACAAGTCGTATAATTTCTGACAGCTCTCTGTTATTAAGAAAATGCCGACTGATAATTACGAAAAATTCATAGGGGGGAGGGGGGTGTGACGACCCTTTTAGTATGATACCTTTTGTGTAGAGAGTTTAGAGAATAATATATAAATGAATTACTTTTGTTTTTCTGTCAGGCAAATTGTTTAAATATTATATTGACATTTATGCTGAACAGAATTGAAATATTAAAAAAATATTAAAAATTATTATGTTTTTATATTTAATAATATGAATTAAATTAATTAATTGAAAAACTGAATTCTCGTTTTTCTTATTAAAATTATAACAAGTCGTATAATTTCTGACAGCTCTCTGTTATTAAGAAAATGCCGACTGATAATTACGAAAACTTCAAAGGGGGGAGGGGGGGTGTGACGACCCTTTTAGTATGATACCTTATGTGTAGACAGTTTAGAGAATAATATATAAATGTATTACTTTTGTTTTTCTGTCAGGCAAATTGTTTAAATATTATATTGACATTTATGCTGAACAGAATTGAAATATTAAAAAAATATTAAAAATTATTATGTTTTTATATTTAATAATATGAATTTAATTAATTAATTTATAAATTATTTTTAAGGCTCAGGATAATTTTGGAATGGCGACGGTACTTACTTTAGTGTCAGCATTTAGCAGCATAAGAATAAATGGTTCAGACAGTGAAAAACGAAGAAAAATAGACGATGATAATAATAGACATAAAAAAAATGGAGACCAACCTAGATAGTATTAATTGTATTATTTAATGATTTGTAACACTATAATCTACAGTTAGTTCAATCGACTCTATGTGTTTAATGCGTTCCTTTTTCAATAGAAACATTTTTAAGGCAGTAAAGGTACAACAGCTGTATCATATGTACAACGGAAGTTCAACTTTGAAGAAAATATAGCAGTTTTAAAGAAACAAAAAATGAAGAAGGAAAATATAAGAATTTTGCTCGATGTAAATTATTTATGGCTCATGAATCAAACATTAAATTCATGGAAAAATGTCGGTTTATATTTGAAAATTAAATGTAAACACATTATTCTGGTCGACACTAAAAATATTTTTGAATTATTAACAAAATAATTTTAAACAATTATGTTTTATCATTGAAAAAGTATAATAAATATCTATAACCTGTAAATAACCCACTACACTTAGATACAATTATTTAAAGTTTTTTTTAAGTTATTTAAATTAAAAAGTAAAAAAACAGAATGTTTTAATGTCTTGTGGAGTTGAAGTGTTCTTAGCATCATAGGGTGCCTATAATGTACCATAATCATCAGATATCTATGGGTTACGACATATTATGTGAACTTTTTTTAGTCATTCTCTGTTGTATTTTTCATTTATAACAATCTATGACTGAGACTGATTTAAATTACTATAAACAAGTTACAGCAATGTTTATTTTTTATTCTTCTACTAAATTGGGAGTCTTTATTTTATTTCCTCAAAATAGTTCATAAAGTTTTTATGAAAATAGTGCAATATTGTTCACAAAATATTAAATACGACCTTAAAATTGTAAATATTATCTAAAAACTGTAAAATGTTAAAATATGGTGTAAAAAAATTGGTATTTTTAATTATAGTTTCATGAAACACATTTTGTACTTACTTGGCATATGTTATTTATTGCCATATAACAATTCTAATTTTATACTTAATATGGTAGGATTTGCCAATAATTATAGAACTTTAGAAATAAGAAATATTTAGCTAATAGTTCTAAGCATCGGTGTTCGCATTACATCTACAGTTTAAAGTTTTTATTATAAAATAATATATTTAGTTTTAGAAATAATGAGCATATTTTTTACTATTTTACATATTTAAAAAAAAAAAAATGACTAGTGTGACTTGCAATTGTTGTGCGAAAGACAATATTGTGATTTAATACTTTTTAGATTTTAGGAGGGTTGCTGGAGTTTTTTAGAAGTTGTTATTATTATTAGCTACGAATGGTTTAATCATTACTCATTCGGTACTGGTTTATTGACTTTCAAAAAATGTAAAATATTATATTAACTCGGGTAATTAGCATTTAGCACAAAATTATAAATATTAAATTATAATGACAATAATAAATATAAGAAGTTATGATAGGTATAAAAAAAATGTTAAGTAGGTACCTATATAAAATGATATCACACACAAAATAACAATTACCAAACTAAAACATTTTGAACAGTGGCGTCATTTTGTTGGGGGGGGGGGGAAGGTGGGCACTTGCCCCTGTCTGATTTTAAGATGACACGTCAAAATATCCCACGTAACTATTAATTAGAAATTTAAACCATTTTATACAAGTTACATAGATATTAATACATTTACTGAATACAAAAAATGAATTAAGACATTTTTAAAAATATATTAAAATGGTATGTTTGTTGTCAAAAATTATTACATTTATTATTATAATATAAGTTATATAAAGATATTAAATTATTTTTATAAAGCACAAGGTTGTCATATTCTCATAAAGAAGACAATAGTCTAATAAAATGCATCATAAATAATAACTACGTATTCAATGTATCTTTTGTGTCGATGTGGAAGAAGATAGAACACGATAATGTAAGTTTAATGAAATGTATTTTAAGTTATAACCAAACTTTGACCTCTCAAAAATATTTACTCAGTTCCTTGAATGTTCTATTCTTATTTCCATTAAAAATCTAAATTCACTCTTTCTTTTTGAAAATTGTAACAAAAGTCATGTTGTTTTTGTCTTGTAGGTATGTAGTCATGCAGAATTTGTATGTCGCAATCCATGAAGGAGAGGTATATTACACTTATCAAAAATGATATCGTTGGAAATCAATGAGTCTGTACCTACTCTGTTTCACATATAATATTATAATAAAAATTGTTTTTATTAATTTCTTTTTAATTAAAGCCAAAGTGAATATAACAACTTGTACACAAGCAAGTTCATAGTGAATTATATGATCAACAAAATTAACTTTTAAAAATGAACCATGTGATAATTAAAATTGTTGTTTGGAATTCATTACTCGTAACAACTATGACAACAATAACTATGTTATAGGTTTAGGGAGCAATGTAGAAGAGACATTGCTATGTGTCTTTATCACTTTAACTTTTAGTTTTTTTTAAAATTGAAAAAAATTTTTCTTGCAACCAAATCCTTAAAACAGATATTAAAAATGTTCAATACAACATATTATGTATCTTATGTATTTTGTTAAATTTTTCTTATGTTCATTTACCTAGTTTAGTTTGTACTTAAATCTATGCTGTTATCCATCTAATTTAAATATGTATATACTGTATACCATTCTATAAAAGCCGTTTGGCGTTAATCTCATAATAATTATAATACTAATAGTAAAAATTAGTTACTCGGGCAGATCAGGTACATGCTTGCATCAAATGGTCGTGCTTATAGCTTTGAATAAAGAAACTGTATCTTAAAACTAAATGTACCTATGTGTGTAGTTTATACACTCAAAACTTGCTCAAGAGAAGCGATAAATGTATTGGTGTGTAAATACAGTAGGTAAGTTGAACTAATTTTTCCAAAAACAAATCACATAGGTATCTAACTTATATATAAATAATATTATAATATTATTTCATGTAATATTAGTTATTCATAGCATTATTAATTAATAAGTCAATACCAATGTAGTGTAGAATGGTGTAGATAGGTTCATACCATAAACTCTTTTGAAAAGTAGCTAGGTATAAATTAATAAATTCAAACAATATTATTATTGAGTAGGTACAATATGCATTTATTAATAAGCTGTTAAAATGTTCTGGATATTAAAGAAAATAACCATAAATAAATTTTACTTTACAAAAATAAATACATTTTTATATAATCTGTTAATCCTTTCATTTCAATTGATACATCATTACGTCCTCTCATTTAAAAAAAAAAAAACAGCAATTGTTTGGATTAATGTGACAACAAGACAAAATATGGTAAACGATTATGCAATTTCATTAGGCAAAAAATATCTAGCGAAAATAAGTGAATAAAAAACTATAAGTGTGCAATACAAAGTAAAAAAATTATTGAAAAAAAAATATTATCCCTACACAATACAGTATACTGGAAAAAATAATTCAGCAGTGAAAGAGTTATTAATTGTATCTATATAGCTGTCTTGCTCAATGTTTAAGACAACATTTAAACATTCATAATATCGAATTACTTAAATTTATCATTACAGCTAACAACGTTTTTATTCATTGGAATGTTTAGTAATTTGATAATTTTATCTCAATACGCATCTGTTTTCATGTACACACCGCAGATTATTTAATTGTTCTGAACCAACAACTCTGATGTAATTTTTTCACGAGGACAGACGTTTTTACATGCGTACATCAAGCAATCTAAGTGCCGCAGCGTTGGCACACAAACTTTTATCCCATAGCTATAGATTAACCATCGGATGAAAACAAATGTGCCAACGCTGTGGCAAATTGACACTTAGACTGCTTGGTTTACGCACATAAAAACGGTTGTCCTCGGTATAGAATTGCTACAGGAACAAGATAATCACATTTTCTGCAATATGCACAGAAAAATGCATGTATGGAGTATTAAATTACCGTAACCATAGTTAGAGGTAGATACTAAAGATTTTGAGAGTGATTTTTTCATTACAGCCTGCAGTTTGGCGCCATCTCTTGAATTCTATTCAGCCCATATTGATTGATACATGTGAACACTGCAAATAAATAAATAATAAATGCATTATAAGGGATACAATTTTCAATATTATATTAATAGGATGTAGGTATCGCCGATGTCAGCGCAGTATTTTTTTTTTCTATCTCGGACCCACGCGCAACATATAGATAAAACGCTTTCGCTTGAAATATTTATTTAAGATTTTTGAGTAAAATCAAGTATTACAAACATTATGGGGGATAATGTTTTGAGGGTATGACATCGATTTTATATTTTATTGTTTATTTGACTTTGTAATCGACTTTAAAAAAAAACAAAAAAAAGTTGTAGATATTAGTTGTAGGATATTGCTTTGAGACAATATTTAGACAATTCGATATGTCATACCTTCAAAAATATTATTCTCCATCATTTTGTAATGTGTGATTTTACTCTAATATTACTTAAAACATAAAAAAAAAATATGTTTCTGCGTGAATACGTTTTGACTATGTTGGCCCACACAGATAGAGAAAACAAATAGTGCGTTGACATCATCCTATGAAATGCGAGAAGGCATGATTACAGTATTGAAATAAACAACACGGAAATGCATGCTAACAAACGAGACTTACTTGGTTTTGACTTTTGACGTTCGATTTTGGCATTCCGCATATTATGAACTAATATGCGTCATTTGGAAACCCGACCAAGGTAGTCGTAGTACAATAATGGATTGTACAACGACTACCCTGGTCGGAACTGAATGGCAGACTTCAAATATAAAACAATAAATAAACAACAGGAGACAGTCGCAGATAGAACCATGAAATGAAGAAGACGTGTCGTCGTGTCGGTTGTGTACGGCAAAAGAGAGTCCTTCTCTTTTAGGTTAGGAGATTGTGTCTTTGTGTACTTTTCCCGGTAAAAAGATCGCTGAACCATCCTATACTACAAAATGAAGAATTCATGGAAAAAAAGCTGACAGGATTTCCGTGGAGCAGAAAACTAAACACCGCTCCGTTTCTACAGCCCGCCCGGACACTTAGATCCGTCAATCCGTCGATTCCTTAGAGCGTCCAATCGCGAAACTTCGTCGCGGCGGCAGTCGGTTGGTTTTCAAATTTTTCGTTCTGCTGATCGTAAAATTTGTCATGTTACGCACTTGTAAGACAGAGACAACACATGCGGGTATCTCGCCCTCTTAAGAGTCCAGCAATAATTCTAGATTTTAAAAATCAATTTTGGTTTTTGGTGTAACTCTAAAACAAATGACATTTTGACGGAATGTTTATATTAACATTTTCTATACACCATAACATTTTCAAAATATTTAAACTTATTTTGAGTTGTTTACGGACATATTCAGTTTCCAATTTTAGATTCTGAGCGAAGCGATGAATGTATTGATTTTACAATGATGTGTTTTTTTTTTTTTTTCATTTTTTTTTCATTTTTTTTTTATGTCTGTCGTCACCTTTTAGGACAGTAAAAGTGCTTGGATTTAGTGCTGTTTACGGACATTTTCAGTTTCCATTTTTTTTTGTTTTTTTTTTCTATAAATATCAATAAAATTTTATTTGTTTGGTAAAAAAGCTTAAACATTTAAATAAAGGCTTCTAATATATTGTTTCAAATACAGATGAAAAATATTAAAATCCGTAGTCACAATTTTTTTAAAGCATTTAAGGTTCATATATTGATAAAATACGTAAAATTCACAAAAATGTGCAAATTATTTTGTGTTGGAAATTCATAAAAATAAGGTGACTCATTTGAAGGTTTTCCATGATACGTCAAATCGTATGGTATATGTTATATAATAATAAATTATGTATGGTTTGATATTTTAATTAAATATAAAAACATGTGGCCGCATACAACAAGAGTATCAAATTTTTTGTGAATCTCATTCGACACTAAGTTTAATTTATACTATCGTCCTCAAAGCCTTTTTATGACAGCCTAAAAGACTTTTATTAAAAAAAAACATTTTTTTGAAATAACTAAAAATTATCATACGTAGATATATGTGCAATGAGTAACAACCAAAATTATGATTCAATTCAGCTCGCTATATACGTATGTAGGTATAAAGTCTTTAAAACAGCCATATCAAATTCAAACTCTCTTGGTGGGAAATTTGTTTCCCCCAGTGTATTTGTGAAAGTGTAAATTGGCCAACTACAAAAGACTGAACAATTTATATAATTATATTTTTTTAATGTACTCAAGAGCTTCATAGTCAGGGTTGGGATTTTGTAGCATTTAAAATTGCATAAATATGCTCTATAATATTACATTAAATATCACTAAATATGCGCTAAAAATATGCAATAAAAACAACAAAATATACAAAAAAAGGGGATAAGTGGATGTCGCTCTGCTGTACAGTATGTTACAAGTGGGTCACTGTAATGGATGGTGTTAAATTTGAATTCAATGATATAATATCATTGTATAAGAAAAAACGATTCTGAGCGAAAACGATCAGTCAGCCTATGATATTACCAAGTATATTTGATGATATTATTGTGAATAAAGTAATTTATATATAACCTATTTATGTGGAGCCTTGTTTTAAATTTTCAATCCTTAGCCATAAAAGTTAAAAATTTTATACATTTTTAACTACAAAATAATTAATAAATTATAAATTTGATAAATGTTGTCAAAATTTGAACTTTAAATGCTTATAAAAAAAAATTGTGCTCATGTATTTTTAATATTTTTCATCTGCTATTAGAACGATATATCAGGAGCCCTGTATTAAATTTTCACGATTTTTTACTCGACGCTTCCCTCAACGTTTCCCCCAGTGTATTTGTGAAAGTGTAAATTGGCTAACTACAAAAGACTGAACCATTTATATAATTATATTTTTTTAATATACTCAAGAGCTTCATAGTCAGGGTTGGGATTTTATAGCACTTAAAATTGCATAAATATGCTCTATAATATTACATTAAATATCACTAAATATGCAATAAAAACAACAAAATATACAAAAAAAATATTAATTATTAATAATATTTAATCACTTACAAATTATTATAGGTAGTTACTTAAGATTTGAAATAATTTAGTCACTCTGATCAGAATCCAAATGAATTGACTATACAACGCATTCAACGCTTATTGACCTGCCCAGACAATGATAAGAATGTGTAAGAGGTGTTGCCTATACAAGTCCCTATCATAATACGGTAGTCGGAAAAAAAAGTCCCGTAAAAAAAGTTTAGTAAAAAATGTACAGACAATCTTATTCTTGTACAGTTCTACAGTGTGCTTTGTATTTTAGTGTTTTAATGTAATGTATAAAATGTATAATATGTTTGTACATATTATATATTTGTCATCTGCTATAATAAGACTTAGTGATAAATAAAAAAAAATATAAGTGGACAATTTAACAAAATACTTATTCTTATACTGCAGTTGTACTGTTGTACTTTGTACTTATTTAAGTGTGTAAGGTATGCATAATATACCTAGTTCAGACTAGGATACATTAATTTTTGGACATTGAAAATAGCTTTATGATAAACATTAGAAAAACCTATTTAACATAGTTATTTATTATTTATTATGACTTAACTGACTGAGCCCTTTGGACACAAATATAATTCTACACACACACAATTAGATATTATATTATAGAGCGTATGTAAACTCTACCACAAGTATTTTTTTTTACTGTTAACTCCGCCAGTAAAAAAAAACAGGTTTAATTGGGATTATGTAAACTCCGCCACTGAAAAATATCAGGTTAATTTGAGGTCATGTAAACTCCTTTTAATATTTTTGGATTTTCGTCAGTTATCTCCACAAATCATCATAATTTGAAGCTAATGGTGAAATATTTTTTCCATATTTTTTTTTATATTTTGGCAAAATTCAAAATTTATTGCATATTGAAACGAAAATTTAAAAAAATGTATAAAATAATATTTTGTCAAGTAAAAAATTAAAACTAAATTTCATAGTAACTAAATAATAATTTATATATATATATTTATTTATAACTTTATACGATAAATAATCGATTACGACATAAATTGAATCGCTCTTGCTGTGTCAGCCGGTTATCGACATACCACTCGGCATTCGATTACATCGTTTGTCGTTGTCCGTAAATCGTGAATATGCCGAAAATAAACGTGTGTCTACCTATAATCTTAATTGCTCTTCCTGTATCAGTCAGTTATCGACATACCAGTATACAACTGAGTTTCGTCGCTTGTCGCAGTCCGTAAATTGTAAATATGCCCAAAAAAAGGAGTTTGATTTGTAACAAAATTCGCAAATGGATTGCCACAGCAAACACAGACACCGAGGTTTTCACTACTGACAGGAAAATAGTATTTTGCAACCCTTGTGGAAAATCTATTGTTTGTGAGAGGAAGTCTCAGGTAGATCAACACATAAAAACGGGTCGGTACTTATAAAAATAGAAATAGATTTCTTTATTTATTTACATATTTTTTTATTTAAATTTTATATTTATGTTGTATAATATAACATAATGGTAACAGACAATATAATGTAGTAATAGTGTCAAACAGATAACTCACTAATAAATTAATAAATCAATAAAATCCCATGATGTGCCCACGATAATATTCTTACCTTTAAGTTTTAGTATTCACTATAATATTAATGTTTTTATAACTCACTTGAATTGCAATATTTATAATGTATAACTTGGTCTGTAGAATTGTCTTAAAGAAAATCAACTTCTCAAAAATGTTCAATACATTGGCTCGACTTCCTAGTTCCTCGTAGGTACCTACATCATATTATTATATTTCAGTTTTGAAAACCATGATATAATACAATGTGTATTTGTGTGAAATAAAAACAGTAATAGTAATCATTAAGTTACTTTCAGCAAATATTTAAAATTGTAGAGAGCTCAGACAACTACTTACTTACGTGTGTCGTGTTTGAAACATTCAACTATGAGACACGAGTTAGACAATAGAGTATAGACATTACAAAATACAAAAGTCTGTAAACCCAAAAGTCTAAAACTAACCACTAATCAGTAATAATTATTATTGACCTAGCCAGACAATGATAAGAATGTGTACGAGGTGTTGCCTATACAAGTCCCTAACATAATACGGTAATCGGAAAAAAAAGTCCCGTAAAAAAAGTTTATTAAAAAATGTACAGACAATCTTATTCTTGTACAGTTCTACAGTGTGCTTTGTATTTTAATGTTTTCATGTAATGTATAAAATGTATAATATGTTTGTACATATTATATATTTGTCATCTGCCATAATAAATGATAAATAAAAATATAAGTGGACAATTTAACAAAATACTTATTCATATACTGCAGTTGTACTTTGTACTTATTTAAGTGTGTAATGTATGCATAATATACCTAGTTCAGACTAGGATTCATTAATTTTTGGACATTGAAAATAGCTTTATGATAAACATTAGTAAAACCCTAATAAATGTATTTTCTATGTAATAATTGTATTTTGTATTAAATTTTATCACACATTATTGATTAAAATTTATTTTAATTTTAGTTACAACCATTATTATGAAGAAATGTTATCATCGAAAATAAAAACAACAGCAGTTTCTTCATCGAGATAACAGTAAATATTTTCCATTTATTTAACACAATACATAAATTATGATTAATGTTTAAATTATTTTTATAAAGCACAAGGTTGTCATGTTCTCATGAAGAAGACAATAGCATAATAATTTTTTCAACAAAAGAGTTTAGTTTTCTGCTCCACGGAATTCCTGTCAGCTTTTTTTCCATGAATTCTTCATTTTGTAGTATAGGATGGTTCAGCGATCTTTTTACCGGGAAAAGTACACAAAGACACAATCTCCTAACCTAAAAGAGAAGGACTCTCTTTTGCCGTACACAACCGACACGACGACACGTCTTCTTCATTTCATGGTTCTATCTGCGACTGTCTCCTGTTGTTTATTTATTGTTTTATATTTGAAGTCTGCCATTCAGTTCCGACCAGGGTAGTCGTTGTACAATCCATTATTGTACTACGACTACCTTGGTCGGGTTTCCAAATGACGCATATTAGTTCATAATATGCGGAATGCCAAAATCGAACGTCAAAAGTCAAAACCAAGTAAGTCTCGTTTGTTAGCATGCATTTCCGTGTTGTTTATTTCAATACTGTAATCATGCCTTCTCGCATTTCATAGGATGATGTCAACGCACTATTTGTTTTCTCTATCTGTGTGGGCCAACATAGTCAAAACGTATTCACGCAGAAACATATTTTTTTTTATGTTTTAAGTAATATTAGAGTAAAATCACACATTACAAAATGATGGAGAATAATATTTTTGAAGGTATGACATATCGAATTGTCTAAATATTGTCTCAAAGCAATATCCTACAACTAATATCTACAACTTTTTTTTGTTTTTTTTTAAAGTCGATTACAAAGTCAAATAAACAATAAAATATAAAATCGATGTCATACCCTCAAAACATTATCCCCCATAATGTTTGTAATACTTGATTTTACTCAAAAATATTAAAAAAATATTTTAAGTGAAAGCGTTTTATCTTTATGTTGCGCTGACATCGGCAATACCTACATCCTATTATAAAATATTGAAAATTGTATCCCTTATAATGCATTTATTATTTATTTATTTGCAGTGTTCACATGTATCAATCAATATGGGCTGAATAGAATTCAAGAGATGCCGCCAAACTGCAGGCTGTAATGAAAAAATCACTCTCAAAATCTTTAGTATCTACCTCCAACTATGGTTACGGTAATTTAATACTCCATACATGCATTTTTGTGTGCATATTGCAGAAAATGTGATTATCTTGTTCCTGTAGCAATTCTATACCGAGGACAACCGTTTTTATGTGCGTAAACCAAGCAGTCTAAGTGTCAATTTGCCACAGCGTTGGCACATTTGTTTTCATCCGATGGTTAATCTATAGCTATGGGATAAAAGTTTGTGTGCCAACGCTGCGGCACTTAGATTGCTTGATGTACGCATGTAAAAACGTCTGTCCTCGTGAAAAAATTACATCAGAGTTGTTGGTTCAGAACAATTAAATAATCTGCGGTGTGTACATGAAAACAGATGCGTATTGAGATAAAATTATCAAATTACTAAACATTCCAATGAATAAAAACGTTGTTAGCTGTAATGATAAATTTAAGTAATTCGATATTATGAATGTTTAAATGTTGTCTTAAACATTGAGCAAGACAGCTATATAGATACAATTAATAACTCTTTCACTGCTGAATTATTTTTTCCAGTATACTGTATTGTGTAGGGATAATATTTTTTTTTTCAATAATTTTTTTACTTTGTATTGCACACTTATAGTTTTTTATTCACTTATTTTCGCTAGATATTTTTTGCCTAATGAAATTGCCTAATCGTTTACCATATTTTGTCTTGTTGTCACATTAATCCAAACAATTGCTGTTTTTTTTTTTTTAAATGAGAGGACGTAATGATGTATCAATTGAAATGAAAGGATTAACAGATTATATAAAAATGTATTTATTTTTGTAAAGTAAAATTTATTTATGGTTATTTTCTTTAATATCCAGAACATTTTAACAGCTTATTAATAAATGCATATTGTACCTACTCAATAATAATATTGTTTGAATTTATTAATTTATACCTAGCTACTTTTCAAAAGAGTTTATGGTATGAACCTATCTACACCATTCTACACTACATTGGTATTGACTTATTAATTAATAATGCTATGAATAACTAATATTACATGAAATAATATTATAATATTATTTATATATAAGTTAGATACCTATGTGATTTGTTTTTGGAAAAATTAGTTCAACTTACCTACTGTATTTACACACCAATACATTTATCGCTTCTCTTGAGCAAGTTTTGAGTGTATAAACTACACACATAGGTACATTTAGTTTTAAGATACAGTTTCTTTATTCAAAGCTATAAGCACGACCATTTGATGCAAGCATGTACCTGATCTGCCCGAGTAACTAATTTTTACTATTAGTATTATAATTATTATGAGATTAACGCCAAACGGCTTTTATAGAATGGTATACAGTATATACATATTTAAATTAGATGGATAACAGCATAGATTTAAGTACAAACTAAACTAGGTAAATGAACATAAGAAAAATTTAACAAAATACATAAGATACATAATATGTTGTATTGAACATTTTTAATATCTGTTTTAAGGATTTGGTTGCAAGAAAAATTTTTTTCAATTTTAAAAAAAACTAAAAGTTAAAGTGATAAAGACACATAGCAATGTCTCTTCTACATTGCTCCCTAAACCTATAACATAGTTGTTACGAGTAATGAATTCCAAACAACAATTTTAATTATCACATGGTTCATTTTTAAAAGTTAATTTTGTTGATCATATAATTCACTATGAACTTGCTTGTGTACAAGTTGTTATATTCACTTTGGCTTTAATTAAAAAGAAATTAATAAAAACAATTTTTATTATAATATTATATGTGAAACAGAGTAGGTACAGACTCATTGATTTCCAACGATATCATTTTTGATAAGTGTAATATACCTCTCCTTCATGGATTGCGACATACAAATTCTGCATGACTACATACCTACAAGACAAAAACAACATGACTTTTGTTACAATTTTCAAAAAGAAAGAGTGAATTTAGATTTTTAATGGAAATAAGAATAGAACATTCAAGGAACTGAGTAAATATTTTTTGAGAGGTCAAAGTTTGGTTATAACTTAAAATACATTTCATTAAACTTACATTATCGTGTTCTATCTTCTTCCACATCGACACAAAAGATACATTGAATACGTAGTTATTATTTATGATGCATTTTATTAGACTATTGTCTTCTTTATGAGAATATGACAACCTTGTGCTTTATAAAAATAATTTAATATCTTTATATAACTTATATTATAATAATAAATGTAATAATTTTTGACAACAAACATACCATTTTAATATATTTTTAAAAATGTCTTAATTCATTTTTTGTATTCAGTAAATGTATTAATATCTATGTAACTTGTATAAAATGGTTTAAATTTCTAATTAATAGTTACGTGGGATATTTTGACGTGTCATCTTAAAATCAGACAGGGGCAAGTGCCCACCTTCCCCCCCCCCCAACAAAATGACGCCACTGTTCAAAATGTTTTAGTTTGGTAATTGTTATTTTGTGTGTGATATCATTTTATATAGGTACCTACTTAACATTTTTTTTATACCTATCATAACTTCTTATATTTATTATTGTCATTATAATTTAATATTTATAATTTTGTGCTAAATGCTAATTACCCGAGTTAATATAATATTTTACATTTTTTGAAAGTCAATAAACCAGTACCGAATGAGTAATGATTAAACCATTCGTAGCTAATAATAATAACAACTTCTAAAAAACTCCAGCAACCCTCCTAAAATCTAAAAAGTATTAAATCACAATATTGTCTTTCGCACAACAATTGCAAGTCACACTAGTCATTTTTTTTTTTTTTAAATATGTAAAATAGTAAAAAATATGCTCATTATTTCTAAAACTAAATATATTATTTTATAATAAAAACTTTAAACTGTAGATGTAATGCGAACACCGATGCTTAGAACTATTAGCTAAATATTTCTTATTTCTAAAGTTCTATAATTATTGGCAAATCCTACCATATTAAGTATAAAATTAGAATTGTTATATGGCAATAAATAACATATGCCAAGTAAGTACAAAATGTGTTTCATGAAACTATAATTAAAAATACCAATTTTTTTACACCATATTTTAACATTTTACAGTTTTTAGATAATATTTACAATTTTAAGGTCGTATTTAATATTTTGTGAACAATATTGCACTATTTTCATAAAAACTTTATGAACTATTTTGAGGAAATAAAATAAAGACTCCCAATTTAGTAGAAGAATAAAAAATAAACATTGCTGTAACTTGTTTATAGTAATTTAAATCAGTCTCAGTCATAGATTGTTATAAATGAAAAATACAACAGAGAATGACTAAAAAAAGTTCACATAATATGTCGTAACCCATAGATATCTGATGATTATGGTACATTATAGGCACCCTATGATGCTAAGAACACTTCAACTCCACAAGACATTAAAACATTCTGTTTTTTTACTTTTTAATTTAAATAACTTAAAAAAAACTTTAAATAATTGTATCTAAGTGTAGTGGGTTATTTACAGGTTATAGATATTTATTATACTTTTTTCAATGATAAAACATAATTGTTTAAAATTATTTTGTTAATAATTCAAAAATATTTTTAGTGTCGACCAGAATAATGTGTTTACATTTAATTTTCAAATATAAACCGACATTTTTCCATGAATTTAATGTTTGATTCATGAGCCATAAATAATTTACATCGAGCAAAATTCTTATATTTTCCTTCTTCATTTTTTGTTTCTTTAAAACTGCTATATTTTCTTCAAAGTTGAACTTCCGTTGTACATATGATACAGCTGTTGTACCTTTACTGCCTTAAAAATGTTTCTATTGAAAAAGGAACGCATTAAACACATAGAGTCGATTGAACTAACTGTAGATTATAGTGTTACAAATCATTAAATAATACAATTAATACTATCTAGGTTGGTCTCCATTTTTTTTATGTCTATTATTATCATCGTCTATTTTTCTTCGTTTTTTCACTGTCTGAACCATTTATTCTTATGCTGCTAAATGCTGACACTAAAGTAAGTACCGTCGCCATTCCAAAATTATCCTGAGCCTTAAAATAATTTATAAATTAATTAATTAAATTCATATTATTAAATATAAAAACATAATAATTTTTAATATTTTTTTAATATTTCAATTCTGTTCAGCATAAATGTCAATATAATATTTAAACAATTTGCCTGACAGAAAAACAAAAGTAATACATTTATATATTATTCTCTAAACTGTCTACACATAAGGTATCATACTAAAAGGGTCGTCACACCCCCCCTCCCCCCTTTGAAGTTTTCGTAATTATCAGTCGGCATTTTCTTAATAACAGAGAGCTGTCAGAAATTATACGACTTGTTATAATTTTAATAAGAAAAACGAGAATTCAGTTTTTCAATTAATTAATTTAATTCATATTATTAAATATAAAAACATAATAATTTTTTAATATTTTTTTAATATTTCAATTCTGTTCAGCATAAATGTCAATATAATATTTAAACAATTTGCCTGACAGAAAAACAAAAGTAATTCATTTATATATTATTCTCTAAACTCTCTACACAAAAGGTATCATACTAAAAGGGTCGTCACACCCCCCTCCCCCCCTATGAATTTTTCGTAATTATCAGTCGGCATTTTCTTAATAACAGAGAGCTGTCAGAAATTATACGACTTGTTATAATTTTAATAAGAAAAGCGAGAACGGGTCCTCGGCAGTCTGCAGTATTTTAATTTCTTAATAGGTTATTACAGTTGATGACACTATATTAATAGTATACTATGTTATGAATAATTTAAAACATATAAGTGCATATTTATTATTTAATCAATAGTCATATGACTATTGACTCCACAATAGTGTTAGTATACAAGTGAGGAGAAGTAGAACTCCTTGTTATCCTTATTCCCACCTGCTTTGACTATACGCACTTGACAATTTAAGAGTATTACTGATTTAGAAATCAAAATACTGTCGATTGCTATACGTATATAATAACTATATAGTAACTTTTTTAGTACCGTCGTCTATCGGTATGCTATCGCTAATGTGGGTGGTATGCCTATATTGTTATTATTACAGTCAGTGGTGTGATTTCAGTTTTTAATAGAGGGGGGGGAGGGTAAAAGTTGCGACCAGCCCAAATGGGTAGCTTAAAAAACAACTCCTGGCACGCACATATTAATATATTATGTTCCTGATCAATTTTTACACGGCAGTGGTTTACGTACGGTGGCTTACCTACGCCACTGCACTGATTAATAGATTAGAACACCGAATACGACTTAATTTTTTAGAGCTTAAAATAGTCTTGACAATCCTGTACCTGTACGGATAGCGACTGTATGATATACAAGTAACAAATATTATAATAGACTATATATACGTAGAATTGTTCAAAATCAGTGGCGTCATTTCAGTTTTCAATAGAGGGGGGACAAAAGTTGACCGGCCCGAATGGGTAAAAAAAACCGCTCGTTTCGCTCGCAAACACATATTATCTACTTACATTTTTTTATGATACCCTTTTTATTAACTAGGTAACATAATTTTTAAATATAAGGTAGCAGATATTTTATAAAAACAATTGTATACCTATATCAGTTAAAGGCTACAAACTATTATAGCAATATTTATATTAATAAACAAAAAAGTGGATGTCGCTCTGCTGGAAAGTAGGTTACAAGTGGATCACTGTAATGTATGGTGTTAAATTTGAATTCAATAATATAATATCATTGTATAAGAAAAAACGATTCTGAGCGAAAACGGTCAGTCAGCCTAGGATATTACCAAGTATATTTGATGATATTATTGTGATTAAAGTAATTTATATAAAACCTATTTACGTGGAGCCTTGTTTTCAATTTTCAATCCTTAGGTATAAAAGTTGAACATTTTAGATTCTGAGCGAAGCGATGAATGTATTGATTTTACAATGATGTGTGTTTTATTTTTATTTTTTTTGTGTCTGGCATCACCTTTTAGGGCAGTAAAAGTGCTTGGATTTTCTTCAACAGTATCTTTTTTGATAGGAAAGTGAATATAGTTGGTACTTTGGGGGGGTCAAAAGTAAAAATTTCCCAGTAGTTTTTAAAAGCAAAGTAAAAAACTAAAGAAAAATTAAGGAAAAACGGGAATTTATAAGCAAAATCTGTTTTTGAGAAAATCAATTTTGGTTTTTGGTGTAACTCTAAAACAAATGACCGTAGGGACATGAAATTTTGACTGAATGTTTATAATTGCATTTCCTATACACCATAACATTTTCCAAATATTTTTACTTATTTTGAGCTGTTTACGGACATTGTCAATTTCCATTTTTTTTTTAGTTTTTTTTTTATAAATATTAATAAAATTTTATCTGTTGAGTAAAAGAGCTTGAAAATTTAATAGAAGGTTCCTAGGTTATTGTTTCAAAGGCAGATGAAAAAAATTTAAAATCCTTAGTCACAGTTTTCATTTATCAGCATTTAAAGTTCAAATTTTGACAAAATAACGGAAAAATCACGAAATTTAGCAAATTATTTTGAGTTGAGAATCCATAAAAATTTTTTTTTTTAAATCTAAGATTTTAAAATGTAATATAAGATTACTCATAAGTTTGTCTACCTTTATCAAAAAAAAATGTCTACAAGAAACTTAAATTAAATTTTTATGAGCGTCTGAAATTTATATTTTTACAACATTTGATATTCACTCGATTTCTCATGTAACAATTTTCTTATTTTATTGTAATTAAAAAACGAATGACTGTAGATACTTGAAATTTTCACTGAATGTTTATAATAGCATTTTCTATACACCATAAAATTTTGAAAATATTTTGACTCTATTTGAGCTGTTTACGGTAATTGTCAGTTTTCAATTTTTTTAGTTTTTTTTTCTATAAATATCAATAAAATTTTATTTGTTGAGTAAAAAATCGTGAAAATTTAATATAGGGCTCCTGATATATCGTTCTAATAGCAGTTGAAAAATATTAAAAATACATAGGCACAATTTTTTTTTACAAGCATTTAAAGTTCAAATTTTGACACTATTTATCAAATTTATAATTTATAAATTATTTTGTAGTTAAAAATGTATAAAATAAAAAATAAAACCTGTGGGGGCTATAGGTGTAGTTAGTGGGGGGGGGGGGGGGTAGTCTTGTAAAGTATTCGAATACGTTTATTGGTATTTTTTATTCATTAAAAAATACTTTTTTCCTATCCAGTTTTAAATTTGTGACCGGACATATTATTATAAATCATGAACATTAATTTTATTTTTTGAAAGAAATATAATGTTGGCCCATGAATATTCAACGTTTTTAAAAACAAATTTGATTATGTTTAGAAAATAATATTGGGTTTGTTAAATAAACTGTTATAATATAATATTATATGTATATTATCCTTTTAGTTATATTTATTATAAGACAAAATAACTATCTAAATCTTAAAAATCCTATTTATGATTATAATAATCAGTTTAGTACTTTCATTTTTTTTAAATATTTTAACTTATTTTAGACTTAAACTAAACAACAATACATTTTTATAATAATATGCAATAGTACCTATACCTAAATATATAATATTATGACAATATTCTATAAATTACGATGCTCTTACTAGTTAACTTTTTAGCAGATATTAAAGTAAAAAATATTGTTTTTCAAGTTTCAATAGACGCAGCTAGGTAACCTTCAACTGTTGCGCTTAGTCGAACAATTCAACGTTCTCGAAATCGAAATAATGTACCTCCACCCAACCCTGTGACTGTTGATTATTTAGTTATACCTAGCGAATACACATTAACCTTAAGTAATTTACCTTTTTTTCTATATGACAATGAAAATTGGGATATTAATAACAGAATATTAATATTCACAACAAATTAAAATTTAAATACAGTGGAACCTCGATTATCCGGGGTAATGATGGGGAGGGGGTCACACGGATAAATGAAAATCACGGTTAATCGAGACTTTTTATAATAATGAAATTTTTATTTAATTTTAATTAGAAATACATAGGTACAATTTTATAATAATGAAATTTTAAAAATTTGATTCAATTATAATTAGAAATATGTATACATACATAATATACATACAATAATTTTCTACAACAAGTTATTAGGGCTTAAAATATGAAGTTATCAGTCTTTGTTTTTTTTGGTTTGAAATAATTTTCCTTACTTCACTTCTAATTTTTCTTAAGCCAATAATGTCATGGAAGTCAAAATCGATGTACAATATTGCTTATCTTCATATTATTATCCTCAAAAATGTCATTAATATAATTGTCGATATCGTGTATTATGTAATATAAAATGTTCGATTATAACTACATATATATCTACAGTCCATACTTATTTTTAAATTTTTGGAAGAGTGAGCACGGTTAATCGCAAACACGGATAATCGAGTCACGGATAATCGAGGTTCTACTGTATACTGAATGACTCCAAAAACGTTTAAATTTGTATCCAATATATTTAATCAACTGTATACTATTACTTAACTAACTACTACTAAACGATATGACGAAACTAGTAACAATAAATATTTAAAATCAATAGCACATAACTTAGTATTATAATAAGTAATAAGTATAATAAATTTGACGGAAAACATACCATTTTAATATATATTGAAAATGATATGGTGTATAGAAAATGCTAATATAAACATTCAGTCAAAATGTCATTTGTTTTAGAGTTACACCAAAAACCAAAATTGATTTTTAAAATCTAGAATTATTGCTGGACTCTTAAGAGGGCGAGATACCCGCATGTGTTGTCTCTGTCTTACAAGTGCGTAACATGACAAATTTTACGATCAGCAGAACGAAAAATTTGAAAACCAACCGACTGCCGCCGCGACGAAGTTTCGCGATTGGACGCTCTAAGGAATCGACGGATTGACGGATCTAAGTGTCCGGGCGGGCTGTAGAAACGGAGCGGTGTTTAGTTTTCTGCTCCACGGAAATCCTGTCAGCTTTTTTTCCATGAATTCTTCATTTTGTAGTATAGGATGGTTCAGCGATCTTTTTACCGGGAAAAGTACACAAAGACACAATCTCCTAACCTAAAAGAGAAGGACTCTCTTTTGCCGTACACAACCGACACGACGACACGTCTTCTTCATTTCATGGTTCTATCTGCGACTGTCTCCTGTTGTTTATTTATTGTTTTATATTTGAAGTCTGCCATTCAGTTCCGACCAGGGTAGTCGTTGTACAATCCATTATTGTACTACGACTACCTTGGTCGGGTTTCCAAATGACGCATATTAGTTCATAATATGCGGAATGCCAAAATCGAACGTCAAAAGTCAAAACCAAGTAAGTCTCGTTTGTTAGCATGCATTTCCGTGTTGTTTATTTCAATACTGTAATCATGCCTTCTCGCATTTCATAGGATGATGTCAACGCACTATTTGTTTTCTCTATCTGTGTGGGCCAACATAGTCAAAACGTATTCACGCAGAAACATATTTTTTTTTTATGTTTTAAGTAATATTAGAGTAAAATCACACATTACAAAATGATGGAGAATAATATTTTTGAAGGTATGACATATCGAATTGTCTAAATATTGTCTCAAAGCAATATCCTACAACTAATATCTACAACTTTTTTTTGTTTTTTTTTAAAGTCGATTACAAAGTCAAATAAACAATAAAATATAAAATCGATGTCATACCCTCAAAACATTATCCCCCATAATGTTTGTAATACTTGATTTTACTCAAAAATCTTAAATAAATATTTCAAGCGAAAGCGTTTTATCTATATGTTGCGCGTGGGTCCGAGATAGAAAAAAAAAATACTGCGCTGACATCGGCGATACCTACATCCTATTAATATAATATTGAAAATTGTATCCCTTATAATGCATTTATTATTTATTTATTTGCAGTGTTCACATGTATCAATCAATATGGGCTGAATAGAATTCAAGAGATGGCGCCAAACTGCAGGCTGTAATGAAAAAATCACTCTCAAAATCTTTAGTATCTACCTCTAACTATGGTTACGGTAATTTAATACTCCATACATGCATTTTTCTGTGCATATTGCAGAAAATGTGATTATCTTGTTCCTGTAGCAATTCTATACCGAGGACAACCGTTTTTATGTGCGTAAACCAAGCAGTCTAAGTGTCAATTTGCCACAGCGTTGGCACATTTGTTTTCATCCGATGGTTAATCTATAGCTATGGGATAAAAGTTTGTGTGCCAACGCTGCGGCACTTAGATTGCTTGATGTACGCATGTAAAAACGTCTGTCCTCGTGAAAAAATTACATCAGAGTTGTTGGTTCAGAACAATTAAATAATCTGCGGTGTGTACATGAAAACAGATGCGTATTGAGATAAAATTATCAAATTACTAAACATTCCAATGAATAAAAACGTTGTTAGCTGTAATGATAAATTTAAGTAATTCGATATTATGAATGTTTAAATGTTGTCTTAAACATTGAGCAAGACAGCTATATAGATACAATTAATAACTCTTTCACTGCTGAATTATTTTTTCCAGTATACTGTATTGTGTAGGGATAATATTTTTTTTTCAATAATTTTTTTACTTTGTATTGCACACTTATAGTTTTTTATTCACTTATTTTCGCTAGATATTTTTTGCCTAATGAAATTGCATAATCGTTTACCATATTTTGTCTTGTTGTCACATTAATCCAAACAATTGCTGTTTTTTTTTTTTTAAATGAGAGGACGTAATGATGTATCAATTGAAATGAAAGGATTAACAGATTATATAAAAATGTATTTATTTTTGTAAAGTAAAATTTATTTATGGTTATTTTCTTTAATATCCAGAACATTTTAACAGCTTATTAATAAATGCATATTGTACCTACTCAATAATAATATTGTTTGAATTTATTAATTTATACCTAGCTACTTTTCAAAAGAGTTTATGGTATGAACCTATCTACACCATTCTACACTACATTGGTATTGACTTATTAATTAATAATGCTATGAATAACTAATATTACATGAAATAATATTATAATATTATTTATATATAAGTTAGATACCTATGTGATTTGTTTTTGGAAAAATTAGTTCAACTTACCTACTGTATTTACACACCAATACATTTATCGCTTCTCTTGAGCAAGTTTTGAGTGTATAAACTACACACATAGGTACATTTAGTTTTAAGATACAGTTTCTTTATTCAAAGCTATAAGCACGACCATTTGATGCAAGCATGTACCTGATCTGCCCGAGTAACTAATTTTTACTATTAGTATTATTATTATTATGAGATTAACGCCAAACGGCTTTTATAGAATGGTATACAGTATATACATATTTAAATTAGATGGATAACAGCATAGATTTAAGTACAAACTAAACTAGGTAAATGAACATAAGAAAAATTTAACAAAATACATAAGATACATAATATGTTGTATTGAACATTTTTAATATCTGTTTTAAGGATTTGGTTGCAAGAAAAATTTTTTTTCAATTTTAAAAAAATTTAAAGTTAAAGTGATGAAGGCACATAGCAATGTCTCTTCTATATTGCCCCCTAAACCTTTAACATAGTTGTTACGAGTTATGAATTCCAAACAACAATTTGAATTATCACATGGTTAATTTTTAAAAGTTAATTTTGTTGATCATATAATTAAATAAGCAATTAAATCATTGTAGAAAAAAAAATTAAATCTATAAAAGTAAGACGAGAATGGCCTAGGATTTGTATCGAAACGAATAATGGATTTAAATTATGAAGTAGGTATAAAATTATAATGTTAACACAAACACATTTTTTTTAAAAGAGCATCCAGTGGTCCACTATGAACTTGCTTGTGTACAAGTTGTTATATTCACTTTGGCTTTAATTAAAAAGAAATTAATAAAAAACAATTTTTATTATAATATTATTTATGAAACAGAGTAGGTACAGACTCATTGGTTTCCAACGATATCATATTTGATAAGTTTCATATACCTCTCCTTCATGGATTGGGACATACAAATTCTGCATGACTACATACCTACAAGACAAAAACAACATGACTTTTGTTACAATTTTCAAAAAGAAAGAGTGAATTTAGATTTTTAATTGAAATAAGAATAGAACATTCAAGGAACTGAGTAAATATTTTTTGAGAGGTCAATGTTTTGTTATAACTTAAATTACATTTCATTAAACTTACATTATCGTGTTCTATCTTCTTCCACATTGACACAAAAGATACATTGAATACGTAGTTATTATTTATGATGCATTTTATTATGCTATTGTCTTCTTTATGAGAATATGACAACCTTGTGCTTTATAAAAATAATTTAATATCTTTATGTAACTTATATTATAATAATAAATGTAATAATTTTTGACAACAAACATACCATTTTAATATATTTTTAAAAATGTCTTAATTCATTTTTTGTATTCAGTAAATGTATTAATATCTATGTATAAAATCTACTTGTATAAAATGGTTTAAATTTCTAATTAATAGTTACGTGGGATATTTTGACGTGTCATCTTAAAATCAGACAGGGGCAAGTGCCCACCTTCCCCCCCCCCCAAAAAAAATGACGCCACTGTTCAAAATGTTTTAGTTTTTATAATGTTTTTTTTATATAAACGGGTCGACATTTTTACATAAATTATATTTCAGTTGGCAAATACTTGAACACCCCCCCCCCCCCCCCCCCCCCCCACACACACACACACACATCATCTCAATCGTATAACGCCGGCCCTGTAAGAAAAACGATTCTGAGCTGAGACGGTGTGTCAGTCTGGATTTTTTATATTGTTATTATTAATTATTATAGCCTGTTAGTTGAATTAATATTATGATATTATCATTATTTTTCATTCTTTGCTCTGACGATAAACAAAGAGTTGGAAATTAAAATCCCATTTTTAGTTGGTTTTCGTAATTGGTCGGTGGTTTTTCCTGTGGCATTAAATAATTATTGAGAAAATCGAAATCTATAAGATCAGAATCTAAAATTGAATTTGTTAAAGGCACTGCGCAGTTAAGTACAGTGTTGTTCGTAAACATATAAAATCGTAAACTTTGGAAGGATATAACTCCCAAAATAAAGATTTCGACAGGTTGAAATACGTATGTTTTAAAAAAAAATTTCAAAAAACATGCTGTGTAGCTAAAGTTCATTGATGCCAAATATAATATTATTATATAGGTAATAAATTGTGTAGAGTTTTAAAGCAAAATGTAATATTTTTGTGTATAATATATTAGTTTTAGGATTTTTGATAAAATTGTACCTATTTCTAGCTGCCACTCACCACTGTATTTGAAATTTTAGTATTTATTGTATTAATTTTTTTTTTTCAGTATTTTTTATCTATAAAAATGTCTATCCCTCCTAAGACAAATTCCTAATCACGCCAACTGGGTCCAGACTCCAGGTGACCAGTGACCAAGTTACTCGCCTAAATCAGGGCCTGAGCCTATGGTAGAATCTAACCAAAAATAAGTAGGTAGGTAGGTACTAAACGATAGTGGCTTCTAAATAATTTAGTTTTTGGAAGTAATATTATGTTGGCATAGAAACATTTTACACATAAAGATAAACAATGTATGATGGATTATATTTAATTTGAATTTTTACAGTGTTCAATATTAAAATCAATAATTTCTGTTTGTATTTTATAATATATGTTTTAAGTACGGTATAGGTACTGGAATCATAATGGACATCTCTGGCGATCTTTCAAGTATTTGAACAACACTTCGTAGCCATAACTAATTTTAATATAATGTATAATATGTAATAAGCTCGCCAGAAAATGTGTCGAGAAAAGAGTTAGATACCCATTTGTATTGCTTTGGACTTCACTTAGGCAAGGCTACACTAGTTATACCTAGTGTTTATATTTTAGATTCTGAGTGGAACGATGAATGTATTGATTTTACAATGATGTGTGATTTTTTTTTATTTTTTTTTTTATTTTTAATTTTTTTTTTGTATCTGTCATCATCTTTCATGATAGTAAAAATGCTTAGATTTTCTTCAACAGTATCTTTTCTGATAGAAAAGTGAATCTAGTTGGTACTTTAAGGGGGTCAAAAGTAAAAATTTCCCAGTAGTTTTAAAAAGCGCCGTGAAAAACAAAAGAAAAATTAAGGAAAAACGGGAATTTTTACGCAAAATCTGTTTTCTAGAAAATCGATTTTGGTTTTTGGTGCAACTCTTAAACAAATGAACGTAGATACATGACATTTTGACTGAATTTTGTTTATGTTAGCATTTTCTATACTCGATAACATTTTCCAAATATTTTGACTTATTTTGAGCTGTTAACAGACATTTTCAGTTTCCAATTTTATTATAGTCTTTTTTTTTCTATGAATGGCAATAAAACTTTATTTATTGGGTAAAAAAAGCTTGACAATTTAATAGAAAGCTCCTAGTCGATTGTTTCAAAGGCAGATGAAATTAAAAATCCATAGTCACAGTTTTTTTTTTTTAGCATTAAAGTTCAAATATTCACAAAATACGTAAAATGACAAACATTTCCAAATTATTTTGAGTTTTTAAGAGAAAAAATTTTCTAATTAAATCTAAGATTTTAAAGTGTAGTACAGGATTCCTCATAAGTTTGTCTAACTTTATCAAAACAAAAAATGTTTACAAGATAGTTAAATTAAATTAACATGAGCGTTTGAAATTCATATTATTACTAGATTTCTCATGTAACGATTTTCTTATTTTATTGTAATTAAAAACGAATGACTGTAGATACTTGAAAATTTAACTGGATGTTTATATTAGCATTTTCTATACACCATACAATTTTGAAAATAATTTAACTCTTATTGAGCTGTTTACGGACATTGTCAGTTTTCAATTTTTTTAAATTTTTTTTTTCTATAAATATCAATTAAATGTTATTTATTGGGTAAAAAAGCATGACAATTTAATGCAAGGCTTCTGATATATTGTTACAATAGTAGTCGAAAAATATTAAAGATAAATAGGCACAATTTTTTTTTTCAAACATTCAAAGTTCGAATTTCGACAAAATTTATCAAATTTTAAATTTAATAATTATTTTATAGTAAAAAAATTATAAAATGTTCAACTTTTATAGCTAAGGATTGAAAATTTAAAACAAGGTTTCACGTAAATAGGTAAATATATAAATTACTTTGTTCACAATAATATCATCTTAGTAATATAGTAATAATACTTAGTAATATCATAGGATGACTGACCGTTTTCGCTCAGATTCGTTTTTCTTAAACAATGATATTATATCATTCAATTCAAATTAAACACCATCCATTACATTGACCAACTTGTAACCTACTGTACATCAGAGCGACATCCACTGACCCACCTTTTTTTTTTTAATCTGAAAGAAATTCTGAAATTAAAAAAAAATGTTATGATTTATTCTGAAAAGCATGTAGTCATAGTGTTTAGTTTCAATGTTGTATTTATAGAATAAAATAAAATTAATCATTTTATAAGAACGTTTAATTTAATGTATCGCTAACTATTTGAAATAGATTTTATTAATTCTATATTGTGTTGGCATGTTTCAATTACTTTCAAGTCATAATAATACCATAACTCCACGAAAATTTAACTGCACAATTAAAAAATGGTTTATTATTTTTATAGTATTAACAAAACGTATATTACAATTTAATGATAGTTTTATGTTGAATATACTTTTCAAAGCGAGACAAATATCCTATTTTTTTTTAACTCGTTAAATTAAATTAGCATAGAAATATTCAAAAATGTAAGTTAAATTCAAAGTTAAAAGTTAGGCACTTTTCTTTTTTATAAATTAAAGTAACTTAACTTAGTTAAAAATTAAAAAACACTATACCTAATGCTCAACAAAATAGCATAATATAATTTATATAGATCTTACAATTTAAAAATATTTATTACAATATTAATTGCTGCAGGTACTTTCATACTCTAGTACGTACGTAACTTTTATATCAACGATGAAATTATAAAATTATAATTATTGTGCGTGCCTAAGTTTGGTATCTACTTAGTTTTTGTATCATTGTTGAAAATACCGAAAGTTAAAACTATCGTTTTGGTATCGATTACCTAATTGCGTGCCTGTAAAACAATTTTTTTTTAAGGTATTACTATGTTGAAAAGGCTGTTTGATATTTTTACGGAAGTTATATCAAGGCCCTACTTATCACCCTATTTACAGTAAACATACTACTTTACTATATTTATGCGTTTCACATATTTTGTATAAATTTGTATTTGTAATTTATTTACCTACCTAGGCACGTTAACTTGATCACTATTTTGGAAACCAGAAATAGTGCAAAACACTTCCACAATACAACTTGATAGGTGCCTGTTACGAGCCTATTTCATGAATAATTTTTGAAACTTCCAATTATTAATATATTTTTTTATTATTGACAAATATAATGTATTCAAAACTATGATGACCGATGGGGCTTATACCTATTAGCGGAAAAAATTAACTTGAAATAAAACCAATAATTTGCTCATAATAGTAAGTTATCGTGGTCTGTGGGGACATATTGAACGCGTTAATTAATATATTACTAATAGTTAAAAGTACCTAACTATTTGATAAGGAACTCCCTGTAGTTAACTTCAATAGATTTAACTCGTCAATGACCATCTCTGTACATGGCTATAGGTTCTGCAATAGGTACCTACCTATATTATATTGTTGTATTAGTTAGTTCAAAATAAATATGTAATTAGTGATTGATATTTACGAATAAATTTCGTTTCTAGCGGATAGCGCTGCAATAGTATGTGATAATGGATCTTATACGATGAAAGTTGGTTTTGCCGGTGAACATTTACCTCAGTTATTAATTCCTACTGTTTACGGCGAACAACGGGAAGAAGTAAGCGAACAAATATTGTTGTACAGCACAAAATTAAATTTATATTCGATTGAGATATTTTTAAAACCAAATCACAAAGTCTCGTACATAATTTGTTAAATTTTAGTAAAAATCGTCCGAAAAATATGACGCGTAGACTATCGAATACCGGACACCGGAGGACTTTTAAATTGATTATATTAAACGTGATTATGTAATATTATGCAAGGCTGGGCAAGTTAACGATTTGTTAACTCGTTAGATTAAGTTATTTTAAAATAATAAATTTAAGTTAAGTTAAAAGTTAACTTTGAAAAAAAGTAACATAACTTAGTGTTAAGTTAAAATTTGCTAATTTGCAAAAATAAAAAGCGGGTAAGTGGATGTCGCTCTGTTGTACCGTAGGATACAAGTGGGTCATTATATAATGGATTGTATTAAACTTGAATTCAATGATATAATATCATTGTATAAGAAAAACGATTCTGAGCGGAGACGGTTTGTCAGTCTGGATATTTTATAATGTTATTATTTAATATTTATTGTATTCTGTAAGTTGAATTAAAAGTATAATATTATTGTTTTTTATTCGTTTCTATGGTGATATACAAAGAAATTAAAATCCCATTTTTAGCGGTAATTTTTTGGTGGTTTTTCCCGTGGCAAATAACTCTTGAGAAAATCGAAAAATGACCTTTTTTAAGTACCATCTTGATCCAATTTTCTAAAAGTTAAGGTACTATTATGTCGAAATCGAAGCACTCCTTCTGGTAGAAATTTTGTATACAGGATAAAGAAAAAAAAATAAAGAAAAATAAAGTAAACACTTGTAAAACCACTAGCTTCCTCGCTCCGACGTACATTTCTCCAGCCCCACCCATTCCTAATTTTCCAAACTTTTCTACGCCAATATTGAGCACGTCATTTGGGTGGGGCTGGAGAAACGTTTCTCCTCCCCCGCCCATAGAAAATTGACTTTTCCAGGTGAACCGGTGCCGTACAAATTTCGGAATCATCGTACAAATTCATGCAAATGACGTACTAAATATTGGCGTAGAAAAGTTTGGAAAATTAACAATGGCACGCGGCTGGAAAGATGTACGTCTCGCTCCGCTCAGAATCTAAAATTAATTTACGAACAATATATTTATTTTAATCATAAAAATAATTCTAAATAATAAATTAAGTAACTATTTGTTTATTTGTATATTATTATCTTATATCAGTTACTACGTTCAGTGCCGTATTAAGGTGTAATGTCGCCGGAGGCACACATATATGAACAATTAGTATACGAATGCCGTCCATGAAATATTTTCAAATTTGGACGCTGGAGACAAATGCTCCCTTTGCCCCTCGTTAAACACGCCTCTAACTACGTTTATATAATATTAGCTTGTCAGGCTGGGATCTACGCAGAGGCCTGTTTATGGTGGTCAGTTTTGCCACGACAACAAGGGTATTTTGGAAACCAGTGTTCCGATACAAAACTGTCTCATTACTGATTGGGATGCTATGGAAGAAGTTTGGTTTCATATGTTCTACGAACAGCTGTTGATACCACCGGAAAATTATGCAATTTTACTCACGGAGCCGGTTCACAATCCAATTCCGTTGCGTGAAAAACTTTATGAGGTCAATATTATATTAAAATATCTAAGTATACTTACCTGAGACCATTTGTCTTTAAAACATTAAACAGAGATAAGACACAACAACATTAAGTATTTTGGTACACTAAGATGATATAATGATAAGTATACATATTTAATTAGGTACCAGGGTACCTAATAGATTGAAACTATAAAATTGCTGTTAGTAATCTATAAAATGGTTTCTCTAATATTTCGAAAAGAATTCAGAGAACATATTAATACGATACATTTTTTTTTTGTACTTGAAATCAATATATTTTAATATATTATATAGGTACCTACTTAATAGGAAGTTAACACTAATAGATATTATGTTTAGACATTTAAGAAATTGTACACAGCTCATTTTGATAAATCATAGCAGACTAATAATTGGTAATAATAAGGTTCCGGATGTTTATGAGAAAACTATAAAAATGACCAGAAAAATGTTATTTGTTATTGACTTAAATACTTTAGAAATGTTGAAACGTATAAAATTATCGACTGATTTTAAAATTAAAATTACGATTTATAAAGTTGTGGGTTCTTTTTAGATCTGTGAAAAATATAAAAATATAATAATGACAAATAATTAACTCGTAGTTTTTCACTCAATCGAAATATTCAAATGTCATCATTCATAGGCGCAAATTGACTAAATTTTTTGGGGGGGACTCAAGCCCCCCTCCCCATAGGCCATATTGCTTAGTACTACAGAATATAAAAATTAGTACTAATTACTAGATTTTGAACTGGGGGGGACTTGACCGTCATTTGGGGGGACTAAGTCCCCCAAGCCCCCCCTATTTGCGCCAATAGTTATCATCATCATCACCCGGGCCCTAGTAATAATTTGTTATTATACCATTATATTTTAATTTTAAACCTCTAAACTTTCAAGTGTTATATAGGTGTGTCTTCCCGATTAATTGCTTTACCTATATAGATCATGTTCGAAGTGTTCAACGTGCCCAAGATGTCGTTGGTGAACAAGGCAACTCTTGCTCTGTACAGCGTTGGCAAGACCACTGGCATGGTGATCGATTCCGGGTACCAGAGCACACAAATCGTTCCCATTTACGAAGGATTTCCAATTTCGCACGCCTTGCGAAGTATGCCGATCGGCGGATGGCACTTGACTCAGTTTCTCAAGCAAATGATTAACGGTCGAGGTTATAGCTTGACCACGATGAAAGACTGGGAAAGAATTAAACACATAAAAGAAACATTTTGCTACAGTGCTGTAGACTTTGAAAAGGAACTGGCGAATTTTGGCAAGGACAAGGAACAGAGATACACGTTGCCAGACGGAATGATTGTCAACATCAATAATGAAGCGTTAGTATATTTTATTCCGAATTTCCAACAAAATATCAACGGTAAACTAATATCACGTGACCGCACAATATCGCCACTAAAATACCATGTGGGAATAATATCGTGGCAATTTAATTATTAATTATAATAATAATATAATCTATATACTAGTATTATACAGCTTAAAAGTTTGTTTGGTCGAACACGCTAATCTCAGGAACTACTTGATCGAATTGAAATATTATTTTTGCGTTTGATGGCCCATTCATGTAACACGTGCACACATATTTAATTTCTCTTGATAAATTTATGCCACTCCGATGTCATTTTTACCACCATATCAACACTATATTGGTTGAATAATCCTTTGAAATAAACTGAGCTGTTAAAGTCATCAACTCTCATCATGCGTCTAAGGACATACAATTGCATACATCGCTACAGTTTTAGATTTGGCAACACCATTATGTTGTAGAATATTTATACAGTACCCGTCATTGACATACGGAAACCGTAAAAGATATTTAAGTGGGTCATAAGATTTGTGAAGCTCAGAAACTCGCTGAAGTTGACCATCTCTTACATTCTACACAATATCTCGGGGGCCTTTATCCTCGTATATCAAAATAACAGCTACTTCGGCTACTACTGGCACATTTTACCGACATCAATGACCATTGTGAGGTCCTTCACCAGCATGGATAATAAGTTTTAAATCACTCATTGGTCTATTTTCGAGATTGTATTTAAAACTTTGAATATACCTATATTATGATCGTGAAGATATTTTTCCAGAGCGTCGGTAAGATTGATTTGCAAGATCAGGTTTAAATTCAACACAAAAATAATTTTTCAATTCAAACCACTAGTGATAAGAACCACTATTCTGAGACTAGCGCGTTTCTCCAAACAAACTCTTCAACTTCATAATAATAGTATATATTAATAATAAACTATAATGATTCTAATATGTATAATTGTCAACGTAAGTATGGGTCGATATTAAATGACGAATTGACTGTTCTTCCAAATAATCTGAAACATGGTATTTCAATGTTCTACGTTATATAAGTACTCAAATTATAATTTAAAAGTTAAAAAGTTGATTTACTCACAACATAAGTTGTAAAGGTAATACATTAAACTTAAGGTGACTTGACCAAAAAAAAAGTTCAGGATCCACTTGTATTCATAGTAGCCAATAGGTGTATATTTTAGATTCTGAGCTGAGCGAGAAAGCTAATGGTTTTACAATGGTGCTTATTTATTTTTTTTTTATCCTGTATACAATATTTCTACCAGACGGAGTGATTTGATTTCAACATATAGTATCTTAGCTTTTTTTATATTATGTTTAATATATTTCACGATATACCTACATAATAATAATAATAATAATAATAAATTAAATTAATAATTAAATTAAAATATATAATTTAAAGAAGGTGGATAAGTGGATGTCACTCTGCTGTACAGTAGGTTACAAGTGGGTCACTGTAATGGATGGTGTTAAATTTTAATTCAATGATATAATATCATTGTATGAGAAAAACGATTCTGAGCGAAAACCGTCAGTCAGCCTATGATATTACTAAGTATATTTGATGATATTATTGTGATTAAAGTAATTTATATATAACCTATTTACGTGGAGCCTTGTTTTAAATTTTCAATCCTTAGCCATAAAAGTTAAAAATTTTATACATTTTTAAATACAAAATAATTAATAAATTATAAATTTGATAAATGTTGTCAACATTTGAACTTTAAATGCTTATAAAAAAAAATTGTGCCTATGTATTTTTAATATTTTTCAACTGCTATTAGAACGATATATCAGGAGCCCTATATTAAATTTTCACGCTTTTTTACTCAACAAATAAAATTTTTTTGATATTTATAGAAAAATAAACTAAAAAAATTGAAAACTGACAATGTCCGTAAACAGCTCAAAAAGAGTCAAAATATTTTCAAACTTTTATGGTGTATAGAAAATGCTAATATAAACATTCAGTGAAATTTTAAGGTATCTACAGTCATTCGTTTTTTTATTACAATAAAATAAGAAAATTGTTACATGAGAAATCGAGTGAATATCAAATGTTGTGAAAATATAAATTTCAGACGCTCATTAAAATTTAATTTAAGTTTCTTGTAGACATTTTTTTTTTTGATAAAGGTAGACAAACTCATGAGTAATCTTATATTACATTTTCAAATCTTATATTTAAAAAGAAAAATTTTTATGAATTCTCAACGCAAAATAATTTGCTAATTTTCATGATTTTTCCGTATTTTGTCAAAATTCGAACTTTAAATGCTTATAAATAAAAACTGTGACTAAGAATTTTTAATTTTTTTAATTTGCCTTTGAAACAATAACCTAGGAGCCTTCTATTAAATTTTCAAGCTTTTTTACTCAACAGATAAAATTTTATTGATATTTATAGAAAAAAAAACTAAAAAAATTTAAAACTGACAATGTCCGTAAACAGCTCAAAAAGAGTCAAAATATTTGGAAAATTTTATGGTGTATAGGAAATGCAATTATAAACATTCAGTCAAAATTTCATGTCCCTACGGTCATTTGTTTTAGAGTTACACCAAAAACCAAAATCGATTTTCTCGAAAACAGATTTTGCGTAAAAATTCCCGTTTTTCCTTAATTTTTCTTTTGTTTTTCAGGTCGCTTGTGAAAACTACTGGGAAATTTTTACTTTTGACCCCCCAAAGTACCAACTAGATTCACTTTCCTATCAGAAAAGTTACTGTTGAAGAAAATCCAAGCACTTTTACTGTCCTAAAAGGTGATGACAGACACAAAAATAAAAAAAAATAAAAAATAAAAAAAAAACACACGTCATTGTAAAATCAATACATTCATCGCTTCGCTCAGAATCTAAAATGTATGATTATAATATGATCAACTCATATACAATTTACTCAAATAAAAATTGACTAAAAAAAAGATAATCTAAAAACACGTGTTACAAATAATAGTTTATAGTATAAGATTATAAGCATTCGATAATGTTATACTATGCAAAATACAGGTGCAATAATATACTAACTTTATTTTTCCCATGCGATATCTTAATGGTGATATTATTTCTTATACCTATTGGTTTTGCGATATTTTAGTGGAGATATTTCTTACCGGTGACATCTTGTCAGCGTACCTTTTATTGGATATTATACTTTTAAATACATAAAACTATAAAATGTGGATACCCAGTGGCATAACTTGATAAATGAGGGGTCCTTACCTGCTAATAAAAGTGAAAGTGCAATGAAAGTGAAAAACTGTCACACCTTATTATAACTCTAAAAATTAATATTGTTTACTCGCACGCGTCATAGTTAATAATTATTAGTAAAGCTATATAATATAACTAATTTTACACAGGTTTCTCACATAGGTACTCGTAATTCGAATTCACTAAACTGAAAGGAGTAAAGACATTGTCATTTATTGTTGTTATATTAAAATAATATAATAATATGTTATTATTATTATAAGACATATTATGTGTATATCACAGATTATGGAAGATACATTGTATATGAGATCTCCGGGCCCCGTGAATTATTGCACACTGTGCAACACTCCCGATAATTGTGCCACTGTGGATACCAATCTGCTGTACAGTAGGTTACAGGTGGGACACTCAGTTACCGTCACTGTAATGGATGGTGTTAAATTTGAATTCAATCGTATAATATCGTTTTATGCGTTAAACGTTCCTGAGGCCTGAGCGGAGACGGTCTTGTTCTTTCAGTCGGCCTATATTATAATAGTACATACCTAATATTTTTAAATTGCAACGAAATAATTAAAATCATTTTTCTTTGAGATAAAATGTCAAAAACAATTAAACTTCAATAAAAAAAAAACACCCATAAAAAATTAGTTTGGGTTTCCAGTAAACTTTTGTTTTTTGTTAATAGTAGGAAAACTTATGAGGAATCCTGTATTCATTTTTCAAATCTTGGATATTAATGGAACATTTTCTATGAATTTCGAACTAGTAAATACAAGTGACTATAGTGTAAGAGAGTTGGCACCGATATATAGTAGTAGATAGACTAGTTGTTTCTAGCCACTAGGTTTCTCTAAAAAGTATATTTTATTTTTTGTCCCTTGTATATTCGTAAAATAGAGATTTTACCAATTTGAACATTCTTCAATTTTAAAATCAAATTTAAGGGGAATCGACATTTGATAAAGAGTGGGATGATCGATCTAAATTAAACTCCATAGATACCGAATTTAAACATATATTTTTAAAATCAGAAAACAATTTATTCAATCGATATATAAATCATAAAATTATAAAAATCAATATATGTTCAAAATATATTGACATTTTTGACCTATTTAAAGACATAGAAAATTTTCGATTTTTAAATAGTTTTTTTAAAATTATTGTCAATAAGAAATTGTTCTTAAGACAAAAAAGTTTAAAATGTAATATAAGGTTCATTATAAGTTATTATAATAATAATTATAAATATTTTAAATATTAAAGATAGGTACATAGGCATATTAGACATATTTGTCTATAAGCATTTAAAGTTCAAATTAGACACATATGACAACAATTTGCAAATTATTTCATAGTTTATACAAATTATAAAAAGCTCAATTTGTATAGCTAAAGATTGAAAATTTAAAGTATTTTATATTGTACCCAAAAATGTCTACAAATTATATGAACACAGTTTTTAGATTCTGAGCGAAGCGATGAATGTATTGATTTTACAATGATGTGTGTTTTTTTTTATTTTTTATTTATTTTTAGATTCTGAGCGAAGCGATGAATATATTGATTCTACAATGATGTGTGTTTTTATTTTTATTTTTGTGTCTGTCATCACCTTTTAGGACATTAAAAGTGCTTGGATTTTCTTCAATAGTAACTTTTCTGATAGGAAAGTGAATCTAGTTGGTGCTTTAAGGGGTCAAAAGTAAAAATTTCCCAGTAGTTTTCACAAGCGACCTGAAAAACAAAAGAAAAATTAAGGAAAAACGGGAATTTTTACGCAAAATCTGTTTTCGAGAAAATCGATTTTGGTTTTTGGTGTAACTCTAAAACAAATGACCGTAGGGACATGAAATTTTGACTGAATGTTTATATTAGCATTTTCTATACACCATAAAATTTTGAAAATATTTTGACTCTTTTTGAGCTGTTTACGGCTATTGTCAGTTTTCAATTTTTTTAGTTTTTTTTTCTATAAATATCAATAAAATTTTATCTGTTGAGTAAAAAAGCTTGAAAATTTAATAGAAGGCTCCTAGGTTATTGTTTCAAAGGCAGATGAAAAAAATTAAAAATCCTTAGTCACAGTTTTTAATTATAAGTTAGAAGTATTTTAGTTCGAAGTTTAGTTTCGTACTTGTAATAGGTACCTAATATAGGCCAACTTCGCTCAGAATCGTTTTTCGTATATAATGAAGTATTTAGTGAAGTTATTGCATTAAAAAACACACTAAATTGATTGCATTATTTCATTAAAATATATTAAAAATTGCACTTATAAATTTAAAAATTGCATTGAAAAAATTTAATTATAATCAATAAAATCAAATATATTTATACATAATAATAATAAAAATTAAATATGAATATTGCTTACGTTATTGCATTGTACTACAAATGATTTTTTTAAGTTTTCAAAATCGAATGATCGTCGGTTATCGCACAACAGATTTTTGCATCGGGAGGAACTTCTTTCTACGTCAGTAGTTGTTATTGGCGCGTACTTGAAGTAGATTAAATCGTTGCTGGTCAAGTCTTCTGACAAGCCCTCAATTGACTGTATTTATCCACTTATAATTTTTGATATACGAACAATTGTTTGATATCCATAATTTTTTTGTAAAATAGTTTTGAATTTCTAGTTTATTAATATTTCATTTTGTCCCGTAATTTTTTCTATTTTAGTTTCAACGTTTTTAACTATGGATAAAGCTTTGACTTAAGAAACATGTTGGGTTTCGTGTTTAGTAATTTCTGCTGGTATGAAACCATATTTGGAATGCATGAATACCAAGTTGGTTTCCATAGAAATATCCGACAAAAGATGTTGAGCTTGTTCATTAGAAAAAGCATCATTTAAATTTAATAATTGTACTACTTTTTTTACTTCTACAAAATTTTAGAATTTTGTTCACTGCTACGTTTAGTTACTTTAATTTTATATATTAAGTTATATAATCTTAAATGTAAACGAAAATTATGAAAAATAGTTAAAATTGCAGTAAAATTAAAAAAAATCGCCAAAATTGCATTTATTGCAATATAATTTTTTTTTGATTAAATTAAGAGTTTAACGAAACATATTTTAAGTTCACTCAGCAATAAATAGGTATAAGCATTTACAAAAAACATACAAATGCAACAACTTCACTGCCCTAACAATGATTTTATGTCTTTGAAATCAAATTTAACACAATACTCATTACAGTGACCCACACGATACCTACATAATATACAGCAGAACGGTACCCATTTGCCCAGATTTTTGTTTTAATTTTACGTGATCAAAAATTAAAATAGAAAAAATATTAGCTATAAGGAATGAGTATTTGTAAACTATGTAGTATTTGATTTTAAATACAAATACTTTGAGAAAGTATTTGAATACTTTTATTCGAGTATCTTTACAATTTTGAAAAATAGTATATTGTGCGGTCCCGGGTCAGGGGCGGGAAGTTTATAGCTAGAATTTCTCAGTAGCTTTCTCAAGTAGCCACTTCTAGGTAGGTAGGTACCTATGTAACCAAAGCTAATATTTCCTATCCGCTTTATAGAAATATAAGCCCTGACTAATAAATATTAATAATTTCATTTCACTCCGACTAGCGGTGGCCAGATAAGTTCATTATGGGACAAAAATAAATAATTTGATATTTAAAAATGATATTCTGTTGTAACACTTTCTGATCAAGGCTGGGCATTGACGAGTTAATAAGTTAGAAGTTGTGTTCAAAGTTAAGTTAGTTTTAACTTATTAACTTAACTCATCATTTGCCTCTACATTAACTTAAAATCAACTCATATTTTTCTTTATTTTCGCAATTGAGTTAATTTTGAATATTCTTATTATCCAGAAAAATAGTTTGCTTATCACGGGTTTTCGATTTATAATAATTATTATTGTAAGTTCGCAGAATATAGAAAATATTATCAGAAAAAAAAAGATAATATATTTACAAAGAACTTTGTATTTGTGTTTAAAGATAAAAAAACTAAACCTAACCTACTTATAAATATTAATATAAGTGTAACATTAGTCGCCCGTATGAAAACATCAATAGCCCACGATGCCACGAATTATATTCATAAATCATAATACCTATTCATCATTCATTAGTTATTAATTTTTTTTGATTAGTACAATAATGAATATCGTAGATTGTTTAATATACTTACCAATGCATATAATATTACTATTCAAGTGATTATCACATATTTTATTAAAATATAATATCTCATAAATGCATTTTTTTTTATTATCTTAACTTATTCATGGAAATTAAATGAAGTTAATGGTATTTGTCAACTTAAGAGGACGCGATACCCACATGTGTTGTCTCCGTCTTACAAATTAGAGTCAATTGACCTCTAATAAAATCTAAAGGCAAGATTATTATCTAGACAGCCTCATGGGCTATTCATTATATTTTAATTTTTAAGCGAGCTATTAGTATTTTAAAATTGTAAATTGTTTATAAATCTTAAAGTACTCACAACTAGCTTAAAAATTAAAATATTATAAAAAGCCCACGAAGTTGTCTAGATGATAATCTTAGCTTTAAATTATATAAGAGGTTAATTTACTCTAATTTTTAAATTAACGGAACTACGCGTGTTTTGCCGGGCATACAATGTGCTATGTTATGCACTTGCGAGACGGAGACAACACATGCGGGTATCACGTTCTCTTAATTTTAAACTCAATTGCTATATAAAAAATGTCTATTAACTAAATTTTTAATTTAATTGAAAAAATAATAATGAACTTAACTTAACCGAGTTAAAATATATCATTAACTTGACAGCCTTGACTTTGATATAGTACCTGCTATAGAAACGGAGGGAGTGAAACGTTTTAATAAAATTATATTATTGTAAAATGAAAGATCGATGATAAATTATGATAAATTATACTGTATAATAATTAATAGTCTATAAAGTAGATTGGTACAATTGACTTTTATCTTTTGTACCAACTCGTACTACCTACTATAATAACCTGAGAGATGGTAAACTGCTGCAAAATTAACCTTTTTCTTAAAGTTGATAAGTAAACTGCGGCAAAAAAAATTTTTACATTGTACAATCTGCGACAAAACTGATAAGATACATTATACAAACTGCGGCAACTTATTTTATATACCTTTTATAATATATACTACCTATATAATACATATCGATACGATAACCTATATATTATACGTTTATCGTTTAATTAGGTATAATACGTATTTTATCGGTGGCCTAACTTCATGATCGATAACGTTTGTAGTTTGTACGCTATCTTGTAACATGAACATTGCCTATAATAGTATTATACTCCATATAGAAGTCTCTAGAAACTCATAAAGTATTAGGCGTAAAAATAAAAAAAACCAATTTTAAAATTGAAAAATATTATTATTACTAAACTGATCCAAAACTTATTTATCTTGTATTAGAGTTTTTTCCTTGTTGATGACCAATTTGGCCTTATACTTATTTTTGATTCATATTTAAATTTGAATTTAAAATTGTAAAGAATACATTTGGATTTACCTTACCAATTTCTACGCAAGACGCAACATCACATAATTAATTAAATGATAAACGTACATATAGGTACACATGGATAGGTATATATGATTTAGGTACTATAATATAGTATAGGTATATAGAAGGTATATAAAATAAGTTGCCGCAGTTTGTATAATGTATCTTATCGGTTTTGTCGCAGATTGTATAATGTAAAATTTTTTTTTGCCACAATTTACATATCAACTTTTAGAAAAAGGTTAATTTTGCCGCAGTTTACATACAGCCAATAACCTATACAACACGTTTATTTCTCAATATACATTTAGAGACATTAAACGTCGAAATTTAGTCATCATTGGGTGCATACAATTTTTTTAACTTTACTTTATCTTTTTAACTCGTTAATACCCGGTCTTGAATTATGGATTATATTTTTAAAAAAAAAAAACACAAAGGAATAAGTTTCGATTCTGAATTATAAGTAAGTATACCTGGGTGCCTACTAGGTATTGTAGGTGCACTCAAGACTTTTTTAAGCCCATAACGAGTGATAAACTGAAAAAAAATAATTTCGTCCCGTCATGAACTGAAATCTGGACGACTGCGTGCCGTGCCGGCCTGGTCGAATTAATCTTCTTCGCCTCTCCAAATCCAATTATATTGTACAGCATCCGATGCCCCGAAGCGATGTTCGATCCCACTTTGCTCACGCACATCGGCGTGCCCGTCGTGGACGGCATCCACGGCCAGTTACAAGCGTCGATCGGCGATTGCAACGTCAACGAGCGCAACGACATGTACGACAACATCCTGGTGGCCGGCGGCAACACGCTGTTCCAGGGGTTTCCCGAACGGCTGAAGACGATGATCCACGGGAACTCGCCCAACACGGAGGTCGGGATCACCGCGCCGGCCGAGCGCGAGTATTCCACGTGGATCGGTGGCTCCGTGATGGCCTCGTCGTCGTACTTCCACCGGGTGTGCATCGAGAGCGCCGATTACGACGAGCAGGGCGCCAAGTTAGTGCAATCGAAGAACATCCGAAACATACAAGAGTGACTGACGGCTGGCCTTCCGGTTTCGATGTCGAGATTGTTATTGCAAATAACAATTAAAAAGCAAATAACTGGTCGGTTAAAAATATAATATAATGGTTCTCCGCCGCGGCTGCAGGTTATATGAATACAAATATAATATTCTACGACTTGGCGATTTTTTCGGTCCCGGTTCCGCGGTATACGGTTCTCCCGGAAAACCCCAAATTTCGGATTCGGTTTCTTTTCGGTTTACCTAAAAAAAAAAAAAAAACTTTACCGGAAAACGACCCGTTTTCAGTATAGCCATGATATATTTTTGATTTTTATCAATTTTTTTTCGTTAATTATCCAATTTGATTATTTATACAGGTTTTATTTATAGGGGTACACGACGACGTCTCCGCTCAGAATCGTTTTTCGTACATCATTGAATTCAAATATAACACATCCATTATCTACAATGACATACTCGACAACTACTGCCTATACTGTATACACTAACTTGTCCACCTTTTTTTTTAAATTGTTGTCGATAAAAAAATTGTTGACTCTGTAAAAAAGCATTTAATGCAAGGTTTCTCGTAAGTTATTTTGATAACAGTTCAAAGATATTAAAGATACATAGGTGTGGTTATTTCTTATAGGCATGCATTTAAAGTTCAAATTTTGACAAAGTTCATAAAAATTCCGAAAGTTTGCAAATTATTTTTCAGTTAGAAATTTTTAAGAAGAAAATTCCCCTCAAGTTTTTCTACCATTATCAAGCAAACAATGTTTACCGAAAAATTACGCTATTTACCTATAGCTATGCGATATATTTAATTTGTATTAATTTGTTTTTAAAATTATTGTATTTGATTACTCATACAAGTATGGCTGACATCCATTACAATGACATACTCGACAATAAAATTACTATACAGCAGATTGATACTCACAAACACTCATAAAAAATTAATGTTTCTTTTCAACATAATTTTTTTTTATATATAGTTATTAAAATGTGCGTGAAATCTTCTATTACAATTTCTGATCTCAGGTATAATTGTATAAAAGAAGAACGTTTATAAATATCCAACTGAAAAATAATCTACATTATTTAAAAAACGTTTCATTGCTATACCTAAATGCTGTTTCTTAAATAGCTCAAAACGGGTCAAATAGTTTGAAAATTTTACCATGTATGAAAAATGGTAATTTTAACATTTGGTGAAAAATTCGAGTGTCTGTAGTTATTCGTTATTACTGCAACGAAATATCAAAAATCGATAAATGAAAATTCGTTAATTTACCTGTGAAAATCCAATATCGTAAAACTAATAACATTACGGTAGATGTATAAATATATATTTAATTTTTACCAAAACATGGTATTTCTTATAATATTATTATTTAATTATTATAAATTATAATAGTGTGTTTATTTTCTATAATACTATTGTTATTAAGCACCTTTTTAGTCAAAGTCAATTATTATTGTCAATACCACCTTACAGTAGAACAGTGTGAATAGATTCATTGAATAAATAATAAATAGCATAAAATTAATCCAAATATGTAGAAAATATCATTACCAATGGTATGCATTAAATTACTTTGCTCGATAATTAATAACAGTTTATTAATTATATTAATATAATATATTATAATGGCGTAGTAATATAGGCTAATGACCGTCCCCGCTCAGAATATTTTTTGTAGGTACCTATATATGCAATGATTAATTTTATTTTACAATTAAATTTAAATCTATCACATTAATTGCTTCATTACATTTTTCAGCTATTATTCTGTTACACCCTGATATCAATTAGTATAATATAATACAATAATAATAATTAGGTCAACTGTGCAGTTGTGACATTGTAAAACACTCGCGAGGACAGTTCAATTACACATACCTACATTTAGATACATGCATAAAAATAAACCTAGGAAACCCCAATAAGGGACATCCGTGTCAACTTATACACGATCGAATCACCAAAATATAGTTCACGTTAGTAAATATACGTTAATCTACAGATGACTAGATGAGTTTGTAGCATTCACGTATAAGACTAGAATACATAATATTATACGGTTATCCATCCAAAAAATTAAGGATGATAATTTTGGATTAGTTAAAAACCTTGTTTGTACGTTACAACGTTTCTTTTTAAATATAATTTTAAAAAACCCAAATTTAAGCGTAAATGCTCTAAAAAATTAAAAAATTACCTACAAATTAAAAACTATTAAAAAAAATTCATGAAAAACGTCTTATTGTGGTTCAAAAATACCTACTTGAAACGGTTAATACCTACCTATATTAATTATAACGTGTACCTGTCGTTATCAAGTAGTTTTTGAAAGCAATTCTAAGAGCATCGAAATTCTAGTATTAATATTATGAGATTTTTGATTTAAAAAGTATTATACGAACGGTTTTTTACAACGGGCCTAGAGCCTATAGTTACAAGTGGACCTAAATCCTTATAAATATATCTCGGTAAAAAACAAGACGTAGGTACCTATCCGCTCATGGGGAAAGACATCGACACCTATACTGTACTCAGACTGTACAACTTAATAGTACTTCCCAGGGTTTCTTTTTATGTATTAAGATGCTCAAAAAATATTCTGCTACGTAGGTAATATGAATTTAAAAATATATGCAGTTTTGAAAAAAGTAACGAATTATAACGATAAAAATATAGTAAGGAATATAATTTTTTTCCAAAAGTATTGTTTTGTAACAGTGAATTTAAATTAACTAAAAAAAAAAACGTCGCCGAAAACGTTAATACTTTTTAAGAAATCGCGGGCAAACAGATTCACCTAGAAGTATTTTTTTTATAGATAGGTACCTATATAATATAATAAAATACAATATAATATTATAGGTATATTATGTTTATACCAAACAATAAATTGTGCGTTTTTATTTAGTCACCATTATATAATAAGAGAAATTAAATTGGCATTACATACAGTTGTCCCAAAAGTACCGTATCAGTGTATCACCCTTAGTATCTCCGTGGAAAATCAATATATTCATATGCCGTTTTCTTTTACAGTAACAAGTATGGAAATTCTGATCAAATAGCATAATATTCGATTTTTTTTTTAAAGTTCAAAAAATACCAAAAGTTTTTTTAGGAAAATAAGTTTTTTAAATTTCCAAGATAGCCATTTTGTTGATCGTATTTTTTAAAACAGTGTAAAAAAAAGTTTTAAAATTTAATGAAAATCGACCAAGTTAAGGCCAATTATTATTTTGAATTTCTAAGAATAATAGTTATGTCATTTTTAAATGTTTAACAAAATATAGGTACAAAACAAAAAGTTATATAGATAAAGACGATAGTACGACGACTATACGTACTACACTAATAAGTATAATAGCCATAAAGAAAGACCACAAATGAATAATTTTAAATATAATTTACAAAACTGAGATACCTACGCATAAATATTATTATTATAAACTACATTAATAACTGTAAGATAAAATCATAGACCAGAGCGCCATCGCCACAGCTATTTGTGCCATTTCGTAATTTTAGGTTCACTTCATAATAATTAAAGTACCTACTTAAAAATAGGTAACCAGTTTCACTGTTCACAGTTTAGTAAACGATAAGACACAGCTATTGTTATTTCTATTAAAATAAAAAAATTAACTAGGTTGTGTATTAGTTTTGTTAGATTGAAATAAAAAAACAATTATTTTTTTTGGAATTATTATGAATTTTGACATACAAATTATCAGCTATAAACAATTTAAATTTTCTAATCTTATAACTGAAAGCTTTTATAATATAATATATAAGTTTAATTGATTGTCATAAAATAAATAAAGCATGCGAATCGTATTTTCCTAATGCCGTATCATAGGTAACGTCATAACTAAATACCGGATTTATATGTTTTTACATATCGTTACTGCGGGGTTTATGTTTATGAGAGTAAAAAATGTGGATGATTTGTTCAATTCTAAATGCGTGGAAAAAAGTTTTTTGTATATTTGAGAATATTTCATGGGTTAGAGAATATTTTGGAATATTTCGTAAATTGTGAGAAAAAAATTGTATTTATTTTTAATTTTAATATTACGGTACCCAGAAAAAATTTTTTTGAACATTTACAATTTTTTTTTATCATTTCCGACTCTTACTAAAGTGCAATAGTATTCTATTAGAATACGCAACTTTTAATACCTAATTAATACCTCACCATTAAAATAGTCTTAAAAAAAAAATTTATTATTCTAATCTATTAAAGAAAATAATGATGTTTATTGATTATTTTTGCTTTTTTTTATATTTTGCATATTTCAGCATATTTTTTAAATTTTTAAGAGAATATAATGAGAATATTTGAAGGTTTTTTAGAGAATATTAGCATCATATTTAAGGTATTTTAAGAGAATATAAATCCGGTCATTAGTCATAATACTCACAACTATTATTCTTAGAAATTCAAAATAATAATTAGCTCTAACTACTAGGTCGATTTTCATTTAATTTTAATTTTTTTTTTAAACTGTTTTAAAAAATAAAACCAATAAAACGGCTATCTTGATAATTTAAAAAACTTAAATTCTTAAAAAAAAATTTTAGGTCATTTTTGAAGTTTTGAAAAAATAACCCGAAACTTATGCTATTCAATCAGAATTTTCAAACTTATTACTGTAAAAAAACCGCATTTAAATGTATTGATTTTTCATATACTAAGGGTGATACGGGACTTTTGGGGCATACCGTCTGTGTTGAGTTTATCTAGATAAATATTCTTTTATCTTTTATCTTATTTATATTTTATTTATTTATCTTTTATATAGTTTAATTCATTTAACTATTTAACTATCGACATTTTCGTCAACATACTATTAAGTTATTCTATATTGGTACGAGCTTACGGAGAGTGCCTTAAACCAATATAAAAAAATTATCCGATAATTTATCTAGATAAAAAATAAATTTTTTCATCTTTATCTAGATAACATTATTATAATATTTATTTTTATCTTTATCGAGATAAAATTATATTTATCTCGGCTCAAGACTGCATACCGTATAGCGTGTGACTGCAGCGTGATTTGTTTGGATATAGTGATAAATAATATTATAATACTATTATGAACCTATCAAAAACAGATTGTCAATTGTTTATTATACAGTCGTCGCGACCGCGTGATTTATTAATAATAATTGATAAAAAAAAAAAATTAACATAAATATGTTTTTGAGCTGGGTACAGATATGTTATTTCTAACGATTTGCTTACCGCCATATATTTCATATAATATTATTCCTATTTATTTCATAATATTCTATAGAAACGAATAAAATGTAAAGATTTAGATAGTTTTACTTAATTAGGTATTTACAGTTCTCACACCTATATGTTTAAATACAATTAACGGTTACTTACTTAGGTCCTTACATATTTATGATTCATACATTTTCTTCCATGTGGAAAATACGGACTAACGTGCTAAGTACCACGTACGTTTATGTCACACGATCACCACTTTTTTTTATTTGTTAGGTACCTAACTATTTAGTGTCATAAACTTATAACAGTTATTGATTCGTCTCGGTACATCAATGCATGATGTATCATAAGTTCACTAGTACCCAGTGATGTAAATTGTATTGTAATATATGATATTTAGACTTAAATAAAAACACAGGATAACTAATAAACGATGGACCATATGGAATGTGGGGTGACCCAATATACAATATACATATATACGCATTAGGCATATATTTACGCTCCCTCGTACACACACACGACACATGTAAAACATAAATAATATTCAACACCTCTCCGACCAGACGTTTAGTAAAAACAAACCAATAAATTATCAACGGCACCAGACGACACCTCATATACTTCAAGACCCCGTCGATATATAACACAATAAATTACCAGCGGCACCTTTGTCATGCCGCTGAAGACAAAATCATAAACAAATCAATACGTAAAAACAGATATCGATGCATATCACCAGAAGAAGGGATTACACCAAAATCATATTATATAATGACCCCCACGGGATCGACTCGCCAGCAGTTTTTTCCACAAGACGATCCGATGCACAACGTCCACGCCAGTCAGCGTCACGATACACTTTCACCACTGCTCAGAGGAGTATCTACCACCATCGATTCAGACGTAAATGTATATTGATTGAATCACTTCAACATTCGGTATGGCCATCTAATTAATTATCCCATATTACTCAACGAATTCACCCTTGCATTTCTTAAACATATTTATCGATCCAACCCCTTACAATGCAAAAACTCTGTGACTATCGTCGTATTATAACGTATAGTTATAATTCTAGGTATATAACACAACAATTTAATTATCACTAGATCATAATCATATTTACTTTACTTAGAATATAAGCGTAATCTTAGATACATACCACCATAATTTATTTATTATTAGATCGTAATTATAATTATTTACTTAGAATATAAGCATAGTCTCAAGTGCTCATCGACTTAAATATTACATTCGATTAGCCGTCGACTGTGTACGACTGCTACGAATGTAGGGGTTTTTAAGAGCAGAACTTAGATCATAATCATATTTATTTATTTAGAATATAAGCATAATTTTAGATACATGCTACTATAATTTATTTGCTTTTAGATTATAACAATATTTATTCATTTAGAATATAAGCATAGTTTTAAGTGCTCATCGACTTAAATATTACATTCGATTAGCCGTCGACTGTGTACGACTGCTACGAATGTAGGGATTTTAAGAGCGTACGATAATAGTCACAGTCACAGTAGTTAGAATACGGAACCAACATTCCTGTTATTCAAACACCATATATTAGGTCTTAGAAAACCACTATATACTCTATAAAACCCTGCGAATCAAAATACATATACATTGTCTCTGTGATACCGACCGTCTAACACTACCCGAAGGAACACAAACCAGATGCAGAGTACTATTACAACAGCCACCACATATAAGGTCAGTGATTAAATACACATATATATATATATATATATATTTACAATATACGCAATGCAAAAATGACATTAGGTATATTATGTAATACAGTAGTGGGACGACCTTACGCATACACTCTTATAAAGGGAATACAAATTCATAACTGTTCAGTATACACACACACACGCACTCACTCACAGTCCCTCTTAGATTAGCACCTGTGTATGAGCCCCTGTCGATTCGTCGGCGAATACTACGTTGTAAAACGGGTCATTGAACCGTCATTCCTCCGAAGGACACAAATAACCGGTTCCATCAGATGCGTCCCTTCGCCCATTGAAACGACTCGTCCAAACCAGCATATTCGTAGCATTTTACGCGTAATTTCATAACGTCGGATTTAAATACACACCTATCTCACTAAGATTAACAACCACCTGCGATTACCATCCCGCGTAATTTCTTCTCACTACAGTATAATACAAATTGTATAATATCGTATTATACAAACGTATTATACGTCATGTATAAAAAAAATAAAACACAAATGGTATAAAAAAAAAATCTGTGAAAAATGGTAGATCAATGATAAAGAGAAAATATACGCAAGACATAATGTTTCAACTGATAACAGTAATACAACGACGGAGCAAGGCCACACAAATAACATGGTTATTGGTATAGGCGGTAGGAAAGAGATTATATAGATCAACACCAAAGAACTATTCTAGTCATAGATCTACTACCCAACCTAAGTTCTATGATTTGTAATATACTCGGTAGCTTTGTACCTACTATCGTAGTCCTAATAGTAGATAAGTGGCTGCCAAGATATTATAGATGCAGGTCGCAGACACTTTATTTGATGTTGAAGTCGTGGTTGATAATAAATAAAAGACAGTTGTTGTTTTATTGTGAATTTTATTATATTGTTGATAATTTTCTAAGTCCAAAATAATGTTGTACAGAGTGGCGTGAAGGTGCTTGCACTAATGGGTGGTAGTACACGTCTGAAAACAGGCCGATTCGGGCTCCCTTATATATGAAGTTCCCCGTACCCCTTGCCTATAGATACTGTATCTCGGCTCACGGATGTGATTTGTGTGAACATCGTTCCAGCCCACGCATATTATGACTTCCAGTATAATTCTGTGTATTAAATTTGAAATAATCTTTTTAATATAATTTTAATATTTTTATAATGACTATCGTCGCGTACAGCGTTGTAATCAAAATAATCATATAGTATATATTTTTTATATTTGAACATTTGTCGTATACAGAGCAACTATATGGTTCAGTGAGTTCCTAATATCTACCGTCTCTTAACCAAGACATTAAAATGTAATATTATTTACTAAACAGAAAGAACCCTTACCTCCGTTTCTATTATCCGATTTATGCCGAATTACAGTATCTAAATTATAGTATAGTATAATTATGTACCTGTGTAATTTGTTTTATTGTTAAGTAGTAACTTGCTTACTACAGATTCTAGTCGTAAACATTTGTAAAATCGTTCGTAAATAGTAGTCTGATATCTTTCTAATAACTGATAAGTCATAAGTCATAATCGTGGACACTAGACCTAAGACCGTAGCATAATATTCTACAAAATTCTAATAATTCTATTTAACTACCTACAGGCCTACAAGTTACAATTAATTGAAGTTACCAAACGTTAGTTACTGTTTCTTTTTACTATGGGTCGACCGTCGAAGCAAAAAGCTATTGTTGACAAATATTTTACCAAGTATTATGTTGGAAATATTGAAAAACGAAAATGCTTATTTTGTAAAGAGGCTACAATGCATTTCGTTTGGCAAATAATTTATTAATATGTCTAAAAACGGATTCAAAAAAGTAAACACTTACTAATTAAATAATTACATATAGGTACTATTAAAAAATTACTGCAATTATTAAAACCTAATACTCAAAACTCAGAACAAATACATTTTCATATATTTTCTATTATTATTACCAGACTGCCAGTACATAATTTAATAATCAAAATGCTTTATTGTTCATCAATAAACTGAAATATTATTGATATTACATTCTCATTACACTCCGGTGGCTATATATTTAACAATTATCTAAACTTCATACGATTTTTGAAAAATACTGTATTTTTACATCACTGGTCATCACTTCAGTGGGTATTAAATTACGAATTTGAATAATTTAAGTGGTGGCGTTTTTTACGGGCAACGAAGTGCGCGGGGTCAGCTAGTTATAATATACCCATTATATACCTATTATTACAGCTTAATTATATATATATATATATATATATATAATTATAATATTAGTATACACATACACTTACGTGCGAACCTCGCTTATTAGCTATATCACTATAGGTACCGAATATTAAATAACGAATTGAATTAAGTTCAAATCATATAGAGTTGGGATTTTTAACGGGCAACGAAGTGCATGGAGTCAGCTAGTAATATACCAATATAATATAATGTACCTATATTACCTTGGTATCGTATATTTCTTTTTGATTTCTAATAAGACGCTCAACAATATTTTTACAAAATTGTATGTATTAGGTATAAATACATAACAATACCGAAAAGGTATACAAATTCAATAAATCACGAACACATCATGTTATGTAAATGCTATAATTTTTTGTCGACCACAAAAATCATCATAAATATGATGTAGAGTAACCATTGATGGTACTTTATAATAAATCTACCTAGTGAGAATTAGGTAATTTTTAAATATCATCCTTTCCTATGGTGATAAATAAAGCGTTAAGTAAAATCGGTTGGAAAATAAAAATATCTGTAGCCAGGCCAATAACATATTTATATTAAAATATGATTAAAATTATTTTTTGAAATTTTCAAAACAACCAATTTATAAATCTGGTTATTAGAAAATGTTTGATTGTAAAATCATTTATGTTGTTCAAGTGATTTATTTTTTTAAGTAAGACTCATTAATTTGAAAAGTCATGATTTTTAAAAAAATCTTTAGATTTTAACAATTAGATATAACTATTTAAAAATTATCATAAAATATAAAAAAAAAGTTTATACTTTCTGAGTTTAAAACGTTTATTATGACTGGACAAAAATTTATTGTAGAAATAAAGTACTCGTCTTAAATGAATGTGTTTACAAACTAAATTTTATAAAAACAAGATTAACAAATTGGCTATTTTGAATTTTTTCATCAGATTAAAAACGTAAAAAAATGTTATATTATAGGTAGGTACGTGTAAATAAAAATTAAATTAAAAAAAAATAATTGGAACAATTCAACATAAGTTATTTAATTTGTCAGGTCTTCCTGTATAATATTGAAATTTCTAAATTATTATAGGACACTTATCTAGATAACACACAACACTGGTTGTGAGGGGGAAAGAGGGGAACACATTTTCTTGAAAAATATTAATGATTGACGTATGTACTCCTTAGCTAGTAACGTACAAACTACTAATTTGCCGTCCCTAAAAACTTTAAAACTGACCGCCCTCCTTAGGGCGCCTCTTTAAACATTTGTAGGTATAGGAAACGTGACTCATAGCCTCTGCCCAATGATAGCCCCTGAAAATGATTTATGTATGTTTTTTAAAAATGTATTTTCACTACGATTTTAACTCTATTTATTGTGCGTGAGTGTAGTACTATATAAATATGATAAATACCAACAGTGAATAGTAGTGAACAGTGGTACCCGGATACCAGTTTATGGGGATAGATGTAATGTTTATGTACCTATATACAAGGGCAGACAGTAATCAGGTGGGGTGAAGAAAGTCGGGGGAAAGGTTTTCATCTGTGCTTCTCGTCGTCGCGGAGTTGTCGTCCAACAAAAAAGCAACGCGCAACGTGGCGACGTTGCCGAAATCATCCCTAAACATCGTTCGAGGGTGCCGTCACCCCAAAAAATTATAGTTTGGTATAAACGAAGGGTTGTCGAGTCCGTACAACTCGCCTACACCGATGAACACCCTAATTAACTACTACGCCCGGCCGTGGCACAACCAGCATTTTTTCAAGGGGAGGAGGGGGTCTATATTTGTTAGAACATATTATAGACATTTTAACCACAGACTAAGAAAAAAATCTGTTACCTATAATCTATATACATACAATACATTTTTCGCGAAAATATAAATCAATGTTTAATAATATTTTAGTACATATTTGAGAAAATTCATAATACCTATTCTCATATAAATATTTTTGTAATTTCAAAAAAAAGTAAAATAATTCATAATATAAATTCCAAACGACGTTTCTAATTAGCTATGTAACGTATTTATAAGTCAGATTTTATACCCCCTGACGTCCAAATTAAAATGTAAAAAAAATGTATTTTTTTATAAAACAAGTTTTACTATAGGTGCATGTAGCGTACGCATCTGTAAATTATACAAAAAAAAATTAAATTAAATAATAATGATTAGAATAAATCAACATGAGTTTTTTAATTTGTCAGGTCTTCCTGTATAATGTTGAACACTTTAAATTATCAGGATACTTATCTATATAACACACAACACAGGTTATGAAGGAGGGAGAGGGGTACACATTTTCTGGAAAAATATTAATGATTATCGTCAGTCTGTACTCCGTAGCTATAGTAACGTACAAACTACTAATTTATCGTCCCTAAAAAACTTGAAAGTTGAACGCCATTCTAAAAAATCTTTAAAAATGTGCTGCTATAGGGTCGCATAACGTGACCCATAGCACTTGCCCAACGATAGCACCTCAAAATGATTTATGTATATTTTTTTTTTAATAATATATTTTCATTACGATTTTAACTCCATTTATTGTGCGTGCGTGTATTACAATGTAACTTATAAGTGTGATAAGTACGAACAGTGAACAGAAGTACGAACAGTGAACAGAAGTACGCGGACACCATAAACTGTATGGGAATAGATGTAGTGTACTATACCTATATGTACCTATATTCAAGGGCAGACAGTAAGCAGACGGGGTGAAGAGAGGTCGGTCCGTCTGGGGAAAGGAAATTCATCTGTGTTTCTCGTCGTCGCGGAATTGTCGTCGAACAAAAAAGCAACGCGCAACGTGGCGACGTTGTCGAAATCACCCCTAACCATCGTTCGAGGGTGGCACGACGCAAGTGCTGTCAGCCCGAAAAAGGATGTGTTGACATATGCCAACAGAGTACCTACATGTTACAGACTGAATATCTATCGTGTAGAAATAATAATGACAAATAACATTTAAAATATTTTACATAGATATAATATATATATATATATATATAAGTATTATGAATATTATGAAATTAGTAGTAGTTAGTAATCTACTATATTATAAAATATAAAGAGATTTTAATATATTATATTTCGCAACACGCAAACATTTGACAACAAAGTGGTCGATTACCGGTGGGATTGTACTATAATATAATAATAATTATATAATATAACTATTAACTATAATAGAAAAATCTTATATTAATAGGTATAACTCAGTATAAGTACCTACGTTTTACGTCACCGACAATAATAATGTATACATTAATTGTATATTTAATACCCGCTACAATGGTCAAAACAAGAATCTAAAAAAATAGCATTGAAAAGTACAATATGTAGATTCTATTGAATAACGTCATACAAAAATATTGAAAATAAGACGATTTTATTATAAAATAAACCTCAAAAGATTTAAATTAACAGAAAGGGGAAAAACAGGATTAATACTTGACATTTAAAAAAAAAAACTGCACAAAATGCATAACTAACGGAACACTAACGATGATACTATCATTAATTTTGTTATCTTAATGCGAAACTATCACAAAATTATTATTTTTGTTTGCTAATACCAGATAGTTTGTGTAGAATTTTGGGCCCCTCCCTGGTTGCGCCACTGACGCCCGGCAATAAACATAATATAATATATAATTATATTGATCCAGCTGGAACCCTATGTAGCCGACCCAGCGTCGTTTATTTATATAGTCGTTCAGAATAATATTGTATAATATGTATATTGTTATTATTATATGGTAGCCGGTAAGTTGAATAAATATTATTTGCATATTATCATATTTATTTATATATAATAATATACTTGAGAAGTTTCAAGTAATAAAATCAACTAGTGACATTTTTTCACGTTTTCAGTCCTTAGCTATAAAATTTGAACATTTTATAAATTTTTAACTACAAAATAATTTTAGATTCTGAGCGAAGCGATGAATGTATTGATTTTACAATGGTGTGCGTTTTTTTTTTATTTTTTTTTTATTTTTGTGTTTGTCGTCACCTTTTAGGACAGTAAAAGTGCTTGGATTTTCTTCAACAGTAACTTTTCTGATAGGAAAGTGAATCTAGTTGGTACTTTCGGGAGTCAAAAGTAAAAATTTCCCAGTAGTTTTCAAAAGGGACGTGAAAAACAAAAGAAAAATTAAGGAAAAACGGGCATTTTTACGCAAAATCTGTCTTCGAGGAAATCAATTTTGGTTTTTGGTGTAACTCTAAAACAAATGACCGTAGGGACATGAAATGTTGACTTAATGTTTATAATTGCATTTCCTATACACCATAACATTTTCCAAATATTTTGACTTATTTTGAGCTGTTTACGGACATGTCAATTTCCATTTTTTTTTTAGTTTTTTTTCTATAAATATCAATAAAATTTTATCTGTTGAGTAAAAAAGCTTGAAAATTTAATAGAAGGCTCCTAGGTTATTGTTTCAAAGGCAGATGAAAAAAATTAAAAATCCTAAGTCACAGTTTTTATTTATAAGCATTTAAAGTTCAAATTTTGACAAAATACGGAAAAATCACGAAAATTAGCAAATTATTTGAGTTGAGAATTCATAAAAAATTTTCTTTTTAAAACTAAGATTTGAAAATGTAATATAAAATTACTCATAAGTTTGCCTACCTTTATCAAAAAAAAAAATGTCTACAAGAAACTTAAATTAAATTTTTATGAGCGTCTGGAATTTATATTTTTACATCATTTGATATTCACTCGATTTATCATGTAACAATAAATTTTCTTATTTTATTGTAATTAAGAAACGAATGACTGTAGATACTTGAAAATTTCACTGAATGTTTATATTAGCATTTTCTATACACCATAACATTTTCCAAATATTTTGACTCTTTTTGAGCTGTTCACGGACATTGTCAGTTTTCAATTTGTTTAGTTTTTTTATTTGTTTGTTGGATAAAAAAACGTGAAAATTGAATACAAGGCTCCTGATATATCGTTCTAATAGCAGTTGAAAAATATTAAAAATACATAGGCACAATTTTTTTTTATAAGCATTTAATGTTCAAATTTTGACAACATTTATCAAATTTATAATTTATTAATTATTTTGTAGTTAAAAATGTATAAAATGTTTAACTTTTATGGCTAAGGATTTAAAATTTAAAACAAGCTCTACGTAAATAGGTAAATGTATAAATTACTTTATTCACAATAATATCATCAAATATACTTGGTAATATCATAGGCTGACTGACCGTTTTCGCTCAGAATCGTTTTTCTTATACAATGATATTATATCATTGAATTCAAATTTAACACCATCCATTACAGTGACACACTTGTCACCTACTGTACAGCAGAGCGACATCCACTTATCCACCTTTTTAAATACTAAATTTGATAAATGTTGTTAAAAATCAAACGCTCATAAATGCTTATATAAAAAAAAATTGTGCCAATGTATTTTTAATAATTTTCAGATGCTATTTAAGCAATAACAAATATATCAGGAACATTGTATTCAATTTCTACGCATTTTGGTCCAACAAATACAATTTTATTGATATTTATTTTAAAAAACAAATAAAATTGCAATTTGGAACAGATCCGTAACAGACCAAAACAGTGTTTTTTTTTTATATTTTTGAGATTTTTTGGTTAGGTACAGAATTACCTACTTTAGTGGAACCTTGTTGTAAGTTTTCGATCCTTAGCTATAAAAGTTGAACATTTTATAAATATATAACTACAAAATCGTTTTTAAATTTTAATTTTGATAAAATACTAAAAAAATTAAAATTTGAAATTGTTTGTAACAGCTCAAAACAAGTCAAAAAATTATGAAGTATAGAAATTCATAAAATAAACATATGATATAAATCGCTAGTGTATACGGTTATTCGTTTTTGAATTACAACAAAATAAGAATATCACTAAAATTCTCACAACATGAGAAATTGAATATTCAATGTTGTAAAAATGTGTAACTTCAAACGCTCATAAAAATTTAATTTGACTTTCTTGCAAATATTTTTTTTTTTTTTAGAGCTAGATAACCTTAAAAGAATCTTGTAATACATTTCAAAATCTTAGATTTAAAAAGAATATTTTTATAAATTTCTACCTCAAAATAATTTGCACATTTTCGTGAATTTTCGTATTTTGTCAATATTTGAACTTTAAATGCTTATAAAAAAAAATTGTGAATATGGATTTTTATAGAAAAAAAAAAAAAATTGAAAACTGACACCACCCGTAAACAGCTCAAAAAGAATCAAAATTTTATGGTATATAGAAAATGAAAATATAAACAGCCAACGAAAATTTCAAGTATCCAAAGTTATTCATTTTTGAATTACAACAAAATAAAAAAATTACTACAGGAGGAATCGAGTGAATATAAAATGTTGTAAAAATATGAACTTCAAACACTCATAAAAATTTAATTTGATTTGCTTATAGACATTTTAGATTCTGAGCGAAGCGATAAATGTATTGATTTTACAATGATGTGTGTTTTTTTTTTTTATTTTTTTTTATATAAATATATATATATATATGTACAGCAGAGCGACATCCACTTATCCAATTTTTTTTTTTGATAAAGGTAGTCAAACTCATGAGGAATCTTGTATTATATTTTAAAATCTTAGATTTAAAAAAAAAAATAATTGGATAATGTTCGTGATTTTTCCGTATTTTCTCAAGATTTGAACTTTAAATGCTTATAAAAAATACTGTGACTAAGGATTTTTAAAATTTTTTTTTTTTGCTTTAAAACAATATATTAAGAGCTTTCTATTAAATTTTCAAGCTTATTTACACAACAAACAAAATTTTATTGACATTTATAGAGTAAAAACTAAAAAAAATAGGAAACTAAAAATGTCCATAAACAGCTCAAAACAAGTCAAAATATTTTGAAAATTTTTTCATGTATAGAATAAGCTTATATAAACAGTGAAAAATGGATGTATTTACGATCGTTTGTTTTAGAGTTACATTAATAGCCAAAATCGACTTTGTTAAGAACCGATTTTGTGTAAACATTCCCGTTTTTCCTTAATTTTAATTTTTTTTTCCGGGTGCTTTTGACCTCCCAAAAGAACTATATTCACTTTCCATTAAACAAGATACTGAAGTTGAAAATCTAAGCATTATTTCAACTACTAATCGTGTACACAGGCACAAAAATAAAAATAAAAAAGGTGGGTAAGTGGATGTCGCTCTGCTGTATAGTAGATTACAAGTGGGTCACTGTAATGGATGGTGTTAAATTTGAATTCAATGATATAAAATGATTGTATAAGAAAAACGATTCTGAGCGAAAACGGTCAGTCAGCCTATGATATTACCAAGTATTTGATGATATTACTGTGAATAAAGTAATTTATGTATAACCTATTTACGTGGAACCTTGTTTTAAATTTTCAATCCTTAGCTATAAAATTTTAACACTTTATAAAATTTTAGCTACAAAATAATTATTAAATTTTAAATTTGATAAATTTTTTCAAAATTCGAGCTTTAAATCCTTATAAAAACAAATTGTGCCCATGTACTTTTAATATTTTTCAACTGTTATTGTAAAAATATATCAGGAGCCTTGCATTAAAATTTTTTACCAAACTGTTTACGGACATTGTCAGTTTTAAATTTTTTTAGTTTTTTTTCCTATAAATATCAATAACATTTTATTTGTTTGGTAAAAAAGCGTGAAATTTTAATGCAAGGCTCCTGATATATTTTTACAATAACAGTTGAAAAATATTAAAAATAAATATGCACAATTTGTTTTTGAATAACAATAAAATAACAAAACCTCAACATGAGAAATCGAGTGAATCAAACGCTCATAAAAATTTCATTTCACTTTCTTGTAGACATATTTTTTTTGATAAAGGTAGACAAACTTATAAGGAATCTTGTATTACATTTTAAAATCTTTGATTTTAATAGAAAAATTTTTATGAATTTCTAACTCAAAATAATTTGCAAATTTTCGTCATTTTTACGTATTTTGTCAATATTTGAACTTGAGATAATTGTAAATAAAAACTGTGACTAAGGATTTTTAATATTTTTCAAATATCATTGTAACAATATAGTAGGAGCCTTGTATTAAATTTTCAAACTTTTTTACCCAACAAATAAAGTTTTATTGACATCCATAGAAAAAAAGACTAATTAAATTAGAAACTGAAAATGTTCCTAATTAGTTCAAAACAAATCAAAATATTTTGAAAATGTCATCGTGTTTAGAAAATGCTAATATAAATGACACAATAAGTGTCATGTGTATACGTTCATTTTTTTTATAGTTACACCAAAAACCAAAATCAATTTAGTGGAAAACCAATTTTGCGGAAGAATTACTGTTTTTCCTTAATTTTTATGATGTTTTTCTAGGCGCTTTTGAAAACTATTGGAAATTTTAAATTTTGACCTACGTCAAATATAATGCACCAACGATATTCACTTTCCCGTCAAACAAGATACTGAAGTTGAAAATCCAATCATTATTTCAACTACTTATCAAGTACACTGACACAAAAAAAAAAATTAAAAAAACAGACATTATTGTAAAATCAATACATTCATCGTTCCACTCAGAAACTAAAACACACATCATTGTAAAACTAATTTCGCTTTGCTCGGAATCTAAAAAAACTAAAATTTAAAAATATCCAAAGATAGCCCTAAGCGAGTTAAAATATTTAGTTTTTGAATTACAAAAAATAAGAAAATCGTTGTACATGAGAATTTGGTTATTTACCGGTGAATATCCAATGTCTAACTTCAAACGGTAGTAAAAATTTAATGAACTTCCTGGTAAACTTTTTTCTTCATGTTAAATGTGGGAAAACGTAAGGAGGATCTTGTATTAAAATTTCAAAGCTTAGATATAAATATAAACTTTTTATGAATTTCTAATTCGAAATAATTAACCAATTTTCGTGATTTTAATGAATTATGTTCAACTTTTTTTTATAAGGAATGTTATATTAAATTTTCAAGTTTATTGACAGAGGAGAAAACATTTTATTAATAATAATTAAAAACAACTAATAACATTTGAAATTTTCTTATGAATATATTCAAATATAAAAATAATTAAAAAGATAAATACAAAATATTATATTTTTGGATTTTTAATTTATATAGCACAACAACAATTAGATTATTTGATTGTGGTTTACGGTACCTACTCTACTCGTTAACTTGTCTGAGTTAATTGTTATATGTGCCAATAGTTAGGTTACTTGATCTCACACTGAAGTGTTAAAATGTTAAATTGTCTTAATATATTATAAGACGTGGGGTGACTTCGGAAAACACATTGACTATGCCAAGATCATATTATGTAAAAAATGTAGGATGTCGTTCGTATATGAATTCTAATCCTAATGATATTAAATATGTAGTAAATATAAAAAAAATGACAATACGACAAGTAAAACAGATAAGTTAAAAAGTGAGTAAGTGGATGTCGCTCTGCTGTTCACTAGGTTACAAGTGGGTAATATAATAATATAATATAAGAATATCATTGTACAGGGACGGCCTGGGAGAAAAATTCAGGCCGGGAAAATTTATTACCCAGGCTACATATAAATGTTTACCTTAAAGCCTATAGGCATAACTATAGTGGTGGTGGGGGGTAGGGGATGGCTGAGCTTAGTTTAACCCCCTCCCCACCAACACTACCAATTTGTTTTATAATTATTTATTTATCTAATTATATTATGTAAGAGGGCATTAAAAAAAAATTGACAGTGAGACTGTTCATCTCAATTCAATTTCCTTGAAGCCTAAAGGCCTAGTTACACCTATTTCTATGACTCTATGTATTATCTTTAAACAATTGAACAAAAAGTTAAATTAGCCACTATATGCTTGAATTTTTTATAACAAATTATATTTTATAAACGCTAATTAACAAATCAAAATGAATATTCATTAAATTAAGCTTTTATAATTAATTTTATATTTTAAAATATATAAATAATAAGTTATGACATTTTAAAGACATTTTGAAAGAAGCTTACTTTTTTGTGACAATAAATCAATTATTTGATCATTATCAATATTTATCAACATTTCTTTTTCAACTGACATTAACATAAAAGCTTCAGTATTTTCATAACTAAGTTTACTTCTCAACCTATTTTTTATGTACTTTAAAGTTGAAAATGATCGTTTACAGGCAACTTGGGTAACAGGAAGACACAATAAATACTTATAAGCAACTGTTAATACTTGATAAGCGTTACTGTATAAATTGTATTTTATCAATAACTTGTAACAACACAGTGTACAGTTTCTACAACTATTACATATAACTTGACTTATTTTCTCAGAGTCAACTTCCAAATCATCCTCGTCATTTTCAATCTCCCAATTCATTATTTCATACTCATCTGCAATTGACATTTTTAAAAATTTCTAAAGATTCAGGTTGGGTAAAACGTTGGAAACACATTTGACCTCATCCAAACGTTGGCCATCTATGATACATAGGTACAAAAATAAAAATAAATATTATAAAAATACTTAGGTACTTCTATGTTCTGTATACTGTACTAGGTTACAATGGTTAGATTATTATATTTTGTTTAGACTCCTAAATAGAAAATAATCTACACACCGCTTACTTGGGCACTTGGCTATAGGTTTACTATTTATTTAGTTAACTGTTTAATTTGGATTAATTAAATTTAGATTAATTTGGATGACTAGATTACAAACTACCAACTAGAGTACTTCCTAAATAATAAATATAATAATTAATTAAAAAACCTGAAGTATCCATTGAAAAAAATGAATTTAATTTTACACATTTCTTACTGACTTCCAATAACTGCTTTTTCTTTTTTTCTTTTTCTCGAGCAGCTCCTCCTTTTCTTTTTACTGGTTTCATTTTAAATAAAAAGATTATACAAAAAGGATTGTATAATATAATATAACTTTTAAAATGAGTTCCAACTACAGCGGACTTTATTCACGATGCAGAACACAAAAGTATCCTATACATTATTAATACATTCCAGGTCCCCAGCTTTTGAGCTAGTATAACGATTAACGATTAACGATCCATTTACCATTATACAAAAATAGTAATGTTACGAAGTAGTTGATGTGTGAATATGTTTCATTTTCATAGAATTATATTATTGTAATAATTGTTATCGGTTATCGATATAGTTGGATCGGACTAAAAATAGAGTAGGTGGTATGGGCCATGAATAAAATTACTATTTAGATAGAAATCCCAGACCCGCATTCGTGTGCGTGAGCCGCGAAGTAGGTACCTACAACTCTGACGAAAAATACAAAATAATAATAATAATAAATAATAATGCTTTTATACATCCCAAAATACCCATATCACATGAGGAATTCTCTATTACGTCTTATTAGTAATAACTAATAACCACTAATAACTTATAATATTACAATTTACTTTACGGGAATACGGGCTACGGGTGTTCGAATCGGGATTTTTATACTGTAGTATAGTAGTTTACAAATATTAATAATATATTTTTTTAGTATGAAGAAATTACCTAATTATTTTAAAAAATAATGTGGTACGGCCGTCAGGCCAATGACAAATCTCAATAGGCCAGGCCACCGGGAACCTCCCGGTATCCCGGTGGGCCAGGCCGTCCCTGTCTTTGTATAAAAAAAACGATTCTGAGTGAAAACGGTCATAGGCTGTATGATATTACTAAGTATATTTGATGATATTATTATGAATAAAGTAATTTATACATTTACCTATTTACGTAGAGCTTGTTTTAAATTTTAAATCCTTAACTATAAAATTTGAACACTTTATAAATTTTTAACAACAAAATAATTATTAAATTTTAAATTTGATACATTTTGTCAAAATTCGAACTTTAAATCCTTATAAAAACAAATTGTGCCTATGTATTTTTAATATTTTTCAACTGTCATTGTAACAATATATTAGGAGCCTTGTATTAAATTTACATGCTTTTTCACCCAACAAATAAAATTTTATTGATGTTTATGAAAAAAAAAAAAAATGAAAAAATTGAAAACTGACTATGCCCGTAAACAGCCCAAATCGTGTCAAAATATTTTCAAAATGTTATGGTGTATAGAAAAAGTTAATATAAACATTCAGTAAAATTGTCATGTATCTACAGTTATTCGTTTTTGAATAACAATAAAATAACAAAATCACTAGATACATGAGAAATCTAGTGAATATCCAATATTGTAAAAATATGAATTTCAAACGCTCATAAAAATTTAATTTGATTTGCTGTAGACATTTTTTTTTTTTTTGATAAAGGTAGACAAACTTATGAGGAATCTTGTATTACATTTTCAATTCTTAGATTTAAAAAGAAACATTTTTATAAATTCTTAACTCAAAATAATTTTTTCGTATTTTGTCAATACTTTGAACTTTAAATGCTTATAAAATAAACTGTAACTAAGGATTTTTAATATTTTTCAAATGTCATTGTAACAATATAGTAGGAGCCTTGTATTAAATTGTCAAGCTTTATTTATCCAACAAATAAAGTTTCATTTACATTCATAGAAAAGAAAACTAATAAAATTGGAAACTGAAAATGTTCCTAAAGAGTTCAAAACAAATCTAAATATTTTGAAAATTTGATCGTGTATAGAAAATGCAAATAATAACAACCAGTGAAAATTTCAAGTATCGTACGTTCGTTTGTTTTAGTTTTACACCAAAAACCTAAATGAAATTTGGGGAAAATCGATTTTGCATAAAAACGCCAGTTTTTCCTTAATTTTTATGTCGTTTCTTCCGGCGCTTATGAAAACTATTAGGAATTATGACCTCCCAACAGTACCAACTAGATTCACTTTCCCATCGAACAAGATTCTGAAGTTGAAAATCGAAGCATTATTTTGACTACCAATCGTGTACACAGACACAAAACAAAAAAAAATAAATAAAAAAAAAAATAAAAACACACATCATTGTAAAGTCAATACATTCATCGTTCTACTCGGAATCTAAAATATTTTGTTGAAATTTTCATAGAAAATTAAAGAATTATTTTTTTAGAATATTAAATAAATTATGTTGTATTTAAGATTAATGCATAGGATTTTTTTATTTCTATTTATTACATTTTTTTAAAAATATATATATTGTCCGAAGTGAACCATTGTAATATTATAACATCGGTTTTTAATGAAATATCATACGTGTTTAATATTTTTTTCGTAGAGTCATTACAGCAGACGTGCATCTTGTCTTAAATAAAAATTCGTAATACCTACATAGCAACCCAAAATTGTAAAAAATTGTTACATCACCAAAGTTTTTGTGAAAAAACTTCGTTATATCGTTGGGACCATAATACATATTTTAATATTCATTATATTATCGAGCTTCGTTGTACATACCTATGGCGAGTTGACTGAACCTATAATAAAAATCACGTATAGTTATCACAATAAGTAGTAAACATGTTATCAGAACCACACCGCTGCAGAATGATAACGTAGCTTTCATCGTTTCTTGTCATTGCGCAACGGTATGAACCATAGAGTAATATTACTCTATGGTATGAACCGCTAGAATTTAGATACAGAAAAATCTCTGTTATCTATTTACACATTTCGCACTATCGCCGTGCCGTATCAACGATTTAAGATGTCTATTAAAATATTTAATTTTTGCTCTTTAAATATTATTTGCTTATAATTATTGTATTATAATAATATTATGTATCTATCCGGAACACGGGTTATAGGTTTATGAGCTTTTTGTCGAAATGGGTGGAGAATTCGGTTACAGTGGACGAGTTGACGGCCATCATTCATGGTGAAACAGAAATGGACGACTCGGAGCCTTCCGACGGCGTAGAAGTCAAGAATCGCAAGTCCGGACTGACTTTAGAGCCAATCATGATGTTAATGTGTCTCGGAATAAACGCAAATCGTGAGTACTTATAAGTTATTTATTGCGTTTGTGAGTTATGACGAGGGATGTGAATCGAATGCACTGTAAATATTAAGTTAAAAATTACGTAATAAAAGTTAAAAGACGTAAAAAAATCAGAAATGCTAAATAAAAGTTTCAAAATTGAAATCGTTGTCACATAATTCAAACTATGTTCTTTTCTGATTATTTTGAAAAATACTATACAATTTTACATTTGTTCCCCAAAATACCTACCAACTAGATTCAATTTTCTACCAGAAACCTCTTAAATCTTTTAAATGATAAAAACCGTTTCACGCAAATATAAACCACTTAGGCTATAATCCTAGTTAAACAACCCAATTTTCAGTCTTCACGCTGTAGTCCATCGTACTATTCGATAGTTTCTATTAAAAACTACTAATCGTTTTTGTTAAAAACATTTGAATTCTATTCGATAGTGCCCATCACTAGTTTCGACTCCAAAATAATATGTGAATAATGCAATCAAAAATTAAATACTGGTAAAATTTCCCTGCTGTATAACTAGTTTATTTTGAGTGTACTTTATCGTCATTTTAATGGATTTCATTTTGAAAAAAAATAATTATAACCTTTATTTTTAAGAATTAAAGCCAATACCACTGACGTATCATGTAGAATGTTGTAAATATAATATTATATGTTTGTCATTTAAATAATATATTATAATAATAATTAATTTAAAGATTTTTAATATTTCATTGTTTATAGAAAATAATAATATACACAGTAGTAGTAAATAGTTTCAAGTCCTTAGATTAATATTTTGAATAGAAACTCTTAATTTATGTTTGAATAACCAATTTTATAAATTGTGAACTTTAATTATTTAAAAAAAAAAAACTGAACGAATGTATTTTCGTGTATTTCTAATATATTTAGATTTCTTTAAGTATATCTTTAATCCCAAGTTATTAAAATTGAAAACCTTCACTAAACTTGTATTTTTTCAAGCTTTTGGGACTACGTCATAATTATTTATAGAAAAAAGTTAAAAAATTCAAAAATCTCAAATGCTTATAAAGTTCAAATAGATAACAGTTAGAAGAAATATTTTGATAATTTTAATACAGATATACTCAATTACAAAAGTTTCAAGTAACGAAATTATTATTTTTCAATTACAACAAAAGAACTAAATTCATCATTTTCATTTCGTACAAATTTGAATTAAAGCCAAATAATAATTGACTATTTGTAATCATGATTGGAATTTCAGAAATAACACCGCCAAACCAAGATTTGTTTTTGCTACCTACTCCTAGTGTAATTTATACCACCTATGACCTACCCCTTATCCAACCTATAACTGCTATTGGTATAACATTCGTACTTATTATTTATATTTTAAATTTAATATATTGATTTTAGTGATGATGCAGACTAATCTATTTGAAGACGTGTATACCTTCATAGTGATTTTGGACAAAATAAGTCTGTGAATTGTTACAATTTGACTGCAGCAGGTTTAGAGATAGTTCAGCCAGCTAAGGCAGATTTACAGATAATTACAAATCTGATTAAGACATTGCTGCCTTTGTCTAGCAGATGGTTTTTGGGCCCCTGGAGTGATGTAAGCAGTTTGCCTTTGTTATTAACAGCAATCTCCGGTGAGATATAATCTCCATTTAGGTACGTACTTAAATTATTATATTATGTACTTAATATATATTATTCAATTGCTTTAAATTTAAGGTCTAGTCATATCTAGCTGTATATACAGTGTATTTTCTACGATGCCAAGTCTGTCTACAAAAATGTTTTTGCTGTACAGCATACCTGTTGCTGTAAGTGGTGGCTATGGTCCATTGTCTATGGCTGCATCATGTTATATAGTTGACATCACCGATTGCAAATCAAGAGCTTTCAAGTAATGAATTCAATAGTATATTATTTATTTATTTATTTGAATTATATAAGTTCAATAACCAAATAACATGTATAATGACTTATGAGCATTAAATTCACTGTGTTTTAAGTATGAATGATTACATTGTATACAGGGTTATAGATACAGATTTATTTATTTTTTTTAGTGGGGGGGAGTGGGCTATAATTTTTTACCTAAGGTGCATTGGAAATTGTAGGGACTTCACCCCGCCCCTTATAGTCACTTTCAGTGTTACGTACTTTATAATGTATCAAATACAATATACAAAATAAACTTCATTGAAATAATAATTAAATAAACATTAAACAAATATTTTTTTATTATTATTTAACCGTTTTTTATTGGGTATCTACTGAGTATGAATTTAAGAATGAATAATATATATAAAAAAAAATGAAGAGTTGGAAAGTAATTTGAAAACATAACTAAATTTGTGTAAAAAAAATCCTTTTAAAAAAAGGGAAGTGTAACTTTTTATTCTTCAATCTGAACCTACCACACATTTTTTTGTATCAAACCCATTCTTTCTATCATCTTTTGTTTCCATAGTTGGACTTCTTTAAACGTATATTTTTCTAAAGGAAACAATCATCAAAAAGGTATACAATTTTACTTGTATTAAAGTAGTTTCAAGATTTTTAATAATAATTACATGAACATAACATATTGTGCTATATGTCTAAATTTAATTATATACAAATTGCCAATTACCTGTTTGAACAGTTTAACTCTAAAGTAGGGAGACCATGAGTCCTGTCTTATACAGGTCTTTTATTTCAGCTTTATGTTCTGTTGTCCTGTCAAATTTCTGTTTATATATCAATTCCAATTATTCTGTAATATGGACCTAATAAGTAATTACATACAATTTACATTATACAAATATATTATTTAGATATTTTATTTTCTAGTTTGAATTTATTTACAAAATAATTATATTATTGATGATAGCGATTATATTCAAGAAAAATAACCTCAGATATTGCTATTAGTGAGAATACGTAAATACACGTTGGTTTATCTATATTATTATTTAATAATATTATGTTCCATGCTATATGTAGTAACTATCATTTATGTTTTATTCCAACACTATTTGCGTTTATGAGGATTGAGTGTATTATACATTTAATAATTTTAATTATACCTAATTTTCAACTGTATAAGTTTATCATTACTTCTAAAAAATTTGTAATAGTGTTTAATTACTTTCCACAAGAAGTTACCGCTACCAATTACAAAACAACCGACCTATATCCCACTGGTAAACATACAATGTGTAGGATTCTGCCAAATTGACATTTCGTTCTAGTTAATCTGGTTAAGCTGCTTAGACAAGCATTTGTTTTTTAACGTTCCTTAGAATTTGTGAGGCTCAAAAATCAAAATTAAATAATAGATAGCTATCTTGTAATATTAATAGACTTGATACACAAATGCTGGTTAAAGTATTTTTAAAACACAGGAGGTAATCTTGTCTTCTGCCTTACCTTGAATTGTAATTATATTATTCTATAAATCTTTTCTAACTTTGTTTCTTTTACGCTCAGCAGAACACATTAAATTTATCTCCGTTAGTTTAAATATTAGAGCAAAATGAGCTCTTATAATATTTAAAGGTAAGACTATTATCTAGACAATGATATGAGCTTTTTATTATATTTTAATTTGAAAGCGAGTTATGTGTATTTTAAAATTGTAAACTGTTTGTACGACTTAAAAACTCATAACTCGCTTTAAAATTAAAGTATAATAAAAAGCCTATGTCATTGTCTAGATAATAAATTTTATAAGAATTTCAATTCGCTCTAATTTTTAAACTAACAGAGATAAACGTGTTCTGCAGAGCATAAAATTTGTTGTGTTCTGCACTTGTAAGACGGAGACAACAAATGCCACTGTAACGTCCCCTTAAGATCCATAATTTTACCATTTGTATTGTTGTTAACTCTCAATTTAATCGTTCTATTTGGTAAGTATACAGGATAATTTTTTTAAGCCAGCTTACCCTATTTTTATGTTTAAATAATATATATTTTATTCAATTATGGTGTATTGGAATTTTTAAATTAAGTTAAAAATGATATTTTCAAATACTCAGATTAAGTTTTAGGAGTTTTCTGTAGTATACCAACAAGTTTTAATACAATTTTTGAATGAGTGGATTTTTCTAAATATCTAAGTACTAATTACTAAGTACAACTAAGTAACTAATAATTATTAACAAAATATATTTTTTATTGCATACTTAATTGTAATCTCTGAGCTTGTATAAATTTAAAAAATATTTAACTGACAATTATCTTTAGTATTTAAAACAGAACAACTCGGAAACTTTTCATTTAAATTTTGATTACAATAAGTCAACATTTTCAGAAAAATCATCTGTTCCACAATTTGCATTAAAATATATACCTAGGTTCTCATATAAAAACTAATGTTGCCACAGGGTGAAGTGTTGAGAAAAATCAAAGTATTCAAAAATATCTTACATAATTACACTTAAAAATTTGGCGAGCATGCTTAAACAATCTCCCTGCACAAATAGGTTGCTAGTTGGCTTAAGTTATAGCCAACTAAATATTTTAAACTTGTATCATATACAAAAATATAATTGAACGACTATATCAATCAAATCTGATATACCTACTTAAAGTCAGTGTATTTATAATAATAATTGTATTTTATCTTAGGAGAAGATTCGTTCATGTACGTGTTCCTACAGAAACAATTATCGTGGAAGTTGGAAAACTTTACGCCATTTCTTGCATATACAATACTGATTAGGTGATGAAACTTTCACCACATTATGTGATTCATTATCTGCTACCTGCTGAATTTGTTTCAACCACCATTTCCGTAATCTGTGTGTACGTTCTGAACACCAAACTACAATTTCCTGAAACGTATATCGGTAGTCAACACCACTATTCCAGTGCTGGGAATTTTCAAAAAGGTTGGTTTTGCATACTCAGTGCACAAAATTATGTAAAAAAAAAAAATTTTCACAAACGGTAATAGTTATTGAAATAATGAGTTTCTTACATTAAATAAATCACCCGGCTCATCACGGTAGGCTAATATGATATATATATTATGATTTATAGCCTACATGTTTATAGCCAATAACTTAAATTTCATTTTACAACAGCTGTCAACTGACTGCACTACTGCAGACTACAGTAAATCTTTTTACCCTATAGATCTTACAAATTGTCATAAGCATAACTGATAAACCATACCTATTTCATTACTTTCCTTAATCAATAATTAATATTAATTCCTTGACGTACAATAAATAATAACGAAAAATAACTGATGAAGTTACTCTGCTGTAAATTATAGGTACCTGCAACTAAAAGACGTGTTTTTTTAGGACTGGGTGGCTGGATGTCTCTTACAATATAGTTATCGCCTTATCAATATTTATATCTAATAAAAAGTGTTTTCAATGTGTCCCTAGAGGCACCTCTTAACGGTTTAATATAAAAAGGACAAAAATTTAAAAAACAATATAGTATAAAGTTAATAGTCTTATTAAGTATTTGAGTAAATGTATTTAAATACATTTTAAATTAAGCATTTGGAATGTATTTTAAACACTGACTTGGGCATAATTATATTTTAAAATCCAATACTTTCATGTAAATACTTTTCAAAATCCGAAAAAATGATTCCATTACATATTTTAGATTGTTATTTATTAGTGATCATATTATTTTATTTATAATTAAAATCAAATTATTTAACATTTATTTATTTTATATTTTATTAACAACCGTGTATAGCTTAATTTATATAAAGTACTTCAGAATTAGAATAAAACAATTTTTTTTTTCATTTTTCATTATAATATAAAGTAGGTAGTACCTATAAAGTTTTATTAATACTTAATGTAACATTTAAATTTGAAATTAGTTAGTAGTTACTAATTACAAAATTAATTTTTTTACCTACTTTTACAATCAAATAAGCAAAATGAAGTCTACTATATACTATTATACTATTATTATTATACATGCGTTACATTCTATAATACATGCCACGTATTTGTTCTTAATTACATTTTCTTAAAAATATATTTTAAGTACTTTCTAAATAGATATATTTGTATCTATATTTAAATACAATTTTTAGATTGATTTTTACAAGATCGAGGATTGATGTATGCAGATGACTTATTTCTATCCCAATTCGGACTAGAACAAATCTATTAATAAACTTGTATTTGACTCAATTGCTTATCCTCCTCCCTTAATTCGCTTATAAAATTATAATCAACCGTAACTATGTATAAATAAACACATTGTTGAAAATTATTTTATTTTTAAAATAAATTGTGTATAAAATATAATAAAGTTTGAATGTTATTATGTTATATTTATCAATTTAATACATTATTTACTTATTTTCAGATCTATACCATTCTTACTTTCTTGAAGCACCATAACTGATGATTTGTTAGTTGAAAACCAATTTTAACCAGTACAACAGCCAACAACAAACATAATATTAAAGAAGAGAATTTCAATGATCCATGTATAACTTGCTTGCATTGAATGAAACGTTAATGTTGTACACAACTCACAACTTGTGATATTGTAAAAGTATGTAATTGATTGACATAGTATATTAGTAAATGAAAACTATAACATAATACAGTAGAACTCCAATTATCCGAACGCCAATCATCCGGACGTCCAATAACCGGACTAGAAAAATACGGCACGTGCTGTTATTCATACACGTGTTTCATAATCGTTTTTAGATTAGATAAAGAATAGGTACCACATATATATTATTCTTAATAATATCCGTCATTCCAACGTAGGTATATTAAAAATTATCGATAATAAAATACATATACATGTAACATTTTACAATATTGCCACACATATGTACATAGATATTATTCTTAGTAAGTCAGTTGTTGTATAATCGTCGCACGGTATAGTACAATAGTGTTTGACAAATAGTGAATTGTCGTGTTACAATGTCGTCAAACAGAAAACGTTTATAAACGTTTATTTATAACTTTTGATATATCATATGTCAATCATCCGGATATTTGCTTATCCGGACCACCCTTGACATTAGTTAGTCCGGATAATTGGAGTTCTACTGTATATAGTTATTAGGGAGGTCCTTATTTTTTAAACTTAATTATATTTGCTCCATACCTGCTGGATTTGTTAAGTCACATTAGAACTGATTTGGGTAAAATTTGGAACGCATTACTCAACCCTTTCTGATGCTGATTTAGGGTTGAAAATGGCAGACAAGGGTAGTTTACTTGTTTTTCAAATTTATTAAAAAACTATAGTACTTAGCATAAAAATGTTTGTAAACTTAATTATAAAACGTAATTACCTATGTCTATAAAAAGTAATAAAACAAAAATTTTCATAAATTCAAGCGGAAAGGATTGAGTAATACCTTCCAAATTTTACCCAAATTACTTTCTCATGTGACTTAACAAATCCAGTATATACAGACTAAAATATGTTTTATAAAATATAATATCACCTATATAATATGTATATATATATATATATATAAGGACCACCCTAATAGTTAGGTTAGTTACTTTTACATAATATAATTTCACATATTTTACATAATAAACTTATTATTTTTAATGTTCATCACATTAATATTCACATTATGAATGTTTGTATTGTAATATTAATTTGTATCATATATTATGATATTTGTACCACATAAATGTGGTCATTGCGGTAAAGAAATATATTATTAACTAGGTAGTATCTATAATATACATTTGTACACGGCTACATTTTATTTTATAATATATCAAGTTAAATATTCTTAAAATTATACCAAAATTATGAAAACAGTTAAAATTGCACTAAAGTAAAAAATATTGTATCTAAATTAATAGTTAAGCAAAACACATTTTAAGCTCACTTAGCAAGGATAGTATAAGTATCTAAAAGAAAATTAAGTGCAATAACAGTTATTAGGAGTTACTCCTCTGCTCTAATTATTAGTGTGAGTGTGGTTAAATATATGTTTGGTCTATAATGGTCAATATAAAAACATTTGTTAGTATAATAAAAATTATTATTATTATTCTAATATTTATATTATATAAAGCATTTAGGAATCTTCACGCGGGCACTTTGTACGGTCGGGTAAAAATGAAGATTGCAGAACATAAACACTTTGTAGTTTGTCATGACCAATTATATTAAAAATTGTATTAATTATTTAAATATCTAATTTGGTAGTAAAATTATAATTTATAAATATATTATAGCACCACTAAGTAATTTTTGATTTACACTTAACCTGTGAATTAAAAAAAACCTTGATTATTTAATTTGTTTATATTATAAACATTTTTAATATTACTTTTTACAATTATCAGTAATGCACTCACACTAATGATAATTTACTACGCAATCAATTACCCAGCTCGTGTGCACGTATTGTCCATATTTAACTCTTTAAAAATTAAATCATACAATTATAATTTTATGTATAATAGAGAACAAAGTAATGTATTAACGTTTAACCTGTAAATTAAAAAAAAACTACATTTTAAGCAATAGACTGTTTAGCATCTTATAGTTGAGACCAGGAGGCAATTTCTATTAAAATGATTGACCTTTTTAACTTTGGGGGCAATTTTACTTGTATACTTTTATACTTATGTACCTGTCTATGCAGGTTAGGTTAGGTAAGCACGCACATAGAAAATAGCCTATTTTGAACCCTTATTAGTTATAGCTATAATTATTATTATTATAAGTTAGATGACTAGAATTTGTATTCTGCCGTAATTACAATGTTATAATGATTTCAGGTAAAATATTTGCATTCCTAAGTGTGATCGAAAATTTTGGAGTATTACTCTACTCACCAATATACACTGCAGTCTACGTTACGACAATCCACAATTTCGCAAATTGTTTCTTTTTCTTATCGGCAATACTTGGAACGTTCGTATTTGTTTTATTCGGGTGAGTTCAATAATTGTATATTTAATCAACTCAGTTAAATGAAAATGTTTATGCATTTACCCATGTAATATAATAAAAAATTAATATGCAGCGTATACTTGGTGATACATTAAATATAAGACACTCATTATTTCAGAAAATATTAACATTTATGAAAATATTTATTTTACATCATTTTAAATTATTACAAAACAACATTTTTGTAAATCAAATTTAGACAAGTAGCCTATTAACTTAAAAGTGTTAAAAGTTTAGATGACCAGAGTACTACAACACTATGTGTTGTACCAATGTCCACTCCCCTCAACTAAAATGTAAACACTTGCTTATAAGTTATAACTAATAGCTATACCTAACTCATAAACTACCCGTCCAAAATTCAATTTTTATGTATCTTAGTAAGTATACTCCATAAAATATTTTGCTTTGGAATAAATAATTAAAAAAAAGTTTCCATAAAACATTTACAATAAATTATGATAAAAATAGTAAAAAATATTTTTTTTGTAAAAAAACAAAATTATGTTAAAAAAATGTTTTCATAAACGATAATGGTTTTTGAAATAATGAGTTTCTTACATTAAACGGACCACCCGGCTCGCCACGGTAGGCTAATATAATATATATGTTATAATTTATAGCCTATAGGTATTTTTGTAGGGTATAACTTAAATTATATTTTACAACAGCTGTCAACAGACTGCACTACTGCATTAAATCTTCTTACACTATAGTTGTTATAATATATCGTCATAAGCATAACTGAAACATAAGCCATACCTATTTCATTATTTTCCTTAATTAATAATTAATATTGATTCCTTAACGTACGATACATGATAATAAAAAATAACTGATAAAGTTACTCTGCTGTAAATTATAGGTACCTGCAACATATTCTGCAGCTAAAAGGCGTGTTTTTAGGACTGGGTAGCTGGATATCTCTTACAATATAGTTATCGCCTTATAGTTGACTCCTCAATTTAATAATAATTAGCAGTTTTTCGGGGAACCAACTTAGGCCGCTCTCTGTATTTTAAACACAGACTTGGGCATATTTATATTTTAAAATCCAATACTTTCATGTAAATACTTTTCAAAATCCAAAAAAATGATTCCATTACATATTTTAGATTGTTATTTAATAGTGATTATATTCTTTTATTTATAATTAAAATCAAATTATTAAACATTTATTTGTTTTATATTTTATTAACAACTGTTTATTGTTTAATTTATATTAAGTATTTCAGAATTATAATATAACAATTAGATAGTAATTACTTATATTACAAAATTAATTTTCTTACCTACTTGTACAATTAATATTATACTATTATTATTATACATGTATTACATTCTATAATACATGCCGAATATTTGTTCTTAATTACATTTTCTTAAAAGTATTAGAAATATATTTTAAGTAATTTCTGAATAGATATATCTATATTTAAATACAATTTTTAGTTTTTTTTTTTTACAAGACTGAGAGTTGATGCATGCAGATCTTGTTCCTATCCCAATTTGAACTAGAAAAAATGTATTAATAAACTTATATTTGACTCAACTGTTTATCCCCCCCCCCCCTTAATTTAGTTAAGCCGTTAGTTGACATTAACCACTCTACATTAGCTCATGAAGTTATAATCAACCGTAAATATCTATAAAATAACATGGTGTTGAAAATGATTTTATTTTTAAAATATATTGTGTACAAAATATAATAGAATTTGAATGTTATTATGTTATATTTATCAATTTAATAAATTATTTTCTTATTTTCAGATCTATATCATTCTTACTTTCAAGGAGCACCATAACTGATGATTTGTTAGTTAAAAACCAATTTTAACCAGTGCAACAGCCAACAACATACATAATATTAAAGAAGAGAATTTCAATGATCCATGTATAACTTGCTTGTATTGTGTTGGAATTATAAACAAAACACCCTATATAATGTAGTGTATAAGTAATATATTCACACTGTAGTTCATCAGACGCTGACTATACATTTTTATATACTACAGCATATATGTCCTGCGTAGTGTAGCCGGGTATACATAGTTAGTCGTTGATTTATATTACGCCTCGTAACACTATTGTACATCGTATCATTATACTTATTATTATATTATATATATCCGATTATATTATTATTTATCTTTTAACTTCTGTATATCTGTGTACTTCAACAGGTTATGAGCCCAGAGTAAGGTCTTTATAATAAAGTCGTGAATAATTAGTAAAATAATAATTGATTAACGAATTGCTTGTTTTTTGTGTACAGACAGTGTACAGCAACAATAATTCGCGAAGTAAGTGCAGTGTAGTGTGCGTACGTTTCTTAGTGTGCAGATAGTGTACATCTACGTTTTGTTTAAATATGGAAAACGAACAATATAAAATCAACAAACTCAAAGATGCATCAAATTGGGACATGTGGAAATTTCAAATTAAGGTTATCATGAATGCAGCTGAAATATTTGATGTAGTAACAGGAAAATCAAAGAAACCAATTTTAGCAAAAATCGGTAATGAAACTGAAGATGAAGCGAGAAAAAGGCATAGTGTTGATTTTTCAATATGGAAAAGTGCAGATAATAAGGCTCAAAAATGTATCGTCACTTCACTAGATGAACAACCTCTACAATACATTATGAACTGTGACACAGCAAATGGTATGTGGAACAAATTACTTAGTGTGCACGAACAGATGTCGGACACAAGCATAACAATAGTACAACAAAAATTCTATCGTTATACAATGGATCCTTAGGACAATATAGCCGGTCATATTTCGAAACTAGAAAATCTAAATAGACAACTAAAACAATTGGGAGAACCTATCTCAGAATCAATGTTGATTACAAAAATTTTCATGACATTACCTGATAGCTATAGGCACTTCTACAGTGCATGGGACTCAATGAATAGTACAAATAGAACGCTAGAACAGTTAACCACTCGATTGATGGTGGAAGAAACACGACAAGTGCAAGGACAGGAGGTCCGTAACGATGGTGCTGAAAGTATTGCTTTGACTGCAAACAAAGGCAAGTATATTAAAAGTAAAAATACGGGAACAAAAATGATAATACAAAACCAGGAAAATGTAACCACTGTAAAAAACCAGGACACTGGAAAAGGGACTGCAGGATATTCAAAAGGGAACAAGAAGAAAAGAAATCAACTTCCGGTTTGGCGCTTATTGGTGTACAAAGAAAAATTGAAGAAATCGACGACTCAGACAAATGGTATGTGGACTCAGGTGCGAGCGACCACATGACAAATCGGAAAGAGTGGTTCGTCGATTATAAAAATTTTGATGTGCATTCGCCTGTACGTATTGGAGATGGTAAGCACATTATGGCAGTCGGAAAAGGTAACATAAATATTCATACTTATGTTAACAATAAGTGGATAAAAGGCTACTTAAAAAATGTTTTATATGTACCTGATATAAAAGTAAATTTATTTTCTTGTGGGGCATGCCTTGATAAAGGAATTACAATGGTGACAGACAGTAAAGGTTGTACATTTAAAATGGATAATCGTGTAATTGCAGTCGGTGTTCGTGAGAATAAATTGTTTTCAATGCTAATCAAAACAGATATTTCACAGGAAATTGGACACTGTGCTAACGTCGCAGTTAAGAAATTAACATTAGAACACTGGCACAAAATACTATGTCATCAGAATGTCAAACATGTTCGTGAGTATTTAAAACACAATCAAATACAATTTACAGATATACAAGGACAGTTATTCTGTGAACCATGCATCTATGGCAAACAGCATAAGGAGACGTTCACTCAGAGCGAAACAATAAATATTGAACCAGGGCAAATAATACACAGCGACGTATGTGGACCCATGGAAGAGAATTCATTAGGAGGTAAAAGATATTTCATTATTTTTAAAGATGATTATTCTAAATATACTTATGTTTATTTTATGAAACATAAATCTGAGGTTAAAGAAAAACTTAATTGTTTTCTGAGTATGGTTAAAACTCAAACTAAAAATGTTATTAAAACTATTAGAAGTGACTGTGGATTAGAATATAAGAATTCTGAAGTTCAATCAATTCTAAATATTTTTGGAATAAAGCATGAAACAAGTGTACCTTATACTCCTGAACAAAATGGAAGAGCTGAACGTTCAATGAGGACTATTTGTGAGGCAGTCAGAACAATGATCTATGCCAAGAATTTTCCAAAATCACTGTGGGCAGAAGCAGTCAATACAGTAGTTTTCTCATTCAATTATACTGGTAATTCAGGGAAAGTATGTAAGACTCCATATGAGTTATAATTTGATGACAATGAAAAACAAGAACATAAACAAGAAAATGGAACAAATGTCAACGTGTACAACTTGCGAGACAGAAGTAATATTAAGAAACTATTACGTTATGATAATTCAGCCTTTTTCGTAGTCGAATCCGATCCAGTGAATTTCAAGGAAGCTGTGGAGTCACAAAATTCAGAAAAATGGATAGAAGCCATGAACAATGAAATGGAATCTCTTGAACAAAACGGAACATGGTCGCTCGTAAGTTTACCTAAGGACAGAACTATTGTAAATTGTGGTTGGGTGTATAAAACAAAATATAATGTTCATGGACATGTTGATCGATACAAGGCTAGGCTAGTAGCAAAAGGGTATAGTCAAATGTTCGGTATTGATTTTAATGAAACCTTTAGTCCTGTAGTAAAGTTTAATTCAATTCGGTCTATATTAGCTATATCAGCAGCAGAACAATTACAACTTCGACAATTTGACGTTCAAACAGCCTTTCTATATGGAGATTTGGACGAAGAAATTTACATGAGACAACCAGAAGGGTTCAACGATGGTACCGAAATGGTGTGCAGACTTCAACGCAGTTTATATGGCCTAAAGCAGTCACCACGATGTTGGAACATAAAGTTCAAAACATTTCTTCTTAACTTTAATCTATTAGAAACAAAAGCCGATCCCTGCGTTTTTGTTAATAGAGAAAATAACAAAGTATTAATCGTCGCTATATTTGTTGATGATGGTCTAGTTGCAGCTACATCAAGTCAGGATGTACATGCATTAATGGAATAATTGAGACAACATTTCAATATTACCGAAGGAGAATTGAATCAATTTTTAGGTACAGAAATTGAGCGAAAATCTGATGGATCAATTGTAATGCACCAAGGGTTGTATTGTAAAAGAGTATTGGAGAAGTTCAATATGACTGAAGCAAAATCAGTTCAAATACCAGCAGACCCTCAACATTCATTAGATGACAAGCAACAAAATACTAATTTAACTAGTAAAGTCCCATATCGTGAAGCAGTCGGAAGCTTATTATATCTCAGTCAGATTACAAGACCGGACATAACTTTTTCAGTAAATCTAGTTAGTAGATACATCGAGGATCCAAAGGAACAACACTGGACAGCAGTGAAACGAATTTTAAAATATTTAAAGGGAACTATTAATTTTGGATTGGTATTTAGTTCTAGACAAAAACTCATGTTAAAAGGATACAGTGATGCTGACTATGCAGGTGACTTGGATACAAGAAGATCAACATCAGGGTCAGTATTTACATTAGGATCTGGAAGTATAGCATGGAGTTCACGTCGTCAACAGTGTGTTAGCCTTAGCACAACTGAATCAGAGTACATAGCTTTAAGTCAAGCAGTACAAGAATTAACTTGGTTAAAATTGTTTTTAGGTGAATTGCTGGACCAGCCAAAAACGGTGCCAACAATGTATGGAGACAATCAAAGTGCGATTAAACTCGTAAAAAATCCAGAGTTTCATAGAAGAACGAAGCACATAGATGTTCGCTACCACTATATAAGAGAAAAGTTCAATGAGGGATTGTTTTCATTGGAGTACATATCCAGCAAGGAGCAGATTGCGGACATTATGACAAAACCAACTCCACGAACGCGGTTCAATGAGCTAAGGGAGATGTTAGGAGTTATAAATATTGATGTATAAGGGTATATTGTTTAAGGGAAAGTGTTGGAATTATAAACAAAACACCCTATATAATGTAGTGTATAAGTAATATATTCACACTGTAGTTCATCAGACGCTGACTATACATTTTTATATACTACAGCATATATGTCCTGCGTAGTGTAGCCGGGTATACATAGTTAGTCGTTGATTTATATTACGCCTCGTAACACTATTGTACATCGTATCATTATACTTATTATTATATTATATATATCCGATTATATTATTATTTACCTTTTAACTTCTGTATATCTGTGTACTTCAACACATTGAATGAAACGTTAATGTTGTGCACAACTCACCACTTATGATATTGTGAAAACATGTAATTAATTGACGAAGTCTATTAGTAGATAAAAATTATAACATAATATTTATACGTAATAAAATATCACATATTTTATATAATAAACTTATTATTTTTAGTTCTCGTTATTTTTTTAAACTTATTCATAAAAAATAGTTGTAGAGTTGAAGTTATTGCTAATGTTCATAATATGATTACTACTGAACAGACCTGTATATATGTTATAAATTGTTATATTAGGCAAACAAAACCATTAAATTGGAAAATGTTTACTATACATTTATCTTATACACAATATGAACGTTTATATTGTAATATTAATTTGTATCATATCATATACATTTATAAAGTTTAAATTATTATATTATTTTAAAAATTGGTATGACGTGCCGTGTTGTAATATACTCTAACTGTGGTAATTGTAAAGCTAATAGCCCAAGAAAATTACCCTTCTGTAGGGTATCAAAAGTTTTAAAAATTTAAAAATTAAAAAAAAACACATCGTTGTAAAATGTATACACTTATTGCTCTGCGTAGAATCTAAAATAGAGAAAATTTAAAATTTAAAAATGTCCATAAACAGCTCAAAAAAAAGAGTTGAAATATTTTATTAACAATTTTAACAAGTGTAGGAAATAATATAAAATAAAAAATATAATATTAAATAAAATAACATTTGGTGTACATTTCAAGTATTTTCGGTTATTATTAGTTTTTGAATTACAAAAAAATCTTTGTACATGAGAATTTTGTCATTTACGGCATATAATGTCTCACTTCAAACCGTAGTAAAAATGTAATGGACTTTCTGGTAAACTTTTTTTATGTTAAATAAAACGGAATCTTGTATTTAATTTTCAAACCTTGGATATAAATATAAACTTTTTATGAATTTCTAATACGAAATAATTATCCAATTTTCGTGATTTTAATGAATTATGTAAACATTATATTTAGCTTTTTTTTTTATTTCCCCTTTCAACAACTTATATTAAATGGTTTTTTGACCTAACATAAAATATTTTATCGATAATACCTAAATGAAAACAACTAATAAAACTCGAAATTGTCTTATGAATCTATATTAGTAAATAGTTCAAAAAGAGACGCAATACCTTGAACATTTTGTGGTGTATAGAAATTACTAATATTCAGTGAACATTTCATGTAGAAAACCGATTTGGCGTAAAAATTCCCATTTGTACCAATTTTTTTTTTTTCCAGGCGCTTTTGGAGACTACCGAGTACTATTGACCTCCCCAATGCACCAACTAATTTCGTTTTCCCAGTAGAAAAAATACAAAAGTTGAAAATTGAAGCATTGTTTCAAGTAATCATCGTGTACATTGTACACAGAAACAAAAATTTAAAAAATTTAAAAAAAAAAAACCTATTTCAGTAAAATCAAAATATTCATTGGTCCGCTCAAAATTGAATAGGTACCATTCGCTTAGACAAATCTTTTTAATGAGGCTATTTGGTTCTAAAGACGTCAACTCTGGGGATATGCAAAAAATATTCTATATAATAATATTCTAATATACCTATATTATCTGATATCAACATCATTACCACAATATAGTTAATTGTTCATAAAAAGTTGAACATACCTACCATAGTACCGTTGAATATGGTGATTTCGGATATGCGGGGTGATATCCGGACATAACCATGTTTTTTTAGTTCTTATGAATTATCTTATAATTTTAAAATACACGTTTAATAAAAGTTGAAAACTGATACTTGACGTTAATATCTATTATAAATTCCATAGAAAACAATATTTATTGATGACATAATGATGTCATAGTACCAGTTATGGAGGTAAATCAAAAATTTTATATTTTTTAATTTCTAAGTTATTTAACTAAAAATTACTGTAGCACAACAAAAATTGGATATATTTGATTGCGGTTTTCGGTACCTATCCTCCTTGTTAACTCATGTGACTTAACACTGAAGTATTAAATCGTCTTAATATATTTCAAAACGTGGGGCGACTTCGGACAACACTTTAACTAGGCCCAGATCATAATATGTCAAAAATGTAGGATGTCGTTCGCACGAGAATTCTAATCCTAATGATGTTAAAAACGTAATTGATGATGTTAAATATAAAAAAAAAATGACAATACGACAAGTAAAACTGATAAATAAAAACTGTAACTCAGGAATTTTAATATTTTTCTAATGTCATTGTAACGATATAGTAGGAGCCTTGTATTAAATTGTCAAGCTTTTTTACCCAACAAATAAAGTTTTATTTACATTCATAGAAAAGAAGACTAATAAAATTGGAAACTGAAAATGTCCCTAAAGAGTTCAAAACAAATCTAAATATTTTGAAAATTTTATCGTGTTTAGAAAATGCAAATATAAACAACCAGTGAAAATTTCAAGTATATACGTTCATTTGTTTTGGAGTTACACCAAAAACCAAAATTGGTTTTTGGGGGAAATCGATTTTGCATAAAAATACCAGTTTTTCCTTAAGTTTTATGTCGTTTCTCCCGGCGCTTTTGAAAATTGTTTATATTGTCCGAAGTGAACCATTGTAATATTATAACATCGGTTTTTAATGAAATATCATACGTGTTTAATATTTTTTTCGTAGAGTCATTGCAGCAGACGTGCATCTTGTCTTAAATAAAAATTCGTAATGGCAATCCGAAATTGTAAAAATTGTTACATCGCCAAAGATTTTGTCGAAAAACTTCATTATATCGTTGAGACCATAATACATATAATTTTCGTTATATTATCGAGCTTCGTTGTACCTATCGCGAGTTGACTGAACCTTTAATAAGAATCACTAAGTAGTGAATTACGTGCAGCCTGTAGCATCATAGACAAGTTTACTAATAGTATAGCACATGAAAAAATAACCAGCGTTTAAATTTATTCATTTTAATAACAAAAAAAGAAAATCGAGGTAAATGTTGATAAATATGTTATCAGAACCACACCGCTGCAGAATGATAACGTAGCGTGTCTTGTCGTTGCGCAACGGTATGAACCGCTAGAATTTAGATACAGAAAAATCTCTGTTATCTATTTACACATTTCGCACTATCGCCGTGCCGTATCAACGATTTAAGATGTCTATTAAAATATTTAATTTTTTCTCTTTAAATTATTTGCTTATAATTATTGTATTATAATAATATTATGTATCTATCCGTAGCACGGGTTATAGGTTTATGAGTTTTTTGTAGAACTGGGTGGATAATTCGGCTCCAGTTAACGAGTTCACGTCTATCATACATAGTGAAACAGAGATGGACGACTCGGCGGAGCCTTCCGACGGCGTAGAAGTCAAGAATCGCAAGTCCGGACTGACTTTAGAGCCAATCATGATGTTAATGTGTCTCGGAATAAACGCAAACCGTGAGTACTTACAAGTTTATTTTTGTCCTTGTGAGTTATTACTAGGGATGTGAATCGAAGCACTGTAAATATGAAGTTAAAAATTACGTAATAAAAGTTAAAAGACGTAAAAAAAAAAATCATAAATGCTAAATAAAAGTTTCAAAATTGAAATCGTTGTTACATATTTCATTAGGTAAGTATTTATAAAAAAAAAAATTTCAAAACGTATTTTCGTGTATTTTTGATATATTTAGATTTCTTTAATTATAACTTTAATCCCAAGTTAATAAAATTGAAAACCTTCATTAAACTTATATTTAATTTAAAGCTTTTGTGAGATTTGTCATAATTTTTTATAGTAAAAAGCTAAAAATTCAAAAATCTCAAATGCTAATATAGTTCAAATAAGTAACAATTAAAAGTAATACTTTGAACGTTGTAAAAATAGTTATAATATATACGCAACTACAAAAGTTTCAAGTAGGTACCTAAATTAATATGTTTCAATTACAACAAAAGAACTAAATTCATAATTTTCTATTTCGTACAAAGTTGAACTAAAGCAAAAAAATAATTGACTATTTGTAATCGTGATTGGAAAATCGGAAATCATGCCTCCGAACCGAGATATGAATTTGCTACATACTCCTACTTTAATGTATACCACCTATGGCCTACATCTTATCCAACCTATAACAGCTATTGGTATAACATTTGTATTTATTATTTATATTTTTAATTTAATATAATATTGGTTTCAGTGATGGTGCAGACTAATCTATTTGAAGAACGTGTATGCCTTCATAGTGATCTCGGACAAAATAAGTCTGTGAATTGTTACAATATGACTGCAGCAGATCTAGAAATAGTTCAGCCGGCTGTGGCAGATTTACAGATGATTAAAAATCTGATTGAGACATTAGTTCCTTGTTTAACAGCATTGTTTTTTGGCCCCTGGAGTGATGTAAACGGTCGCCTGCCTTTGTTATTAACAGCGATCTCAGGTGAGCAATAATCTCTATTTAGGTACGTAGTTAAGAGGACGCTACACAGCCATTTGTTGTTCTCGTCTTACAAGTGCGTTACATAGTACATACCCAATTTACGCTCGGGGGAACAAGTTTAGCTCTGTTATTTTCAAAATTATAGTGGATTGACCTATCATGAAACTTGATGGTAAGTACATTATCTGTGTTTGTATGTGAGTTTTTTACGATAATTTAGTTTTTCAGTAAATTATGCTTATATAATATAGCTTAATTTAAAATGCTCACTTAATGGTGAATTATCGTAAAAAAAAACCACATACACAGTTAATGTTCTTAAAATCAAGTTTTATAATAGGTTGATTCACTCTAATTTTTAAACTAACTGAGTTAAACGTGATCTGCTGAGGATAAATTTGATATGTTATGCAATTCTAAGACGGAGACAATAAATATCTGTGAAGCGTCCTCTTAAATAATAATGTGTACCTAATATAATATACTGTACGATCGCTTCAAATTTAAGGTATGGTAATTTCTAACTGTATGTACAGTGCATTTTCTACGATACCAAGTCTATCTCCAATAATGTTTTTGCTGTGCAGCATACCTGTTGCTATAAGTGGTGGCTATGGTGCATTGTTTATGGCTGCATCATGTTATATTGTTGACATCACCGATTGCAAATCAAGAGCTTTCAGGTAATGAATTCAAAAATATATTATTTATTTATTTATTTATTTATTTATTTGAATTATATAGGTTCAATAACCAAATAATATGTATAATGACTAATAAGTATTAAATTCACTGTGTTTAAAGAATGAACGATAACATTGTATACAGGATTATAGGTGCAGATATTTTATTTTTTTTTTTTTTTGGAGGGGGGGGGGGCAGTGGGCTTTTATTATTTACCTGAAGTGCATTAGCACATTGTAGGGACTTTACCGCGTGCCACTTGTTTTCTCTTTTAGTGTTACATACTTAATAATATATCAAATACAATATACAAATTAAACTTCATTGGAATAATAATTAAATAAACCTGGCGTGTACTATTTAGTTGGTATATTTAAGTACTGAACTCAACATTAATTATAATAGTAGATATTCTGTACATATTGATATTGATTATTAGTCAATGTTATGTTTGTACACTGATTATCAAGTTGGCTACAAAATTCCACAGTTAAATATATATTTTATATTTGTTTTTTGAATAATTTATTTTTTTTTTATATTAAACTTACAATTCATATGAATCCACATAGTTATAATAAATAATATAATTTTACTTAATACAATATCATTAAAAAAATTGCACTGTGCACTGCAAGCACATATTAATAGTTTTAAACTTAATACACACATCATGTTATGACCAAATTTCTGCATTATATGTTATAGAAATTGGTAAATTGTTCATCAACTGTACCAACAAATTTAGTTAAAATGTGTTAAAATCAACGACTTAATCTTGCTGTTGTAATTAAAATAGTATTACATTGTAACTGTTTAGTGTTCTGTGTGTCCCAAAGCAAAGTAAAATGAAAATATAACTAAAGTTGAAAAAAAATTCTTTTGAAAAGGGGGAGTTGTAGCACTTTTATTGTTCAATCTGAACCTACCGCACATTTTTTGGTGTCAAAACTATTCAACCATTTCTATTTTATTGATGTGACGCTGGCTGGTCACTTTGCCCTGGGACACATTGTTTAATATACTACCTAACTTTTTAACTATAATTTTTCTAATTTAATCGTTACTTAATCATTTATTTTTGTCTACATAGGTTAGGCGTGTTATTTGCATTTGTCAGCTTTGGCTCAATTCTTGGATCTGTACTGAGTTCAATATTGTATGGTAAATCTACTACTTATTCTTTTTGCCTATCATCTTTTGTTTCCATTGTTGGACTTCTTTATACATATATTTTTTTAAAGGAAACAATAGTCATCAAAAAGGTATACATTTTTATCATGTATTAAATTTATTTTTAAGATATTTTAATGATAATTACATGAACATAATATCATATCATATTATCATATTGTGCTAAATGTCTAGATTTAATTGTATACAAATTACTAATCATATGAACCCTGATCTAAAATAGGTAGACTATGCGTTATGTTTATTTTATATAGGGCATTTATTAAAATGTCCTGTTGTACTGACAAACTTCTTTCAGGTCGCTTTTCGTCCTGTTTATATATCAATTCCAATTATTCTGTAATATTTCTTACCAATATTATATTCATATTTTATTTTATAGTTTGAATTTGTGTACAAAAATATTATATTATTGATGATAGCGATTATAATATACTTTTATTTATCTAATTTATTTAATAATATAATGTTCCATGCAGCTCTATGTAATATCCATACACATATAAATTAATGGACAGCGCATTTCATTCTGCCCTGCCTTCAATGCTAGGCAATCATATAATCATATAACTGAGAGAGAAAGAACATAAAGTAGTGAAGGAGCCCGCAAAAGGAACTTTATAAATTGTACTACTTTGTTTCTTTTCTTGCTCACTCTATATTGTACCCCAGACTTCTCTCTCCAAGCGCTGTCTATTAGTTTATATGTCTAGTAATATTTATCATTTATGTTGTTACACTATTTTCGTTTATGAGAATTGAGTGTATTATACATTTAATAATTTTAATTATAACAAATCATCAACTGTTTATCATTAATTCTATAAAATTTGTAATAGTCTTTAATTACTTTCCCTGAGAAGTAACCTCTACCAATACAAAACTACCAACCTAGATCCAACTGGTAAACATACAACATGTAGGATCGCCAATGTTGCATTGCGTTTCTATATAAGCTGGTTAAGCTGCTTACAATAAGCATTTGTTTTTTAATATGAGTGAGATTTGTGAGGCTCAAAAATCAAATGTAAATAATAGATAGCAATATATCTTGCAATATTAATAGACTTCATAAACAAATGCTGATAAAATATTTTGAAAACACAAGAAGAAAACTTGCCTTAGCATGAATTGTAATTATATGATACAAATATTTTCTAATTTTGTTTCTTTATTTTTATACAGGGTGCGGATACAAAACTTTTCAATATTCAACTGGTAATAGATATGTGGCAAACTGTTACAAAACAACGATTTGGCTACTTAAGATCCATAATTATACTATCTGCAGTGTTGTTAACTCTCAATTTAATCGTTTTATTTGGTAAGTATACAGGATGATTTTTTAAGCCTGCTTACCCCATTTTTATGTTTAAATAATGTATATTATGTTCATAATATTGGTATTTTAGAATTTTTAAATTAAGTTAAGAACAATATTTTCGAATATTTAGACTTTTTACAACAATTAAGGAATATTTTTTAGTGGTACCAACTTTGGCTTTTCAAATAAGAACCTCCTACAAGTTTTAATACAAATTGTGAATTAAATGATTTTTCTAAAAATGTTGATGCTTCAACTAAGTAACAATTATTAGCAAAATATATTTTATATTGCATACTTAATTATAATCACTGAGCTCGTATCTATTTAAAAAGTACTTAACCGACAATTATATTTAGTATTTAAAATTGAATAACTCGAAAACTTTTCATTCAAATTTTGATTACAATACGTTAACATTTTCAGAAAAATCATTTGATTTACAATTTGTATTAAGAGGACGCTACACCCACATGTGTTCAATTTTTACGATATTTAAATTAAGTGAGTTAAATAAATAATAAAGTGAGTTATGACTTATGAGTATGTAAAATAATAATATTTTATATAGGTATTCATAACTTATTTAAAAATTAAAATATTGTATAAAACTTACGAGAGAATACAGATAATGTTCTTACATTAAACTTTGATAATAGGTGAATTCATTCAAATACCTATAAAAACAAACAGCACCCTGTTGAATTGGTGATGAAAACACTTAAAAGTATCTTTTACAAGACTGATTAAATTTAACATGATCTTAGAAGGACGCTACACCCGTATGTGTTGTCTCCGTCTTACAAATGTACAACATAGCAAAAACTGTTTTGCGCGGGAAAGAACCGAGAAGGCTACAGTCATAACTAAGAAACGAGATTTGCACCACATAAAAAGGAGAGCTTTGGCTGTGCAATGTTGTTTTTATTTTTTTGATATATGAAAAAAGTTCTTACTGTTTCAAAAATCATTATTGTTTGTGTTTTTCAAACTTGAAAAATTTTTTTCATATGAATGATTTCAAAAATAAAAACAACGTTGCACAACTAAAGTTCTCCTTTTTATGTGGTGAAAATCTCATTTCTTAGTTATGACTATGGCCTTTTCGGTTCTTTCCTGCGCAAAACAGTTTTTTCTATATTGTACATTTGTAAGACGAAAACAACACATGCGGGTGTAGCATCCTCTTAAAATATATACCTAGGTTCACATTTAAAAATAATGTTGGTATTACTACAGGGTAAAGTGTTGTAAAAAATCAAAGTATTCAAAAATATCTTTCATTATCACTACACTTAAAAATTCAACTGCAAAAATCAGAATTTTAATGTATGAATATTCTAAACATAAAAATTGGGTGAGCATGCTTAGACAATCACCATGTAAAAACAAGTTGCTAGTGGCCCATGATATAGCCAGCTACGTATTTTAAACTTGAATCATATACAAAAATATAATAAAACGACATTTTCAATAAAATCTGACATACCTACCTAAATTCAATATATTTATAATAATAATTGCATTTTTATCTTAGGAGAAACTTCGTTCATGTACATGTACCTACAGAAACAATTTTCGTGGACGTTGGAAAACTATACACCATTTCTTGTATATACGACACTGATACATGGTTAGGAGATGAAACACTTTCACAAAATGATTTGATTAATTATCCCTACCTACTGCAATCGTTTAACATTATTATTTCAGCCACTGTTCCCGTGATCAGTCTGTACGTTTTGAACACCAAACTACAATTGCCTGAAATGTATATTGGAACCGCTTTTGCAGCACTGGGAATTTTCGAAAAAGTTGGTTTGGCGTACTCAGTGCACCGGTGGCAATTTTATGCCATGAAATCTGTTGGATACACAGTGTACATCAGTCAATCGTTGGTTCGGTCTCAATTATCCAAGAGTCTTCCGTCTGAAGATATATGTAAATATAATTTGCTACTTTGGTACCTTTTTAATAAAGGCAGCCCCTAGTGGTTTAAAGGTTAACATTTAGGCAATTTCTAATCTCATGATCTTTGCATTAGTCATAATTGCTAATTTAGGGGACTGATTAAGTTATTGAATTAGGCATTGAAAAGATCAAAATATAATTAAATTAAATTAAACATTAAAATACAAAAAATTAAATATAATTAAATTATTGGAAACACTATTTCTTTACCTGTCTACTTTTCCAAAAGCTACCGGAAATATTTGTTATTCATTTTATATAACGGGATATTTCTCATCATCAACACGCATAAATCAAACAAAAATGTTGCCTTTTGATACTATTGTTTCTATAGGTAATTTATAGATAGTTTATTGTTGATCTTTTGAATTTATGTTATTGGTTTTGCTATTCACTATTATTATTTTTATAATTGAGTGTTTATTTCCAAAAATAATGGATCCCACTGAGCCTACTATGCTTTTAAATGTTTATCAGTTTTGAGATGTTGCATAACACTTTATTGTCTATCTACATTCTACATACTTGCACTTCATACTTACTTCATACATCTTACAAAATAAAACATTTCCATCAGAAGAAAAAATAGTATCACCAAATTCAGACACGTAATTTTTTAAAACAACTGCTTGTTTTTCACCATTTTACTTGACAGTGCGGCTGTCATTAAATATTGACTAATGCAAATTTGTGCACTTTTGTTTAATCATAAATCCTATTAATTATAACTACTCTATTTCCAATTTAAATATTAAATTATTGACAAGCTTCAAAGACTTCGGCATAATTTTTGATTCAAAACTAAACTTGTCAACTCATACTGAAATGATAAAAAAAACAAGGCAATGCGCAACCGCAAATTTCCTTAAACAAACTTGTGAATCATTCAGAGATTATTTATCTCTAAAAATTATATTCTATGCCCTTGTTTGTTTTAACTTGGAATATTGTCCATTAATTTGGACCAATAATATTTCAAAGCAAATTGAATTGATTGAATAAGTTCAGTATTACTTAAACATTTTTAGACCTCCCTGTGGTTGTACGAATTAGTGTAAATATTTACCAATCTTCTTTCGCTTAAAAATAGACGCACTTTATTATTATCTACATTTTTACATAACTTGCTTATAGGGAAGATTGATTACCAAGAATTCTTTTGCCTTATTCGTTTAAAAAAAAACTTCCGTAACTCTAGAAATAGAGTATTTTATCCCACCCCTTATAAAATACATACATCTTTTCTTTGTTGTTATTTACCTATAAGTTTTTCTTTATTTTGATCTGTAACTGTACAGATCATATGTATCTTAGCCAATTCTATTAAATTTATATTATCTTGCTGTATATCAGAGTTCACATACAATGTATAACTTTTACAATAAATAAATGAACTAACTGACATAAATTATAAATTACTACCACCATACTGATACACAACTGATTGTCAATTGACGATGGTCAATACTATTGTTGATTAATAATATCCTTCATAGTTAAATGTCAAATTTTGAATTCAAAAACATAAATGTGGTCATTGCGGTAAAGAAATATACTATTAACTAGGTAGTATCTATAATATATATTTGTACACTGCTACATTTTATTTTATAATATATCAAGTTAAATATTCTTAAAATTATACCAAAATTATGAAAACAGTTAAAATTGCACTAAAGTAAAAAATATTGTATCTAAATTAATAGTTAAGCAAAACACATTTTAAGCTCACTTAGCAATGATAGTATAAGTATCTAAAAGAAAATTAAGTGCAATAACAGTTATTAGGAGTTACTCCTCTGCTCTAATTATTAGTGTGAGTGTGGTTAAATATATGTTTGGTCTATAATGGTCAATATAAAAACATTTGTTAGTATAATAAAAATTATTATTATTATTCTAATATTTATATTATATAAATCATTTAGGAATCTTCACGCGGGCACTTTGTACGGTCGGGTAAAAATGAAGATTGCAGAACATAAACACTTTGTTGTTTGTCATGACCAATTATATTAAAAATTGTATTAATTGTTTAAATATCTAATTTGGTAGTAAAATTATAATTTATAAATATATTATAGCACCACTAAGTAATTTTTGATTTACACTTAACCTGTGAATTAAAAAAAACCTTGATTATTTAATTTGTTTATATTATAAACATTTTTAATATTACTTTTTACAATTATCAGTAATGCACTCACACTAATGATAATTTACTACGCAATCAATTACCCAGCTCGTGTGCACGTATTGTCCATATTTAACTCTTTAAAAATTAAATCATACAATTATAATTTTATGTATAATAGAGAACAAAGTAATGTATTAACGTTTAACCTGTAAATTAAAAAAAAACTACATTTTAAGCAATAGACTGTTTAGCATCTTATAGTTGAGACCAGGAGGCAATTTCTATTAAAATGATTGACCTTTTTAACTTTGGGGGCAATTTTACTTGTATACTTTTATACTTATGTACCTGTCTATGCAGGTTAGGTTAGGTAAGCACGCACATAGAAAATAGCCTATTTTGAACCCTTATTAGTTATAGCTATAATTATTATTATTATAAGTTAGATGACTAGAATTTGTATTCTGCCGTAATTACAATGTTATAATTATTTCAGGTAAAATATTTGCATTCCTAAGTGTGATCGAAAATTTTGGAGTATTACTCTACTCACCAATATACACTGCAGTCTACGTTACGACAATCCACAATTTCGCAAATTGTTTCTTTTTCTTATCGGCAATACTTGGAACGTTCGTATTTGTTTTATTCGGGTGAGTTCAATAATTGTATATTTAATCAACTCAGTTAAATGAAAATGTTTATGCATTTACCCATGTAATATAATAAAAAATTAATATGCAGCGTATACTTGGTGATACATTAAATATAAGACACTCATTATTTCAGAAAATATTAACATTTATGAAAATATTTATTTTACATCATTTTAAATTATTACAAAACAACATTTTTGTAAATCAAATTTAGACAAGTAGCCTATTAACTTAAAAGTGTTAAAAGTTTAGATGACCAGAGTACTACAACACTATGTGTTGTACCAATGTCCACTCCCCTCAACTAAAATGTAAACACTTGCTTATAAGTTATAACTAATAGCTATACCTAACTCATAAACTACCCGTCCAAAATTCAATTTTTATGTATCTTAGTAAGTATACTCCATAAAATATTTTGCTTTGGAATAAATAATTAAAAAAAAGTTTCCATAAAACATTTACAATAAATTATGATAAAAATAGTAAAAAATATTTCTTTTGTAAAAAAACAAAATTATGTTAAAAAAATATTTTCATAAACGATAATGGTTTTTGAAATAATGAGTTTCTTACATTAAACGGACCACCCGGCTCGCCACGGTAGGCTAATATAATATATATGTTATAATTTATAGCCTATAGGTATTTTTGTAGGGTATAACTTAAATTATATTTTACAACAGCTGTCAACAGACTGCACTACTGCATTAAATCTTCTTACACTATAGTTGTTATAATATATCGTCATAAGCATAACTGAAACATAAGCCATACCTATTTCATTATTTTCCTTAATTAATAATTAATATTGATTCCTTAACGTACGATACATGATAATAAAAAATAACTGATAAAGTTACTCTGCTGTAAATTATAGGTACCTGCAACATATTCTGCAGCTAAAAGGCGTGTTTTTAGGACTGGGTAGCTGGATATCTCTTACAATATAGTTATCGCCTTATCAATTTTTATACCTAATAAAAAGTGTTTTCAAGGTTTCCATAAAGGCACCACTTCACACTTTAATATAAAAAAGGACAATCATTAAAAAAAAAACAATATAGTGTAAAGTTAATAATCTTGTAAAGTATTTGAGTAAATGTATTTAAATACATTTTAAATTAAGTGTTTGGAATATAGAGGGTGCAGCAAAAGTTGACTCCTCAATTTAATAATAATTAGCAGTTTTTCAGGGAACCAACTTAGGCCGCTCTCTGTATTTTAAACACAGACTTGGGCATATTTATATTTTAAAATCCAATACTTTCATGTAAATACTTTTCAAAATCCAAAAAAAAATGATTCCATTACATATTTTAGATTGTTATTTAATAGTGATTATATTCTTTTATTTATAATTAAAATCAAATTATTAAACATTTATTTGTTTTATATTTTATTAACAACTGTTTATTGTTTAATTTATATTAAGTATTTCAGAATTAAAATATAACAATTAGATAGTAATTACTTATATTACAAAATTAATTTTCTTACCTACTCGTACAATTAATATTACACTATTATTATTATACATGTATTACATTCTATAATACATGCCGAATATTTGTTCTTAATTACATTTTCTTAAATGTATTAGAAATATATTTTAAGTAATTTCTGAATAGATATATCTATATTTAAATACAATTTTTAGTTTTTTTTTTTTACAAGACTGAGAGTTGATGCATGCAGATCTTGTTCCTATCCCAATTTGAACTAGAAAAAATGTATTAATAAACTTATATTTGATTCAACTGCTTATCCCCCCCCCCTTAATTTAGTTAAGCAGTTAGTTGACATTAACCACTCTACATTAGCTTATAAAGTTATAATCAACCGTAAATATCTATAAAATAACATGGTGTTGAAAATGATTTTATTTTTAAAATATATTGTGTACAAAATATAATAGAATTTGAATGTTATTATGTTATATTTATCAATTTAATAAATTATTTTCTTATTTTCAGATCTATATCATTCTTACTTTCAAGGAGCACCATAACTGATGATTTGTTAATTGAAAACCAATTTTAACCAGCTTAACAGCCAACAACAAACATAATATTAAAGGAGAGAATTAAAATAATCCATGTACAACTTTTTTGCTTTGAATGAAACGTTCACAACTCACAACTTATGATATTGTAAAAGTATGTAATTGATTGACATAGTATATTAGTAGATGAAAACTATAACATAATATAACTATTAGGGAGGTCCCTATTTTTTAAACTTAATTATATTTGCTCCATACCTGCTGGATTTGTTAAGTCACATTAGAACTGATTTGGGTAAAATTTGGAACACATTATTCAACCCCTTTTGGTGCTGAATTAGGGTTGAAAAATGGCAGAAAAGGGTAGTTTACTTGTTTTTCAAATTTATTAAAATACTATAGTACTTAGCATAAAAATGTTTGGAAACTTAATTATAAAACGTAATTACCTATGTCTATAAAAAGTAATAAAACAAAATTTTTCATAAATTCAACCGGAAAGGATTGAGTAATACCTTCCAAATTTTACCCAAATTACTTTCTCATGTGACTTAACAAATCCAGTGTATACGGACTAAAATATGTTTTATAAAATATAATATCACCTTTATGTATACAGTGTGATCACGATTCTAGGTACAACTGAATATCTCAGATGGGTGACTTTGTATTGAAATGGGATTTTCAGGAGGTGATAGGGAGCACTTAAATACATATTTTCACACCAGTTTCAAATTTTTAGCTCATTCGGTACGCGCATGCGCAATACAACTTACTTTTTTTTTAATGGCAACCCCAGTTTTTTTTTGCAGATTTGGGTGGAGTATTTTTTTTTAAACGTTTATTGTAAAAAGTTTTTTTCTATTTTCAAAACTGCCCAAGTTAGAGTAAGTCAAAAATTGGATTTATGCATAATTCGTGTTAAATGTTATTTTCATTTATAACCACTGAAAATAATAAAATAAGTGCAAATTAAATGTTTAATTTACTGTATCTGTTTTCAAATAATTATTTAATAATACTGTATTGGTCACTAGATTGAATATCTCGAGTATATGATAATTTTTGTTTAGTAAACTGCTATAATTGGATTACAATTTTAACTATTTTTATAGTTTAATTTTATTTTATTTTAAAATAGCTCTAATATACGATAAGATAAGCAGGTAATGTATTTAATTAAAGGTATTCATTAGTTTGATGAAAAATATAATTTTACTTTTATTCTGTAACTAGACTCGTACAAAGTGTGTGCGATATCCGTGTATGTCTGGTTATTAAGTGCTTCTATAAATTATAATTTTTAAATATGAATAACGCTGAAAAAGTTGAATTGGTTTTAATTTATGGTGAATGTCAACGTAATAAACGCCTGACTTCTTTGACGTATGCCGAACGATACCCAGAAAGATACCATCCACCTTCTAATTATGTTTTACGACTTTTACAAGGGTTAAATCAGGAAGGAAGATTTCCTGGCACACAAATAAACCAACAAAGGCGTAGACCAAATATGTTTGATGACGATACAGAATTACAGGTACTAGCATACATTAGGGCTTATCCACGTTCTTCAATTAAGCAAGTTGCTCGCGAAAGTGGAGTTTCATATGGTTATGTCCAAAAAATTCTAAAAAAACACAAAATGCACCCATATAAAATCGATTTTGTCCAACATTTGCGTGCAGGAGATTCTATTCGTAGGTTGGAATTTATAGCTTGGCAATACTAAATTTTATGATAACCCTTTAATTGTCAATCATATTCTTTGGAGTGATGAATCAAAATTCACTAACAATGGAATTATGAATAAACAAAATCATCGATACTGGGATGACACAAACCCACACTGGTCACATGAAACTAATTTCCAAACAGTCTGGGGAATTAATGTATGGTGTGGGTTGATTGGTGGAAAGCTAATAGGACCGTTCTTTTACTCTTAATGGCAGACGATATCTTAATTTTTTAACCAACGAACTTCCAAGACTGTTGGATGATGTTTCATTAGACACACGAGAACGTATGTTTTTCCAGCAAGATGGAGCACCAGCCCACAATTCAATTATTGTTAGACAACATTTAAATAAAATATTTCCGAATCGCTGGATTGGTACTAATGGCGTTGTTCCTTGGCCTGCACGATCCCCAGATTTAACGCCATTGGATTTTTTTTTATGGGGATATTTGAAGACTGCGGCTTATGCAGATACACCTGTCAATCTTCAAGACTTAAAACACAAAATACAAACAGCATGTGATATTTTAAGTGAGGACCAAATCAAGGCGGCAACTTTGACTGAATTTTTGAGACGACTGGAATCATGTTTAGAACATAATGGCGAAAACTTCGAACAATTCATTCGATAAATGTATTTTATACATTTTATTTTTATTATAATATTACTATTACTATTATCATTATAAGTTATAACTATTTTGCTGTACATTTAATTAATACAGTTGACAAAATATCATACACTTAAAATAATGTTTAATTATTTAAAACTTACATTATTATTTCCAATGGTTTTAAATGAAATTATTATTTTTGACTTACTCTAACTTGGGCAGTTTTGAAAATAGAAAAAAACTTTTTGTACAATAAACGTTTAAAAAAAAATACTCACCCGAATCTGCAAAAAAAAACTGGGGTTGCCATTAAAAAAAAGGTAATTTGTATTGCGCATGCGCGTACCGAATGAGCTAAAAATTTGAAACTGGTATGAAAATATGTATTTAAGTGCTCCCTATCACCTCCCGAAAACCCCAATTCAATACAAGGTCACCCATCTGAGATATTCAGTGGTACCTAATATCGTAATCACACTGTACATATATATATATATATAAGGACCACCCTAATAGTTGTATACTTATACATAATATAATTTCACATATTTTACATAATAAACTTATTATTTTTATTATTCATCACATTAACATTAACATTAATATTCACATTATGAATGTTTGTATTGTAATATTAATTTGTATCATATCATATTATATATTTATAAAGTAAAATTTATTATATTATTTTAAAAATTGCTATGACGTGTTGTGTTGAAATATACTCTAATTGTGGTAATTTTAAACCTAATAGCCTAAGAAAACTGCCCTTCTTTAGGGTAATTAAAAATTATATAACAATGATTAACACAATACATATGTTTTAACATTTATTAGATAAATAAAAATAAAATTTAAGGGGATTCGATACCGTGATTTTCTGTTTTTGTCTAACACACGCGCGACATAGTATTTTAGACGTGTTTTTCGCCAAACATTCCAATTGATCTATTGAAATGATAAGAATTCTGAAAACAGATTTGAATTTGTCGTCAAGTCTAATTGAAATCGACTTTCCCACATTTTTGATAATATCCCCCAAATTCCAGAAAATGTCATATTAAAAAAGAGTATTTAAATATTTTTGTATTTCAATTTTTGGAGAAGCTAAAATCAAAAAATCAAAATTGTGAGAAAGTCGATTTCAAGTAGACTTGACGACGAATTCAAATCTGTTTTCAGAATTCTCATCACTTCATTAGATCAATTGATAGGTATGTTTGGCAAAGAATCCGTCAAAAATCCTATGTCGCGCCTGTGTTAGACAAAAACAGAAAATCACGGTATGGAATCCCCTTAACAACATAATTTTTACAAAATAGATTTCCCTCTAGTAAGATAAAAAGGTAGATGTGGGTTAAAGCTATAAAAAGAAAAGACTTTGTTCTCTACTCGTTACAGTGAAATATGTAGTAAACATTTTACAATTGATGATTCTTACCAATAATACTACAGCAAGTTGTTGAGAGAAACACCTTCACCAGTATCTAGTATAGTAGTTTCTTCAATTGTGATTCTGTAAGTAAAAGAAATTTGGCATATGGCAATCACAGATCGCACTTATTATGGTAAAAATTAATTTTCTCTAAGATGAGTAGAAGAGACCACCGTGAATAGTAAGTCTTAAACCTAATTTTTAGATTGATGTTAAGAAAAATAAATATTTTTTACAGATATTGCTTAGTTTCGAATGTTCTAGCCCTAAGGCCTATAACTATGGCGTTTTGGATTTACCATTATAGAGCACAATATTTTTTGATCGCAAAACACTGTCTCTAAATTATATTGCTAGGTACAAAATATACAATTTTTTCATAAATTATTTCTTTATTGTCATTTTGATTACTAGTTTATGTTTGTGTTTAATGATATGAACACTGCCTAATTAGTTCCATTTGATTAATTAAATGCTACACGGGCATACAACACCTATGTAAATGTAGAAAGGATTATTAATAAATTATAGTTTAATTGATAGAAAAAATATAAAAACTACATAAATATCATGAGTATTATACAATAGTATTATCACAATGCATATCTTAATATTGTGTAACTATTTATAATTGTATTTATTCCAGTGAAAGATAGGTGCCTAATTAGAATTCAATAAATCAACATAGATTCGACATTTTGATGTCTTTTTAGTTTTCAATTTATGTATGCATTATATATGCAGTAGGTATATTATATTATATATGATACTGCGATGGTAATTTGTTTTGGATTAAGCAATGTATAACTATTTATATGAAATAATGATTCCTAATGTATCGATAATTCATAACACATAGTAATTTATTTGCATAATTCATTCAAATAATGTTTGTTTGTATGATTGTATATTACCAACCTACATTGTATGTTTCATAAGTTGACCTGTAGCGTCTAGATTACTGATTAGTGAATAATAAATTAACAATATACCTAACACGAGCAACCTGTTTAACGCTAATAAACATATGAATCTGTTGTAATATATTTATACATGACTCCAGTGTTGTAAAGAATACTTTGAATACGTTTTTGGAATACTTTTTAAATACTTCCAGTTTATTTTATTGTAGATTTATAATTAATATAACATAGTAGGTACATAATCATTTTTATTTAATTTATTTGTGAAATTAATGCTTACTACATTTTAAAAACATGTTTTCAAAATGTTCGTCAATGATATTGGTCCGTAGGCAGTGATTTGAATAAAAGTAAAATGTTTGAAAAAAACCAAAATAAATTCCCTGCTTACCAACCATACGATCGCATCAAAAAAGTGATAGAAAAAAATGTGCCTATTTTTTGAAATATTTGTTGGTGAATGTGTAAATATACAAATGTTGTATAATTTTGATAATTTATGGAATATATTAAATCGCCGTAGTTTCCCTTTATTTTTACACTGTGTTTAGCCAATTTTTGTACTTTTTGTACTTTTACCCCTCCTCCTATAAATAAATATTTTACATTTTATAAATTTATAAACTTTTACTTTTTAGTATTGAATATATTCAAAAATATCTAAAATAAAAAAAAATATGTTTCAACCGATGCAAAGTAGACTTGTTGACCAATTAAAACACCTTTACATTTTAGATTCTGAGCGGAGCGATGAATTTATTGATTTTACAATGATGTGTGTTATTTTTTTTATTTTTATTTTTTTTTTTTTTTTGTGTCTGAGGACAACTTTTAGAGCAGTAAAAATGCTTCGATTTTCTTCAACAGTACCTTTTCTGATAGGAAAGTGAATCTAGTTGGTACTTTGGGGGGTCAAAAGTAAAAATTTCCCAATAGTTTTCACAAGCGACAAGATAAAAAAAAAAAAAATTAAGGAAAAACGGTAATTTTTACACAAAATTGAATTTGGTTTTTGGTGTAACTTTAAAACAAATGACCGTAGATACTTGCAATTTTCACTGGTTGTTTATATTTGCATTTTCTATACACTATAACATTTTCAAAATATTTTCCATTTTTTTTTTAGTTTTTTTTCTAAAGATATCAATAAAATTTTATTTGTTGGCTAAAAAAGCTTTAAAATTTAATAGAAGGCTCCTAGTATATTGTTTCAAAGGCAGATGAAAAATATTAAAAATCCTTAGTCACTGTTTTTTTCTAAGCATTCAAAGTTCATAAATTGATATGCAAAAAAATTCATTAATTTGTCTTTTGTTTTTCACGTCGCTTTTGAAAACTACTGGGAATTTTTACTTTTGACCCCCCAAAGTACCAACTAGATTCACTTTCCTATCAGAAAAGTTACTGTTGAAGAAAATCCAAGCACTTTTATTGTCCTAAAAGGTGATGACAGACACAAAAATAATAAATTTTATTCGGTCAAAAAAATGTTAAAAAGGTGGATAAGTGGATTATAGATAATTTTAGGAAAGTTGGTATGCAAATACAATGTTTTTTCATAAATGAATTCATTCTGGTAAGACGTATATGCAATTGACGTCTTGCTTACTATAGTTGACAGTTGAAACTTGATAAATATTTATTTTTTTTAAGTAATAATTATACGGGCGAGGGGGGGGGGGGGCTTCAGCCTGTTAGCTCCCCCCCTGTGGACGCCACTGTATTACATAGGCCTTATATTCATAGACGGAGCATGTTGTTCCATACTTCTGCCACGATTTAAGATACACAAGTATCGAACTCCCATAGTTGATAATTTGACCGGTAAACTAATACTATCAAAAACACCTGTTCCCAGTACTACTAGCACATTGTGAGGACAAGTTTATAGATTCAATAATACTATATACTACATAGACCTATTAAGTCTTAATAGGTATATGATATAGTATTGGTATTATTGGTATCAAAAGCAGATAACTGTGGTACCTAAGTGGTTATGTTATTATGATATTATATATATGTATTAATATATTTAAACCGCAACGAGCGCTTGTGATTCTGGGCTCTCAGCTGTTTCAGATAGTTGGTTCACCAGTCATAATAAATTTAAGCACTATTCGATATAGACCTTGCGAGTAGTATAATGGTTATAGGCTGAATAGGCCGATGTTTAACCTCTATATTATAATATTATCTTAAATCGTGACTTCTGCGCATGCACGAAAAACAAACCAGGTTGTGCATGATTAAAAACAAAGGCAGCATAAATACGTAATTATCGTATCGTATCATGATTCGTGTATATTTCTTTCGAGTTCCGATCGAATGAAACGAATTATGAATAAACTTGTATTACATTGTATCACCATTGATTGTGAATAATATCATTATTAATTATCATTCATAATCAATAGCTATTAGTATTACTATAATAACTAGTCTTGTTTTCGATCTCAACGTTTTTATTTTTTAATTGACTTATTTTAATAATATACATCACTGTAACGCAGTCTGCCGTCACCGTACCACCCATCCCCGCCGGCCATGGATGCCAAGTATTTAGGTCTAAATGATGCCATAATATTTTTATCTACAACGGTAAACGTTCATGGAATTATTGTTCTCATTCCTCAAGTCAAAAACGCAGCTCAAAAGTGCTCATACAATATAGTATTTTGTAATTATCGTTATTGTATCGATACTTAAACGACGACAATTTATTTATCATGAAGCCACAAAGAAATATCGAAAAATTACCTTTGTCCGAAGGGACCGGTCCTAACATAGACGTGGATGATGAGGTAATTTAAATGAATAATAAATAAATGGTATATAATTTCTATGTTATATAATACACAGCGCGATTCGCCTATAGCATGCTCACTGCCTTCATTCCGTAATAATGCAACTATTCAAAATCTAATAATATTGTAATCTATAAGACCATATTTTAAAATTCTTTAGAATTTTCGTAAACCTTAAGGAGGATAATGCGGAGATACTTCCGTTCTTCAAACGATAACCTCCCTTTCCACTGTAAATTATTTAGCAGATATTTTTCCTGAAAATTAGGACGTTCCAAAGTCAAAATTCGAACGAGTCGTTTTATACTTTTTGTGTTATTCGACTTTGTGTGATAAGGAAAATAGGTCCATAATAATATTAGTGATGAGAATTTTCGTTCCTTTTGCGGATTCGTTCCAATCGGTACATTTACAATGAAGTAACGATGCCAAAAAACTAGTTACATCGATACAATATTTTTAGTAACACAATATTATGTACCTACATATGTGATTAGTTGAAAACTAGAAAACTTCTCGTAACACACAGAACGATCGAGTATCGACTGATCAAGACGTGTACTCGTTTCTCCATTGGAACGAATGCATTGCGCCTAGCATTTCAGCAGTATAGTGTACACAGACTTCACAAACTATTTGCACCAATCGCATTTCTGCAGGACGTACTAATTTTACCTACAATTTTCTACCGAATATAAAGTTATTAACAAATTTATTTCAGCAGAAATAATTACAAAAAATATAAATGTATAAAAACTATAAAAAAATGTATAAAAAATTCACTTTACTTTACCCTCGAAAAATAATGATTATAATATAAATAAACTAAAACTTTCAAAATTAACTTAGGTCCTTGCCCAAGCCTTAAATAATTATATGGATAAAAATAAAATATTATATTATTTAAAGTGTTTGTACCGATTGAACATAGAACGAATAATGAAATTTACCCATTTTTCTACTGTTGGGGATCATGTTGTACATTGATACTATATGTACCAATGGATCGTTTGAGGAACGATCAGATGTACTTGTTCCTACTCGTTACACCAGTGTACTTGTTACTTTGGAATGAATACTGAAGTAACGACCTAAAACTAATGATAATGGGTTTGGGAGGTATGGGGGCTATGGTAAATTGAAAATTTTAGTAATTAATATTTATAATTTTTAAATATAGTCAAAGTATTATTATACTAAATCCATGTATAAACATGGAATACATATACATCTGTATTCTGTTTCAATTTATAATGACTATTATCTTTAATACAAACATTTCAATAATTGAGAAACTACTCGTTTGAATTTTGAATACCTACTCAATAGTTAATTTAGATACTTAAAAAATTTTAAAAACATTATCCACTAAATATTATTAAGAGTGAAGGGTTTTATTTGTAAAACAGAAGTTTGTACCGCCACAGGACACTCCATAAGAAGTAGTAGTACAAGTATGATTTTTCGTATGAATAAATGTATTATTAAATGATAAAATGGAGTTGAGCATGCTTAGTGAATCATCTTGTATATCATTAAATGATTAAATTATTGTTCTTAGGAGGAAATCAATGTTAAACTGTCCAAAAGTCTACAAGCTGATTTTTATAATGGTACGTTACGTTGTAAAATATGAACATATTATAATTTAAGATTTGTATTATTTTGGTTATTTTAATATTTACTAAAATTTTAATTAATCATTTAAATTTTTCAGTTGTCACACGAAAAAAATGTATACTTGATTTTCATTTTGTTTAATTATTTTATTTTGATATTGAGATTTGAGGGTATGATATAAAAATGAGACCAAATTTTATTTTGCACTTTTAGTGTCTAGCATGATAGTTATATCAAAGCGTTTAGTATTCTAAATGTCTATGCAGTATGGAGTCTTACAATGCTCCTGTAAATAACTGCGAAAACATCACTCATCACTGGTATTAAGAAATCCTGTTATGTCCATCTATCAACACATATTTTCAACAGTTAATAATGCCATCATCAATTTTATAAAAATATATAATGATACATTTTATCTAAATTCTAAGAACTATATCCATATTACATAATATAGTACTATAAAAGACCATATTTATCATACATTGTTTAGATGTGGTAACTGTCTCAAAAATGCCAATTTAAAAATATTGAATTTTAATGGGCAAAATACATTAGGAATTAACCAATTACTTTTTACAAAATTTGTTAATATTCATCATTTTAAATGAATACATTATGTTTAAAAACCAAAAGGTGGTTACTTTCTAAACATTTTTTTTCTAATATTAATGTACCTATTAAGTAAATTTATTAACTATTCTATTATTCATTTTTATTGAAATTTTAGTTTTTTTTATCTACTTTCTAAAATCAGGCCGGCATGATTTTCTTCTACAATATATAATATTTATATTTTAGAATGAATTGAATCAAATTTCTATAAAAATCATATTCACTGACTAACAGTAGTTGATTTTAATGTAATAGATAGGTTATGTTTCATAAGACAGTTACATTACTCATTAGGTTAGGTAATAATAGTACATACTTTTAAAAACTTTTAGAATTTTTCCTCTGTCTTAAGAGTAGGAGTGTGGGTTTTTCTTTTCCTTAAGTATTGATTGTATAAGATATGTATCCTTGTATTGGGTTATCATTTTGTATAGTTAATATATTACTTAAGAAAAAAACGACCGCAGAATCCTATTTATTCTAGAAAAATGTTATAATGTATAAATTATCTATTATATGAAAAAAAATCTAAAACTGAATGACTTAGTACATTGTATTACCCTATACTCCAATACCAGTTCTATTGTATTGTTTATTAATGGACTGCTTCTCTTTTTCAGATTTTAATGATCTTAACGATGATGATGAATTTTAACATACAAATGTTACTTCATAAAAAACCACAAATATTAGTTGATTCATAATACAAATAATGTCAATATGGGCGTGAAACAGTTTTTAAAAAAATATTGTTGTATTATGTCAAGTATCTATTTGTTATATATTTTTATATTTAAAATATAAGGATATTTATAGCTATATATTATGTTTAATTTTTTATCACAATTTTCTTTATATTATAAACTATAATATAAGTGTTCCTAAGTACAATATTATTGTTACATTTTTATATCCATTTTTAAAAAATTTACAAATAATTTACAATTTTTAAATTTCAATATCTCACTTTCAAATTAAATTATAATAAAAACCTATGAGATTCACTAGATAATATTCTTACTTATAAATTTAAAAATATGACCTAGGTATTTGAATTATTGATCATTCATTCTAAAATTAAACATAACAGTTAAATAGATTATTCAGAATGTACAATTGACAAGTGACATTACATATAGGTGTAGCGGCCTCTTAAGTCCCGATACTTAATCAAAAATAAAAATAATAAACATAATAATATAATATGTATGGACAAAAAAGAACTTAAATGTTTATTTCCGTGTTTCTTTAACAATACTGAAACAATTTATTGAATAAATAACAATTTTACCGTATAAAATCTGGATAAAGTTGTTGAAAATTATGTTCTAGAATACTACCAATGTTATATTGATCATCCCAAGGTTTAATGTTTCATGTTAGCTAATTGTCATCAAACTATTTTCAGTATCTTGAAAAGTTAAACTAATTAACTTAAGTAATAAATCATAAGTTTCTACTGTTATTCGTTTTTGAATTACAACAAAATAAGAAAATGGCTACTTGAGAAATCGAGTAAATATCCAATGTTGCAGAAATATGAACTTTAAACGCTCATATTATAATTTGAAAATTGTATCGTGTATAGTAAATGATAATATAAACAACCAATCAACATTTCATGTATATACAGTCATTTGTTTTAGAGTTACACCAAAAACCAAAATCGGATTTTGTCGAAAACTGATTATGCGTCAAAATTCCCATTTTTCCTTAATTTTTTTTCTGATTTTCTCGGCGCTTTTAAAAATTACTGGGCCTCCCCAATGCAACAACTAGATTAACTTTCCCATCGGACAAGATACTGAAGTCGAAAATCGAAGCATTATTTCGACTACTTATCGTGTACACAGACACAAATAAAAATTAAAATAAAACATACATCATTGTAAAATCAATACATTCATCGCTCCACTCAGATTCTAAAATTTCAAATGTCTGTAAACAACTAAAACGGGTCAAAATATTTTTAAAATGTTATCAAGTATAGAAAATCATAAAATATATACATTATTGGATTTTGGAGTATATTTCAAGTATCTAAGAACCTAAGGTTATTCTTTTTTAGATTACGAAGAAATAAGAAAGTCGTTCCATAAAAAAACTAGTGAATATCCAATTCATAAACATTAAAAATATAAATAATATAAATATAAATTTAATTTGACTTTCTGGTAGAATCTTTCTTTTTGTTAAAAATAGACAATCTTATGAGGAATCTTGTATTCACTTTTAAAACCTTAGATATAAAAACCGGGTTAGTGGCTGTCGCTCTACTGTACAGTAGCTTACAAGTGGGTCAATGTATAATTTTATGTGTGTTTTACATTTACCTAATTCAATGATTTTTATTTAAAATATTACATGAAGCATATTATAAGTACCAGCTGTTACACTATTTTATTGCATTTTTTGCTATTAATTCCTATTTCTCCTTTTTATCATTGCTAAGTTATAATAATATTATACTTTATTATACACAATAATTATTAAAGGTACCATTTAAAATAACTAATAAGCACTGACATTTTCTATAGCAATGAAAACGTCATTATTGTCAAATGCCATTTCTGTGAATTTGTGTATAATATCTAGTCCCTGAATCGCAGACACTTCAAAGTAGTTCAAACTATCCTCAATTAACTATAATTAGTTTAACTTACCTGCTGAGTTCGCTTTGAGATACAGACATACAACGCCTAATATCAAAAAAAAAACCTGGTTTAATAACTTAAATTTACAAAGGTCTCATATAGTCCATTATAATCGTTTACGGATAGGACATTCATTATTACCTAGTCACTCATTTAAACTTGGACTAAACGACTTTCCACTTTGTACACTTTGCTCACTTCATCCTAATGAGTATATATGTGACCTTCCTCATATTTTATTTAACTGCCCTGCTCTCCAACTTAAAAGACTAATTCTTTTCAACACTCTTATGTCTCTTAATATTCCCATCAATCTTTTTTCCATCTTAAACTCTAATTCTGAAACAGCTATCAAAACAATAATTTGCCTTTATACAGGAGACTGGCTTTATTATATAGTATATATAAGTACTTAATTTTTTGTTAATCTCAATTTTATATTGTTTTATTCTTACTATGTAATTGTTAAGCTATCATAGTCTATACTAGCGGCTTTTAAAAAAAAATAAAAAAAAAAAAAACTATAACTAGTCACCCACTATCATTTTTTTTATAGACAATGATATATATTTTCAAAATATTAAATTATTTAAAACTCGGATGTAGCCATGTAGGTACTATTAACTATAGTTATAAATTGAACCTGTTCACACGCCAACACGCCATTGTAAATAGGTACGGTCTCGGTACTTCGGTTATAATATACGTAATATATTATGCATTTTAATTGGCAACAATTAATTCAACCCGCCGGATTAATTGCTTATTAGATAAATTTAATAAATATAATGTAAATTGTAGGTCCGCCCGTCTAAGAATCGAGTGCATGTGCATGCGCACTACTAGGTCTATTATGTTCATTATTTTAAAAAAAATTTGTTTGGAATTGGGCGTGCAGTAGCAAAATATCTTAATTTTAGGCCCTGCCTACAATGATTTGTCATTGATTTCAAATCAAACTCATTAATTACTGCAGCGACCTACTCGATGACGATAGATACAGGAACGCTATCAAACTACGGTAACAATAATACCGTAGGTATAGCAGAATCAAGTTCATCGCCAGTATTTTTTTCTATGATTTCTATAACAAATAATAAAAAAAAAATACCGCGTAATTATTTAGAATATTGTTTTCTTCGTATAAAACCGTTTTAATTCAGTTTTCCAAATGCAAATATCTCAGAACATTCCGCGTTAACAAATCCCCTCGTTTCCCTCCTTACAGCCGTACGCACAAACAACATAATATCCCATGGTCCGAATCATCTCTATACAGTTAAAAAAAAATTGCGAAAAAAAAATCCATCGAAATGTTCTGAAAATTATCACTTGCCCCCCCCCCCCTAACCATGTACATGTCTATGGAGCCACCCCTGAGGCATTTACTACAATAGGTTTAAAAAATTGATGTGATTGTGTGTGTATAATATAATAATATAGGTACCTACTCTAAAAGTTTCATATACCAATGAATAATATTTTTAAATTACATCAAAATAACTAAAACCGCTATTCTTTGTTTTAAAAATTCGTTTGGGGCCCTAATTATAAAATGTAAATACCAAATTCGCATTTTACACTTGTACCTATACTAATACAAATAATAGTAGGTACCTATCTTTTATACTCATTCTACAGTGATCAGTGGCTAATATTGCGATATGAAATGGCAATGTTGTTCGCTATTGATGATACTGAAGAACATGAACAAAATAATTCACTTCATATACAAACTCAAAATTAATAAATTAAATCGGATCCCTTCACATTACCTGACCATGACTAAATAAACAGGCATCGATATAACTTTCCCAACACTTGGAATAAACTCTAAAATATTGTACGCTTTGACTATAGTAATCTACACTATCCATTTTATATATTATTCTTTCCGTGTCTGGGGAACATGCGCGACGATAACTAAAATGAAATTTTAGCTGACACGCCCAGGGCGGCAGGGCCCATATAAAGTAGAGGCTATAATAAGCCTGTATAAAGTCTAACTTACTGCTAAAGGTGTACCTACTTATTTTGTGGGGAGTGCCTGTAGATGGAATCTAAATTCTTGATCCATCGACTGTCTTAGATTCTATCTAAAGCCGTGACCAAAATTGATTTAATCAATTCTACCTCCGTGGCTTAATACATGACAAAATATTATTATTTTGTCATGCCCAGTGACGGTCTGTGCCACTCTGCTGCTGTTCTTTGGCCGCGGACTTCGGTTATATTAAAAAAAAATGTATAACTATTAAAATCAATTTAATTATGCCTAAAGGTTTATTATATACTAGTTGAACTTACTATTATGTATTACTTTTATGTCAATAATACGAATCAGTACAAATTTACTAAGCGTTCGGCAGTTAGCAGTATTATCACAAAAACACAGTGGAACTGTTCAAAAATGAACACAGAATACAATATAGCATATCAAAAAAATAAAAATAAATACTGCAATGACGGCCCACAGTGGTCTGAAAGTGAACATTAGGCGGTCTTAATTGACTATTTTAAAATTTGGAAAACTCAATTTTTTTTGTACACATTTTTATCCTTGTATCCTACTGAATTGAAACATAGGTCTCGTCTATAAAAATATTTTTAACCAAAGTTATAACCTTTGAAATGGCGATACATTTTTATTATATTCGTAACTTTTCTGAATTTGTATAAAATATATTTATTTTATTTTTCTGGTCCAACAATATTTTTTTTACCTTTTATATTTGATTTTTTAATTTGTGCAATAGGTTTTGTAAACCAATACTTATTACCAATATTTAAATATATTTATATATATTTTTTTGTTTTGAAGATCAAATAGGTACCTAATTGAATATTTATTATAATTTGCTATATTATTTCCATTTAAAAGACTGTGAATATAAATTAATCAACATTACACTATTCCCAATACAAAAATATTGTAAAGGAAGTTCTCTGCAAGTACCAACAAATATAAACATTGTCTGTGGTCACTTGCGTTTTCAAAGTATAAAAATAATCTTACTATTATAAATTGGAATACAGCCGTAAAACTAAATTATACTAAATTTCAGGTTTCAATTAAGTAGGTAACTGTATGGCGAGAATATATAATTATTTTATAATAATTAGTATGAATCATAAATCATAATACTCTACCTATATTATATACATTCAATTTTCATAATTGTTTTTTGAAAAATAAATTACATTTTAAATATAATATAGGTACTAAATTGTGTGTATTTTAAATAATTACAGTACCGTTAAATAGGTATTAATTTCTGTAAAAAAAATTATTTATATTGATATCTTTATTACTAGGTACTATATCAGCATATCTTGTGGTACAAGTAAGGCTGTGACGTCAATGGACGTACAAAAATATTGTAAAGGAAGTTCTCGAGTACCAAAAAACATAAACATTGTTTTCTGCAATGTATAAAAATATTATTGTCCAAACATTACCCTATTATTAATATAGATTATTAGAAGTATTTTCTATAGTTACTGCAATACTTTTTATTCAAGTTTACATTATTGGTATTATTATTATAATATTTGTGTTCAGAATATTTATATGAAAACATTTTTTTTTTAATCTGAATGTGAACACTTTTGGTTCTAACCATGATGACAGAGCTATACGTCATGCCTGAGAGAATAATACATTGTCTGATTTGTGTTTGTATTTACTTCATTCACTTAATTTACATATTATGTCTACTTATTCTAATTTATATGCCACCATGGAATATGTACTAACCTCATCGATGTCTCAGGTTAATTGTGGACGAGTAATATTAGCAAATTAAAAATTATCAAAAATCTTCTACGCGCTTCATTATCTAATGACATTTAGATGTGTTTTTATTAATGTCCGTAGAAAAATATATATTGAATGATTTGAAGCTTGAAGATATTTTGGACATTACATAAACTCATTATTATCATACTTAATCTTAATTATTATCGTGAACATAATTAAATAAATATAATATAATATAAATTATTGATAGTATTTAAGTAAGAAAGTATCATAAGTATAAGGAATAGTAATCAAATTCATATATAATGTATTAATATTGTATAAGAAAATTAATTAGGTACATTATTTAAATAAATATTAAGTGAGCTGAAGCATAGCATGTTTTAAGGAGTAATGTTTAGGCATTTAATATTACATGTACATTTTGCTGTGTCAGTAAAAGAGAAGTAAATGAACAGAATTTATTCATTTACGGGTCCAATGCTTTTGACTTTCCAGTAAACTTTTTTGTTTGTTGAATGTAAGAAAACTTAAAGGGAATCTTATATAAAATTTTCCAAGCTTAGATATAAATAGAAAATTTTTTATGAATTTTATTCGAAATAATTTGCCAATTTTCATGATCTTGATGAATTTTGTCAACATTTTAACTTCAAACGCTCATGAAAAAATACTGTGGACTTATGCTCAATATATTTTTTAATTTCCACTACATCAACTTATGAGGAACGTTGTAAACATACATTTTTGATTGCCAATAAAACTAGACAATTTATTAAGCCTATACCTAAATAGCTCAAAAAAAGAGTTGCAACAATTTTGAAAATGTTATGGTGAATAGAAATTGCTAATAAAATAAATAATTTTGTTTTGGATGCTTATTAAAAGGTAGGACATTACATTATGAGCCTGAACAATCAACTGCCTTTTAAATGCATAGGTACACAAGTGTGATTCTTTTATCATGAAACACTCATTATTTCAAAAAGTAATAATGTTTTTGAAAATATATATTTACATAATTTCAAGTTGTTAAAAAAACCACGATTATATTAAAAAATGATATTTTTAAATATTTTTTTTTCCTTATAATTTTTTAAGTTCTTACTTGTTTTTTACGACAACATAGTGTTTTAATTTAATATTCCAAAGCAGAATATTTTTCAAAGTATTTTGAATCGTAAAAAGGTGGATAAGTGGATGTCGCTCTGCTGTACAGTAGGTAACAAGTGGGTCACTGTAATGGATGGGTTAAATTTGAATTCAATGATATAATATCATTGTATAAGAAAAATGATTCTGAGCGAAAACGGTCAGTCAGCCTATGATATTACCAAGTATATATTTTGATGATATTATTGTGAATAAAGTAATTTATATATAACCTATTTACGTGGAGCCTTGTTCTAAATTTTCAATCCTTAGCCATAAAAGTTAAGCATTTTATACATTTTTAACTACAAAATAATTAATAAATTATAAATTTGATAAATGTTGTCAAAATTTGAACTTTAAATGCTTATAAAAAAAAATTGTGCCAATGTATTTTTAATATTTTTCAACTGCTATTAGAACGATATATCAGGAGCCTTATATTAAATTTTCACGTTTTTTTACCCAACAAATAAAATTTTATTGATATTTATAGAAAAAAAAGGTGGATAAGTGGATGTCGCTCTGCTGTACAGTAGGCTACGAGTGGGTTACTGTAATGGATGGTGTTAAATTTGAATTCAATGATATAATATCATTGTATAAGAAAAACGATTCTGAGCGAAAACGGTCAGTGAGCCTATGATATTACCAAGTATATTTGATGATATTATTGTGAATAAAGTAATTTATATGTAACCTATTTACGTGGAGCCTTGTTTTAAATTTTCAATCCTTAGCCATAAAAGTTAAAAATTTATATTAAATTTTCACGCTTTTTTACCCAGAAAATAAAATTTTATTAATATTTATAGAAAAAAAACCTAAAAAAATTGAAAACTGACAATGTCCGTAAACAGCTCAAAAAGAGTCAAAATATTTTATATATTTTATGGTGTATAGAAAATGCTAATATAAACATTCAGTGAAATTTTCAAGTATCTACAGTCATTCGTTTTTTCATTACAATAAAATAAGAAAATTGTTACATGAGAAATCGAGTAAATATCAAATGTTGTAAAAATATAAGTTTCAGACGCTCATAAAAATTTAATTTCTTTAAATTCTTCTAGACATTTTTTTTTGATAAAGATAGACAAACTTATGACTAATCTTATATTACATTTTCAAATCTTAGATTTAAAAAGAAAAATTTTAATGAATTCTCAACTCAAAATAGTTTGCTAATTTTCGTGATTTTTCTGTATTTTGTCAAAATTTGAACTTTAAATGCTTATAAATAAAAACTGTGACTAAGGATTTTTAATTTTTTTCATCTGCCTTTGAAACAATAACCTAGGAGCCTTCTATTAAATTAATTTTACTAAGCTTTTTTACTCAACAGATAAAATTTTATTGATATTTATAGAAAAAAAAACTAAAAAAATTGAAAACTTACAATGGCCGTAAACAGCTCAAAAAGAGTCAAAATATTTTGTAAATTTTATGGTGTATAGAAAATGCTACCAAAAACCAAAATCGATTTTCTCAAAAACAGATTTTGCGTAAAAATTCCCGTTTTTCCTTAATTTTTCTTTTGTTTTTCACGTCGCTTGTGAAAACTACTGGGAAATTTTTACTTTTGACACCCCCCCCCCCCCCCCTTTAAAGTACCAACTAGATTCACTTTCCTATCAGAAAAGTTACTGTTGAAGAAAATCCAAGCACTTTTACTGTCCTAAAAGGTGATGACAGACACAAAAATAAAAAATAAAAAAAAACACACATCGTTGTAAAATCAATACATTCATCGCTTCGCTCAGAATCTAAAATCGAATTTAGGGCGAGTAATTTATGAGTTATAACTACTTATAAGTAATTTAAGTTTGGATTAATGGAACGGGGTTGCCCCGCAAAATGTTTGTCTACCACTCCGCTTGACTAAACTTTAAATACTTACAACTCATAAGCTAGGTAGTCGTCCTAAATTCGATTTTTATGTATAATTTTCATACACTATAGAATATTTTGTAATTTATTTTATGATTATATTTTGAGGGGGCTGAAGCTTACCATGTTTTAAGGACAAGTTTTTAGGCGTTTTATATTGCATGTACGTTTCGGCTGTGTCAATGTGTGAGAAGTAAAATATTAACATTAGTGTGTGTAATCCGTTATCGCACTTTTCGCGACGAAATTTGGACTTCCGGATTTACGATGTATTTTGTGTTGTCCAAACATTCATCGTATTTTTTCATTTCCGTAGTCATTAGCTCCAATTGATTTATGATCGTTCGGAATGCAGGTAATATTTGATATTTTTATATTATGGCTACCAAGATACTTAGTTATGTTCTATCACCCATACGCGCATGCACAAGTCAATGTAATTTTGCTCTGGCTGCAGACATCTTATGTAAACAGTACCAAAAGAGGAATACAAATTCATCTTGTTTAGATCAACTTACATTCGTTTTGAAAAGGTGAGCGTATTCGATAGTCTATTTTCTAGATTTGCTCAGAACCCAGAAAAGAGGAATACAAACTAATTAATTTACTTTTCAAAATTGAAATCGAACTACTGGAAATGTGTTTAATTTTCTTTCGCATTTGTCCCTTGAGGGGGCTAAAGCATACCATGTTTTAAGGAGTAGTGTTTAGGCATTTAATATTACATGTACATTTTTCTGTGTCAATGAGTGAGAAGTAAACTAACATAATTTATTAATTTACAGGTCCAAAAACTCTTCATACAATAACAAGTACGTACAGTAAACCAGTGGCGTGACGGAGGACTTTATTTGAGGCACGTACCTCAGGCTTAAGGGTGGTGGGTACCCTAGAGACTAGGAGCATTTAAAATAAAGTAAATAATTTATGGAGTACACACTAAGGCAGTAAGACTGAGCCAATCATTCTCAGTTACCATTTATGCAAACAAGTAATTATTTATATATAAGTATTTATAATTAATAAGATAAATTATTGTGCATCCATCATAAGTTAATGAAGTTCCCCACGCCACTGCAGTAAATACAGTTATATACACATTGGTATTCATTGCGACTATTGATTAGCGAATTCATTAATGGTATCTTTTGCAAAGTTTATGTTGCTTAAAAGTTTCGATTCAATCTACATCAAAGTCATTGAATTTAGTTCATCTTCTACTGAGCTGGATTTTAAATAATTTTTATAATATTATATTTCATACCATACAATTTTACTCTCTGATAAAATACTACAATTTGTGCACGAATGGCTATATATTAAATACCTAAGTATTAGAAATTTTCCGTCCCTAAAAAACTGCCACTGTAAGGACGTGCTATAGTGTCAACTGGGAAAAAAGTGCCAGCCATGATTTGTGAATATTTTAAATTATATGTAACAAAAAACTATATTTACATATTTTTTTTAGATTTTATGGTTACAATATGAACAACTACTTAAGACAAACCTTGTTATACATTTAAATTCTTAGCTATAAAAATGTTCAATTAGATACAACACAAAAAATAAAAGAAATCATTGAAAAACCAATAAGTCTATCACTCCTCAGTCCCCTAACAGAATCTGAAATATATTAAATAAATGCTAAATTATATAAGTTTTTGCTGATATATTGTCATATAATTAACTTTACAACTTTTTTATTTAATTAATAATTAAAATAAATAATCAATTTAAATTATAAAAAAACATTCACATTCACAAAAATACAAAGAATAAATCACATTTCATCATGAATTATACAAAAATAAGTTGTTATTACTACCACAACAGTGAAATCATTCTGTATGCTAATTAGTACTAATGTGGTGGTCTATCAACGACTACCCCACCATAAATATGTACTCCAAGTCTTGACAATGTCTCCATGGTCCAAGTATTGGTGATATTGGTTTAGAAGAGGTTCTTCAGATATATTTAATGATATATCAGGCTTTAATAACCTACAATAACAAATATTTAAAACTAAATTAAAATATAATATTAATTTGTTGACAACCCATTAGTGTACTCTCACAGGGTCCCATAAATATAATAGATATTCAAGACCTTCGGTTCCTTCTTTTAATTGCAAGCAAAGCAACATTTATTGTATTTGTATGGTATTGAATCTATTTTTATTAGTTCCAATGCTTTGATAACTTTTTAATATACTTTATAATTGTTAAAATTATATATGTGTTCTAATATATATTATTTGTTATTTATAAATGCACACAATATAGAAACAGAAGGTTCAAGTACTGAATCTGTAAAAGGTTGGGAAATTCTACTCTAGACACCTACTGTAAAGCAGAGTGATACTTGACCAACTTTTTTAAGTTGATTTTCCATACAAAATATTAAAATACAAATTACCAATTTTAGTTAGCTTACTTTTTCTTCAAATGGAACAGCAAAGTCATTGCAGGAAATAAGCTTCACCAAATCTTCAGAAGATAAAGATAGGAATTCGTCACCTTTAACCACTTCGCTGAAAATAATAATTATTATTTTTACAATTAGTTACTGACTGATAGAATTAAGTTGTTTTTCATACAGAAAGTGTTGTTTAATATATTCTTCAGAACTCGAGAACAATTCCATACAGTTATGTAAGTCAGCAAATGCATTGATTCCAAGACAATTCAAAGGATTTAGATGTTTTTGTAAAAACTCAATACATGCACCATTTACAAAATCTAACTGTAAGACATTTGCAGCTGGTAACAACACCTTAGACATCAACAATTATTTACATACAATATAATGTTGTTTGTTCTATCTAAAGACCGGATTTATATGTTTTTACATATCGTTACTGGGTCTATGCAGTCTTATGAGAGTAAAAAATGTGGATGATTTGTTCAATTCTGAATGCATAGAAAAAAGTTTTTTTTTGCATATTTGAGAATATTTTATGGGTTAGAGAATATTTAACTCATTTAGCATATTTTGGAATATTTCGTAAATTGTGAGAAAAAATTTGTATTTATTTTTAATTTTAATATTACGGTACCCAGAAAAAATTTTTTTGAACATTTACAATTTTTTATTTTACCATTTCCAACTCTTACTAAAGTGCAATAATATTCCATTAGAATACGAAACTTTAAATACCTAATAATTAACTCACTATTAATATAAAATTGAAAAAAAAAAATTTTAAATGCATATTAAAGTAAATATAATGATGTTTATTGATTATTTTTGCATATTTTTGCTTTTTTTTGTATATTTTGCATATTTTAGCATATTTTTTAAATTTTTAAGAGAATATAATGAGAATATTTTAAGATTTTTTCGAGAATATTAGCATCATATTTAAGGTATTTTAAGAGAATATAAATCCGGTCTTTAGTTATATCAAATCAAATATTTAATTATACCTGTACATTTTCTTTGGTGATCATAATTTCTCCAGTATACATATAATCTACTAATCGCTGTAAAATGGTGGAATTTAATTCTTTTATATTAACAAGATCTTTATTGCTTTCCATGTCCAATTACAATTTTACCATCATCTGCTTCAAATCTAATATCAAATAAAACTTCATTTCTAAAAAAAAAAGAATGTGATACTAATATTTATTTTGAATGAAGGTAAATTAACTGTCAATATACTTGCATAGAGATTGTAAGTCTTCTAGTATTCTAGTAGAGTGAAAGTTATTTCCAAAATTTGTTGGTTCACATTCCTTGGATGTCAGAACTTCTTTTGGATCACTTTCATAAGATTTAGTCATCCATTTCTTTTACTAATACACCTTTAAAATATTTTAAAAATTGTATTTAATTTTAATATCATCATTGTGTTAGAACTTAATACTAAATTTAAGTACCTATAGATGGGGTAAAAACTAACATAATACAGATGATAATAAATTATTAAGTAATTAGTTAGATAATATTGAATTATTGATGTTCAATAGATAGAAAATTATTGTATGTAGCCAGCAGTGGCGGTTTTGGGGGTGGGGTAAGTGAGGCGGCGTCTCACCTAGAATATTGAAGTAAATATTACTTAAATGTATACTTCTTGGCTCACCAATAGCACATATTTTGATAATAATTTTCAACATATTTATGATTTTATTTGAGAAAAAATTCTTCTTTACTAAGTTTAAAAATATGAATCATGAATAATCTTTTATTATATTGTATATAAAGAAATGCTCAAAATAATTATTACATAAACAAACGCTGGTATTTCAGCCGGCGGCAATGTTCCGATGACGTCAGATAAGCACCATCTAACTTCTGAGTTAGTACTAGTGTACATAAATTACACACGCAAGCATATGTACGTGTGGATTGTGCATGTGCAGTGATAGACGTAACTCCTAAGTCTTTTATTTATGGTATGGTGGGGGGGGGGGGGGGGGGTTGATTCATAAGTTGCCTCACCAAAAAAGTTCTACTAAAACGCGGTAGCAGGGGGTGTCATTTCAGTTTTTTAATTTTTGACATTAACATTTTTAAAGGTCCTTTTAAAATAATTACTAGGTAGGTCACAATTACTACCTACTCTATTTAGTTTACATATCTCTTATTACTTTATTAGTTATGTACATTGTACACATTTGCATTCACCTGCAAGAATTTATTTAAATAATAAAAAAAAAAAAATACAATATTATAGATTAAGTGATTCTAATTTATTATCCTAATGATTCTATATTAGATGTATAGTCCATAATATTGGCGCTTTCATTATATTTTTGGCAGAACAAATTTGTTTTTCAATAAATAAGTAATGTTGCCTTTCCCAAAAAATCTACAACTTTATGGAACATTTATTTTTAACTTCACACTATGATCACGACATTGTTTAAAGAAGAGGTATATTGTGATTGTTAGTAAAATATTAGTGAATTAAAATAAGTTTCTAGGTAGGTCTATTTTCTTACTTATTTATTGTAGTTGAATTCAAATCAGTGCAGTAATCGATAATACTGGATGTCTAGACAATAAGTATGATATTGAAATGTAGCTGGTCAGGAATTCACAAGAATTGAGCACTAATTTTTGGTTAATAAAAATTTACAAAATTCATGTTGGGGTCATACAATTTTCTTTACCAAACTAATAAGTATAATAGCCAAACCAAAAACTTCATAAATCCACATACAGGAGCGAGGCGCTTAGACACAAACAATTGAGCGTTTACGGTCAGGTTAGGTACATTAAGGTACAAAATGTAATATAAGGACATGTGGAGCAATTTATTACAGGAAGAATGGAGGCGTTCAGCATAGGCGCAACTTGGGAAATTTGTCTGGCGAGGGGCTAGAATTGTATCAGCAGCACACACCCTGATAATTTATATTTCTAACCAAGAAATGATTAAAAACTGGAGCCCGTCCCTAAATACGACTACGGCGTTCGGTCAATCCGACCAATGTCTTTGGATGTTTTTTTAATAGACATGAAAGACACGTTTGTATAGAATACATTTTTTACGAACATAGCACAAGTACCTACGTTCGGTATTTTATTTTTTTTGATAGACACGTCACACGCGTACCTGAACTTACTAAAAAAATCATTTACATGTTTTCGATTTTGACGAATGTTGTCAAAATTCTTACTATGGGCCGTCTGGGTGGTGCACAGTATAATATGGCGGCTGCGAGCTGCGGTAAGCTCTACAGTGAAACGCTGACACCTGCAAGAGTCCGCGTACCACGATTATGAAATTGACTATTGCGGCGCCGGTGGTTGCGTGCGATATGGCTTCGATATACACTTCGATGGCGTCGCGGCGTACGGTTGTAAGCAATAATAAAAAAAATAACAATATATCGATACCTACAAATAGGTATAAAATAAATCCGAAAACGCGCAAACACTATAAAACAAATATTAGAAAGCGTACATTATTATTATTATTATTATTATTTATTATCAGACGATGTTCGTTCGGTCGGCGTGTCGCGATCATGGAGTAATAAATTTGTTACTCGCGATTGAGTGCGTGCGTTAGTCTTTGAGCGACGGTATTCCGACGAGTGCACAAGACAAGTGGCGAAATGTTGGCTGTAACAGTAAAGTGTGCCCCTAACATGGAATAAACGAGTTAATCGTGAATTCTTCGTCAAATGACCGTTTATTCCATGTCTGAAGCACACATGCGCAGTGATATGAAAAATACGCGAGTTTGCAGCCTGCACTGAGGACATGCCTGTTTATTTACTTTTTGTTCAAATATCAAATGACAAATTTCAAAATCCAAAAGAAACATAATAATAATATGTAAACATAGTTTTGAATCTCCATTCGTCATTATATAAATGTTCGCCATCTGTTATGTAAAAATGTTAATTACTAATTACCACGGACTGAGATACAATAGATTATATCTTAGTCGGTGGTATAATTAGATACGTATTTAAAATGTAATATGAATTTATAACAGTTCATAATACCATTCTTCGGTTATTTTTCCCGGTATTTAAAATTACTCCATACAGTATCATTGTTGATGAAAATACAGTAATTTTTCTTTTTTAGATTCTGCTGGTGGTCTATTTTTTAAATCGCACTAATCATTAGCTGTCAGTTTTTTATTCCTACGTCGACCGTTAATCTACCTACCTGAAAGAGCTCTCATTGTGTGGTTGTGGTAAGTTTATAACATTACATTTTACTAAAATATAAATTATAATTAAACTACATAATGATGATTATAGGCAAGGCTTTAATTTCACGTTAATTAGGATAGACATTTAGTAACTTAACTGTTAACTTACTAAATGTCTATCCTAATTAACGTGAAATTAACGAGTTAATTTTTCATTTTAAGAAGTAAGTTAAGTTAATTTATTTTGTTTTGAATTTTATTATATTTCACCATTTCAGTCTATTTCGTTTTCATGTCAAAAAATATGTATCGTAAATTGTTTAAAGTTAAAAATTTATATCATTCGAATCTAACTTATATGGAAATACTGTATGAAGTATAAACACTATATCCTATAATTTAGTTTCGGGTTGGAAAAAATTAAGTACGATAGCGTTGTATAAACAAATTAATTTTTCTTTAACTTAATAAAAAGTTAACAAAAAGTGTGTATTAACTTAACTTAACTCAGTTAAAAAAAATCATTAACTTGCCCTGCCTTGATTATAGGTACTTAATAATTAATAATTCATTTTTGTCTTGTGTTTATTACTGTATTTTTTTAACCATTACTTTACAAGTACTATAAACGATTGTTTTATTGTTTAGGGTTATCTAATGGCGGTTGTCAGTATGGTATCAAGGGATATGATTGTTTACAAACTAGAAAAAATACTTGAAATTGTAAGATTTGTAGTATCTCCTCTTAAATATCTACACATTTTTGTGGGGTAATATTAGAGATAAGAAAAAAACTTTAACCACTACTGGTTAGTAATATTATATAAAAAAAATGGATTATGGATATTAAAATAAAAGTCTGTTTTTATTTTAGGTTTTGATTTGGGAGTTGACACAGGAGTTAATTTTTATATACAACCACAGAGTTCAAACGCATGGTCATAATATTTCTAGAACAATGATTGTCCAAGACATTTAACCTGTACGTATTTGTAAACGTAAACTATTTTATATATTTCTTTGTTACTTATTTGATATTTTAACAGATTTATGGTATCAAGTTTCATCTATACCGTGCTAAATTTGCATACTGGGACAAGGACACATACACAATTTAAGTCATCCAAGACACTTGACCAACCAATCACAAATGTTGTTTTAATAGCAATGAATAAAGTGGCTAACCTAAGGTTTGTATATTAATTAATATACTCTATTGAGGTTAAGATTGAACCTCTTGGTAACCAAAACTCATCTCGTCGGCGCATCCCCACCTTTAGTCCCCCATCTACTATTGTATACACTATACGCTGTGGCAGCACCAACTTCCGCAAGTATCTAGGATCATAGACTGCCGCCAATGATTTTCCAATTACAAAAAACATACTGTTGATCGATAGCTCAATCTATGTGTGCGTAAACAGTTCAATCTTAACCTGAATAGAATATAAGGTCTAAAGATACCACGAGTTCCTCAGTGGAGCTCAGTATTCATATGTATGTGAAATTAAATTTAAATAAATAAAAAATAAATATTATTATTTATTATTTATTGACATATAATAAACTAACCTATTGTGTTGCACAAATTTAATCTACTATATTAAAATAAGTTATCTTGAAATAATAACTTGATTACTTCTTAAATTAATAAATAGGCTTAACATAAACAAATTTCAATGGTTTTTGTACATTTTTAGTTTTTTTGTTTAACCTTTTAAATATGTAAATATTAAATATTATGTGTAATATGATGTAAAAAATTGAAATTATTACATTATTAATCTTCTATTTTAAGTTTGAAAAGTTGATTTGTATTTTTATAATTGGTTCAGCATTTTAGATTAGAGTTGGAAAACAAATTAAACTATGAGGATGTCAGCAGAATATTTGCTTTCTCTTACAGACCCATGCGCAACATAGATCCAAAGATCTAAAGTTCCAAAGATCTTTGCATTTATGTAAAATAGGTTTTTGTGATTTTTTAGTAATCTTGAGTAAAATCACAAATGACAAAAATTATAGAGGATGATATTTTTGAGTGTAAGACAAATCGGTTTTAAATTATATTATCATTTGAATTTATATGCAACATTAAATAAAAAAAATAAATGTTATAAATTTAAATGGATATTAAATTGTCTTGAGATAATTTTTAGACAAATATGTTATAGTTATACCCTCAAAAATATTCTCTATAATTTTTGTAATAGGTGAATATACTCTCTCAAAAACATAAATAAAAAATGATATGCGTGAATGCGTTTTTTCAATGTTGTGCATGGACCAGAGAGAGAAAACAGACAAGGCGCTGACTTCTTCTGAAGTTTGTTATACTAAAATACTAAATAATAGAAATAAAAAAAATAACTGAATTTATATTCAATGATAAATTGTCATTTGTTTCATTTTCAGGGTCTTGAGTAATCCACCTAAAAGGCTGCAGATATTCTTAAAACCATACTGACGAGGTACGCAGCGACCAGTCTACACTTTTCGTCAACCGCCACTACGGGCTACAGCGCGACAACGCCAACTCCCCCACCGCGCCACAAAGCACAAGGTGGGACGGGAAGGCGAGTCGCGTAGAACGAGTACCGGCCGTCGTAAATTCGCTAGTGTAAAACCCCCGTTTTTGACAGCCTTCCGTGCGCACGTACCACAACCACCAAAAGATACCTATCTATATTTTGTCTTAGACATACCTCCGTCCGTTGTTTCCTTTTTTTTTATATTTTTTTTTGTTATAATATATATATATATACACGTGTATCCCGTACGGGGTAAAATAAACGCAAACCTCCATCACCCTAATTGTGTTTGTTATAACGAACGAGTGTGCCATCCAACACACCCAACCAACGACCGGCTCACCGCGGATCACCCGACACCACCGTCGTAGCCGCGTCAATACATAGAGGTTCTAAAACCAATAAAAAGTAGTACTCAAATAAACATAAAATGTATGATTCTTTATTTTTCAAATAAATGTACTTCGGTATTGTTTTCTATTAATGTTGTAAAAACAAAAATTATAATTACCCACATTTTGCCTTGATGTTTAATTTACATTACTTTTATTATTTTTTTTTTTTTACTTGCCTCTAGTTGTATAAAAAATATTTTTAAAAGTATTTAAGTTACACACTCCAACAATAATATATAGACAATTAATAGCATGATTAATTGAATTCTAAACACATGTTTGAAATTAATTCAAATATTAAACATAAACTGTTCAATATAGCGCAGGTAGTATTACAAAGCACAGACAATATTTTTTATTTTCATTTTTCTTGTAGTGTTCATTCACAGTATTTTTACGAAGCAAAAAATTACTGTGTGGAATTTAAGAAATTAATAATTAATTTTGCTGTATATTACATAATATGGATATGAAAATTGTCAATAAATTAAAAAATACAGACTGTAAATAAATTCTGTAGTGTGGAACACTAATTATTTTTATAAAACTGAGTAATAAATTATTTGCATACAATACCACGCATACCACGCAACAAAGAAATATCAAAACTGACCAATATATTGGGGTCTTAAGATGTCAGTGTTATTTATTAATGTCCCGAATATCTTATGATTGAAAAGGTATTGAGTGGTTAAATATATTGACGGTTTTTTAAAAAGTAGTTTTATATTTTACGGACGGCGTCGTTATTAAATACGCATTGAAGCAAAATATTATATATAAGTAGGTTACTTTTTTACCGATTAGATTTATATTGGCTGGAGCTTCTTTCAAAGACATATAATGTGTTGCTAGGGTATATCCTTAGTCCTTATCTTAGTTATTAGTAAAGATAGAACTTTTAAATACTATAATATACAATTATTTGATGTAATTGAAGTTTTAGTTTTTTGATAGTAAAGTACTTATTATTATTAAATAATTTTAATTCATAACGTTATTTTTAAAAGTTGGAAGAACCGGTTTAGTTTGTGATGTTCTGTGTTAAGAGTTTGAAGAACGTATTAGTTTATAACGTTCTTCGTGTAATTCTTCAAAGAACTTTTAGGTTATAACGTTTTTTGTGAAAAAGTTCAGTAAACTTAATAATTTTTAATGTTATTTGATATTTCATATTATGAACTTAATGAAGTAATTGATTTCTTTCCATTAGATTTTTGATCATGAATAACAATAATGTTCTTTAACCGTTTTTTTTTTTAGTTCCTTTCGCACACTTTTATATCCACTCGATCCTTTAAGACTTCAGTCACTATTGTTGTCAATTTAATAATAATTATGATTATATTTCAACGGTAGACGAATTATTGTAACACGGCATTGTGAATAGGCAATTCGGGGTACACACAAGACTAGGTGGAACTTATCGCAATAACACGTTTACACGAAACTGCGGAAGCAATAACATGAAGATATCAGTGGCGCCGAGTACCTACGTAGTACTTACCTAAGGCCAGTCGTCAGTGGTGGCTTGAACTTTTAGATGCTGAGCGGGGCGATAAATGTATCGATTTTACAATGATGTGTTTTTCTTTTATCTGTCAGTGAATATTTTTTATAGTAGAAATAATGTTTCGACTTACAACTCCAGCATCTATTCTGTTAGTAAATTAAATCTGATTGGTATTTTTGAGAAGTAAAATTGGAAAATTCACAGAAGTTTTCAAAAGTTTTTAAGCTATTTATAGGCATAAGAAAATTACGATTTTTGTTAGTTTTTTTCAAATTATTGTTCATCAAATTTCTTTTGCTCGGTCAAAATACTTGAAAATGTAATACAAGGTTCCTCCTAAGTTGTTGTTGCTGCGCCAATTTAAAAAAAGTTTAGCGTAAATCCATAATAAAATATTATAAGGGGTCGAATGCACCTTTTCAACTAGGAATTTATTATTTAACTGATATTATATTTGATGCTATCGAAAAGTAATAAGTTTAGATTTTTATACCTATCTAACACAATATTTTTGAAATATTTTAACTTCCGCGGATTTTAGATTCTGAGTGGAACGATGAATGTGTTGATTTTATAATGATGTGTGTTTTTTTTTGTGCCTGTCATCACCTTTAAGGACGGTTTAAAAATGTTTGGATTTTCTTCAACAGTAACTTACTTTTCTGATAGGAAAGTGAATCTAGTTGGTACTTTGGGGGGGTAAAAAGTTAATATTTCCCATCTGTTTTTGAGAAAATCGATTTTGGTTTTTGGCGCATTTCTAAAACAAATGATCGTAGGTACATGAAATGTTGACTGAATGTTTATATAAGCATTTTCTATACACCATAACATTTTGACTTATTTTGAGCTGTTTACGGACATTTTCAGTTTCCATTTTTTTTTTCTATAAATATCAATAAAATTTTATTTGTTGGGTAAAAAAACGTGAAAATTTAATGCAAGGCTCCTGATATATTGTTACAACAACAGTTGAAAAATATTAAAAATACATAGGCACAATTTTTTTTTATAAGTATTTAAAGTTCAAATTTCGACAAAATGTATTATATTTATAATTTAATAATTATTATGTAGTTAAGAATTTATAAAATGTTCAATTTTTATAGCTAAGGATTGAAAGATTTAAAACAAGGCTCCACGTAAATAGGTTATTTATAAATTACTTTATTCACAATAATATCATCAAATATTCAAATATAGGTACTTGGTAATATCATAGGCTGACTGACCGTTTTCGCTCAGAATAGTTTTTCTAATACAATGATATTATATCATTGAATTCAAATTTAACACCATACATTACAGTGACTCACTTGTAACCTACTGTACAGCAGAGCGACATCCACTTATCCACCTTTTTTGTTGTTGTTGTAAAGCCGAACAAAGTAATGTTAGTTTAAAAACGAATCATAATTATTATTATCAGATTCAGGCTCAGTTACATGTAACCAAAAGAAAAATATGTTATTTTTTTTATATATCCTGAAAATTGGTATTTTAATATAATATGTATTACTATAATAACCATAATAATTAATGATGGTAACTTTTGGTATCAAAAAATACAATCTAAAATACATTTGTAATACATTATAATAATAATTATTATTAATTATTTTCTGTACCACAGAACGTTCAACTAACGCAAGTCCATTTTTTGAAATTTTATCAGAATATGCTTTTTGTGATCTTTTTAAAGGTATTAAAACATAAGTCCTTTATACAATAAATGCATAGATATAGCAAGAAGTACCTATACTAACTTCAGTCCTAAATTATTGTAGGAGTATGGAAACGTATGTCCAGCCTTTACACGAATAGAGTAATGCAAAATAATATTTTTGAAGTACACAATATTGTAAGTCCGTTGCAAATATTTTTGTTTTGTCACTCCTGTAAAATTTGCTTTTTGTGACTTGCGTCACTCGACTTCTGTGGTACAGTTTTTAATTTAATTAGTTTGTAGGTTTATACCTATCAACAAATTGAATCATCTATAATATCTCGTACTATAGATCCTATAATGAATTTTTATTGCTGAAATTAAGTTTAGTTTGGAAAGATACTTCTATAGTTACCGATATTATCGATCCACCGAGAAGTCTGAAGGAACAAGCAACAAAAATAAGTATTTTTCCACTTTTCCTATTACCTATACATACAAGTAATGGGTTTATTAAATACCTACCTATAATACGCTTATATCAGTGTTATAATTTTTTTTCTAGATGATTTATCTCCAACATCAACATCTCACACATATTATATTAATGTCTTATTTTATTTTTTAAACAAATAATTAATATTCATTATTTTTCGAGTTATATGTAGAAAATAAATTGTATTGTCTATTTATTGGCACGTCTTATATAATATAATATATAAATTACGATCAATAGATCTAAATTCTAAATAGTATTTAATTCGTGAGTTCGCGTTGAAATTATAGCGATGTATTGCGGCATAAATCCATTCGATCGCACGTAAAAACGAAATTGCTACTATACACACACGTTAACCCTAGGCAGTGTTGTGTTTTATCTAGATAGGTATATTTTTTATCTTTTATCTTATACAGATAAATGGGAAATATGTTATCCAAGATAAATAATTAAAACATCTAGATAAAATCTAATTTTTAAATATTTCTATTATAAATTATAATTAATGTTAATTAGGTATTTTATATTTTCTGATTACAAAATAGTACATTTATATTTAAACATAATTGGTAAAAATTATTATTTAATATGTATTAGTATTATAATTTATAATTTATAAATATACCTATATATATTTTTCATTCTTCAGAGTCTGTCAGCGCACTATTTGTTTTCTCTCTCTGGCCCACGCGCAACATAGACAAAACGCATTTGCGCACAATCGTTTTTTCGATGTTTTTAAGTAATTTCAGAGTAAAATCACCTATTACAAAAAAGATAGAGAACACTATTTTAGAGGGAATGACATCATATCGGTTTTATATTTTATTGTTATTTGACTTTGTATTCGACTTTCAAAATAGACAAAAAAATGTTGTACATTTAAATTATGTTTAAATCGTTTCGAAACAATATTTAGAGAAATCGATATATCATTCCCTCAAAAATATTATTCTCAATCTTTTTTTGCAATGAGTGATTTTACTCGAAGATTACTTAAAAACATAGACAAAACGATTCTGCGCAAATGCATTTTGCGCGTGGGCTAGAGAAAAAACAAATAGTGCGCTGACATCCTCTTAAATTATTAGATAGGTATATCAAATTCATATTTTAAATGTAATAAACTAGTAATAAACTAATAAACGTTTTGGGTTAAGAGGACGCTACACCCGCATGTGTTGTATCCGTCTTACATAAGCAAAACATAGCAAAAAACTGTTTTGCGCGGGAAAGAACCGAGAAGGCTACAGTCATAACTAAGAAACGAGGTTTTCACCACATAAAAAAGAGAACTTTGGCTGTGCAACATTGTTTTTATTTTTCTGATATCACTTATATTAAAAAAGTTCTTGCTGTTTCAAAAACCATTATTGTTTGTGTTTTTCAAACTTGAAAAACTTTTTTTATATAAATTATATCAAAAAAATAAAAAGAACGTTGCACAGCCAAAGTTCTCTTTTTTATGTGGTGAAAATCTCGTTTCTTAGTAGTTATGATTGTAGCCTTCTCGGTTCTTTCCCGCGCAAAACAGTTTTTGCTATGTTGTGCATTTGTAAGACGGAGACAACACATGCGGGTGTAGAGTCCTCTTAACTACGTATCAGCGTCGTATTCGCAGGATACCCGCATTCTGCAATTGAAATTGAAACATTTGAAACGTTCACAAAATAAATTATTATTGATTGATTATTAATAATAAGTATAAATGTATAATAATAATATTACCTTGTGTAGAATAAAATACCTTCAGGCTACGATACTAATTTTAGCATTGCAAAAACATCTACATGCGATTAGTGTATATCTATATTTTATTAAGGCGGCTCTATATAGCCTCCTGTGTGTTTATTTAATAATTTCCTATCAATCCTATCACTTATTAGTTATTAAATATTGTTACCGGAATTGTAAAAATTTTATTCACGTTAGGTTTGTAATAAATAGGTAGGTAGGTAAATACATATTAAAAACAAATTTTATCTTTTTTTTTTATCTGGATAATAAATGTTGATTTTTTATCTTTATCTAGATAATTAAATTATCATGTATCTTTTATCTTCATCTAGATATTTAAAATATTATCTTTATACAACACCGAGTCCCTAGGCGGGTTTAGTTCCTACTTCGTGTAAATGTCTAATAGGTAATCTATAAGTATTTTATACTATCATTTGTACATTATGTATTTGTTGTTTTTCATTTTATATTTTATTATTCACGAACGATAGTTAGTATTATCTAATTTATGTAATTTGGAATGGCTCGTTTAAGACTTAAATAAATGAAAATCATACCTAGTGTCACCGACACTTTTACAATTTCCATCACCCACTTTTTTCGTCGAAAATAATGTATCCCCCTTATAATTAATTTCATATATTATGAAAACTGTATGAAATATGATAGGCATCCCTCCACGTATTTTGAGCCACTTCGACCACTGGGTAAAGGTATTATTATTATTATTATTATTTACTCTCGTGGTACTCAACTGCGGAAAGTGCGGATACGCTCTGAGTGTACCTACGGCCGGTGTTGCTCACCGCGGTTAGTACATATTATGCATATGGCGATAGTTGCCGGGCTCAACTCAATAAAAAAAAAAAAATCATTTACTTTTGGCCCAGCCAATAAACGTACAAGTTGGCGGTCGCAACACATTTTATAACAAACAAATAGGTACCTATAAATCATAATTTACGGTGTGGCGTGTGCTGCATGTGCATAAGGGCATCAAATAGTATTAACACAGAATACATATTATCATCATAAATAATACCTTCCTAATATAGGCAGTGGCCTAACCTGTACGAAGGATTTTTCAATGGGGGGGGGGGGGCTTGAAAATTAGTTACAATTTTATTTTTATTTTGTCCAGTCTAATAATTTCAGACGTTTATTCGAGGTATTTTAAAATGTTTGTAACTTCTCAATTTTTCTGGTAGAAAAAAATGCTCTGTTCATAAACTTCGATGCCCGAAGTATGTTTTTGGAAGGAAATTGGATCTAGTTGGTACTTTAGGAGGTCAAAATTGAAAATGCTCAGTGCTTTCTAAAATAATTGGAGAAAAAAAAGGAAAATTTATTAAAATTGTTTGGTAACCAACTTGGTTATACCGTCCTCACTTGGATTGTATTTGATTACTTAAAATTTTTTTTTCTATAAATGTCAATAAAAAATTATTTATTCGGTCAAAAAAATGTTAAAAATGTAATCAGTAAGTTTTTATCACAGCTAAAATATTAACAATACATAGGCATCGTGGCTATGTTTTATAAGCATTTAAAGTTCAAATTTCGTTAAAACCACAGTTAATTTGTAGTTCAAAACGTATAAAATATTAAATGTGTATATAGCTAAGGCTAGACAATTTAATACCAGGTCTATCATACAAGTAGTTCATACTTTTACTGAAAAATTAGAGATAATTTATGAAAATTGGTATGCAAATGCATAGTTTTTTTTTCAAAAATGAAAGACATATATGAAATTTACGTCTTGCTTACTATAGTTGACAGTTGAAACTTAATAAATATTTTTTGAAAAAGTAATAATAATACAGGCATAAGTATTTTTTATAAGCATTTAAAGTTCAAATTTTGTAAAAACCACAGTTAATTTGTAGTTCAAAACTTATAAAATATTAAATTTGTATAAGCTAAGACTAGACAGTTTAATATAAGGTCTTTCATAGAAGTATTTCATACTTTCAACGAAAAATTATAGATAATTTTAGGAAAATTGGTATGAAAATACAATGTTTTTTCAAAAATTAATTTATTCTGGTAAGACGTATATAAAATTTACGTCTTGTTTACTATAGTTGACAATTGAAACTTGATAAATATTTATTTTTCTTAAGTAATAATTATACGGTCAATGGGGGGGGGGGCTTCAGTCCGTTAGCCCCCCTCCTGCGGACGCCACTGAATATAGGTACGTGTGTGTGCAGTGCCGTGACTCGACGTGACGTCGTAATTTTTTGGTTTACATTTAGGACGATTATTGTGCATTTGTGTGTCGTGTCGACCGTATGTCCAGCAGTCGACCAGCAGTGGCGGTTTTGGTAGTATTTTTTTGGTGAGACGACTTATTATGTATCAAATATAAATCCCCCCCCTTCATAACAAAAATCTATCAGTAACCAGCAGTGGCGCAATCAGGGGGGGGCATATTTTAGCTTATGCATATATATTATAATAATGTAACATTGTAACCCCTCCGAAATTTTTTTCTAATTGCGCCACTGATTACCAAGGTAATTGTCAATTGAGTATAAATAATAATACTAACAATGACGGCTATAGCATGTGTTATAAAATAGCTAGTCTCGATAACAATGAAATACGAATAATAATAACTAATAATTTGTAACAACAAAAATATCGTTTAATAAACGTAGGTACTGATGTGTCTGTGTAGAATATGTAGACAATAATTAAAATGTAGTTTGATATAAAACCATTAAAATAGAAAAAGAAATGTGGACCTCTAAAATTGTACACAGTATTATAGGGGTTTAATTTGAATAACACACTTTAAATTTCGTATTACACACAATTTTAGGGACTGCTAATTAATCAGGTGTGGTGATTATGTGACTTAAACGCGTTACCACCGCTACTATTACCACTTCGAAGAAAATGTACAAATCACAAATATTATTATGTAATATAATTAATAAGTATATACCTAGTGGGAATGCGAGAATTAGGTTATTTTTACGTTGTATTGGTTTCTGTGGTGACAAACATAATACCATTATAGGGTTAAGCAAAATTAAAATATCTGAACTGAACCCAGCACAAAAACATATATCATAAAACAAGCGTCACCAACTAATTTCTAGTTTCTACCGGGGTCCGTTTTGAAACTTACCAAACTTTCAAAACACATTTAAATACCCAATGACTTTTTTTCACACATTATTAATTAATAACAATCCTACTAAATTGTAATAAAACGTACTTTGGAAATCCTTAGATTTTATCGGTTTTTGGACATAACGCGGCGGCGCGAGCGTCGAACGATTCCTAACGAACCTATCGGTCAACTTCTCAGATTATTGTTTGCACCTATAGGCTTTCAACGTAATGCTCGGTGAAGAAGACACGTATTATAATATAATATTTATTTATTTATTATTATTTCAACGGATCATATGATCCAATTACAATAATTAATTTAATTAAGTTCAACAATTACATACAAATAAATGAAAAAGTAACACAATAATAAAATATTAAGTACAAACAATTATTCTGTTTATATAAATATTAAATGATTCAATGGAATTAAAGTTAAACAAATCGAGATTTATATCACTAGCTATTGACATTATCCTATTCATAGGAGAAGCTGAAGCATAATTTGTTTTATGTGCGGACACATAAAACATAGTGGTTGACCTAGTTCTGCATTGAGGGACATTAAAATTGAGAGAGCCTAAAATTGATAAAATGATAAAACCATTAACTAGCTTAAATAAAAATTTCATATCAAAAATTTTCCTCCGCTCGGATAAGCTTGCAATGTCAAAAAAAGTTATAGTGGTTGATAAGGAGAATGCTGCTCACGAGTTAAATTACATTTGAATGCCATGAATCTAAGGAAACGGTTTTGAATGTTATCTAAGCATTGAATTTGATCATTTAAGTATGGCGACCAAACCACAATGTTGTATTCCAATATTGATCGGACTAGAGAAGTATAAAATGTTTTAATAACAACTTGATTAGTGAAATCTTTACATATTCTTAAAATGAAGCCTAAAATCATCGACGATTTTCTAACAGTATGTAATAACTATAATAAGTGTTTCTTAAATGTACTGCCTATTTACCAAGAAAATAGTTATCAACAGGCCTCGGGACTTAAAGCTTTGCTTATTTTTATGGATTGACTTAAAATATAGCAGAGTGCTATGGAAGTGTATGTCATGTTACGACACGTTCAATTATGAAATTTGAAAGTGCTTTTTTTTTCCTTTTTTCGTAGTTTTTTCAAAAAATAATGATTATTTCCAGTTTTTCTGGTTAATTTTACTTTTTTGACCAGTTTTTCTACTTTTTATGGTTTTCTACTGCAAAGTTGTTTTTAAAAGAATTAAAATTAAATCATTTAATGCAATAATGACAGTAAGATTTAATTAATTAATTTTTTTTTTCAACTAATTGTAAACATCGTTTACATTTTAATTTTTAGAATATCCCTCGGAAAATCTATAAATAATAATGCAAATTGTCTCGAAAGTGAAGTTTGATTTTTTTTATAATATAAAGATTTATTTATTTTTTATTTTTAGTTAAAAAATTGTCCTAATCATTATTTTTAACACAGTTATACAAATTATGTCTATAGTACCTACTTTATCATGTAAAAAGAAAGTTTTTTTTTTATGAAATATTTTTCCTTGAATTTAAGTTTTTTAAATGCTTATTTGAGTGCTTATAATGATGTTCTTAAGCGCTTTTTTCAGCGCTTATTTTAATGTTTTTAAGTGCTATAATTCCCGAGCCCCGGTTATCAATAATACCATTATCGTTTATCGTCGACGACGACGATGGGGTATCCAAATACTTACCTAATATTACCTATATAGTTTTAATCTAATATATACCTCTGTAGAGAAAAGTTGATTGTTGTGGTGGAATTATCACTAAAAAAGGTGGGTAAGTGGATGTCGCTCTGCTGTACAGTAGGTTACAAGTGGACCACTGCAATGAATGGTGTTAAATTTGAATGCAATGATATAATATCATTGTAAAAGAAAAACGATTCTAAGCGAAAACGGTCAGTCAGCCTATGATATTACCAAGTATATTTGATGATATTACTGCGTATTAAGTAATTTATATATTAACCTATTTACGTGGAACCTTGTTTCAAATTATCAATCTTTAGCTATAAAAGTTGAACATTTGATAAATTTTTAACTACAAAATAATTATTAAAATTAAAATTTGATAAATTTTGTCAAAAATCGAACTTTAAATGTCGATAAAAAAAAATTGTGTGTATGAATTTTTAATATTTTTCAACTGCTTTTGTAACAATATATCAAGAGCCTTGCATTAAATGTTCATGAAAATTTACCCAACAAATACAATTTTATTGACAATTATAGAAAAAAAAACTAAAAAAAATTGAAAACTGACAATATCCGTAAACAGCTCAAAATGAGTCAAAATATTTTCAAAATTGTATGGTGTAAATAGAAAATGAAAATATAAACATTGTATCTACAGTTATTCGTTTTTGAATAAAAATAAAATTACAAAACTGCTACATGAAAAATCGAGTGAACATCAAATATTGTAAAAATATGAATTTCAAACGCTTATAAAAATTTAATTTGATTTGCTTGTAGACAAACTTATGAGCAGTGCCGCAATAACCGGGTGTGTTGTGTGTGTTAAACACACGGGTCCTGGGCTCCAACCCATAATGGGGGGGGGGGGGGGGGGGGCAATGATAAAAATGTAAAAGTATATAGAAAGAAAAAAATAAAACCATTTTGTTATAATAATAATTATTAATAAAGATTGAACAATAGATCGGTTTTGTTTTATACACAACATTATCAGACATCAACGTTTCTTTTGCGGACTGTATAACTGAAATTAAAAAAATTTGGTTGCAATTGATAAAAGTGCGTCACACGAAGGAACGCGCATTTTGACCGGTTTAGTGTGAGTGTGTTTACGCGTTTCAATTATTGGTGCCTATTTTCGTTATGCGAGAAAAACGCATTTTATATTGCACGTTTAAAAGGCGGGTCTTCTACGGTCGGTGTTTTGTTGGTCGGTCAATAAGCTATCCATTTTGATAACGTATGTGAAAACTTCGTTGCGATATTTATTTGAATAATTAAATTTATAAAATAATAAATAAATTATGGCCATGATTTTTTAAAGTGAGTACAGTATTTATTTTTTAGTTTCTAATTGACTGTTAATGTATGGTATATGTTCAATTTATTTGTTATTTGATAATTATTTATATTTAAAATGAATAAAAAAGGCTACAAATTATTACATTTATTTATTTGTAAATACATAAATACCTACGCGTTTTAATTATGTTAACCTTATTTTGTACGAGTAAAAACTCAAAATTCCAAAGTATGTTTTCAAATTTGGAAAAATTAATTTTACAACAGTCGATAGATTAATTTTTCAATTTTAAAAAGTAAGGGAGGGGGCCCATTCATTTTATTTACACACGGGCCCAAATTGGCGTAGTTGCGGCACTGCTTATGAGGTATCTTGTATATTACATTTTCAAATCTTAGATTTAAAAAGAAAAATTTTGATGAATTCTCAACTCAAAATAATATGCTAATTTTCGTGATTTTTCCGTATTTAGTCAAGATTTGAACTTTAAATGCTTATAAAAAAAAATCGTGACTATGGATACTATGGAGCATTTAGCTTATAAATAAGAACTAAGGACTGAGGATTTTTAATATTTTTCAAAAATGTCATTGTAACAATAATGTAGGAGCCTTGTATTAAATTTTCAAGCTGTTTTACCCAACAAATAACGTTTTATTGACATTCATAGAAAAAATTCTAATAAAATTGGAAACTAAAAGTGTTCCTAAACAGTTCAAAACAAATCAAAATATTTTGAAAATTTTATAGTGTACAGAAAATGTAAATATAAACAACGCACTAACTAGTCTTACCCACTTTCCCATCGAACAAGATACTGTTGAAGAAAATCGAAGCAGTTTTGCTGTGCCAAACAACCGTGACGACAGACACAAAAATGAAAATAAAAAAATAAAAACACCATCACTGTAAAATCAACACATCGATCGATTCGCTCGGAATCTAAAAATATCAAATCAAATATAATATTATTTCGCGCCACTACTGTGTATAATATAATATAGGAATACCGTGTTTCACTAACTTACTTATCTATTAAAGACGACCAGAGATCGGAATTATTTATTGTAAATAAGAAGCCGAAATATTTTGTAAAAATACTTTTACTTGTAACCCGTTGGCCGTTACTTACTAGACATCACACGGCAGACCGGTACGTAGCCAGAGCTCGCCGAAAACAATAAATAACTATGCGTGTGTAGTGTGTGTACCGTGTGTCGGGCAATAAATTGTGGATTATCGATTTACGCCACTTGGCGGTATTTTCGATGTAAGGTCCGGAACGGATTTCACCGCCTCGGTGTTTCCAGCGAATCTAGACGTTAACGGTCTATATATAGTTGTATGGATTTATTTATAAATCGGTAGATATTAGGTATCACGGTACCGATGCACTGTTTTATTAATACGAATTATGATGGTTGTCGCCGATCTATGTTCGATTAAAACGAAATTAGATAGTGAATATTTCAAACTGTACAGATTGTCGATGCGCATTGAAAAGATAGATAAAAATAATTTTCAGTTCGGCGCCCCGGGCCGTCCATAGCTCTCGCCGACCCCGACCATAGCGCACTTCGAAAATTATTTCTATACGCGCCACTGCCGGTTATGGAATAAAAACAGACACACACACACACACACACACACACACACACGTCATTGTCAAATCGATACGCCGTCAATATTCTAAAATGTACAAAAATAAACACGGTTCGGGTTTGCCGATAACGCGTTCACGCAGACGCGCCTTCGACCGCCTAACAATATTATAGGTCCACGGGAAACGTTGGTTTCCGGACGGGTCGCAGGAGACGACTTTGTGCCCCGAGGCAGAAGCTTACGGGACGCGACTATTATTGTGCGGCGATACGAATGGCGAACGTAAACAATCGTTAGGTCAGATTAATATCCGGTAATTCCGCGGAGAAGGAATATCATTCGCTATCATCGTCCCGCCAAGAATATCAGACGCATATTATTATTATTATTATTATTATAGAATATTATTGTAAATTCTATTATAACGTTTATTTGTGTACGACGTGAACGGGTGAAGACGGCGGCGGCCGGCGCGCATTGATAATCGCGGCAATCGCGCGATCGGTGCACGCGGACAAACACAATTACTGTTTACTTCGCGGCCTCACGCGTTAAAGTCTCAAATCTCTTTCATATTACTTTTCGTCGTCGTTTGAAGTCGAAACGCCGTCCGTATTTACTTCGCGCGGCCACACGCGTTAAAGTCTCAAATCTCTTTCGTATTACTTTTCGCCGTCGTCGTCGTCGTCGTTTAAAGTCCAAACGCCGTGCGGAAATCGCCGTTCCGCTATAAGTATCGCTGGGTACTTACTCTTTGGTGTTTCCATCGTACCCGCTGCTGCGAGCCGATCGCGTTATTTATGTAAGTATACGAACTTTGTATGTTGTGCACGATCAGTATTCGGATAGGTACTTGGTTTCGACTTGTTAATTGTTATTGCTTAAGTTTTACGGAGACTAAGACACTCAAGTACCTTTGGAAATTAATTTACTTCACTTTTTAAAGCCCTTGACTGTTGTAGGTATTTACTGTAGTGATAAGTTTACGTACCTACCTAATTACTGTATTGAGTTACACCCAAATGTCGATTATTGTTATTGTAACTGTTGTGTATTAGTTTTGTCAGATTGAAATAAAAAAACAATTATTTTTTTTGTAATTATTATGAATTTTGACATACAAAATATCAGCTATAAAAAATTTAAATTTTTTCATCTTATAACTGAAAGCTTTGACTAATAATTAGATATTAATAGAATAAAATAAATAAAGCATGCGAATCGTATTTTCCTAATGCCGTACCATAGGTAACGTCATAACTAAAGACTGGATTTAATATGTTTTTACACATCGTTACTGTCTATGCAGTCTTATGAGAGTAAAAAATGTGGATGATTTGTTTAATTCTGAATGCTTAGAAAAAAGTTTCTTTAGCATATTTTGGAATATTTTGTAAATTGTGAGAACAAATTTGTATTTATTTTTAAATTTAATATTACGGTAGGTACCAAGAAAAATTTTTTTTGAACATTTACAATTTTTTTTTACTATTTCCAACTCTTACTAAAGTGCAATAGTATTCCATTAGAATACCCAACTTTTAATACCTAATTAATACCTCACTATTAAAATAATATTGAAAAAAAAAAATTTTAAAATGCATATTAAAGCGAATAATGATGTTTGTTGATTATTTTTGCATATTTTTGCTTTTTTTTGTATATTTTGCATATTTTAGCATATTTTTTTAAATTTTTAAGAGAATATAATGAGAATACTAGCATCATATTTTAAGTATTTTAAGAGAATATAAATCCGGTCTTTACACATAACAATATCCAGTGATATTATTATTTCTGTCAACACAGCCATAAATTATTCTAGCTGTTATACCTATTTGTGCCTTTTATCGAATTACCGCCAACCTGCAAACTGTTTGCTTCCAACCCAGTACAATAATGTTGTGTTCTTAAACAATGTTAATTAGTAGTTAGGTGCCTACTAATTAATTACACGTCCACGACATGCATACCGTATACCTTCATGGCTTATGGTATGATAATTTAATATATATAAATATAATATACTAATTTCTTATTGTGAACAAACACTGGGTAACATATTTTGTAGGTCTTGTGTTTTACCATATCTACTATGATTCACTTTATGATGTAATCTATCAGTTGGTAGTTTGTTGTGAGGATAAGATGTATCCTCACAACAAGAATATAATATAACTGTAATATAATAATATTTATTTGGCACCAAAATACTAATATAGCACCTATACACTATACAGGTATACAAATAATAGATAATATACATTAGTCATTAGTTCTCTTTTTATAAGCAGAGCTTGTGTTTAAAATTGAGTTATAATGCAGTATTTTATTTTTTAGATTACGAAAATTTAAAATAGAATAAACTACTGGGCAGTAGGTACCAACAAAAGTAAATAATTATAGGTATAATAGAAAAATTAGTATTTAAAACAGTTGTTACTTGTTATAAGGTACTGGATGGTTATATAAACTATAAAGCTTAAGTATTGACATGAACTTTAAACCTCTTTAAAAGATTTCCAAAGTTTTATACCCACATTAATTAATTTGCCAAAAGTAGAAGAACACAAAGTTTTCTCTACTCCTAGTACCTACTATACTTATGATTAAACATAATGCCTTTAAAGTTAATAGAGTACCTACATAAAAAATAGAATTTATATTATCCAACAATAAGTTCAGAATAGAGTAAACTGACAGAGTAAAGTCTAGGTTAACCTATTTAAAATTATTCTTAATAGATTATATTAATTTAATGTTATATTCACTGGGGAGAGATATTATTTAAAATCTGTGCCCCAAACATAAAATTAACAACTGAGCTAATGCAACGTAAATAATTTTAATATTGTGATTAAGAATGTTTCTTAATATTCTAAATTTAGACAATAATTTCCTAATAACACTACAAATATAATATTTACCTATGATCTTTCCATTCAATATTATGATTGATGATCAAAGATATTGACTGAATATTTTATTTAACCGTATAACCTTATAGAGACAATTTTATTTACAAGCTAGCTGATCCCGTGCACTTAGTTGCCCATTATTTGTTGTTTTTCCGTTGTTTTTTTTATGATATAACAGTTAATCATAAAAATTGTTATCATAACAACAATTTTAAACCAATGGCAACCAATAATTATTATTATTATAGCTTTGAAACCCATGGCAACCATTTATAAACAAAAATTTCCATCGGAAATTTTCAAAATCCCTGTTTGAGCACTTCCCAGGGTTGGTCCTCTCCCTTTTTAAATTAGCCTATCTTCTGCCCAAAGGTATAATCTATATCTATAATCAACCAATAATGATCCCGTACACTTCATTGCTCATTAAAATTGCCAACTCTATATGAATAATATGTTTTACATATCACCATGGCAACCATTTATATACAAAACATTCCATCAGAAATTTCAAAATAATATATAATTGGTTGCCATGGAAATATGGAGACACACACAGACGGAAATCTCAAAATAATATATAACTGGTTGCCATGGTAATATGGACACACATACATTCATTTTTATATATACATAGATAACATTATTAACTTAATAATTTTTCATTATTAACTTAAATATTGAAACTATACAGTGTACTGTACAGTGATATTTTTAACTGGATTTTAGAATTATTAATGCAATTATAATATAAGAATTGATTAGAAAAAACTTAGTATTTTTTGAGCACATTCCATATGCCTAATATTAATTTATATAATACATTTTTGTATTTTTAAAGTAAATATATTTTACTTTGATTGAACACTACTTTAAATGATTGAAAAATATGTATTTAGATTGCGTATGAATTATATGTAGGGAAAGGATATTAATTCAGTATAAAATTAAACATATTTATATATTTAAATTGAAAATTAGATAGAACTTAATAAAAATAATACATAAAACAAATTAAAAATTAAAAACCAATTTTATAAATAAATATTATCTTTTGTTGGAGGCATTTTTGTCAGATTATTTAATTTAGTAGAAAAATCTTTGATTTTTGATGAGCAAAAATAATAAGATACAACATTTATTTATACAATATTACTCAACTGTACAAACATATTTTTATCCTTGATTCGTACTTGTGAGTTGTACCACATTGTGTTGCTATCTGCTGTTATTTGTATTACCTAGTTTTAAAATTAAAATAATATTAATATACAGTTGGTTGTTTAAATTTTAAGTATGTTTATTTTCTTTTATAGATTAAAATTAAAAGTTACGTGATATGTTAATAACAACATTTTAAATGGACATTTAGAAACTTGGGAATGATTTGATATATTATTTTTAAGTTGGAATGCATATTATACATATTATACTACTAATTCCTCGACTAATTCACTATTTAGATTTTGAATAATATTTATTTATTTTTTATCTTTATGTTTAGATAATATTATTTTCAAACAAAATCAAAAATAATGTCCAGGACTACTGCGTATGATAAATACATCAAACATAATAAAAGGTAATTTGTATTACAATGTATATGATACTTAAGTATTTTATTACTAAGTCCAAGGGCAGTCTTAAATGATTGCCAGTTGCTTATTTTATTTTATGTTTTCCCTTTATTTTGAACTGACCATCATTAAGTAAATTTTCCATAACAATATTTTGCTTGTTATCTTGGTTAATATGAGATCAGTATTTCTTAAAATGGATAGAACTTAGCTGGTCAAAATTAACTAATTTTGTTAACTTGTTAAGTTAAAAGTTATTTAGAAAACAAAAGTAACTTAACTTAGTTAAAAAGCCGTTACTTTTTATTTTTCATATACAATTAATAATTATGCCTATTTTTAAAACTAACAAATAACTGAAATAACCCTAATTTAATTAAGGTCTTACAGTTTTAAATAAATGGAAGCATTAAATTGAAATGTTGTAAGTACTTATATACTTTGATACTTTATTCAATGCTAAAGTCCAGCAAAATAATTAAATTATTCAAAATGTCACATTGGCCCTTCTTGCACCTAAACACAGATTTATAAATAGAATATCTGATATTTGTGAATATTAATATATTTTTTTTTATATAAAAATAATTAAGTAGGTATTCCATAATAGAATATATTTTAAATCTGTGGTTATAGAAAAAAAATAACTTTATGTGACAGTAAAATTAATTAACTCATAAGTCATAAGTTACTGCATAACATGGAAAAAAAATTAACTCGTTATGTAACTTAACTTTTGAACTCGTTACCAGTTAATTAACCAGTTATCGACAAAGTAATCGTTCACAAAAAATTTAATAACCTCTTTAATTACTCCTATAGTTTTTTGTATATTTATCACTGCATTAAAGCCATTTACAATCAGATTAAGTCTATGCCAAGCACAGTTAATAGTTATTTCAAAAAAGAATTTGTCTTGGTAATTAGGTATTATCATGGTAATATTTATTAAATTACAAGTTCATATTATTTTACAGGGGGTGACAAGTGCCCTATCTTGCCCTACCCCAATGGGCAGTGACTGTAGGTAGTGACCTATTGTATTGTTTTATCACACTAAGAATTCATATACTATCTGTAACATATATAAATTATTTATTAATAGTTTATTCCCGCGAAGGGCAAGGTTATAGTTCACACAATTTTAAACATTTCAATACATAATTAATCAACACCTACATTTAAGGCATAATTTTAATATTGCCTTATCTTCAATAAAAAAGTCAAAATACAGAAATTTAACTTTCGACAAACTGCCGGTGTACGAAAACGGTGTGCACTCTATAACTCAGTTACCTACAATATTCATTTACTCAGTACCTACTCTATAATTTTTTTAGAATTCTGTCTGTGGGAGATTGATGATCCAATTGTCTAGTTTCATGTCTCGTAAACAGAATTTAAAATTTAATATCTCATTAAATAGATTAGATCATGAATTATATTATATTATGAATTAGATCATGTTAAACTGGTGCTCCACTTTCAAAATATAATTGTAATTGATTTTTAATTGTCAGTTTTTGTTTACTGTGATCAGTAACTAAAACATAGTGAGAAAAATTATCCAATTTGTGAAATAATAACAATATTATTTATGCTCATTCATTCAATATTAAATGTATTATAAATTATAATATTATGTACAGGATGATATAAATATTCAAATATATGAATTTATAAAATTATCATAGCTAGGTAACATAATTTGCATAATAAATATGCTTTGGTAACATGAAAAAAGAATTCTAAGAAATTTTCACGATGCAACTAATGAATTATTAAAAAATACATCACTGAATATGTTTGTTGGTTAGCACTTAGTACTATTATTAAAGAAATTTGCTGTCGTGCATTTTTTCGAAACAATCTTGACTATCAGTTGTTCTATGGAATACATTTATTAACCTAATAATTTATCTTATCTATGAGTACAGTCAAGATGTAAGTATAATTTAACCTGTATGAGATAATAACTATACAGACTACCGTGTATAGTATTACTGAATTGTTTTGTAGTAAGATCATTATTTATTATAAAAAGTAATTAATTTTATATTTTGGAATTAGGTATTTATTTTAACAATCTAAGAAAAAAACCATATGAAGTTGCTCCTTAAATTTATTCCTTTTATAATAATAATATTAACGACCATACATTTATCAAATAAGAATCGGGCTAAACTTTCAATTCATTTTTGGTTACACATCTAGAATTAGTCATCCGTAATGATAACTATGTTTCTTATAGCAAGCTATGTAATAAATTAAATATTAAAGTCAATTATAATGTTTAAGCAGTTAGTTATTATAGCCAAGTATATTCAAATATAAATTATTGTTTCAGTTACACAAAAGATTCTAAATATACAATATCAAGTATAAGAGCTCAGATAATAACTGAAGATAATGTAATTGCATCAACACCAACTAAACAAAAAGTCAAGACAAAAAAATCTTATATTTGTGATATTTGTGATGGACAGTTTTTACATAAAGACGGCTTAATATCTCACATTAAGAATCATATGCAAGAAAGAAAAATTGAATGTTCTACTTGTAATAAACGGTTTTTAAGAAAAGCACATCTCGAACTTCACATTAGGATTCATACTGGTGTAAAAAAATTCAAATGCAATGTTTGTAATAAATCATTTGCACGGTTGGATAATTTAGAAACACACAGTAATAAGCATACGGGAGAAAAACAATTCAAGTGTGGTATTTGTAATGTATCAATTTCACATATAACGCTCTTGAAACGTCACAATAAGACGCATACTGGGTATAGACCATATAAATGCGATTTTTGTTCTAAATCATTTGCACGAGTGGATAATTTAAAAGATCACATGAACACTCATACGAGAGAAAATCAATTTAAATGTAACGTTTGTGATAAATATTTTACATACAAAGCACTCTTAAAACGTCACAATATGACTCATACAGGGTATAAACCGCATAAATGCAATTTTTGCAATGAATCATATTCACGGACGGATAATTTAAAGCGTCACATAAAGAGGGTTCATTCGAAAAAAAAACAATTTTAAATATAATATTCGTAATAAATGGCTTCTATGTGAAGGACACAAAACTTCACATCACATACATCGAATACAACATTTTTATACAAGTTTTTCTCTTGTAATATCATTAGGTAGTCACCAAATTATTCATAACGTTCATTAACCTTTTAATTGGGATACAGGTAAAAAATATTTAAAACAGAAAGCACATACAAAAAGTTTGGTGAAAAATCATAACAATTATTATTTAATTTAATAGATTAAAGATAAAGCAGAAGGAATTATGGGAGTTCCACCTTCCTTTCTGAAAAACATATTGTTATATGTATTAATTTTTGTTATTTTATTATATTTGAGTTAAAAACATAGCCTAGTTTATAAGACATGTGTTGAGAAATGTTATTTTAATTAAACATATGTCATCAACTTTCATTATATTATATTATTTAATTTAATAGATTAAAGATAAAGCAGAAGGAATCATGGGAGTTCCGCCTTCCTTTCTGAAGAACATATTGTTATATGTATTAATTTGTATGTTATTGTACCAAGTTTATTTTATTATATTTGAGTTAAAAACAAAGCCTAGTTTATATAACATATGTTTAGAAGTGTTATTTTAATTAAACATGTCATCAACTTTAATTATATTGTACTATATATCTTACCATACAATAATTTGTTATTTTCTAAAATATTTTTTAAAATTACATTGTCTTGATTAAACAAATGGTGGTTTATCTTTTTATTTTGTAATACCTTGACATTTAGTAGAAATTAAGCACATATACATAATATTACATACTACAGCTTAAATATAATATATTATATAAAGTGATTCTTTAACATAGCACCCTTTTATTTCAGTATAATATTTCTTAATGATGTTCGTTCACTGACATCTGCTGCAACCTAATCAAAATAGGTTTTGGCTTAATAGACTATGGGCAGGTAGTTAATATACAAAATATTGGTATACTGCATCCAGCGAGAGAACACAACTCGTTTGTGCATGTCTAGGTGAATTTCTCCCACCACGCGAGAATGCTAGTAAGTAGCAATAAGTTTTATTTTATTTTGAGGGAAGACGGTACCATGGTGAACATGTTATGATAAATAATGATTCAGCCCATTGATATATTTTTTATAACCTGCCCACCGCATCACCAATGAAATTTGTCTGTAAACACAAATTGAAAAAAACTGATAAAGTGATAATTGCATTCCTTACCATAAAAGTTACCCTTACCCACCTAAAAAAATTTCACCACGATGCCTAGGAGTCAGGAAACAGTTTTGATTCACCTGTGTAAGTAAATCTGTAGCTGAATGAGTTACTGTATATGATATGTATGATTATATATATATCATACTATCACACCATCATGTTAAAGGAAAAGAATAAAACCATTACTCTCGTTTTTATGAATTAAAATATTATTGAATAATATTGATAATGCTATTACTGGACTGTAAAAATTTTATTAATTTTCTTGACTTCTAGAGATTAGTGCTTGCTAAATAAATACAACTGTTTCACTAACATTGGGATTGCCATATTGATATACCCTGAATCCTCTAAAACTTACATGTTTTGATCAATTTATGTTTAGATTGAATTTTTTCTTTTTATAAAATATAAAGTAGTTGTTCCACCATAAGACCTAAAAATAAAACTAACTATCTTAATTTCATTAAATATTTATTGAATCCTATTTTTTTATCATTATAAATGATTCCAAGTTCAACCGTAAAATTTATAATGGATTCAATATCGCTGAAGCTTTATTGGCACATAGTTAATTATGGTAATCCTTCATACTTTTATGATAATTACCTATTTAAAATACTACGAAAACACATGTAAATTAATTTGATTATTAGGTATAAGTTATAAATTATTATGTATTTTAAAAGTTAACAAAGTTACTATTAAACTCAATTTATAAAGACTAAACTATTTCAAAGAAAGTTTATTATTTAAAAAAAATTATATATTTGTGTTTTGCTTAACTATTATTTAAGCATACATTTTTATTATATTTAATTAAATTATCGTCTCCAAAAGCTTAGGATTGTGGAGGAGAGAACAGTTCTTATTTATAAGGTAAATTGTACAAATTTTAGAGAACTGCGTAAATATAGGTATCCTTATTAAATGAATGAATTTATTAATGTTGAATCAAATAAATAAATTAATAATAATAAAGACAAAACATTGTTTGAGTACAGTGCAATTGATAGATATAGGTTTTTACAAACAATTTTCTAACATAACATACTTTGGAAATGATCATAATTATTATAAAAATGATTAATAGGAATATCATATTGCATACATAAATGTATACCTAGGTATATTAAATACATTATTTATTTTTTACAAATAGAATAATTATTGTTGAACACTTGAGGCTACCTATCCTTAGTAATGAATGTGTAGAAGTTCTGAGCAAACTTAAATATTTCTCAAAGATACCACTCCATACACCAATTGTGTATGTATTTACTGACTTTGCAATAGCACAGAAATCTATTTTCATGTTGTTAGGTGATAAATATTATTTAATGTTTTAAACCTGCTGAACATACTCGTTAATTTTATAATCGCTAAATCAATATTGTTAAACATGTACTTCAAAATGTTTCATTACCTATGTTTAATTGTTTTTAATAATAATTTACTACTTTGACATGATTAAAACAATGCTTACTTGTTATAATTTACACAATACATTATTATCAAGAAATAATAACCTCATACAAACAAATATTTAGTATTCTTAAAGATAGGTATATTAAGTTAAATACATTTTATTATTTGAATTGTGACATATAATCAGTAATTACGAATTTCAAAGTACCTACCTACCTATATTGTATTTTGTAACTAGATAGGTAAGACTGTAGCCAATTTGTAGGAATACAATTAGTTATTAATGTAACATAATTCACTGACCTATCTAAGTTTCAACTAATCGTGTAATGTGCGACGTGCTCATCTCAGGAAAAGAGTTTAGTATGGCTTATATTTTATTTAATGTTAACAGATATAATATAGATAATACTACAGTATATTATATTTACTAAATTGAAATTACAACATTAAATATAATATATAAAGACAAACAATATTTAATCATATTAAAAGATGAAAATAGTAAAAATATTGGTACGTAGGTATACCTACTAGGTAGTAATATAATATAGGTAACAATCAAATATTATGTTAACATGCATTTTTTTACATTACTGATCAGCTATTTTTTCAACTCGCATTTAAATAATGGAGAGAATGGCTCTTTTTGATTTCAAAAAATTATTTAGAATTGATTGATGAAAATTTAGTGCTTGATCACCTATTTCAGGAAATATGATACTCAAACTTTAAATTCAAAAGACGTTAAAAAAATATATCAAAATTAAATAATGAACAGACAATTTGTTCAATTTATACCATACCAATAAATTCAGCCTTTTACTTATAAATTAAAAAATATAATATAGGTAATCGGTAATATAATGTAATTAAATTCACTCAGATCAATTCTCCACTTTTAGTTATATAAATACATTGCCAGGCCTGTTGATTTATATCAAACAAATTTATTGTACTGAGCGACTAGTTTTTATTCATTAAGGTTACATACTTTAACTGTTCAAGTATTTTTAGGTAGTTTTATATAGTTATTAGAATTAACAATGATCAGTATTATTATCATACCAGCTTATGAATTTTAAATGTTGTGTTTTGATTTAATCAAAATCATTTGTAAATATTTCCGAATAATTCTAATATAGTTTTTAACTATTATTCTGTTAACCATGTTTCATATAAAATATTATATATTATTAGTAATTCATGTATTTTTATTTGTATCTAATAAAAAGTTAAAATATTAAATTATTGTTGTTTTTGCCAAAATATTTAATAAAAAGCATTAAGTATTAAACAAAATTTTAATTCAACATCTATTTTCAAAATTGTTATTATAAAAAAGAAAAGTTTAAAGTAGTTAAGTACTCGATATAAAACAAACAAATTAACGAGAACAACAGCTAGTTGCTAGAGTAATAGATGGGATAACAGATATGGTGGTATCAAAAATTGTAAACCTATTTTATCTTATTTATTAGTTACCTACAACCACGATGTAGAGAAAATATCTCTCTCTAGGTACATCGTGCCTACAACATTTTCCATTAAGGTTTACAACAGATTGAACATATTTCCTACTTAATAATGATTATCGTCAATAATCCTGTAAATAGGTAGGTAATTATAAAAATACAAAATATGTAAAAAATAAAAATGAATACATACGTTTTATTTTTAATCGGATTAAGAAATCTGCATTCAATAAAATGACGTATTTAGATGAAAATCCACGTCCCGATTATTAGTTTCAATGTGAATGCGTATGTTCAAGCCATAGAAGGGTTCTTCAGCAGCTTATTGGATTTGCGTCTAGTCACGACTCACTATCGACGAATTGGTAAACACGATTAAAAACCGAATTATTAGATTTATATTATATTTATTTGACCAACTAGCCCAAAAACGGAAAAATCAAAATACGGAACTGGGTGGGCCAAAGGACAGGTAACATACAGCGAAATCTCTAAATACCGGCATTCTCGGTTTTAATAAAACCTGAAATTTTGTCAGATATCTACAGGTGTTTGATAGGTGAGGTTTCACAGTACATAATATAATATCTTATAAGTCTAGTGACTACATAATATTGTAGTCCATACTACGTTACTATTTACCACGATAAATTTGTCATGATATTTACTACAGAGACGAGAGTAAACAGCACAGTACGACTCGTTACGAATGTCGAATACTCGAATGTTCCGACCGGTGATCGCGCGAATCGAGAGATAGTGTTATCTTATCATCTTAAATACTGATCGGTCGGCAAAGGTACGATCCGCGGCGTTCGTAACTTCACGTCAGACGGTAATATTTGTGATTTTGTGTTTACTGATAGCAGTGGTGTGATAAGACGCACGTGATTCCGAACGGTGTTATTCGGCAAGACGTCAGTCAGCGTCCCGTTCGTTGTTGGTTAATATTTCAATTGCTATGATTTTCACTCCTTCGCTGCACATCATTTCAGGTAAATCAATCGTGGTTTTAAGGTCGTTTCACACGAAACGAATGTCCCCTCGGCGAACGCGATTTGAAATCGCCGCGAACATTCGCTCAAAATTAAACGAGACCGATTTCTTGCGATTGTTCGCCACTTCGTATCCAAGCGATTATTTTCGTGTGAATACCGTGACTTAAGTATAGCTGTTTAATTTTTAGCGAATGTTCGCGGCGGTTTAAAATCGCGTTCGCCGAGCGAATATTCGCTTCGTGTGAAACCACCTTTACGACTCGACGAGTGATAATGTACGCAAGCTACGACGGTCAACGATCGTTGCAACCCGTCAAAACACTATCGTCGCAGAGTTGGAAATCTCTTTCGTTTCAGTCTGCGTAAATTATACCGCGGCGGTGATCACGAATCGGCGGACTCGTCATCGTGGAAATGTACGGTCTAGGAAATTTGTTGTTATTATTATTATTATTTTTTTTTTAGTTTGAAAACATTAAATATGGGTATAACCAAGCAGTACTTGCGTTACGTTCCGTGGAAAAATTTCAACATCGTTTGCCATCCAGACTGTAACGTAGTCTTTGTCACGCTAGACGGTATTTCTGACAGATATGTTGCTGTTGGTGCTTGCGAAAATGTTATCATTTGGGACTTGCGATTGGAAAAATTGGTAAACATGACATGTTATAGTTAGCTAAGTCATTCTTTTAGTGTCACTATATATATATTTGTATAATATGATATATATGTATATAATATATATATATGTTCATTGTCAATCAGGTTATGACAATCGAAGATGAAGACATGAAAAATAATACATCGAAAAAGATTTCTGTCGTTAAATTGGCCACTACATCGGAGGGTAAACATATTGCTGTAGGTTATTCTGATGGTTTAGTGAATACTTTTAATTTGGCGACTGGCGAACTTATTGGAACATTCCAAGGTCATCGTTCTGCCATTACTGCACTAACATATGACACTCATGGACACATGCTCGCTTCAGGTTCCAAAGTAAGTTTTTTTTGTTTGAGACTATAAACTATATTATTACGCATGGTCTATTCATTTTTCAGGATACTGAAGCAGTAATTTGGGATGTCATAGCTGAAAAAGGATTACATAGGTTGTCTGGTCATAAGGGTGTAGTGACAGGAGTCCAATTTATAAACAAGTATAACCTTGTGGTGACATCATCAAAAGATACTTATATCAAATTTTGGGATTTAACCACTGGGCACTGTTTCAAGACATTGGCAGGTCACATAACTGAAGTAAGATTTATTTATGAATAGAGTTCAAATTTTAATGCAGAAAAACAAGTTTGAAAGCTCACTGCGATCCTGCTAATTTTTTTGGTTTTAAAACAAATATTAATACAAAGCAATAAACTATAGCTCCAAATACTATTTAAAAAGAATTTGGTAACCTTAATATTTTGGATGGTTCGAATCTATATTAAATACTTATACAATAAGTGATTACTTAACTATCGTAATTAAATAATAATAATAATAATTTATTTTATATCAAAAACAATAATAATAACACATTAATTAATTAAAATATTAAATTATTGTAAATATATTTATAGGTATATGTAAATTATTCGGTTTTTGATTTTTTTCTATTAAAAGCTATGCTTGTGCTTAAAATAGAGAGAATTCAAAAACAATTTTGAGTAAAAAAGCGATATTAAATAAAGCTTCAATAAAATTAATATAATAGCAATGAAAGAGAAAAAATGGGGAAAAATGAAATAAAATTTTATAAATACATAACATCCTAGTAAAATAAAAAATAATATTTGATGAATTTGAATTTTAACTAAACTACACTGAATAATCGTAATGTGAAGTATTCTGAATTTATGTTAAGAAAACATACTTAATATTAATTAGAGCCATGTTTAGTTTTTAATATCTAAACATTGCTTTTTTCATATTAATAATTGTATACAAAAACAGTATATGATTCATATTAAAATTATTGCGCAAATTTAACAATAAATCAGAATGACAAAAGAATTCAATTTTAAAATGCATATTATATAAAATGATGAGATAGACTACTTAAATATGAAGTACTGAATTCTGTGTTCTGTGTTATCTTATTGAACCTTATTACTTAATAACCAAGATATATCTTGTGTGAGTGTGTGAAGTACTTAACAAATATATTTTTAATCATGGATTTATTTTTGGATAATCAACATTATATGGAATTAGGTCGGGAGTTAGATTTAAGATTGAACAATTGTTGAAAAATACTATCACGCAATAACTTAAAATTAAATTTCAGTATTTAAGAAGTACGCAACTAGTGCAATTATCCAAAAACATGCAATAGTTTTATGCATTTTCACTCAAATATGCAAAAATAGAAACTTTTATGACATGTCTGAAATATGTTCCATTTCTAATCAGAATAATTATTCTAGGTGAAATATATAAAAATTTGCATAATTTCTATCTGGGTCTTATTTATGAGTATAAAAACATTAAACATATTAACTAGATATATTGTTATTTTTATTAATATTATTACGCTTTAACATATATTTTTATAAGAATGAATTTGAAAAGTTTATCTAATTAGATTATAATAATTTTTTTAATTTCTTATATTTTTAAATATTTTATTTAGGTATGGACTTTGTCTATTTTACGTGATGACGATTTTGTTGTTGCCGGAAGCAATGACGCAGAACTACGTACATGGAAGATATCAAAAATGAATGAAGAAGAATCAGAGATTAAAATGTCTGAGCTTTTGCACTCAGATAACTTACTAGATTTTGCTGTTAGTGTTTATTTCACTAGTTTGTAATTATTATGACTATATACAAAATAGAAAAATAATGATTTATATAATTTTTAGTCTTCAATAAAATGTGAAAAAAGTGGATCTTTAATGAGAGAAGGTCCTGGTCGTGTCGTATCTTCAGCTACAAATAGTACAAACCATGTTCTTTGTGTTCATGGCCATGGGAAATTGCTGGAGTTGTTTATTTTTAGTGGAGAAGGTGAAGCATTAGAACGTTTGCGTAATCGTCAAAGAAAATTTAGGAAAAAGGCTTCTAAGTAAGTTAAATATATAATATAATAGTACAGTGGTTTCTTTGGAATATGGTAATTTAATAAACTAGCATAACAGTAAAATACACGTCTAATACGACGGGGATTATATTTATGTAATATATAGCTTATAAAATTGATTATGTTCCAAAGATTTGCTTAGATATTTTGTTCACATTTAGTTAAATGACAATCGCGTTCTCATTTCATATTTAACTATATTATTTTTGTTCTCAGTGTCAATTGTATAAAAAATGTCCTAACAGGAAAAACGAAAACATACCACTTATCTCCTTTTGTAAAATATTGCCCTTAATTATTATAAATCATCAGTGTTGGGTAAATTACTTTTAAAAAGTAATGGAATTACGTTACTCGTTACTTCACATATTTTTATTTAAATTACATTTGCGTTACCTAAAATTATTTTTATCACGTTACGTTACTTTTTCATAAATAAAGTAGTGCGAAGTAGTGCGTTACAAATAACATTACTTTTTTTTTATCTCTAATAACAGTTATCATTTTCTTTGAACCATATTCAATTCATAATATGATATATTTTACAATATATTTTAGACCTACTACCTAGTGATACACTGATACCTAGTATACAAAATTTAAAATAATATGTAAATGTACAATCATCATTCATCTCACCTATTAATTATTATTTATTGTATGGCAATAGTAAAGTAGTTACCTACTACCTAGTTAAATTTAATTGTATACATTTAAACTCAAACTACACATGTTTCTAATACTAAATACAACAATAAGGCAAGTTATTTTCTAATAAACAAGTGAAACTAAATGATACAGTGTAATAATGCTATAAATCATAATACCCAATTTTATTAATACAAAAATACAATTTCATTTATTTTTAATTTTAAAATTAATTTTGACCAACAAACAATTTTCGAAGTTTTGGTCACTTATTTTACCACGGTTTTTTGTACAAATATCACTAGCAACACTAAATATTCGCTCTACCGAAGCACTTGATGGCAATGCGGTATTATTTTTTATGGTTGGCATGGTATTTAAAATTAGCAAGACTCCAGAGAATGGTGTTGTCAAATATCGATCAATTTCTGTGTTGGGCTGTTCTATATCTACATCATCACCATCGAAAAGAAAATCATCTTCGGTTGCAGGTTGCACATTGTCATTGACAATACCTGTTATTAAAGTTTATAGTTTAATAACATTTATCTTAAATATCAAATTTTAATTAATCACCTGTAATTGACTGTAGCTGCTCTACTTCAGCCTTAAAGAATTCTATACCTTCATCTCTTTCAAAAGGTGACATACCTTTAAATTTAAATTTTGGATGGGAGACCGATGATAGTATAATTGGTATTTTTTTAGTCATACTTGTGAATTGTAAATTGATACCGTCTAAACAAGCTTTTGCTAAGCTTTTGCATTTACCTGCCAATGATAAATCTGTTAGTTTCCTTTTCAGCCAACTGATAGTTGGTATTAGATAGCCCATAGCCATATATTTATCTCCTTGGAGAATATCCAATGCCCTCGATAAAGGCTCCATAATCTAAATATAAAAAATAAATAATAATTAATATAAAATGTTAAAAAAAAATTTTTTTTATTTAAGACTTCAATATTTACTTTGCAATAATCCATCATGAAAGCTAGATCATTTTTATCAAATCTTGGTATACCAGATTCATCGTACATGTTGAACCTTAGGTTCAGATTTTTGTAACTCATCACTCAAACATTTGACGGCAATGTATGTTGAATTCCATCGAGTTGTGTTTGGTACATTTATATACACATTTAATGCGTCATGAATAGTATCTGCAACTATAGATGTCCTGCTTTGCTTGTTCCACAAGCCTTGCATTTTTGCAAACGATGATCTCATTTGCTTTTTATAAATGACATCAGATAATGCTTTTTCACTGTCTCTTGTTGCAACTAAGTTCAAAGTATGACTTGCACAGCGATGATGAGGTGGAAGCGAATATTCGGGATTCTGTTCAAGACCATTAGCTAAAATTTCATATATTTCTATCATATCTATTTCATCGTCATTGTCATCTTCACCATCTTTATCATCGTTTTATCATCGTTTTATCATCGTTTTCAACTCTTGATCCAGTATTTCTTGTTTCTGATGACTGTGTATGAACACTTATTTATAAAAAAAAATTAGAATTAATAACAAGGTAAACATAGATTTTTATTTACATTCTTTAAATTGGTTAGTATAATAGTATAAATAAATAATAATTGACATTTTATCTCATAAATAAAATCTTACTTTTTGTAGACAGACCAACAATCAGCAGTGGCACAAACATATTTAAGTTCAATAGACATCAGTTGCTCTTTAAGTTCTATTTTTAACTCCTGTGAAATATTAGATATTCTACTTATCAACGTTTTTCTTGTTAGACATTTCCTTTTAGGAAAACCCATATTCATTAAGTATTTAAATTTTTCTTCTTCGACAATCGAAAATGTGTGATTACCCAGGACTACAAACTCAGTGATCATAGAATCTAACTTTTCTGAAAAATAAAATAAACTATAGATGTACCTTTTTTTCTACATATTATATAATATATTAATAATTTATTTCTCATACAAAATTAGCCATCTATTTTGAAAATAGTAACTGCTATCAAATTATGTAAGTTATATAATTTGATAGTAGTTTATATTGAACCGACGGCGTGGCGAAGCTGTCCCCGCGACGCCGTCGGTTCAAACAAAAAAAAAAAAAAAAAAGTAGTTTAATATAATATAATATGTACATTTTTTTATTTAATTTAATGCCTTTTAGTAAATATGAATACTTACAATAGTGGATTATAAAACTTTAATAATAAGTATAAATGTATAATATAAATTCAAATTCAAAAAATTAAAAAAAAATTCAGTTTGAGATTTTAATTTACTTTGGCTAACATATTGTGGTCGAGAAAATGATTCAGATAATGTTAGTTGCTTTTTAGTTTTGCAACTGTCATCAGTCTCATCTTGTTTGCGCTTACCAAAAGTTTTTTCATTTTTTAGTTGCTCTTCAAGTTCTTTAAGTTTTGAACCATGCTTTATCTATATAATTTAGAAGAGAAAATATTAATTATATTATTAGAAAATTATAATCTAGGTTAGGTTGGTATGCATTAAAAAACTGTGTACACTTTTTAGTAATATTTTTGTCAAATATAGATCTAAAATATCCAAAAAACAAGTACCTACTTAAAATTCAAAAATAATAGTCCATTTTTTTTTTAGATTAATTAAATAAAAACGTATAAATTAACTTAGCAGCTGATTTTTTATGAAGAAACCAAAATATTTAAACAAATTTGAGGAAATTAATATCATAACAATTAAAACCTGTAGGTAACAAAACATTGGCTGTCAGCATAAAAATAATAAAATAATAAAATACTTAATATGTAATAATTATATTTTATTTCATGTAATTGAGTAATTTGCATTGCTTGAATAGGTATCTCAATAACAATTTTTTTAAATGAACTCATGCTATATTAAAATAAGTAGGTAGGTACTACTGTACTAGCCACTAGGTAGTACTTAGATAAAACAATATTCAGTATTTTACGACCCCTTGGTATACCTCTTTATTCTTTAATAATTATGAATTCTACTTACTGTTATGTGTTTTTTCTAATTTGAACTACTTCTTATGGCAGTAGAATATGTTTTGGATTTGATACATAATTTGCATTTCACGAAAAATCTTTTACTATCCGTAGATGTAACTTCAAAATATTTATTATATGTTGGCCACGGTAGTTCGGTGGTATTTGCCACACTTGCTGATACTTCAGTCTCAATAATTTCACTCATTATTTTAATTTAGAGTTAATATAATTAAACTCAAACTAATATTTTATTATAACTATTCACTAGACACTAGAATATTATTTTATAAACGATGTCGTAAGTAATAAGGTATCTAGTCAACTGTTGAACTGTAACTACATATTATCTATTTACTAGAACTTTTGGGTTGTGCGAAGTCCGACGACAATAATTCGGCGTATACTGGGAGATGCGGGTAGTTAATTGTTAAATAACAAAATCAGTCCTTAACGACTAGACCTAATAAGTAATAGTAATACCTATGGTATTCGTAAATCGTATTAATATAATATGTATAATATTTAAACTATATGTCTATATAGTATATAGTATTAATTGGAAATAGTGACTGCAGTCTGGTAAGGTATTAACATCGAGGTATATCAGTTTTAAATTCGTACCTATAGCCATATAGGCATATAGCCATATAGGTTGATAGCCGATAGGTGGTTTATTCATAAGTCGTAAATCATAATTCGTTTTAATTAAATTTTATTTTTAAGCCGAACTCTTTTCTTTCTGATAATGAAAGTAATAGCATTAATTCCTGGAATGTTTAATAATATTGTTAACTATTATCAGAATCCAAAGTAAATAAAATTGATTTTTAATTTTCCTGGAATATCTTATTAGCTTATTTTTGTACTAGGTACATTCAAAACTATTATTTTAATAAGTAACGTGAAAAATAACGCATTAGTGCGTTACTTTATAGAAATTACTTTAAAAAAGTAATAGCGTTACAATTGCGTTACTGTAAGTAAAATGTAATGAAATTACTGCTGCGTTACTGAAAAAGTAATTGCGTTACTGAAAAAGTAATTGCGTTACAGTAATTTGTAATTTGCGTTACGTTACTACCCAACACTGTAAATCATAATCATAAACATTTTTTGTAAGAGTGATTATTTTCTATAAATAAGTTTTCATTGGTTTTACGTCTTTATTAATTGTTAATTGATTATGTTTAATAGGCGCGAAGAAAATGATGAAGATACAGCATTTTTAAATGAAAAAAATCCTGCATTACAAGATGTGGTTCGACGATTACCTCCTATTTTAACAGATTACAAAATAAGGTCTGCCGATTTGGTTGTAAACCAGACTCACGTTAAGGTAATATCAAATCAATTAAAGTTTAGAGATCATGGTCAAATATTTAATGTCTATTCTGTTGTTTCAACAGGTTGTTGTAAGTATGGCCAATAACACTTTGGCGTTTTATTCTTTATCATTAGAAGTTGGTAAAGAAGTAAAATTAATTCGCAAGATTTCGTTACACGGCCATAGATCAAATGTTAGAGTTATATCATTTAGTTCAGATAATTTAGCAATGTTCACTGGAGGTTCAGAGTCTATCAAAATGTGGAGCAGGAAAACTCTTAACTGTATTCGAACTGTTGAGACATCTAGTGCTGTTCAGTGTTTATGTGTACTTCCTGGTGACCGACACATTTTAGCTGGACTTGAAGATGGTAAATTGTTGGTAATTGACATAGCTGCAGGAGACATTATTGAAAGCATTTCTGCTCATCAAAAAGATTTGAAGTCAATTTATATGTTACCAGATGAGGTAAAAAATAATTATATTTATTTTTATTTTTATTTTTCTGATACAATTTTTTTTTTTTGACAAACAACAGTTGGGTTGTGTAACAGGTGGTGGAGATAGTACAGTTAAACTATGGCAATTAGAACTAGTAACTTTGCCGAGTTCTGATAGAAAAGTGTTATCGTTGTTACACTTGAAGACATTAGAGTTAGATGAAAACGTACAGTGCGCACGAGTAAGCCCAGATAACAAATTGCTAGCAGTTGCTCTTTTAGATAACACAGTCAAAATATTTTTTATGGACACATTTAAGGTGAGTGTTATTATTGTACTCTCAGTCTAAATTTATAAGCAAAACTTTTTATGTCAGAAGAACAATGAAAATAATATTTTTTTAGCACTTTATTGATCTTTATGGACACACATTACCAGTAAATGATATGGACATAAGTTACGATTCATCAATCATTATAACTGCAAGTGGTGATAAGACAATCAGAATTTGGGGCTTAGATTACGGAGATTGTCATAGGCGCTTAACAACAGAGTCTACATTGACTAGTATTAAATTTATTCCTATGACCCATCAGTTTTTCACTACAGACAAAAATGGAAACATTAAACATTGGGACGCTGATGTCTTTGAGAGAGTTTTAACACTTCAAGTAATTAAGGAATTTATTATTATTATTTTTCTTTGTTACTATGTATTATATTATGTATTTAATTTGGTTTAGGGTCACCGAGGTGAATGCCGTAATATGTCTGTGAGCGGAAATGGTTATTATGTTGTGAGTTGTGGCCAAGACAATGTTATACGCTTATATGAAAAAACAGAAGAGCCCCTTGTATTAGAAGATGAACGTGAAGAAGAAAGAGCACAAGAAGATGATAAAGAATTAGCCACTGGCGAAGAAACCAATGTATATGGAGGGCCGTCTGTTCTCGCATTACCAACAAAAAAAACCATTTCATCAGAGAAAGCTGTAATACAATTATTTCGATCCATTAATATTGTTCTTAAATATTTTTAATTTTATAATTTTTTAGGCTGAATTATTGTTGGAATGTTTAAATGTAATCAAAGAATACAAAGACAACCTATTGGAAAGTGAAAATAAAGGTGTAGACAAACCAACATTACCAATAATAATGACCGCGTTTAATGTAAAGACCACTGACGATTATTTATTGGAAATAATTAAAAGGATACGCTCTAGGCAAGTCTAATTTACTAGAACAATAATATTTTATCATTTTTATAATTTGTACAACAGCTAATTAAAAATTAAACTAATATAATTTTCATAATTTCTAGTGAGTTGGAAGAGGTTTTATTACTTATGCCTTTTTCAAGCGTATGTTATTTTATGGAAGCGTTAATACCATTGTTAAATCATATGCACCACGGTATTGAGCCAGTTGTCCGGTCACTCATATTCTTAGTACAAACATTGCACAAACCAATATCATCCGTCAATGATATGTTGCCTATTCTAAGGCAATTAAATGTACTCGCTACAAAGAAAACAAATGAATTTAGAGTATGTAACAAATTTACAGTAGTTAAATTAGTGAACAATATTTATTAATCGAAAAACAATTATTTATTATTTAATTTGTGTATTAAATAGGATTTAGTGGGAGAAAATTTGCACTCTTTGATGTTCATAAATAATAGTCAGGAAGAGGAAGAATTAGTATTCAACATAACACAAAATGTTCAAAAGAAAAGAAAACGACAAAAGCAAAAACTATTGAAAACTGTGATTGTTAATATCTAATATTTTTTTTAAATTATTAAAAACGAAATGCATTGTCACATAATTACAAGTTTTCATTATATCATAAGTAGTGAGTTGTGTACAACGTTAATGTTTCATCCAAATTGAGAAAGTAAAATATGGGTTATTGTAATTCTCCCCTTTAATATTTTAAGAAAAAAAATATAAAATATATATACTTAATATGTTTGTTGTTGCACTGGTTAAAATTATTGTTCTATTAACTAATCATCTGTTATGAATTTATGATGCTTCTTGAAAGTCTTAATGCAATTATTGTTCATAAAATAAGTAAATTTATTAATTTTTATAAATTATTATATTGCATCTTGCCTACGTATTATAACACACTATAAAAAATAACATTTAAACTCTATTATATATACTAATAATGTACACAATTTATATATAAATATTTAGTTTTTTATAACTTTAGGAGCTAAAGTAGCGTGATCAATGTCAACTATAGTTGGGATCAGGATAAATGAACACTGACCCTTGCAGCTCGTTGCTCATGCCAACTGTTGTAATCATTGATTCTCATAATTTTACTGTAACTCTACTGTTACGTTAATTTACATCATCATAAAAATAAAGGCAGCCTTACAATATAAAAAAAAAATAAAAATAAAATAACATCCATATTATAAATAATTTGTTATTTTAAAAAACTATTTGAATTTATGATTTGGATACCACTATAAAAAAAATTATGCTTGACGCATAACGAGCAGCGTTTATTCTTTGTGCCCCTGACTATAACTGCGTAACTAAATGGGGCTAAGCAATTAAGTCAAATATAAATATGCTCTGTTCCGAATTGTGATTGGAACATGTCAACTTTACTGCATACATCAACTCTTGGGCGTGTAAAAAATACTTTAAAAATTGCAATTAAATAAAATATAAATAAAAATATAAATATTTACATTAATATATCTATTTAGAAAGTACTAAAAATATAATATAAGAAAAATGTAATTAAGAATAATAACTTGGCAGTCAATTGTATCAAGTAAGTAAGAATGTTAATTTTGTAATACCTACTTCATTTTATACTGAAAAATGAAAAATTGTTTTGAAGAAAAATTACGAATAAAGACCAACTTGAGACTGATCAGTGATATTAATTATTTTTTTAAAATAAATAATAATGCAAATTACACACACTTTTAAATAAAAATATACTAATCCATATAATACAATAATTTATAAATTATAATACATTTTTTGAAATAAATATTCAACAATTTGTTTCTCTGTTTTCTACAAAGATTTAAATCTGTATTGCGATTGTTATCAGCCAATAATGATTGGTCTTACTAATTATCAATTTCTTCAACATCATGCATAGTAATATTGTTTGTTATATTATATTACGTCGTAGGCATATAGTCAAATCAGGCATTTAACTAAATGTCTATTTCATGTCAGGCAAATAATAAAAAAACGTTTTGTATTATTTTAAAAATTTAAATATATTTTCTATCAGTTATTTATTGCTATTTTATTAATATGAAAAACACGTTGGTATGTGAAATAATATGTTTAATTTCATGTTCATTATTACTACTTTTTTTGAAAATGAAACCATAAAATATATGTACAGGTAATAACTAATTAGATGTGATAGACGTATATTATGATAGTACGAGTATAATGTACCTATACCCTATCGTCGCAGTTTAGTCTATATAGTACGAGTAGTGAGTACTATAATATATTCTTATTAAATGAAAATAAAAGTTCCATTGGTGTTTACCTTGGTTGTACGAGAATCTCATCTATACCGTGGGACAAATAATTATAATCTTATCGATTATAACGACAAAAATATGAGGTAACGGAAAAAAATACAGAACATGCGATTGAATTGTACGATAATTTAGTTTAGTACGTGTAGTACTGTTAGTTTAGTACCTACTCATTACGTTTGCGTAAATCGTATGTAGTGTGATCGTGATTGCATGTAATTACCTATTGACATTTTTTGTATATATTTTGATTGTTTTTATTTGTATTTTAAAATATAATATAATGTCACACAGTTGTTTTATGAAAAATTAATATCAATTTACGACAACCATGATAAAAAAAAAAAACAGTGGAGTCAGGAAGACTACCACAAAATATAAGCTCTAAACGAAATCAACGATGCGAAATTGAATCCAGGTAAAACTGAAACTCAAAACCAATATTATTTATATCGTATAATTCGTAAATATGATCTGATTGAAGTAGGAAATGATAAAAATATTAATTTTAAACTAGAAACTAAAACTGAAAATATTAATATTGTACCGTATGAAAACTATTTTGAAAAAATCGAAGAAAGTCATAAAGCAACTGGTCATGGAGGAAGGGATAAGGTTGAGCAGTATTTAAAAAATAAATACAATATTCATCGAATAGTCGAAGTAGGTCTTAGTTCTACAAACTTACCTGCCGAAATTATTCAAAAATAATCAAATGAAGAAGACACTGAAAATATTTTACAAGACAATTCAGAACATAATGTTGACAATATACCTGCAAAGAAAAAAGAAGGTGGGTAAGTGGATGTCGCTCTGCTGTACAGTAGGTGACAAGTGAGTCACTGTAATGGATGGTGTTAAATTTGAATTCAATGATATAATATTGTATAAGAAAGACGATTCCGAGCGAAAACTGTCAGTCAGCCTATGATATTACCAAGTATATTTGATGATATTATTGTGAATAAAGTAATTTATATATTTACTTATTTACGTGGAACCTTGTTTAAAATTTTCAATCCTTACTTACAAAAGTTGAACATTTTATAAATTTTTAACTACCTACAAAATAATTATTACATTTTAAATTTGATAAATTTTGTCAAAATTTGAACTTTAAATACTTATAAAAAAAAATTGTACCTATGTATTTTTAATATTTTTCAACTGCTATTGTAACATTATATCAGGAGCTTTGCATTAAATTTTCACGCTTTTTTACCCAACAAATAAAATTTTATTGATATTTATAGGAAAAAAAACTAAAAAAATTGAAAACTGACAATGTCCGTAAACAGCTTAAAGAGAGTCAAATTATTTTATAAATTTTATCATGTATAGAAAATGCTAATATAAACATTCAGTGAAATTTTCAAGTATCAGCAGTCATTCGTTTTTTGATTACAACAAAATAAAAAAATCGTTACATGAAAAATTGAGTGAATATCAAATGTTGTAAAAATATGAGTTTCAAACGCTCATAAAAATTCAATTTGACTTTCTTGTAGACATTTTTTTTTTGATAAAGGTAGATAAACTTATGAGAAATCTTGTATTATATTTTCAAATCTTAGATTTAAAAAGAAAATTTTTTATGAATTTCTAACTCAAGATAATTTGCTTAATTTTCGTCATTTTTACGTATTTGGTCAATATTTGAACTTTAAATGCTTATGAAAAAAATTGTAACTATGGATTTTAAATTTTTTTCATCTGCCTTTGAAACAATAAGGCCTAGGAGCCTTTTTCAAGCTTTTTTTAATAGGTAACAAAAACTTGTAATTATAATATGACTTTTTTATTTATTTTTTATGATTTCATTTTTAAAACAATAGTAATAGTGGACACGAAATCAAACATATTATTTCACATAATTATTATATTATTATTATTTTATTTTATACGTGTTTTCATATTAATAAATAATACATTTTTTATACCGTGTGTCCGCGGAAACAGGGTACACTTTACCACTCATTACCCTGTACATATATTTCAATTCTGTTTTCGGGACATTAAACTAGACTAATGGATCGTATATTTCTATGACTTACAATGTTTTTAACTCATGTATCTTGCGCATGCGCAATAAAACTTACATTTTTTTAAATGGCAACCTGTAATTTAAATACCATATTCGGGTTAATCGATTTTTTTCAAGCCATTTTGATGTATCAACTTGTGTCTTAAACCCAAAATTGACTAAACTCTAGAGCTAAGTAGAATTAAAAAATTTAAAAATTTAATTTAATTAATTTTTTTTCTAAACACCATGAAACAAACAATCAAAATTATTATTATTAAACTAATTAACTATTTACTATTTATCTTATTTTATTATTGCACATTATGAAACTGCATAATATGGTCTTAATTGGCTGAAACCAAAAGAGAAGAAGTGTATTTTTGTTTCCATCAGAATTATAATTAAGTACCCATCTATTAAAATAATAAAGAGCATTGGTGTTTCTAGTTTTGTTATCTACCTATAACTATTAAAATGTCATTAGCTATTTTTATATTAGGTATTATGGAACTCATTATCAGAGTCATGTGTCAATAGTAAATAGTTAATTAGTTTAATAATAATAATTTTGATTGTTTGTTTCATGGTGTTTAGAATAAAAAAATAAGTACATACAGTTAGAAAAAAAAATTAATTAAATTAAATTTTTAAATTTTTTTAATTCTACTTAGCTCTAGTTTAGTCAATCTTGGGTTTAGGACACAAGTTGAAACATCAAAATGGCTTGAAAAAAATCGGTGAACCCGAATATGGTATTTAAATTACAGGTTGCCATTTAAAAAAATGTAAGTTTTATTGCGCATGCGCAAGATACACGAGTTAAAAACATTGTAAGTCATAGAAATTTACGATACATTAGTCTAGTTTAATGTCCCGCAAACAGAATTGAAAAATATTTACAGGGTAATGAGTGGTAAAGTGTACCCTGTTTCTGCGGTATATAAAATAGCAAAAAATAACTGAGAGAAAATAAATTTAAATTTTTAAAATAATACAAAATGTTTTTTTATTATTTGCCTGACATGTAATAGAAATTTAGGTAAATGCCTAGTCATTTAATTGAATGACTTGGTGGATAGTGAGATTGCATAAACATTAAATTCTTTAACGGGCATAGCTGTTTTCGACCAAAAACGTACCCTTCCCTTTTCGGCCGATTCACTTTTCGACCAAAACAATACGTTTTGTAATATGATATGTAAAATAAATAAAATAATTGATATATAATTTTTGTAAAATTGTGGCAATTATAATTTTAAAAATTATTTAAAGTATAAGTTACATAAAATGTTGTAAAATAAAGTATTGTAAAATAAAATATTAAAAAAAATTTAAATATAAAAACACCTATTATATTATTAACATTAGTTTTGTGTTAATATGTCACACTGTGCATAATATTTTATAAAAAGAATAACATAATAATATACAATTGTTGTCAATAATTATTAAGTCTAATAATAATGTATATCATATAATAGAAAGATATAGTGACTCTCTACAATACGTATAACGATCAGTCTTGCAGGTACATAGTACATACTACATATTATACTGATATAACTATATATTATGGTAGTAACCATCACAGTCGACGATCACCGATCGTATATAATAAATCGTAATAATCGTAATAAAAAAAAAAAAGTTAATATATGGGTATTCTATTTTACAAAAATTATATATAAATTATTTATTCTACATATTATCATATTACAAAACTTTTTGTTTTGGTCGAAAAGTGAATCGGCCGAAAAGGGAAGGGTACGATTTTGGTCGAAAAGGGAATCGACGTTTTTTAAATTTGGTCGAAAAGTGAATCGGCCGAAAAGGGAAGGGTACGTTTTTGGTCAAAAACGGTCTCGCCCTCTTTAACTATATGCCTACGACATATACATATTTTGCAAGACTGTATACAAGGCGATTGTTTTATCATGAACAACTTATTATTTCAAAAAAAAACACTATGTTGTCATATAAAAAAATAAAAACTTAAAGAATTATAAGGAAAAAAATATTTAAAAATATAAACATTAATACTTTTTGAAATAATGAGTGTTTCATTAAAAAATAACCACACTATATATTATGCATATAATGGCAGTTGACTTTTCAGGCTCATAATGTAATGTCCTATCTTTTAATAAGCATCCAAAACAAAATTATTTATTTTATTAGCAATTTCTATTCACCATAACATTTTCGAAATTATTGCAACTCTTTTTTGGGCTATTTAAAGGCTTATAAAATGTCTAGTTTTATTGGTTTTTTTTTTTATATTGTCAATACAAATTATTTTGGCAATCAAAAATGTATGTTATACAACGTTTCTCATAAGTTGATGTTAGTGGAAATTAAAAAAAATCTTGACACAATTCATCAAAATCATGAAAATTGACAAATTATTTCGAATAATATTCATAAAAAATTTTCTATTTATATCTAAGCTTGGAAAATTTTATATAAGATTCCCTTTACGTTTTCCTACGTTCAACAAAAAAAAAGTTTACTGGAAAGTCAAAAGCATTGGACCCGTAAATGAATAAATGATGTTCATTTACTTTTCACACATTGACACAGCCAAAATGTACATTTAATATTAAATGCCTGAACACTACTCCTTAAAATATGGTATGCTTCAACCCCCTTAATATTTATTTAAATAATGTACCTAACTAATTTTCTTATATGTACAATATTAATACATTATATTTGAAATTGATTACTATTCCTTATACTTATGATACTTTTTTACAGTTAACAACATATATTATAATTACATATACAAATTTAAAATAATGATCGATATATAAAAGTAAGATCAAAAATATATAAGAAAAAATCTAAGCCTTTTTTAAAATAAGTTATGTCAATTCAACATCGATCACTATACAGTAATAATTTATATTATATTTGTATAAATTAATTTAACAATATATAATTTCATCCAAATTTAAACTTAAAATACTGTATAAAATAACGTTTATATATTTTTGAAATTTTACATTGTCCGTACAGTACAAACTATTTATAAGAATCGTTGTTTTGAATTTTCAATCCTTAGCTATAAAAATTAAACATTTTATAATTTTTTTTATAATTATAAAATTCCCGAAGGATTTGTTAGAGTTGACGCTGTTGTTGAAAGTTGAAACACGTTTTAACATTTAAGACTTGGCTTTTTCGACTATTTCTAAATTCTCACCAGCATGCGAATATTCAGCCTCAATTATTGGACTTTTATAATATTATTAAACGTGTTATATTAAAAATATAAAATGTATGTTTTAAAATTTTGGAAGCTTGCCTTTGGAAGTTACTAAAACTCCCGGACATTTTTTTCAAAACTCTACTAGAACATTTCCATCGAGATCGAATACCTACTCGAAACAAGATTATGATGAATCGTATATGAATATCCGTTAAAAACAATTATTTTATTACAATAACCTCCATATCAACCTAGATCTCAACTAAATAGCGTCTCGGGGTCAACACTGGCCAAGTGACGAGGTAAATTTATAATTCACGTCCGGGACGTCTAGATAGGATATCTAGGATTTCTAGATTTATATAATAATCGCGGTCATAGGCGGATCTACAGGGTGTGCCGGGTGTGCCAAGGCACACCCTAATGTAAAAAAAAAAAAATCAATAACAATTAATTATAAAGAATATACATACACGCATAACATAATATTATTAATTGAATTTCAGTTTTTTGTAAATTAAACTACAAGTGTTCATAATAAGTCTCTAAAACAATAACTATATATATTTTTACCAATCGTTGTTTTACATTACTAACGAAGCCTGGATGTTTGGATTTTAAATCACTATATCGTGCTTGTTAAATTAGATTCAATGTTATTGTCGTCGACACCAAAACTTAGACTAATAGACATAGTGGAAACCAATAGACCGGTAACTATTTTTAGCTCATAAATATTGCTATTTCTCGGATACCGACACCACGCTGATAACGACGGTCGACGATTAACAAATAAATAATAATACCTACTTTGATCAAACAACTCACATACACAAGGTAACATTTTAATATCATCCTTAACTTTGTATACAACAACGTCGGACGACGGACTTTTGAAAATTAAATAAAGAGGAAGCAGCTGTTTTAGAAGAAAAATTCAACATTTCTCAAGATGAATTAATGGCAGAAATAAGATTGTTAAAAACAGATCAGACTGTACTAACTGGAAATTCAGCAACAACATTAAGTGGATGGATCCAGTGGATGCAAGAAAATGAAAAATATAAAATGTACACTGCTTTTAATGCAGCAATTCAAACATTTTCTGTCATCCCCGTGACAAGTTGCTCATGCGAAAGAGCATTTTCTAAATTGACTCACGTGAAAACGAAGTTAAGGTCAACTCAGTGCCGGCGCTAGGGGAGGACAAATGGGACATAATATGTCCAGGGCCCCGCGCTTGTTAAAGGGCCCCGCAATTTTTAATTATCATCTTAATACCGCGAAACACATTGATATTTTATATAAACAAATTATAAATCCATACATTTATTGACTTATTGTTATATACTACACATAACACATGTATAATATTAATATTATTTCTATCATTAGCTATTTGGAAAATGATATCTAAATTTAGCCATAGTACAAAGTAAATCGTTATCGATACGATGAAGGAGTAATATTTTGAGGATACTCGAGGATTGTAGGACTATAATACTATAATTAATAATATAAATATTTATTATCTCTATAGTTATTGTTTTTTCTGTTCTTTGTTTGGAAAAGCTCTCCGCGTATTGTCGTATGACCGTATTATAGAAGCGGCAAGAGCTATATTCTCAAAACATTTATTTGATTATATTATGTTCAACATTTGAGTATTTGACTGCAATCCGCTTTGCACCTTACTGTATTTTTTCAACAATTTCTGCATAACATCATAAAATTAAGTTTTCATTTTATAAAATTATTATTACAATTTAGTTTAGGTATAGTAGGTATAGCTGTATTAAATAATATGTACCTACTGCGTGCGTATCTAGTGTATCAGGATTAGTTTTAATGTAGTTTATTGTCTACCGCCGCCGCGTCCTTAGATATTAAACAATTTATTATATCATTCAAACATTTTGATGATTTTATTTATTTTTTATTGATGTTTTTATAAGTTGTAATTATTAAAATAAATATAAATTAATTAAATAATAGGCCCACCACGAATTTATTAACTTATAATTTTCAACACATGCATATTATTTTATTATTTGTAAATAATTTTTTGTTAACATATTATAATTAAAAAAAGAATAACTTGATAATATTATTTTTAATGTTTGAAATTCAAAAAAAAACCGCATTAATTTTAAATAATCCTGATTTAAAAAAAGCTAGAATTTTGCCTTCCTCTGGGTACCTATTACCTATGTCCTATATCCCCACAATACCTAGTGCCGGCACTGGGTCAACTACAAAACAAGATCGGTTGGAATCACTCATGTTATTATATGTCGAACAGGAATTAACGGCCAATGTTGAGCCTTTATAAGTTAATACAAAAAATTATACTAGTGTTGTTTTAATTTATTTATTAACTACTTATGACTTATGAACTAATTTACTATAAAATTAAACAATAAATTATTATAATCAATACTTACATATTACATAGTAAAATAGTTAGCTTACAGGAGGAGGAGGTAGGTAATTAAAACTGTATTTGTTTTGTCGTATATTGCAGACAGTCGTCAAAATAATATTATTTTATATATATGCAATATAGGTGGGGGAATATTTTAAATTGTAAATTATTGACATAGGTCAGGCCAGCGAAGCAATAATGTGCTGAGGCGACAATAATATTTTCTATATAACACCGCCGTACGCGCAGGCACGGCCCCCCGGTTGTCGCTGAGTGATTCGGCGAGGACGTAGTTACGACGTGCGTGTGAAACGCCGATCGTAGTACGGGTGTAGTAAACCCAAAAGCCATTATATTATTTTAAATAAAATAAGTAAAATAATAAATTATACATAGTATAATTTAGGAGTAGAAACGTAGGTATTTAATATAATCCTAAATAACAGGAAACATAGAGCAAAGGTGAAAACAACAAGTTGTTTTACCTAGTCACAAAATAGTGCAATTCAACAATATTAGGGATGTATTAATACCCACAGCTATAATACGATATTAAACAATATCACGTAGAATAAATTATACATTAGTATAATTTATAATGGGTAATGTAGGTAGTAATATGCAATGTAAAATAGGCCTAAATAACAGGAAGCGTGGATCAGAGGTGAAAACAACAAGTTGTTTTACCTAGTCCCATCATAATGCAATTTGACATTACTAGGGAAGTAATATTAGAATATAGATATCACGCCACCAATACGTCATTGTTAGAACCCGCATAAATACGGGTAGAGCACCTACTATTACTTAGAAGATAGTCAGCCCTCGTCGTAGGTCTATCAAGCTTACGACAGTGCTTATAGTTATTTTGTAATTCAAACTTGTAATAATAAAGTGTTATGTAATTGTCATATTTTAAAAGTATAAAAAAGTGTTATTAATTATTTACCTATCTTTCTCAACCACGACTCAAGACGACAACGAACGTGCTACGTCGTTTAAATAATTATTGTATTAGTGTTCAACGTGTCCTTCACGGCGATCACTACACGGGCTAGGCGATCTGAATTTGCTAAGTGTTTTATTTATGTTTGTTTTAATACAATAAAAGTGTTTCCGACCTGAAAACCCGAGTTAAACATTATATTTAGTCGTTCTTACGTTCTTACCTTTTATAGGAACAGCGCCGGGATATACGTATTATGTGTCAATGAAGTTTTATTAAACTGAATAGTGCCAAGGTATATGTAATCTTTGAGTCATTTCAACTTTCAACTAGATAGGAACGAACTATGAATTGACAAGCGCATACCATCGTACCTCAACGAGTTAACAGTGCCATTCTAATTGACTTTAGAGAGTGTCATTAACTAGAGAATACGAGGGTAAGGCGTATAGTTGGTTTACCACGTATTGTCTAATACGGGTGATACCACAGTTTAAACTTGTAAATTTGTAACCATTTCTTTTGATTTTTTTAATAAAAAAAAAAAAAAGTTCATTGTTATCACCAATAAGCTACCAATAGGTAAATATTATACAATAAGTTATAGTATTGGTTAGTAAACAAGTGTCGCATACTTGAAATTTAAAATATTTTATTTTTAGATTAATTTATATATATATAATATAGATAAAAAAAATAACTACGCCGGGCACACTCAGATGTAAAACTCTGGGTCCGCCTATGATCGCGGTAATAATATTGATCATCGCTTGTAAGTTGTACGGTAAATAAACTGTGGACATACTGCCGCGATAAACATCTGATAGCTTATAGATGAAGGTACGAAACTACTAAACTATAGTGGATTTCCGTTATATTTCTGTTAGATATAAGAAATAACAAGAATAAGAAGATACAAAAAAAAATATAATATATTATTTACAAAAATTAGCAATAATGAATTGCAAAACGCGTTACTTATTTTAAATTATTTTGTAAGTTCCTATATATTAATAAGTAGGTATAAGGAATAGGTAATGAAATTCAAATATAATATAATACTAGCCGAATAACGGAAATACTAGCGGAAAAAAATTGTGATTAATCAACTCCTTGTGGGTGTAATTCGCTGTGCATACTGCATAGCCGACATAGGTATGGAAGTAAAATCATATCATATTTTAATTTTCAGCCATTCCGCGTGGCGTTGCCCGTGAGTTTCGCTCATGGTTATTTGCGAACAGTATATGTTATCGGGTAGGAAATTAGTTTGCGGACACGGCGAATACATATTGTACATAGCTTGTGAAATAATTCGCAAAATATATAACCTGCAACCAAAGGCAACCATTAAAAAAAACAAAAATAGAGTTTCGATTTCCACCGTGAATCTTAAGTCCCCTGTTTTACCTGCACCTCTTTAAAAAGCGAATAGAGGAACCACACTAAGTATTCCAAACATCAAGTTCGTACGTTTTGTATTTCAAAACCAATACTGGCAATACTGTGTATTCAATTAAGATATTGCTTACAACCCTTTAATTTCTTCTTTAGGCATTGAATTTCCAAATATCCGTTCTTAGCGGACGCTTACGTCATAATAGCTACATCTATATGCCAAATTTCAGCCAGATCTGTCCGGTGCTTCCGGCTAGGCGATGATGAATCACTCAGGACAAGTCATTTATATATATAGATTAATATTGTATAAGAAAACTAATTACATTTTTTAAATAAATACTAATTACGGGTATATAATATTATATGTATATAGGTATATAATAATATTATAATCATAGGCGTGCGCAGAAATTTGTGGCAGAGTGGGCCAAGTCAATAAAGATTAAGAATAACCTGAACTCTGATGATGGAAGAAACAATTAAAATGTTACATACTTTAATTTACTCACTCATAATCACCCACTATTTAAGGTACAAATCATTCATATGATAAAAACAGATACATATTTTTTTTAAAATTAAATAAAAAATGTTTTAATTGTCGACGAAGTTTTAAATTTTAATTAAATACTATTTCGCAATCTGCAATGGTAATATGCTATCAATTTTATTTTTAAAGACATTTAATTTATTACTATTTATTATCATTGAATACCAATGTTATTTTTCAGCTACCTATTTAATGTTTTATGATTTAAAAATTCAAAAATCGTGATGTTTAGATCATCATGTATTACTATGTATACAAATTTCGGTACGTCTCGCGGCCTCCCCTGTGCGCACGCTTATGAATATAATTATAAATGAAAATTGAATAGACAATTTTGTATTTTCGGACTTTTTGTCCGGGATTCCTAAAAAATAGACCACTTTATGTGGTGTCAAGTGACCGCAGGCATTTGATTTTCATTAAAAACCATTTAGATTGATTCTAGTTTTGAAGTGGACCACTGAATTACATTTTTAAACACGTTTTGGGCATAACAGTTATTTTTCCCTATAATAATATTTGCAATTAGCTACATTTATAAATATAAAATTGTAATTAAATAATTTTCGTAGAGAAATTTGATTTTATTTCACAGATTCAACTCCCTGTGTTAAATTTTTTTCAGTGTATTTCAAATCATTGCAACCAGTATAATTTTTTCTGAAGCTACTATTGGCGTTTTGAAAGAGCTCGCTTCACCCGACGTTTTTAAAATTTCCTTCAAATTGTTGAACCAAAAGCTAAATAACAACAAATTTACAATTTATTACAATTGTAGTAATTAATTCATAGTAATATGAACGTATTGATGAGATTATTAAGTATGAAAATTTTTAATTTGGTTATTTACTTTTGACTTTTGAGATATTAATGACTTTTTGAAGACCTCGAAAAAAAACAACAAAAAAAATAGTACCTAATACAAAATTTTTTTGGTGACATATTTTGTCACAGACTCGAGACTTCTATACTATGTTATAAAAATTTGTATTCTGTGTATGTTACGTATTGTACCTACGTATTGTTATCATTAGTATCAACCATTGTTCGTTATCATACTGCTATGGAGGCATGGCCATGGCCGGACTGGAAGGGTTTCGGCCCACTACTCCCTGTAAGCAAACGGTTAGGTTAAGTAGACATAATATTATGTAAATTAAGCGAATGAAGTAAATAAAAACACAAACCGACAATTTATTCTCTCAGGCATGACGTATACCTCTGTCATCATGGTTAGAACCAATAGTGTTCACTTTCAGATTTAAAAAAAAAATGTTTTCATATAAGTATTGTTAACACGAATATTATAATAATAATACCAATAGTGTAAACTTGAATAAAAAGTGTTGCAGCAACTATAGCAAATACTTCTAATAATCTATATTAATAATATTTTTATGCATTGCAGAAAACGCAAGTGGCCGAAAACAATGTTTATGTTTTTTGGTACTCGAGAACTTCCTTTACAATATTTTTGTACGTCCGCGTGACGTCAAAGCCTTACTTGTACCACAAGAGATGCTAATAGTACCTGGTAATAAAGACATCAATATAAATAATTTTTTTTACAGAAATTAATACTTATTCAACGGAATTGTAATTATTTAAAATACACACAATTTAGTACCTAATACCTATATTATATTTAAAATTATTATTTTTTTCAAAAAACATTTATGAAAATAGAATGTATATAATATATAGGTAGAGTATTATGATTTATGATTCATACTAATTAATATAAAATAATTAATATTAATTATATATTCTCACCAGTCACCTAGTTAATTGAAACCTGAAATTTAGTATAATTTAGTTTTACGGCTATATTACAATTTATAATAGTAAGATTCCCCCCCCCCCCCCCACTAAAAAATCCCAATTGGTTAATATATAATAATAATAACCGGGAAAAAATTGCATGTAGATACTACAAACAACAACAACAATTATTTTTAACTTAAACATAAGAAAACAATTAATATATTGCTAAATTTTAATCAAGAGCGAAGATCAATATTTTTGTAATACAGTTTTACAAGTACTCTTTGTTACGAAAAATAATGAAAATTAGTTACAATTTTATTTTATTTTGTCTAGTCTAATAATTTCAGACGTTTATTCGAGGTATTTTAAAATGTTTGTAACTTTTCAACTTTTCTGGTAGAAAAAATGCTCTGATCATCAACTTTGATGCCCGATGAATGTTTTTGGAAGCAAATTGTATTTTTAGAGGTCGAAATTGAAAATGCTCAGTGCTTATTAAAGTAATTGAAGAAAAAAATGAAAATGTATTAAAATTGTTTGGTAACCAGCTTGGTTATACCGTCCTCACTTGGATTGTATTTGATTAATCAAAATTTTCTTTTTCTATAAATGTCAATGACATCATTGTTATTTTTATAAGCATTTAAAGTTCAAATTTCGTCAAAACCACATTTAATTTGTAGTTCTAAACTTATATTTTATAAAATATTAAATGTGTATAGCTAAAGCTAGACAATTTAATACCAGGTCTTTCATACAAGTAGTTCATACTTTTACCGAAAAAGTACAGATCATTTATGAAAACTGGTATGCAAATACAATGTTTTTTCAAAAAAAAATTTATTCTGGTAAGACATATATGAAACTTACGTCTTATTTACTATAGTTGACAGTTGAACCTTGATAAATAATTTTTGAAAAAATAATAATAATGCAGGCGTGGTTATTTTTTATAATAATAGCATTTAAAGTTCAAATTTTGTCAAAACCATACTTAATTTGTAGTTCAAAACTCATAAAATATTTAATTTGTATAAGCTAAGACTAGATAATTTAAAATAAGGCCTTTTATACAAGTAGTTCATACTTTTACCGAAAAATTACAGATAGTCTTAGGAAAACTGGTATGCAAATACAATGTTTTTTCAAAAATTAATCCATTCAGGTAAGACGTATATGAAATTTACGTCTTGCTTACTATAGTTGACAGTTGAAACTTGATAAATATTTATTTTTTTTAAGTAATAATTATACGGGCAATGGAGTATTGGAGTGGACTTCAGCCTGTTAGCCCCCCTTCCCTTGCGGACGCCACTGCCTATGTACGTATATCGTTTAATTAATTATCTAGTCTTGCGTAGAAATGGGTAAGGTAAATCCAAATGTATTTTTAAGTTTTCACGAAACATATCGGTAATATCGGTTCTTTTACTTTTGATAATACTAGTTAGTACCTACTTACAAGCAGTGGCGTATTTTGGGTGATTTATCGGGGGGTGTCCAACATTTATTGGACCTCTCAAACAAGTCATCAAATACTCTAAATCGAAAGATATTACATTTTCTGTAAGCCCATTAAAATAAATTTTTACAAACTTAGTTATACAGTCGTTGCCACATAAATTGAGATGGCGGCGGCAGCGCTTTTCAGTAGGTGTAGCCCAAACTATAGTTATGGCGTGTGTTTCGCCTCCCCTATTAGTTTATTATAAATGTATACAAATTTATATGGAAACGACTAAAAAAATTACTTTTAGATTCTGAGTGGAACGCTAAATGTATTAATTTAACAATGATGTGTGTTTTTTTTTTTATTTTTTTTTTTTATATTTTTTTTGTGTCTGTCGTAACATTTTAGGACAGTAAAAGTGCTTGGATTTTCTAGTAACTTTTCTGATAGGAAAAGGAATCTAGTTGGTACTTTGGGGGGTCAAAAGTAAAAATGTTCCAGTAGTTTTCAAAAGTGACGTGAAAAACAAAAGAAAAATTAAGGAAAAACGGGAATTTTTACGCAAATCCTGTTTTCGAAAAAATCGATTTTGGTAATTGGTGCAACTCTAAAAAAAATGACCGTAGGTACATGAAATTTTGACTGAATGTTTATATTAGCATTTTCTATACACCATAACATTTTCCAAATATTTTGAGCATTTTAGGAACATTTTCAGTTTCCAATTATTTTATTAGTATTTTTTTCTATAAATATCAATATAATTTTATTTGTTGGTTAAAAAAGCTTGAAAATTTAATGCAAGGCTCCTACTATATTATTACAATGATATTTGAAAAATATTAAAAACCCTTAGTCACAGTTTTTATTTATAACCATTTAAAGTTCAAATCTTAACAAAATACGTAAAAATGACAAAAATTAGCAACATATCTTGAGTTGGGAATTCATAAAAATTTTTCTTTTTAAATCTAATATTTGAAAATGTAATACAAGATTATCCATAAGTTTGTTTATCTTTATCAAAAAAAAAAAAATGTTTACAAAAAAGTCAAATTTAATTTTTATGAGCGTTTGAAATTCATATATTTTTACAACATTTGATATTCACTCGATTTCTCATGTAACAATTTTCTTATTTTGTTATAATTAAAAAACGTATAACTGTAGATACTTGAAAATTTCACTGAATGTTTATATTAACATTTTCTATACACGATAAAATGTATAAAATAATTTGACTCTTTTTGAGCTGTTTACGGACATTGTCTGTAATCAATTTTTTTAGTTTATTTTCCTATAAATATCAATAAAATGTTATTTGTTGGGTAAAAAAGCGTGAAAATTTAATGCAAAGCTCCTGATATAATGTTACAATAGCAGTTGAAAAATATTAAAAATACATAGGCACAATTTTTTTTTATAAGTATTTAAAGTTCAAATTTTGACAAAATTTATCAAATTTAAAATGTAATAATTATTTTGTAGGTAGTTAAAAATTTATAAAATGTTCAACTTTTGTAAGTAAGGATTGAAAATTTAAAACAAGGTTCCACGTAAATAAGTAAATATATAAATTACTTTATTCACAATAATATCATCAAATATACTTGGTAATGTCATAGGCTGACTGACCGTTTTCGCTCAGAATCGTTTTTCTTGTACAATGATATTATATCATTGAATTCAAATTTAACACCATCCATTACAGTGACCCACTTGTCACCTGCTGTACAGCAGAGCGATATCCACTTGCCCACCTTTTTTAAACTTCAGTTTTTTAGTAATACGTAAAAACTTAGACATAACTGGTTTATTTTGCATTTTAAAGTATTATTTTAGAATAATAATAAAAATAACAATATTATTTTAAAAATTTTAAATAATCTTTTTTTTTTTTTATTTATTAAAATTAAAATGTATCAACATATTACATGTTACAACAAGTAAGTTAATTTTTATAAATAACATTAACAATAACAATTTGATTCAGTTATATTTATATATGGTATAAAATATTGTGTGTTTGTGTTTTGATGTACAAATAATCTTAATATAGTATAATAGTTGATGACACATTGATTCGTTATTTCTATGATTCTTACTAACACATTGGAGACCGATTATTTTTATTTTGTTATTGCGTTTGAGACTAGCACCGTGTTTAACTTTAACGCGACTCTTGTTATATGTAAAGACCAGATTTATATGTTTTCACATATCGTTACTGGGTCCATGATGCAGTCTTATGAGAGTAAAAAATGTGGACGATTCGTTCAATCCCGAATGCGTAGAAAAAAGTTTTTTTGCATATTTGAGAATATTTCATGGGTTAGATAATATGTGACCCATTTAGCATATTTTGGGATATTTCGTAAATTGTGAGAAAAATTTTGTATTTATTTTGAATATTAAAACTACGGTACCCAGAAAAAATTTTTTTGAACATTTACAATTATTTTTTTTTATAATTTTCAACTTTTATTAAAGTGCAATAGTATTGCATTAGAATACGCAACTTTTAGTACCTAATTAATATCTCACTATTAAAATAATATTAAAAAAAAATTAAAAAATGCAGATTTAAGCAAATAATGATGTTTATTGATTATTTTTGCATATTTTTACATATTTTTGCATATTTTGTAATTTTTTAAGAGGATATAATGAGAATATTTGAAGGTTTTTTAGAGAATATTAGCATCATATTTTAGGTATTTTAAGAGAATATAAATCCGGTCTGTAGACTTATATGTTACGTTGTAGACAGAACTATTTTTAATATGTTGATGCGAGAAGACGAGCGCCGTTTCTAACGCGGTAGGTACTTGCTTGCACGTCTAAAAGACTAGAACCGTGTTTAGAATGGTGTCGGTATGTGTACAAAAAAATCGATTTATAATATCAATATTTCATCACTTTCTTGATTCTTAATCAAGTAAGTATGGTCATTGAAATGAAAAAAGTCTGAATTTTAAAAACTTCAAGAATTTGTGTTAAATAGGAGAATAAGAACTCAGTAGTGATAACTCAGTAATGATGAGTGGGTGGGTCATTTAGCTAGCTTTAATATAACACCCTGCAAGCGGTATATAATTGTATAAGCGGTTGAATCCATAAAAACATCGTCGTGAACAGTCCCAAAATTTCTATTTTTTAACTTTTCCCTTTTACTATAATAGCTAGAAATTTGGTTGATAACTCATTAAAAAGGGATTATCAAGTAAATACAAAATTTGGAGTTAAATTTTTTTTTTAAAATTATTTAATTTTTCACAGATAAAAAAAAAGAGTTAGTATTTTTGTATTTTTGTTGCGGCTTGCGGGTATTTTAATTATTGTAATGACCCGGTGAAATTCAAATAATTTCTGGATAACCCTGACAAATTGTAGACAATTAAGTCTCTGTGTCGTCGAATCTAATCAAATTAATTTCAGTTTTGCCGTTTATATAGAAACACCATTTATTTTATAATTATTAAAATAAATGATAACACCGATGTCCAATATATTAGGACTTTTTTTTTAAGCCGGAGGTTGTCCAACCATGGAGGACACCCCCCCCCCCCCAAAAAAAAAAAAAAAAAATACGCCACTGCTTACAAGTGTTAAATGTTAGTAGAAATAGCTAAAAGTTTAATATTTATTCAGCGTGGTGGAATTTACAACAATATATTTAGCCAGAATGGAAAACAATTAACAGTGTATGTATATATATAGAAGGTATGTAAAATAATTTGCCGCAGTTTGTATAATGTATCTTATCGATTTTTTCGCAGATTGTAAAATGTAAAATTTTTTTTTGCCGCAGTTTACATATCAATTTTTAGAAAAAATTTCATTTTGCCGCAGTTATACCATCTCCCACGGCCGTACCAGCAATACTGCTAATAACAATTTATTAATAGTATAAGAATTTATCACTGTGTCTGAAATTACGTAATCACCGATTTTAATCAGGTCATTTATCCTGGAGCTGCTGCGCATTGCAGTTTTCTCAGACCTCGGTTTGCGTGTGACTAAAAATTATTTTCCAGCCAAAGCAGATAATTTATAAATTTTTATAATTTAAATCATATAAATACAATCAGAATTATTTTTTGAATATTGCCACTGAGTTTTTGTGATAATACTGCCAACTGCCGAATGCTCAGTAAATTTGTACTGATTCGTAAAATCATTTGACATAAAATATATTAATCACATAATATTATGTCCTATGGTGCTACCTATAGTAAGTTCAACTAGTAGATAATAAACCTGTAAGCATAATTAGATTGATTTTAATATGTATACATTTTTTTTTTTTTAATATAACCGTAGCCCGCGGCCCACTGTCACTATTCTGTAGAACAGTAGCACAGTGGCCCAGACTGTCGCTGGGCATGACAAAATAATAATATGACAAAATAATAATATTTTGTCATGTATTGAGCCATGGAGGTAGAATTGATTGAATTAATTTTGGTCGCGGCTTTAGATAGAATCTAAGACAGTCGATGGATCAAGAATTTAGATTCCATCTACAGGCACTCCCCACAAAATAAGTAGGTACACCTTTAGCAGTAAGTTAGACTTTATATAGGCTTATTATAGCCTCTACTTTATATGGGCCCTGCCGCCCTGGGAATGTCAGCTAATATTTCGTTTTAGTTATCGTCGCGCATGTTCCCCAGACACGGAAAGAAATATAAAAAATGGATAGTGTAGACTGTAGATTACTATAGTCAAAGCGTACAATATTTTAGAGTTTATTCCAAGTGTTGAGAAAGTTATATCGATGCCTGTTTATTTAGTCATGGTCAGGTAATGTGAAGGGATCCGATCCAATATATTAATTTTGAGTTTGTATGAAGTGAATTATTTGTTAATGTTCTTCAGTATCACCAATAGCGAACAACATTGCCGTTTCATCGCAATTAGCCACTGTAGAATGAGTATAAAAGATAGTAGATACCTTGTATTTTGTATTAGTATATAGGTACAAGTGTAAAATGCAAATGTTTTATTTAAATTTTATAACTAGGGCCCCAAGCTTGATGTCTTTTCAGAATTAGAATTTATTCTATTAGAATCTTTTCATAGAATTTTATTTTTACTTTGCATTTTAAGGAATTTATTGCTTTACGGTCATTTTTTTAGTATTTTTGGTGCATTTTATTCATTGAGTTTCCATTAGCTTGTCGATTATCGACGTTCATTATTTGTATCGTTTGTTGTCGCAATCAATGATTATTTAATAAACTGTAGGCAGATACTTTTTTAGGCCCGGTCAATCAGAAAAAAATTCCCAAAAGTCAATCAGTTTATTTCAAATTGCAAAAAAAAATAATTTTGAAGGCTTCTTTGAGAGTAAAAATGTTTAAAGAGCTATCACCTATATTAATTACGAATTATGATACATGAAACATGAATTGTATAAAACGTACATTTTTAAAAATGTTAAGTCATTATAAAGTAATTTTTGGTATTTTTGAGGTCATTTTTTAAGTCATTTTAATATTTTTTTCGTGTTCAAACTGAACAATTTCAAGAACTAATATAATTTCTTAAATATTTGATAACGTATAAGCGACTAAACGTTGTCACCGACTTTTTAGCAGTCGACAAATAGTCGATTGTTGTATTTCGTTCGACTAAAGTCACACCACAATTATTCAAGAATGTCAAATATATTTTATTTCCATGCGATAAAAATTTTATCGCGTGCGACAAAGTTTATCACGATTTCAAGAATTGGCCCCCTCCTCCACGTTTTTGCGTACCTACTTGCAATCAGTGGCAGATCTACGATTTTTTTTTATGGGGGGGTGCTAAAGTTAAGGTCTTGTATTCTGTATACTCCATATATAGGTACTGATAGCAAGACTTTTTATAGGCTTCAAAATTAACGTGCTTAATATTTCAACTTTAAAAACAACACTATAATATTTAATATAGCATAAATTCACTTTAGCTACGCCTGCATTTTTTTTTTTTTTGAAACACACATATTTCAACGAGTTAAGAACGATGGTGCAAAAATAAATAATGGAAATTATTTTTGAAGTTGTATTATTCCAAAGTTTGGGACTTTACGTACTTTACTGTCGCGCCCAGCGCCTATAACAAATTCTGAATTTTTTTTACGTATTTTAATAAGATAAAAATGAAGATGAAGTCAGTAGTATATTTATGTCTTACCGGACATCCTTTTTCAATTTGTTTGAATTAACATATGTAGTTTAAGCATGCTGAAAATGATAGTGAAGTCAGAATTTGCCGGTCGAACTTAGTTCTGAAGTTTTAGCTATTTGAAGTCATTCAAGATGGTTTTACATAATACCTAAGTCTAGGGATATTTTCGATTTCAACTGTCCAAGCAAGTAACCACGCCAAGTGTATATGAAAATACTATAAATTTAAATTTGGTATAACTAAGTCTGACCGTCAAATTCTAACTTCACCATCGTTTTCACATGCTTAACTACATATAGGTAGGCACGTAAAAAAAACCAAAATTTGTTGTATATGCGCTGCGTGCGACAGTACCTAATGTACAGTGTTGTGCACATGCATATAAACGTAAAATCGCAAACTGTGGAAGGATTCAAGAATATAATGCTTCCAAAATTATGGTTCCCGAAAATTATTGTTTTCACCTTCGTTCTTAACTTGTTGAAATACGTATGTTCTAAGAAAAAAAAAAGAAAAAAAGGTGGGTAAGTGGATGTCGCTCTGCTATACAGTAGGTTACAAGTGGGTCACTGTAATGGATGGTGTTAAATTTGAATTCAATGATATAATATATCATTGTATAAGAAAAACGATTCTGAGCGAGAACGGTAACAGTCAGCCTATGATATTACCAAGTATATTTGTTGATATTATTGTGAATAAAGTAATTTATATAAAACCTATTTACGAGGAGCCTTGTTTTCAATTTTCAATCCTTGGCCATAAAAATTGAACATTTTATAAATTTTTAACTAAAAAATAATTATTAAATTATAAATTTGATAAATTTTGTCAAAATTTGAACTTTAAATGCTTATAAAAAAAATTGTGCTTATGTATTTTTAATATTTTTCAAGTGCTATTGTAACCATATATCAGGAGCCTTGTATTAAATTTTCACGCTTTTTGGCGTGTATAAAATTTTATCAATATTTATAGAAAAAAAAACTAAAAAAATTTAAATTTGAAATTGTCTGTTAACAGCTCAAAACAAGTCAAAATATTTTGAAAATTTTAGTACAGGAATTGATAAAATAAACATATTATATAAATTTACAGAGTCTACGGTTATTCGTTTTTTAATTACAACAAAATAAAAAGATCGCTACATGAGAAATCGAGTGAATATCTAATGAACTAAAAATATGAACTTCAAATGCTCATAAATATTTAGTTTGACTTTCTTAAGGACTTTTTGTTTTCGCTAAAAGTAGACAAATTTATAAGGAATCTCGTATTACATTTTTATATCTTAGATTTAAAAAACAAATATTTTATGAATTATTAACTCACAATAATTTGATAATTTTCGTGATTTTTCAATATTTTGTCAATGATTTGAACTTTAAATGCTTGTAAAAAAAACTGTGACTAAGGACTTTTAATTTTTTCATCTGCCTTTAAAACAATAACCTAGGAGTCTTCTATTAAATTGTCAAGCTTTTTTACCCAACAGATAAAATTTTATTGATATTTATAGAAAAAAAAACTAAAAAAATTGAAAATTGACAATGTCCGTAAACAGCTCAAAATATTTGGAAAATGTTATGGTGTATAGAAAATGCTAATATAAACATTCAGTCAAAATTTCATGTCCCCACGGTCATTTGTTTTAGAAAAAAAATTGTGCCTATGTATTTTTAATATTTTTCAAGTGCTATTGTAACAATATATCAGGAGCCTTGTATTAAATTTTCACGCTTTTTGGTGTGTATAAAATTTTATCAATATTTATAGAAAAAAAAACTAAAAAAATTTAAATTTGAAATTGTCTGTTAACAGCTCAAAACAAGTCAAAATATTTTGAAAATTTTAGTACAGGAATTGATAAAATAAACATATTATATAAATTTACAGAGTCTACGGTTATTCGTTTTTTAATTACAACAAAATAAAAAGATCGCTACATGAGAAATCGAGTGAATATCTAATGAACTAAAAATATGAACTTCAAATGCTCATAAATATTTAGTTTGACTTTCTTAAGGATTTTTTTTTTCGCTAAAAGTAGACAAATTTATAAGGAATCTCGTATTACATTTTTATATCTTAGATTTAAAAAACAAATATTTTATGAATTATTAACTCACAATAATTTGATAATTTTCGTGATTTTTCAATATTTTGTCAATGATTTGAACTTTAAATGCTTGTAAAAAAAACTGTGACTAAGGATTTTTAATTTTTTTCATCTGCCTTTGAAACAATAACCTGGGAGCCTTCTATTAAGTTTTCAAGCTTTTTTACTCAACAGATAAAATTTTATTGATATTTATAGAAAAAAAAACTAAAAAAATTGAAAATTGACAATGTCCGTAAACAGCTCAAAATATTTGGAAAATGTTATGGTGTATAGAAAATGCTAATATAAACATTCAGTCTAAATTTCATGTCCCCACGGTCATTTGTTTTAGAAAAAAAATTGTGCCTATGTATTTTTAATATTTTTCAAGTGCTATTGTAACAATATATCAGGAGCCTTGTATTAAATTTTCACGCTTTTTGGCGTGTATAAAATTTTATCAATATTTATAGAAAAAAAAACTAAAAAAATTTAAATTTGAAATTGTCTGTTAACAGCTCAAAACAAGTCAAAATATTTTGAAAATTTTAGTACAGGAATTGATAAAATAAACATATTATATAAATTTACAGAGTCTACGGTTATTCGTTTTTTAATTACAACAAAATAAAAAGATCGCTACATGAGAAATCGAGTGAATATCTAATGAACTAAAAATATGAACTTCAAATGCTCATAAATATTTAGTTTGACTTTCTTAAGGACTTTTTGTTTTCGCTAAAAGTAGACAAATTTATAAGGAATCTCGTATTACATTTTTATATCTTAGATTTAAAAAACAAATATTTTATGAATTATTAACTCACAATAATTTGATAATTTTCGTGATTTTTCAATATTTTGTCAATGATTTGAACTTTAAATGCTTGTAAAAAAAACTGTGACTAAGGACTTTTAATTTTTTCATCTGCCTTTAAAACAATAACCTAGGAGTCTTCTATTAAATTGTCAAGCTTTTTTACCCAACAGATAAAATTTTATTGATATTTATAGAAAAAAAAACTAAAAAAATTGAAAATTGACAATGTCCGTAAACAGCTCAAAATATTTGGAAAATGTTATGGTGTATAGAAAATGCTAATATAAACATTCAGTCAAAATTTCATGTCCCCACGGTCATTTGTTTTAGAAAAAAAATTGTGCCTATGTATTTTTAATATTTTTCAAGTGCTATTGTAACAATATATCAGGAGCCTTGTATTAAATTTTCACGCTTTTTGGTGTGTATAAAATTTTATCAATATTTATAGAAAAAAAAACTAAAAAAATTTAAATTTGAAATTGTCTGTTAACAGCTCAAAACAAGTCAAAATATTTTGAAAATTTTAGTACAGGAATTGATAAAATAAACATATTATATAAATTTACAGAGTCTACGGTTATTCGTTTTTTAATTACAACAAAATAAAAAGATCGCTACATGAGAAATCGAGTGAATATCTAATGAACTAAAAATATGAACTTCAAATGCTCATAAATATTTAGTTTGACTTTCTTAAGGATTTTTTTTTTCGCTAAAAGTAGACAAATTTATAAGGAATCTCGTATTACATTTTTATATCTTAGATTTAAAAAACAAATATTTTATGAATTATTAACTCACAATAATTTGATAATTTTCGTGATTTTTCAATATTTTGTCAATGATTTGAACTTTAAATGCTTGTAAAAAAAACTGTGACTAAGGATTTTTAATTTTTTTCATCTGCCTTTGAAACAATAACCTGGGAGCCTTCTATTAAGTTTTCAAGCTTTTTTACTCAACAGATAAAATTTTATTGATATTTATAGAAAAAAAAACTAAAAAAATTGAAAATTGACAATGTCCGTAAACAGCTCAAAATATTTGGAAAATGTTATGGTGTATAGAAAATGCTAATATAAACATTCAGTCTAAATTTCATGTCCCCACGGTCATTTGTTTTAGAAAAAAAATTGTGCCTATGTATTTTTAATATTTTTCAAGTGCTATTGTAACAATATATCAGGAGCCTTGTATTAAATTTTCACGCTTTTTGGCGTGTATAAAATTTTATCAATATTTATAGAAAAAAAAACTAAAAAAATTTAAATTTGAAATTGTCTGTTAACAGCTCAAAACAAGTCAAAATATTTTGAAAATTTTAGTACAGGAATTGATAAAATAAACATATTATATAAATTTACAGAGTCTACGGTTATTCGTTTTTTAATTACAACAAAATAAAAAGATCGCTACATGAGAAATCGAGTGAATATCTAATGAACTAAAAATATGAACTTCAAATGCTCATAAATATTTAGTTTGACTTTCTTAAGGATTTTTTTTTTCGCTAAAAGTAGACAAATTTATAAGGAATCTCGTATTACATTTTTATATCTTAGATTTAAAAAACAAATATTTTATGAATTATTAACTCACAATAATTTGATAATTTTCGTGATTTTTCAATATTTTGTCAATGATTTGAACTTTAAATGCTTGTAAAAAAAACTGTGACTAAGGATTTTTAATTTTTTTCATCTGCCTTTGAAACAATAACCTGGGAGCCTTCTATTAAGTTTTCAAGCTTTTTTACTCAACAGATAAAATTTTATTGATATTTATAGAAAAAAAAACTAAAAAAATTGAAAATTGACAATGTCCGTAAACAGCTCAAAAAGAGTCAAAATATTTTCAAAATTTTATGGTGTATAGAAAATGCTGATATAAACATTCAGTCAAAATTTCATCTCCCTGCGGTCATTTGTTTTAGAGTTACACTAAAAACCAAAATCGATTTTCTCAAAAACAGATTTTGCGTAAAAATTCCCGTTTTTCTTTAATTTTTCTATTGTTTTTCACGTCGCTTTTGAAAATTACTGGGAAATTTTTACTTTTGACCCCCCAAAGTACCAACTAGAATCACTCTCCTATCAGAAAAGTTACTATTGAAGAAAATCCAAGCACTTTTACTGTCCTAAAAGGTGATGACTTCAAAATTTTATGGTGTATAGAAAATGCTAATATAAACATTCAGTGAAATTTTCAAGTATCTACAGTCATACGTTTTTTAATTACAACAAAATAAGAAAATCGTTTCATGAGAAATCGAGTGAATAACAAATGTCGTAAAAATATTAATTTCAAACGCTCATAAAAATTTAATTTGACTTTCTTGTAGACATTTTTTTTTTTTTGATAAAGGTAGACAAACTTATGGATAATCTTGTATTACATTTTCAAATTGATTTAATTGATTTAAAAAGAAATATTTTTATGAATTCTCAACTCAAAATAATTTGCTAATTTTCGCGATTTTTCCGTATTTTGTCAAGATTTGAACTTTAAATGCTTATAAATAAAAACTGTGACTAAGGATTTTTAATTTTTTTCATCTGCCTTTAAAACAATAACCTAGGAGCCTTCTATTAAATTTTCAAGCTTTTTTAACCAACAAATAAAATTTTATTAATATTTATAGAAAAAAAAAACTAAAAAAAATGGAAACTGAAAATGTCCGTAAACAGCTCAAAATAAGTCAAAATGTTATGGTGTATAGAAAATGCTTATATAAACAGCCCCCCCCCCCCCCAAAGTACCAACTAGATTCACTTTCCTATCAGAAAAGTTACTGTTGAAGTAAATCCAAGCACTTTAACTGTCCTAAAAGGTGATGACAGACACAAAAAATAAAATAAAAATAAAAATGAAATAAAAAAAAAAAAAAAAAACACACATCATTATAAAATCAATATGCATTCATTGTTCCACTCAGAATATAAAATGTGCCTCGATCGATCCCTTGTACATGTTGGAGTGAAAAAAAAACATTTTCTCATGATCACAATATTGCATAACATAATATACCGACGTATGTGCGTGCGAGTGCCCTCCGTACCGCTATACAATTGACCCGAATGGTGGACGCCGTGCACGCACACACACTGATAAATTATTAATATAATAATAAATGTACTAATATATTAATTTAATGTTATTAATAACCATTTACGACTAATGCATGGATCACGGTGCTAGTCTCAAACGCAATAACAAAATAAAAATAATCGGTCTCCAATGTGTTAGTAAGAATCATAGAAATAACGAATCAATGTGTCATCAACTATTGTACTATATTAAGATTATTTAAAATTTTTAAAATAATATTGTTATTTTTATTATTATTTTAGAATAATACTTTAAAATGCAAAATAAACCAGTTATGTCTAAGTTTTTACGTATTACTAAAAAAATGAAGTATAAAAAAGGTGGGCAAGTGGATATTGCTCTGCTGGACAGCAGGTGACAAGTGGGTCACTGTAATGGATGGTGTTAAATTTGAATTCAATGATATAATATCATTGCATAAGAAAAACGATTCTGAGCGAAAACGGTCAGTCAGCCTATGATATTACCAAGTATATTTGATGATATAATTGTGAATAAAGTAATTTATATATTTACTTATTTACGTGGAACCTTGTTTTAAATTTTCAATCCTTAGCTACAAAAGTTGAACATTTTATAAATTTTTAACTACAAAATAATTATTACATTTTAAATTTGATACATTTTGTCAAAATTTGAACTTTAAATACTTATTAAAAAAAAAAAAAAACACACATCATTATAAAATCAATCGTTCCACTCAGAATCTAAAATGTGCCTCGATCGATCCCTCGTACATGTTGGAGTGAAAAAAAAACATTTTCTCATGATCACAATATTGCATATACATAATATACCGACGTATGTGCGCGCGAGTGCCCTCCGTACCGCTATACAATTGACCCGAATGGTGGACGCCGCGCACGCACACACACTGATAAATCATTAATATAATGATAAATGTACTGATATATTAATTTAATGTTATTAACAATCATTTACGACTAAATGAATGGATCTCGGGTGGCGGCGGCGACGAGATTAGAAATTGCCCAAACGATTCTCCTTAAGAGGATGTCTGTCGGCGCACTATTCGTTTTCTCCCTCTCTCTCCGACCCACGCGCAACGTTTAAACGGTTTTGAAACGATATTTAGATAAATCGATATGTCGTACCCTCAAAAATATTACCCTCCGTCTTTTTTGTAACGGGTGTTTTTACTCTGAGATTACTTAAAAACATAGAAAAAACGATTCGGCGTAAATGCGTCTTGTCCATGTTGCGCGTGCATGGTCAAAGATGAGAGAGAACACAAATAGTGCGCTGACATCCGCTTAAATCGATGGCACAGACAAAAAAATAAAACCGTGACGACTGATATATTTTCGTCTCACAGGTATTTGATAATTTTAATTTTAGATTATTATTAACGTGTTCGGTTTTACAAGTCACAATACATACACAGTACTATGTACACATAACTACCATTGATATGGATACCATTATGTTATTAAATAGATTAACATACAGGTGGTACACCATCCATTCATCAAACAAACAAATTTTGTTTTACATCGTTTTGTTAATTTAATTAGACTTTAATTTTTAGTTTTCCATAATATAGAGATCCTCGTTTCCAGAATGTTCGTCCGGAAAAATGTAAATGAGCCTGTTATCCCGGTAAATCTGACGTATTTCGTGATTCAAACAAACTAGCTGAAGGTACTTGCTTCAAAAGTAAATTTAATGAATTGTTTGCTTCGGGTATAATTTTATTATAAACCTATAGCGGTTGGCTGGTTAAGTCCCACACATGTTTAGCTTACATAGTGTACCTACGAATAAGCAAAAAGAAAAAAAAATTCCATTTCAAATTCTATAAAACGTGTTGTTAAAGGAAACAATATTACATGATAATATAATAGCAATAAAACAATAAATTAGGATATAATATAAAAACAGAATATATACTGCAGAAGAGTAAAAATTAAAATCAACATCCTGAATAAAAAAAATATCATTCAATATTTTCAATAATATTGTTAATTTGAGTAGAAAAGATAATATTAAAGATGCTATATTTTTCATTAGAGTGCTTAAAAGACAATTAGGTGAGCAATGTAGAAGAGAGGGAATAATTTATGATACAAGATAACTGTTGACGATAATATTACATTCTAATGTTACAAATTTGTCAGAAAATGGGCGAATATCGATATTATCATTATTTCTCTACGCAGTTCCATTAAGATCCATTATTTTACATAATATAATTTGCTTATAATTTTATTTTTCATGTGACTGTACAATTTGAATATTTTTTTTTTTTGTTTTTAATAATACCGTTTGCTACCTTTAGTAACTTTGTTTAGTTTTTGGACTTTGACGAGCAATAATATAGTCTATTTAGGTAATAATATATATTAGGTACTCTTATAATATAATAATAACATTAATAACATTTAACAACATGAAAAACAAAAATTTTTTGTAGATTTTTCTATATTTTTTTTATTTAACATTGTGGTCATAACAGTAATTTTTATTTTTATATATAGTAACACTTTGTAACAAAACAAAAATTAAAATTAAAGAAATACTTTGGTTATGGTAGAATTCATTATATCTAAAAAGTTGTTTGCGGATGCTAAAACAAAACCAAAAATAAATAAATAAATTGTGATTTAATGCAATAGAATTTTCATCTAAAAACCACCACCGCTTCTTTCCACACTGATTTTGCTTTGAGTTTTGTTATGGAATTCTTCTAATTCGGCCATTCTTGCAAAACGAGAATGGGATATATGACCAGATTTAAGTGCCGACATCATCTAACATAAAACACATCTTATATAAAATATATTAATATGTCATCACTCAAAACTACTAAAATTATATAAATCAAACATTACAAAAAACTCAAAAAAAAAACAAAATAAAAAATAAAAAAATATTTTTAGTTTAATTTTAGCTTTTAAGTCAGCGGTTCTTAAACTTATACGGACCCCTGATGGAAGACTTTTATAATTCACGGACCCACTTATTAATTTTCTCTTGAATATCCTTTTTTTTAAATAAAATATCATGTTATCATAATTAATATTTTAATACTTATTTTATATTAAAAATCATACAAGTATGTACATAAAAACATACGCATTTATAATTACATTTATTACACATTATTTTTCATAAAAATTTAATATTTTATTTTTAAATAGAGCCGTCGCGGACCCGGAGATGAATGTTGCTGACCACAGTTAAAGAACCGCTGTTTTAAGGAATGTTTGAAGCGGTTAATATTAAATGTAAAATGTATACCTGTAAGTATTCATCCAGCTCAACTTGGCCATTCATATTGGTGTCTATTTCTTTCAAAATTTCATGAAGCTCATCTCCAGTTACATTTTCACCAGCATTCTGTTTTAAAATATAAGACCGTATAATTCGTAATCACATCAGATAAAATAATTGATAAAAATAAATACCTTCATACTCCTACGAATGTCATTGATGGAAACATATCCTTTATGATCATGATCAAGAATCTGGAATCTCTTTACATACATTTTGACCTCTTCCTGGGATAGAGTAATTGGAATTTTGTCTCGAGATGCTCTGTTCACGCTCATACCCATTTCAGTGGCCAAGAAATGGTTGGCCATTTTCAATTGTTTCTAAATATTGTTACATAATACATTAATTATTAATAACTTATTAAGTTGTAAAACTATCAAATATCTAACCTCCTTTTCATCATCACTCCAATTTAATTCTTCGGCCATAATGTTTACAATAGTTGGGAGTGCTTCTTGAGCAGCTTGTACATTCAGGAATGCCAATCGTAAACGTCTAGCAATCATATCAACAGCCGTAACAGCGTATTCTCTAACTCCATAACGAATCTATTAAACAAAAATCGGTTATTTAAATTATATACAGAAAATTGTTAGGTATATAATTGTAATGTTTTATTACCTCAGCATCAATGTATGGAAATTCAGGGTGAATTTTATTACCGATTACTGGCCAACGTTTGCCAGTGAGGTTAGCTAATTTAGCTACAGCAAATGCTCTGTCACCATATGACGTAGCTAAATGTTGAGCGACTTCACATTCCAAACCAAAATCTTGCACTAATCTTATGTACATTGTTGGTGTCCATCCATGTGCACCTTCCAATTGGAGACCATCTGTTTGACATTCAGGTTTTGTTGGTTTCAATTCCGGGACAGCTGTAAAAACAATCGTATGTTACATAAATACAATATTTGATAGGTAAAAAAAAATTTTATAAACCTTGTATTGCAGCATCAATAGTTTCCTGAGCCATAGATCTATAAGTAGTCCACTTTCCTCCAGCAATTGTTACTAAATTAGATTTGCTTACATGGACAATATGATTACGTGCCAATGACTGAGTGTCACCTTTGTTTGGATCCGACACTAATGGACGAATACCACCCCATGCACTTAAAACATCACCTCGGCGTACTAAAATCAATTTATAAATATTAATATATAAAAAATAGTTAGGTTATACATTTCAAAAGCTCAATTTAATGGCATACCTTCAACATCTGAGTTAAGATAATTTTTTATTTCGTTCAATATGAACGAAATTTCATCTTCTGTAGGTGTGGGATTATAAGTTACAGCACATGGGCTGTCTGTGGTACCTGATAGTGTATGTTTTTGCCATGGTAAAAAGAATATAACACGACCATCAGATGTTTCAGGATCCAAAAGTCCCATTTGCTCAGGGCTATTAAAATGAGAAATATGTTTAAATCAAAAATATGCTATATTAAGATTATTTTTAAATTACCTGTAATAACCAGGTAATACAATGTGTACACCTTTACTAGGAGTACATATTTCCTTGACATTGTTATCATCCATTTTCCGTACAGAATCAGTAAAAGGCCCAGCTGCATTTATGATACACTTTGCTTTAACATCCCATTCTTTTCCAGTGAGTTCATCTCGAAGGTGTGCACCGCAAATTTTTCCTTTATCGTCTTTAATTATATGAATTGCTTTTACATGATTTGCTACTGTGGCACCATAACGCGTTGCCGTCAGTGCTAAAGCAAGGCACATTCTAGCATCGTCTTGTTGACCTAAAATATAACAAACCCATGAAACAACTAAACAAACTAAACAATTGCATTGTCATTACCGTCGTGGTATACAATAGCTCCAACCAATTTATCTTTTTTAAGCATGGGAAATATTTCTAATGCTTCAGTTTTGGTTAAATAATAAGAACTTTTAACTGTTTTTGAACCTGCTACAAGATCATATGCTTTAATACCGACCCAGTAGTAAGGAACTTTCCACCACCTATATAATCATAATAAATAGTGAAAACACGTGAATTAGATAAAAGAACTAGAACATACTCATAAACTGGTAACATGATTGGTATTGCGTGGGTTAAATGAGGAGCCGTCTTAAGCATTGTTGCTCGCTCATGCAATGCTTCTTTGACCATTTTGTATTGTTCCAAATCTAAATTAAGTATTGCTTTTTGCAAATAACGTACACCACCATGGATGAGTTTTGTGCTGCGACTTGATGTACCTGACGCAAAATCGTCTAACTCGACCAATGCAGTTTTTAAACCTGAAAATCATTATTTAAAGGTTTTAACAGATTAAATAAAATATACAATTACGTTCTACATTTAAATTTGATATTTAAAATGCGCTCAAAAGTTTTACATTAAATATCTTACCTCGTGTGACTGAGTCTATAGCACAGCCAGCCCCGGTAGCACCACCTCCAATAATTAGGACATCAAATTCTTCTGAATGTAAAGATTGAATTTGAGTACTTCTTGGAGGTAATGTCCGTAGTCTTCCAGTTTTTTTACCGGCTTCCGCTTGCACCGTTTGTAATTGCTTTAGTGAAAAATAAATAAATTTCATTAGATGTATCACAAGTAATGATGAAATGTATTTACTTAAAATATATTTTTATTTTTTTTTAAGAACAAAACATTTTTATATACAAACAAATTGATACCTACTCTCTGTAGTACACACCTAATATTTTTATTTAACAAATACACATCCAAAATGTAAATATCTATAAGTACCTACTTACTTAGATAAAAACTTCAATAACAATAAAATAGTAATAAAACAAAAGTAATAGGTACATACTGTTGGATTTTCTCCAGTCAATAACCATGTGGTGAAATATGCCCCAGCGCTAACTGAAGCACCACCAACAATTATATTATAAAGTTTTGACGCCATTATGTAACCTAAAACAAAAATGTAATTTAATTAGTAAATTAAATAATATAATAAGTAACTGTTTTGGACTATCATCTACTTGAAGTAAAAACTAAGACACTGGAAACACCCAAGATTTTACTAATTTCAGTAAAATTGTATAAATGTACCACCCGATGTACTACCTATTTTGGACATATTTTAGCATAGTATCTACAATGTACAAATGTACGATGAATGTGATTAGTGATTTTCAAAGCATGATTGAAATATACAAACACATGATTAAATAATTTTAGAGTTAACGGTTTAAATCGAAATATTTAAATTAAATAAACAAACACTGTTATTTAAAATTCTGAGGCAGATTTACTAATTGGAATTAGGCCAGATACTTTTTTAGCAGACCTTTAGATTAACTGCCAAAAGTCACATCATGTTATGTATAATATACTAATACTTATATATCTATACTCAACAAATTTTAAATATAAAACTTCTTACATAAATAATAGGAGCCAGGAGGAACCTAATACATTTTTTTTTAAGTCAATGTGACATTGAATGATATTGAACTTGTTTTCAAATTTCAAACACTTTCAAAACCACAGGAGAAACAAAATGATTACGTTTTTATATTTGTTATTTGTAGATTAACATAAATAGTTCACATTCTTGAGTCCCGATAAAATAAATTGTGACCTCTGATTGAATATAGATATCTATCTACACCATCATTCATCACTCATCAGTACCTATTTAGTCAGATGACATCAATAGGTAATATATTTAATTAAAGAATTAGTTTGATTTGTATTTCTACTCGATGATGACCTATGACCTAATAAGTTGATGTTCATTTGTTTATTATTCAACTGCGAATATGTTCTTATTTTTTAAACAACAAGCGTTTGAAATCGTTTTTAGACATTTAATAATAATCTGAAAGATTATCATTTTAATACAGCAATAAGTAATCGATATTAACCCATTAAAATGAAATTTAATTTTTAATTATCATAAGAAGATAATATAATATTATATTAGTTTGTAATAATGGGTATGCACACGGGTGTACATAAATTAAAGACATTTTCACAAGTTTAAATAAATTAAAAAATCAATATTCATATTTAGTTTGTAATTATCAGAGTAATTATTATGCTCATTAATATAATAGTGTTAAATTAGCCAACTGCATAATATTTTAATTAATGCAATTTGTCAATAACCAACAGAAATAGAACAAATTAATATTGATATAACAAAAGTATAGGTACAACTCGTCATTTGTTTTAAGTGTGTCAATTACAAATTTCTAATAGCTACAAAATAATGTTGTACGCCTGCCATGGTACACATTAAAATATGTAAATTAGGTATTGAAATGTAGACGTGCACATTACGTGAAATATTATTCTAGGGCTTTTGATGGCGCGTTTAGCACACATGTACCTACCTGACGTACCCAACTAATCAAGGATGACGAGAACAATATCAAGTGTGGATTAGTTAGTACTTAGTTGGCCGAAAAATTAAAAGCCGGAATTAATATTTTTTTATCATAAATCATTGGTTGTTAAATACCTACAATTCCAATAGCTACGTATATTGTTATTTTACTTTACTCTTACCAATACCATTATGTATTATATTCGTACATATTAACTGCACAGTGATTACTTGTTTCCAGGTACCTAATTGATCTTACCGATTTTACCGATTATAATAATTATTGATCTTGTTTTCCCTGTGGGAATTCGAAATTTAGAATCGTATTTAACAATACACATAATTATGTTGAAACCTAGGCCAGAAATAATAAACAATTTTTGAAATCAATGGAAATGTTTTTTTACTCGTTTTTAGTCATTTAAAAAGAGTAGTTCAGTTTCGAGAATATGCCTTAGAATATATTATTTACTAATACTTATCCAACAGCCTACAACGACAAAAACGTGTCAGTCTCGTGTCATAAGCATTGTTCGTGTTCAAAACATTTTTCATGGGTTAACCTACCTACCGTTTGAATAAATTAATACTGATTACTTATGCGTGCTAAAAATTACTAGGAATGAAATTTTACATTAAACAGGCGGCCACCTCTCTCGCCAGTAAAGATTCAAAGATGTAGGTACACACAAGTACCAAAGTCCTTTCAAAAGTTAGATAATCGTCTACAACTATCCAATTCATTTTGAATTCATATTTTTTTTTCGCATACACAAAAAAATGTTAAATTCAAAACGATCAAATATTATTGGCCATTACAGATTACAGAGAACATTTGTGATTGCAGCGAGTAACTTTTTGCCGACAAAATATTTACAGAGATACAAGTAGGTTAGTTTTGTGCGGATGAAATAATAATAAATCCAATAATACATGCGGGGTCCGTCCCTACGGATTGAAATCGTCGAGAAACGTCAATGCCAAATACCTAGGCGATTACAGAACGGTTATAACAATTATTACAATTGTAACAACGTCTGGGCTAGGGAAATAATATGTTATCGTTGAATATTGAGTGATATGACTTGGTACGCATAAACAAATTTTGTCCGACGATTTGGACTTGGGTACGATTTTAGGTGGCGATTTAGTAGATTTTTTTTTTTGATCTGACCGGACGGTTTTATAATTTTCAAAAAATTTCAAATTTCTTTTCGAACCGTAGGTAGGCAGTCGCCGAATATACTAGGTAGAGGTAGGCTAGGTTAGGTTACAGGTATTTTTGAGTTGCGTTGACGAGAACAACAGGTAGGAGGCAGATGCCTAATAACCGTACGAGACTGCTGAGCCAAGGTCGTTTTTTGGCGCAACAACTCGGACGAAAATATTGTAATAAAATCGTAAGACAGTTATACCTCGTGCGATTGTCGGCAAAGATAAAAACGCGAAATTCGCTCGCAGACTCGGGAGGGACACTCGTCACGGAATTCGAATAGTTTTATTATTCGAACGATAATAATTTGAAGAAAAAAAGTAAAAAATATTAATAGATGTTGTTACGATAACGATATCATAAGCTCGTTGCGATGGACGAAAACCGTACACAGTTGTCGCAATAATTAATTACGGTACGTCCGGATGATATTATCATCATAGCACTAGTTAATTGATTTAGACACACGAACCGGGAACCTGCGAAATTGCGCCGAAACTGAGCGGCGGCTGCGGTGGCGGCGAACGGCTGCGACGACCTGCGTAACGCGACGAACACGTCCGGAACACGACTGGTGGTGGTGGTGAGCTTGCCGAGCACGGCGCGCCGACGAGCGTCTAGGCGAGTAACGCGATCGCTTGTATCACTGACCACCGCGGGCCGGGGGAAAAAGAAACGCGATCGGCGATAACACAATAACATTACGATAATGGTTTATATTATTATTATCATATTATTATATCGTCCGTTATCGGCAAATCGAACGATGCCGACGGTTTTGGAGGGGAATCCACGTCGCGCGCGCCCGACGAGACGGCGCCGGCGGCGGTGGTGGCGGGCCGTGTTATCATCGCGGGGCGCCGACCGGACAGGACGGACAGCCGCGGGGCTGGCGATCGGCAGAATATATTATAGGATTTCGGGTACCGAAAAATGTTGTAACAATATTATCATCGTTGTCGCTGTCAGATGACGATAACATTATTGTTATTAATTAGCGATATAGGTATTAGTGTATTACTATTATCGTTGCCCGCTCTCGTCCGATATCGATCGTCGCGAGGTCAACGCTGTCGGCAGTCGCGGAGGCGTGGGCGGCAGACGGGTGGGAGGGACCCGGGCGGCAGAGATCGCGATCAAAAGCAAATAATAATAATAATAATAATCGCGCGACGTTATTACTATTATTTCGTTTTAAAATATTGTAATAATAATTAATGACATTATTGTGACCGGCGGCGGGTACTCACCCCGTTTGCGAGCCGGTGTCGGTCATGCAGTCCGGCGGCGGTGGTGGCGGCGGCGGCGACGGTGACGGTGATCGGCGGTCGGCACTCGACTGGCGGCGTTGGCCGAGTTTTTAAAAATAAACGACCGGCGGGCGCGACGATTGTCCACGGTCGGCGGCGGAGCGCGAAAAAAAAATATAATATATAATATTATCAAAACGATTCTTTTCTCTCTTTCCCGTCCGCGCACGATCGCGACCGACGTCCTCTGCTGCGGCGGCGGCGGCGGCTTTGGCGGCTCGACGTGACATTGAGGGGGGGGGAGGGGGAGAAAAAGTTACATCAGACTCGGCGGCGCAAGCGCGCGAATACCTGTGCGGTGTGCACGCCGCGCTCGTTTGCTATTCCGCGCCGGTTTACGCGCGCGGAGCGCGGCGCACGATTATTATCGTTGTGCGCGGAATTCAATTTTCGCATGATAAAATATTATTACGTTACGCGTTTGCACGCCCGGCCGGCCGACTGTCTTGTGACCGGTACACGGTTCAGACGATAATTTACCGTACACCGTAAATGACGGTTGAACAAAATAATTTAAACCCCCCCCCCCCTACCACTACTCGTTCTTTTCGGTTAATACGGCTAAGACCTGCGGTGCAATACGGTGATATAGTCGGGACCGGATAATGGTTTCGGTAAAGCGCGGTCGAGCACAAGACGGTTTTTGGCTGCGACACGATTTGAGCGTAGGATATCAATTTACGCGGCGTTGCCGCATTCGCGTGGCCGAAATTTTGAAATTTATTATTTTCACGTATTATTTTTACACTGATTATAGTGATACTACCAGGCGCGAGCCGTGGGCTGAGCCCAGCTGCACCTCTATCGGCAACGTTATCGGTTAATTTAGATTGGTTCCGGAGCCAATAGATTTCCGACATTTCGACAATTTTTAAATCGGAGGAAAACATGAGATAAGGTAATTTAAGACACAATTCCAAAATTATTATAGAAATACTATATCGGTGTTCGATAACCTATACTCCGTAGCAGCGGTTCCCGAGCCATAGGTATAATATTAATAATTATATATATTTAAAATAATATTATTATTATATTTTTCGTCGTACATAATAATATATTTTTATCAATTTTAACCGTAGTGTACAATACGTGTACAATTGACGATACGTTTGAATGCAGTTTTATCTTATATATTATTATAGTTCATTGATTATTAATGGGTTCCTGTTATTCGTCATTTTTATCGTATTTATCGTGCACGGCGCGAAAACGTATATTATAGGTATGCTCCGGGTCGTGGCTGGGCAAGTTAATGATTTCTTTTAATTCAGTTAAGTTAAGTTAATATGCAAAATGTTAATTTGTTAATAACAAAAAGTTAAAAGTTAATTTAACTATAGGTTAACTCAGTTAAGCTCAAAGTTAATACACACTTTTTGTTAACTTTTTATTGAGTTAAAAAAAAGTTAATTTGTTTATACAACGCCAGCGTACTTAATTTTTTTTCCAACCCGAAACTAAATCATAGGTTTTAGTGTTTATACTTCATACAGTATTTCCATATAAATTAGATTCGAATGATATAAATTTTTAACTTTAAACGATTTACGATACATATTTTAGATTCTGAGCGAAGCAATGAATGTATTGATTTTACAATGATGACGTGTGTTTTTTTTTTAATTTTTTAATTTTTTTTTTTATTTTTGTGTCTGTCATCACCTTTTAGGACAGTAAAAGTGCTTGGATTTTCTTCAATAGTAACTTTTCTGATAGGAAAGTGAATCTAGTTGGTACTTTGCGGGGTCAAAAGTAAAAATTTCCCAGTAGTTTTCACAAGCGACGTGAAAAACAAAAGAAAAATTATGGGAAAACGGGAATTTTTACGCAAAATCTGTTTTCGAGAAAATCGATTTTGGTTTTTGGTGTAACTCTAAAACAAATGACCGTAGGGACATGACATTTTGACTGAATGTTTATATTACCATTTTCTATACACCATAAAATTTACAAAATATTTTGACTCTTTTTGAGCTGTTTACGGTCATTGTCAGTTTTCAATTTTTTTAGTTTTTTTTTCTATAAATATCAATAAAATTTTATCTGTTGAGTAAAAAAGCTTAAAAATTTAATAGAAGGCTCCTAGGTTATTGTTTCAAAGGCAGATGAAAAAAATTAAAAATCCTTAGTCATAGTTTTTATTTATAAGCATTTAAAGTTCAAATTTTGACAAAATACGGAAAAATCACGAAAAATAGCAAATTATTTTGATTTGAGAATTAATAAAAATTTTTCTTTTTAAATCTAAGATTTGAAAATGTAATATAAGATTACTCATAAGTTTGTCTACCTTTATCAAAAAAAAAATGTCTAGAAGAAACTTAAATTAAATTTTTATGAGCGTCTGAAATTTATATGTTTACAACATTTGATATTTACTCGATTTCTCATGTAACAATTTTCTTATTTTATTGTAATTAAAAAACAAATGACTGTAGATACTTGAAAATTTCACTGAATGTTTATATTAGCATTTTCTATACACCATAAAATGTTAAAAATATTTTGACTCCTCTTTTTGAGCTGTTTACGGACATTGTCAGTTTTCAATTTTTTTAGTTTTTTTTTCTATAAATATCAATAAATTTTTATTTGTTGGGTAAAAAAACGAGAAAATTTAATATAAGGCTCCTGATATATCGTTCTAATAGCAGTTGAAAAATATTAAAAATACATAGGCACAATTTTTTTTTATAAGCATTTAAAGTTCAAATTTTGACAACATTTATCAAATTTATAATTTATTAATTATTTTGTGGTTAAAAATTTATAAATTTATAAATTTTTAACTTTTATGGCTAAGGATTGAAAATTTAAAACAAGGTTCCATGTAAATAGGTTATACATAAATTACTTTATTCACAATAATATCATCAAATATACTTGGTAAAATCATAGGCTGACTGACCGTTTTCGCTCAGAATCGTTTTTCTTATACAATGATATATCATTGAATTCAAATTTAACACCATCCATTACACTGACCCACTTGTAACCTACTGTACAGCAGAGCGACATCCACTTATCCACCTTTTTTGACATGAAAACGAAATAGACTGAAATAGTGAAATATCATAAAACTAAGAACAAAATAAATCAACTTAACTTACTTCTTAAAATGAAAAATTAACTCTTTAATTTCACATTAATTAAGAAAGAAATTTAGTAGGTTAACAGTCAAGTCAATGAAAAGCCAAAAGTAACTAGTTAAGTTTAAAAGTTAAAATAAAATTAACTTTTTAACTTAACTTTTTTTTTTTAACTCGTTAATGCCCAGCCTTGCTCTGGGTGGGCCTCAAATATTTTTTTTTTACAAAATTAGTGGTCCGCGAAACTAAAAAGGTTGGGAACCACTGCTCTATAGTATTCTTGACTTATAAACCATGCAGTATTTTTTTAATTCGTACCATATTTTAATTTCATTATACTCACAACTATTATTATTATTATTATCATCATTATTTTGTTTTTTTTTTTCGATATGTTATATTTTGAATTATTGTAATTATTTAAATAAATATTTTTGTATAATATAGTTTAAAATGGCAACGTTGCAGAGTTTTTTATGCTCAATCGTGTAGGTATTCTTTTTGCAATCCGATTTCCTTTGATACGCCGTCAATTTCGCTCAATCGTGTCGCAAAAAAGGTATTTTATGCTCAACCGTGTCTCGGCCATATTTTTTCCATTTTAGACTGCAGGTTTCCATTTAATACGCAGGATGTAAAACAAAAAAAATTCCCGATAGATCTTTATTAAATGTAATTTATTATTTATTATTAATTTATGGATTTCATATATTTTACATAATATTTATTATTGCATTTTACCTACGTAATTATATACTCCGAAATTCATTTTTGTTCCGTTATTTGACTTGCCGACTTTCTTTTCTACTAAATTTTTCAAGTTGAGAATTGATTCGAGAAGTTCATTTTCATTATTTTGATCCAGTGCGAACATTTCCAATCGTTTTATTTCATGGAGCGCGTTTTTATACGTTCAACATCATTGCCGTACATTATCAGTTTTGTCTTCGGAACTGCAGGATTGACCAACGTCTATATTGAAGTGCGATGTTTTCTGAGTTTTCTATTCATTATTGACTGATATAATTTTAAAACTGTACATGTACATTGTACAAATTTCCATGATATACTGCTGGTACTTGACAAAATTTCGTTTCCATTTCCACGTTAAACGGGTTCCATATTCACGTACGTTTCCCCAGCCCCCCACATATCAATTTTCGTAAATTTTCTTTTGCCAATATTTAGTACGTTATTTGTTTGAATTTGTTTGACCCGAATCAGAATTTGTTTGACATCAGGTACCCCGGAAAATTCAATTTACCTGTGGGGGGCTGAGGAAACGTTTCCCCAGCCCCCCTCATAGGTAAATAATCGTATTTTTGAAATTTTTCTTTTGCCAATATTTAGTACGTTGTTTGTTTGAATTTGTTTGACCCGAATCAGAATTTGTTTGACATCAGGTACCCCGGAAAATTCAATTTACCCGTGGGGGGCTGAGGAAACGTTTCCCCAGCCCCCCTCATAGGTAAATAATCGTATTTTTGAAATTTTTCTTTTGCCAATATTTAGTACGTTGTTTGTTTGAATTTGTTTGACCCGAATCAGAATTTGTTTGACATCAGGTACCCCGGAAAATTAATTTACCCGCGGGGGCTGAGGAAACGTTTCCCCAGCCCCCCTCATAGGTAAATAATCGACTTTTTGAAATTTTTCTTTTGCCAATATTTAGTACGTTATTTGTTTGAATTTGTTTGACTGGTTTTGGAATTTGTTCAATATCGGGAAACCCGTAAAATTCAATTTACCCGTGGGGTCTTAATTATTAGTTTAAATATAATGGCAATCAAATTCAAATTCAACTGAATTTGCCTTTTCAAGGGCAGTCGTTACTCAGAATTGGATTGACATCCAGTACTTGTTTGCTTATAAAATGTTTCTTTAGAACATAAATTGAAAAATAATAACTGTTAATAATAATAATAATCTTGCATAATATAATGCCATAATAGAGCTTTGTTCAAAAAAAATCACCATGTTAATTTATCGAATAATTTTTTAAAACACAAGTTTCAAAAATAAAAATATTGTTTATTAATAATAATAATTATGCATGCAATGCATTTTATCTTTCAAAGCAAAAAAAATTACTAAATCAAATAAAAAACATCTTGATGCACTTTCGAAGAAAAACAGTACTAAGTAGTATTTATATTATATTAACAAAATAAACTTCAGTCACTTAAATAAAATTGACCTAAATCATTATTGGTTTAAGAAGAACTTATAATCATTGTCATCATCATAAAAATTCTCCAATGGTATTTTTGAAAATATAATAATATAATACGTACATTAAACAAATATATATATTACAACATAAGTTTTTAGTAGGTACATTCCTACTTACTTAGGTATTATACTTTATGCAAACATTATGATGTCTTAATTAAATATTAACTTTTATGTTTTTATTTTAAAATCTATATTAATATAGAATAGGTACTTCCTTTTTGCCTTTTTCGACGCACAATAGGGATCTAGTTATAGATTTATACGGTTTTACTATTTAAATTCTACTTTATACATAATAGGTATTTTATTATTTTACAAGGTTCGAGGTTTTTGAGATGGATAATATGAATATGTTAGTATCACTGATCATCAACACTTTTGGAGCATTTGACTATCAATAATCACAATGCTTGGTGTATGATGATAATGCTTTTAGATGTAGAAATAATTAAATAAACTATTCGTATTAATTTGCAAAGTTAATTTTTATAAAAGAATTATTTAAAATTTACAGGAAAGATTTTATGTAATTTAAAACAACTGGAAAAAGTACATTTTGTATTTACTTTAATTTCGTTTTCTATATTTATAATATAGAAAATAGTGTGTTTTGAAGTTATATGGAATTAGTACGGTTTATAAAAAATGAATATTAGGAGTTTGCGGTTAGGTTATTAGCGGTTTGCCGCATAATTTTAAACCAAACACGTATTTATCACGGCAAATATAATGTTTTGATGCAATTTGTAAATAGTTCTTTTTGACCTAATATTGGACATGAAAATAGTACGTTATGCCTCAATAACAGATAATTAAATTCAATTTAACAGTGAAAATAGTTCGTTTTTGTTCAATTTGACCACGACGTTCGATTCCTTGTCCATTTTTTCATATGAATTAATGTACAACTTAATTCATGGCATTTTGAAAATAGTACGTTTTGAAATGTCACACCTCAATTATAAAACAATTATTTTAACAATTGTTTTTATTGTTATCTGTTAATTTGTAATATTCATCTTTTTATTTTAAAAATGGAACCGTACATCCTACGTAGATTATAGTATTATTATTAATTTTAAATCTTATAGTTTATTTTAATTTTAAATTATACTCATGGTGATATTAATATTTGTTTTGTGAACATAATATATAATTATATTTGTATAATGCACTGTGTGCTGCAGTGCAAGTGTCCTTAACAAATTAAAACGTTCTGGAGTTTTGTTCTAATTTTAAGCGTTTATTACTATGTTCAGCTGACAGGCACACACGTTCTTCGATTATGAATATAGGTATAATAATGTGGTAGGCCCAATATTCCTGTATACATTTGCTATTTATATAAATTATAATATGTAATTTGATCTATAATATTGTTAGCGATTTTAACAACTTATTTGGAAGAACCACGTACTGCTGTAGCACATGTTATGAGTGAATCTGTTATTTAATACCATTACCTACCAGTGCTCACTTTATTTGCTCACAAATACTTTATTAAAGGTACTCACAATATTTTTTATTTTTGAGTTCTTATAGACATTATTAAAATTCTAAATGGTTGGTCGAAAACCAGCTCTTCCAGCATCAGTCATTATTGACGCTGTTTTAAAATTTAAAGATAAAATAATACCTACGAATGACGATGGCAAAAAAGGTAAGTAGGAACCTACTTATATTTTAATAGTATAGTTATACAATAAAGGTAGTAGATATTTAGAAAACAGTCAAATAATCATGTAGAATAATTTCAAGATGATTTAAATTTAGTCCAAAATATGAAAAAATTGAGACGTTGACATTCGTCGTACCAAAAGTTTACTGTATGTGCTCAGTTACCGTGAGTAGATATCTGCCTTATAATTAAAACGCTAGATATAAGCCTTTACAAATTTGATCAATTAGACAAATTATTTATTTGTAAATATCTAAAATGCCAGGAATAAAAATTATTCTAGGTGTAGGTAAATTTGATATAAGTATAATATTTTTATTATAATTTTTATCATTAATTGCTTTTTTGGTAAATTAGTCATTTATTAATTATTAATATTCAGAAAATTATTGATTTGTATTTATATTGTCATTTGGGCTGCAAAATGTCGCAATACAATATAATAGTATAATATGCGCTGGGCAATAAATGTATTGATTTTACAATGATGTGTGTTAGTTAGCTAATAATACATAGTTTTTTAGGTCAATTTTATTTAAGTGACTGAAGTTTATTTTGTTAATATAATATAAATACTACTTAGTACTGTTTTTCTTCGAAAGTGCATCAAGATGTTTTTTATTTGATTTAGTAATTTTTTTTGCTTTGAAAGATAAAATGCATTGCATGCATAATTATTATTATTAATAAACAATATTTTTATTTTTGAAACTTGTGTTTTAAAAAATTATTCGATAAATTAACATGGTGATTTTTTTTGAACAAAGCTCTATTATGGCATTATATTATGCAAGATTATTATTATTATTAACAGTTATTATTTTTCAATTTATGTTCTAAAGAAACATTTTATAAGCAAACAAGTACTGGATGTCAATCCAATTCTGAGTAACGACTGCCCTTGAAAAGGCAAATTCAGTTGAATTTGAATTTGATTGCCATTATATTTAAACTAATAATTAAGACCCCACGGGTAAATTGAATTTTACGGGTTTCCCGATATTGAACAAATTCCAAAACCAGTCAAACAAATTCAAACAAATAACGTACTAAATATTGGCAAAAGAAAAATTTCAAAAAGTCGATTATTTACCTATGAGGGGGGCTGGGGAAACGTTTCCTCAGCCCCCGCGGGTAAATTAATTTTCCGGGGTACCTGATGTCAAACAAATTCTGATTCGGGTCAAACAAATTCAAACAAACAACGTACTAAATATTGGCAAAAGAAAAATTTCAAAAATACGATTATTTACCTATGAGGGGGGCTGGGGAAACGTTTCCTCAGCCCCCCACGGGTAAATTGAATTTTCCGGGGTACCTGATGTCAAACAAATTCTGATTCGGGTCAAACAAATTCAAACAAACAACGTACTAAATATTGGCAAAAGAAAAATTTCAAAAATACGATTATTTACCTATGAGGGGGGCTGGGGAAACGTTTCCTCAGCCCCCCACGGGTAAATTGAATTTTCCGGGGTACCTGATGTCAAACAAATTCTGATTCGGGTCAAACAAATTCAAACAAATAACGTACTAAATATTGGCAAAAGAAAATTTACGAAAATTGTAATGTGGGGGGCTGGGGAAACGTACGTTCCATATTCCACAAGTTTTACTGTATCATATTTTATATATTAAATTTAATTTCGACCGCGTAAAATAAAAAAGGTGGACAAGTGGGTGTACCGCTGCAGCCGTATACAGTCGAGTATATTATGTCATTGTGATAACATAATAATGGTTGTGTTAAATTTGAATTCAATGAAAATCGTTGAACGCACAACGTGATTCTGAGCAGAGACGGTGGGCGGCTCAGCATACTTTTATATAAATAAATAACAATCAAATTTAACAGCCGAAAAATCGATAAAAATCTCAAATATCTCATGGCTATATATGACTAGCGTTACTTTCCGGTTAACTCGTGGGGAATATTCTATTCAATTTTCAGACGTTAGCTACGAAAAGAAATATTTTTATGAATTTCATACTAAAATATAATTTCCAAATTTTCGGTATTTTGATGAATTTTGTCAACTATACGTAGGGGTACAATTTAGTATTTACACCTATCGTCCTTTAATCATAGATTTTTGCAATAAATAATAATCACCAACAATACAACAACTACCTACTATAAGTACTAAGTGGTATTCAAAATTCCAATGCTATTTTACTACATAATATGTATACATATATATAAATATTAATTTTACATAAAAATAAAATTGATGGGCGTTGTAAGCGTTTTATAGTCTCATCCGATGGATATCTGGAATAATTTTTTTTTAAATTTTAACTTTGCGCTCTTTCTGGACAGGAAAACTATGGCCGCAATACTCATTATAGGTATATAAGTATAGGCAGGTACTCGAGTCTCGACTGTCGAGTACAAGTATTCGAATTTCGAATACTTTTTTTTAGAATTCTGCAATAATACGTATTCAAGAACTCTTGAAAAAATACTGTTGCGGTTAGAGTAAAATACTAATTTTCTAATTCCCCACTTTTTCAATTTAGTTTATTGATTTTGTATTTTAAATTCAATCACGCAAAAATAGATGGAGGGGGGAGGAAGATGGGATAATACGTAACCGGTAGCAGGCTGTACTGCAGTCGGTGTCGAGTGACGAGTGTAAATCGTCATTGAGTAGATCACTGTCTAATTTATAATACCTAAATGTGTGTTAAATTTGAATATACGCGTTTGAATCATTCAGCGGCGGACTGGGAGAAAAAAGCAGCCCGGGAAAATCATAATTTTACCTACCGAGCGGTATACTAACGGCCCTTTTTGTAATATACATATATGTATTTATTTTTTTTGTAAACACAATTTAGCTTTTAAATTTTTAAATATTTTAATTAATTGATATATAAAGCAAAATAAAATAACTATTGTAAATTTATTAGTTGAAGTGTATATCTCAAGTAATTGTTATTTGTTATGTATGTTATTTAAACTACAATCAATTTGATTTTAATAAGAAAGTTTATCATTTAATTAATCACTTTTAGTTTTTAAATAATATCATCATTATCAATACTAAATAAAACATTTTTTTCAACCACCATCATTATAAATGCGTCCCATTTTTCTTCACCCATTGAATTTCTCAGACGAGTTTTAATTATTTTTAATATAGAGAAAATGATCCTCCGCGTGCTACCTATACATATATTAATAATTTTAATAGAAATTCAGTTAAATCTTTAAAATAAAATACATACAAATTATTGGAACATTCTAACTGTATACTTACTTGAGTACATGGTAATGATAAGCCACGGTCAAGTAATTAAATGCATTACTATATAAATGATATTTTAAAAGAACATCTGGGTTTTAATGTTTAATATTACATACTTATTAGTTATTACTTATTAGATTTAGATAATATTTTAATCTATAATTTCACAATAATAATATTCATATAGGCGTGTCTACGGGTCATGCGTGTCTACGGGTCATGCCTGTCATGCACAGGCATGACCTGCGAAATTTGATCCAACTTAGGTATGTACATTATAAATTGCGGTGCATATTATAACATTTTTTTCTAAGTTTCTGATTTCATATCAAGTTTTTTTGATTTTCATCACGTAAAAATAAACATTTGTAAAAAGTATTATTAGTATTAAAATTATATTTTATAATTACTAAATACAATTTCATATAACCTACCTAGTTATTTATTTATCTGATAAAAGCAAGGCTGGGCATTAACGAGTTAAAAAGTTGGAGTTAAGTTAAAAAGTTAATTTTATTTTAACTTTTTAACTTAACTAGTTACTTTTGGCTTTTCATTAACTTAACTTTTAACTTACTAAATTTCTTTCTTAATTAACGAGTTAATTTTTCATTTTAAGAAGTAAGTTAAGTTAATTTATTTTGTTTTTAATTTTATAATATTTCACTATTTCAGTCTATTTTGTTTTCATGTCAAATAATATATTATATCGTAAATTGTTTAATGTTAAAAATTTATATCATTCGAATCTAACTTATATGGAAGTACTGTATGAAATATTAACACTATATCCTATAATTTAGTTTTGGGTTGGAAAAAAATTAAGTACGCTAGCGTTCTATAAACAAATTAACTTTTTTTTAACTTAATAAATAGTTAACAAAAAGTGTGTATTAACTTTTAACTTAACTGAGTTAACCTATAGATAAATTAACCTTTAACTTTGAACTTTTTGTTATTGGTGCATATTAACTTAACTTAACTGAGTTAAAAAAAATTATCAACTTGCCCAGCCTCGGATAAAAGGAATATTGTTTTTTATTCCTAATAAAAAAAGTAAAACTGATTTAATTATTATCAAATGATAAAGCTTATTTCAAAATTTGGGGGCCATATTTCTAAACCTTCATCTAATTTAATTTTTTTTTGATGGGGGTGCAGTAATCCCTCCCCTGGATACAGTGGCGTCCACAAGGGGGGAGCCCCCCCCCATTGCCCGTATTATTATTATTTAAAAAAAATAAATATTTATCAAGTTTCAACCGTCAACTATAGTAAGCAAGACGTAAATTACATAAACGTCTTACCAGAATGAATTCATTTTTGAAAAAACATTGTATTTGCATACCAATTTTCCTAAAATTATCTGTAATTTTTCGGAAAACGTATGAACTACTTGTATGAATCACCTTATATTCAATTTTCTAGTCTTAGCTTACACACATTTAATATTTTATAAGTTTTGAACTAGAAATTAACTGTGGTTTTGACGAAATTTGAACTTTAAATGCTTATAAAAAATAACCATGATGCCTATGTGACTAAATGTTAATATTTTAGCTATAATAAAAACTTACATATAACATTTTTAAGCTTTTTGACCGGTTAAATAATTTTTTATTGAAATTTACAGAAAAAAAATAATTTTAATTAATCAAATACAATCCAAGTGAGGACGGTATAACCAAGCATGGTTACCAAACAATTTTTATAAATTTTCATTTTTTTCTGCAATTATTCTAAAAAGCACTGAGCATTTTCAATTTCGACCTCTAAAAGTACAATTTGCTTCCAAAAACATTCATCGGGCATTGAAGTTTATGATCGGAGCATTTTTTCTACCAGAAAAGTTGAGAAGTTACAAACATTTTAAAATACCTCAAACAAACGTCTGCCATTATTAGACTGGACAAAATAAAAATAAAATTGTAACTAATTGTCATGCCCAATTGAAAAATCCTGCGTACGCCACTGCCTGGATATGCCACTGTTGTGCACGACCTGCGGATGAGGTCTGGACACGCCTATGATATGAATATTAATAAATATATATTTTATACGAGCAGCGGCCCACCTGGAAATTTCTCGGTATCCCGGTCGTCCTCAGTGCGCCACTGGACTCAATCAATGGTTACGAAAAAGAAATTTTGAGTGTAGACGGTCTGTCTAAAATAAGTATATTTTATGATATATAATCATGTCACTATTAGTAATATACACTATACCTAACACGTTAAGTTGAATTAGGTACATTTTTGCCGTAAACCATGAATTATTTTTACTATATTGATTCATAATATTATTTTATATATTATATTATTTTTCCAACCGATTTTGAAAAATGGCCGTTTTCGTTGTCGTGGTTACTTACAAACAAAAACTTATTTATGATTCATAGAATTTCCTTGTAGAGGAATAATACCGAGTAGCGGGATATGATTTTTTTATTAAACAACTATACTACTTACCTACAGCATATGTACATTGTACACGATACATAATATACTATTCTGTGGTATATTATTATTGTTACTAACATTTGAGTCGATACCGACTTACCGTAGTGCGGTGTGACATATATATATAGGGCAATAGCATAAAAAATAATTCTAAATGTTTTGAATAATATGTAACATCGTATATTCGTATGTATGATAATTTACTTACGTAAAAGTTTCAATCCCCGCGTGAAATATTTTCAAATATATTACAACAAAATAACTTAACTCGTTAGTCTTTGTTTGAATATCTAATTTCGTCCGAATTTTAACTTAAAAATCTTTTTTTTTTTAAAAAAACGTATTTACATATTTTTAGATTTTCGGTCACAGTATAATATGAACTACTTATGATGTATTACATTTAATATTTTAAATATTTAGTTTAGTTAAACACTGTATATTCAATTTTCAAGCCTTGGCAATAAAAAAGTGGGCAAGTAACTGGTAAGTCACTGCAATAGTGTAATGGATTTGTATGAGAAAAACGGTTCTGAGCGAATACGGTCAGTCAGCCAGCTATGATATATCTAAGTATATTTGATGATATCATTATTGTGAATAAAGTAATTTATATAGTATAACCTATTTGCGTGGAACCTTGTCTTAAATTTTAAATTCTTAGCTATAAAAGTTGAACATTTTATAAATTTTAAATGTTTATTAAAAAAAAATTTGCCTATGTATTTTTGATATTTTTCAAATTCTATTGCAGGTAACAATACACCTGGAGCTTATAATTAAATTCAGGCGGACGTCCTCACGACCGTCCTAGTTAACTGTTCATCTGCTCAGATAAAATCTCAAACTACAATTATGTTAACAAAAACAGTGAAACACTTAAAAAAATTTTAGGACTGTTCACGTCGACATTTTTGTGGATTCAAATCGTTATACCGCTTGGATGTGATATCGGATGTATCTCATTAATATCTTATATTAAAGCTAGCTAAATTACACACCTAGCTACTCATTATTACTGAGTTACATTAATTTTACTGTTTTCCTATACAACACAAATTCTTTAAATTTTAAAAATTTAAAAATTCAGATTATTTTCATTTCAATTATACCATACTGTAATAACGTAGAAACACGATAAATATAAAACGACTCCTGTCGATAGTTATATTAAAATAGTAAAAGTTAGAGTAGTAAAATTACGCTATTATATACCTTCCTCCGGGTGTTCGGGGGGCTCTCGTGTATTCGAGGATTAGATCAAATACACCGTACAATATAATTTTATTGGAAAAGCACATAGAATGTATTAACCGCAATCGACATAAAATATTATAATATTATATGCCTTACCTGATTCGCAGTTGTTTGTAGATAATAATATTGTAGGGGTTTTAGGTTTTAGATGGAACAAAGTAACACTTCAAATGCACAAATTGAATTGAAGAACGCACTGATTAATGCTCGCATATAAGGAGTCCAGTTGTCGCTCGTTGAAATCGGTTTTTTGAGACTGAGAGGTTGTTATACTCTGGTGGTCGGTGCTCATGCACTGGTTTAAGGGACGACGCGAGGATGCTGACCAGAGAGTGGTGGGCGGCTTTATAAAAAAGTTATCGTGGGCCTGGGAAGTATAGATTATTTTTTGGCGTCAGCATAAAATAAAGTCACACACATCCTACGTAATACCGTTATAAGTGAGTGCCGATATCTTAATTGTCGTTGTTAATGGTTTTATTTGATGTGACCGATTTCTACAAACGACAGTCAGTCCGGCCGTTGTTTATTATTCTGTAAAATTTTAGTTTATTATAATGGTGCGTGTGAGCATATCATTACAATACTCACTAAAATCAAAAGAAAGTAAAATTGAGTTTACGCTATTTTAACATAATAAATAATAAATTAATGGCGTTTGTACAAAAGAAGTATAGATAATAATAATAGTATAACTATATAGATGTATAAGTATAAGTATAAGTAAATAGTAATAGTACAATATATCAATATTATAATTAATAATTGGAAAAGTATTAAACAGTGTCGTCACAAAATTGGAACATAAAAAAGGACTGTTCTTTTATATATAAATAAAAGGATAACTACTATCATTATTATTATCTATGCTACTTTTGTATAAACACCATTAATGTATTGTTTATTATGTTTAGGGCTGGGATTTGAATGTCCTTAAAAATCGCGAAAACGTCGTGGAAACGAAATAGACAAAAATAGTGAAATGTAATAAAATTAAAAATAAAATAATTTAACTTAACATACTTAAATGAAAAATGAATTCGTTAATTTTACGTTAATTAAAAAAGAAATTTAGTAAGTTAACAGTTTAGTTAGTGAAAATCCAAAAGTAACTAGTGAAGTTAAAAAGTTTAAATTAAATTAATTTTTTAACTCGTTGATGCCCAGCCTTACAAAAAAGTAATTTAAATTATTTAAGACAAAATGTAATTGATTTACTATAAAATTAATTAAAAAAAGCATCATTTCGCTACGCAGTGACTTCAGACTTGTAACTTAAGTTTAGTTGGTTATTACACGCAACACTGCGGGTTTCAGTCACCGTATAGTTATTATTTTCAAAACTATTATCTTATGTATTGTAATAAATAATATTATATGGTTATTTCGGTTATCGCGTCGCATACATTCGCACAGCTGTTGTCGACGGTCGATGAATTTTATTTTGAAACGATGATGTGTTATCTACCTACCTAGGCAGAGGACCGGCTGTAATTACCATGTCACGTGCGATTATACAATGAAAAATTATGTGTTTGTATTCCATAAGGTATATTACTTTTTACACCTACTACGTATAATATTATAATATTAAAATATATCAATTATGCATTGTTATTATTAGGTGACGGCATGACATTCAGTGGGGTACGATCAAATAGATACATACCGCGTATATATATAACCTTCATATTATTATTATAAATTATAATATACATAATATAACCTATACTCATATTTTAGAAGTCAAATTTAGAAGTATAAAAAAAATAGTAGAGTGCACTGCCACCTGAGGAGTACCTGACCCGCCGGCCACGACCCACCAAAAAAAAAAGAAAAATTTTGGAAATTCCTCGTCAAAAACGTTCATATTCCCGCGGTTACTCGTGTGGCCGTGAATAATATATTATTATGTAATTTTACGAGTCGTTGCGTTACATAAATTTATCGCTGCAGATAAGAAAAACACACGAAAACACACTAAATACATTACACCGAACAATGATTAGGTATAGGACCTAACCTTGAATTAGCAATAAGTCAAAATACAAACAAACACTACAATCATAATGTTGAGTTCATAGTAAAATTAATTGTACATTAGGTAATTTATATTAAAAACTATGTAGGATTATTATCTTCATCAACCAAATCTATAATCGTCTAGAGTTATCAGAACGAAAATAATATATATTATTATTGTAACTCTTTCATCGCAATAAATATACCTATATAGACCTACAGCGATACCGCAATAACACCAGCAAACAAAATTCATAAAAAAATGTTACCATTGCTTTTTAGTTTTTATACTGTTACGAGTTTACAAAGCCACAGCCCACGGCCCAAAACCGAATGAAAAAAACGCAGAAACTGCATAAGCATAAGTATTAAAGTATACCTATTTGAATGATAAACACAATACGAAAAACAGCTTACAATTTAAACGTATGAGAATATATAATTATACCGGATGGCAAAGCAATTTTTTCGTAAAACTGCGATATTATTGCACAAATCTCATTTTTTATTTCTCATATATTTCATATGGTTCTCAACCCACGCGTACGTCGTTGTATTTATAAAAATGTCAAATGTACAAAAAAAAAAATTGTTCGGATTCCTTTCCATTACCTCACAGTCTTCATTACTTACTGTAGTATTTAAATACCTAACCGGTGTTTAGTGTTTTACATTTACCTAATTCAATAATTTTATTTAAAAGCATATTATAGGTACCAGCTGTTACACTATTTTATTGCATACTTTTTTGCTATCAATTCATATCTCTCCTTTTTAGCATGTCCAATTTATAACAATATCAGGGCTTGCATTTGAAAAAAAAATTCCGTTTTATGTTATTTACAATTTAAACGTTACACAATTTTTGGGTTTATCGTTATTTAGAATTAAAACGTTATTCAACTTTTGCGTTTATCGTTATTCAGAATTAAAACGTTATTCAAGTTTTGAATTTATCGTTATACAGAATTAAAAATGTTTCCAATTTTTGTGTTTATTGTTATTATTTGGAACTAAAACGTTATAGAAGTTTTACGTTTATCGTTATTCAAAATAGGTAGTGTTTAATACCTATAAAATTTAAAAATAATTACTAATACGGGTTGGTAATGGCCCGGATACGGAATATAATATAATCAATTCTTAGATTGATTGATTGCATGAAATACATTTTTTTTACGAAACCAATAGACCTTTTAAATAACAAAATAGATTTTAAAACATTTCGTTTTGCGTTATTTTTCGTTCGTGATATTATCTATAAATTACGTTTTGCGTCATGTTTTGTAATTCAGTCCCTAAAATATTCAAATTTTCGTACTACACACATAGTCTTAAATCGGTCAAATCTACATTATTTCTAGATAAACACCAGTATATAGTATACCAGCGGTCATTACTAAGCTGATAATAATAAAAATAGCTACTGTCAATAACATTGAATAATAATAACTATAATAAGAGAATAAGACGTAACAACACAAAATATTGTTTACTGTGTGTCTGTGTAGATGATTAAAACGTGGTTTGGAAAAAAACCATTAAAGTATAAAAAAAATGTAAAATAATAAAGATATAAAATTATACATAATATTATTATAAAGGTTTAATGAGAATAACACACTTTTAAATTTCGTACTACACAAAGCGTGTCGTACTACGCACAATTTTAGGGACTAAACTTAAAAAAAACTTAAACTTAAACTTTTGTCTAATGATATAACATAACTTGTTTTATTAATCGTTATGTTTTGTTTTGCGGTATTTAATTTTTTTTTTTTGATTATCGCTTTCCCTCATAGTTACGTTTACAAATTTCAATCGTTTTTTGTCAAATGTAACGTAGTTATTATTACGTTTGCAAGCCCTGAATAATTAACTATATTATACACAATAATTATTTAAGGTACCATTTAAAATAACTAATAGGCATCGACATTTTCTATAGCGACGAAAACGTCATCATTGTCAAATGCCATTATTGCGAATCCGTGTAGATTAGTCGCCGAATCGTAGACACTAACCAAAGTAGTTCAAACTATCCTCAATTAACTATAATTAGGTACCTAATATCATTTTTTTTTTTTTATAGACAATGATATATATTTTCGAAATATTTACACCAATTATTTTAAACTCGGATATACTATCAACTATTTATAAAACGAACCGGTTCACACGCCAATACGTCATTCTATATAACCGGTCGCGGTACTTCGGTTATAATATACGTAATACATACTATATTATTATGCATTTTAATTGGCAACAATTAGTTCAACCCACCGGATTAATTTCTAATTAGATAAATTTAATAAATACAATGCAAATTGTATAGGTCCACCAGTCTCAGAGTCGAGTTTTATACCGTATTCCTACGACGATTTGTCATTGAATTCAAATTAAACTCATTAATTACTGCGGCGACCTACTCGATTACGATAGGTAGGTACGCCATCGAAATTAAAAATAATAGCGTAGGTATAGCAGAAACAAGTTCAGCAGTATTTTTTCTATGATTTCTATAACAAATTATGAAAAAAAAAAACACCGCGTAATTTATAATATTATTTTCTTCGTATAGAACCGTTTTAATTCCGTTTTCCAAATGTATATCACAGAACGTTCCGCGTTATAACAAATCCCCTCGTTTCCCATCGTTACAGCCGTACACAACATAATATTCCATAGTCCGAATCATCTCTACCTCGTTAACTTAATTACCAGATGATCATTATTTTAATATGAATATTTTGTATTGAATATTTAAGCACTGCCGCCTTGCACTCTGTTAATTGTATTTTTATATTTCTATATTAACGTTGTATCGAGTAATTTAATTTCGAAGCTATTATAACTGTTGTGTACCCGAAGCTAATAAATAATAAAAAAAAAACTGTGTTAATTTATGATGGTTGAAGGGAGCGAATTTGGTTTTATGTCACTTTGTACGGTCGAGCATTAAAAGTGCGAAACGCCGACACTTTGTATACTATCATGTACATATAGCATATTTTATTGTAAATATAAGTTATATACCTAAGCAGTAAGTATATATTATTATTATAATAGTGTAATCGAAATATGGAATTTTTCCGGTAGCCTAAAAAGAAGAGACGAAGTCATCATTGCCCGAGCCAGAATAGATCACACTCACCTCACCCACTCATTCCTCATCACCAAGAAACCTGCTCCAATATGCACTGCATGTAACGTGATTATATCGATCGAACACATTGTAATAAGATGCCCAAAATACTCCCAAGCTCGGAAAATCTTCAAGAACTCATCATCCCTCCGACTCACCCTCAGTGAAGAAAACACCGAAGCAATTTACAAATTGTTCCACTATGGCACTATATCCATCTTGACCATAAATTGTAAATATCTGTATATTATATTATATTATCTTTGTTCAATTTTGTTGTAACCATAGGCTAATAACCCGTTGTTGTTGAAGCCTTTATCTCAATTAAAAAAAATAAAAAAAATAGTGTAATGTCAATTCCTATAAAATGTAAAAATTAATAAAAAGCGGGTAAGTGGTTGTCGCTCCGCTGTACAGTAGGTTACAAGTGGGTCAATGTACAGCGGATTGTATTAAACTTGAATATTCAATGATATAACATTATCATTGGATAAGAAAAACGATTCCGTGTGGAGACGGTTTGTCGGTCTATAGATATTCTATATTGTTATTGTTTATTATTAAGTTGAACTATTGTTATAATATTATTATTTTCTATTCGTTTCTATGGTGATACACAAAGCGTCAGAAATTGAAATCCCGTCTTTGGCGGTTTTTCGTGATTTGTCGGTGGTTTTTTCCCGCGGCATTAAATATAAACTATATATTGAGAAAATCGAAAAATGACCCTATAAAAAGCACCATCTTGATCCAATTTGCTACTATAATAATATGTTACTGAATACTGTCTATACTATAATAATAATATGTTGAAATCGATGCACTTCTTCTGGTAGAAATTATGTATACAGGATAAAAAAAAAAAATAAACACCATTAAAACTTTACAAATAATAATACAAAAAATGCGAGCGTAACAAGAAAGAAAACTATCATTTTTTCCGCCCCGGTACCAGGGTTTCATACAGCATTATGCGGTTGCTAGTCACCGTTGACGTATTCGCAGTGCCATCATCACACGATCGACCGTGGTTGTTTCCAGTATTTATCCAGCGGCGCGAGTTAAGTGAAAAAAAATAATAACCGAACGACGGTGTGTAGTGTTGTGTGTATAGTACATATTATCATCGGAGCAGGAGTTGACTATTTAAACTGTGTGAAATACAGGTAAATTTGATATACGACAATACTCATTTTCCAACGCATATCAGAGAATATTGAGAAAATCGAAAAAGACCTCTCTAATGTACCATCTTGATCCAATTTTCTAAAAGATACGATAATATTTTATGTCGAAATCGAAGCACATTAAATTTTGTATACGGGATAAAAAAAAACACCATTGTAAAACCACTAGCTGCCTCGCTCCGCTCAGAATCTAAAATTAAATAAAAAGTCGATTAACATTTTTTTTAAATATAGTATATTAAGTTATTAACAATAGTAAAAAAAAGGTGGGTAAGTGGATGTCGCTCTGCTGTACAGTAGGTTACAAGTGGGTCACTGTAATGGATGGTGTTAAATTTGAATTCAATGATATAATATCGTTGTATAAGAAAAACGATTCTGAGCGAAAACGGTCAGTCAGCCTATGATATTACCAAGTATATTTCATGATATTATTGTGAATAAAGTAATTTATATATTTACTTTTTACGTGGAACCTTGTTTTAAATTTACAATCCTCTTATACATTTTTAACTACAAAATAATTATTACATTTTAAATTTGATAAATTTTGTCAAAATTTGAACTTCAAATGTTTGTAAAAAAAAATTGTGGCTATGTATTTTTAATATTTTTCAACTGCTATTGTAACATTATATCAGGAGCCTTGCATTAAATTTTCATGCTTTTTTATCCAACAAATAAAATTTTATTGATATTTATAGAAAAAAAAATAAAATCAAAATTTAATACAAGGCTCCTGATTTATTGCTTAAATAGCAGTTGAAAAATATTAAAAATACACATGCTCAATTTTTTTTGACTTGATGAGGTAAAATAATGGATTAAGAGGACGTTATTCTCGCATGTGTTGTCTCCGTCTTACAAGTGCGTAACATAGCAAATTTTACGCTCAGCAAAACACGTGTAGCTCCGTTACTTTAAAAATTAGAGTCAATTGACCTCTTATAAAATCTAAAGGTAAGATTATTATCAAGGCAATCTTATAGGCTTTTTAGTATATTTTAATTTTAAAGCGAGTTATGAGTATTTTAAGTTGTATAAAAAATTTACAATTTTAAAATAGGTTGCCTAGATAATAATCTTACCTTTAGATTTTATAAGTGGTCAATTCACTCTAATTTTTATGCTGAGCGTAAAATTTGCTATGTTCCGCACTTGTGAGACGGAGACAACACATGCGGGTATAACGTCCTCTTAATACTTATTCTAATAAATAAATTTACTTATTACACGCTTTTGAAAATATCTAGTTTTAATTTTTTAACCGTGTGTAAATAATCCAGAAGTGTTTTTTGCAATAGGTACATTGATATTAGCTTGACTTTAAACATATTATTACAAATTATGTATTCAAAGTAATATTAACTATTCAGAAATAAACAGCTAGTCAATATAATAGTATATAACTAATTTACCTAATGCTGTTTCGAGTAAACGCGTCTAGTGTTAGACCTTGTGAATAATTTATTATTTATAAGCATATAGTATATACCAAACTCTGAGAATATCATTAAACGAAAAACAACTCAAAACAAAATAATTTAAAATCCATTTTTTAAAAGTTATATTGGTGTCGTAGAAATATTTATTTCATGCATACACGACATTAGAAATTATTATAATATTATATTCCGTATCTGAGACCTGAGTCATTACCTACCCACATTAGTTATTAATTATTATTTATAAAATATTTAATAGGTATTGGCACTTTTCTAAATAACGATAAATTGTAAATAACATAAAACGGATTTTTCTTTCAAGCCCTGCTTTAAATTTTACAAATTATTTGAACACAAGTCGTCGCATAATATCAGTTTTACCAAGGCTCAGCAAGTTAACGACTTTTTTTAAATCGTTAAGTTAAGTTATTTTAAAATAATAAAGTTAAGTTAAGTTAAATGTTACTCGTATATTTTGTCGTTAACTTGTTAAGTTAAAAGTTAACTTTCAAAATAAAGTAACTTAACTTAGTGTAAAATTAAAACTTGCTGGTTTGCAAAAATAAAATAGGTGGATAAGTGGATGTCGCTCTGCTGTACAGTAGGTTACAAGTGGGTCACTGTAATGGATGGTGTTAAATTTGAATTCAATGATATAATATCATTGTATAAGAAAAACGATTCTGAGCGAAAACGGTCAGTCAGCCTATGATAGGAGCCTATGAAATAAGTATATTTGGTGATATCATTGTGAATAAAGTAATTTATATATAACCTATTTACGTGGAGCCTTGTTTTAAATTTTCAATCCTTAGCCATTAAAGTTAAACATTTTATACATTTTTAATTACAAAATAATTAATAAATTATAAATTTGTTAAATGTTGTCAAATTTTGAACTTTAAATGCTTATAAAAAAAAATTGTGGCTATGTATTTTTAATATTTTTCAACTGCTATTGTAACATTATATCAGGAGCCTTGCATTAAATTTTCATGCTTTTTTATCCAACAAATAAAATTGTATTGATATTTATAGAAAAAAAAACTAAAAAAATTGAAAACTGACTATACTTGTAAACAGCTCAAAAAGAGTCAAATTATTTTCAAAATCGTGTATAGAAAATGCTAATATAAACATTCAGTGAAATTTTCAGTCATTCGTTTTTTGATTACAACAAAATAAGAAAATCGTTACACGAGAAATCGAGTGAATATCAAATGTTGTAAAAATATGAATTTCAAACGCTCAAAAAAATTTAATTTGACTTTCTTGTAGACATTTTTTTTTTGATAAAGGTAGACAAACTTATGAGAAATCTTGTATTATATATTTCAAAATCTTAGATTTAAAAAGAAAATTTTTATGAATTTCTAACTCAAAATAATTTGCAAATTTTCGTCATTTTTCCGTATATTTTGTCAAGATTTGAACTTTAAATACTTATAAATAAAAACTGTGACCAAGGATTTTTAATATTTTTCAAATATCATTGTAAGAATATATAGTAGGAGCTTTGTATTAAATTTTCAAGCTTTTTTAACCAACAAATAACATTTTATTGATATTTATAGAAACAAAAACTAAAAAAAATGGAAACTGAACATGTCCGTAAACAGCTCAAAATAAGTGAAAATATTTGGAAAATGTTATAGTGTATAGAAAATGCTAGTATAAACATTCAGTCAAAATTTCATGTATCTACGGTCATTTGTTTTAGAGTAGCACCAAAAACCAAAATCGATTTTCTCAAAAACAGATTTTTCGTAAAAATTCCCTTAATTTTTCTTTTGTTTTTCACGTCACTTTTGAAAACTACCGGGACATTTTTATTTTTGACCCCCCCCCCCTAAAGTAGCAACTAGATTCACTTTCCTATCAGAAAAGTTACTGTTGAAGAAAATCCAAGCATTTTTACTGTCCTAAAGGTGATGACAGACACAAAAAAAATTTAAAAAAAAACACACATCATTATAAAATCAATACATTCATCGCTTCGCTCAGAATCTAATACATGCAATGTAAATATATGTCAAACTGACAAATAAAAATTATTATGGATAGGTAATATCCCACGATTCCCTCCTATTTGGAATACCTACATGAGATACTTATAGATTTACCGTCATTAAACTTATTAACAGGGTCTTGTCATGACTTCAGACTTGTTTATATTAAATAATATATACTTTATGTACATATATAGTAGTACAAAGTGTCCGCGTTATGCATTTTAAACTGTGGACCGTACAAAGCGACCGTTTACCAATTACCAGCAAATGTATATGGCCCCGGTTTCGTGTATAAGTATTCGAGCTTCAAGTACAGATACTGTAGAATACCATAGGGTTTACACTTTATACTTTATACTTTATTTCCATATAAGTTAGATTCGAATGATATACATTTTGAACTTTAAACAATTTAACGGAAACGAAATAAAATTAACATTTCAACTTGACTTTAACTCTTCAAATCGTCAATGCCCAGTCTTGCAATATTATAATAATATTATGTGAACGGTTACCTTATATATTATACTATTATAGGCACTCTATAGGCAGCCTTGTTAAGTGTTCAAATACTTGTATTTAAATACTTTTTTTGTATTTCAAATACTTTTCAAATACTTTTTGACCAATGCATTTTAAATACTTAAAAATACTTTTTATTTGTATTTTTATTCTAGAATACTAAATACTTTTTTTAATTCTCGTGGTCTAATCCAAATTCCAATTAGTAATATTTTGAAATGTACTATTTTAAATTTTGTTTCGACAATATTATTTTAAAATTTTTCTAACTTCTGGTGGTAAACCAGCTTACTTAGGTTTCGCCAAAATACAAGCGGATAACAGAATGACTAAACACTGAAACCCCCGTCGGCTCCTCACTCCCATATTATACCATGACATACAAGAGTACAAGACACTGGACCACCACTGGTTGGATTGGCATTTATCTTGATCCTTTAAATATCTTTATTCTTATTTAATGGGTGGTATTACTGTGGTAGTAGTTTATAGTTTAAATACAAGTTTTGGTATTAATGTTATTGAACTTCTTTTTCATCATAATTTATTTTAATTTGTACAATCTGTATAAAATATTTTTACAATAAGCACAATAGATGGAGGGATACATAAGATGGTTAGGTTGGCTTGATTAAAGAAACTATTCAATAATAGTACTTCATGGCGTGGGTAGTATTGGTTAGTCGGCTTGTTATTGTATTGATTTAATTATTGATTATTAATTACTCATTTATTGAACTTAAAAAAAAAAAAGTATTTATGTAAGTATTTTGAATACTTTTAAAACGTATTTGTATTTATATTTAAATACTTTGAAAAGAAAGTATTTGAATACGTATTTTAAATACAAACTTCACCAAGTATTTAAATACGTATTTTGAATACATTTGAAAAGTATTCTTAACAAGTCTGATAGGTAGGTGGTATTTAGTATAATAATAATAATATAATACTCGTTCGGTCGAACGGGCCTCGCGCGGCGTTCCCCTCCTCGTCGATCACCCATCGGCAGCGTGCACGCGGTGGTCCGACGTGGTTACCGGTCGTTTCACGTGTCCGACGCGTGCTGGTGGGTCTGCTCGTCGAATGTGGGTGAGGTGGTGAGTAGCGGACGAGTAGTCTGTACATAGCAAGAACGAAAAAAATAACGAAAAAACACCGTAGTTGGCGAATCCGACGGCCGTGGCCTCGAGTAATATTAAAATAAAATTATTGTCAGGTCCCGACACGCCGCCGCCACAATAATGTTACGTTATAATATTATTATGTGTTATAACACATTACGCTTATAAAATATATTACTATATAGCAGCTCCTCGTAATCCGTTTATCGCACATTATATTTTTAATTGCGTGCGGTTCACACGACACGTGTACAGGCACGGGCTAAACGTTAATTTATTACCGATACGTATTTTGTTATAATAATAATATTATTCTCACAGCGTTGCTATATTGTTTCGTTGCTGGGCATAATGAATGTTTTTCCACGGTCACCTGCGGCTCGTCCCCGGGGAGATGCGTTAAACAATTTTTTTTTTGTTTTTTTTTTTGTGTGCTACCCTGCCCCGTTTTGAAGTCCGAACACTTGTTCAAACTCGATCTCAGAAATCGGACATATATTATGGCTAGGACTGTATTATATTATAATGTAGCAGAGTATACTAGAACAGCTATAAGCAGGCTGGGCGTTAACGAGTTTAAAGTTCAAATTGAGTTAAGACGTCAAGTTATTTTCATTAAGTCGTTACTTTTTTTTCAAATTAACTTCAAGTTAATTTTATTTCAAAAGTATGCAAACGAAGTTAATAATCGTCCGAAGAATAATGCAAATTCTTGAATGGGTTTCTACTTTAACGTATCATTTTAAATTGCCCCAGTAGTTTTCTTGAGCGTAAAGAAAAACTATATAATAAACCATATTATTATGTGTCTGGAATTTTTAGATTCTGAGCGAAGCAATGAATGTATTTATTTTACAATGATGTGTGTTTTTTTTTATTTTTGTGTCATCTTTTAGGACAGAAAAAGTGCTTGGATTTTCTTCAACAGTAACTTTTCTGATAGGAAAGTGAATCTAGTTGGTAATTCGGGGGGGGGGAGTCAAAAGTAAAAATGTCCCGGTAGTTTTCAAAAGCGCCGTGAAAAACAAAAGAAAAATTAAGGAAAAACGGGAATTTTTACGCAAAATCGATTTTGGTTTTTGGTGTAACTCTAAAACAAATGACCGTAGGGACATGAAATTTTGATTGAATGTTTATAATTGCATTTCCTATATTATTTTGAGCTGTTTACGGACATTGTCAATTTTCAATTTTTTTAGTTTTTTTTTTTATAAATATCAATAAAATTTTACCTGTTGAGTAAAAAAGCTTGACAATTTAATAGAAGGCTCCTAGGTTATTGTTTCAAAGGCAGATGAAAAAAATTAAAAATCCTTAGTCACAGTTTTTATTTATGAGCATTTAAAGTTCAAATTTTGACAAAATACGGAAAAATCACGAAAATTAGCAAATTATTTTGAGTTGAGAATTCATAAAAATTTTTCTTTTTAAATCTAAGATTTGAAAATGTATTATAAGATTACTCATAAGTTTGTCTACCTTTATCAAAAAAAAAATGTCTACAAGAAACTTAAATTAAATTTTTATGAGCGTCTGAAATTTATATTTTTACAACATTTGATATTCACTCAAATTCTCATGTAACAATTTTCTCAATTTTTATTTCTCATATATTTCATATGGTTCTCAACCCACGAGTACGTCGTTGTATTTATAAAAACGTCAAATGTACAAAAAAAAAAAATTGTTCGGATTCCTTTCCATTACCTCACAGTCTTCATAACTTACTGTAGTATTTAATTACCTAACCGGTATTTAGTGTTTTACATTTACCTAATTCAATAATTTTATTTAAAAGCATATTATAGGTACCAGCTGTTACACTATTTTATTGCATATTTTTTTGCAATCAATTCTTAACTCTCCATTTTAGCATGTCCAATTTATAACAATATCAGGGCTTGCATTTGAAAAAAAAATTCCGTTTTATGTTATTTACAATTTAAACGTTACACAATTTTTGGGTTTATCGTTATTTAGAATTAAAACGTTATTCAACTTTTGCGTTTATCGTTATTCAGAATTAAAACGTTATTCAAGTTTTGAATTTATCGTTATACAGAATTAAAAATGTTTCCAATTTTTGTGTTTATTGTTATTATTTGGAACTAAAACGTTATAGAAGTTTTACGTTATTCGATATCGTTATTCAAAATAGGTAGTGTTTAATACATATTAAATTTAAAAATAATTACTAATGCGGGTAGGTAATGGCCCGGATACGGAATATAATATAATCAATTCTTAGATTGATTGATTGCATGAAATAAATTTTTTTTACGAAACCAATAGACCTTTTAAATAACAAAATAGATTTTAAAACATTTCGTTTTGCGTTATTTTTCGTTCGTGATATTATCTATAAATTACGTTTTGCGTCATGTTTTGTATCAGTCCCTAAAATATTCAAATTTTCGTACTACACACATAGTCCTAAATCGGTCAAATCTACATTATTTCTAGATAAACACCAGTATATAGTATACCAGCGGTCACTACTAAGCTGATAATAATAAAAATCGCTACTGTCAATAACAATGAATAATAATAACTATAATAAGAGAATAAGACGTAACAACACAAAATATTGTTTACTGTGTGTCTGTGTAAATGATTAAAACGTTCAGAATTGTTTTTTTTTTTTTGCAACGACTTAAATTAATGTAAACGTTGTTAAAAGTATTTCAAATTATAGTGAGCGTTCTTCGATAAAATAATCTTCCTGGTATAATATGTTACAGTAACCCGAGATGTTATTAAGTGGACGTAGCAAAAACTGTTTTGCGCGGGGAAGTACCGAGAAAGCCATCACAGTCATAACTAAGAAACGAAATTTTCACCACATAAAGAGGAGATTATGATAACATAATGTAAAGCTTAGCAAAAAGTGTTTTGGCGTGGGAAAGAACCAAGAAGGCTCCAGTCATAACTAAGAATCGAAATTTTCACCACATAAAAAGGAGAACTTTGGCTGTGCAATATCGTTTTTATTTTGATGATATCACTTAAACGAAAAAGTTCTTATTTTTTCAAAATCAATTATTGTTTGTATTTTTCAAACTTTAATAACTTTTTTGTAGTTCCGACATCGGTTAGGTTCAACATCGAAAAATGTTTTCAATCAGCCAAAGTTCTCCTTTTTATGTGGTGAAAATGTCGATTCTTAGTTATGACTGTAGCCTTTTCGGTTGTTTCTCACGCCAAAACACTTGTTGCTATGTTTTACATTATGTTATCATTTGTAAGACGGAGACAACACATGCGGGTGTAACGTCCTCTTAAAATTAATACAAATTATTTAAAAAAGTTAAATGGGTACTCATTTACTGACTATGTGGTACAATGTAACTTTAACAGTGGCTGCAATTAATATTCGATAGAAACAAAAATTGGCTTATTTTAAAATCAACTGGTGAGTTGTCGTATTAACCACTAACCGCAATAACCATTATGAGTTTTACTATAGAAACGAATAGCATAATATTATTTTAACTATTGCCTAATGTGAAATCAACACCAAGCTTTTCCCAACTCGAAATCAACACAAAATATTGAATATTGTATTTAACATTCGGTAAACATTGACACAAACGCAATATGGTGAATCGATTACAGATTTCCAACTGTGATAGCCTCGAATCATTATGATTTATGAATATGCGTATTGATTTTAAAATTACGTATATTATGTTTTTCTTTGTGTCTGCCAACACTGTTTCTAGAAGAAAAATGTCGACGGTTTACTCAAAAGTAAGAACGTTACTCCAGTACGTTTCAAAATAATCATAAAAAAACGAACAGTTTTACGGAAAATCGGTTTTTGACAAAATCAATCTTTGTTTATTTTTTGTAATTCAAAAACAAATAGCCGTAGAAACTTTAGATTTTTATAAAATGTTCCCCTTTTGTTGAGACTTTTATAGATAACCTAACCTATTTGTAATTTACGAATTTTTTTGATTTTTATTTGTCTTATAGGTTTGATAACATTTTCGTTCGCGAGTTAAAAAAAACTTGACATTTTAATAGACCGCTCGGTTATACACTGGTTTTTTCTTATACTGTTTTAAAAGTATTGAAAATAGTGACAGTGTTTTAATTTTTTTAAAACGTTTGCTGTAATTTAACATTTTAACGAAATTTGTCTGCAAAATCACGTAAATTCGCAAACTTTTTATTTTTTGACCCACTTAAATACTTAATATAGCTTATTAATTTTTTATTTAATTAAACTGAAATGATTAATAATTGTAGTTATCTAGAGTTTGAACCAAAATTAAAAACTATAAAAATACACAGTAGTAATTTTTTTAGAGAGTTACATACTTCGTAGACATACCTAGTATTACTTACTTATAATCAGTGTGGGGTAAAACAATTCTACGATTTGCTGATGATTACTGTTTAAATGGATTTTATCTACCTATAACTAAATATTCATGAATTTCAATTTTTTTAAATATGTGACTCATTGAATGGATTTGCCATTACTAATAGGGATTAAATGATGCACCTACCATTGCATGATATTAAAATTTCACTATGAAAAAATTAATTAATGAGATTAATCATACACTATAACTAACAATGTAATCATTATCCACGTTCATTTAACTAATTCATTTTTTCTTAGTAAAATTTTATTATTTTTAACATTAATGTATACTAACATCATATTAATCATTAGGAAGTCTTGTAAAAGTTTTTTTTTTTTAAATTGTATTTAAATACAGATACAATTAATTCAGAAAATATTTAATATAATACATATCAAATACTTTTAAGAAAACGTTAATTTAATACAAATATTTGGCATATTATATTGAAATACTTTTGAAATAAATTTTTCATTATATTACTTAATATAAGTTAGTTTCAAAATTAATTTTGTAATTATTAATTTAAAATAGTGTGGTTTTACATTCAACTAGGTATTATTAGAACTTTTTGTAACTCCTTCTTAAGTTTATATTATATATAAAACGAAAATAAATAATACTTGTTGTATGATAGTTTTGAAATAATCTCATTATTAGGTATAGGTACCTAATTACACAGTTGATAATAAAATCAGAAATTAATTTAATTATTTTACCACGTAAAAAATTATTTATTTGAGAGATATAATCAATTTTATAGTTTCTCAGCGGAGCGCTGAATATGTAATTATTTTACAATAATGATGTGTGTTTTTTTCAAATTTTTTTTTTTTGTGTCTTATCACCTTTTATACAGTAAAAGTCCTTAAATTTTCTTAAACAGTATCTTTTCTGATAGGAAAGTGAATCTAGTTGGTAATTTGGGGAGTCAAAAGAGCGCCGTGAAAAATAAAATTAATATTAAGGAAAAACGGGAATTTTTACGTAAAATTGATTTTTGACTAAATCGATTTTAATTTTTGGTATAACTCTAAAAAAAATGACCGTAGATACATGCAATTTTAAATGAATGTTTATATTAGCATTTTCTATACACCATAACTTTTAAAAAATATTTTGACCTATTTTAAACTATTTACGGACATTTTCAGTTTCCAATTTTTTTAGTTTTTTAATTTATAAATATCTATACAATTTTATTTGTTGGGTAAAATAGCTTGACAATTGTTATAGAAGGCTCCTAATATATTGTTACAATATCAGTTGAAAAATATTAAAAATATATAGACACAATTTTTATTGTGCAAATTATTTTAAGTTAGAAAGTCATACAAATTTAAATCTAAATCTTAAATCTAAGATTTTAAAATGTAATACAAGATTCCTTATAAGTCTGTCTACATTTATCAAAAAAAAATGTCTACGCAAGCAAATCAAATTAAATTTATATGAGCGTTTGAAGTTCATGTTTTTACAAGATTGGATATTCACTCGATTTCTCATGTAGCGATTTTGTTATTTTGTTGTAATTTAAAAACGAATAACTGTAGATACATGAACATTATTTTTATTGAAAATTTATATTTTCATTTTCTATACACCATAAAATTTTGAAAATATTTTGACTCTTTTTAAGCTGTTTACAAACATTCTCAGTTTTAAATTTTTATTTTTTTTTCTATAATTTTGTCAATTAAATTTTATTTGTTGGATAATAATGCATGAAAATGTAATATAATAAGGCTCCTGATATATTGTTACAATATCAGTTGAAAAATATTAAAAATATATACGCACAATTTTTTTTATAAGAATTCAAAATTCAAATTTTGATAAAATGTATTAAATTTAAAGTTAAATTATTATTTTGTAGTTAAAAATTTATAAAACGTCCAACTTTTATAGCTAAGGATTGAAAATTTAAAACAAGGTTCCTCGTAAGTAGTTAATTCTGTAACTAAAAAATCTAAGAATATAATATAACCTATTTACGTGGAGGTTATAATATATATATTACTTTATTCACAATAAAATCATCAAATAAACTTAGTAATATCATAGGCTGCTGCAGACTGACCTTCTTTACTCAGAATCGTTTTTCTTGTACAATGATATTATATCATTGAGTTCAAATTTAACACCATCCATTACAGCGACCCACTTGTAACCTATTGTACAGCAGAGCGACACCCACTTGCCCACCTTTTTAAATCTGATTAGTGTAGGTTCCTAATAATGTTCCTATAAATTAAGTCTCAAAAGTCGGTATATTATTTGTGATAATCATAAACGAGACATCCCCATATCAACATTTATGAGTGAACAAATATTATAAATAAAATAATATAATTATTATCAAAAAAAAACTGACACGTGCAAACGGATGACGAATGGTAAATTATTTTGAATTTTAAAGTAGGTATTTACATATAAAAGTATATTTGAATTTCAAATACAAATACGTCCAATACAGTAGGTATTTAAAATACTCTACAAATACTTAATTCAAAAAATATTTAAGTAGTATTCCAAATACTATCAAAGTATTGAAATACATTTACGAAAATACTTTACAAGACTGTCGTTATGGCAAATTCAACGAGTATATATTTAATAACGCATGTATATACTTAGCTATAGATAAAATATTAAAATCCATATAGACTGTTATCATCGGTTAATCGTAGAATCTGTTTTCCCAACACTGCCTATAATAGGAATAGATAAGAGCCTTGGACATAGAAATCTAGATATGACTAAATACTATATAATGTACTGTTATTAATATCACTTATACATTTTATTTTTTTTTTATTTATTGTATTTTAAATGTTACTGTGTTATTGTTGCCATACGAACAATAATAGTAGGATAGGATGACAGATCGTCTAGAAGGCTAGAATGCTAGAACTCGCCGAGTCGTTTTTAGGTAATCGTACCTACGCACCCATAACGATTAGTCATTGAATTACAATTTAACAAATCCATATTTACATTGACATATACTGGCTATACTCAATGACGAGGTACACGTCTTGATGCATCTATAATTGGCAATTGCATATATACAACAGAAGGGATACCTATACACTTATTATGAAAAGTATTGAAAATTATTTCGTAAAGTATTTCATAAATTAAAAAAAGTATTCGGGTACAAATACAAATATTTAAAAAAAGTATTTATGAGTATACTTTCAAATTTTTATTAAAACATTTTTTTCAACTTATAAATAAAAAAAACAATATATAACTATAACATAATTGTTTTTATATAATATAGGTATACCCAATCTATAAATACAGCGACCTGCAGCCATGAATCAACTAACCATACAACCATACAATTCTTAATATGCCGAAAAATAGGACACATAACCTATACTTGAAGTTTCACTACGTATTGGTTTAAATAGTAATAAATAATAATTATAGAACCACCAAATTAGTTTTCGCAGACCGCAGTGCACCAAAACTAACCACTGTCCAAGCTACAGCTGGTGATTCACCAATAAGCATGATCACCAGGCAGTGCCGCAACTACGCCAATTTGGGCCCGTGTGTAAATAAAATGAATGGGCCCCCGCCCTTACTCTTGAAAATTGAAAAATTAATCTATCGACCATTGTAAAATTAATTTTTCCAAATTTGTAAACATACTTTGGAATTTTGAGTTTTTACTCATACAAAATAAGGTTAACATAATTACAACGCGTAAGTACCTATGTATTTACAAATAAATAAATGCAATAATTTGTAGACTTTTTTATTCATTTCAAATATAAATAATTATTAAATGACAAATAAATTGAACATACCATACATTAACAGTCAATTAGAAACTCAAAAATAAATACTGTACTCACTTTAAAAAAATATGGCAATCATTTATTTATTATTATATAAATTTATTTATTCATATAAATATGGCAACTAAGTTTTCACATACGTTATCAAAATGGATATCTTATTGACTGACTACAAAACACCGACCGTAGACCCACCTGCCTTTTGAACGTGCATTATAAAAGCGAGCCCGGTTTCGTTTTTCTCGCATAACAAAAATAGGCACCAATAATTGAAAACACTCACACTAAACAGGTCAAAATGCGCGTTCCTTCGCATGACGCACTTTAATGAATTGCAACCAAACTTTTTTAATTTTGGTTATACAGTCCGCAAAAGAAACGTCGATAAATTTGTGTACAAAACAGAACCGATCTATTATTGTTCAATCTTTATTAATAATTATTATTATAACAAAATGGTTTTATATTTTTCTTTCTATATATTTTTAAATTATTATCATTGGGCCCCCCATTATGGGTTGGGGCCCTGGGCCCGTGTATTTAACACACGCAACACGCCCGGTTATTGCAGCACTGTCACCAGGACTGTGAATTTAATGCACCAAAAAACCTTAAAAATGTAATAAAATATGCACTTAAAATACAAAAAATGCAATATAAAATGCCAAAAATTATAGTATAAAATTCACTTAAAATAGTTTTTAGTTTAATCTTAATATTTATATTGATATATTGTACATTAGTACATTGCATTTTACATGTATAAAAATGTAAAATAAAAAAATAGACTGAATATGAATTTTGTATAATTTTATTCACCTGAAACATTTTTTAACATTTTTTTTTATGTATTTATTTTGTTAAAATGATAAAACAAATTTACAACAAAATACAAAAACCGGAAAAGGAACTAAAAAAAGAAAATATGACCTAAAAATGCAAAACAGAAGTTTCATAAATGGATAATGCAAATTATGTACCCATAAAGCTACATTTTACGATCACCAAAATATGCACTTTCCCACAAACTCACACCTAGGTGGGGTCGGGTGCGAGGAGGCCGAGGAGGGTTACAGTTAAGCTAAAAAACGAGTAAAAATATTTTCCATATTGTATGGTGTATAGAAAATGAAAATACAAACATTCAGTCAAATGTTCATGAATTTATAGTTATTCATTTTTGAATTACAACAAAATAAGAAAATCATCGGTACATGAGATAAATCGAATGAATATCCAATGTTGTAAAAATATGAACTTAAAACGCTCATAAAAATTTTAATTGACTTTCTTGTAGACATTTTTTTTTTTTTTTAAAGGTAGACTAACTTATGTGGACTTATCTTGTATTACATTTTCAAATCTTAGATTTAAATAGAAACATTTTTATGAATTTCTAACTCAAAATAATTTGCACATTTTCGTGAATTTTACGTATTTTGTCAAAATTTTAACTCTAAATGCTTATAAAAAAAAATTGTAACTATGGATATCTTATATTTTTTATATCTGTCTTTGAAACAATATATTAGGATCCGTCTATTATAATTGTTCAAGCTGTTTTTATTAAATAACGACGATATCCATTGTATCTTGCAAGTAGATAAAGCTGGGTCTAAACACGCTGATATTGTAAAATATGCGATTGCGATGGTTACTTATTGCTATCGTGAAAGCTGCTATCATGACTCACTATAGAGTGTCAATAGTGTCAATAGTGTCATATATAATGTCATACGTCTATAAACTAGTTTATAACTAGTTTATATTGTTTATGTTACACGTTTTTTAATTTGTTATTATATAATAACTTATGAGGGACCTTGTATTCAATTTTCAAACATTATTTTATCGACCCAACGAACATTTTTTTATCGATATTCTATAGAAAATATTGCAAATTTCACATGTCTATATAAATGCGCTCAAAAAGTAAAAATATTTTTAAAATTGCATGGCGTATAGAAAATGATAACATTCAGTGAAGATTTAAAGTATCTATCTACGGTTATCGTTTTCCGAAAATAATCGAACTTCAAACGCTCATGAAGAATTGTTTAGACTTTCCGGAAAATTTTATTTTGCTATAGACAGACAAACTGATGAGAAATCGTGAATTAAATTTTCAAATCTCAGGTATAAAAAAAAATTTTCACGAATTTTCAACTCAAAATAATTTCTACATTTTCGTGATTTTGACGAATTTGGTCAAAATTCTAACTTTAGACGTTCAAAAAATGATTGTGAATTTATGCTCAACTTTAAAGGCTTTAACTTGAATGCAATAACCGCAAACAAAGTGCATATAAAGTTTTGCTACATTACTTTATACTGCTACTATAATAGTCTATATTATTTTTAACTCGAAAGTTATAGGTTAATACCGAAGTATACGGTGTGAATACGTTAAATCTGTCAAATATTTTGAACACATCATTGTGTATATAGAAAATAATAATATTGGTAGCTATAGGTAACTACATAATGGCAAAAAGTTTCAAGTTTCAAGTTTCGAATATACTATAATATCATACGAAAATATTTTTCGAATAACAAATTAATAATTAATAACTTAAATTATTTGTTTGGTCTGAATCGATAATGTAAGCGATAAGTGAAGATAAATACTATTTTACTACCTACTCTTTTCGTATTATAAGTTAGACTATTCGGTTTCCGTCGGCCATGGCGCAGTAAAAAATTCACTGACACTCGCTGCGTATTATAAGCGTATAATGTTAATATTACATTCAGAGTTAAATAATTTAAACAGTCCACAAAAATACCAAAAATAATCAAACATTACTATAAAGGAAACATTATTTTATATTATTCTAATTTTTCAACATTTATAGAAAAATAACTTTATAAATTAGATAACTGCAAATGCCTACCTACAAATAGCTTCAAATGCCTACCTACAAATAGCTTAAAATTATTCTAAACATTTAAAACATTTAATTGAGTATAGAAAATGATGAATAAATTCAGCGTAGTTGATTGTTTCAAGTTCCTACGATTAATATTTTCTTAACATCGGCTCCTACTAATACGAAATAACGACAATATTGTTTGAAGATAAATCGCTATTACCTATACAATGTCGTCAAAATTTGAACTTTGAAAGCTCAAAAAAAACTTATGAGGAATCTTGTATTAAATGTTCAAGTCTTAGGTATTAAAATTAAAAAGCAGGTAAGTGGATGTCACTCTGCTGTACAGTAGCTTACAAGTGGGTCAGGTGTAACGGATAGTATATTAAATTTGAATTCAATGATATAATATCATTGTATACGAAAACGATTCTGAGCGGAGACGGTTTATCAGTCTAGGATATTTTATATTATATTTATATTGTTATTACTTATTACTTATAATTAATACGGTAGGTAGCCGGTAAGTTAAATTAATATTATAAAATGACAACAAATTATCTAAAATCGTTTTTCTTGGTTATTTAATATGTAATTTCGTCCAAATTTGAACCAACAATAACTGTAAAAAAAACTGTGTTTACATATATTCTTAGATTTTTTAGTTACATAATTAACTACTTACGAGGAACGTTGTTTTAAATGTTCAATCCTTAGCTATAAGAGTTGAACATTTTATAAATTGTTAACTACAAAATCATTTTTCAATTTTCAATTTGATAAATGTTGTCGAAATCAAATGTAAATGTTATGTATGAGAAGCAACAGCGTATTGCGATGTTGGATGGTCGTTTTGGGCCCGTTATTATATATTATACATTCGTTGTCTCTAAAACAACAACCCTGCGCTGTAATAATATAATATTTTATAATTATCATCCCAAAAAAACCATTATAGGCGGTTATTAAATATTATAAATATAATAGATTTAAAACAAACAGCAATAAAACGGCCCTACATTGTTATTATATTGTATACAAATAACAGTATCCACAATAAACAGCTCTTGACTGTTGACGATGTTTGTATGAAAAAGAGTAACGATATTTATAGCCATTTCTGGAAACAATAATGTGTATAATATTATGTATATTATTGGATGTTGTGTATTTTATGTTGTTGAAAATATTTATATAAATACAGTTAACCCTATTTTATATATATATAGGTTTTATAGTTGATATTATTGACTATTGAATTATACCTAATGACCAGTCTGTCCTACCCACCCATCGACGTTCCAGCCAAAACCGATTGCCGCTACGCCGAATGTTGCAGCTCACCCACAGGCCACAACCGACCGAAACCTTTGTACGCGCCCGTTTTCTCGTACCTACTACTGTTATTTTAGTCTCGTGGAGCATAGTAATATAGCCCAGTGTCGTGTTACTTGGGTTTTTCTGCTGTACGATAACAATCATGCCCAAATATTACAATAGTAAGGTAAGTGAATTTAAAAACTGAAATTCATAATAAAGGTTTTGTAATATTATGTAAAAGGTATATTATCCATATGAGAGCTTATTCATTTTTCTAATATATAGGTAGGTAGGTACTAAGCATATATTAACTAAAGTCAAGAAACTAAAATGTGCATATTATTAGCTGCAGGTTTAATAATTGTAAATAGGTCTACACATAATTTTCTGATATTTGTTCTTTATTTATTAAATTGGTTAATGCACATACAATTTTGGTGTAAGTTACAATATATTATGGAACTATATTATATTGTAAATTATTTATTTATGTAATATACACAATTTGTTTTAACTTCATCCGAAATATGAACTAAAGAAACCGAATACCTCCCTTAATAACTCATATAGGTATGTTTATTATTTACTTCGTAATATAATTTGATTTATTAGTAATTAAGATAAAATATGAGAAAATGTGAATAATAATGATTTATTTGGTTCTTAAACTCTATGGGTAGGTAAGTTAATTATAAAATTAAATTAATAAAATATTTACAATAGGTAGGTAACTAATATTATTCTCTATTCAATTGCTAGTAATTTGAAATTTCTAGTTAATTGTAACTAAGCTGTGCCATTAGCTAGCATTAAAAATTAAACAATATATTATACTATTTATACTATATAGATAGGTGTTAAATTAAATTATTGTAATACTTTAAATATTTTTCAACTACTATTGTAACAATATTTCATGAGTCTTGTATTAATTTTTCTCGCTTTAATTTTTGACCCGACAAATAAAATTGTATAGTCATTTATAAAAAAATAACTAAAAAATTTAAAATTTAAAATTTAAAATGTCCTTAACAGCTCAAAACGAGTGAAAATATTTTCAAAATTGTATGGTGTATATAAAATGAAAATATAACCATTCAGTGAAATTTCTAAAGTAATTCGTTTTTGAATTTCACCAAAAAAAGAAAATCGTTTCAAGAGAAATCGAGTGAATATTCAATGTTGTTAAATTTTGAACTTCAACCACTCATAAAAACTTAATTAGACTGTTTTATATATTTTTTTTTTTTGATAGAGGTAGAAAAACTTATATTGAATCTTGTATTACACTTTAAAATCTTTGATTTAAAAAGAACAATTTCTATAAATATCTAACTAATTTGCAAATTGTTGTGATTTTTAAGCCTTTTGTCAAAATTTAATTTTTAAATGATTATAAAAAAAATTGTGCCTATGTCTTTTTAATATTTTTCAACTTCTATTGTAACAATATATCAGGAGCCTTGTATTTATTATTTTCGCTTTTTGACTCAACAAATAAAATTTTAATGTCATTCATACCTAATAGAAAAAAAAACTAAAAAAATTTAAATTGTCGGAATACAGGCAATACATAAGTTAAAATATTTTGAATATTTTATGGTGTACCTATAGAAAATGCTAATATAAATGTTCAGTGAAAATGTCATGTATCTACAGTCATTTTTTTTTAGAATTACGCCAAAAACCAAAATCAGTTTTGTCGAAAACCGATTTTGCGTAAAAATTACCAAATTGAACAACAATTTTTTTATCGACATTAATTTTTAAAAAAAACTAAAAGAAAAAGAAAATTTCTTATACCTTATACCTCAAAAATAGTAGAAATGTTTTGAAAAATGTATGTTTTATAGAAATAGCTAATATTTGGTTAAAAGATATTGTAAAAGATACGGTTCTTTTTCTTTAGTTTACCAAAAAATCAAAATGGATTTTACGTAAGAACTTATTGCCGTTTTTCCGTTTGATAAAATTTCCTTTACTGTTCGCTATTTTCGTCACGTTATAGTATAGGTATAATTTAATCCTATAATTTTGTAACGATTATAGAATTATAGAGGAGCGCTAATAATCTAAAGTATTGAATAAGATAACCATTCAAAAATTAACAATGTTAGGCAGTCCCTAAAATTGTGTGTACTACGACACACTTTGTGTAGTACAAAAAGTGCAGTGTATTATTCTAATATTAAACCTTTTACCTTTATAATAATATTATATCTTCACATTTTTTTTATATTTTAATGGTTTTTTGCCAAACCACATTTTAATTATTATTATCTACATTCTACACAGACACACAGTAAATAATATAATATTGTGTTGTCACGTCTTAAACTCTTATTATAGTTATTATTATATAAGCTATTCATCGTTATTGAGAGTAGCTATTTTTATTATTATCAGCTTAGTAGTGAACGGTTGTATATAGTATACTAGTGTTTTAAGTGTTTATCTAGAAATAATTTAGATTTGACCGGTTTAGGACTATATTGTGTGTAGTACGAAAATATGGATATTTTAGGGACTGATATTAGGTATCATAAAAAATATGTATTTCGATTATTATTGCCACTTAAAGATAAAGCGCATGAAAAATATTCCCATGTCATAAGTACAAGTACTAACCAGTCATTTGGAATAATTATAAAAATAATAACGTTAGGGGGTCCACCTCATCGATCATTAACCCCTCCCTGCTTCGATGCACGGTCCGACGGTCTTGGTATTATTAAAAATGAATAAATCACCGTCGAAATGGGTGCATAATCCTATATAATATTATCTAATACCTACTATTCTATATCATTAACTGTTCTTAATATTTGTTTGTTTGCCCTCTGACACGGTGACACCGACCGCAATCCATAATATCAATAATAATAGTGTAATAATATGTTGTAATGTATAATATTATGCCTACAATAAAATATACTAAATGGTAATATTATAATTCTTATTATTATAATATTATGTCCAATGCTGTTGATAAAAAAAAAAAAAAAACGTCGATCAAAGTATACAACGCATGTTATACGATTAGATAAACACGTGAGGTCGGATTTAAGTATTATAGAATAATAATTAGACCACTTGATAGTTGATTAGCTGTTAATAATTAATAATGTACTAATAATTTAGTCATTGCGCACTATTTCAACAATACTATGAATACATTTCAGTTTCTTCACCAATTTTTACAATGATATGAACCGCAGCTTTAGATGTATCCTATACAAGGTGTAACAGAAAGACTTGACGAAAAAAAAAAATGATGCTACTTAAACGTATGATAAAAAATGTTAAAATTATATGATTAGTAAATAATTTAAGAAATATACTCATGTAAGCTCAAATATTTTAAAAAAAGTTATTACGTTCCAAATTAATTTAAACAAAAAAATATTGATATTTAAAAAAAATCTAAAAAATAAACTACTTGACTTAGATAAATGTTTTTACTATTAAAATTGTTCTTATAATCAAATTCAAATTTTTTTATTTTCATTGTTAAAAAATAAAAATAATTTTTTGTATAATATATGTGTAACGCAAGTGACTATAAATTATATATATAAAAAAAATCTTAAATATTGATTGGAACAAAAGTTATTCCAAAAATCAGTTCTATCTGTTACACCCTGTATAGTCAATGTATACATATAGGTACATAATTTGATCGATTTCATATTGTCTGTTCTGTGATAAATAGACCTTGTGATTTAATGGTATTTTTTTAAAATTAATATTGTTTCAGGTAGGCAGATGCCAGATAGGTAATAATCTAAATATTATAAATTATAATTTAGGTGCTTATAATATGATAGACATGTATATCGTATGCATGTATTTATGCATTACCTATGTCAACACGATAATCAAAGTGTCGTAAGAGGACGCATATATTATTATTTAGGTATAATATGACGTGTGTTATTACGGTAATTTTTTTTTGTTTTCGATAGTCGACTCGGAGTGGGGCGGCTACGGTATATATTACGAAAAATAACTTTATTTATATGTAATTCTGCACCGGTGAGTATCGTAAATATTCTTTTTAAATTTACACGAGATGATTTTTACGTCGATTATCGGGGATTTGCGATAAAAAAAAGTTGTCCAAATGGTTACATTGATAGTTACAGTGGTTGAACCTCACTGCGTGTAATTATTTATTTCGATGTGTATTATGTATAGACGTATCATACAGTATCCATGTATAACTTTAGTCAAACGATAAACAGGGTGTAACAGAAAGACCTGATATATGAAAAATGAAAAATTGATACTATAGCTATAAATGAATTAAAAATTGTGAAAATTATGAAACCTCACCACCACGTCTTTTTTTTTGTCAAAAACTACTGTTTCTAATTCCAACGATATAAGTGTCGACAATTATTGCAATTTTCATTCTGAAAAAGTATTCGGCTTGTCTGTAATATATATATACGAGGGGACGATTGAGCCACATTTTTAATTTTTGTAATTTAAATTGCAATAAATATAATTTAAAAAATTCAAAAAAATTGAGAATCTCCAGCTTAAATATTTAACTAACTAAATACAATTTTAAAAATGTGCCTCGATCGATGCCTCGTACATGTTGTGGAAAAAAAGAATATTTTGTCAGAATGCAAATCGAGATAATCTTTACGGCCTATAGCTCACTTAAAAATTGAATTATCGTAAAAAATTTCCAACAAAACACAGATAAAATTCTTACCATCAAGTTTCATAATAGGCTGATTCGCTCTAATTTTTAAGGTAACGGCATAACATTTGAATTTCTGAGCGTAAATTTGGTATGTTACTCGTTTGTAAGATGGAGACAACACATGCAGATGTGGCGTCCTCTTAAGAAAAAATTATACCAAAATACAGAATATTTTGAAAAAAGTGTAAACAAATCTAAAAATTATAATTATTTTAAAATATTGATTAGAACAAAAGCTATGTGACATGTCATTATTATAGAAGCCCGCCCGCAGACGATGACATCAGACATTATAATATACTATCCATATACATTTTGCCCGAATAATCTGTGTAAATTCGCCCAGCGGTATGTGATTTTGGACCATTAGCCCAAATGAAAACCGCCAGTGAATAGGTTAATAAGGTAATCGATATCTTGCGCGAAAAGATATTTATAGTTACCTACTTTATATAAAACGTGAATCGCTATAGCGGTTTAGTGGGTAAAAGAGTTACGTAAAAACGTAAGGGTCTGTAATATTATTATTATTTAAAAATTATACAGGTAGGTCGTAGGTATATAGGTGTCTGATTATTTGAATCTGTTTTAGTGTAATACATCTAGCGTGAGTTACCCGTTTCTGCCAAAAGTTTATATGAGTGTAAGTTATAAATATATGAGTTATAAAAGTTTCCGTCTCCTCTCGGATTCACTTTTCTGGCAAAATCATTAAATTCCCTATTCTCCGCGTCAATTCACTTTTGTGTCACATGAAAATACTTTTGTAGAATAGCATTCGATAATTATATATAATGTTGAATGATTGTAGCTATTAGATGGATGCAGGACAAATTATTATTATAGTTGGACAAAAAAATTGATAAAAAAAAATATAAATTATTAAATTAAATAGACAAATGTCGACATTTTTTCCCCTATTTGTGTACGATAAATTATTGTTTATGAGTAAAAAAGATTTAAACTAAACACGAGGTTCCTCATAATACATAGTATAGTCGCAACACATATATATATATATATATGCTTTATCATTATCACAATTAAAAAATATTAAAATTAAGTTCTGCAAACTTTAACGAATTTTGTCAAAATTGCGTAAACGCATTTTAATTATTTTACCGTTTAAAATGATGACATATAATGTATGAAATAACAGTTATAATATGTGTAAAATACATAGGTATGTAATTATGTAAACATTGTAAACCCCTTTTAGTTTTAAAAAGAAAAATTTTTTTGAATTTCTAACTTAAAATAATTTGTTCACTTTCGTGATTTTTACGTATTTTTAATATGTTTCAAATGTCGTTGTAACATAATATAGGAGCCTTGTATTAAATTTTCAAGCTTTTTTACCCAACAAATACATTTTTATTGAAAAAAAATTGAAACTGAAAATGTCCGTAAACTGCAGTTCAAAACAAATCAAAATATTTTCAAAATTTTATCGTGTATAAAAAATGCTATTATGAATAACCAGTAAAAATGTCATGTAACTATACGGTCATTTTTTTTAGAGTTACACCAAAAACCAAAACCGATTTTGTCGAAAACCTATTTTGCGTATAAAAATTCCCGTTTTACCTTAATTTTTATGTTGTTTTTCCTGTGCTTTAGAAAACTATAGGAAATTTTGACCTCCCGAATGCAATAACTAGATTCACTTTCCCCATCAAACAAGATACTGTTGAAGAAAATTGAAGCAGTTTTACTGCCCCAAACAGTGGTTGACGGACAAAAAAAAACTATTCTTAAGCTGTTTTTATAGGAATAAGACATTTTCGATTTTTATTAGTTCTTTTTTTTAAAACTATTGTCGATAAAAATTTTTTACTCGGTCAAAAAACTTTAAAATTTAATGCGAAGTTCCTCCTAAGAGGGCCTTACACCCGCGGTATTGTCTCCGTCTTACAAATGTAAAACATACCAAAAATAGTTTTGCGCGGGAAAGAACCGACAGGGGTACATGCAGAAATAACTAAGAAACGAAATTTTCACTACATAAAAAGGAGAACTTAACCTGTGAAACATCGTTTCTATTTTTTCGATATCGTAACTACAAAAAAAGTTATTCAAGTTGAGAAAACACCAAAAATAATTGATTTTGAAACAATAAGAAATTTTTTCCTAAAAGTGATATAAAAATAATAAAAACGATATTTCACAGATAATGTTCTGATTCAGAACTTCTGAACTATATTGTGGAAGTCTTAACTATCACTGCAACCTGAGTGGTTCTGTCCCACGCAAAACAGTTTTTGCTATGTTGTACGTTTGTAAGACGGAGACAATACATTGCAGGTGCAGGTGTAGCTTCCTCTTAAGGTGCCCGGTGCCGATGCCATTTTGTTCTCAAAAATACACTCTGCGGAAATAACGACAACGCCTTGTAGAATACACCAGATTTCATATTATTTTTTTTAATTGCTGGAGGGAAATATTCTATAGCCCACATCGATCTCTGTTTTTCGCAATATTTTATTCTAAAACTGTATAATATGTCAAAAAAAATACAAGATAACAACCATTTTTTTACAAATTTTTTAACACAATTATTTGAAATAAAATACAAAATCAGAGATTGATGCGGGCTATAAGAAGTCTTCTTCTTTCAGATAAAAAAATAGTCATAAAAATCCGACAATTCTACAAAGCTTGAAAGTTATTCCCGTAAGGTCATTTTTTTCGATATAATACACCCTATCAACCCCCCCCCCCCCTAAATAGGTATCGGGTAGTAGATTAGTGGAAAAGGTCTTATAATTGAGGTGGCAACTAAAATATAAAATTTAATTTTCAAATTTTATAGAATTGTGGAAAATTTGATAAACTGGCACCGGGACCATTAATAAGCATGTATAATAGCAGTTGAGAAATATTAAAGATCCATAGGCACTATTTTTTTACGAATTATTTAAAGTTCAAATACTGACAAAATTTATCAAAACATCGAAAATGTCCAAACTATTTTGTAGTTAAAAAATTATATAAAATGTTCAATTTGTATAGCTAAGGATTGAAAATTTAAAACAAGGATTCTCAGAAATAATTCGTACCTACTGCAGTAACCAAAGTACCTATGTAAAAACTTTATAAACACGGTTTTTTATTACGGTAATTTTTGTATAGTTATTTTAATTTCAAATTTGAACGAAATTACATAATGTTATAAATTTACAACCGCGAGAATACCGATTTCAGTTAAAATATTATTTCGCGCGGATACCTTCTTGAATTTAGTACCTATATACCGTCCATATTATTAATTATTATATTATTTTATTCACGAAATTACATTTTCAAAAGCAAAAATTTTCGGCAAAAATTAATTCAACATACTGTAACGTGGTACTTGTGGGTTATCGCGACTACCTTGACGCGGTGTCGGTTGACGACCGTTCGATAAGTGAACCCACGCCAACGACCTACTTAAAATAATGCTTCATGACAATATAATATGATACATAATTTACAAAATATCAAATATACCAAAATCTTATCATTTTTTTTTTTTTTTTTTTAAGAGGACGCTACACACACATTTTTGTTACCTACAATATTACGTCAGTTATGCAGTGCTGCATAACATTATATACTATAGTATAGTTTACAAAAATATCATATTATGTTGTTTAATCATTTTTTTTTTTTACTTTCGATACAACGATATATAGGTACGTCAATAATTATAATGTTACACAATAGTATATAATTTACAAACAATTTATGAGAGTATAAAATTGGTAATATAATAATAAATGTGTCTTTACTATTTAGTCATGACGTCAATAACTTGTAAAATTTTTATCTTACCTAAATAGTTTCGATGTGTGCAGGTGGTGACCAATGTTTAGAAGTTAAAACTGGTCTTCTTTATATAGTATTATTAAGCTTGCCTCCGCCTAAATAGTTTAAAAAAATAGCGCTATATTAAAAACTAAAATCATAAGATTTATATTTATAAACATACGTAATTTTGATTTGAATTTTAATTTTAAAACTGGTTTTAATCTAGAAAACAATTTGAAAAAATTGTTTAAAGTATTTTTCGTCACGCCTGCGCCGAAAGTTTGGTTTTCGACCACGGTTGAAGCGTTCGAAAGCGTCCCTTTTCCGTCCAGCGGGCGGTAAAGTGGAAATCTCCAAAAGTGCCGGGCGGAAAAGAGGAAATCCCCAAAAGTGCCGGGCGGAAAAGCGGAAATCCCCAAAAGTGCCGGGCGGAAAAGAAGAAATTCCCAAAAGTGCCGGCCGCCGGGCGCGCATCCCCTGCACAACCAGAAACTAAAATGTATACCTACCACGGTCCTTACAAAACATAAACTTTTGGTTACATCTTAAATGTATAGTATAACCTCCTTGCATGACGCACAAACATTTAAACATATTTACTGATACACTGTTCCTAGTAAAGTGCGTCGAACGATGCGTTAGTAAGTTTATTTCACGCAATTCGTATAATAATCTTATCAGTTACAATAATAAAATATGCAAAGTGAAAATTGTAATTTTGAAATAAGATAAAATGTCTTCCATGAAATTGTTTTTGTAGAATTATAGTCTATAATATTGTTGCATAGATCCCTGCATAACCTTTTCCATGAACGCAGGGGCGTGACAAAAAATAGTATGACGTGTGGCTCGCGCGGGAAGGCCATTTCCCCCCGCCCTTGCCACACAATATACTATTTCGTAATAGGTAGGTAAAATTAAATTATTTGACTGGTGGAAAATGCAAAAATATAAAAACAACAAAAAATCTAATCGTAATTTGTTTCTCAAAACTTAAAAAAAAGGTAAAAAAATAACCGCAAAATAAAAGTTAGTCGTATAGATTTGTCGTATGTTGTTGAAACTTGCAACACATTTCGAGCCAGGAACGCACCGTTTCTCCGAAAAAAAGATGCAAAAGTCATCGACATCTGTGGCTCTAATATTATGAGTAATATTACTGTTCGTTAGCCAACGTGGTAGTTTCAATTTGTTATTATTATAATTGGTATTGTAATCGATGGGGATTTTTCACACGTTACGGCGTAATAAATGTGTATACTGAAATCATTCGGGTCGTTGGCAGTCGTTGCTACCTATATAATAAAAGTCTATTTTTGGTCTAATTTGACCGGGCGATTATCGGTCAAATATTGGCCACGGGTTTTCGATTCGATTTGTCCAATTTATTTATATTTTATAAATGCGTAGCCATACGCATGGCATACAATCCTCGATAGCGACGTTTCCAGAAATAAACCATTTTTAATCGTATTGATGTCCATAATATACAGTGGCGCAATGATATTGTTTGGATAATAATATTGATGACTGAATATTCCACGTGCGTGGCCGTGAACTTACTATTTCCGCCGTTTCTGGTTCTTGTCTCTCTAAGGCGTTATCGCAAATATTGTATTTTTACTCGTATTTCGAATCATGACCATGATATTTTATGTTCTTCAGCCGTGCGTATTTCCGATAAATCCACTATCACAAGTAAAATTAGAAAAATATTGTAACATAATATAATATTATTATTTTCAACGAACACTTTATTCCCTATTAAATTCATATTACTCTTCAATGTTTATAAAATATATTTACCTACCTCAAGCACCGGCACCCCGTCATAGGACTCGGAATTCAGCACCCGTAGAAATTTCCCCCTGAGGCCCCTCCCCCCTTCACTACGCGGCACTGGTTGTAGCCTGTGTTGCAAACTATAACAACAATTAGATTTTTAAGACGATTATTTTCCTAATCGGTGTCCCGTAATTTTCTCTCTTATAGCAAGAATTGTAAATTGCAACACAACAGACTAGAAAGCAATAGGCCAATCAATATACTAAAAATAACAAATAATATTATTATTATTACGTCTATGACTTACGGTATAACATAAACCGAATAATAACTGATAAGTAATGACTAATGAAAATAAATCTAATAGAAATATCAACTCCCGTGCCCCGTGGAATCGAGTAAATTAAATCTATAAATAATTGGTCGGTGTTGGCCGGCGGGTGACGACCGCGAATTTCGACGATGCAAGTTGACGCGCAGGTCTGTAGTATAAACAATATGAATATTTTTATTTAAAATTTCGATTATTTATATTATTGTTATTATTATTATTTATATAACATTTATAGTATTATTACCATAGTAGACCTATAAACTAATGGACAGCGCTTAGAGAGAGAAGTCAGGGGTACGATATAGAGTGAGCGAGAAAAGAAACAAATTAGAAAATGTATATACAGTTCCTTCACTACTTTATGTTCTTTCTCTCTCAGTTATATGATCACCTAGCATTGATGGCAGGGTGGAGTGGAATGCGCTGTCCATTAGTTCATAGGTCTATGAATATTACGCACGTACCATTATTATGGAACATTTTCGTTCGCCAGTTTTAATAGCGTGTACTGTAGTTAGTTTTGATTATGAGTGAATTGACCTATTATCAAACTTTTAGGTAAGAACATTATCTGTGTTCGCTCGATCGGTTTTTCACGATATTTTAATTTTCAAGTGAATTATGAATATTAATATTTTACATACTCACAACACACTTAAAGATTAATTTTGAAAAAGATTTTGTGTACCGGGGCTACAACTACTATACTATGTATGTAAAAACAATTTATTATTTTATTTTATTTTTTAAGTGCCCAGTATTTTTATTTTATTTCTATGGCCACTAGTTGCTCTAAATATTTATTTTGGCGTCAGTAGGTATAACATATTAATATGAAGAAATTATAAATACGTTACCTAGCTAATTCGAAACGTCGCGTCGTTTAGGTTTTATATTATAAATTATTTTACTTTTTTTTGTATTAGTTACAAAAATATTAATATGTATGAATTTTCTCAAATTCTAAAATATTATTAAACATTGATTTATATTTTCAGATTTCATGAATAATGTAAGAATTGTATGTATATAGATTATAGGTACCAGATTTTATTCTTAGTCCGTGTTTAAAATGTATATTTTCTAACAAGTATGGACCCCCCTCTTTGAAAAAATTCTGGTTGCGCCACTGTACCGCCGTTGTATTACACTACCTACAGAAATTTTTCGTTCAGGGCCGGACTGGAAGTGTTACGGCCCACTACTCTCTGTAAGCAACCGGCCTATTTTCCTACATTTATCGGTCCGGCTTAAACTAACAAAATATTAAATTTTTCACAATAGTATAGTAGTACAAGAATTAATTATTATTTAGAAACTTTTTCTATGTTGATTACAAAGAAAATGTAAAATATATCAATACATAGGTATAAATCAATCAGGGCCGGATCTAGGGGGGGAAGTCAGGGATTTATCCCCGGGCGTATAATTTTCGTAGGCGTATTTTTAAGGTTTGAAATTTGTAAATTGAAATTTTAAAATTGACTATAAAACAAAAGTCAAAACTTGGTTCAAATAATATTTTACAGAAAATGTGTAATATTGGATATGCGAATAAAATAAAATAATTTTATTTTTAATCGAGATAAGTTATATCTAATAAGTAATAACATTGATTTAAAAATTAAAAAGGACAAATATGAAATAGGTATACGCAGTGTCGTGGAAATACCCGTCCGCAACTGTCAGCGCGCGAGAGTGACACGCCTTAGTCTATCATAGATTCATAGATTACACTTAGTTAAACTCTCCGATTAGTGACATATTAAAGTATGGTAAATTACATCGTTTTCTTGCATATAATATATTATGTAGATACTAGATACAGCCCCCCCCCCAATTAGTCGTGTTATTGTATAAACCTTAAATAATAAAAGGCAAAGTAAAAACCATGATATTTTAGGAAACTTTTAATGAAATATTTTTCCTATTCTTATTATTAATTATCAGGGTTGGGATTTTATAGCACTTAAAATTGCACAAATATGCGCTAAAATATTTAAAAAAAGAAATTTATTAATTAATAATTTTAAAATGTATAGAAATACATATTGAATAATAAACATTACTTTGATATGTAATTTATCTTTTATTAAAAATCTTTTAAATCTAACATTTTTTTAATATAATAAAAATATATATTTTAAAAACATTATTTTTGAAAAAAACATTTCATTGTTACTTGGGCCGATTTCAAAAATATTATTCACTCGAATTGCTTCCTAAAGGGGTCACTACCTACTCTTGTACTGTAATCGCCTGCGATAGCTATAATTAATCGATTTATAAAAAAATATATCAAACATAATTTAGATGAAATATCATTCTGTTATACAGTCAAAAACTTAAGTTTGTATAAAATAAATGTTGTTTTTTATTCGTGTCAGGCGCATAGTATAACAGTAATAATAATAATGATATAAGTTGTATAGTGTAAAATAAACAAAAAAAAAAATAAATAAAATTAACAAATAAATGTTGTAATAAATAGACAGACACAGCAGTAATAATTGATAATATTAAAAATAATTTTGCTGGTCGTTCAGAGATCTGTTCTAAAGCTTTTCGTTTCAATTTGTTGCTGAGTATCTGTCTGTTAATTTTTTGCTCTGAGTCTTTCGCACAATCGTGATTAAGTTTACTATTTTCGAACTGGATTTTATTGCGTTGATCGGTTTTCAAATAGGCTGTACATATTTTTTTCGTACATGTCCACCGTTTAATGTCAATAGCTAATTATTTTTTGTATCCAAACTTAAAACCATCACATATTGTAATGGTTAGGTTAGGTATATTAGGCACATATTATAATGGTTTTACCCTTTTCGCTGATCTCGCTTATCACGTTCATTTTTATAAAAATGTATGTATACTATATAATAACGTGTTATTCATCGTGGTTGCGAAAACGAAACTGATTGTGTTGAACTGGTGATGATAGACTAATCACTAATCGCGGATAAGATTATTGCATTCGAAAAATTAATCTGTCTGGTAAATTATAATGTCTTAAACATTTTATTTTTGACCATTACGGAATAATATAATAATCGATAGTACACGTACAACTATCGATATATTAATTAATATTCCAGGTGTGTCATGTGAGGCAATTCGAGTAGACCATTTGGGTATACTAGAATATTGCCTCCGAAAACGCCGGGTGCAATTCAAGTAAAAAAAGGTCACCTACCTAAGTTTAGGAGGCAATTCGAGTGTCACATATACATTTTATCGATAAGTTATAATCCACGATAAAGTAAATTTCATGTTATAATCATTATATTACAATTTACAGTACATCACATTTTTGTTTCATTGTATTTTTTCCATAATTAGGTACATAATATTAAGTTTTGATTGTAACAAATATTAAAAATGAAAAATGTATAATATAGTTATGTTGCAAATTAAATATTGTTCTTTTACATAAAGCTTTTTATATTAAAAGTAAGCAATGGATACCTAATTTAGATTTGTTAATAAATAATTTATACATGTTATTATTATCAATATTATTTTTATTCTAAGCCTGAAACTTGGAAATATTTTCCACATATTTTAGCTTTAAATAAACCATTAAGAAGTGCTTCTAAACTATTACTTAATTAGTTTAAAATCGTTTAAATTATTTGTGGTAAATAAATTATTGGTCCAGTATATTGCAAAAGGTTTTGTAAGTGTTGGTCCTCACAATACTGTGTGAGTGTGCTTGATTTTCCATAAAAAAAAATACTAATTCTGGTAATCTCCCTGAGATTGGCGTATTTTTTTAATTTCCCCGGGTGTTAAAAAGCTAAGATCCGGCCCTGAAATCAATGACAATTAGTATATAGCAGTATGACAAATTAAATCTTATAATAAATTATATATTTATGTAATTACGTGTACGATAATAATTTAGATAAAGTAATAAGTATGATAAAATGAGTTTTTAATAGTGTCCAAAATATCTTCAAACTTCAAATCATTTAATATATCTTTTTTTACAGATATTAATAAAAAAAACATCTAAGCGGTCATTAGATAATGCGTATAGACGATTTTTGATAATTTTTAATTTGCTTACTCGTTTCAACTAACCTGAGACACCGATAAGGTATAATTAGTACATATTCCATGGTGGCATATAAATTAGAATAAGTAGGCATATTATGTAAATTAAGCGAATGAAGTAAATAAAAACACAAATCAGATTGGTATATACTCGAGAACTTCCTTTACAATATTTTTGTACGTCCGATGACGTCAAAGCCTTACTTGTACCACAAGAGATGCTAACAGTAGTAATAAAGACATCAATTTCAATAATTTTTTTTACAGAAATTAATATTTAACGGTATTGTAATTATTTAAAATACCTACACACAATTTAGTACATATAGTGATATTATATTTATTTTAAATTGTAATTTATATTTTTCAAAAAACAATTATGAAAATTGAATGTATATAATAATATAGACTATAGAGTCTAAACTGAAACCTGAAATTTTGAATAATTTAGTTTTACGGATATATTCCAATTTATAATATTAACATTATTTTTATACATTGAAGACGCAAGTGACCGCAAACAATGTTTATACTTGTTGGTACTTGAGAACTTCCTTTACAATATTTTTGTATTGAGTATAGTGTAATGTTGAGTAATTTTTATTCACAGTATTTTAAATGAAAATAATATAGCAAATTATAATAAATATTCAATTAGGTACCGTCTATTTGATCTTCAAAATAAATATATATATACAAATATTTATTATTATTTAACGTATTAGTTTACAAGACCTATTGCACAAATTAAAAAATCAAATATAAAAGGAAAAAAATATTGTTGGACCAGAAAAATAAAATAAATATCTTTCTAACAAATTCAGAAAAATGTCGAATATAATAAACATTTTTAAAGACCTTAGAACCTATGTTTCAATTCAATAGGATACAGAGATAAAAATGTGTAAAAAAAAATTTGAGTTTTCCAAATTTTAAAATAGTCAATTGACAATGTTCACTTTCAAACCACTGAGGGCCGTCATCGCAGTATACACAGCTCTGTGTTTATTTTTGAATATTTCCACTGTGTTTTTGTGATAATACTGCCAATTGCCGAACGCAAAGTAAATTTGTACTGATTCGTATTATTGGCATAAGATATTTTAATCACACATCTTAAATTGAACTTAATCGCTAATGATGAACAAATTGATTTTTTTAATTTTAATTATATTTTTGTAAACACTTTTAATATTTATGTAAGAAAAATTGTTTATTAGATTTATTTTCTTCTGTGATTGAATTTTATTGTAATTTTTATTAATTTAATATGTTTTTTTGTTTAATAAATAAAAAATAAAATAATAATATTATGTTCTATGGTGCTACCTATACTAAGTACAACAGTACAACTATGTAATAAACTTGTAAGCATAATTAGATTGATTTTAATATTTATACATTATTTTTTTTCATTACCACAGTGGCGGCTCGTGGTATGGTGCATAGGAAAGACGTGAACCACCCAAAAAAATTAAAAAATTATAAAAAATAATTAGATTCTTATGATAATTTATAATTGATTATTATGCACATGGTCTGTAATAAAAAAAAAGTTTTCTGGGTTTTTCATGTTAAGAAGTGTGTCTATAAACAATTAAATAATTCGAAGAGCACAAATTGTTTGTGCTCGCCCGGGCCGTGTAAATATTAGTTACATGCCTCAACACGCCTCTGCAAATGTGTTATTTTTAAGGAGTTGTGTTTAGGCAATTATTTCGTTCCTGCGATTACTGATCGTCTTTGTGTGTGTAGTAAATGATCATTAGTGTGTGTATACTTCCCTACCATCACCCGCGAACCGCATCAATTTACACTTCATTGTCATTTCTTATCTGGTTTATGGTAGCACACACGCACAAGTCATTTAAAGTCATTAGGTAAAAATATACAAAACCAATTTATAGACGTGAAATAGCCGTCGCACTGACAACAATTAACGTACTTCTAGTGGTTCGATTTAAAAAATGTAAAGATGTTTGTGTTGGTACTTGGTAAACAAGTTTACTTTGCATCGGTAGGAGCACTTTTTCAATTTTAGCAAATTCTTGACGAGAATAAATATTTTACATTTTATAAATTTATAAATTTTTGATATTGAATATTTAAAAAATATGCTCCGACCGATGCAAAGTAGACTTGTCGACCAATTAAAACATCTTTACATTTTTCTAAATCGAACCATTAGAAGTACTTTAATTTTTGTCAGTCGCCAAGGTCGTTTTGATGGAAAATTAATAGGGTTTGCAGGGGCATTAATAATATAAATTATGGTGGTTTGGAGCACATTTAATGCGTGCACCGAACCTATTTTTATAGTGTCGCGATGTTGCGTCGTTCGTCGAAACGATAACATTATCCATTAAAGCCGCGGTCGCACGATGATAGTAAAACGCGATAGTTACTATCATGAGAATATGTGATAGTACTATCACACTATCAAATGTGTTCACACCATTGAACTATATAACTATAATACTATATCTATTATTATATAGTTAAATGGTACACACGAGCAGTGTATGAAGGTGATAGTGAATTGTGATAGTAGGTGGAAAATTGATATATAAGCAAAAAAAAAACATTTAATAAAAAAAGAAGTTTTGAAACTAGTATTTGAACACAATAGTATGTGTATGATAGTATGGTAGTCGACTGTTCGCACCACGGTCTTAGAAGATATCTTCGAAGACCGTGGTCCGCACGATGATAATTACCATCACTATCGTGAAATCTACTTATCACATTGATAGTGCGAGAGCACAGATATAAAAAAAAAACAAATACCAAGTAAATATTATTTCATAGTATCTGTGTGCGAGAGTCGCTTTCGTGATAGTTTGATAGTCACTGTCGATCTGTTCGCACGATGACACCAGCTCTCGATAGCAGCTTTCACGATAGTAACTATCGCGTTTTACTATCATCGTGCGACCGCGGCTTTAATTACGTTATTGTATTACATTATTTTGGTATGCACCAATAACAAAATTGATATTTTTACCAACTTACTTAGATACATTTCTTGTGCACCACCTTAGGTGAACCTCACGAGCCGCCACTGCATAACCGTATAGCCCGCAGCACACCGTGCTGTAGAACGGTAGCACGGTGGCCCGGTCCGTCACTGTAATATTGCGTTACGCGGAAACAGTTACGTTACTGAATTACGTAACGCGTTCGACGCGGCGTTTTAGTTTTCACGGACGAAAATACAAAAACGGATCGCGGATTCGTTCAATTGCGTTGTTGTCCCATAATTGTACCCTAAATCATATATTGTCCTAACATTGTATACTGGGTAGTGGGTATACAAAATACTTAATACCGCTTAGTACAGTGCATATTATAGACTAAAATATAAAATTGTTCGTATTAAAAAAAAAAAAAAAATGTATTTGATCCATGTACGCATAAGCATAGAGGAGTAGAATTTCTTTTAAACAGAGTACTGAGATTATTACGATACATGGTTTTACAATATTAGGTATATGCACTGAACTATGGAATTATGGAGACGGTGAATTGCGGAATAAAAATCCACGGGAAATAATCCCCGACCCTACAGGAAAACCGATTCCCAGACTACACAATATTACTCACAGCCGTCAATCACACGAAATTGATTGATGGAATATTTTTTTAAAAGCTAATTAGTGTAGTAATTGTTACGTTATTAATATTTAATTACCAATATACACTATAGGTTTAGGCGGTGAAGCCCAAAAGCGCAAATTGTCTATTTTGTTCGATAGACCAAAAGCGCAAAACGAATTTGCGCTTTTGTACCTTAGTAATGGTATAAAATAAATTGTATTACCTGATACAATATTGTACCTGTTACACTATAGGTTGCATTTTAAAATTATTGATTAATAAATTTAATTAAATAGGTTAGGTACAACATAGTATTTTTATAATATTATATTCAAAAATACAACAACAGCGATCGAGTTCAGATGAAGTTTAGTATTATTTTAGTTTAATTTAGTATATTTAGTATTATCGAATTTTATCGTAACAAATTACGGTGACGGTTGATAATCATTTAAGATAACTAATATATATAATATTACAGATACAATACCTATATAGATTATTGTATTATGACTTTTGAGTTTTTTAATTGAAACATGTTGAAAAAATTTCAAATCGGATTACTTAAAAACTATGGGCTTCAATTTTAAAATTTAATATTAAGGTACCTACTATTTATAATATTATATTAATTAAATACAATTTTTTTTTTCTAATGTAAATTCTTAATTATAATGTTTTATAATTACATTGATTATCTTGATTGTGGGTGTTTTTATACTAATTAATATTTACTAATACGTAATTATATGTAATTCATTTTATAATCACGAATAACATAGTATTAAAAAACTATATGATTTTAGTAAAATACACTTTTTTTATAAAATTAATTGGGCTTATGGGTTATTAAAAAGGTAATTTTCTTTGTGCTTATGAGATATTTATTTTTGCGCTTTTGGGTTGCATTTGGGTCATATTTTGCGCTTATGGGTTACAGCCGGTTTAGGTATACCTACTTATCATTAAAAAATTAATATATAATAAATAATTTTCAATCACGATTTGAGGTATAAACTACGATTAATGGTTCTTTCATAAGAATAGGTAGGTATATAGATACCAATATTCATTAACTATTAATATTGTATGATGATTATATATTTTGTACTATTCGACTTATCGATCATTCGAAATATTTTTATTTTTTATTTTATACCTACCCGATCTTTTAAATATCGTACCCATATCTTCAAACGTATACAGTGACGTGGGGGTATCTCTCGTGAAGACATCTCGGACATTATGGTAGAAACACCGAGGCGGATGAATTCGGTTTTACACAATTTACCGTCATAACCCATAAAATATCTCATATACAATAAATAATCATTTCAAAATAACGGTAATAATTCGTATTTTCTCAACCCCTCCCCCCCGGGGCATCTTTTCCAGCGACCTACACTGCGTCCCCGGTACAGTGTTGTCCGTTTCGAGGTACTGAGATTCGCGGACGTGCCTATTTAGTCCATGACCGGTTGACCGTTTGAAACCGTGGGCGCGCGGGGTTCTGTAGTACTTCCGTCAACCGCCGTCCGGTTGTTTCCGCGATTTCGATAAATAATATTACGCTGGTGACACTGTCCGCGGCTCGCGACCGCTCGGTGGCCGCCATTCCGAGCGCTGCGATTGGACTGCCGCAGGTATCCGGTCAAACGCTTCGTCCAAGAACCGTCGGTCCGCCACGAGTTTTTATGCTCCAGGACGTGATTTTAACCTCACAATAGCAATATTGACGGCGACAACTATAATTCACCTGTCGTAATATTACGAGTATAAATTTTTCATAATATCGTGTCCGCGTGATACGCCGAATTTCTTCAAATATTTCGTTCCGACGCTCTTTCGCGGCGGACCACGACGATGGACGACGGTGAGTATAGCGACGGCGCTAATTATTGACTTGTACGGCTAAAAACAATACCAAAACCGGTTACGCGGTTACGCGTTTAACGGACGGCGACGAAAAATATTATGGCTTTCGTGATGTCATGCAACCATTACGCGCGTATCGACGCCACAATATAATATTATTATCTTGCGATCAGAGGACACAATAACCGTCGTAGACAACAACAATTCGTAATTTCCCTCCGTTTTTGTTTGTGTGGCTTATGATAATACATGCGATTGGGACGTTTTGTCATCATATTACCTATTACCATTGTACTACTATGTTCGTGTGCATGTTGTGGCGTAGTTTTCGAAACACTGAACGAATCCGTTCGGATAAAAGTCAAAGAAATTGAAAGTTTTTTTCGTTCAACGTGAATTCAAATTTCTCAAGGGGGTGTACTTTTATCTTAATTCGAATGTTATATAATGCACATGGGCGCAACAGGGTCGTAATTAGGGGGAGGATTAGGAGGGTAGATCATCCCCCCACCACCCCCAAAAAAAAAACTTTTTTCTTACTGTCAACATTTTGATCAAAGTATTGATGATGACCATTCGTGTGTTTGCTAAAAACGTATATCCCCTCCCCCTCCCACCAAAAAAACCAAATTCCCAACTATACGCCACTGGGGCGCAACCAGACCAATATTTTCGGAGGTGTATAATAGTGGTGCGCAAATTGTCAAGAATTCCAAGACCTTCACATTTTAAGGCGTACGGAATCTTGTATTAAAAAAAAAAAAAACCAATGGAAATAAAACTACTTTTTATATAGGTGAAGAGTGATCACATAAATTATTATGCTCATTTGTACAGATTTTTCTCAATAAAAATGTATATTGTATATTTTTTTTTCTGAAACACTTAATATTATAATATTATTACCATAATATTGTAGTATCTACCTATGTAAATTTGAAAAAAAAAATGTATTTATACATAATTTTTATAGCAAGCAAATTATTACAGCAAATGGATTGTATTTTATATTTTGTGACTTTATTAATCCACTGTCTATATTATCATTTTGGTTTTTACATTGTATGCAGGGATGATTCACCAAGCATGCTCATCCCCATGTTTTCCTTCAGTAATGAATTTATTCAAATTCTAATTTTTGGACATTTTAAATATACTCAAAGATTATTTTTTAAATTCTCCAATTTTTTTTGTAGTATTTGGTAGTCCTGTGGTGACTTAAACTTCTGTTTTTCAAATGAGAACCCCCCTTTTTGAATGCAATTTATTAATTAATAAAACTACATAGTCCTTGCGATAGAAATCAAATTGGGGGTGTCCAGAGAACACAATCAACATTTTCAAAAAAGTCAATTAATTTTATATAAAAAAGTATGATTCCCATTAGAAAAAATAGTTGGTACTAGTACAGGATAATCCTTAAATGGCTAGAAAATCTAAGTAATTGATTGAATAAATTTTTTATTTAACATGTTGACTGACTTGTTTGCCATGTGACCGCCGGTGGTAACACGGTATACATTATTGACACACTTAACATATATTTCCATGTTTTTCCTAATTTGTATATACCTACTATTATATTTGAAAAAATAAAAATAATATGTTTATTACATCAAATAAATATTTTTCCTGGTATGCCACTACTCTCTTTTTAGTACATTATTGTAGCTCCATAGTAAATGTAATTAGTTAAAACCATATTCATTTACGGTCACCGGATGTCATGAGGCTTGGTAGGAAGTAAATATAAAATATGGGCGTTGGTGGTTACAAAATTATAATACAATGTACTCTTGGTAACTTGAAGCTCGCAGGGGAAAAAAAAAATTGACTTACTAAAAATTTTGAGTTATCAAAATCTTAATGTGTTATTGTTATTTGAAGGGGAATTTTATTTGTTCAAGATGTTGAGATTTTGAGTTATCAAAGTTCGAATTACCGAGAATACACTGTATTTGAGAATTACAAATGACTACTGGCAGTCAACGTGTTAAGGAAAAATGGGGGTTGAACATACATAATGAATGTATGGTACCTACATTATATAATATTTGAAATTTTTTTTAATAATATAATAATTGTTAATAACCTATGTTCTATTTTTGTTCTGATCTTTTAAAAAATAAGACTTCTTCGTGACGATCCTCAAACTTAATATAAATTTTAGATTGACTAGATACCTGTAGGCTATAGTTATTTCTTTAAATCTTATGTGATTTTGTTGTTTGTTTATTATGATGCATTAGTAAAATATATATTATAATAATAAATTTGTTACATTTCAGGAATTCAAACTTGGTGGGAGATACCGAGTATTGTACATTTTTGTAATGTTTTCGCCCTTATCACTAAAGATATCAGTCGAATAAACATAGATGTAAGTACAAAGTAGTAAGTTATACTCAAATGTGGGAAGGAAATTTAACAGTAGAGCTTAAAAATATTTTACAAAAATATAAATACCTATTTAAAGGTATTAAATTTATTTATTTATCATATAAATATTATAAATTATATAATATAATATGTTTAATTGTTAACTAGATGTTGAACAGTGTTATATTTTAGAGTTTTTTTTTTTAAATTTTTAAAATGTATAAACAAAATCAATTATTATAATTATTAATTAGTTACAAATGTCTTTAAAAAAAAATGTCTTGTGTTTTTAAGTAATGTTGGCTTGGCTTTAGCAGACAGTAAAAAAAATGTATTAATTCACAGACATGTGTATAATAATGATTAAATAAAAATATGATAGATAGGTACATTACCAAATATATTATAAATTACTTATCCAAAATGTTACACTGTTTAACTCGAAACAATGAGTCAATATTTAATAGGAGTGTACCTATTATAAAACATTTTAATATACTATTTTTAACAAAAAAAAATTTACAGGAATTTGAAAATGCAGTTGAAGAGAGTTCATATTTGTTGACTGATATGGCCATCCGATTTACCCAAATTTGTGTTTCTTATGATCCAAACACAAATGAATGGTGGAATATTATGAAAGAATTATTTCGGAGGAAATGCACTGTAAGTTCAAACTAAAATTAATATGTTTTTAATTTTAAAATATTTAATTTTTAAATACCTAAGTTGTTCCAAAACATATGAATATTAGGTCCGACATTTAATGAATAGGTATGCATATTTATTTTGGGTATAGTTAAGTTCTATTTCCAAACATATTTTGTATGTATTTTTTTTATCAAACAGCATATTATTTTTGTTATAAGCTTATTTAACTTTTATTTTTCTATTATTTTATTACATGAAATTTTGATTGAATGTTTATATTAACATTTTCTATACACCATAACTTTTTAAAAATATTTTCACTTATTTTGAGCTGTTTACGGAGATTTTCAGTTTCTAATTTTTTGTTTTTTTTTCTATAAATATCAATAACATTTTACTTGTTGGGTAAAAAAGCTTGAAAATTGTAATAGAAGGCTCCTAATATATTATTTCAAAGACAGATAAAAAATATTAAAAATCCAGTCAAGATTTTTTTTATAAGCATTTTAAGTTTAAATATTGACAAAATCCGTAAAATTCACAAAAATGTGCAAATTTATTTTGAGTTTTGAAATTCATAAAAATTTTTCTATTTAAATCTAAGATTTCAGAATGTAATACAAAATTCCTCATAAGTTTGTATACCTTTATCAAAAAAAAAATTTCTACAAGCAAGTCAAATTAAATTTTAATGAGCGTTTGAAGTTCATATTTTTACAAGATTGGATATTCACTCGATTTCTCATGAAGTGATTTTTTTTATTTTGTTGTAATTCAAAAAGTGAATTACTATAAAAATTTCACTGAATGGTTAAATTTTCATTTTATATACATCATACAATTTTGAAAATATTTTGACTCATTTTGAGCTGTTAAGGACATTTTTTTTGATACGGCTTCAACATTAAAGTCATTAGCCGGGGACAAAAACATGTTTACAAGTTATTTACAATTATCTTAATATTTAAATAAAGGAAATACAGTATAGTACAAGTATGTAGTGATATTGGTATAGGTAACAATAATATATAACTATTTAGATTCTATTAAATAGATTGGTTATTTTAAGGAATGTTATTAAATAGTTAAAATTGTCTATACTTAAAATATCTCTTAATGTTAGGTGAGGAAAAATTTTTCTTTGTTCTGTTAAATTAGGGCATTCAAGGAGTAGGTGTGCTGTGGAAATCGGGGCGTTGTTGCAGAATTCGCAGTTTGGTCTCAGCTCTCTTCTCATTAAGTGGACGTGTGTGATGTTTGTGTGTCCAATTTTCATCCGTGTCCATATCACTTGTTGTCTTCTCGTACTTGAGGGAGAATTTGGGTTAGGTGACAGAAAAGGTTTTATCTGGTATAGTTTGTTGTTAAGTTCCTGGTCCCAGAGTCGTTGGTGAATCTTTTTGCTAATTTTTAAGGCGTATCGGGCAGTGTCCTGATAAGTCGAAAGGTCTATTTTGGGGATATTGATGTTGGTCGAGGCTTCTTTAGCTGCTACATCAGCTTTTTCATTTCCTGGTATGTTTTTGTGGGCAGGAATCCACATGAAGGTTACCGAACGGGGGGGCAAGGGAAGAGGCTCTTTCTTGTATATTTTTTATTATTTTATTTGATGTCCCTTGGTTTTGTATAGCTAGGATAGAACTAAAAGAATCGCTGGCTATTAAGAAGGACTTTGTATTTTTCCAATTTTGCTCAGTTAGTTCTATGTCTTTCAGGATCGCTAGTGCCTCGATGGTGTAAATAGAATTAATCTCCAGTGAAGAGAACTTAAAGGTTTCTTCATCTGTAATTATAGCTAGTCCTGTTTTGTCGTTGGATTTTGATCCATCGGTGTATATAATTTTATGATTACAGAAATTCTTAAGTACAATGTCATTAAAATGTTTAGGGATTTCGGACGGCTCTATGTTTTGGATTTCTTGAATCATTGAGGTGTTGATGTTTAGGTTCATTTTCCAAGGAGGGTATATGTAGGGAACAGGGGAGAGCAGTTTAGGCAGTGGTGTATTTGTTGTGTCTAGCCATTTTTTGATTCGTGTAGATATTGGCTGATTTTTTTTTAAGTGCATTTAATATTTTAAATTTTAAGTTGTTTAGTTATATTTTTATAAATGAGTAAATGACAATAATATTTTATTTGTTGGGCCAAAAAGTGTGAAAACTTAATGTAAGGCTCCTGATATATTGTTACCTTAGCAGTTGAAAAATATTAAAAATATATAAACACTGTTTTTTTTATAAGCATTTAAACTTTGAATTTTGACAAAATGTATCAAGTGACCCAATTGTAACCTACTGTACAGTAGAGTGACACCCACTTACCAACCTTTTTTGATATTAAATTAGTAAATTACACTATTTTAGTAATGCATATTGTTTTAAATACAATTTTTTATTGCCTAAAGATAAATAGTATAGTGATTATTGATATAATAATTATGTACTGTATATTTATTTCAGATTAACAACTTTAAATATTCACTAGATTCAGCAACATATTTTGATGATTTAACACGTAAACAAAAAGTTGAAGCTCTTTACATCTTTTGTAATTTTATTCTTGATGTGAAAGATATACAAAAAAAACTCTACAAAAATCCTAAAAAAAGCCGCTTGTTAAACGTAACACCACTAGGCTATGACCTAAATAAATCAGTGTATTGGTATTTTGGAAGCAATAAATTATATAGAGAAGACTTTGAGAACTCACCTACTAACTTACCAGTAGAGTATGTAAGTACAATGGGCTTTATAATATAATTTTTTATTTATAATACCTATCTCACTTTTAAATAATTTACAAAATTAATGACTGAAAAAAATTATATTTTTTGATTAACTAATATAATTTATTTAATTTTTGTTTTACAGAATTCAAACGGAAAAATTCAATATGCACCGTATCCGTCGGGAGTTTTTGGCTCAGGAAAATGGAATACAATATGTGTTAACATTGACGATTGGCATTCATTAGCTGATTTTACCGAATACAGTAAAAATATAAATATCAGATATTTACATAAAGCAATATCTAATATTATAATAAATCTTCCTAAAGTAAAGAAAAACAAATTCCATTATGAATATATAAATTCTTTAAAAAGTTTTTGTACAAGAACTCTTCGATCTATGGATGTTAAGAATGCTGAATGTAAAAATTTGATTACAAATTCTAGTGTTATTCAGCACAAAAAATACTCAGAAAATGTTAAGGGAAACCGAATCAAACATAGATATGGTTCAACAGTTTCTCAAAGAAATGAAACATCTAATCCAAATGTACTTGACCATAACCAAAATATTTCATACTCTACAAATGCGTTTAACAATAATATCCAAAAAGGGACATTAAACAATAATCCAGCATTACAATTACAGTTAAGAAGTGTCAATAAAAAATTGCTAGATAAATGGGCAAAAAAAAATATAGTGTTTGATAAGGAACTTTTTATAGAGCTTGAACGCTGTGATCGAGAAATTACTCGTAATTTAAACAGCTTTAAACGTAAATTACGAAACTAAAACACTGCCATTCAAAGATTTAAATTATTACTCCTCTCAAATGTAATGTATCGGCATGTAGTTTAATGTTAATCAAACTATATCAAGATAGGATATATTTTATTTGAAGTGTTGTATTTATTTATGTAGATAGTATTAGTATTGATTTTTTTGAAACTAAATACTTGTTTTATAATTTGAACTATGAGAAATAAGTTTTGCTTTATTTTTACCTATATGATATTATATTAAGATTAAGATATGTATTCGTGTATATATTTTTCTAATAAATAATTAAAATACTTACCAATGAAAAATTGACTGTACTGAGTACTCCAGCTAGAGTCTATTCAGCATAGAACGGTAATCAGGGCTGTACAAAGGTGTTCATTCCAAAACAAGCACTGGCCTTGCGCATCCACTCTGTGAGGAAAGTATCCGACTGTCACGGACAAAAATTTGTCTTAGCCAACTATGTCTATTTCTTATGTTGAACAGACTATATTTATAATGTGAAATGGGGAGAGATACCCTTTATTACTTTAGAGATTTCTTGGGGCATTAAAATCCCAGCCCTAATTATTACGCTAATGCGTTATGAGAACTTTTTGTTGATAACCCATCTCTAAATTGTTTTCTTAGTCATCGTTGAGAGTGTCAGTCATCTTTATTAATAATAATAACTTATTATCCATCCCATAGTTAGTCTCATCGCCGTGTTTTCGATCGTGATTTGCAACACCTATTTCTTGTTGTCCCTGAACGTGGACAGATTGTCGTCATACTGAGATACTCTCCAGTGGCGGTCAAATGGGAGAGGATAAAAGGGGGATAGATCCCTCCAAGACCTTTTTATTTCAATTTTTATAACAATTTTCATTACATAGCTAGTATGTATAATATTGTATAATGTATTAATTTTTTTTTCTAAAACATAAATTGTCAACTTTGGTAAATTAAAAATGTCAACAGAATATGTCTACAAGACTATATTGTTATTCTCTGTCTTATGCGAGTTTGTATATTTAAGAAATACTAAGGTGGAGGTATATATGCTGATTATTATATTGTGCTTTAGGCTGGAACAAAAATTCCAAATTAATAATTTATAATTTTAATAAATCAGTTGATTAATGAATTGTTAAAATATAATATACATACCTACTAATAAATATAATTTGAATAAATCGGTTGATTTTTTTGATGTTATAAAAATTGCTAATGATAAATTGTTAAAATATAATATTATATAGTTCTACATGTAATATCTGTTAACCGTTGCACTTAGATATCTAGGATTTTGGTGCTTTCGTACGATAGAACTTTTTTTTTTGTATGTCATTTTGGCGCTTATGTCAGAATAAATTTTGTATTGAGTCTATTCTATGATATAGGTAGGTACCTAAATTGAAAATAAATAAATACTGGATAATGTAAGGAACTCGTGTCGTCAAATGAATCTTGTTTAACCATTTTCTTGGTTGGCAAATTGAATATTACTATATGGCTTTGCCGCTTTGGTACAATACTACAATAAACTAAGGTTTGGTGTGATAATCATAGGCGCAATCTGAGTTAAATGTATGGGGGTGCTAGATTTATGCCTAGTAAAGTGATCAGTGGGGGCTTTGCCCCCCACACCCCCTCCATTAATACAACTTAATTGTATGCACCTTCGCATTAATCTTAATATAAATAACTACCTATAACATAATAAACTTCAATCTATATTATTATTCTGATAGGTACCTATGTATTATTATTATTATTATTATTATTATGATGAAAATAATAAGGTCTTAGAAATAAATGTATTAAAATACCTGTGGCATAATATTATAGTCAGTAAAAATTTGATGATGCTATCAAAAATTTGGGAGTGCTAAGCACCCCCAAGCACCCCCCCCCCCCCCCAAACTGCGCCAATGGTAATAATAATAAAATAGTTGAGATTTATTATTATATTAGTGTTGAGTTATAATAAATTCCAATTATTCTTACTTGAATAAACGAACATTGCGTCTTCGCAGTCATCGAACATTCGAACAACAGTATAAATATTGGTCTTGCTGTCTTAGGTATTTATGGAACAATGGAACATATTAATAGTAGTAAATTTCATATTTTCGTCAGCAGCGCACTAAAATCTATAGATGTTGCGATATAGAATCGACAATAGTGAGATGAAATGAGAAACGAGGATTTTTTTATCTACTAAAAAAATTAACTTGCCTACTTATTGCACTGGTCCAATAGGTACCTATGGAATTTGTTTTTGGGGAGGAACGCATTAATGTATTATGATACTCAATTTCGAGTTTTGAAAACGTGAAATCACTTTAACTCACTATAGGTAGGTACCTACTCAAATGTATTTTCAATAATCCTATTTTATTTCCTACGGTAAACTTGTATACAAATAATTCAGAATATTGATTAGCATTAAATCATTGTATCCAAAAATCATTTGCTTGGCTTAGGCATCTTCAATAGGTACTCGCGTTGGTCTTGGCTTAGCAATTTTTTAGCCTTAAGAGGACGTTACAACCGCAACCTCTGTCTTGCAATTAATGTAAAACATATTATAGCAAATAGTGTTTTGTCGTGGCAACGAGCTGAGATGGCTACGGTCGTAACCAAGAAACGAAATTTTCAGCACGTACAAAGGAGAACCTTGGCAGTGCAATGTCGTTTTTTATTTTCGGAAATTCAAAAAAAGTTATTTAAGTTTGAAAAACACAAAACAACAATGGATTTTGAACCAATAAGAACTTTTTTCGTATAAGTGATATCAAAATAATAAAAACGAAAATGCACAGCCAATGTTATCCTATACATGTGGTGAAAATGTCGTTTCTTAGTTAGGTATGACTGTAGCTTTCACGGTTCTTTCCCGTGCAAAACAGCTTGCAGTGCTACGTTGTCTCCGTCTTAAGGCTTTCCCACACTAAATACGTCGGCGTCCGTTGCGATGACGTACGTCCAATTATCCGTCAGCTAAAGCCTAAAAGTTAACTATTACTATAAAGTATAAATTATAATTATTTCGATCCAACCAATAACCTACTTATCTTTCACTTGGGAATTGATTAAAATGTATTATCTGATTCTCTTCTCAATTACCATTGCGATTGCGTGCAGGTCACTACTTTTAGTATTAACACTAAACACGTATATTTTCGAATGGGTAGGACGTGTTTTGTGCGTGTCTTTTGTGGTTTAGTTTATTTAATTTGTACAATAAATATAAATATGACGTTATGTAATCGATCTAAACGACTATTGGCATTGTTGTTATTATTATTAATAAGAAGAAAGAAAAAATATACATTAAAGAAAACCAGACTTTGGGTACATCCTATGAATCAAACACGATCAGAAAACGGAGAATTAAAAAAAATTATGTGTTGAACTTGAATTATATCCAGATCGATATTTCAATACCTTCAGAATGAACAAATATCAATTCGATATATTATACACACTTTTAAAAAACTCACTTACTAAAAATGATACAAATTTTAGAAAAAGTATACCCGCTAAAGAACGACTTGTGGTAACATTGAGGTAAGATATTTACTAACATGGCAAATGCTACGCTCAGCAGAACACGTGTAGCTCCGTTAGTTTAAAAATTAGAGTGAATTGACTTCTTATAAAATCTAAAGGTAAGATTATTATCTAGGCAACCTCTTGGGCTTTTTATTATATTTCAATTATATAGCGAGCTATGAGTATTTTAAAATTGTCAATTGTCTGTACCTACGCCTTAAAGTACTCATAACTCACCTGAAAATTAAAATATAAAAAAATACATTTGTGTTAAATATAATTTTTACATTCATAATAATTTCATAATTTCATACGTCTTACACGGTAGGTAATTGAGTAACACGATTCTTAACTAACCTAATTATTATTATGTTATGCTTATACATATATTTCGTACCTACTTATATCAGTAATTGTCGTGTTGTAGTACCTACCTTGTACCTACCTTGTAACTATATTATAACTAACTATTTTATTTGCTCTAATTAGATACTCTCTCCTCGCGTTTAACCTTGAGCTATCGAGAAAATGTTATACTTTTGTACCAATTTTTTTATAAATAAATGTAATTGTTAACGTTTTATAACAGTATAACACCAATAAACAATAATAATAATAATAATAATAATATTATTATTAAATACAAGTTAAAATACTGTTTTTTTTAGTGTTATATAACTTATATTGCATCGAATCTTGGAGTACTTTAAATTATCGTAAATAGAAAACCAGTTATAAAACTAATGATCAATTTTAAAACGGCTTAATAACGTAAGAAAACATTTTAAAAACCACAATAATACAATAATTATTTTTGAGCGAATTAATATTTAAAGTCGTGTTACCTTCCTAAAGGCAGTGAGTAGTTAAACTATTTTTTTATGAGGAGAAAAAATGTATACAAGGCACAAGCTAAACCTCTGCACCATCATCACCCCAGTGGCATTTAATCCACCTAGACAAGAAAATTGTTCGATATTTAAAGTGGACTGTATACTTTTATTTTAAATTGGTTAGTGTTTTATTATATTATACACAATAATGATTTTCGGTGGACGGTAGTACAACGTTTGAGAGACTACGAATGACAACTGATCGGCAAACGCATTATTGTCGTTACGATCGCCAGGCGAATAAATGTTATCGCGGGTCGTGACAGTCGAGATAATACAATTTATTACAGTGATATTATAGGTACCTAGTACCTACCTAACAAAAATGTTTAATTTAGGTACAAAATTGAAAATAAGCATTTGCCTATATATATTTTGTATAACCGTATGTCCTATACCTACTTAATTAGTTAATTTATTACACTCATTAATTATCTTATATATCTTGATTTAGTGTGGTATAACTTTCATAAATAATAATATACATTTGTTGTATACAAAATAATACAACTAAATATTTAAGTATGGGTAGGTAAATTAGGTAAACAATTATTAATGTGAGCTCAAGTGTCAGCCTCACCATGTTGAAAAATTCAAAGATATAATACAAGGTTCTATTAGTTGTAGTCGGTGGAAATTAAAAATTAAGTTGTGCGTAAATCCACAGTAATTGTTATGAGCGCTCAAAGTTAGAATTTTGATAAAATTCGTCAAAACCACGAATGTTTACAAATTATTTTGAGTTAAAAATTCATAAAAATTAGTTAAAATTCCACTGTCTTTTTATATCTAAGATTTGAATATTTAATACAGGATTTTTCATAAGTTTGTCTACCTTTAGGCTTTACCAACAAAAAAAAAATGTCTACCAGAAAGACAAATACATTTTCAGGAGAGTTTGAAGTTGTTTTTATGTAACGACATACTGGATATCACTCGACTTCTCGTGGAACGATTTTCTTATTATAAGAAAGTTGTATTCAAAAACGAATAATCGTAGTCCGTAGATACTTTAAATTTACACCAAATGTTAATTTTATAATTGTTTATACTTGATTACATTTTGAAAATATTTTGACTCGTTTTGAGCTGATTGAAGACTTGAAATTTTTTTAGTTTTTTTTTTTCTATAAAACTCAACAACATTTTTACGTTCCGTCAAAAAATTTGAAAATGTATTACAAGACTCTTTATATATTGTTACAATAGCAGTTTTTTTTTTTATTTTTTTTATTAAAATAAAGTTTTACTGACATATGTCATCTTAACTTAGTGTGATTAGATACATTTTTTTTTTTTTTAACATTTGGAAATAGCAGTTTAAAAATATTAAAAATACGTATGTACGTTAATTTTTTTCATAAGTAGGTATTTAAAATTCAAATTTTGACAACATTTATCAAATTTAAAATTTGCAAATTATTTTGTAGTTAAAAATGTATAAAATGTTCAATTTTTATAGCTAAGGATTGAAAATTTAAAACAAAGTCCCACGTAAGTAATTCATACTGTAATAGCTGTCTGTAACCAAAATATCTAAAAAATTTACTGACACAGTTTTTATTTATAGACATTTTATGTTCAAAATTAGACGAAATAAGATGTTTAAACAAAAAAATAACGATTTTAGTTATTTTTTCGTAATTAAAAAACATTATTTGTGGGTACTTGAAACTTTTAAAATATATTATTATATTATTTTAGACGCAAAATAACATTTTCAAGTGCAGTTTTTTCGGCAAAATGAATTCAACCTACTGCAGAAGCGTAGCACTAGTGCCTAATAGTAAAATAAATAAATTTAATCACAATTATATCATAAAATATACTTAGTAATATAATTGAATTCAAATTTAACACATCCATTACATACAGTCACTTCTCTGGACACTTAATGTACAACAGATCGCTACCCACTTGCCTCCTTTTTATTTATGATGACACTTAAAAAGGCACATATTTGTATACCTACGTAGTATTTTTCTATGATATACTTACCTAGGTATTTTGGGGCTGGGGGCCAGGGGGGGACCACCAACAGTTTTGTAGGAGCAATTGCTCAAAAATAATACCTTCACCGTGCCACTGTCCTACCTATAGCGACTAGAAATAATTAAAATTTTAAATAATGTAGTGACAGCTTAAATTTCATAGCAAATTATATTCTGAAATATAAAATTAATTTTCTAGTAATCATTACTTGATTATAACCAGCTATATAAAATTATTTAAACCACTGTTGGTATAATACAAACTCACATCTCTAAATAATATTATAACAATAGACATTAGATTACTCTTGAAAATTTGTTTTAATAGAAGTCTAAAAAATTCAAAAACGTCAAACAAATCATCATCAAACGACTAATACCATAATTATTAACGACATCGGACATAATAATAATAATAATCAAATTTTTCCTACGCGAATAATGAACAAATTAATCTACTGAAAGTCCCCGTCGAACGCGACGCTTAGGCAATCAAACGAACAGTAAACCTACCGACGCCTTGTCGAATAATTATTTTGTTATCAATCGCCTTATTACGCGTCCGAGATAAATCCTATACACGTCGTAAACTATGAAAATATTATTTGTATTATTGTACGAGAAACAAGACATTGACCGGATTTTAAAATAATTACCGTCGAGTATTCCGACCGTAAATATAATGCGATTGAATAATGAAAATGCCAAGTCTTTAGTTATTAAAATAATATTATTATTGTTATCACCGCGAGTCGAGATAACGTTAATCTCGGTTCAATGATTTCACGTATTTTCGCCGTCAAATTCTCATATCATAATAATAATAACTTAGGTAAAAATACGAAGGTTATTATTATTATGGTAATAATTAATGAGTAATGCGCCGTTATAATAATAATATTAGTATTATGCTCTAAGCCCTAAGGTCATAGGTGTACTCGTTGGTCGTCGGTCAGAAAATCGGAATATCGTCCATGTCGTGACACAGCGACTGCGATCGCCACCGCTGCCGCCGTCCAACCGCGTCGGCCGACGGTCGCCAGCCGCAAGTCGTCGACTCGCATCACTAGCCGGCAGTCGCGCCAGGTAAATTCTTTTGGACGCCGATCGACTGTCGTGCCGGATTCGATTCGATTACCGTTATGTTTTCATTGTCGTGACGGCGATAACGGCGCGTGTTCTCGATGTGGCCGTAGCCCTCGATATCGGCACTCGGCGAGGTCAATGTTCATCGCCGCACGGTCGTCCGGCGGATGGCGGTTGTCCGCGTTGTCCGTCGTTCGCCATCACATCTCCGACCGCGGCCGTCCGCAGTCGGTCGTCAGTAGACTCTGCAGCGCCAAACCCCGAGCCCGTTCCAGGATGTCGTTGCCCCGTCTGCCCGCCGTCGGCAGCGTCTCGCCCAGAGTGCTGCGGGTGTTGGGATGCAATCCCAGTTTCATGACGCTACAGGGTACGAATACTTACGTGGTTGGCACGGGTCAGCGGTATGTGTTACGCATCGGCATATCAATATTATATACGGGCTTAGACGGTTTGCTTGAACGGGCAAAATTCTTCTTGTAGTTTTTTTCCATAGTCACAGCCGGATTAAGCGTATCATATGCGGGCTGAAATCACGTTAAATTGAAAAATTTAATAGTGAATAATGTATTCAAAGCCTAGATATTTGACAAATTCTTTTTCAATGCTTACTGTCTAGATGTGTGTAGATTATATTTTGATCATGAAGATCTTTATGCTTTTATTTAGTAATTTCAATTGATAGTTGGATCTTTCACTACATGGTTCAGTTAGTACTTAAGCAGAAGAGAAACATACCTTTAAACAGTAATAATCTTTTGACATTTGGAAAACTCTCTAACATTTAAATCAATCAGTACAGTAAAATATTCTTAATCTTATTTTCGTTAAGTACTAAAAATTAACTATAACAGCGTTGATGAAAAATTCAATAACTGTTTAAATTCTTAACTAAAAATTATCTGTAAAACTAGATAATTCTCTGTTTCTTATTTAAGCAAACTGTCATCCTATATATATTTTTTAATATCAGCTGTCTGCATTTTTTTAGGGTCTTAAGCAATGCGCTTAATTTGATTGTTAGTATATCCGGTCCTGTCCATAGTTTCCACAGTGGCGTCATTTGGGGGGGGGGGACAAGGTGGGCATTTGCCCCTGTCTGATTTTTAAAGCCGCCCGATGGGCTGGTGTCCAGTTGTTGCTGTCTTACCATTATTATATTTTATTAGCACAAAAACATGCGTATTTTATAATATTTTCAGAAAATATTATAGTATGTACTAAGAAATTATTGTCACAATGATACATTTTTACAAATTGATAGTTGGAATATATTTTTATTTAGACGTATGCGGGGACGTACACATTGTATGTATGGGTATGTATTTATGTATGTTTGTTTGTGTGAGTGTGTTTTGTGAAGAAAAATGAATAGTTAGTATCATAATCTCGTATAGTTTAATTTCTAAAATCTAAAATTAATACCAATTCTAAAAACAACAACCGATAGACACTCTTATAAATTATCATTGATCACGGACTTCAGTTAACTTGCGACAGTCATGTATGATTCAACTATTCTGCGTATTGTGTTAATTTAGTTGAATACTTTATTCTACTTAAATTAAAATTAATTTTTTTCCCGACGCGTGTTTACATTAATCTTTTAATTTGGGCAAAATATGACTTAAAAAAATAAATTGGTGATGCGGCTAAAAATATAAAATTACCACAAACTGCTTGAAAAGCTTTTTTTTACCCATTCGGGCCGGTCAAAACCTTTGCCCCCTCTATTGAAAACTGGAATGACGCCACTGAGTATCCACTTAATCTGTATTCCATTTATAGCCATTTACAGAATTAAGTAATAATGTACGAGGACAACTTGCTCAAATTTATGTTCTTCGGGTACTGTTTAACGTTCGTAGCCAATTTGAATTATCAATTTGTACCATAACACTGCATTAGTTGCGACATTAGCTACCGAAAATTACAATGCATATTTATGTTATTATTATCATCTACAGTATGACAGATTTTGTACACACATTTTTGTTATGCAAATGACAACACAAATTTCATAAACAATATTCGAGACTCATAATTTAAAATGTATTAAGGTTTACATTTCTTAATTTTAGGTACATTCTGCTTACAAACTTTTGTACTTAACTTTCGGAACATAAGCTTCTAATTAGAAATAGGTAGGTATAATATTCCACACGCTCAATCAGCTAAATCCAGGTTGTGCTATGGTAATAATCTAATATTACTATGTATACCTATTAAAAACAATTAGTTTAATTTAGTTTAATTATATTATCCTTGTATGTAAAATTATAATTGTTTTAATTTAAAATCATATTTGCTAATACAACATTTTGTTACAGACGTATTTTAATTGATACTGGAGAGCCAAATTTTCCAGAATATATAAAAAATCTTCAGGAAACTATGATAAAGTATAATTTTCAACTTGATCATATTATAATATCACATTGGCACTCGGATCATATTGGCGGGGTAAAAAATGTGTTGGATATGATCGCTAATAAAAATGGTAATATATTAAATATGTACTTATGTATGTGATTTGATTACAGTAGAATAAATTACGTTTTGATGAATTCGTAACAAGTTATAGTATGTCATTTTTTAGAAATGTCATGTTATAGTAGAATATTTTAAGCTAAATAACTATGAAACATTTGAGTTGGTATTGTATTGTGGTATGATTATTTCTGTGTATTATTAACATTTTGTTAATAACAAATAGTATAATATACATTAAGTACTTATATCGTATTTTGACAACATATATATTTTATCATAAGATAAAGATAATAAAACTGACTTTTAACTACTCATCCTAGTCTATTGAGTTATACTCTGTAGGTATTGAAAAATAAGCCATTATGCTATTTGAGCCAATTGAATCGCAGTCAAGATTTTATAAAAAATAAAATATAATAAAATAAATAGGACTAAATTAATAGTAAATGGAAAACAATCTTAATCATTTCATTAATTTCGTAGAGGTATTTATTACATTATTTGAGATTTTAAAACTATGTTATGTATTATTATTTGAAACAAACTTAAAATATCTAAAACAGTTTATTTTATTCATTATTATTATTATTTTTTGTTTTTATATTAAATAGCTACTAGTATAACTAAGTTAGCTCAACAATTATAATCTAAAATGTATTATAATATTTTTTTATATTGCATACTAATATATGACGGTGCTAAAAGATGACTGTACTATAAAAGTAACTTTTCTTAAACTATGTATGGGGAGAGCGGGGTAATAGGAAATTGGGGTATTGAGAATTAATTCCAAGCAAATCACATTTGTTATCAATATTATTTTAGGCACAAATAGGTAGTAGGAGTATTGAACTATATCCCAGAATAGTTTGCAATGAATCAATAAAGTATAACCTCAAAAAAAAATTATCAAAACCGTTTGGTATCAAAATTCATCTGAAAATTCGTTTTTTATTTTTATATAATATATATATATATATATAAGGCAATAAGAATTTCTCAATTTTTATATCAACTAAAGAATTACAAAAGTGATATTAAAGAGTCAAATTATGTTTTTTAACCTTGGTATATGAAGGTATTTTTAATTAAAATTGATCATAAATTTAAAAGTTGTTGTTTAGGTACTTAATAATAAAAAGTAACAACTTCAGTTGCTTAATACTAGTATACCTAACTATAGTTGAAACGTATTTTTATGAACTATATTAACCAATTGTAGTTTTTCAAATTCAGCATTATATTAAAAATACAATGAAACTATAGGTACATATTAAACTTATTATAAACTTTATGTTATTATCCTTGAAAACTTCATAAGGCTTTATGTAGCAAAAACAAATATTTATTTCTAATTATCCTCACTGGGGTTACCCCACATAAAACAATTATTTGGGACAATAAAAAAATAAAAAAATTGTATTACTAACATTAATTGCAGATGAGTATGATTGATTACCATAAAATATTTCATAAAAAAATATATACACAATAGATATCATTTAAGTTAAATAAATTTAAAATTTAAAATTTCTTACTGGCCAATTTTTTTTATTACCTTGCTCTTCCCTGGAATATTTTATCGAAATAAAATATTATATTTTTAATATGAGTATAAATAAATACATACTTATAAATTATATTTCAGAATGTCAAGTTTGGAAGTTCAATCCCAAAATTGGCAAAAAACGCGATTACAACTTTCCATTACATTTTGTAGAGGATAAACAAAAGTTTGAAGTTGAAGGAGCTACATTAATGTAATTATTGAATTTATTCCCATACTATTGACACTGCATAAACAATTAAAATTTTACTGCTTAATATTTTTAGAATTCATCATACACCTGGACATACAACTGATCATATAGTTATATTTTTGGAAGAAGATAATGCATTGTTCTCTGCTGATTGTGTACTTGGAGAGGGAACTACTGTATTTGAAGATCTAACAGAATATTTAAAATCATTACAATTGATTTTAGACTTAGATCCTACTGTTATATTTCCCGGTCACGGCTCTGTAATAAAAGTAATTAAAATATAATATAGTTATTTTGATAAAAAATTGCTAAGGTAATTATTATCAAAGCTCAGAACTTAAGGTATTTGCATAATATTTCTTAGGAAGCTGCATATCAAAGATTTGATTTAACGTAAATTAATATCTTAATACATTCAACTCAAATGCAAAAATGTATATTGTCCTTATTTTTCCAAATTTTATTATAATGATGTGGGTTTGAAGATTTAATGTTGAGTATAATATATAATATGAATTAATAAATCAACAAAAAAAAATAAATAATATTTTCAAACGTAAAAGAAATAAATTTCTTTTTAAAAACTTGATTCTTTATGCATCTTGTAGTTATCTATTCTATAAACCATACTGTAGATTTAATAATTATTTTTAACTTTGTATATTAAAAGTTAAATTGAAAATATTTTATAATCATAAAAAACATGATCACACATATTAATAGAAATTATAATACATAGGTATTCACGAATATACACTTACTAGCTGATCCCGCTGGCACTTGGTTGCCCGTTAAATGTACCAATTCTATATGACTCATACTTTGTTCAATTCGTTATTTAATATTCGGTGTACGGTGTATGGTGTTCAAAATTTATCTTAACTTTTCTGTTGCCCGGAATAAAAATTCTGATTCGCAGCAGTATATTACCTGCAGTAGATCGCGGACCCCGTGCTGTTTGTACATAAGTGTATGATTTAACTCTAAAGTATCAAAATTGTACCAAGTTTGTCATTTTTACTTAATTCCACCTACGGATGATAAATATAATCAATTAATACAAAAGCCTAACGCAACCGTACTAAAATCCGATGAATAAAAAAAAAACAAATTTAACACGTTTTAAATTAGTCTATCTTCTTCCCAGAGGTCTAATCTACACACAAACATTCATTTTGATCCATACTAATATATAAAATGATAGAGTTTGTTTGTATGTTCGGGATAAACTCCAAAACTACTGAACTGATTTCAAAAATTCTTTCACCAATACAAAGTCACATTCTTTGTGAGTGTCATTAGCTAATTTAAAAAGGGAAGTGATCACCCCCGATAGGTGCTCAAACAGGAATTTTGAGATTTATGATAGAAATTTTTGTTTTTTAATGGTTGCTATGGGTTATATATATAGATAAAAATAAGACGTTGTTGTTGTTTTTGGCCATGTCACCAGGTGTGCACTTATGAGGCCATAACTCCGGAACCACTTACCCCACAGCGTACAAACTTCACAGAAACCATCTACATATCAATCTTAATATGTCCTGAAATTTTTATCGAAATCGGTTTGGTGGATCTTGAGTTTTAAATTTATTCAAAATGTACACTTATTATTATATACAGTCGACTCTCGATAATTCGAAATTGACGGGACTGAATTAGGTGATACGACATACATATTATAGTTATTTATTGTTAATTTTAACATTTCTAATTATTTATTATTATTATAAAAGATTATTATTTTTTAAAGAAATCTGTAATGGTTTTCTGCTTCATTGAATTTAGTTTAATTTTTTCAATAGTATTTTCTATAGTAAATAAATCATCAAAAACCTCAACAGTGACTTCTGACTGGAGCGAAAAATTTCATAATTTTTCCAAGGATGAACTGGCTTCTTTTAAAGTCACAAAAGGTAGAGGACTTGTGTCATCTTCATTGTCTTCATCAATGCTTAATGTATTTTCCAAAATTTCTGCGTCAGAGAGGACGCCCCATACAGCAACATCTTCATCTACATTGACATAATCAGTGAAAGATACATTTTCTTGAGTTGGTAGGGAATTCCATTGTATCAATTCAATATTCAACTGGTCGTTTTCTGTTTCTTGAATTTCTATGGTAAATCCCGATTTTTTAAAACACTTGAGTATCGTAGAAGGAGCCACATTTTTCCATGCCTTATCAACAAATATCATAGCAGTCAATACACTAATGTTTGGCGTTTGTTCACTTTCAATGCATTCCAAAACATTCTTTACAACTTCTTGACGGTAAAAAGTTTTACAATTCTTAATTATACCTTGGTTGAGTGGTTGCAACTTTGATGTGGTGTAAGGAGGAAAAAATTGAAGTTCTATATTAGTTAAAGGGGAGGGGGGGGGTTATTATAAACTGTACAGTTGTCTAAAAATAGTAGAATTTTTCGTTCCTGTTTTTTCATGTCTTCATTGAGTGAAAACAACCATTCATTAAATAATTCTGTCGTCATCCATGCCTTTTTATTTGAACGATAAGTTATAGGAAATGAACGTATGCCCTTAAAAAACCTAGGTTTGGCAGCTTTTCCTATGAGAAGTGGAGTTAACTTTTCGGAGCCGTTCATGTTTACTGCTAATAAAATCGTTAACCTGTCTTTACTATGTTTCCCGCCGTGGCATTTTTCTTCTTTAAAAGTGAAAGTTTTATCTGGTAAACATTTAAAAAATAGAGCGGTTTCATCTGTGTTGAACACGTTTCGTGGCTCGTAATTTTTTAACAAAGTTGAAAGTTTACGATGCCACTCTGAACACACGTTATCGTCAACACTAGAACTTTCTCCACAAATTTTTTTGAAAACAATACCGTTTCTTTTCTTAAAATTCGTTAATCATCCATCACTAGCTGAGAAAAACGGGATGCCCAACTCTTTGGCGAATGATTTTGCTTTTTCTTTGAGTAAAAGGCCACTTACAGGCACATTTTGCCCTCTGCATTGCCTAACCCATTGTACTAAACACTCTTCTAGTCTTGGATGCCTACCTTTACTGTTTCGTTTCCGACCACCGCTTGATGACGCAGTGATGATTTTATTTTTGTCCTTCAAAATCGTAGACAGTGTACTTAAAGAAATGTCAAATGTCTTAGCCACATTCATTTTTAAAAATCTATTCCAAAAAAATGCATTTTTATAAAAATAATAATTGCATATTTAAGATATTTTTGTGGAATAAGTTACAAACCCTAATTATTAGATTGAACTTTTGTTTGTACTATAGTTTGTGTAATATATTTTATTTCATTAAAAAATAATTCGAGGCTGCACATTAACGAGTTAATAACTTAAAAGTAAAGCTAATTTTAATGCATTAACTTAACTTACCAGTGTTTAATGTTTTAAATAATTTAACTTTAATTTAACTCATTTATCTTAATGTTATCTTAAAATTAAGTCATAATTTGTTGAATATGTTTAATTAAGTTAATTTTAAATTTTCATATAACCTATCCACAAAAATATTTTGTTTATTACCGTTTATAATAAAGTTATCATAAAGTTATAAAGTTATAAGTCTGGAATATAGAAAATATTAGAAAAGAGAACGATGTATTTACAAAGAATTTCGGTCTTTTATTTAATTTTTATAAATGAAAACTAAATAATTATATTTATTACCATTTACTAGGCCTTGAAACTTAAAGCACTAAACAGCAATATTATATGTGTATAGTGTACATGTATGTACTAAAAAAAATATTCAGTAAATTATGCAATTATTATTTTTACAATAAATGTATTTATATATAAATAACCCTCAAGCCATAAGTACTACCGTTGGGTAGTTCCTTAAAATCATGTTAACTCACGTTAAAATCACATAAACACCGCATATATGCCTATTGTAAAAAACCTTACAGATTGTATAATTTCTAAATAAATGTTAAAAAAAAAAAAATATATAAATAAACTTGAAAAAAGCATAGTTATTTAAAACAGTTTTTATTTTTAATTCAAACATAGACAAGGCGACAGTGTGGTATCTCTGTTTTAAATTATTGAAAATGTATTTGTTGTTGATTTAGTATATTTAGTAAACATAATATACATTAATATGCTAAATATGTAGGGTTGCATGAACAATCACTAAATATTTAACGAATCAACAGAGAGCCAATGGTATTCTAATAAATGGTTTAGTGGCCCATGATTGGTCCATTAAATTGTATTGAACCACTGAATTAATACATTTACATGCAATCCGCTGTTAAAATCTTTAAATATATTTTTGTTTATCCATTGTTTATATCATGAAAAAATTAGTATCAAATCAGATTTTGTATACGCAGCTTTCTAAGAAATAAATAAATGCATGAAGTTTTAAGCTCTGTTAATTACTAATAATATAGGGGAAACATAAGTTGATCATATAAAGTCATAAAGACATTACAACAAGCAACAAGCCCACAAATTATATATATTAATAATGCCTACTTAATAGTTATTAATACGACGATCATGAGTTGTGACAGTTTCAATTTATACCTATATTGTAATATTATAATGATAAAGATACCTAATAAGTAAATAAATACTTAACCTATATTGGTATATTATACATTTAAAAAATTTTTTTATACGCCACTAATTAAATTGCCGCAGTCTTATTCAATGTTAATTTTCACTATTTACTACTTGCCTGTTGCCACGATCAGTCATCTCTAAACTTTTATTTTGTTACCATTATTTACTAATTAGTAAGATTCGAATTTGAAATATTACAAAATTTACTAAAAAATGTAATAGATATCAGTTAATTTACTTAACTAGTTTGTATTAAAAAAAAAATTAATGACCATGTATAAAAAAAAAGGTGGATAAGTGGATGTCGCTCTGCTGTACAGTAGGTTAAAAGTGGGTCACTGTAATGGATGGTGTTAAATTTGAATTCAATGATATAATATCATTGTATAAGAAAAACGATTCTGAGCGAAAACGGTCAGTGAGCCTATGATATTACCAAGTATATTTGATGATATTATTGTGAATAAAGTAATTTATATGTAACCTATTTACGTGGAGCCTTGTTTTAAATTTTCAATCCTTAGCCATAAAAGTTAAACATTTTATACATTTTTAACTACAAAACAATTAATAAATTATAAATCTGTAAATGTTAATAAAATTTGAACTTTAAATGCTTATAAAAAAAATTGTGCCTATGTATTTTTAATATTTTTCAACTGCTATTAGAACGATTTATCAGGAGCCTTATATTAAATTTTCACTACAGTCATTCGTTTTTTAATTACAATAAAATAAGAAAATTGTTACATGAGAAATCGAGTAAATATCAAATGTTGTAAAAATATAAATTTCAAACGCTCATAAAAATTTAATTTAAGTTTCTTGTAGGTATTTTTTTTTTTGATAAAGGTAGACAAACTTATGAGTAATCTTATATTAAATTTTCAAATCTTAGATTTAAAAAGAAAAATGTTTATGAATTCTCAACACAAAATAATTTGCTAGTTTTCGTGATTTTTCAGTATTTTTTCAAAATTTGAACTTTAAATGCTTATAAATAAAAACTGTGACTAAGGATTTTTAATTTTTTTCATCTTTCTTTGAAACAATAACCAGGAGCCTTCTATTAAATTTTCAAGCTTTTTTACTCAACAGATAAAATTTTATTGATATTTATAGAAAAAAAAACTAAAAAAATTGAAAACTGACAATGTCCGTAAACAGCTCAAAAAGAGTCAAAATATTTTCAAAATTTTATGGTGTATAGAAAATGCTAATATAAACATTTAGTCAAAATGTCATGTCCCTACGGTCATTTGTTTTAGAGTTACACGAAAAACCAAAATCGATTTTCTCAAAAACAGATTTTGCGTAAAAATTCCCCTTTTTTCTTAATTTTTCTTTTGTTTTTCATGTCGCTTTTGAAAACTACTGGGAAATTTTTACTTTTGACCCCCCAAAGTACCAACTAGATTCACTTTCCTATCAGAAAAGTTACTGTTGAAGAAAATCCAAGCACTTTTACTGTCCTAAAAGAGGATGACAGACACAAAAATAAAAAAAAAACACATCATTGTAAAATCAATACATTCATTGCTTTGCTCAGAATCTAAAATCATGGATTAACTTGCCGTAATAAATACTTAATCGATATCGTCGATAATAAATCTCAATAAAACTAAACATCGACAATGCGTATCTTCACAAGCTCTTATCGATTTGTACTATTGATATGAATTTAAAACTATCAGTCCAGCTGGTATTTAAACACATACAAATTAAAAGAAAAAAAGCAAAAAAGACATTTAAAGGTAAAAAAGTCAAAATAAGCAAAAATATTGCTCACCAATTATCTTAAAAATTAAACGAAACATATTTTAATTTAAAAATTATTTGTCTATTGTTATCAAAAAAAAAAATATGCATTTACCTTCAAATTCCAACCTTACTTAATATTTATTGATATGTGAATTGGTTCTTTTTATTTATATCCTATTGGATATAAATATAGAGAATAGTTATCCAAGTTTGTCTTGAATTTTTATCTTAAGAGGACGTACCCGCATGTGTTGTCTCCATCTTACAAATGTACAACATAGCCAAAACTAAGAAACAACATTTTCACCATGTAAAATAAGAGAACTTTGGCTGTGGAATATCGTTTTTATTTTTTTGATATCACTTTATACAAAAAAAGTACTTATTATTTCAAAATCTATTATTATTTGCATATTTTAAATTAATAACTTTTTTTGAATTTCCGGTATAGAAAAATAAAAACTATTGAACAAAGTTTCTTAATTTTTGTGGTGAAAATTTTGTTTCTTAGTTATAACTAAAAAGCGGATGTTTAGGTTCTTAAAAGATAATGATGATGATATTTCTAAAAAAACCCTAAAATATTCTCTAAATACTTTAACTTGTAAATATGTCGATAATATAATATTTTTTCTTAAATAGTTTAATAAAATACAATAAATACTGTTATGCACCATTACTTTGGTAACAGGTAAATTATTTAAATTTAAAAGTAAAAACAAATTTATTATTAAGCACTGAGATGGATAAGATATACTGGAGCGCGAACTCGCCATTCTCACAATGATACTAAAAACGAGCCGTCCCGAACCCCGCTTCCCCTACCATTGAAGGGCAAAACATTTCATGTTTACATACGATGGTTGTGTAGTTATGATTATTTTTGTTCATAATTCTTAATTTATTTAAATTATTTTCTTTATTCTTTAACAAATTAAATGTAGTAGTAAATAGTCATTACCTTATTGTATTACCATGATTATATATGATATAATGATATGGAAAGAGATCAAATGTATCAATAAATTAAAATCACATAGAAAAACCTATAGATAAATTTATTGAAATTTAAAAAGAAAAAAAATAACTCACATATTTTATAACAGTATATTTTTTATTAATCAAAAGTACAAAATAATTGTATTTACATATGTATTTCTTTTGTGCGTGTGTGTATCATTAAACTCCTCCGGAGAGCTGCTCAAGCAGGGATTTTGAGTTTTCAATGGACATTTTTGTTTATAAATGGTTGCCTGTGGTTAATAAATAAACATTTTAATCCAACATAAAACTACATATTATTTAAAACAATTTCTGTCGGGTCACCTAGTTAATATAAATATACATAATATACATAAACAGGTAATCTAAAAAGTAAAAACATATACATCTGTTTACAAATGTTTAAATAAAATTAGTTTTGATAATTTTTTCGGATTGAACATTTATTTTTTAATACTTCTTTAAAATTATATTCTCTCTGTTAATGGCGCATTCTTATATTTAAAATGTTATACAAATTAGTCCTAAATATAACATATACTCCTAAATCTACATTAATTAAATGCAAGCTAGGGAAAAAAATATATATAAAATATTAATATTTAGGTATAATAGATATGTTACCTATATTTATTAAATATTTAATTGTATAAAATTATAAAATGTTAATATTTACTTGTGGAAATGTATACTTTTAATGCGCCAATTAGTACATCCAAAAGCTGAACACGAGACAACCATAATGTAGATACAAAACAAAATTGTTACAAATTACAAACTAACGATGAGGCTTGAGGTTAGAATTTACCAGCCTTAAAAAATATACATTGTTTAATGCATTTTTTAATTTAATAGTTATTTTATAACAGTTATAAATTTAATCACAAATAATGTTTCATTTTTAGGATCCAATTGTTCGAGTAAATAACTATATTAAGCATAGATTAGAAAGAGAAATGGAATTGTATAACTTGATTAATAAAAGTCCATGTGGATCATTGTCTGAAGAAGAAATTGTAAATGTAATGTATAAGGCAAGTTTACATTTTTATTATTACGTTTTATTTTGTTATTACATGAATCATACTTTTAATTTGCTTATATAATATTTTTATTTTATTTAGGTTATTCCCAATGATTACAAGAAAGTAGCATCGTATATTGTGAAAAATCATCTTGCTAAATTAGAGAAGGACGGAAAAGTGGTTTTAATCGACAATAAATGGAAAATCAATCAACAATGAAATGTGCGATTGAATATTATTAAAATTTAAGTTGTTACAATTTTAAGTGTTTTTTTTTCCATAAACCAAGTTAAAAATAGAACAACAACTTTTTATTTATAATGTTAAACTTCGGTAAATTTAAAATTTGTATAAGATAACAGGTAAAACTAGAGACCAGGAATTATATGAACTAAAGGTGTATAAAATATGATACATAAATGAATGTCAAAAGGGTCAAAATAACAATGATATTAAAAATAATATAACTATTGTGAGTTCTGCTTATGTGACCACTGGTTTATAGAATTAATCGTTTATTTGAATTTAACAAGATAAACCCAAACTAAATCTTATGTTATGAATGTTAAATTTACTTTTTAATAGAATGTTCTGAACATAAAGTTTGGCAATAGGTGAATTCACTTTAATATTAGATATATGGACACAGGGTTGGTTCTGCTAAATTTGCTATGTTGGGCGTGGGTCAGAGAGAAAACAAATAGTGAGCTGACTTCCTCTTAAGCGGAGTTCACTGTACAATTAATGACATTTTTAATGAATAATATAATTTTTATAATAATATCATAGTATATTATTTTATTCTGATTTAAATATCAAATTTAATAGTAAATATAATTAAGCAGTTTTTACTTAAAATGAAATAACAGTTGTATTGATAGTCAGTAGTTTTTCAATAAAATAATAGAAATTATTATGTTAGTGCATTAAAACTGTTAATGTATATAAAATAATAATTTTTATCTATAAATTATTGTATTGACCTTGTATTTTTTACAAGGTATATATCATAAAATATAAATGGAAAACACTAGACATTTCAGTATTTAGTATTATAATCTATTTATAAAAACTAAAGGAAACCACTTTTTTTATATTTTTAGATTTTATCCACCCACATACCTGTAATTTAGTAATTCAATTTAAAGTTATAGTTTATTTTATCATCCTGTTTTTATTGTAAATAATTAAAAATTCAGAACTAACGATATAAATATAATGATTATTTATTAAGAGAGTAAGAAAAAGAAATGCAATGTACATGCAATTTGCATATAATTACGATCTCTAGTTAGAACATAAAATGTTTGGGATAGACATTTTACAATATGTTAATATTATGTTAAAAGAGTATTAAAATAGTTAATAATTTATGGTGTTTGTTAAATTTAATATTTTTAATAATATTACTCTCATTCTAGTCTTGTTTGTTATCATTATTTTTATGAAAAAATAAAAACACATTTTATTTTTTGGATAAGTTGTATACTAATGTGTTAAAATTACTTAAGGGGTAATGTCACATCTATCCTAGTGTAAAAAGACACTATGGTTTTAACCATAGCGTCTTTTTAAGCTTTTATTTAACCTTCCCCCTTAATTAGTGTTGAACCTGTCTCTATTTTACAATAATGCACTTTCAGTAGTATTTATTCAGTTTTGTTAGTTTAATTTTAGAACTAATCAATAGAGGTTTCTATTATAAAATTAAAAAGGAATAACAATACCTGTGAGTTATCGATGTTTTTTCCATATTTTATTTTTAATACAAGTTATGAGCATTTTAAAATATTGTAATATTTTGTTAACTTCACTATAGATTTTATAAAGTCAAATATTTATTAACCACGGTTTATTTGATATTCTAAAATCAATGCATATACTGAACATACATTTTCTATATTATGTGATTTTAAATGGAGACAACTAACACGGGTGTGGGGTCCTCTTAATTGTATGCAGTATTTATGTCAACTGTTTTTGATCTATAATGAATAGGTCAATAATTACCATTGAATATTGTTTTAATACGTTAAAATATTTACATGAGAAGTGTTTTGCTTGAAAAATGTTTATTTAACTAATTAACAATACAGTGAACCACAATTTTATTTATTTATATTTGAAAACAATTTGTTAAGTATTTTTATAACTGATGTTATATATAATTTTCAGAGTAATTTATGGTGAGGCGATAATATAATAATAATAATATAATATTATTTTATAATATATATATTATATTATTGTATTTATATTCTTGTCTCGGAATAATTTAAAATAATTTTTGGAATTTGAACATTGATAGTTACATCCTATGTACTACTAATCTGGTTTAGATTAGTTGTGAGTAGCTTTAATTTGCATTTTTGTTATAATTATTGTCCCTCTCTTATTGTTTGTTTTGAATTAATCGACAAATGTTGAATGTTGAATGATGATTTTGTTGTACGATAGTTTAGTAAATAGCAAGAATTAAGTAATATTATATTATAATACCACATTAGTATAGAGTTGTATCATATTGGCTCTTTTTGAAATGTACCTACCATGACTATTTTTAATGCACATTGCAAATAGTATGGATTTCTGTGGTTGTAGCTGACAATAATCGGCTGATAGCAGTCATACTTCATGAGCAACATTTAATTTAAATCTGTTTACAGTTATTGAATGGCAATAGTGTCTCTTAAAATTTCCCTATTTGTGATGTCAATGGTACCTACAGAACTACAAAATATAATTTATAAGATGTACTTTTTAATTATTGAAATATTTTAATCAGTTTAAGTAAGATGTTGTAAGATTAAATACAGTATTCTCGAATAATTTATTTTTCTACTTAATCGATGAGACTATCTACTTATTAGATAATTACTACTAATTAAAGGCGGTGACCAATAATAGCTAATGGTGATATATATTTTTAATATTTATTTATAGAATCGATAGACCTGTAAAAAACACACTTTATACTTAAACATATAAAATTAATATATTACAATAGGACCTATTTTGGCCCCCACGAGTTATTAGCAGTAGCATTGACTGTAATACTATAGTATTTATAATCAATGGCAGGTAGGATATTTTTCTATTCAGTAGGTATATTGATTAGGAGGACGTTTGATTCCCCAAAATGTTAAATCATTACCTAAAGGACCTATTAATCAATTCAATATTGCAGGTTAATTATTTATTTATCAGATAATTGGAGGTAGGCACCTATAATTATTAAAACTTTTTAATTTCTAATTCTAACAGTAGTTAGTTGGTTGTCAGTAGTCAGTACCTATCTAGACATCTAGTAGTGAACCAACTATTTACTAGTGAACCATTGCACAAGTTCTTTATTACTAATGAAAAGTGGATTATTAGGTTCTTAAAATTTGTGAAATTCTGAATGGAGTAACGTATGTATTGATTTTACAATGATGAGTTTTTTTTGCATCTGTCATCACCTTTTGGGGTAGTTTTTTTTTCTATTATAGTAGGAATGTGAATCTATTTGGTATTTTGGGAGAGTCAAAAGTCAAAAGTACTTAGTAGCTTACTATTTACTAAGGCCCAGAGTCTAAAATTGTGTGCAGTAGCTAATATTAAATGTGGAGTAGCAAATTTAAAAGTGTGCAGTACTTATTTTCAGCTTTTATAAGTTTTTATTTGATTAATATTCAAAATTGATTATTGAAAATTACCAATTAGCATATTGTATTTATTTAAAATCCTTAACAGTAAAAATAATACCGACAATACCATATTCTGGGCAGATTATAATAATATAAAGTATATAATTAACCAAAGGGCTAAGCTATTTCGTTTTTAACTTTAAAATGTTTAGTCATATAGCCATATAGGTAGCATGGACTTTTATAGAAGATTTTCTTAGATTGTATATATTATAACTAATTATTAATAAATAGCAAAAACAACTATGCAATGAAGTTATAATAATATGTGGTATGTGCACTGCTAGGTCTATGTTCATTATTTAAAAAATATTTTGGTGTGGAATTAGATGTGCAGTAGCAAAATATCTTAATTTTAGGTCTTGCTAAAGCCCTGGGGGAAATAAAAAGGTTGGCCAGTGTGTGTCGCTCTGCTGTACAGTAAGTTACAAGTGGGTCACTCTAATGGATTGTGTCAAATTTGAATTCAATGATATAATATCATTGTATAGTATAGGTCAGTCAGCCTATGATATTACTATCAGCACCTATATTTGATAATATTATTGTGAATAAAGTAATTTATATACTACAAGTAGGTATTTATAACTTATTTACATAGAACCTATAACCTTGTTTTACATTTTCAATCCTTAGGTATAAAAGTTGAACATTTCATACATTTTTAACCACAAAATAATTTTAGATTCTGAGCGAAGCGATGAATGTATTGATTTTACAATAATGTGTGTTTTATTTTTAATTTTTTAAATTTTTTAAATTTTTATTTTTATTTTTGTGTCCGTCATCACCTTATAGGACAGTAAAAGTGCTTGGATTTTCTTCAACAGTAACTTTTCTGATAGGAAAGTGAATCAAGTTGGTACTTTGGGGGGGGGGGGGGGGGGTAAAAAGTAAAAATTTCCAAGTAGTTTTCAAAAGCGACGTGAAAAACAAAAGAAAAATTAAGGAAAAACGGGAATTTTTACGCAGTTTACTCAGTTTTTGAGAAAATCGATTTTGGTTTTTCGTGTTACTCTAAAACAAGACCGTAGGGACATGACATTTTGACTGAATGTTTATAATTGCATTTCCTATACACCAGAACATTTTCCAAATATTTTGACTTATTTTCAGCTGTTTACGGATATTGTCAATTTCCATTTTTTTAGTTTTTTTTTCTATAAATATCAATACAATTTTATCTGTTGAGTAAAAAAGCTTGAAAATTTAATAGAAGGCTCCTAGGTTATTGTTTCAAAGGCAGATAAAAAAATTAAAAATCCTTAGTCACAGTTTTTATTTATAAGCATTTAAAGATCAAATATTAACAAAATACGGAAAAATCACGAAAATTAGCAAATTATTTTGAGTTGAGAATTCATAAAAATTTTTTTTTTTAAATCTAAGATTTGAAAAAGTAATATAAGATTACTCATAAGTTTGTCTACCTTTATCAAAAAAAAAAATGTCTACAAAAAACTTAAATTAAATTTTTATGAGCGTTTGAAATTCATATTTTTACAACATTTGATATTCACTCGATTTCTCGTGTAACGATTTTCTTATTTTGTTGTAATTAAAAAACATATGACTGTAGATACTTGAAAATTTCACTGAATGTTTATATTAGAATTTTCTATACACGATAAAATTTTGAAAATAATTTGACACTTTTTGAGCTGTTTACGGACATTGTCTGTTTTCAATTTTTTTAGTTTTTTTTTTTTTCTATTAATATCATTAAAATTTTATTTGTTGGGTAGAAAAGCGTGAAAATTTAGTGCAAGGCTCCTGATATATTGTTACAATAGCAGTTGAAAAATATTGAAAATATTAAATGCTTATAAAAAAAAATTGTGATTATCTATTTTTAATGTTTTTCAAATGTCAATGTAACAATATAGTAGAAGCCTTGTATTAAATGTTCAAGCGTTTTTACACATCAAATACATTTTTATTGACATTTTTAGAAAAGAGAACTAAAACAATTTTAAACTGAAAATGTCCGTAAATAGTTCAAAACAAATCAGAATTTTATGAAAATTGTATCGTGTATAAAAATTGCTAACATAAACAACGTTGTTTAACTGGTTAAACTTCTACCAGTAAAAATGTCATATATCTACATTAATTTGTTTTAGAGTTACACCGAAAACCAAAACCGATTTCTTTAATTTTGATGTTGTTTTTCCCGGTGCTTTTGAAAATCACTGGGAGTTTTAAATGTTGTCCTCCCGAATGCACCAACTATAGATCCACTATCGAAATCGAAACAGTTTTACTGCCCCAAACAGTGATGATTAGGTGAATAGGTATTGGGAAGTCAGTAGGTGATGGGCCAATTTAATTGTCGATGACCATCGAATGAGTGTTGAATGCGTTATATGCTCTGTACTAATACAGACGACTAGTGTACTCGTAGGTAGGGATAAAAATTTCCAAAAAAAAAAAAGGTTTAATGAACAAAACCCGGGTTTTTTCCAGAAAAATTGGGAAAATTTGGTGTTTCATTTAAAATTTCTGGAAAAAATGGTTTTGACGAAAAAAACTGTTTTTTTTTTCGTGAAAAATTGAAAAATAATAAGAAATGATTTATAATTATATAAAAACATTATTGTCGTGTCCCGCATTTCCACCAATGAATGATGTTTTGTTGTTACATATTTTCCTAATAATTATTAGTTAATATTGTCATTACTCATTTGTCAATCGTGCGCTGTCTATATAATATTTTATCTACAACTTACAAGTAATATTAATTATATAACATTTGTATTTTTATACAGGTGATTTATTTTCGGGGAAATACACTCTACCACATAAATACCGATTTGATATGTAACTACGTTATATTTTAAAACAAATATTGAAAATTGAAATATCCGTATATTTAATAGTTTAATTTCAAATTTTAAATTTTAATACAATAATACATCTTATATATATATATATAAAAATAAGTGTACATTTTGAATACATTTTATAACTCAAGATCCACCTAACCGATTTCGATAAAAATTTCAGGGCATATTAAGATTGATATGTAGATGGTTTCCGTGAAGTTTGTACGCTGTGCGAAAAGTGGTTCCGGAGTTATGGCCTCTTAAGTGCACACCTGGCGACATGGCCAAAAAACAACAGCAACGTTTATACAATTATTTTTATCTATATATGTATAAAACCCGTAGAACCCATTAAAAAACAAAAATTTCTATCGTAAATCTCGAGATTCCCGTTTGAGCACCTACCGGGGGTGATCACTTCCCTTTTTAAATTAGCCTATGACACTCACAAAGAATGTGGCTTTGTATCGGTGAAAGAATTTTCGAAATCGGTTTCGGAGTTTATCCCGAACATACAAACAAACGCTATCATTTTATATATTAGTATAGATAAAAATGAATGTTTGTGTGTAGATTAGACACATCTGGGAAGAAGATAGGCTAGGTAATTTAAAAAGTGTTAAATTTGTTTTTTTTTTATGCATCAGATTTTAGTACGGTTGCGTTAGGCTTTTGTATTAATTGATTATGTTAATCCTCCGTAGGTGGAATTAAGTAAAAATGACAAACTTGGTACAATTTTGATACTCTAGAGTTAAATCATACACTTGCACAAGCGTGCGCACAGGGGAGGCCGGGTGGGCCGTGGCTCACCCTGCGAGACGTACCGAAATTTGTATACATAGCAATACATGATCTACACATCACGATTTTTGATTTTTTAAATCATAAAACATTAAATAGGTAGCTGATAAATAACATTGATACTCAATGACAATAAATAATAATAAATTAAATGTCTTTAAAAATAAAATTGATAACATATTAGCATTACAGATTGCGAAATAGTATTTAATTAAAATTTAAAACTGTGTTGGCAATTAAAACATTTCTTATTTAATTTTTAAAAAATATGTATCTGTTTTTATCATATGAACGATTAATTGTACCTTAAATCGTGGGTGATTATGAGTGGGTAAATTAAAGTGTGCAACATTTTAATTGTTTCTTCCGTCATCAGAGTTCAGGTTATTCTTAATCTTTATTGACTTGGCTCACTCTGCCATAAAATGTCTGCGCACGCCTATGTACACTTACGTACAAACAGCACGGGGTCCGCGATCTACCGCAGGTAGGATTGCCTACCTGATAATATACTGCTGCGTATCAGAATTTTTATTCCGGGCAACAGAAAAGTTAAGATAAATTGTGAACACCATACACCATATACACCGAATATTAAACAACGAATTGAACAAAGTCCGAGTCATATAGAATTGGTACATTTAACGGGCAACGAAGTGCCAGCGGGATCACCTAGTTGATATATATATAACTGTATCGGCAAATGTGAAACGAGAATGACAGGTTTCCTTATCTTTTTTTTAAATTTTTTTTTATTTCTAACATAGATTGTTTTAATTTTCAAGCATAAATACAATTTTATAATTTTCCGAAAACTTCGGTTTTTTTTCGGAAATGTATAGTTTTAATATTCTCAAATTTTTACACGTTTTCCGAGGCTCTGGGAAAAAAAAAAACGGTTATTTCCCGAATTTTTCCGGAAATTTTGATCTCTACTCGTAGGTACAATACATATTAGTACCTATATTACAACGTCAGTATATTAGTGGAAAAGTATTAAGATTAAACAGGAAACTAAAATATAAAATATAATTTTCAACATTCGTAGAAATGCGGAAAAATTGAAATCCGCGGAAATATGACATTTGGTCCCTGCGAGTTATTATAGCAGTAGGGCCGCTTGGTCCCCGGCGATTATTGATTACTCGACGTTTGGTGGTTTGGTCCCACACAATTTTAATTCGTTATAAACCAATACAATATCTATCAATGAGGTACTTAGTACCTCCACGTACCTAATTATTTATTCATTTGTATATCAAAACGGAATCCTAATTTAAAAACATCAGGTAGGAACCTACCTAGGTGGTTCGTCGTCAGCGTATTGTGTGGCTACCTCGTAAGAACCTCTGCACAAGTTTACTTTGTGATCACACATCCGCCGGATTCCTATTTGGAATTTTTTTTCCTCTCATAAACTAATCTTTCATTTTTTTTTTCTATATATATAACATTCCAAAACTCATTATAATCAATATGCGGCGTGCGCCAAACGCCCCCGGTGTAAAATATCTTTACAGGAGAAAAATCAGTAAACTAATATTTTTAAGGCCCGTGCAAACCCTATTAATTTTTCATCAAAACGACCTTAGCGACTGACAAAAATAAAAGTACTTCTAGTGGTTCGATTTAGAAAAATGTAAAGATGTTTTAATTGGCCGACAAGTATGCACAAGTCTTATAAAGTCATTAGATCAAAATATTCAAAACCAATTTATTTTCTTATATTATCTATGCGTGAAATAGCCGTCACACTGGCAAAGAATAAGATACTTCTAGTGGTTCGATTTAAAAAATGTAAACATGTTTGTGTTGGTAAACAAGTTTACTTTGCATCGGTCGGAGCATATTTTTATATTTTAGATATTTTTGAATACATCCAATATCAAAAATTTATAAATTTATAAAATGTAAAATATTTATTCTCGTCAAGGATTTGCTAAAATTGAAAAAGTGCTCCGACCGATGCAAAGTAAACTTGTTTACCAACACAAACATGTTTACATTTTTTAAATCGAACCACTAGAAGTATCTTATTTTTTGCCAGTGTGACGGCTATTTCACGCATAGATAATATAAGAAAATAAATTGGTTTTGAATATTTTGATCTAATGACTTTATAAGACTTGTGCATGTGCGTGCGTGCTACCATAAACCAGATAAGAAGTAACAATGAATTATTGTAAATTGATGTGGGTGGCGGGTGATGGTAGGGGAGTATACACACACTAATGATCATTTACTACACACACAAAGACGATCAATAATCGCAGGAACGAAATAATTGCCTAAGCACAACTCCTTAAAAATGACACATTTGCAGTGGCCTTAACGTCCATGAAGCCGATTTTAAAAAACATCATGGTTACCGATTTATTTTTAAATTCTACATTGAATTATGGTTTGATGTGTTGAATTAAAATACGTTTAGGTAGGTCTGACGGTATTGAAAATAATCTTCGTTATCACGGTATTGATTTCAATACCGGTTTAAAACTTTTATACTATTTTATGCTAGATTGTAATTTTTTGAATACCAAATGTTCTAAATTCTAATTATTTCAAAGCAACATTAAATATTTTTCTTTATAAAATCATGAAATTTAAAAAAAGAATGATAAAAATTGTCATAATATTATTATCAATAACAATCAAAAAAACGGTAAAAACTGTGGCAATAAGCCAATAAATACTAAAAATATAAACAAATCGATCAACTGTTTTACTGTATAGTACTATAGTGTATATTAGTATATTTTATTGATCTATATGATAACGTTGATAACATATTATATCATATAACTAATTAAATTAAACTTTAGTTCAATGATTCTATTACATTCTGTGTGTTTTTGTGATTAAGTGTAACATGTAATTTATACGTAAATAAAATAAAATATACATTTTTAAATAACATAATTAATAACTTTATACGAGGCCTCATTTTATTTAGGTCCCTGGCACCAAAATTTGTAAATCAGGCTCGTCTACAATTATTAATATTTAATAAACTAATAGAAACAATAAATATTTGTGTATTAATTTTTTCTACAAAAATTGTTCTGATCCCGGCCGTGAAATTAAATCTACGTTTTGTCATTGAAAAAAAACCCAATTAATACCAAATACCATTATAATAAAATGGTAACCTAACCTAACCGTAGTAGGTGCGCCTATTTTAAATTAAGTTGGTATGTGAAATCGTTTTTTCTCCAAAATCAAACATGAACCATTATTTTAATGTGGTGATTGGACAATAACTTAGGTACCTACTCATATTATTAGTATTGAGTAGACGCAACGCTCACATTTGTTGCCTCCGTCTTACAGCTCACGTTTAGTTATGTTATTTTAGATTTTGAGCGGAATGTAATGAACCGTCAAATTTATCAAATTGAAAATGTACAAATTATTTTGTAGTTGGACATTTATAAAATAAACTTAAGATTTATAATAACTTTTATAGCTAAGGATTAAAATATATTTAAAATAAGATTCGACGTGAGTAGTTTTGATTCTATAACCAAAAAATATATAAACACAGTTTTTTTAATAATTATTTTAAGTTCAAATTTGGACGATATTACATATTAAATAACCATAAACATAAACATTTTTATAATATAAAATATTCTTGGCTGACGCAAACCGTCTCCGCCCAGAATCGATTTCGTATACAATGATATTATATCATTGATTTCAAATTTAACACCATCCATTACAGTAACCCACTGTACAGCAGATCGACTTCCACTTAACCCACTTTTAGATTTTGAGCGGAGCGAATAAATGTATTGGTTTTACAATGATGTGTGTTTTTTTTTCTGTCTGTCGGCAACATTTTATATAGTAAGCATGTTTCGATTTTTGAGATCAGCATCTTTTCTGATAGAAAGTGAACCTAGTTGGTGCTTTTGGGCGGTCAAAATTGAAAATTCCAAGCAGTTTTAGAACCTTTCGAGAAAAACTACCGACAAATTACGAAAAACCGCTAAAAACGGGGTTTTATTATTTCTAACGCTTTGCTTATCACCATAGCAACAAATAAAAATAATAATATTATGAGGATTCGCTCACCGCTATAGGAATCGTTTTTCGTATACAATGGTTTATCATTGTATTCAAATATAACACATCCATTACAAGTACTGTACAACAGAGCGGTACCCACTTGTCCATCTTTTTTTATAATTTGGACTGTGAAAATGTTTCAAGATATACAAACCAAAAATAAAAAATTATACCTATATTTGTAGCTACCTAATTAAAAAATAAATTTTTTTCTTAAATATTTAAACATTTTTCAAGTTTTTTAAAATATATAAAAACTTACTTTTTTTTGGAAAAAAACTGCACATTGTACTGCATAATATTGCAGCATATTTAAGTTTTTTTTTGTGAATGTTTATGCACATATTTCATTATTTTTTAGCACATAAAGTTCCGAGCCTGATAATGATTTTACAATTTTTTTTCTGTCTCTCATAAAATGTTGAGGTAGTAAAAATTCTTCGATTGTCAACTTTTTGAGGGTCGTTTATGATAGAAATAGTATATAATTGCTATTTTAGTGGATCTAAATTAAAATTACTAAAACTTTTAAAATTTACCAGAAAAACGAAAAAAAATAAATTAAAGAAAAACGGGATTCTTTCCGCAAAACAAAATCTTTTTTGTATAACTCAAAAACAAATAACCGTAGATAATTTAAATGTTCAGCAAATATTTTTATCTGTATTTTCTATACACGATAATATTTTAAAAATATTTTTACTAATTTTAAGTTAAATGTAGGTACATAGAGATATTTTACATATTTTTCAATTATTGTTCTAGTTATTTTTTTTGTTATTTTATTTAGACTGAAAATGTTATACGATGTTCTTCATAAGTAGTTCATAAAATAACCGAAAAACCTATAAAATATAATTTTTTTTTATAGCCATTTAAAATTTGAATTTTGATGAAATTATAGATGTTTAATATTTATACAATGATTATCCGATAGCCCCCTTCCCACCCGAAAACCAATCAGTTCAATGAACGTCACTGGGCTGACAGACCGTCTTTGCTGAGAATCATTTTTCGTGTCCAATGATTTATACAATTTAATTCAATTTAAAACATACATTACGGTGAAATATTAGTTACTTTTCAATGGCGAGGTATAATCAACTCCTAGTGTACAGCAGAGTGGTTACCTAATTCCCCCCATTTTAATATTAGAGTTAATTCACCTATATTGGCAGTTATCGAGCTTTTAAATTGGTAACAACATTTTCCGGGTTTTGTTGAAGGTAGGTATTTGTTTTTTTATTTTAATTTTAAAAGCGAGTTATATGAGAATTTTTAAATTGTCAAATTTTACATATTTCAACTCGTTTTATAACTAAAGTGTAGGTAGTGGTGGATCCAGATTTGTTGGTGGAGGGGGACTAGGATATTATTTTCAGAAAACTTTTTTTAGTATCATATTTTTCTTTTGTAATTTTGTTTTTAACAATTTATAATTTTTTTAGAAATATGGGTTTGGGGGAAGGGTGGTCCCTAGCCTCCCACCCGGAGTCACCCTAAGTATAAGTATTTAATATAAACTGCCACACCACATAACGCAGAAAGTGTTCATGGGTATACCCCTTTAAGTTTGGCAGCAGGCGATTTAAATTGACTATACTAATTTTGTGAAATATAACAAAGCTGTGTGAACTGTTGCTGAGGGTACACGTTGGCCGTTGCTATGTTACGCACTTGTTAGATGGAGGGAACAAAATAGGGTGTGGTGCCACTTTATATTATCAATCAATATAATGTTTCGCCGGGCACCTCGCGGATGCCAAAGAAACAGTGTGGGTAGTGGGTACCAACGGGTCCAACGGTGGGTAATCTCGAGTCGGCGCCGGAGCTCATCGGGGAGGGTGGTAAATGGCTATAGTCGTGGTTTTGAACGCGAAAATCAATAATATTGACGCTCTGTTGCTGTATGTACGAACCAGGGAGTAGGTTCTCCAAAATAAAAAGGCAGTAAGAGGTAAAGTTTGAGAAATTAGATTATTTTATATTCCTATTGAATATAGCAAATTAAGCGTCTATTTTATTCAGGGAATTCCACACTAGACACCTTATTTTTGAAGATAAATACATTTTTGCATTCCTACGTACTACAGACTTGAGTTTTATTCCAGTAATAATTTTGAAAACATATTATTTGAATTTATTATGAAGTAATTTTGACTCTTTCGACGGCAAACGGGGTAAGCGTTACGCACTCGCACTCTCGAATTTGGTATGTAAATCAGACCTAAACGAGTTCCAACATACTGACTAAGTTTTACACCTATAATAATTTTATAATTTTGAAAACCGATTTTATTTTTTTGTTAAGTCAACTTTGGATCCTTTAAGTTTTAAATTTATTATACTTAAAAATCTCTGTAGAAATTTAGAAAAAATCTCGTATTTTAAAAATTTCAATGAAAAAAAAAGTTTTACATCACATTTTATTATTCTAACTCAAATGACTCAAAATAGACTTCATAATTTATTCAAATATGTTTTTAAAATTATTATTGGAGTATACAATTCAAGTCTGTACATTGGAACGCGTTTAGATCTATTTCTCTGAAAAAACGATATTTAGTGCGTGGAATCCCCTTAAAACGAAACAAAATACGCATTAAAAACAGTTATAAATGTTTTTAAAAGTAATTTTGACTGTAGTCAGGGGCGTATTTTAGGGGAGGGGATGATCCAGGGTTCCGGACCCTCCCCCTGAAATTTTTTAAAAGTAAAAACATTTTAGCAGTGAATATTACTTATTAACTATAATTGTATTAAGAATAATTTTATATTTTTGTAAAAGCAGTAATAACGAGAACAAAGATTTTTTAATTTAGTAAGAATTTTAGGATTTTGTTGATGTTGTCTGGGACAGGTTACAGTGTTTCGTATAAGTGTTAAGTTATATTTAAAATAGTTCTGGTAGGTGCATAGTTGCGACTGTTAAGTATGACATATTGGACTGTTAAAGCTTCCCCACAAGTTGAGCATTGATCCGGTTCTTTTCTGGAAAAGGTGACTAGAGAATATGAATATTAGACCTCAAGGAGGTATAAGGCTACAAGAAACGTCAATAGGAAACTTCTAGTTCACACAGATGATATAGTTTTGATTGAAAAAATGCAAGAAAGATTGAAGTTATTATTCAGTCAGCAGTATAAAGCGGTATTAAACGTGGTATTAATAGTGAATGACGAAAAAACGGAATATATGGTATTGAGTAGACGGGATATACCGCTTTGTCAGTCCATACAAATAGGTCATTATGAATTTAAAAGGGTAAATGAATACCTTGGTACTAACTTTACCACACATAATGTCATACCAAACGAGGTTGTCGCAAGAAATCAAGCGGGAAATAAAATATGGTACTATGGACTAACGAAGTTATTGAATTCTTGAGCAATGTCAGTAAGATCGAAGAAACAATTAAATACATCCCTAATACGACCAGTTATCTTGTATGGTTCCAAAACTTGGCCACTCAGAAAAATGGAAGAAAACAAATTTTCTGTCTTTGAAAGGAAAGTTTTGTGGAGAATTTATGGTTCAATCAAGGATAATTTAACTGAGGAGTAGAGAAGAAGAAAAAATACAGAGCTGGAAACATTATATAACGAGCCGAACATATTAGAAATTATCAGAAGGGGAAGACTGCGATGGGCTGGGCATGTCTGTAGAAACCGAAACCCACTGATACGTGCAGTGATGGAGCAGAACCTAATTGGGAAAAGACCGTTGGGAAAGCCACGAATGCGATGGAAGGGCGTTTTAAAAGAGGATGTGAATTGTTTGGGAGGAGGGTCTAACTGGAGGATTCTAGCTTAATTTGCTTTTATTAAAACTTTTATTAAGTTAAAAAAAGTTAATTTGTTTATACAACGCTAGCGTACTTAATTTTTTTCCAACCCAAAACTAAATAATAGGATATAGTGTTGATACTTCATACAGTATTTCCTTGTAAGTTAGATTCGAATGATATACATTTTTAACTTTAAACAATTTACGATACATATTTTTTGACATGAAAACGAAATAGACTGAAATAGTGAAATATTATAAAATTAAAAACAAAATAAATTAACTTAACTTATTTCTTAAAATGAAAAATTAACTCGTTAATTTCACGTTAAAATAAAATTAATTTTTTAACTTAACTTTAACTTTTTAACTCGTTAATGCCCAGCCTTGTAAATGTAAAATATAATCATGTTTCCCCAAAGTCTTATTTTCAATAGCCCAAAATCGTTTAAAGCACAAAATGACAAGGGTTTGGCCTTAAAATTATGTTAAAACGTTAAGTTAATTAACTACTTACTTTTTTCAAAGTTAACTATTAACTTAACGAGTTAACGAAAAATATACAAGTAACTTTTAACTTAACTTAATTATTTTAAAATTAATTTAACTTAATGAGTTAAAAAAAATCATTAACTTGCACAGCCTTGCAAAATGATTTGTAATATAATATTATGTTACACTAATATACATTTTATTTTCGGAATGGTAACGTTGCATTTAAAATTATGCGGAATCGTGTATGAATTTATATAATTTGCGGAACCGTGTATGTATTTTAATGGCTATATCCATATCCAAATCTGGTGGCTCTAAACGCTTACGGGTACTCCCGAGAGAAAAAACAAGGTGATTGCTGAAATGGTACAAAACATGGAGGAACAGGGTTTTGTCGAACCTAGTATGTCTCCATGGGTTGCTCCGGTAGTACTCGTGAAGAATAAGGATGGCTCACGCAGGTTTTGAGTAGACTATCAACGTCTCAACATGCAGACGGAGTTGGATGGTTGGATGCTCACCCAATGCCGGATCTCCATGACATTGGCCGAGATATGGGTGGAGCGAAGATTTACAGCACCAGGGATTTGAAATCAAGATATTGGCAGGTGGGTCTCTCCCCAGAGACATGTCCACTGACGGCGTTTAGGAACTAAAGATGATTATTTCAGTTAATAAAGCTAATTCCAATTAAAGTAATACTGCTTTTATTCCAACACAATTATTATAAAAACCATTCGGTTTACTCGTGTCTAATTTATTTTTCCGAATGTTTGTAATATAATTTATAGTTTTAAATGTATGTTAACATTTTAATTTGAATACAATGATACGCCTTTTCTTGATTTTATAGAGACAAATTCATCAATGATATTATCCAATGAAATTGTTTTGTATTGTTTACATTGTTTTATGTACCTACAACATAATATAAGCTGACGAAAAACTGATGAGACTACTTTGACATGCAATAATCTTTGATCTTAGAAATAATTTTATAATTTTTCACTCATTTTGCATGTAGTTGCTGTAGTCACGGAAAAGTTTAAAATATTTGAAGTGCCATCTCTAAAATAGTTGGGATACAATTAATATTGTAAGTAGCCCTGCTGAATATGCTTCAGAATAAAACTAACTGAATTGCAAGCCCAAAATATGTTGTCATTTTCAAAACGGAACCCTGTAATAGGTATTTGTAACTAACTATTAAAAACACTTTAATTTACAGTCAGCCGAATTATAACTCTCGTTTTATTCTTCTGCTATCGGTTAGTTAAATTTTAATTTACGTTTGTTGCGTGGTTAATTCTGATGAAATATTTATGGAATCGGCTTTTTGTTTTCCGTATAGAACCTTTTATACATTTAGCTTAAAAGTCGCACCGACGACCCTCGTCACATTACGAGCATTTTAAATGGTCACGTTATTATAAAACATCACTGCTCACTGACGCTCGTACAAAGTCATATAAATAACGTTTTTAAGAAGTTTATCTACATCGAGACGGAATATAGGAACGCAATTCCATTGTGTGTGTATACAAAAAACAATATTACCTATAGTTTAAGAATTATGTAGGTTACGTGGTTAAAATGTACATATAAGTACGATGAGGCGATAAGATATAATAATTTATATCATTATATTCTCTACTAATCTTAACGACTTTCTTCTTCGTCAAGTGTTTGATTTGAAATGTCAAATGATAATACGATAATAATAGCATCGGAGAATTGTTTTCAAGGGGTGTTGACGAAAAATAACAACTTAACAATATGTAATAGATATGTTTCGAGTGTCACGCACGCCGGTGGCATCATTTGTATATTATTTTATGTATTTTATAAATGCAAGTCATACAATACAATGATGCCATACACTAATGCGATTCGTTGAATCAAGTCTTCTGACTACAAAATGTTATAATATAACTGTAGTCACGTTGAGTCACAACGGACTCGCACGATATTACTAGTCGACGTATTATTAGTAAGGGCGTAGACCGTTTGGGAGATTCGAGCCAAAATGTGGTCTGTTCGGGCGAATAGGACATATTTTGATAGGGTACATAGGTAAATAAATAAATGTATATATTGTAAAGTATTGTACCGTAATTGCGTTAAAAGTTTAACCAAATTTTGACGGGCCTTTATTTAGTGTTTTGTGTTAGAAGTGAAAACACTATTTTTATTTCACATAAATTGTTTATTGTGTGGTGAAGGTGTCATATGAAGGAAAAATATATTAAAAAAGGTGGGCAAGTGGGTGTCACTCTGCTGTACAGAAGGTTACAAGTGGGTCACTGTAATGGATGGTGTTAAATTTGAATTCAATGATATAATATAATTGTATAAGAAAAACGATTCTGAGCGAAAACGGTCAGTCTGTCTATGATATTACTAAGTATATTTGATGATATTAGTGTGAATAAAGTTATTTATATATAACCTATTTACGTGGAACCTTGTTTTAAATATTCAATCCTTAGCTATAAAAGTTGAACATTTTATAAATTGTCAATTACAAAGAAATTATTAAACTTTAAATTTGATAAATTTTGTCAAACGTCGAACTTTAAATGCTTATAAAAAAAATCGTGCCTTTGTATTTTTAATATTTTTCAACTGCTATTGTAACATTATATCAGGAGCTTTGCATTAAATTTTCACGCTTTTTTATCCAACAAATATAATTTTATTGATATTTTAGAAAAAAAATAAAATCAAAATTTAATACAAGGCTCCTGATTTATTGCTTAAAAAACAGTTGAAAAATATTAAAAATACACATGCTCAATTTTTTTTTATACGCATTTAAAGTTTGATTGTTGACAACATTTATCAAATTTAAAATTTAAAAATGTTGTTGTTGTTAGAAATGTATACAATGTTCAACTTTTATAGCTAAGGATTGAGAATTTAAAACAAGATTTCATGTAAGTATATTATTCTGTAACCAAAAAATCTCAAAAATATAAAAATACCTTTTTTTATATAGTTATTTTATGATGAAATTAAACAATTTACCAGCTACCGTACATCAAAATAAATAATATTACATGTTAGGTTTGTATTTATCAATTAATTAAACTATTAACACCGCTATACCATTCCCGTATTCACTTCTGGCGTACGAATTTATCACAATCATTTATCACTTTTAAAATAAAAAAGGTGGGTAAGTGGATGTCGCTCTGCTGTACAGTAGGTTACAAGTGGGTCACTGTAATGGATGGTGTTGAATTTGATATTACCAAGTATATTTGATGATATTATTGTAAATAAAGTAATTTATATATAACCTATTTACGTGAAGCCTTGTTTTCAATTTTCAATCCTTAGCTATAAAAGTTGAAGCTTATAAATAAAAACTGTAACTAAGGATTTTTAATTTTTTTCAGCTACTTTTGAAAAAATAACCTAAGAGCCTTCTATTAAATTTTCAAGCTTTTTTACCCAACAGATAAAATTTTATTGATATTTATAGAAAAAAAAAATGGAAACTGAAAATGTCCGTAAACAGCTTAAAATAAGTCAAAATATTTCGAAAATGTTATGGTGTATAGAAAATGCTAATATAAAAATTCAGTCAAAATTTCATGTATCTATGGTCATTTGTTTTAAAGTTGCACCAAAACCCAAAATTGATTTTCTCAAAAACAGATTTTGCGTAAAAATTCCCGTTTTTCCTTAATTTTTCTTTGGTTTTTACGTCACGTTTGAAAACTACTGAGAAATTTAGAAACTAGATTCACTTTCCTATCAGAAAAGTTACTGTTGAAGAAAATCCAAGCACTTTTACTGTCCTAAAAGGTGATGACAGACGCAAAAAGAAATTAAAAAAAACACACATCATTGTAAAATCAATAGATTCATCGCTTCGTTCAAAATCTAAAATATATGAAATTTTACATAACTATCATTTAATGTTATACTAAGTTAAACTTTCAATATACTTAAACTAATTTTAAACTATTTATACAATATAGGTAGACGTTTAAAATTTTAAAATTTATTTAATTTACCGACCTTTTTATTCATAATTTTGCCATACTCATTTAGTTAGTTTTTTTCTAATGTAATATTTTTTTGTGGTATCAAGAGTGTCCGTTGATGACTCTTATGAGCTTACTTATAAGTCTATAATTATACTCAATAATCTCTTCTACTACAAAAAAGTGTCTTCAGATCATCATCGTAAAACAAATTAATTCATAATTCCGCCCAGAATATAAAATAATATTATGAATCTTCTATGCATGGTTTATCACTATATATTAAAATATGACGAATAATCAAATTATTAAAATATTTTTTCAACTCTGTGCAAAATGAGTATTTTTTAAATTAATTTATATATTATACAAAGTTCAGTAACATCATTCGTTTTTCTTGCGGCTGTCTAGCCGCGTGCACACTAATATATTACAATGGATATCAAAAACCAATTACAGACGGAAATCGTTCAAGTGCATAACAAATTTTACCCCGAAGTGGAAGTTCAAATTAATTTATCGGAGCTTTTTTGTAGTTGGGTTTTACTTAATTTTAAATTAACCACAGCGAACAGCGTACCTACTGGAGTCGAATGTATTTGTTATTGCCGTGGAGTGTGGATAAATTATTATTTTATAATAATCATGAAATATAATTTCGATTCGCCGTACGTATAATAATTGGGCGGCACGGTATACCATAATATTATACTGTCTCGAAACCTTCCGATTGATTAATTTTTTATACCACCGTGTTTATATTTTAACAGACGCTCGGTAATTATTATTATAATTGAAATATAATATATTGTATAGGTAAATATCGAACTGCAGTGTAATTATAATTGCGTCTAACGGGCATCTATCACTTGACCTATTTCCAGTAAACGAAGCCACGACAATTCAATTGCGATTAGTATATTATCATACGGCACTATATACGCCAAACATATTTATTACCAGAGCAAATATCATAATTGAGGTGTATTAAACACCTACGTGCATAGGTTATTATATTCGTGAAGTAGGTACCTATATAGTGTTCTTCAAGTGTTCTGTAATAGATACGCTTTTGCTGGCGATGAAAATAGTGAATTTACTAAATTCACTGTTCAATACGGACCGCAAGTCAGTGGCTTAAGTAGTGTTAATTTTAAGAGGTTGCAATAGCAGATAGCACCAGCCACCAGAGATATATATATAAAAAAAAAAACAAATATAAACGTTAAAAAATAACTACAACGCCTCTATACGGATGACGTATGACTTACTGAAGCTTTAATTCAAATTATGTAGAACAACATAATATATTATAATAATATAGTCATTATAGTGACTCTTTACTCATCACGCATTACGGACGTTAACAATTGTAAAAATGAACTAAAAAAAAAATCATAGCAGTAGTTATAATTTCACAAAGACACATTTTTCACCCAAGCCGACGCACCGGCTATTGATACTTGTTTTACAAATCAGTCTTTGTAAGTAAATGGTAATTATAACAAAACTCACAAAAAAATCAAGTTTAAAAAAAAAAAATAAATGTTGTAACCATCCTGACTTAAAACTCGGTTGGCCGGCACCTTTCGAAAATTGCAGGGGCGTCCCAGGCACTCTAGGCTGTCACCGTAAACACGCCTATGTATATCATTGAATTCAAATGTAATATCATCCATTACAGTGGTGGTCGAATGATTTTGTCATGGGGTGGGATATAATGGCTGATTTTTTAACAAGCATTATTTTACCATTAAAAATATACTGTATGGTTAAGTCTAATATCAATTTATAAAATTATAGTAAATACAAACTTTATTTATAACTTGGGTATACAGACTTTATAAATATATTATAGTATATAACAATATTTTTATTATATTATTAGGCAAATCTATATTTTTGTTTTTTTTTTGCTAATTCGTGCAGTATATATTTATATATTCGTTAGATGTTATATTTATACTCTAGATGAACAGCAATGATAAAAATATTACCACAACTTGATTTTCTGTAACGATATTAGTGATCTTACTTATTTTTTCGTCCGCCGAGCGTTTAGAAGTAGAGCCACTCGCATCAAAATAGCTAGTAATTTTACTTTTATCAGACATAAAATGTAAAATAGACAAAATAGTCAATATCACAAAAGACACCGACCGTATAATAGTAATACACTTTAGTACACTACACGGACACACAGTAGAAAACACGAGTACGAAAGAGTAAAGACTCTACTAAAGAGGAATCACGCCGCATAGGCATAGAATGGTGTGGGCTAAGGGGGCTTTAGACCCCCCTGAATTCTATTAAGCCCCCCCCACAAATTTGTTTAGCCTCTTGTGTAAAAGTTTACTGCTTTATACGTCCATATGCGAGAACTGAAAACATTTTCTGTTATTTATTTTGATGTCCGAAGAATATTTTATTTTATTTGATAATTTAAATTTTAAATAAAAAATGCTAATTATGAATAACTGTAAGATGGTTTTGACATAGATGCTATTGTATCAGAAATCAACAACAAAAAATTTTCCACATTTACCTATATTAGTTTTTGCAAGTGGCACTTATAATTCCAGTAAGTTCTGCTTCTTGTGAAAGATCGTTTTCAGTAATGCGGTGAATAAAAACATGGCTAAGAAATTCTATGACTAACGATAGATTTTCAAATCCATCGTTACTTCATATTGAAACGGACTTAGCTAATATTATTAAATCTGAAGAGGTTAGAGGCGTTTAAACCTTATACTATAGTAATAATTTCCTATTTAAAATGGTTTTTTTTTATATTCAATTCAAATACAAAATATGTATTTGATAACAATATTATGATGTATGATATATTATTTATTTATATTTTACTTTATAATGTGCTTCTTTAGTCATTTTTATATTTTTACATTTCTCTATAGTAATATTTGTAGAATATAATATGTTCTGTACCTGAATCATTATTAGCCCTTATTTGAAGTAATTCCCAAGAAGTTGCGGCAGCGTCGTTATAGCCCCCCACAAAAAAAAAATCATACAAACGGTCTTAACTAAATATTATGACAGATAATGAGCAATCGATGTTTCAAGTTTCAACCAACTAATGAGTAATATTGTAAGATATACATACCTATCGCCCGTATGAGCCAATGTTCTGGGAAAGTGTAGAGCTGGTTGTTCTTGAGAATTCTCGATCATCGAGTGGGATAATTCCCATCTAAATATTAATAATAATAATAATAATAATAATAATAATAATAATATCCTAGTTCCTAGGTATGAGTCTAGTTAATAATATAGTCATGTCATATAAACACGTATAAACATATTCTGACATTCTGTCAACATTTACAATAGTTGATAATTTGTTTTTAGAAAAATAATAGAACAACATTTAATACATTATATCAGGGATCACCAATTAATATTTTTGGAGGGCCACATTGGGAATTTTGACAATTTTCGGGGGGCATCTAAATATTCAAAGCAAATATTTTTAACATATTGTATTATAATGAAAAGGAACATAGTGGCCTAGTGGCGTTAATAATAATAAATTTAATTAAATAAATAAAAATAAAATACAAATGATTTATTATGTGAAGTCTCATAATGACGTTTGATATTGAAAACTTTAAAAACAGCTACTGTCTGGTGGCAAATCAAAAAAACTGGCAAGGCCACTGAGCTTACCTATGTACTTTATTATCGGTTTTACTTTTTTTTTCATTGTCTGAGGGCTGGATAATATTTATCCGAGGGCCGTATCCAGCTCGCGGGCCGCCATTTGGTGACCGCTGCATTATAGAATATACTTAATTATAAATTGTTATAAATATTGAAAAAAAAATTCATGGTGGGAACTATCCCACTCACCCTCCCCCCTCCCGTTTTACCGCCACTGATCCATTATACATTGACCTACTTGTAACCTACTGTACAGCAGAGCGACATCCACGTACCCACCTTTTTTATATTTATTTCTATATTTTTAATCTTTAATTTTCAATTTCAATATCTTTTCTGGAATGAAAGTGAATCTAGTTGGTACTTTTGGTACATTTTACGTTTTGCCTATTTATGTAACGAACCTATTCACACCATTCTATAGTAAGGCGGTATTGACTCAAAAGTGAATAACAATGATAAATTAATATAAATATAATTTACAATTAGGTATAATAATTCAATACAGTGGCACAACTAGCATGAACGTTGGTGCCTCCATGCATTTTCTAAAATTGTAACCCAATGTAGTTTTTTCCGCACCATGTTCATGGGCATTAATCATTGCCGGTTTTAATCATAAAAATAATAAATAACAAAATGATTATTTTTCCTCTAGTTTAATTATAATTTTATTATAATGTTAGTACTAACGAAAGTGTCCACGACTTGATTCAAGTCTTACTTAAAAATGTAAAATCAGATGTGTTATTGTTAAGCAAGTTTTTAAAGGTACTTATAATATAGCAGGGACGGCAAATCCATGGCACACGAAAAAATGTCGAGGGCACTCAAAAATTAAAATATTTATATTTTATTATGTATATAATATTTATACTTATTTTAATAAATATCATCGCAGTGTTAGTACTTAATCAGTATCGTTGACCTCTTAAAAAAAAAAAAAAATAGTAAACTCGTTAAAAACGCAGATAACACACTGAACGCAGCCGCATTCACAGCATGCATGCATTTGGGAAATAATGATATTTTGTGAATACTCTGAAGGGCTCGAATAATGAATATTTGACTGATAATATTGTATAAACATGTTCTTCTCACGATAGCATAATATTGTACTTTATGATCGCATAAACACGTTGACTGAATATATAAAGTTTCCCTGAAAATGTTTTTCGACGATATATGATTAAAATGTTTTGTACAATATGTTTTTTATAAAATATTTTCCAAATATAAACTTCTTGGCCAAAGAATATAACTAAAATATTTCCTAATTATTCACGCGACTTTTTAATGTATTTTGGCAACTATATTATTTTCTTGAAAATATTTTTACCATAGTTAGAAAACATTAAAATGCTGTGTGGGAGTATATAATATTATATATTTATATGTTACGGGTAGAGTAACGTAGTACTAGAGCAACAAGTAGAAAATCTGGAACTTTCGTGCAACGCCCGGGCACTGTGCACATTTGGGCAATGATCATTTTAATACTCAAATTTGTATTACACTGGCCGGACATTTTACGAGATTGTCCGGGCAGGGTACTCAATTAATATTAGTATTCAAACCATGTAAACACACGTGCGTGTACATTGTCGTTTTCTAATAGATACCTATGCAGTTACGTTATAGCTGTGCAACACTTTTAATATCGCTTTCTATATTATAAACGGATACGGGATGACTTCAACTTGTTCATATATATAGGGTCCTTGATGTATGTAATACTCACTTGCACGGAAGCCGTCATACGGTGTGTATAGTCACAGATAATTGTCCAAGTTGTACGTTACTTATATATTATATTATACATAATCATACTGTCGTGTTATTACTTATTATATTAATACTAAAGTCATTTGTCCGTCAAGCTTTGCTTTCAACAATAACTATAATTTAATAATAAATAATATTCATCTTATTGATCTTAAAACCACATTTAGATAAAAAAAAAGTCAGCGATCGGCATGTAAACTTTCTTGATTTTTAATTTTTAGAAATTTATTAACTGATATCGTACCCAAGCGGTATAATAATTTGAATCCAAAAAAATGTCAGTGTGAACAGCCCCACAAAAAAATCATTTTCATTTTGTGAGATAGATCTCCGAAATCGGAGAGCGGATTTCGTTGTTTGGGTTCTTGTTAGATTCACATTGGTTAGGAGAAGTGCAGTGAAGATTTTTAAAACTTAATATTTAATAGTTACAGAACATTAAAAAAAAAAAAAAAATAAAACAAATTTTATTGGGAATTTTTTGATGTTTTTCAGCTTCACAGCTTTGTAGTAAATTAACGATTGGAGATAAAGTTCTGAAAATCTTCACTGCACTTCTCCTAGCCAATTTGAATCTAACAAGACCTCAAACAACAAAAGCCGTTCTCCAGTTTCGGAAATATACCTCGCTAAATGAAAAACTAGCAAAAAATAACTCTTTTTTTTATCTGTAAAAAATTAAAGAATTTAAAAAAAAAATTTTAGTTCCACATTTAGTATCTACTAGATAATCCCTTTTTAATGAGTTGTCAACCAACTTTCTAGCTATCATAGTTTAGGAAACAAGATAAAAAATATAAATTTTGGGACTGTTCACGCCGACGTTTTTATGGATTCAAGTGGTTATACCGCTTGGGTGTGATATCAAATCTCTCTCATTAAAAATTTATATTAAATCAAGCTAAATTACCCTACTATTCATTATTATACTGAGTCACATTTTTACTATTTTCCTATTTAACACAAATTCTTGAAGTTTTCAAAATTCAGACTTTTTCATTTCAATTACCATACTTACTTGACTAAAAAACCAAGAAAGTAAAAATATTAATTCTTCGGTAGGAGGTATCATTATACTGGAAAAAGGCAACGATAATATTTGAAGCGTCTATCTCAAGTTAATAGTAGGCACCTACTCACTAAGATGTTTTTTTGATTTTTAATATATTCAATATTTAACCCACAGTACTCAGACCTAATAGGTTCATAAAATAATTAAAATAATTATTTATAAAAAATAATTTTCCATCCATTTATACGTATAAAAATGTTGAAATATTAATGTAGAAATTTGAATTCTATTCGTTGACGAATAACTTATAAATTGTATTTTAAATAAATAAAACAATTCCATGCAAATACTCAGAGAAAGGTGTATATAAATATTTGATGATACTGGGTGTGTTTCATCGATCCAAAGTAGTGTTGTTTAGTTTTCCCGAAGTTGAACAAGTTAATAATTTAAAAGACGACACTCAACCTAAATAAACAAAAGTTGAACTAAACTCGGAAAACTCGTACGTGAATTCATCGAATTTTATAAGATTACAATTACCTATATGTGTAAAAGTTCATGTTGTATTATACCTAGCTACGATGTGTTATTTCATGTAGAAATTTATGACAATAAAGAAATAATATTAAAAGGTGGGCAAGTGGGTGTCGCTCTGCTGTACAGTAGGTTGCAAGTGAAGCAATGTCATAGGTGTTAAATTTTAATTCAATGATATGATATCATTAATAAATGATTCTGAGCAAAGACGGTCAGTCAGCCTATGATATTACTAAGTATGTTTGATGATATTATTGTGAATAAAGTAATTTATATATGAGGCGTGTAGAACCATATCGGCCCAACCCATGAAAGTGAAATTTTACAACAATATTATTGTGTTTTATATATATGATTTATAAATTGTGACTGTGTATTTTAAATATTTTTCAACTGCTATTGTAACAATATATCCGGAGCCTTATATTAAAATTTCACGCATTTTTACCCAGCAAATAACAATTAATTGACAATTATAGAAAAAAAAAACTAAAATAATTTAAAAATGACAGTGTCTATCCATAAACAGCTCAAAAAGAGTCAAACGATTTTTAAAATTTAATAGTGTATAGAAAATGAAAATATAAACATTCAATGAAATTTTAATGTACTACTAGTATTTACTGTTATTCGTTTTTGAATTACAATAAAATAACAAAATCGCTACATGAAAAATCAAGTGAATATCCAATCTTGTAAAAAAAATATGAACTTCAAACGCTCATAAAATTTAATTTGAGTAGCTTGTAGGCGTTTTTTTGTTGATAAATTTAGACAAACTTATGAGGAATCTTGTATTATATTTTGAAATCTTAGATTTAAATAGAACAATTTTTATGAATTTCTAATTCAAAATAATTTGCACATTTTCGTGAATTTTACGTATTTTGTCAATATTTTAACTTTAAATGCGTATAAAAAAAAATTGTGATCATGGATTTTTAATATTTTTCAAATTTAATTGTAACAATAAAGTAGGATACAAGATGCGATAAAATTTTCAAAATATTTTGATTTATTTTGAACTGTTTAGGGACATTTACAGTTTCCAATTTTATTAGTTTTTTTGTCCTATGAATGTCAATAAAACTTTATTTGTTGGGAAAAATGCTTGAAAATTTAATACAAGGCTCCTGATATATTATGACAATAACAGTTAAAAAAATATTAAAAATACATAGTCACAATTTTTTTTTATAAGCATTTAAATTTTGAATTTTGACGAAATTTATCAAGTTTAAAATTTAATAATTATTTTCTAGTTAAAAATGTATAAAATGTTCAACTTTTATATTTAAGTATTGAAAATTTAAAACAATAAGGTTCTATGTAAATAGTTTATATATAAACTACTTTATTCACAATAATATCATCAATTATACTTAGTAATATCGTAGACTGACTATTAGGTTTTTCTTATGCAATGATATGATATCATTGAATTCAAATTTGACACCATCCATTACATTGATCCACTAGTAATTTAATTTACAGTAGAGCGACACTCACTTATCCACCTTTTTTCGCTTAAAATTTTAGATTTTCAAAAAATAGTGTAGGTATATAATTATAATATTATGTTAAATTTTTATGGGAAAATTTGATGGTTACTTTTTGTACTTATATATAATTATATTATGTTACATGTATTTCTGGACATTGAAAGAAAATTGAAATTTGACCAAGTTTGCAGTGTACCTCTCATACCTAAATTATTACTATAGAAATGTAGAAATATTAAAGATAGGAGGTACATAGGTATGCACGATTTTTTTTCATAGGCATTTAAAGTTTAAATTTTGACAAATTTCGTCAAAAGCAATAAAATTACAAATAATTTTGTAGTTAAAAATTTACAAAATGTTCAACTCTCATAGCGAAGGATTGAAAATTAATTACGTGGTTTCTCATAAGCACCTATCGTACTGTAACAAAAAAAAAAAAATCTAAAAACATATATTTTACAGCAGCGGTCACAAAATAGCGGCCCGCGAGATTGATACGGCCCTCGGATAAATATTATCCGGCCCTGAGACAATGAAAAAAAAGTAAAAACCAATAATAAAGTACATATTATCAGTCAAATATTCATTATTCGAGCCCTTCAGAGTATTCACAAAATATCATTATTTCCCATTATTTCATGCATGCTGTGAATGCAGCTGCGTTCAGTGTGTTATCTACGTTTTTAACGAGTTTACTATTTTTTTTTTTTTAAGAGGTCAACGATACTGATTAAGTACTAACACTGCGATGATATTTATTAAAATTAGTATAAATATTATATACATAATAAAATATAAATATTTTAATTTTTGAGTGCCCTCGACATTTCTTCGTGTGCCATGGATTTGCCGTCCCTGCTATATTATAAGTACCTACCTTATTTAAAAACTTGCTTAACAATAACACATCTGATTTTACATTTTTAAGTAAGACTTGAATCAAGTTGTGGACACTTTCGTTAGTACGAACATTAGAAATAATAATATACTAACACTATAGAATGGTGTGAATAGGTTCGTTATATAAATAGGCAAAACGTAAAATGTACCAAAAGTACCAACTAGATTCACTTTCATTCCAGAAAAGATATTGAAATTGAAAATTAAAGATTAAAAATATAGAAATAAATATAAAAAAGGTGGGTACGTGGATGTCGCTCTGCTGTACAGTAGGTTACAAGTACGTCAATGTATAATAGATCAGTGGCGGTCAAATGGGGGGGGGGGGGGATAGATCCCACCAGGAATTTTTTTCTTATAATTAAGTATATTCTATAATGCAGTGGTCACCGAATGGCGGCCCGCGAGCTGGATACGGCTCTCGGATAAATATTATATGGCCCTCAGACAATGAAAAAAAAAGTAAAAACCGATAATAAAGTACATAGGTAAGCTCAGTGGCCTTGCCGGTTTTTTTGATTTGCCACCAGACAGTAGCTGTTTTTAAAGTTTTCAATATCAAACGTCATTATGAGACTTCACATAATAAATCATTTGTATTTTATTTTTATTTATTTAATTAAATTTATTATTATTAACGCCACTAGGCCACTATGTTCCTTTTCATTATAATACAATATGTTAAAAATATTTGCTTTAAATATTTAGATGGCCCCCGAAAATTGTCAAAATTCCCAATGTGGCCCTCCAAAAATATTAATTGGTGATCCCTGTTTTACAGTTTTTAGATTCTGAGCGAAGCGATGAATTTATTGACTTTATAACGATGCGTGTTTTTTTTTTAAAATTTTTTTTTTTGTGTCTGTCATCACCTTTTAGGACAGTAAAAATGCTTGGATTTTCTTCAATGCTAACTTTTCTGTTAGGAAAATGAATCTAGTTGGTACTTTGGGAGGGTCAAAAGTAAAAATTTTTCAGTAGTTTTCAAAAACGACGTGAAAAACAAAAGAAAAATTAAGGAAAAAGTGGAATTTTTACGGAAAATCTGTTTTTGAGAAAATCGAATTTGGTTTTTGGTGAAACTCTAAAACAAATGACCGTAGGTACATGAAATTTTGACTGAATGTTTATACTAAAATTTTCTATACACGATAAAATTTATAAAATAATTTTACTCTTTTTTACGGACATAGTCAGTTTTCAATTGTTTTGGTTTATTTTTCTATAAATCGCACTCCTAGAACAAGACTGCCACAACTCAAAATTCATGAATTTTGAGTTATGACTACTTTTGGATAGAGAAAAATAAGCTCTATTTAATGCAAGAACGCCACATTCAATATCATTTTTCATTTAGCCACTATAGAGATGTGTCAGTATTGAATTATTTAAATATTGGTTAATTTTCAATGCAAGAAAGCCATATTTACTTTATGGCAGTATACTTATTTTTATTTATCAAAATTATCACTGAAGTCAAAATTCAAGACTGCCTTATTTCGACTTGTGGCGTTCTTGCACTGAATAAAAACTAATTATCGTGTAATATGTTGAGTGCAAAACAGCAATATTTAGAGTTGTGGCAGTATTGCATTTTTTTGTGGCTTAAATTCAATACTGCCATATTTTAATAAGTGGCCATCTAAAAATCAATTTCTGTATGCAATACAGTCGCATCTCAAAATATGGCAGTCTTGCATTTACTTAAAAAATTGTAAATGGCCACAAGTCTAAATTTTTGGGTTTAAGAGTGAATTTCAAAATATTCGAAAAATTAATATTGTAAAGTATGATTGTAAGTATTTAAGTGTTAAATTTCAAACGCATAAGTAAAAAACTCATTAAAATATCTTAGGTCCAAACTTCAAATTAATTTTTCTCAAAACTATACATTTTGAGTTGTGGCAGTCTTGTTCTAGGAGTGCGAAATATCAATACAATTTTATTTGTTGGGTAAAAAAGCATGAAAATTTAATGCAAGGCTCCTGATATAATGTTACAATAGCAGTTGAAAAATATTAAAAATACATTGGCATAATTTTTTTTATATGCATTTAAAGTTCGAATTTTGACAAAATTTTATTGATTATTTTGTAGTTGAAAATTTATAAAATGTTCAAATTTTTTAGCTAAGGATTGAAAATTTAAAACAAGGTTTCACGTAAATAGGGTTATATATAAATTACTTTATTCACAATAATATCATCAAATATACTTGGTAATATCATAGGCTGACTGACCATTTTCGCTAAGAATCGTTTTTCTTATACAAATATATAAATTGAATTATAAATAAATTATAAATATGAATTCAAATTTAACACCATCCATTACAGTGACCCACTTGTCACTTACTGTACAGCAGAGTGACATCCGCTTACCCACCTTTATTTAATCGATATAGATTTTAGTTGTTTTGTTGTAATTTACAAATATTTATCGTGAGTATTTGCAATTTATATTATCATATTTTATACCTGTATAAGTAATGTAATTTTAAAATGTTGTTTGTATAAATTATTTGATGTTTAAAAGTAAATTGTATAATATTATAATAGGTATATTATGTCAAAAATATCTTACGTTGTGTATTTATTTCATAAATAGTACAATTTAAAAGTATATCTATAATTTACGCAAGTACACGAAAACCAATATACTTAATTACCTATTAAGTACAATACGTTTTTAATAAAACCAATTTTAAGTCAATTTGTGTTATTTTTTTTGAAAAAATATATCTAGAAGATAACTGTTTACACGTTAATTGAATAATTAGCATACGTATTGATTAAGTATTTCGATATTTTTCTAGTTTTTTTTTTTTTTTACTTATATTATTATATTTGCTTTTATTTTGTACAGAAATATCTATACCTAGAAATAGATGGCAGGCACCACTTTTGGGTGGTTATCGCTCGCACTTCAATTTCGTACAAATTATTTAATTGTCGTAATTAAAATATTATCGAAACTCAAATAAACAATGACTGTACTTAGACTATAATATAATAATAAGTCAATTGAAATATTTCATAACATTATTGTGATGATTTCTGAATATAACAGTCTGATAATAATTTTCGATAAATGAGTGCAAACACATTCAAGACTAAATTTGAAGTGTTAAAACGACACGAAATTTAAATGATATATTATATGGTTTTATGTATACCTATTATGTGTATAATAGTTATTTAGTTATGTAATATTATTAATTTTATTATTGTTTCAAATTAAATATTCGACAATTATTTGATAACATTTTTCGTTATATTTTATCATACCTACGGACACTCGATAATCTATAAGAGCTTGAAAAATTAAACAATACCTATATTTTGAATATCAACGTTATACGTAGGTACCTACTTGACACGGTATTCGTACGGTATAAATACTCGACCACTGGGCACGTTAAAACCACTGGTTGCTGTTGTAACTGCCGCAACGGATGCTTTTTAGTTGATTCGTTTCTTTTGCGATTATTTTCCAGCAAAACCGTAAAAATGGCTCGTCTCGTAATCTTGTTGTCCGTCGTATTATTCAGCGTGTATCAGACCGAACAAGCGTATTTCTTGGAGAAAAGTTACATCGACATGATCAACGAAGTAGCGACTACCTGGACGGTAACTATATAATAATAATAACAATACTATATCTATAATGTACCTCTGCGTAGTATAATATTTTGGTTTAGTTTAGTAATCCTACTAATATTATAAACGCGAAAGTTTCTAAGCATGTTTGTTACTCTTTCACGTAAAAACTACTGAATGGATTTTAATGAAACCTTACGATAATGTAGCTTATACGTCAGAATAACACACAGGCTACAATTTATAAAGATAAATCGTGTGATTTTTTTTAATTTTAATTTTATAAAAATGTGTAAATTGTATATACCTACACCTCTTTTAGTAAGAAATAGTCGCTGGTCGAAAATAAATAACATTCAAACAATAAATAATTCAAACAGTTATTATAATATAATATAATTATTGCATATACACGAAGATCTGATAAGTAGTTCCAGAATTTAGTCCGTGTATTTATATAGTTGGATATATAAATTAAAGTTTGTGGGTAGATAGACCTCTGGGTAGAAGATGGGTTAATTTACAAAGGGTTAAATTTGTTTTTTTTTCATCGGATTTTAGTACGGTTATGTTAGGATAGGATTTTGTATAAGTTGATTATATTAATCCATCATTCTTGGTATAACTTTGATACTTTAGAGTTAAATCATACACTCACGTAAATAAATTTGTAACTATTAAAAATATCATCCGCTAATGTCCAGCTCGATTACAGGTAGGTACTTTATAAAATAACCGTCGTTTGTTTTATCAAACGAATTACTTTGATTCTGGCTGTACTTGCCTACACACTGCAGCGACAGTGTCGCATCAGTATAGGGCAGTGAAGTTGTTGCATTTGCATTTTTTTTTGTAAATGATTATATTTATTGCTGAGTGAGATTAAAACATGTTTCGTTTACTTCTTAATTTAAACAAAAAAAAAAATTATTTGTGTATAATTATATATAAATTATATTATAATGCAATTTTGGCGATTTTTTTAAATTTACTGCAATTTTAACTATTTTTCATAATTTTCGCTTATATTTAAGATTATATAACTTAATGTATGAAATAAAAGTAAGTAAACGTAGCAGTGAACAAATTTCTAGATTTGTTGTAATAGTAATTATTTTATTAATATTTCTATAGAGCGATTGTAATATAGTTATCATATTTTTATAAAGCGATTATCGCATTAAGGTGGCGAAGAAAACGTAAAAAATCATTTGTTGTGCAATGCAATAATTGAATAATGTAAGCAATATTCATATTTAATTTTTATTATCATTATCTATTAATATGTTTGATTTAATTGATTATAATTAAATTTTTTCGATGTAATTTTTAAATTTACAAGTGCAATTTGTAATATATTTTAATGCAATAGTGCAATTAATTTAGTGAGTTTTTTAATGCAATAACTTCACTGCCCTATAGTCACCAGCATAAATTGTTAAGGCAGGCAATTATGCCGGTTTTCCCGAAAACCAGAGCCACTAATCTAAGCCTCGCGATTTTTGTACAATGTTATAAGACACCCTACACAAGGTAATTGTAAGACCTAACTAAATGAAATATTCTAGTTCCAAAATAATACAATATTTTAAATTCTGATCAGAGCGAAGGATGTATTGATTTTGAACTATGTGTTTTGTGTTACGTATGTGTATTGTGTACCTATGTGTACTACACGATTTCTAGTAGAAATAATGCTGTTTTGATTTTGAACTGTGATATATTTTCTTGTAGGAAAGTGCATCTTCATTTGATACTTTTGGTATACTTTATGTGGGTATTATATTATTTTATTTCTTAAATTTTAAATTAAAATTTTCATAAAATGTTGATTATTTCTATGCAATTGTTTGTAGGTATTTATACCACGAACCTATTGACACCATTCTATGGTAACTGGTAACGTGGTATCGACCCAAAAATAACAATAATAAATTATATAAATATAATATAATATACTATTATAATAGTTAAATATTAATAATATTATAAATTCAAAGTTTTCATACATGAAAAAAAAATGTAGGTAACTAAATCATAATAAAAATTACTTTAATACAAATATAATATATATAAATGTATTTATTCCTTCATTATATTATAATGTATAAATCAATAAAATCCTAATTAACAGCTTGTTAGTAACGATGCAATAGATAAAAAAAAAATAGATAGTATTATTATAATATTATGTTTGCATAAAAATATGTTTAAATGCTATCTATGAATGGGTTCTATCATGGAATGTCCTCCCCCCTCACATCAATCATTCTGCTGTATAAACGTACACAATATTATATAATATATTTTAATGTTTAAGTTCGATTTTTATGCCTTGACGCATGAATTATAAATATTCTATTAAATATCTAAATAAAAAAATTCTATGAAAATACGCCGAGAAAGGTATTTAAGTATTTCATAACAGTGGGTGTACTTCGTTGATTCGAGGGGATATCATGTCTAGTTTTTCCAAAATTAAACGACTTAATCATGATAAAGACGATACTTAAAAAAAAATTATCAAATACACTTGAATAGTTGAATAGCTCGAAAGCGAATTCATCGGATTTGATAAAAATATAACTATAAATGTAAAAGTATATTATGTTATACGATATAATAAAAACAATTTCTGAGAAAACATGTCATGCCTCAATTGGAAATGATTTGTGCCACTTATTGTTGGAAGAAAGATATTATTATGTAAGCCTGGGCATAAACGAGTTACAAAGTTAAAGTTAAGTTATTTTTAACTTTTTAAATTTAATTTTTAACGTAACTGGTTTTTATTTATACAAACTAAGTAAATTTAATAACGAGTTACTTTTAATCAAATCCAAGTTATGCTAGTTTATAAATAACAAAATAATAATAAATAAATATAATACGAGTATTATTAATGATGCATTTTGCATACAAATTTACTTAAATAGGAAATTTAAAATTAAATTTAACTATTAAGAATTGTAAGTTAAAAGTTAAGATGATTTTAACTTTTTAACTTAACTTTTTAAAATTTGATTTTCATTAACTTCATTTTGAAATTAATTGATTTTTATTGATATAAACTAAATAAACAACGAGTTACTTTTAATCAAATCCAAGTTACGTTAATTTATAAATAATTAAACAATAAGTATAATACAATTATTATTGATGACGCATATTGCATAAATATTTATTTTATATTATTTTAAATCATATTACTGGCTATTTATATATCGTTTAAAAAAAAAGAAATAACTCAACTTAAGTTAATAAGTGGTTTTTACGTTTCCATATAACTTTTAACTTAATTGAGTTAGAAAAAAAAATAGGATAACTAGTAACTCTAAACTTTTTAAAATATCTACCATCAAGTAACTTAACTCATTTAAAAACCATCATCAACTTGCCCAGGCTTGTATATTAATAATAAAATGCATTATAATGCGTATGCTTATAGTGTACAATTTTTAAGAACATACTTATTAATATTATAAAATATTTTCGTCATAATGGTATAAAATGTTAAATGGCATATTATATACATTATTATAGGTACTGTATTAAGTTTTTAAATTAAAACTTATTAGTTATTAGGTTATGCTCATAGCTATTTAAAAATTAAAAAGTTTATATTCATAAACAGCCAATAATTCCAATAGACACAACAGTCCTAGGGGTTCACATTTCGTTCTCGGCTCTCGCAGGTTAGGTTAGGTTAGGCAGACTTCAATATTGTGTTTCAATGCTTTTTGCATGCTTTTGGTACCTATTGACTATTATATAATTATCTACATGTGTACCTTTATTTTCTACATTTAGTTATACGTACCTGTATTAAATCTATTTTCGGTGCTCAATAATATTTATGATATTTCAAACCATATCACTGCAGGCTATTTATATATTAAAAAAAAAAAAAAAACTACAAAAATACTTAACTTAAGTGTATAAGTTAAATGTAAATTTCCATATAACTTTCGACTTATTTGAGTTAAAAAAAAATCAGAATGACTATTAACTTTAAACTTTTTAAAATGTTTTCTATAAACTTAACTTGACTCAGTTCAAAATATTATGTATGTACAACGAGGTGCCTAACAATATTCAGGATTTCGTATTAGAAAAGAAGGAGAGCAATCGATGTATTTATTTAATGTATATTTTATTATACTATTAAAATGTGTACTTATTATTTATATACCGCATTATTGAACGCGTATTTTCATATAAAAATCTGAGATTCGGTGAAATCCAATAATATTATTAGATACAAATAATATATTATAGAATATAAATATAATAATATGACCAACGCTAACCGACTTTCGTTCGATTCCCGTTTACTAGGCCGGTGTTAATTTCGACCCGAGTATACCAGAGGACCATTTCATTAAGATGTTGGGATCTAAAGGGGTGGAATCTGCCAAGCAAGCGAGTGCCCATGAGTTCAAAACAAACGACGTCGCTTACAACAACCATTTCGGCTATATCCCGAGGACATTCGACGCTAGGAAGAAGTGGAGACATTGCAAAACGATCGGAGAAGTTCGTGACCAAGGACATTGCGGATCCTGCTGGGTGCGTTTACCGGAGGGCTTGCGTCGACGGATCGAAATCGTATAATGGATTTAACGAATTTATTTTCTAATTATAGGCGTTCGGAACCAGCTCAGCGTTTGCCGATCGTTTGTGTGTGGCCACTGACGGAGATTTCAACCAACTGTTGTCCGCCGAAGAGATAACGTTTTGCTGTCACACCTGCGGATTTGGATGTCACGGAGGATACCCGATCAAAGCCTGGAAATATTTCAGTACACACGGTTTGGTGACAGGAGGAAATTATAAATCTGGAGAGGTAATAATATAATATAAGTGATAATGATGCCGTTGATGTATATTAAGCTATAGAGTAGAGTAGTATAGTGTAGTACAAAGTCACGTGTCTGCAAGTAAGCAGAAGACTTACATAGCACTTGCATATTCCTAATGGATTTTGTAAGACGTCGCAGAGTATAATAATAGTTTGTGAATCGTTTTAAAGCGTGTATAGAGAATTTCAGTTTTATTTTACAAACAACGAAAGTTTTTCAAGAAAAAATTTCTGGGTAAGCACCAACTATTTAAATATTTTCTGGGTGCTAATTCCGCCAAGTCAAGTTGCGGACTTCCGTCAACGGCTACAACGACACATAATTATATTGTTGAATTTTTGATTAGTCATTTAATATAATATACAATCATGATGTGCATGATGAAAGTGGCGTAACTCGGCTATACTTAAGTAGGTACGGAAAGTGATGAACGTACGGTTGATGGGTAAATTATAGTTGTTTTGGTTGTCATGATACTGGCAAAAACCAATAAGTCCGATTACGGATTTACAGTTGTAAATCACCCATTGAGCATAAATTACTGTTGCTTAACGCCCATACGTATTCCAGGGATGTGAGCCATACCGAGTTCCACCCTGCCCACGAGACGATCAAGGTAAAAACACGTGTGCCGGTAAGCCAATTGAAAAAAATCACAGATGTACGAGAATGTGTTACGGAGATCAAGACCTCGACTACAACGACGATCACAGATTTAGTAAGAACTATTTACAAAACGTTAACGATTTGCCGACAAAATAATATATGTTTAATCTATATAATAATTGAATCATGATTGTATAGCACGTGACTACTACTACCTGACTTACGGCAGCATCCAAAAGGACGTTATGAATTATGGACCAATCGAAGCATCGTTTGATGTGTACGACGATTTCCCCAGTTACAAGTCCGGTAAATGCGCGGATCGGTCATGATAAACCGTACCATATTATTTTATATTAATAAATCACATTTGCATTTTATTCGAATGGCATATTATTATTATTTTTATAATAATAATCGTGTCGTCAAGACAGGACATTTAATCTTGACATTTCCTTACCTTTAATCTTTTAGGTGTTTACGCGAAAACCGAAAACGCCTCGTACTTGGGAGGACACGCCGTGAAGTTGATCGGTTGGGGTGTAGAAGAAGGCACCCCGTATTGGTTGATGGTCAACTCGTGGAACGCACAGTGGGGCGACAACGGTCTTTTCAAAATTAGACGAGGTACAAACGAATGTGGTATCGACAATTCGACAACCGCTGGTGTACCAGTGACCAACTAATAACAGTTATGGTGCAGACCTATTAAAATAAGAACACTCTTGTATCACTGCAGTAAACCATTTTTTTTTATTTATTTCACTGTATTTTATATGTTTGAATAAAATTAATTTTATTATTCAACGTTTTGTTCTGAATGATTTACCAGGAGACATGTGTTTCAACCGCAACACAATAAGCTATAAATTGAGGTGTGTCGGAACGTAAAAAATCTAAAACAAACTTTAGGTGTTCGGTTTGAGTTTGAAAGAAACGGAACCAAACCGACTCGAACGAAAAGTTCGAAATTCAATAATTAATCAAACTACAATGAATTTATGAACTACAAAACATTTCGATTACGTTAAACGTTTCGAATAAAAAAATTTTAAAAGGAGTTTAGTTTTAAATTTTTATTTGTGCTATTGTCTTTTTCATTAATGAAAAAGTATTTAGCAGGTAGTAAATAGATTTAAATTTGGACCGATATAAGCGCCGTAAAAAAGAAAAGAAAAACGGGAAGTTTTACGCAAAATCTGTTTTCGAGAAAATCGATTTTGGTTTTTGGTGTAACTCTAAAACAAATGAACGTATATACATGAAATTTTCATTGGTTGTTTATATTTGAATTTTCTATACACGATAACATTTTAAAAATATTTTGATTTTTTTTTAACTGTTTAGGAACATTTCAGTTTCCAATTTTATTAGTATTTTTTTCCATGGATGTCAATAAAACTTAATTTGTTGGGTAAAAAAGCTTGAAAATTTAATACGAGGCTCCTACTATATTGTTACAATGATATATGAAAAATATTAAAAATCCTTAGTCACAATTCAAATCTTGACAAAATACTGGAAAATCACGAAAATGAGCAAATTATTTTGAGTTGAGAATTCACAAAAATTTTTCTATTTAAATCTAAGATTTGAAAATGCAATACAAGATTATCCATAAGTTTGCCCACCTTTATCAAAAAAAAAAAAAAATGTCTACAAGAAAGTGAAATTTAATAATTATTTTGTAGTTGAAAGTTTATAAAATGTTCAATTTTTATAGCTATAAGGATTGCAAATTTAAAACAAGGCTCCACGTAAATAGGTTTTATATAAATTACTTTATTCACAATAATATCATAGACTGACTGACCGTTTTCGCTCAGAATCGTTTTTCTTATACAATGATATTATATCATCGAATTCAAATTTAACACCATCCTACTGTACAGAAGAGTAATATCCACTTACCCACCTTTTTTTTTTTTACTTTATTTACAAAGCTGAAAAATACATTAATATAGTAAACACTAAACACGATTTAGTGTCTAGATATACATATATATACTTGTTTCCCAAGGGGGTTTGATCCCCCAAATCCCCCCCTCCCCCGTAAATACGCCGCTGTAACAACTAACGCTAATAATTTACTATCGGGAATTCTAAATATTGCTATTCGGACATGTACGACATGATGCAGATACACAGTCGAACATTTAAAACAAATTATAGTTGTTCGATATGCATGAGCTCTGTTAATATTATTAACGAATGTAATATTATGTAGATACTCGTAATCGTAATCGTAACTGATATTAATATATATTATTCTTTAATTAACACCTTCTTTAATATTTTCATCAAATAATTAAAATATGAAAATGTTTAATGCATAATATGTATTGTTGTTTTTAATTTTTTTCACGCATTGGGAACTGCTATTCTTTCACTCCACAAGCGCACACAAATTCATCATTTTTTACACTGCATAGACAGCCTAACCCTACTCATAGCTATATATGATGCGAGTATCATTATTATTACCGTACGCGCTATCGCATGATAATATTGCTATTTGGTAGCCGGTAGGCACTTCACATTTGATTATTGAACTTCATAAATGTACGAACTATATCTGCGCACGCTGCCTATTCCCACTTGTACTTTTATAATAATATAATATTGTATCGACTGCCGCCAGCAGTGTTGACGGTGTTGTAAGAACACGTAACAATGATGATATAATATAAAAAAAGTCGAAATAATCGCGGATTTTTCACGGGTAGGGTCCAGATAATTTTCAGAAAACAGAGCCGCGGGGGCAAAGCCCGCCCATACCACCCGATTACTCTTTATTAAACAAATATAACATATTTATAAGACGATATGAAATGATTTTTATTATTGAATAACAATATGCACAAACCAAATTTAAAAAAAGTGGGTGAGTGGATGACGCTCTGCTGTACAGTAGGTTACAAGCGGGTCAATGTATAATGGATTGTGTTAAACTTGAATTCAATGATATAATATCATTGTATAAGAAAAACGATTCTGAGCGGAGACGGTTTGTCAGTCTGGATATTTTATATTGTTATTATTTATTATAGCCCGTAAGTTGAATTAATATTGAAATATATTTTTTTATTTTATTCGTTTCCATGGTGATAGACAAAGCGTTAGAAATTAAAATCCTATTTTTAGGTGGTTTTTCGTATTTTTTCGGTGGTTTTTCCCGTGGCATTAATTAACTATTGAGAAAATCAAAAAATGACATCCCTAAAGTACCATCTTCATCCAATTTGCTAAAATATAAGGTACTATGTATTGAAATCGAAGCACTCCTTCTGGTATAAATTTTGTATACATACAAGATAAAAAAAAAAATAATAAACACCATTGTTAAAACCACTAGCATCATCGCTCCGCTTAGAATCTAATATAGTTACGTTATAAGTTATAACTTTTATAAAAATATTTCCTAAAGGTTTGAGGATTTTAATGCTGAAAAAGATCTCTCCGGAGTGGATGCAGATACTGGAAATGTTCAAAACTACAAAATATTTGAATTAAAAAATGAACTCGGTATTTTTAAACCATTGACGGTACCGACCTCTTAACAAAAAAAAAATCACGATATTAATTGAAAATGTTGATAACTGAAGCTTCGAATTTTTTTTTTACAAAATCCTTCGTATCTTATGATAAAATTTGTTTTTCTTAATCATGTAAGAACACAACATTTAGCATGTACTAGACACGATAGTCAATGGGGGAAGGGTGGGTCCAGACCCTTTGGACCCCCCCCCCCCCCCGTAAATACGCCACTGGTGGTGGTGTGTCGGTGAATACAATATTGGTAGGTATAATATACCTAATATAATATACTTACTACATTCGTTAGAATACATATAGTTATGCGATTTGGCTGCTGCGCCTTCTGCGGTTAGTTTTTTTTTTTTTTTGTCTGGGCATTGAGTTGATAAAAAAAAATATGCCACAACACGTCATATCTGTAATACATACAGAACGTGTCGCCACGCCCTCGGACTATTATTATATACGACAGCTCTGTATACAGAGTGATTCAACAATCATGCTCAGATTTTTATTTCTCCAATAATGCAGCTGTTATTCAAAATTTGATTTTGGGAATTTTTTAATACACAGGGACACCACGTAGGTCTTAATGAATAAATACCGTAATATTATTTTCGAATACATTATACGTCATGAGATTTTTTTGAGCGTCCTGCAGAGATACAAACTACCGGTTTTCAACAGAGAACCGTACTTCAAAATTATTTATTTGTTTCCAATATCTATGTTAGACAATTTTGATGTATGTGAATAAAAATTCGAACGAGTACAGGTTTTGACTTGCTAATCTTTACGATGTACTAATAGGATAATAATATTATATTGTTATTATAGACACTTGTAGTCCATCGTAATAGTAATAATAATAATAATAATAATAATAATAGGTCGACCGACTCTGCCAGGTTTATATAATATAAAATCTAAGTGGATTTTATATTTGTTTGGACTTGTTCATAATATTAGGTATATATTATTATTCAGACAATTATTAAAAATGCATTTAAGGTGCTAATATATTAGTATACTTGATATGGACAGGTTCTATAATAATTACTTAAATCAATTAAAAAGCAAACAGTGCATACTATTCTTCGGGTTTTAACAAATCTCTTATCTAGCTTTTTTCGTCAAGTATAAACAAATAAATGTTACATAATATATTTTATGTTATGTCTATTAAATAATAATAATGTCTATACTATCCTTCGTCGTAATGTTTAGTGACACGTAAGCTACTCGTTAAAATTTTGATCTGGATACGTCAAATGTTTATCATTTTCCTAATAATTTAAAGTAAAAAGAGCGGTACACATTTGATAAACATAAGTTTGTATCAGCCGGCGATGTAAAAATACCGTATTTTATTTTTCAATTGTATAATACGGTATTTTACAAAAATTGTATGGAGTTTAGATAATTGTTAAATATATAGCTACTTGAGTGTAACACGGATGCAAGATCAGTAATATCGCTGTTTATTGATGAATAATATTATGCATTTTGATTATTAAATTATGTAACGGCAGTCTGATAATAAATTAATAACTAACAGTAAATATAATAAAGAAATGTATTGGTTCTAAGTTTTGAATATTAGGTTTTAATATTTGCAGTAATTTTTATTAGTACCTATGTAATTATTTGATTAGTAAGTGTTTAACTATTTTGAATCAGTTTTGACTTTTTGGACATATTAAATAAATGCTTTGCCAAACGAAATGCATTATAGCAGCGTTTCTCAAACTGTGGGTCGTCAGTCAATTTTTGGTGGGTCGTGAAATATTTTTTGAATTATATAGATTTCAAGAAATGTATGTGAAATTAATATTAAATATACTTATTAATTATATTATTATGTTATTAAATATACTTACATTATTATAGTAATATAGTATCACAAATTAAGTGGGTAATAAATAATAATTCGTCGTATATCTATTTATTACGACGGGTATTAATACGCCTCATTATTAAAAGTACCTACATTATTTTGTAAAAATACATTAATTATAAACCTATAAAATAATAAATACCCAATAAAAGTAATAAACAAATTTTGTTTTTATATCTACTTTTTGAAAAGTTAAACCACGTGGGTCGTGAACGATTTTTCGGGGAAAATTTGGGTCGTGGTACGAAAAAGATTGAGAACCACTGCATTGTAGGCATACCTAAGCCTCTTTAAAAAATAAGCATGTTCGTTTTTCAATATTTCCAACATAATACTTGGTAAACAATTTTTCAGCAATAGATTTTTGCTTTGAAGGTCGACCCATAGTAAAAAGAAACAGTAACTAACGTTTAGGAACTTATTGTAAGCCTGTAGGTAGTTAAATAGAATTATTAGAATTTAGTATAATATTATACTACGGTATAGTGTCTACGATTATGACTTATGACTTTTCAGTTATCAGTAAAACATCAGACCATACGGTTTACGAACGATTTACAATAGAATCATAGAACTTGGGTCAATAGGTCTATGATTAGAATAGTTCTAAGGTGCTTGAATCTCTATAATCTCTTTCCTGTGATCGTGACTACCACCTATACCAATAACCACGTTACTCGTCTGGCCGTGTTCCGTCGTTGTATTGTCGGTATCAGTTGAATCACATTATGTATTGCGTATATTATATCTTTATTATTGATCTACCATTTATCACTGATTTTTTTTTTTATACCATTTGTATATTATTTTTTTATACAATATTTGTATTATACAATTTACGTCACTGGACTATCAGCACAAAACGCTCCTTGAACGGTACAAAAAATCTCAAATATTCGAAAATATGGTCTTTACGTATATTTGAAAATTCGGAAATCAGATTAACTGCATTATTACAGAAAGAAGGGAGGGTGAATACGTTCGAGGAATCTCCCTGTGTAATACTTAAATTTTTTACCAACTCCCTTCGAACATCCCCTTTTTATATTTTACAACTAGGTAGCACGCATTAATTAAATTTACCATCTCGGTTTCTCAACCAAGTAACCCGAAATCGTTTTAAATTGTTTTAATCTAAGCTAAGGAAACCCCCCCCCTCCCTCAAAAGAAAAAACCTGTTACGGTTTACAATAAGTTTGGTCGGTAAAACACGATTGAGCATAAAACGATCAAGCATATTATACCTTTTTAGCAACACGATTGAGCATAGAATATTTTATGCGATGTTGCCACATTCACGTGGCTGAAATTTTGTAATTTATTATTTTCACGTATAAATACACCAATTATTATGATACCAGACGCGAGCCGTGAGCTGGGGCCAGCTTTATCGACAATGTTATCGATTAATATATTAGTTCCGGAGCAATAAAGAAAAAAAAATAAAAAAATTTTAATTTATTTAAAAATTAATACAATTCCAAAATTATTATAGAAATAATATCAGTGTTCGATCACCCATCCTCTATAGTGTTCTTGATTTATAAACCATGCAGTATTTTTTTTTAATAAAACCATATTTGGATTTTATTATTTTCATAACTATTATTATTATTATTATCATTATCAAACAGATTTATGAAATGTGACTATATTATTGACTATGAATTCGTGTTATTTTTTTGATATGTCATAACTTATAATTTATTATTATAATTATTTAAATAAATATTTTTATATAATATAGCTTAAAATGGAAAATGGCAACGTTGCAGAGTTTTTTATGCTCAATCGTGTAGGTTTTATTTTTTATTCTGATTTCCTTTGATACGCCGACAATTTCGCTCAATCGTGTCGCAAAAAAGGTGTTTTATGCTCAATCGTGTCTCAGCCAGTTTGTTGATTGATGAGTAGGTAGGTAGGTACCAAATCAGTTCCAAAAATATTAAAATAATTGTCATCGACAAACAACGGAGATCATGATATGAAAACTATCGGCAACCGGATAAAAAACTGTGATCGTAGAGTATAATATAAAATCATAAGTTTTTGTACCTATACACTAAATACGGCGTAGTAAATAAGTTTCCATAGAAGCGCGTTGGGCTAAATACTTTCAATTTAGACCTATTACAATTTATAGTAATGAGATAAGAAATATGAAAACACTTAAATTCTTTATGACGTTAACCCGATATCAATCTCCCTACCTATTATGTATTGTTTTCCCATTAAATTTGATGTTAAAATGTAGTCAAATTCGAAGATATAATATAATATTAAATCGTTACTCTTTGTTATTTAATATGAAATTTCCTCCAAATTTAAACATATAATAACTATAAAAAACTGTGTTTTTATATTTTTGAGATTTGTTGGTTACAGAATAACCTACTTACGTAGAACCTTGTTGTAAGTTTTCAATCCTTAGCTATAAAAATCTTATACATTTTTAACTACAAAATAATTATTACATTTTAAATTTGATAAATTTTATCAAAAATCAAACATTAAATGCTTATAAAAAAAATTGTGCAATGTATTTTAAAATTTTTCAACTACTCTTTAAGTAATATATCGGGAGCCTTGTATTAAGTTTTAAAGCTTTTTGGCTCAACAAATAAAATTAATTGATATTTCTATATATTTATAGAAAAAATGACTAAAAAAATTTAAATTAGAAATTGTTTGTAAACAGCCCAAAACAAGTCAATATATCAAGTATAGGAATTGATAAAACAAATATGATATAAATCTCAAGTGTCTACAGTTATACGTTTTTGAATTACAACAAAATAAAGAAATCGCTACATGAGAAATCGAGTGATGTAAACATTTGAAACGCCAAACGCTCTTAAAAATTTAATTTGATTTGCTTGTAGAAATTTTTTTTTTATTTAAGTACACAAATTTATGAGGAATATTGTTTTTATTTTAAAATCTTATGGATTTAAATAGAAACATTTTTATGAATTTCTAACTCTATATAATTTGCACATTTTCAAGAATTTTACGAATATTGTCAATATTTGAACTTTAAATGCTTATAAAAAAATTGTGACTATGGATTTTAAATATTTTTTATCTGTCTTTGAAATAATATATCAGGAACCTGGTATTCAATTTTCACGTTTTTTGGCCAAACAAATAAAATTGTATTTGAAAATGTATAGAAAATGCTAATATTAACATTTAGTTAACATTTCATGTATCTGCGGTCATTTGTTTTAGAGTTACACCAAAAACCAAAATATAGATTCTAGATTAAACTTTTTATCAGAAAAGATACTGTTGAAGATAATGTAGGAACTTTTACTGTCCTAAAAGGAAATGACAGACAAAAAAAAATTTAAATTTAAATTATATTAAAAAAGGTTGGCAAGTGGGTGTCGCTCTGCTGTACAGAAGGTTACAAGTGGGTCACTGTTATGGATGGTGTTAAATTTGAATTTAATGATATAATATTATTATATAAGAAAAACGAATCTGAGTGAAAACAGTCAGTCAGCCTATGATATTACTAAGTATATTTGATGATATTATTGTAAATAAATTTATTTATATATAACCTATTTATGCGGAACCTTGTCTTAAATTTTCAATCTATTTAGCTATAAAAGTTGAACATAATTAAATTTTAAGTTTGATCAATTTTGTCAGAATTTGAACTTTAAATGCTTATAAGAAAAAAAAACTGTGAATAAGTATTTTTAATATTTCCAAATGTTATTGTAACAATATAGTAGGAAACTAGTTTTAAATTTCAAGCATTTTTACTCAATAAATAAAGTTTAATTTTCATTCATAGAAAAAAAGACTAATAAAATTGGAAACTGAAAATTTTCCTTAACAGTTCAAAACAAATCAAAATATCTGGCAAATGTTATGGTGTATAGAAAATGTTTATATAAACATTCAGTCAAAATTTCATGTACCTACGGTAATTTTTTAAGAGTTGCACCAAAAACCAAAATCGATTTTCTCGAAAACAGATTTTGCGTAATATTTTTTGTTTTTCCTTAATTTTTCTTTGTTTTTCACGGCGCTTTTGAAAACTACTGGGAAATTTTTATTTTTGACCCCCTAAAGTAACAACTAGATTCACTTTCCTATCAAAAAAGATACTGTTGAAGAAAATCTAACCATTTTACTGTCCTAAAAGGTGATAATGTAAAATACGTGATACGTAAAATTCATGAAAATGTGCAAATTATGTTGAGTTAGAAACTCATAAACATTTTTCTATTTAAATCTAAGATTTGAAAATATAAAACAAGATTCCTCATAAGTTTACTCGATTTCTCATGTAACGATTTTGTTATATTGTTGTAATTCAAAAATGAACAATTGTAAATCCATGAAAATTTCACTGAATGTGTATATTTTTATTTTCTATTCATTATAACATTTTGACTCGTTTTAAACTGTTTACGGACAATTCCAAATTTCAATTTTTTTAAATTTTTTTCCTCTAAATATCAATACATTTTATTTGTTTTGTCGAAAAGCGTGAAAATTGAATACAAGATTCATGATATATTGTTACAATAGAAGATTTAAAATATAAAATATACATAGGTCATAGGCACGTTTTTTTTATAATCATTTAAAGTACATATTTTGACGAAATTTAACAAATTGAAAATTTACAAATTATTTAATAGTTGAGAATTTATAAAATGTTCAATTTTTGTAGCTAAGTATTAAAAATTCCGTGTGAATAGGTTAAATATATTTTCATTTTCTAGGTTAGAAACACCATAACATTTTGAAAATATTTTGTATCTTTGTGAGATGTTTAAGGACATTGATGGTTTTTAATTTTTTTAGTTTTTTTTTCTAAAATTATTTGTTGGGTAAAAAATTAATGCAAGGCTCCTGATATATTGTTACAATATAGAAGTTGAAAATTAAAAATACATAGGCACAATTTTTTTTTATAAGCATTTACAGTTTGAATTTTGACAAAATGTATCAAATTTAAAATTTAATAATTATTTTGTAGTTAAAAATTTATCAAATGTTCAACTTTTATAACTAAGGATTGAAAATTCAAATCATTGAATTCAAATTTTATACCATCCATTATATTTCTCCTCATGTAACATACTGTACATCAGAGCGACATCCACTTCCCACATTTTTTTTATAATTGTAACTAAGTTTTAACAGTTGAAGCTGAAAGAGTTTTTCTCGACGTTTTTGAACACCAATGGGAATATGTGAATTTGACCTTCCCAATGCATCAACTAGTTTTTAGTTAGAAAATTGAAGCATTATTTCGACTACCTACTTATAGTGTACACAGACACAAAAAAAAATATAAAAATAAAACACATATCATTTTAAAGTCAATACATTCATCACTCCGCTCAAAATTAAAAAGTTTGAGAAGTACTCGTGTACACGATAAGTAGTCGAAATAATACTTCGATTTTCTTCAACAGTATCTTGTTTGATGGGAAAGTGAATCTAGTTGGTGCATTTGGGAGGCTAAAATTTTAAATTTTCAATAGTTTTCAAAAGTACAGGAAAAAATCAAATTAAAATTAAGAAAAAATGGGAATTTTTACGGAAAATCGGTTTTTGACAAAATGAATAAATGCAGGTTTAAATATTGTAATGTTTTTTTTAAATTAGGATTTTTATTTATATTTCATTAAAATGTATGATTATAATTTTATTTCATACTAATTATAATAATACTTTCAAAAAAAAAGATTTAGGTACAAATATCTTTCGGTATTGGTGGAAATTTATATTTCGTGACTGACACGAAAAATTTTCCTTTGTGTCAAATTTTCAATTTTGTGGTTTTGGTACATGTCATTTGTTAACCACTATGTGTACCATATTTGGTACATGGTTCATTTGCGATTTGCCATTCAAGCCAACACGATAAAAGTGAACACGCCTTTCTCGTTACGAACTTATTACAAAAACAAACCTCATATCTAGAACTAATAAATTGAGTTTATAAAACATAAAATGGCTGATTGAAATTTTGTTTGCCTGCGTTGAAATCGTTATACCCACTAAAATCGTACGCGCGTAAACCCCCCCCAGGTAATGTACCGAAAAACAAGTCGGCGGTCAACTTGTCGAAACTTTAAAAACCGAATCCGAACCCAAGAAATATTTTCGTTTACTGCTTATATTGTTTGTGCATAACGTTCGACATTATTGTTGTGGACAAATCCAAAAACGCAGTCATCGGAACTGAATTTCAAGTGGTCTTCTGCAACGCAACACGCGTAATAAACGTATTAAGAGTGTATCGGTTCCGTAGTTTGTACTCGAATGATATTCACACGCGACAACACTATTGCCCACAGAAAATACAAGGTGCGAACCGCACAGTGTAACACTCACTCGACGTCGGCGTTGAAGAGTTTTCGCCTTGGAACGTTTACGACCGCAATATAACAGGTGTATCGCGTATCTTTATTCGGTGTGCCCGGATAACGGGATTAAGATATTAATATGATGTACCCGCCGTGTACATCGCAGTACGCCTGCTAATTCGTATTTTACACGGTGCATATTATAAGACATTAACCGCCCAACGTTCGTTCTACGAGTGCAAACGGCGTACGCAGTACCTATACGTCGGGTGACTTACCCGCAATACATTACTACAGGCGCAGGCAATATTGTCGTGGGCACCGGAAATCAATTCCGGACGACATTTACCGCCGTTTTCGAGGAAATACGACTGCACGGACCATGGGCGGTAGGATGTGGATTTCGTCGTCTGTGATTTTACTCATCGGCGTCTATGCGACGGAACAGGCGTATTTTCTGGAAGAAGATTTCATCGAAAGCATCAACGAAAAAGCAAAGACGTGGAAGGTGAGATAATTGCGCGCGGTGCAACATTAAAACAACAGAGGCACATTTTAATGCCAAAATAGCTGACCGTGCCAGTCAGGCTCCAGTGGCTTTGTCAAAATTCGAACTCTAAATACTTATAAAAAAAAAATTGTGCCAATGTATTTTTAATATTTTTCAACTGCTATTGTAACGATATATCAGGAGCATTGCATTAAATTTTCACGCTTTTTTACCCAGAAATATAATTTTATTAGTATTTATAGAAAAATGACTGAAAACTGAAAATGTCCTAAACAGCTCAAAATAAGTCAACATTTTTGGAAAATGCTAATATAAACATTCAGTCAAAATTTCATGTACCTACAGTTGCACCAAAAACCAAAAAATTGAACTTCACTCTATATTAAGTATAATATTATATATTATCGAAAGGAAATTTTATAATTTTAAGCCTCTAGATTGTGATACTGTCGATTTTTACGAACCGGAACTCTTAAATTTTAATTTTCACCAACCGGAACGGACGCAAAGTTTACACCTATCGAAGTTGGAGTGATCTTTATTTAAAATTTTGCAGTATTACGTCCATTAAAGTGAAAAAAAAACGGTTTAGGGTTTTACCTGAGTGAATAATTTACATCATTTTTCGTTAACAGTTTTTATATAACTGGTTATAAGTTATTACAAATTATAGAGTTAGTCTCAAATTTAGCTTCTTCGGTCCGTAATAAACGTGGTATACCATTATTATAATAATCTATGGTGGTTGATACACAATACGACGATCATGGCAGACGTTTAGAATTGTTCTAAATCAGCCAAAAAAAAATCTGAAACTATGATTATTGACACCTTGGTCATATTTAACAATTTATTTTATGATTATTAAAAATGATCAACAATTTTATTGACCTACTGTGTGTATCAAATTGGTGGTAAAAAGATTTTTTTTTGTAGAAGAAAGACATTTCAAGGGGGCTAGAACCCAGCTAGAACCCTACCCCTGCGTACGCTACTGCTGACACAAATCTGTTACTCTGATTGGAATTACAATAACGTTTGTGGTGGTCTATACCATTTTGATTTACCTTGCTTGTGGCTTATCATATGATATTATATGATGCTCAAAAGTACCAAATTTTGAGATACTTTAAGACACCATTTAATGGCTTTGAAATTATTATTTTAAAAAAAATTGAAAGTTAGGATACACACAATCACCTCGTGACAAAGAAGATAGTTAATTAAAATAAAATCCGATGTAACCTTTTGTATAGTATAGGTTAAGCCGGTTTGAGTTTCGACAGTAACCATATTAAGTGGGCGCAATGGAACTGAAATGAAAATGAAAATGTTCAATTCCACTCATCGATATTTCTTTTTTCTGATTTGAATGTAGAGTATTTATAAATTTTTACGATTTTTAATTAGATTTTGAACATATTTTTTTTTCGATTTAAAATATAATTTTATATTTTTACAATTTTAATTTATAATTACGAGAAACCTGTGGTTGGCGTTTGCGCATAACAAATAAGTACAAAAGTTTATAAAAGTAAAAATGCCCAGTACTTTTCCAAAGCGTCAGGAAAAACAAACAAACAATTAAGGGACAATTGAGATTTTTATGCAAAACCAGCTTTTGAAAAAATCTTTTTTTTTATATAACACTAAAAAAATAAATGTAAATACTTGTAATTACAATTTTTCATATAATTTTTATTATTAGGATTTAATATATAGGTACACCAAAAAATGTTCAAAACATTTTGCATATTTTTTCGCTGTTAATAAGCATAAGACAATTTCGATTTTTATTTGTATTTTTTAATTATTGTTGATATAAAAATTTTCAATATTTAAAAAAATATGAAAATTGAATAAAAGGTTCCTCATAAGTTGTTGTTAATGAAAAAAAAAGTAGAGCGTAAATCTAATAATAATTTTTTATCAACGTCTGAATTTTGAATTTTGACAACATTCATGAAAATCACGACAATTTGAAAATTATTTTGTGTTAAAATCCATAAAAAAAACTATAAAATTTTCGAAATGTTTTCACTCGTTTTGAGTTATTTATAGATATTTGAAATTTGATTTTTTTTTATAAATATCAATAAAATGTACTTCGTTGAATCCAAATGCTTGAAAATGTAATATAACATTTCTCATAAGTTGTTATAATATTAGCAGTTGAGAAATATTAAAGATAACGGGTTTTTTTTTATAAGTACTTAATGTTGATGTTTAGATTTTACAAAATTTATCAAAATCTTGAAAATGTACTTATATTATTTTATAGTTAAAATATTTTTATCGTCGCTTAGAATTATTTATTATTTTTGGTATAAAATGATTTTATATTATTGAATTAAAATGTCATCCATTACAGTATCTATCTAGACACCTAATGTACAGTAGAGTGTCAAGGATTCTAAGCAGAGACCAGAATCGGAACCGAAAACATCTGGTTCTGGAACCGGAACCTTTATTTCAAAAAATTAAAAACCGTAACCGTAACCGTAACCTTAATTATAAAAAAAGGTGGATAAGTGGATGTCGCTCTGCTGTACAGTATGTTACAAGTGGGTCACTGTAATGGATGGTGTTAAATTTGAATTCAATGATATAATATCATTGTATAAGAAAAACGATTCTGAGCGAAAACGGTCAGTCAGCCTATGATATTACCAAGTATATTTGATGATATTATTGTGAATAAAGTAATTTATATATATCCTATTTACGTGGAGCCTTGTTTTAAATTTTCAATCCTTAGCCAAAAAAGTTGAACATTTTATACATTTTTAACTACAAAATAATTATTGAATTTTAAATTTGATAAACTTTGTTAACATTTGAACTTTCAATGCTTATAAAAAAAAAATTGTGTCTATGTATTTTTAATATTTTTCAATTGCTATTAGAACGATATATCAGGAGCCTTATATTAAATTTTCACGCTTTTTTACCCAACAAAAAATTTTTTATTGATAATTATAGAAAAAAAAAATAAAAAAATTGAAAACTAACCATGTCCGTAAACAGCTCAAAAAGAGTCAAAATATTTTCAAAATTTTATGGTGTATAGAAAATGCTAGTATAAACATTCAGTCAAAATTTCATGTCCCTGCGGTCATTTGTTTTAGAGATAAAAAAAAACAAAAAAAAACACACACATTATTGTAAAATCAATACATTCATCGCTTCGCTCAGAATCCAAAAGTTATTTAGGTTAGGGTAGACTAGTTATTTGGACTAGTAAAAGTAAGACTATAGAAATGACTATTTTGTTTATCCGTTTGCAGGTTCAGAAAAATAAAAGTAAAATCTTTTAATGTTTTTTTTTATTTTGTGTAGTTACTATTGTTACACTTTTTTTTAACTTTTCATAATACCTTCTATTTTCATGAAATAATTACAATTTAAACATGAATAAATAAATTGTTTCAGACTATTTTTTTTAATAAATCTTTAATAATCAGAAATCAAAATTAACCGAAAATAACCGGTATTTTTCAAAACCGATATTAACCGGTTCTGGAACTCTTATATTTTTTTTTGGAAAAGCGAAACGAAACCGGAACCCTTAAACAAATTAATTTAATAACCGGAACCGGAACCGAAAAACCCTATAGGTTCCAGTCCCTGATTCTATGGTCGCGTCTAGTGACTGGAGCGGCTGACGTGGAGCAATTTTTATTTTGGCCGCGCGGCCGGCTTTGGTTTCCCAACAACTTACCCACATACTTACATATATGAAGCATGATTTAAAACGGTATAGTTGACCAATGATCCATTACAAAAAATGTTATCACACGGCATACGATTTGAATTCAAAAGCCACCCGATCACAGAGCTACCGGTGGTAAAGTAAAATGTGTGAAAAAGTTAATTAGTTAAATATTAGTCAATACCGTGTACAGACATTAATACAATGAGTAAATGACACGTAAAAAAAAATTGTCACCAGAAGCATAAGTATCTGGATTGAAATCCTATGCCGTCTTATCATAGCTCATTGATCAACCATTCTATCTTAAATCGTGATTTGAAATGTTACCGAATATTATTAATTATATTATAATATTATATCATACAAATCCGATAAGTCGTTTTATCATCTAAATTTTTATTAAATACCTAATAAATACATTTTTTCATTTAACTTAAACACGGCAACTATGGCCATTACTTTTTGTTGTTTTCATAGTGGGGGGGGGGGGGGGGGAGCGGTTGGAACGGTTGGTTGAAACACGTTTTTAGGTTTGGCAAAATTTCAAGTTGGGCACCCGTAGGTTTTTGCCATACCCGGGTGGGGCATCTCTTTCCGGACACTGCATGTGACTTGCCTGAAGAAAAATTCCACCCGTGGCCGGGATCGAACCGGTGTCGGTGCGCGTCGCAACCGACGCCTTAGTCCACTCCGTCCACCTTAATTTTTTTTTTTATTAGTAATTTTTTATTATAGTAATTAAAACATTAATTTTAGTAATTTTCGCTATCTACCTTTTTGGGTCATCAATATCCTATCTTTATTATAAAGATATGCTTACTATATTATATAGTTTATAATTGTTGTTAACAATATTTTCGTCAGGTCCAAAAAATGATGACGATCTCGAAAAAAACACACTCATAATTATTGTAAAACTTATTCTTCCATCGCTCCTCTCAGAAGAATCATAAATTAACTTTTTTTTTCATCCAAGTTGAGTTAGTATTTTTTCCCATATCATCTTTAAGCTTTTACAGTTAAATAATATAAAAAACTATTAACTTTTAATTTCGCCTTCACAATGTTGACATAACTCGTCTAACAAAAGTTAATTTATTTATTTATTAATTCGTTTTTTTTAATTTCAATAGCTATTAGTACAACACTATTATATTAATTTATTTAAATCATATGAATTATAGGCACCCAGCTCAATTATAATTTATAAAGTTTATATCAACATTTTACTTTGTCATTATACGGATTGGAAATATTTATCCATGCTTCATAATTCACAATTCAAAATTCAACATTTTGATAAATACAATAATTACTATTGCTTTGTGTTTATTACATTTACATAGCAATAAAATACGTATAATATGAAAATGTGATTATCTTAGAGCTAAACACAAATCACAGTTTTTTTTTTTTTTTATAAAACACGATGCTTTGATTACTAAACAAATAAAATTACTTAAAAACATGTCACAATTTATTAACCAATGATTCCAAATACCCTATTCCCTATTCCCTGTCACGCATAACATAATATAAAATAAATTGTAAATTATTATTTTTAGCATCTTTATTGTTATACGTACCTAATGATAAAATATAATATACTAACCGTAAGATACAATAATTCAATTAGGCCGGTATTAACTTCGATCCAAACACACCGAAGGAATACATCGTCAAACTTTTGGGATCGAAAGGAGTACAAGTCCCACACAAACTCAACCTTAAAATGTACAAATCAGATGACGAAGCTTACGTGAACCTGTTTGGCCGAATTCCGAGGAAGTTTGACGCGAGAAAAGAGTGGAGACGGTGTGTAACGATCGGGCAAGTCCGAGACCAAGGAAACTGTGGATCGTGTTGGGTACGTCTGAGTGATGATGAGTTTGAGCCAAAACTGTAGTTGTGGTAATGCATATTATGTTGTACGTACATTTTCAATAGGCGTTCGCTACGAGTTCAGCGTTTGCCGACCGGCTGTGTATAGCATCGAACCACGAATTCAACGAACTGTTATCCGCAGAGGAGTTAACTTTTTGCTGCCATCTGTGCGGTTTCGGGTGTCACGGAGGTTACCCGATTAAAGCTTGGAGTTATTTCAGGCGACACGGTATCGTGACAGGAGGAGATTATCAATCGGAAGAGGTAGGTAGAAATGGGTCGGACTAGAAGAAAAGTGTATACGCGGAATTTTCTGCGTGGGAAATCGATGGACGCCCATCATTAATTTTATTATTCGTGTGGACTGTTAGGGTTGTGCGCCGTACCGAGTGCCGCCTTGCATTACTGACGAATATGGAAATAACACGTGCAGAGGTCAACCAATGGAGAGAAATCACAGATGCACGAGGATGTGTTACGGAGATCAAGAAATCAATTATGACGATGACCACAGATTCAGTATGATTTGCTTTGATATTTTTATGGGTATACCTAAGTTTTAAATTCGATTAAATTATGATTGCAGCGAGAGACTATTACCACCTCACATATGCAAGTATCCAAAAAGACGTTATGACTTATGGACCGATCGAAGCGTCGATGGACGTGTACGACGACTTTCCCAGTTACAAGTCAGGTAAAAGTGCATTGATATGGATGACTTATCGTTCTAAGATTGTTTTCAATTTTTTTTAAGGAGATTCGGTACCGACCACTTTTTTTACGAAAACAAACCAATATTTGCAAATATTAACGATAGCACTAATAGTGTGCCGATAAGTTTAAAACACACACTTGAATTCGGTGTGATGTTTAGTAATTGAGATCGTCCAACTTTATATCAAATTTCTGGGTGCACATGGTTTGCGCACATTTACTAAAATTACAACTCATTTGCGCACATTTTTACAACTCGTTTGCGCACAGATTATTTCTAGTGTAACCACTGGTTTGCGCACACATTTCCCTTCCCACTTTTACAGACTTAGGACTGTCAGTGAATATTTTAACTTCACTGGTGTGGTTAAAAATGTATTTTTGGTGTGTTGTGTTAAAGAATATGTACAATTAATTTTTATTTTAGCGGTCATCTATTTATGTTTAAAAGCGGTTGCCCATTTGTTCCAAGTAATTCAATTGATCAATTTCATTGTTTGAATATTTTGTCCACAAATTGTTCATATACTCAATTTTTTGTAATATTTCTTTCCGGCGATAGTTATTAATATTCATTTTTATTGAATTCAGTTTAAGATCAGTTTCTGATTGAATGTTTAAAATAACATCTATTACTTGGTATACGTGTGGATGAGGGTTATAGAATTGATTATTAAAATGCCTATGGAATGCTTCAGCTCCGTTCGTTGTTCTGGGTAAATCATCTGGTTTTTCTGCCCACAGGGATGTATTGAAGATTGAATTAGGTGATATATATGATTAAAAAACATAATCAGAGAAGTATAATCCATCAGGTGGAGCAATAGCTATTAAATTTGAAAATGCTATTTCTATTTCATCGGGTGGCAAGTACGGCAAACCAAAAAAATATTTAAGCCATTTACCTACATCTGAATTATTATTTTTATATTCCCGTAATAATTTACTACTTTTTTGTATTCGACGAAACCAAGATTGAGCTAAATGAAATGTGCAGCATACAATTTTACACTGTGGAAAGACATTTAAAATTGAGTTATGAGCTGATTTTTCAAAATCAACATGAAATTCTTTAATAATAAGTTGCCGATCGACAATGTGAGTACAAAGATTTTGAAGTGTTTCCCACATAGTTGTGTATGTTGACGTATGTTTATCTTCTAAAAAACAAAATACTACTGGTACGTAAAAATAATTTTGATAAATATGAATGGTATACAGCTGTGTAAATAATTTTGGGCAATAAGAAAATGTTCCATCTCCAAATACATGTGGAGCATCACATAAAGTACTCAAATTTGTTGAGCATGTAAGCAATACTACACTACTATCATCACTGAAATACATAAATTGTTCATCTTTAAATTTAACTTGGAATTCTTTCAGCTGTAATACAGCCTCGTTAACAGTCTTTGGGAGTTTTGGGAAATGTTTTTTTCTAGTTGCATACATTGAATTTCGTAACAAATGCATGTCACCATGATTTAAATTATAATCTGATTTTAATAATAATTCTCGTCTAATAATTTTACTTGGTTGTGTATGCATTTCTTCAACGGCTTTTCTTTTAACAGAACTACGGATAATATCTTTATGTACTGCGTTCTCAGAATATTCACTGTGATTATGTTCGTTTTTATGATTAATAATACTTGTACACTGAGGATTTAATGTAGCAATTGCCTTACATTTTTTATTGGTACATCGAAATGAAAAATTCCCACATTTTAATTTTCTGTACTTCGAAAACTTAAAATTGTCAATAGAAACACACATTTTACCGCGACGCGTATAGTATATATTTGTTATTTCGTAATCCATATTTCTGTAAGCGCTATACGAGAGAATTGTCGAAACTAAAACTAAAAATTTGTGTTTGCGATTTCAAAACGATAGTACCAGTTTATTGATGGGTCATAAATACTGATAAAGTTTATCGAAGTAATATTGCCGATTACAGACCATTATCTGCGTCTAAAAACCAATTATACTTAATATCACTGTTGGCACGTGTGTTGTGTAAAGCTGTGTTGTAGGTATATAATAATATTATGTACAAAATATAATCATGGCTATACCATATTATTGTATATAATATGTTGTGCGCAATCGAGTGGTTCCTTCTACAATATGTTGTGCGCAAACGAGTTACAGGTTTTAGCAGGGAAATTTTAAAATGTGCGCAAACTAGTTGTAGCCAAATTTCTACCCTAATATTCCCGTTCAATTTGTTTTGAAACGTACAAAACTAAGAACAGTCATACTTATTACATCCATACACTTAAATTGAATTTCATATCGAATTTTAGTACGACATACGTTTTTAGATTTCTTGTTGCATTATACTAGCTTTGTCTGTCCGTCGGAAAACATGTACAAACTCGTCACAGGCAAAACCCAATACTCGTCTGGCTCAGAATGGTGTGACATACCTATTCGAGCTTCCTCCCACTAATTTTGCACTTCAATCACACGCACTAGTAGGTATTTTCACACGAATCGCACGCACTTAGACTAAGTTCGGCTATGTTGAACTCCTTAAACGTGTTCACCATCGAATCTCCCCGAGGAGAAAGCAAGGGAACACGTGCGTGAGGAATGGTCGTTTTCAAACAGTTTAACCTTGATTGTATGAGTTTCAGGTGTTTATGAAAAATCGGAAAATGCTACATACTTGGGAGGACATGCCGTGAAGTTGATCGGTTGGGGTGACGAATTCGGAGTCCCGTATTGGTTGATGGTCAACTCTTGGAACGAAAATTGGGGGGACAAGGGTCTTTTCAAAATTCGACGAGGGACGAACGAATGCGGAGTCGATAATTCGACGTCCGCTGGTATTCCAGTGGTTTACTAAGTGATATGCATACGATTACAATCAATTAAAATATAACGTAGTTTATAGCTTATGGTTTAAAATGTTCAATACAATAGGATTACAATTTTTAGTTCTATTGAAAAAACGTTATTCTTTTTATGATTGCTCACTGTCAGTTCTAATCACGCCGTAGATTTTATTTTATGTTTATCGAATTAATATATTTTTACATATTGTCAACATTTTCCTAGGAGAAAATTATTTTTTTTTTTACTTTTAAAAATACTTTTTTCACACATCAAAGATTTAGTAAAATACATATTCAATGCTTTTGTGATCAATAATATAACTGTTCAAGTTGTCACATTTTATCGACTATTTGTATTATGTAGGTAAGCTATTTCATGTTAAAATATCGAATTCAAATGCTCAACGGTTGGGTTATTGGAAAAAATATAGTCATCTTTTTGCTCAATGACATATACGTAGCCTTAAAACACGTACAATATTATCATATTGTTTATTATCGCTGTAAACGATTGTTTTAGACACAATATAATGTTATGACTGTACAAATATGCTTGAGAAATTGAGTAATGAATTTATTAATGCGAATTTTGTTTTATACGATCAATGAACGTTTAAACTTCATATTCCATAATACAATATAATATATTAGACAATGTCGTTAACATTTTATTTTTAATTACGAGGGACGCTTTTATACTCCATGGTGTTTATTTTCAACTTAAATGTGACAGGACTCCATGTGATTACTGAACTCTAGTGACACGCTCGTGATGGCAAGTGAGGAGGCTTATTTATAATTTTGGATTTCTATATGGATCTAGAACTTGTAACTATTAAATACTAGTTACATCCACGATGTTCTTCGCACAAGTTGCAAACATTGTCTGTTTCATTATTTTGATATTATAGGTACTTATGTTTTACTTACTCCCATTAAAATAATATACACCTTATTATTGGTTTGTATCATCAGCACCGCAGTTGGTGACGCTAGGTACAATTTATTTTCAATTAAATAAAAATCATTTTCACCACAAGCTATTATTATATTTGTATTTTTTTCACAAACATTTTATTGTTATTATTTTTTTATTTGTTTATTCTTCAAGAAGATAATAGCCCCACTGGACATGATCGTCTGAGGCTATTAGTTCACAACTTGGAATATAAATTCATTAAATAAATAATACAATTAGACAATTCAAATAAAAATATAAATAAATACCTATTATTTCATTTTTTATATAAATAAGTAATATTATGTAAAAGTCATGTAGTTAAATAATAAAGTATAAAGTGGTATTGTAACCTAACCTGTGAGATTTTTTACTACACCACACTCCGAGGTATAAGACCGATCTCCATGTCTATCTATGCTCACCACCTTATACTATTATTATTAACTATTTATTATATAACGTTAACACATTCAGAGGAAAACTAATACTATAAAAATTATTTTTAAAACAACTCGCCTAATCATCACATAACAAAATAAGGTAGTTTTCAATCATAAGTGGGTAAAATGCTATACGCGTAATACAATTTGAATTCCAAACAGTTAATAGTGAATTTTAATTTTACACATTGAATAATATAGATAATATGTACATAGGTATCATTGTATTTTGGAGTTACACTACAGGGTTACCAGATTATTATTACTATTTGGTTTTGGTATAACTCTAAAATATTGATTTGTTTTGAACTGTTTACGGACAATTTCAGCTTCCAATTTTTTTGGTTTTATTTCTACGAATGTCAACAACATTTTATTTGTCGGGTAAAAAAGCTCGAAAATGTAATTGATTACTGTTACAAAATAGAATATAGGAAAAATCTGAATCACAAGACTAAAACTATTCGACTCAAGTACCTATTGTGGCTTGTACCTAAGTAGGTTTAATGATTATTATTGATACTTGTTATTTATAAATAATTTAAGTATAAACCCAATGCGGGCTAATGTTAACGAAAAATCAAAATACAGCATATCTTAATCTAAATACGCAGGTACCATTGTACCAACAACATAATATTTTCATGATATTGAATAAGTCAACCTCGGTTACTGTGATGTATATTATGTTGAATTTCGATTCGACGACGATCATTGTATACGAAAAACGATTCTTAGCGGAGACAGTGCAGGGTTAGTTTCCATTATTAAGGATTTATTTTATTATTACATGTGACACATATGGATTCGCGCCGTAATTTGTTTTTCCCAATTATTTTGAAAATTAATTACTGGAAATTGTTTTCAATTGACATCAACAAGATCCAATTTTACACCAGAAACCACCCCGAAAGTTGAAGATTAAAGCTTCATTTCTACTCCTAAACGTGACGTCAGACACAAGTAAATTAAATTAAAATAAAAACCCAAATCATATTGAAACATTGCAGATAATAATATCCTCGGAGACATAGACTGAATTGGTTTTTAACAATAAATTAAATTTACATAAAATATACATTTGTAACATTTCAAGTAGGTACCCATGAACAATATATTTGAATTACAAGAAAACAACTAAATTCATTATTGTTCGTTTAAATATTATCTAGTTCCGTCCAAATTTGAATTTAAAATGTCTATAGATTAAAACTGTGTAATATTTTTTAGATTTTTCAGTAACGGTGTGTGCTATTTAGGAGAAACTGTTTTTAAATTTTCAATCATTAGTTATAATAATAAATTGAACATTTTATAAATTTTTACTAATCAAAAATGTGTAAATGTTCGAGATAATGATAAAATATGTTGTCAACATTTGAACTTTAAATACTTACAAAAATAATCATACCTATGAAACTTTAGTATTGTTTAACTGATTTTACAACAACTAATGAACTTGTATTAAATTGTTTACATAACCTTAGGCATAGCTTAATATTATGACGCTGGCTGGTCACTCCGCCCCATTGTAACAGGTGATTATAACTCCCTCATCCGCCAATATATTTTAACCGGTGGAAAGGTAACGACTGGGAAATAATAAACAGGGCCGTAGCAACCGAATATTGCGCCCGGGGCGAAACTTCAAAATGCGCCCTTTAGTATTTTAATTTATAAAAAAACTAAACAGTGTATATTATTTATAAATGCAATATAAATAATGATTTTGCCTTATAATTATGTAAGCGTATGTTAACTTTATTTAAATCAATAGCTTATTAAAATATAAATATACATAATTATTATAAGAACATTGATGTAACATAATAAATAATAATATTATTTTTACTTATAAGTAACATTTAAATTGCAATTTTTCTAGCTTTTTTCCCAGAAAAGTCTTCAATAAGTTTGTTTTTATCTAAAGTATTTACCACTGTATGTTCAATAGATAAAATAGCCATATCAGATATTCGATCTTGTCCCATAGTCGACCTCAAATAGTTTTTTATGAGCTTTAACTTACTGAATGATCTTTCACACGTCGCCACAGTTATTGGCAAAGTCAAAAATATGCGTAAATTTGTACCCGTCGGGAGCATACAGTTTTAGTACGCGCGCCCAGTGACCGAAATACTTCGTAACGCACTAACGCTACTTACACACCGATCGACCTGTTAATTATTGGGTATGGTGTCGATGTGTAATGGTGTATATACTAAATATCTCGAATAAACTGTATGGAAAAAGTTCACAGCAACAAATAGATAATACAGAAAACAATAGATTACGGCCCTTTTACCAATACCATAAATAAATAATAAATATACAGCTATTTGAGCTGTTGAGAAAAAGTAATAATAAATAAATGTATTAAATAAACTCACAATTTGGCTATGCCTGCTGGCCACCTGCTGCTAATATAAAATATTAAAATATAATTAACAGTGATCTACTGCGGCCACGATATTATAATTAATAATTTGTAAAAAATATTACGTTTAACACGGGAAATAGCGCCCAACAAAGATAATATTACAAAAAAAGTACGTAAACGAGACGATTTGACGACGAATAATAAATAAATACTGGCAATTGGCGCGCTCGCGCATATCGCATATGATTAAAAATAATAATAAATACAAAACTTGTAAACATTGCGACGGACGCATCGATTCGCAATCACGTAATCACGTGACATAATCATAACAATATTAATAATAAATAATAATAGATATATTATAAGATGTATAAGAAATAAGAATAGATGAAATGCTCGGCGACAACGCAAACATAATTGGTAATTCCACATTTCCATAAAATAGTAATTATTTTTAATCAATTATTAAGAATTATTTCTTAAGTGTAAGGTCTTCGGTCTTCCTGTACATTGATAGATTGTATTTACTAACTATTATTGGTTTTATGCTTTTATATAAAATATATAATAATTATTAGATATTATTTTCAACTATGCTTCAATTAATATACCTCAAGGACGTTGAAGTTTTTGTAAATAAAATATACAACACTGACCGCTGTAATTTTTAACATAAAATTAAAATTTATAATTTTTGCGCCCTCCCGAGAAAATGCAAATTTTTCATTTTTTGCGCCCTCCCAGGAATTGCGCCCGGGGCGTAGGCACCTCTTGCCCCCCCTTGCTACGGCCCTGATAATAAATGTAACTAATAATTACAAATGATTAACTAATCGTACTTTTTTGACTAAATGTTTGGCACGAATCACAATGCGCAAAAAGTTTTAAAATATAGTATATTATGTATTTTGCGGAAAGAGCGGGAAAATGAGCTATTTCAGTCGCTGGCGACGTGTGCGGCACAAGCAGCATTTCGAAAAAGACTGAAATTGCCTTCCCGCACGAGCCACACATACTGTTTTTTGTCATGCATCTGCGTTCATCGATCACGGCAAAGGTACTCCTGGGATCTGTGCAACAACCAGGCCATTCTACGAAAACAATTTCATGAAAGAAACTATTTGGTTTTTATTTATTTTAAGCGTCATGCACGGAAGTTCTAACATGAAAAGGTATACCAATACAAGATGTAACCAAAAGTTTATGTTTTGTAAGGACCGTGGTATGGATTTAAATATAAATAATAATAATAATTATATTAAAATAAAATAATGATAAAAAAGGTGGGTAAGTGGATGTCGCTTTGCTGTATAATGGATGGTATTAAATATGAATTAAATTATATAATATCCATTGTAAGCGATAAACGATTTTGAGCGGTCAGTGTGGATATTTCATATTATATTTATATTGTTATTAATACGGTAGCTGGTAAGTTGAATTAATATTATAAAATTACAAAAATAACTAAAATCGTTATTCTTTGTTGTTTAGTATGTAATTTCCTCCAAATTTGAACATAAAATAACTATAAAAAAAAACTATGATTTATATTTTTGAGATTTTTTGGTTACAGAAGAACCTACTTACGTGGAACCTTGTTGTAAGTTTTCAATCCTTAGCTATAAACGTTGAACATTTTATAAATGTTTAACTACAAAATCAATTTTAACTTTGATAAATGTTGTGTATAAGTATTTTTAATATTTTCCAACTGCTATTTAAATACTTGTATTAAATTGCCATGCATTTTTACCCAACAATAAAATGAATTGACAATTATAGAAAAAAAAAAATTTAGAAACGACAATGTCCATAAAGAGCTCAAAAAGAGTCAAAAGATTTTAAAAACTGTATGGTGTATAGAAAATAAAAATAAAAATAATATTTTTTTTGATAAAGATAAACAAACTTATGAGGAATCTTGTATTACATTTTCAAAAAATGAAATTTGAAAGTGCCCGTAAATAGCTTTAAACGAGTCAAAATATATTTGAAATTCTAAAAATCAAAATCGATTTTGTCCAAAATTCCTTTAATCCTTATGTTGTTTTTCCCGGCGCTTTTGAAAATAGTTGGGAATTTTAAATGTCGACCTCCCCGAATGCACCAACTAGATTCCTTATCCCATCGAACATGATACTGATGAAGAAGATCGAAGCAGTTTTACTGCCCCAAATAATGGCGAGACACAAACAATTAAAACAAACACACACCATTGTAAAATCAATACATTTATTGCTCCGCTCAGAATCTAAAATATGTTATTCAACCGGACTTTTGTCAAATAAAGTACCGGAACCGATAAAGGAATTTTTAAATTATATAGGTTCTTTTACGTTCAAAAATATAATAATTTTATTTATTATAATTTATCGGTAGGTATTACTATTTTTTTGTATAAATTATAAATAGTTAATTCAGTATCTATGTGTGATCATCTGAGTTTTCTAATATTTCTCATACTATTAATTATAGACCTGTACAAAACCCGCATTCCCGGGTAGGTAGGTTTTTTTTTTAAATTATTATACTTTTATACTTCTACTAAGTCATGCAAGGAGGTTATAAGATGTAATCAAAAGTTTATATTTTGTAAGTACCGTCGTATGGATTTCAGTGTCTGGTTGTGCAGCGTGATATGCGCTTCCAGCACTATGGGGATTCCCACTTTACCGCCCACTGGGCCGAAAAAGGACGCTTTCCAACGCCTCAACCTTCATAGGAAACTAAACTTTCAGTGCAAGCGTGACAAAATAGACAAGGGCGGGAAGTGAGCCACACATACTATTTTTTGTCACGCCCCTGCGTTCATGGAAAAGGTTATGCAGGGATCTATGCAACAATTATAGACTATTCTACAAAAACAATTTCATGGAAGACATTTTATTTTATTTCAAAATTATAATTTTCTCTTTGTATATTTTATTATTGTAACTGATAAGGTTATTATACAAATTGCGTGAAATAAACTTACTAACGATGCGTTCGACGCACTTATCTAGGAACAGTGCATATTAAATATGTTTAAATGTTTATGCGTCATGCAAGAAGGTTATACTATACATTTAAGATGTAACCAAAAGTTTATGTTTTGTAAGGACCGTGGTAGGTATACATTTTAGTTTCTGGTTGTGCTGGGGATACGCGCCCGGCGGCCGGCACTTTTGGGGATTTCTTCTTTTCCGCCCGGCACTTTTGGGATTTCCACTTTACCGCCCGCTGGACGGAAAAAGGACGCTTTCGAACGCTTCAACCGTGGTCGAAAACCAAACTTTCGGTGCAGGCGTGACAGAAAAATACTTTAACTCATCACACTCTTTTTGTCGATTAATATAATATGTCTAGACATTGTTAATCTAAAAATAATAATAAAATGTAAAATTACTCTAAGACTGAAATACTACAATCCTAACTTACAAGAAGTATTGATTTATCAGTATTTATACAATTTTTTGCAGAACCACTTAAAACAGTATTTTAACGTCGTTTATCACATTACCACTAGGTAACCAATATCATGGTAAATGGTTGTGTTCAATTTATTATTTTAAGCCTTAAGGCAAGTAAAGCTAAAGGCATAACCTCATTATATATGTGAAAAAAAGGACAGGAAAGAAAATTATAAATATTTAAGCACATATCATTACATCATTTTAACTTTAATATTTAAATTCTTTGGAAATTGTTTTTCGTATTTTAAACCCTACAAGTTAAATAGTCCAGCAAGCTAATAAGTGTTAGTGCTCGGAAGTTGTACTATTAACATGTTTTTTTTGGGGGAACTATTAGATTTATTGTTAAGTAAGATTGAAACTATTTTAACGACACTACGACAAAAATATTAAATGTCTATATTGCATATATTTTGCATACTTAGTACATTTGTAGTTTTAAGAGTATATTTCTTAATTTTATCATTTTTTAGAGCATATTTGATGATTAGTTATAAGTTTACAGTACAATTTGATATTTATTGGCAATAAAATAAATATATTATAATGTACCTATACATGTTTTGAGAGTTTTTACTAGGTACTATTGTATCATGTTTTTCAAAACTTCAGTTAACATGAAATTCCCATTTTTCATTAATAAATATATATGCGAACTGTGAGTCAATAATAATAAAAAAAATAAGTTCATATTTTACTTTTTTAAGCATATTAGAGCATGCACATTTAATACTTTTTATTTAAGTACATTGAGTACCGAGCCCTCCGAGTAGGCATATAACTGATATATTATATTTATATTCAAACCTGGGCATAAACGAGTTAAAAATTAAGTTAATTTTAACTTTTTAACTTAACTTTTTTTAAATTTAATTTTTATTAACTTAATTTTTTACTTAAATTATTTTAATTGATTTGAACTTAATAAATATCGAGTTATTTTTAATCAAATTCGAGTTAAGTTAATTTATAAATAATTTAATAATAAATATAATAAAAATAAAAATAATTATTGATGATGCATTTTACATAACCATTTACTAGAATAGGAAATCAGAAATATAGCTAAATGTATTTATTGTTCCATCAACCAGAATTCTTCAAGAAAAATAACTTTATACATATAGCAATATCCATTTAGGTGTATCGTACATATAAAAATATACCGTACCATACTGCGGCATATTGTAATAATAGTAGCAATAAAAATAATTAATAAATACTAATAAGTAATAAGTAATATGATATTATATTATTATATTGACATATAATACAAATCAAAAATGTACAATTCTCAAGAACATAATTATATTTTCGTCATAAATAAATTATTTTTTAATTAAAACCAATTAGGCTCATATAATTATTTCCTTTGGTCAATCATATTTATGATTTTTATTATTTTAAACCATATTAATGGGTATTTATATTTATATAGATATTAAAAAAAAAAAAATTTAATAACTTAACTTAAATTAATAAGTTAATTGAAAATGTTCATATACATTTAACCGAGTTAAAAAAAAATTCGGTTAACTGTTAATTCTAAACTTTTTTAAAATGTTTTCTATCAACTTAACTGAACTCGTTTAAAAATTATCATTTACTTAACCAGGCTTGATTATATTGCGGTACTAAATGATTAAAATAAGATCGTTCAAATTCGTAATAATATACAATATTCGAGTGTATTATATTAAGAGGACGTCGGCGTACCATTTGTTTTCTCTCTCTGGCCCACGCGCAACATAGACAAAATTACACCATTGTAAAAGTATATCAACTTTTGATTTTTGTTTTGACAATCTACTCATTTGCTAAATTAAAAAAATATTGATTGAAAATTTCTTATAAAATGTTATAATTATCTATTATTATAAATTGTCTTTTATGTATAGTACAAGTTGTTGGTATATGTATTAACTATATATTTTTATCTATACATAAAACCTCTTTGGGATGATAGTAAAAAAACTAAATATAAAAAAACTATAATTAAAAATAATAAAATAAAATATATAATATAGGTACTTTGTCCAGCGGGAGAACGTGCGGTGGGACCCGGACGAAAATTGAATCTTCGGGGCATCTAAAGAAATTAATAAATTGTATCAATAACAATTCCAATTAAAATTCGTCAAATAATTTTTTAAACAAAAGAAAGAGTTTCCTAATTTTGTAATTATGCGTCTGAAAATATATCCTTAGTAGAATTTTAGTCCGGTTTAAAATATATTATATTATAAAATATGTATATCGGAATCTAATAAGCTGTCTATTGACTTTTAAGTTATTTTCTTCAAGAAATCAAAACCCAAATCTTTATAATACAGAATATAGTATATTATGGTATTTACCGGATTAATTGGTATTTTTTAGTATAGAATTCGAATTTAATAGTCCCAATATTAACAAAAATAAATTTGTAATCAATACATAAACGACTACGAACAGAGTGAATAAAAAAAAAATCGATTAGGTGTAGGTACGTACTCTTGGAATTATTACATTAAAAAAGTAAAATATATATTTTAGACTTGTATCGTGCACACACAAATATTGGCTAAATTATCATGAAGAACAAAAAGTTCAAACTCCATATGTCCGCAAAATAAATCAATAAGCACAGAGCGATTAAAATAATTCAAATAGATTTTATTTAAACACAAAAGACATTGCGGTGTTTTTTTATTTTAATAAAATTAAAACAATTCGGTTAGTTAGTAACTGGTACCCCAGCAGTTGTCGAATTATCGATACCACATTCGTTTGTGCCCCGTTGAATTTTGAAAAGACCGTTGTCGCCCCACTGTGCGTTCCACGAGTTGACCATCAGCCAGTATGGAACTCCGTATTCTTCACCCCAACCGATCAATTTGGCGGCATGTCCTCCCAAGTATGAGGCATTTTCCGATTTCACGTAAACACCTTTCAAACGTTGACATTGCGGTTAGAATTAATAATATTACGATTATCGAAATAGAAGCACAAGACACATAATATTATAATATATTCAATCGTTGATTATTTATCGTTTACCTGACTTGTAACTGGGGAAATCGTCGTACACATCGAACGATGCTTCGATTGGTCCGTAAGTCATAACGTCCTTTTGGATGCTGCCGTACGTTAGGTAGTAGTAGTCACGTGCTACGATCATAAGTTAATAGATTAAGCACGTATTATTTTAACCACATGTAATATATTGTCGAAATAGATCATATACTGTATCTGTGATCTTCGTCGAAATCGAGGTCCTGATTTCCGTAGCACATCCTCGTGCATCTGTGATTCGATTCCATTGGTTTACCTGCACATGTATTATTTCCTTCATCGTCATATGGGCAAGGCGGGACTCTGTATGGTTCACAACCCTAAAAACGATGTGTGCACGGTTAAGCCAAACATAATATTATGTATTAATACTCTTCTCCAAACAAGCCACATACCTCTTGAGATTTGTAGTCTCCTCCGGTTACTAGACCGTGTTTCTTAAAACGTTCCCACGCTTTAATCGGATGACCACCATAACATCCGAAACCACATGTATGACAACAGAAAGTGATTTCTTCGGCGGACAACAATTCATTGAAATCTGCATCTGTAGCTACACATAAACGGTCAGCAAAAGCCGAGCTCGTAGCCACCGCCTAAATAAATATCTTGTTTAAAATGATTATCCAACTCCTGACACATATCAATTTATATTTTTACACACCCAACACGATCCGCAATTTCCTTGGTCACGGACTGCCCCGATCGTGTGACAATGTCTCCATTTTCTCCTAGCGTCAAAGTGCCTTGGAATTCGGCCGAATAGGTTATCGTAAGCGGCATCGTCGGTTTTGTACAGATGAATATTATTTTTGTTTGGAATTTGTACTCCTTTTGATCCCAACATTTTTAAGAAATGTTCCTTTGGTGTATTTGGGTCGAAGTTTACACCTGCCTAATATTTGTTAAATGTGCTGATTAGTAGATATCAAAAATTATTTAAAAAAGTACAATGCATCGCAAATATAATATTTTAACTAAATGTAGGTAGGAATGAAATCCGTGGTTTTGTGCAAGAATGGCCAATGTCACATTTTGACAAAATTGATATTATTTGTCATTAAAATTTGCTTATGTTACTTGTGTTGAAAGGACCAATATCTCTTATGCTGTATGACCAAATTAGATTTGACATTGGCCTTTTCGACAATAATCGATTTAATATGGGCCTTTGTCGACATTGGCCGTTTCGAAATCAATTAATAAAGTTTAAAAATTTACAAGTTACTAACATTATGCTCAATTCAATATTATTATTAGGTTTTCATAAAAAAGTCAAGTTCTTTAATTATTATTAAAAATTGTTTATTTTAAATTTTAATCTTTGGCCAATGTCAAATCAAAGCAATTTTATTATTTTATCTAGGGGCCAATGTCAAACTAAAACGTACATATTCATACATAAAAACAAAATTAGTGTCATACAATGAAATAAAAACAAATGTAATTAAGTAACAGAATTTTTACAGTTCCAACATAAAATTTAAGATTTTTATGTAAATTTTAAAAATTGGCCAATTTATTATTTTAAACTCCTGAGCATTGTCGAAATATGAAATTGGCCCTTCAAGCCACAGAAGTATATTATTCACTTCGATCCATTAAGGTATTAAAATAAAAATTACATTGTGCTTTTAAATTTAATAATATTTGAATTGAATATATTTTTTGATACTTGTCAACTATACAGTATACAGTATTTATTAATAATCTCGTTTAACTTAACTATGGTGATAAATTGTTATAAACAGAATTTTATTTATAGTTTAAATTATGTTTTTATATTCTTACATATTAGCTTTTTACGGTGTGATGAATGTATTGATTTTACTATTTACTATGATATTTTTTCTTGGGGTCTTTGTACATGGTACATAATAAAAAATTCATCAAATAATGCAGGAAATCTATTATCTATTTGGTGTAATTTAAAAATGAATAACCGTAGATACATTAAAATATTAATAAATGATTTTATAAATGTCGATAAAAAATATTTTACTTCTTGTCATGTTTAAAAATGTGCAAATTAGTAGGTTTAAATGCATACAATCTTTAATAATCATATCTAAGATTTTAGAAATCTAATATAATGATTAATATAATCGATTTATTTGATCGACTGGATTTTAAAGTTCGATGAAATATTATAGTCTTGTACAAAATAATGATTTTTTATCAAAAGATTTTCTAATGTTTTTGTTATTCAAAAACGATTACCGTTGAAACTTGATATTTTCACTTTAAATTATCAATTTCCAAACATGATATAGGTAATTATTTTATCCTATCATATAATGAACAATATTTAACAAGACATTATAATTATTCGAACACAATATACATAATTAATGACATACCTTCCATGTAGTTGCTTGTTCGTTGATATTTTCAATGAAATCTTTCTGCAAAAAGTATGCTTGTTCCGTCACATAAACGCTGATGAATATCACAGACAATAACATCAACACCCTAGCCATGGTTGCAACTTTTTCGCTTCAAATTTATTATTTAACAAAATTGAATTAGGAACTCACTGTTGCTGTTCGAACAACAAGAGTAGAATGAGTTTCGATTTCTAATATTTACCATTTATATAAATACACCTGAATACTTGAATAATATAATCGATAATGCTTAAGTCATCATGTCTCCGAAAAATGTTTTAAAAAGATCTCTAGTATTAACATAGATATTGAATAATCAATAAAATGATATTGTCAAATAATTTAATTAAAAACTTCTCATACACTTATAGTCTTATCTTTGAAGCAATTGTGCGAAATTAAGATAATTTTTAATAAACATTTGTTGGTAGGTAGCTTATTATCTAAAATGTATATTTTATTATTATTATTATAAATTAACTTTAATTTATTCAAAATTTTTTTTATGAATATCAGCTATACAATAATAATATCAAGTCTATGTGCCCAGTAACATGAGAAAATATTTCTGAAATTTTGTAGAAAATCCCTTCAAAGTGTAGGGAGGGACCAAGTATTTTCTTTTCGTTATGAGCAATTAATTAGTTTTTAATAAATCTGAATGTTAAGCAAATGTTGAATGAATAAAATTTGTTTGTTAAGTTCTGGTTCTATTATGCTTGTTATTTGATAAACCAATAAACCAATTTTTAAATAAAAAGTAAATACATTAAAAAAAAATGAATAGTTTAATTGAAGATTAAAAAAATGTAAAGTAGTTCAGAATTTATTTAATGCAAATGATATTGTCCATAACAAAAAAAAAAATCATTCTATTCCTGGATTGAAAGGTGCAACACTTACAACACAATTAAACGAGCTTTCCAATAAAAATAAAGGTCTGGAAATTCTATGAAAATTTGATGCAGTACTATTAAGTGAAAACGTTCAGCTCGAAGATTTTTATCAAGACCCGATAATACTAAGTTGCTTCAAATATGCCCCAACAACTTCAGTTGACGTAGTACGTTGATACGTTCGTTCTTAGTCTTTAATAATATGTTAACCGATAAACGTCAGAGCATCACAGAAGAAAAACTCGAAATGCATATGATTATTCATTTTAATAATAAATACAATTGAAAAAAAAAAACATTAAGTTGTTCAGAAAATTCCCAACATTTTTTTTTATTAAGTATTTAAGTAGTTAATTATTATAAGTAAACTAATTTGTAAATTTTGAAGAAAAAAAAAAAATCTTGCATAATTTTTGCATATTTTTATTATTTTTACTGCATATTATATGGTATATTTCAATACTTTTTAGTGCATAAAAATCCACGCTTTAGTCATAACTAATAACATTCTCTAGACGAAAAAAAGTAATAACACCTCATTTATTTATACTTAGTTGGAGGTAATTTCGACGAATATATAAGTAACAAATTTGTTTAGATTTTACTGTAAAATTAAAGTATTATTTAGTAGTCAATCATATTATAAAGCACTATAGCCCACCCCAAAAATTATTTCTATATACGCCACTGGAGTGAATTGACTTTTTATAAAATTTGAAGTTATGATTATTATCTAGGCAATATCATAGGGTTTTATATTATTTTTTAATATTAAAGCCAGGTATGTATATGTTTTATGATTTACAATTTTATATAAGTATTTGCTTTGGGGATTTTGGATTTAATTTCCGGGGATTTTTTTCCCGATTACCATATGTCCATATCCAATAATTTATGTTAAATTAAATTAATTTAGTATCTAACATTTTTATTTCGAGTGTAGAACAATTAAAAATATTACCTTAGTTATATTGATAATGCTTTAAATGTTTTATTTTTACTGATAGTTGTTTTAAAATGTCTTAAATAATAAAACTCGGTTCATAAAATATTGCCGTGCAATAAGGTTTAATGTTTAATTGACAATTTGGTGGTTGCTGAAAACAATGTTTGGAAATTATTTGTAGAGATTACAATACAAATATTGCAATCATATTTTAAACAAAATTATATAATATGAATAAATGTATGTAAACAAATTGTTTTAATCGATTTCCAACTTAGACAACCATGAATTTGATGGTTTCTTTTGGGCAACAAAAAATCGAATTTTAAAATAAAAATCCTTGTGAATAATAATCAACGGAATACAATATTACCCAACGGCATTTTTCAATTTATGTTATTAGACATAACCATTGAACATGCTTTTAAATTTTATAATACAAATAATTCCCAACCTTTTAGGTTTTCCTAACGTAGGGCCTTTATTACAATTATTATAGTTGATTACGCTTAAACCACTGATTTTACCGGCCGAATACCGCAGTTTAACCATAGATCAACTATTGTGATACGGGTTAGAAATTCGGAAAATTTTTAAATGTCAGAATCTAACTTATATTCTAACTTAGTTTATGTTTCAAAGTAACTTCACTTTAACTAGTTGAAAACATTTTTAAAAATGTTATACATTTAACTACTATTACAACTACTAAACAATTTGTATATTTTCGAGATGTTGACAAAATATGTTGTCAGAATTTTAACTTTAAATAAGTATTTACAAAAAAACGAATCGTCATAATGAATCTTTAATTTTTTCAACTGATTTTATAACAACTTATGAGGAATCTTGTATTACATTTTTTACTTATCTTTAGGTATATTTTAATATGACGCTGGCTGGTCACTTCGCCCCGGTGTAACAGATGATTATAACCTCTCACCCGTAACTATAATTTTAATTACCGGGACATATAATATGTAACTAATAATGAAAATATGATTTGGTAACTAATAATACTTCTTAACGTTTTTAGTAAATGTTTGCCACACATCACAATGTTAAAATATTTTAACTCAACACACTCTCTTTGGCGAGAAATATAGGCAAGTAGATATGTTCAGACATAATAAATCGAAAAAATAACAAAAAAATGTAATGTTACCCAAATTCTAATAGAATAAAACTAACAAGATGTATGGATTTATCAGTAATTATGCAATGGTTTTTTTTAGAACCACTCAAAGTCGTATTGTAATTTGTAACACCGTTTACCATTTATAACAGGACCTTAGGTGTTCATTCACTGGCCCTCTTATTGTTAATGTTTGTTTTCAATTTATTATTTGCACAAAGTAAAGGCACAGCCTTATTCTGTTAGTGAATAAAAAATTATAAACATTTAAGTACATATCGATACATAATTTTAACTTAAAAATTTAATTTCTTCAAAAATTGTTTTTTGTATTTTAAATTTGATATTTATAAATTTTTGTTGATTATTGAATGGATGTAGGTATACAATTGTAGATAAATGTCAATGACTAATAGTACTAATAGTAAACTTAATAGTTAATGACTGCAATATGAATCAGTGATAAAGACATAAAGTTGTTGAATTCGTTTGTAGATTATAGTATAAAATGTGACTAATTTATTAATGAATATAATATTAGTAGTGTTCAATTATTTAATTATTCGGGAAAAAGAGTACTTTTTTTGATGACGAACTTTAGATTAAGATGAATAAACTTATGAACGAATAATGGGTATACACTTCCTAGTAAAGTATGATATACATTATATTAATATGATATGATTCTGATAAATTAATAGGTAATAAGAATTATTGAATATGAAGTCACTAGAAGAAGATTAGTAGGTAAGCGTCTTCTGAGAAATACTTGAAACAAGTATTCCATTTGAGTATCCTAAGATGTGTATATATACGCTGGTATTTTAAAACCAAAACTTATTCTACTACTGCTGTACAGGAAGCAACAGTGGTATTTGTATTCAATTTTGTTAAACAACAATTAGTGAAAAAGTTGCAACAATGGCTAGGGTATTGATGTTATTGTCTGTGATATTCGTCAGCGTTTATTTGACGGAACAAGCATACTTTTTACAGAAAGATTTCATTGAAAATATCAATGAACAAGCGACTACATGGAAGGTAGGTCATTCATTATTTATGTTTGTGTTCGAAAAATGTCATGTTAAATTATGTTTGTTACTTACATATAGGTAATTAGATAAAATAATAACAGTATTTACTCCAGATTTACTGTCAAATATAAGAATTAATACATTTTGTCATAATTTGACCTTTGAATGCTTATAAAAAAAATTGTGCATATTAATCTCTAATTTTTTTAGAACTGCTATCATAAAAAACGATGAAATACTTTTATTTAATTTTCAAGCTTTTTGATCGATTGAAATTGTTTACAATGGTTATAGAAACCAAAAAATTGAAAATTGAAAACATATGGAATGTAGAATAGCTGAAAAAAATTCAATATAAATTTTAAATAATAAAATAAACATTTGGTGAACATTTCAAGTATTTACATTCTACAGTTATTTGTTTTTGAATTACAACTGGAAATCATTCCATGATAAATCGTTAATTTAAATGAAAATCTCCAATATCAAAACAATTTGAACTTAAAACGATCATAAAAATTTATTTGAATTTCCTGTTAACTTTTTTTTGTGAATATTAGAAAATAGTATGATTTTATTTTGTATGCATTTTCAAATTTTAGGTATGTAAAGAAAACTTTTTATGGATTTCTAACTACAAACATTTTTATTTCATACACTCATAAAAAAATATTGTAGATTTACGCTTATTACTTTAATTACACTAATAACAACTTATTAGTAACCTTGTTTAAATTTTAAGTTTTTGTCCTATCAAAACACTATTCATCGAAAATAATAGAAAAAAAAAAGAGAATACTTGAGAAAAATGTTCATGTCTATTTATAGCTTAAAGAGAATCTAAATATTTTTTAAATGTCATCATTTATAGGGAAATAATCATAACAACATCATAGGGAATTCGAAGGTATTTTTTTTTCTGTGACCTTTAAACTAAAAAACCAATTTTCTCAGAAAAATATTTTGTGAACAATCCAAGTTTTTTTCCCGACGTTTTTAAAACTACTTAATAACTTTTTATTTTTTATTTCACAAAGTACTAAATAGATTGGATTTCATTCTAGAACATATATTTCTGTTGAACATCGAAGGCTTTTAACCGATCAAATAGGTAATGAAAGATAAAAAAACTTATATCATTAGAAAATAAATAAATTTGTCACTTCGCTCAGAATCCAAAAGTTGAAAATTAGGTAACGGTTCTGCAGTAAAGTTGAAGTGCGGTGTACTTCGTCATTGAGTAGATAACCGTAATAGATATGTTAAACTTGAAATCAATGACAAACCACTGAGTATAAAAACGGAGATTATGAGTGGGGATCACCTAATTATCTGATGCCTAATTAAATTTCATATTCTATTATTAGTAATACGGTATAAAGTATAAACAAATATACACATAACATAACATAACTAAATGTTTGGAAAATATCATTGTGTATAGTATAAAATATATAAGTCCCCACGAAAAATATTTTTTAATTACAACAAAATAACAAAAATTGTTATTCTTCGTTTATAATTTATATTTTTTGATTTAGAACTACTTAAAAAAAATATTTTACTAGATTTTCAGAATTGAGCTATAAAAATTAATCATTTTATGCACTTTTTACTACAACAAAACCTTATAACTACAAAATAATATGCCAATTTTCGTAATTATTTACATTTTACTTATTTAAATAGTTCTTCATACTAATCAGCACATTTAACAAATTAAGTAGCAGGTGTAAACTTTGACCCAAATACACCAAAGAAACATCTCTTAAAACTTTTTGGATCCAAATGAGTACAAATTCCAAAACAAAAAAAATATTCATCTGTACAAAACCGACGATGCAGCTTACGATAACATATTCGGCAGAAATCCAAGACACTTTTTAAATTACACCAAATATAAAATCGATTTCCTGCATTATTTGATGAATTTTTTATTATGTACCATGTACAAAGACCCCAAGAAAAAATATCATAGTAAATAGTAAAATCAATACATTCATCACACCGTAAAAAGCTAATATGTAAGAATATAAAAACATAATTTAAACTATAAATAAAATTCTGTTTATAACAATTTATCACCATAGTTAAGTTAAACGAGATTATTAATAAATACTGTATACTGTATAGTTGACAAGTATCAAAAAATATATTCAATTCAAATATTATTAAATTTAAAAGCACAATGTAATTTTTATTTTAATACCTTAATGGATCGAAGTGAATAATATACTTCTGTGGCTTGAAGGGCCAATTTCATATTTCGACAATGCTCAGGAGTTTAAAATAATAAATTGGCCAATTTTTAAAATTTACATAAAAATCTTAAATTTTATGTTGGAACTGTAAAAATTCTGTTACTTAATTACATTTGTTTTTATTTCATTGTATGACACTAATTTTGTTTTTATGTATGAATATGTACGTTTTAGTTTGACATTGGCCCCTAGATAAAATAATAAAATTGCTTTGATTTGACATTGGCCAAAGATTAAAATTTAAAATAAACAATTTTTAATAATAATTAAAGAACTTGACTTTTTTATGAAAACCTAATAATAATATTGAATTGAGCATAATGTTAGTAACTTGTAAATTTTTAAACTTTATTAATTGATTTCGAAACGGCCAATGTCGACAAAGGCCCATATTAAATCGATTATTGTCGAAAAGGCCAATGTCAAATCTAATTTGGTCATACAGCATAAGAGATATTGGTCCTTTCAACACAAGTAACATAAGCAAATTTTAATGACAAATAATATCAATTTTGTCAAAATGTGACATTGGCCATTCTTGCACAAAACCACGGATTTCATTCCTACCTACATTTAGTTAAAATATTATATTTGCGATGCATTGTACTTTTTTAAATAATTTTTGATATCTACTAATCAGCACATTTAACAAATATTAGGCAGGTGTAAACTTCGACCCAAATACACCAAAGGAACATTTCTTAAAAATGTTGGGATCAAAAGGAGTACAAATTCCAAACAAAAATAATATTCATCTGTACAAAACCGACGATGCCGCTTACGATAACCTATTCGGCCGAATTCCAAGGCACTTTGACGCTAGGAGAAAATGGAGACATTGTCACACGATCGGGGCAGTCCGTGACCAAGGAAATTGCGGATCGTGTTGGGTGTGTAAAAATATAAATTGATATGTGTCAGGAGTTGGATAATCATTTTAAACAAGATATTTATTTAGGCGGTGGCTACGAGCTCGGCTTTTGCTGACCGTTTATGTGTAGCTACAGATGCAGATTTCAATGAATTGTTGTCCGCCGAAGAAATCACTTTCTGTTGTCATACATGTGGTTTCGGATGTTATGGTGGTCATCCGATTAAAGCGTGGGAACGTTTTAAGAAACACGGTCTAGTAACCGGAGGAGACTACAAATCTCAAGAGGTATGTGGCTTGTTTGGAGAAGAGTATTAATACATAATATTATGTTTGGCTTAACCGTGCACACATCGTTTTTAGGGTTGTGAACCATACAGAGTCCCGCCTTGCCCATATGACGATGAAGGAAATAATACATGTGCAGGTAAACCAATGGAATCGAATCACAGATGCACGAGGATGTGCTACGGAAATCAGGACCTCGATTTCGACGAAGATCACAGATACAGTATATGATCTATTTCGACAATATATTACATGTGGTTAAAATAATACGTGCTTAATCTATTAACTTATGATCGTAGCACGTGACTACTACTACCTAACGTACGGCAGCATCCAAAAGGACGTTATGACTTACGGACCAATCGAAGCATCGTTCGATGTGTACGACGATTTCCCCAGTTACAAGTCAGGTAAACGATAAATAATCAACGATTGAATATATTATAATATTATGTGTCTTGTGCTTCTATTTCGATAATCGTAATATTATTAATTCTAACCGCAATGTCAACGTTTGAAAGGTGTTTACGTGAAATCGGAAAATGCCTCATACTTGGGAGGACATGCCGCCAAATTGATCGGTTGGGGTGAAGAATACGGAGTTCCATACTGGCTGATGGTCAACTCGTGGAACGCACAGTGGGGCGACAACGGTCTTTTCAAAATTCAACGGGGCACAAACGAATGTGGTATCGATAATTCGACAACTGCTGGGGTACCAGTTACTAACTAACCGAATTGTTTTAATTTTATTAAAATAAAAAAACACCGCAATGTCTTTTGTGTTTAAATAAAATCTATTTGAATTATTTTAATCGCTCTGTGCTTATTGATTTATTTTGCGGACATATGGAGTTTGAACTTTTTGTTCTTCATGATAATTTAGCCAATATTTGTGTGTGCACGATACAAGTCTAAAATATATATTTTACTTTTTTAATGTAATAATTCCAAGAGTACGTACCTACACCTAATCGATTTTTTTTTATTCACTCTGTTCGTAGTCGTTTATGTATTGATTACAAATTTATTTTTGTTAATATTGGGACTATTAAATTCAACGGGGCACAAACGAATGTGGTATCGATAATTCGACAACTGCTGGGGTACCAGTTACTAACTAACCGAATTATTTAATTTTATTAAAATAAAAAAATACCACCATGTCTTTTATGTTTAAATAAAATAAATTGTTATATTAAATATTTCATTGTTTGATTATCGTCTATAGACTGAAAATCTACTCTACCGCTTTCAATAAGAGTTATACAAATTGATTCCTTGAGACTTGGAGAGTGTTTTTAACTTAATTCTTCAACATCTATAAGTTGCTGTAGGGTAGTTCACACTTGCATCTAGTTTATATAGAATTTGTACAATTTTCTGTTAATTCAATTATTTGCTTTTAGTTATATGTATATTATATTAAAATTATGTTTAGTAGAAATACGGTTAATAATTGCAATTTATTGACAACAAATATTCTACAATTATATATTAAAAAAAAAAATCTGGAAATCAAATTTACTAATGAATACAATTACATTGGTTAATTTTATAATTTGCTTTCTTAACTTATCAATTCAAAAACTACTAATAATCTTTTGATTCTGCTTCGTTAAAGTTTTCAAAAAAAGTTTTCGTAAATAACTTAGAGTAGACACAGGGTATTCATATTTGAAAATAGAAGTTTGTATCTCCAGAAGATACTTTTTAACTAGAACGAAAAAACCAAGAACTTGAGAATTATGATTAAAAAGAATTTAAATATAGGTATTTAATAATTCCAAAATTCTTATTTTGTATAAATTCATTTATTAAGGAAATATTTAGCTATGCATTCTTTGTGAATTACTCGGTACATAAATTTGAAATGAGTTTTTTTAGTAATGGGTCAACTCAGATACTAGTATGTGGATTCGAATGGAGTTTTTTTCAATTTAAAGCGCACACTACTGGGCAGGTTTTAAGCATAGGTTCTTTCTTGGGAAGTATTCCGAATATAGTATTCCGAATACTTTTAGAATATTATTTCCAAAAGTATTTTGTGATTTATCCTGAATACTTTTGAAACTAATCTGAATACTTTATAGTAGGTATGGAAATTAAATTGTTTGATTTACATGTTATTCCCTTGCATTTGATTTAAAACCAAAATACAATATTTATATTTTATGAGTTGGAAATTTGGAATCAATAATATCTATTAATATCATACAATATCAAAATTATAACTGGTGTCGTTTCATGTGTTTCAAAAATATTTTTAAGTATTCGAAATACTTTTTTAGTGTTCCAAATAGGGGAGATTAGGGCAGATTTGAATGCGGGGTACATTTGAATTTGTCTAATATAATTTGTTACAGATTATTTACATTAATAAAAATAATAATCTAAGTCGGTGATAATGTTTTGTATACTATATGTGATTATAAGGCATTTTGAACAATTTTTTGGTTAACAAAAATGATAATGTGATTTTCCGGCTTTTTTTTTTAAAAAAATAGTTGTTTCCATAAGAACATTTTGGTAACCAAAATTCAAAATCATAAGTTTAAAATTAAATATACCTATTCAATATATTTTTGCCTAGTAATATATGTAATGTACATACATTATTTATAATTATTAAAATTTATATTACGATTATTGTTGATTATTTTGGTATGGGGTAGATTTGAATTTTCATTAATAGGGTAGATAATAGGGTGTAATATAGGTTTCTCCTTCTTGAAATACCTATCTTATAGATGGAATAGATTAGTTTACTGGATTTATATCACAAGATGTGGATTTATCTATAAGAAAACCCAAAAATCTAAATTTTCACAACAAAAAGAAAGTTGACAAGAAAACATCTAAACATAATTGTAAAAAATTGTTATTTTATTATGTTGAGCTATTTTTATTATTAAAATAAATAAAAAGTTTAATTTAATTTAATATTTATTTATGTTCAACATTCAAATTAGGCCCTTTAATTATATAAGACGCATATTCAAATCTACCCCCTGCATGTTCAAATGTACCCCATGGGTGGGGTACATTTAAATAAAAATATACTTAACTTTATAATTAGAAATTAAATTGGTTATTTAATGTATAAGGTTGTTATGAGCCAAATAGTATTCACAACCATCTAAACTACAGATTGTAATTATCAAACATAAAATTTGTCAAAAAATTAAAAATTAAAAAAATTAAATGTAAATTTTATTCAAATCTGCCCCACTCTCCCCTACTTTATTCGGAATATTTTATTTATCAAGTATTCGAATACATATTCGGAATACTATTTTTCATAAGTATTCGAGTATTTAATCCAAATACTTTTCAAAAGTATTTTACCCAAGACTGATAGGTTTTATGTACCTAATACAGTATATCTGTTCACTAAATATTGAGAGATAACACAGTAAAACACCAGTAGAACCGTCTGTTCAGTAAAATTAAATTAAAAAAATGTAAAACAAAATGGTATTGAATTAGTGGCTGGTCATGCATTGGTATAGGGGTTTTTTAATAGTATTAATTTTTTTTTTTTATTTAAATGTACAACAAAAGGCCATTAGGTTTGTAGCTTATACAATCAAAATCTGATCGACTGATTTTGACGAAAGCTTTAGTGATTGGTCTTGGAAATTTTAGAAATTGTCGAGTGTAATTCGAACAACGTTTGAAAATTATGTAGGTAACATTTGATAGGATACTCATGCATTTACTATCTATGTTCACAAAGTGAGATACAATGTTTGCCGATTTGGTAGGTAGTTATATAATTTTAGCTAATTGTTTATTTGAATGGAATAACAGGTTGGTATTCTTTCGTTAAAATTATTTTCACACTAAACTCAATCTCAATGCCCAATCTAGTTTAATCATAATTTTTAAATTGGCACGTGGAGCAGCTAGTATTATAATATATATGTCGCATCCACTTAGTGAAATCGCTCATGAAATGTATCCATTTAGTGAAAATGACGTTTTACTACACTATATGGACAATTTGTTGACCTTTTCATGAAGTGGATGAAATTCATTTTATCCTCATTCTGTAATATTACTATTTCTATAAACGAGTATTTTTGATATTGGGTTATTGTACGATTTGCACTATGTAATTGTGTATAATATGATAATAATTAAATAATATGATGTAGGTAACCTTATATAATGAAGTATAAAGTTTAATTTAATTAAATTAAAAGTTTTCTTAAACTTTATTTTATATTTTATTATTTATTTTTACATGGTTCAGAGTTATGGCACAACATTTTTTTTTTTTAAAACAGACACAACTTGATGTTTGACATGGGCTTTTCGATTTACATGAACAAGAGAAGAAAAGCCTTGTCCACCTGTTGTGACTTTAACAGTCTCTCGAACAGTTAGCTCTTTGTCCAACAAAACCTCGTCACTCGTTAAAAACTTCTCACATTTTTTTAAGCAATCTCCTCCATACCATCCTTTAATCATTCCATGTTTAGTCCCTAGCTTAAACAGTTACTCTTTTTTTCAACAACTAAACATAAAATATTTGGTGGATCTGTAGGCCCTCTGTCGACTTTTGGAACTTTTGGCAAATTGTTTAATGCCATCAGAGCCTTTTTTTCGTTGCATTTTAATATGTTATTTTTAATGCATAGTTTACACATAATAGATCCAGCTTCATATTGATTTTCAACTTCATGTATGTCAATTTCACACGTCATATGTATAATTAACTGTTGTGCATTTATCTATAACTCTTGAGTACTTTATTTTCTTCAATTTCTTCTTCAGTCGTAATAGTCGTAATAAAATCAATTGGGAATCATGAACTTGTCATTCCAACTCTTGGGTCATTTCCAAATAACGCAATAGTACTTCTACCAATAGTACGATGAAATGAACATTTTTTTTGCTACTGAACAAACTGAAGACCGATTGACCATCTCTGGGACACATTGTCTTGCATCCACGCTCTTAGCATATGTTCAACGTCTTGATTGGCCCGTTCAATACTCTCTTGGCTCTGAGGATGCCTTGGACGTCCATGTACAATGACACACTCAGGCCAAAGTTGATTTAATTCATCGAGTACACAGTTAACAAACTCTCGGCCATTATCTTACTTATATTATATTATTTAATTATTATCATATTATACACAATTACCTTGTGCAAATCGTACAATAAATAACCCAATATCAAAAATTATCGTATATATAAATAGTAATATTACAGAATTTGGATAAAATTAATTTCATCCACTTCATGAAAAGGTCAACAAATTGTTCATATAGTGTAGTAAAACGTCATTTTCACTAAATGGATACATTTCATTAAGTGAAGATCCACTTCATGAAATGAGCGATTTCATTAAGTGGATGCGACATATACATACAAATTTGATTTAATATATAAAATTACTAAAACCATGATGTTGAATTTAAATTTTTAACAATTTTACTAAGTATTAGGTGGGTACCTATACTGTAAGTTCGATCATATTATACCTACTTCAAAGTCTTAATGACAACTCGTTGATAAAATATTTACCTATTTTACAATAAGTACTATCTTTGTTTCAAATATCAGTTATGTTAAACGATTTAATCGCGATTATAATATATATGCATACATGTTTATATTATGCGTAAATAATTAAGAATTTATTTGTATGTAAAATCCATATTCAGTTTAGTATTTGCCATGTAAATCATATGAAATGAGTAATATTAATAATTTACTTACTGTAAATAGAACACATGGAGAACATAGGAAAATGCGTTAAAAAATGTTCTTTTTTTTGTAAAATGTTAGTGTTATCGGTAGGTAGGTACTCCTCCAACATAAAGTGGTGACTCCTGATTAAGATATACTGATTATAAGTTTTAAATATTGACACTATAACTTTTAGACATGTAACTAAAACGTTATCAAATCTTAATACAAACTTGATACCTAAAAAAATAGTTGCACCCACCTGTACGCAAATTTTCAAGTGGAATTTAGTCATGGGAATTTAGCATTTTTATTTTTCAGTGCATTGTTGAATGCTTATGGAATTATTCTCAATTGAATAGATTATTTATATTATTTGATATACAAACACTTGACAAAATTATATAAAAGTTTCTTCTGAGAAATTCTCAATAACATAATTTCAAGGGTGTGATAAATGTAGTACAGTATTTAAAATTTAAATAATGAAACTTATTGTACTAGTGTTGTACACACAGGCCGCGTAACAGTTAATACTTTATTTTATTTTTGTATTAGAAAAAAAAATTTTAACGATGGCTAGGGTAATAATTTTAGCGTCTGTTATTTTGATCAGTGTCTATGTAACGGAACAAGCATATTTTTTGGAAAAAGATTTCATCGATAATATCAACGAACAAGCAACGACATGGAAGGTAATTAATAAAATATGATCATTCAAAATTGTGGTAATGTGAAAATAGGATGTGCCCGTATTTACTATTTATCTCTTTTTACTTGTATATTATTTACTATTTATATATATTGCGCACACATTCTAAATTATCACCTTCTCATATATATATATATATATATATATAATAAATTAACATTAACTTACCCTGATTCGACTGCAGACTTGTTAGGTATTCGATGAGCGAAGGAAGAAGAAATAGGTTTAATGTTGATTTAATAATAATTATTAGTATCAATCGAGAACACAATTAATATATTAAAGATATTTAAAAAACACATTTATTATTTAAGACACACACATAATGGGTATACTGAACATATATTATATACCTCAGCACATATGACTGCCACCGAAGGCATACGCAGGGAGAGTGCTGTTGTGTGGATCGGACCGATGGTCGATGGGTATCATCCGAGCCGATGAAACAGTTTATTTGACAATGAAAAAGGGTATAATGGTGTATGACCACATATTAAAATATGAACATCTGTGTGGCTGTACATGCATTATACAATATTATCTTCTTCTTCTCCTGGCATTTCTATTTATACTCTCTAAGAGTTTTTGCCACCGTTACCTACTACACTTCGCCACCTACCTCTATTTTGGGCTGTCTCTCTCCAATCATCAACTCCAAGGATTTTTAAGTATTCCTTTACCACATCAATCCATCTTTTCCTAGGTCTACCTCTAGGTCTTTTACCATGTGGTTTCCATTCCGAAGCTACTCTAACTCCTTCGTTCTCTCGTCTTCTCACTATGTGACCTAACCATTGTATTCTTTGGCTCTTAATGAAGCTTGTTACTGGTGTTAGTTCCAGCATATCGTACAACTCTCTGTTTCACCTCCTCCGCCAATTTATTTGACACAGAAAAAGGGTATAATGGTATATGACCACATATTCCAATATAAACATCTGTGTGGCTGTACATACATTATACAATATTATAATAAAGGTATATGTTAGGGTTATGATAATGACATCATTACAAAATAAAAATATGTCATCATTATTTTCAAATTATAATATTTTATAATTTGAAATACATTTAATAATTTAATAAGCTAATAGCCTTTGTTGCCGGGCTCAATCTCAATAAAAAAAAAAAAAATAATAATAAAATAATTTAATAATTTTTTTTACAATTGAGATCTGTATATAGAATTAGCTAATATTTTTAAACAGTATCAAAACGTTGGTATGTTTTTTAATTTTGAAAAAATTCGACAGCCATAGAAATTCAAAAACTTACTTAAAATCAATATGTAAATATAATTTATATTGCATTTGTTAATTACAATTTTTCAATTAAAAGTGAATATTTAAGAAAATATTGAATATAGTATATAGAAATTATATTACAAGTAAATATTATACAAAACAAGGGAGAAAAGTAGGTAACCACACTGTCATAAAGTAGGTGTATAGTGTACCTCGTCATTGAGTAAGCCATTGTAATGTGATAAATCATTGAAGACGAAAAACGATTCTCAGCGATGATAGTCTGTCGGCCTATAAATTCTAATTGGATTTTATGATATTATTTGTAAATTTATATTATAGTAATTGACTCGACTATATTCACTATTAGTTTATATTTTCCGAAAACATGTAATATAATATTATGTATTATTGCTATTTGATTTTGACTCCTTACCGACTTATCATAATCGAATAGTGTGAATAGGTTCGTGTGCGATTTATAGCAATAGCGTATAATTAAACTAAATGCATTGAAAAATGTATTGTGTAGGTGCATAAAATATAATAATAAACGTAAAAGTTTCAAATTCTCATATAAAATAATTTTGAATTAATACAAAATGGGTATAATTCGTTATTCTTTGTTTGAAGAAACATTTAAATTAAAATGTCAATAAAAAAACCTTTTTGTATATTTTAATTGTTTTTGTTGTTTCCAGTATCAACTATTTACTAAGTTCACAAAAATTAGCGATAAAAATTGAAAATTGAATAAATTATAAATTACAAAATAATTTGCAAATTTTCATGATATTGACGAATTATCAAAATTAGAATTTCAAATACTTACAAAAATAAATCATGCCTAAAAATCTTTAATAATTTTTGAATAGCTATAACAATATGTATATTTAGAGGAACCATGTTTTACGTTTTCTAGTTTTTTGACCGATTGAACATTTTTTATAGCCTTAACTCAATTGTACACAAAACATACCTTACTCATTTGGGCACAATTTACGAACAATAGAAACCTTTTTTCAAAGAAATTTATCCACGTATAAGGTGTACATAATCTGCGTACCTCCAAATTTTCGAATTGGTCATTGCTGATGGTGGAAAATTATTATACTCAAATAACATTTTCCTTCACCTTATAAGGTTTAAGACTTTCTGTCTCATCGTATTCTGATGTTATAATATGACTTATAAGCATTGGCAAGTCAATGATTTTTTTTTAACTCAGTTAAGTTAAGTTAATATGCACCAATAACAAAAAGTTAAAAGTTAAAAGTTAATTTAACTATAGGTTAACTCAGTTAAGTTAAAAGTGATTACCCACTTTTTGTTAAGTAAAAAAAGTAATTTGTTTATACAACACTAGCGTACTTAATTTTTTTCCAACCCAAAACTAAATTATATATTATAGTGTTTATACTCCAGTTTATACTTTATACAGTATTTCCGTATAAGTTAGATTCGAATGATAACATGGTTATTTAACTTACTTCTTAAAATGAAAAATTAATTCGTTAATTTCACGTTAATTAAAAAATAAATTTAGTAAGTTAACAGTTGAGTTAATGAAAAGCCAAAAGTAACTAGTTAAGTTAAAAAGTTAAAAGAAATTAAACTTTTTAATTTAATTTTAACTTTTTAACTCGTTAATGCCCAGCCTCGCTTATAAGTTATAAGTTATATGTTATATGACCAGCGGGCTTAAAAATATTGTTTGAATTATTTATTTTAGAACAGTTTCTTTAGAAAGCCATCATTCGCAATTTTGTCAAATTACAAATTACGCAAAATACAATTAAATACAATCATTTATACAAAAAATTCATTAAAATTTACAAATTACGCAAATTACAATTACAATGATTTTTCATATCAAAACATTCATTCATTTATTTGTTAATACATATTTAATATTTATTGGTACGCGTTTGCATTAAAAATGTAAAAGATCATTTTTTTTTTTGGATTTGTAATATTTTTTTCATATTTTTTTCATATAATTTTGTTTTTTTTAATATTTCTATTCTACGCGCGGTTATTTTATTTCTTTATTTTTAATGTATTTATTTTCATATCAGTATTGACTTGAATTTCCATTAGTATTTGAATAACTTGGTGAATGTGAGGGGTAGCATGTCTAAAATATACTATTGAAGTGCATGTGGACGTTTTTAGCTCCGTTCGTTTTTCTTGGACTATTGTCTGGTTTACTAACCCATAACTCTACAAGGGGCTATTGAAATTATTTCAGTAAATGCAACTGTAAATCTGTAAATAACTTCATTATAGTTTAAATAAGGTAAACCGAAAATGTGTTCAAAAACCACCTTCAAAATCATTTATCGAGTACTCTTTTAATAACACTTTATTTTTTTTTCAAACACCTGAACCAACTATGTCCTTTATCAATTGATGGGTGTTCAATTGATATCAAATAAAATTGATCGTGTACGGACAGCTTAAGACACCCTGTACCTTTGTACACCCAAAACTGTACATACTAGCTGGTTTTCATTGTTCACTATTTTGTTTCTACCATTGTTTTTATAGATATTTATAAAACAAAAACTAAAAAAATCATGAATGTCAAAATATGTCCATAAATGGTTCAAAAATAGTGAAAAAATTAAAAAAATTATACCATGCAAAAAAAATATTATTAACATTTGATGAAAATTTCAAGTATCTAAAATCCCGTAAAAATACTATGATACTAAATTACCATCTAGATTCACTTTTTGACCGGAAAAAATACTTAAGTGTCAACTATTCTACTGACCGTATTTAATCAACTAGGCTGGTGTTAATTTTGACCCAAATACACCAAAAGAACGCATCTTAAGACTTTTGGGATCAAGAGGCGTACAAATTCCACACAAAGTTAATTATAATAGGTACAAGAACGACGATGACGCCGACAACTACCAGGAAATTCCCAGGAAATTTGACGCGAGGAAGAAATGGATACGTTGCAAAACGATCGGAGAAGTCAGAGACCAAGGAAATTGCGGATCGGGTTGGGCAAGTGAATATATTGACGAGCTCATGTTAAAGTCGTACGTAAAGAGGATATGATACCCGCACGTGTTGTCTCCGTCTTACAAGTGTAGATTTGTTAGTTTAAATATTAGAGTAAATTGACCTCTTATGTAGTCTAAAAGTAAGATTATCAACTAGGCAATTCTGTGGGCTTTTTATTATATTTTAATTTCAAAACTAGTTATGTTTATTTTATGATGTATGAAAAATTTACAATTTTAAAATACTCATAACTCGCTTTACAATTAAAATATAATAAAAAGTCCATGGGGTTGCCTAGTTAATAATCTTACCTTTAGATTTTATAAGAGGTCAATTCTCTCTAATTTTTAAACTAACGGATTTAAACGTGTTGTGCTGAGCGTAAAATGTGCTATGTTACGCACTTGCAAGACGGAGACAACACGTGAGGGTATTACGTCCTCTTAACAAATTCGATACTGTAATTTTCTGTCTTCGTCTAACACACGTGCAACATAGAATTTTAGACGTGTTCTTTGCCAAACATATCAATTGATCTAATGAAGCGATAAGAATTCTGAAAATACATTTGAATTTGTGGTCAAGTGTAACTGAAATCGACTTTCCCACATTTTTGGTTTTTTGATTTTGATTTCTCCAACAATTTAAATACAAAAAATTTTTAATTGCTCTTTTGTTTTATATAACGCTTTTAGGAATTTGGGGGGATGATATCAAAAATGTGGGAAAGTCGATTTCAGGTAAACTTGACGTCAAATTCAAATCTGTTTTTAAAATTCTTATCGCTTCATTAGATCAATCGGTATTGGTTTAATTGGTTTGGCAAAGAACACATCTAAAATCCTATGTCACGCGTGTGTTCGACAAAGATAGAGAATCACCGAGTGGAATCCACTTAAAGTTTAAATGTGTTAATTCATTAGGCGTTATCGACGAGCTCAGCTTTTGCGGACCGCTTGTGCGTGGCTACAAATGCAGATTTCAATCAACTGTTATCCGCCGAAGAAATCACTTTTTGCTGTCACATGTGTGGTAGTGGATGTTACGGAGGTTATCCGATAAGAGCGTGGAAGCGTTTTAAAAAGCACGGTCTTGTTACCGGAGGAAATTATAAATCAGGAGAGGTGATTTTTTAAATTTATATCTAAGGCAGACTGGTGTAAGATGAAGTTGTGAGGTAAGATGTGGATTGTAAGTAAATTATAATCCGTTGCTTATATTATTCCTTCGCAGCTATAGGTATTGTATTGGTCTCTTTGTATTAATATTATTTAATATTACTAGCGCAGTGAAGTTGTTGGATTTGCATGTTTTTTGTAAATGCTTATATTTATTGCTGAGTGAGATTAAAATATGTTTCGTTTACCTCTTAATTTAAACAAAAAAATAAATAAATATATTGCAATAAATGCAATTTTGGCGATTTTTTTAAATTTACTGCAATTTTAAATATATAAAATAAAAGTAAGTAAACGTAGCAGTGAACAAATTTCTATATTTGTTGTAATACTTATTATTTTATTAATATTTCTATAAAGCGATTATAGCATTAAGGTCGCTAAGAAAACGTAAAACAATCATTTGTCGTGCAATGCAATAATGTAAGCAATATTCATATCTAATTTTTATTATTATTATTTATTAAAATGTTTGATTTAATTAATTATAATTAAATTTTTTAGATGCAAGTTTTAAATTTATAAGTGCAATTTTCAATATATTTTAATGCAATAATTGCAATCAATTTAGTGAGTTTTTTAATGCAATAACTTCACTGCCCTAAATATTACTAATGAAAACATATTATGACATTAAAACAATTTCATTGTTTATGAGAATATTTTAATCCGTAAAATGTCAATGTAAAAATAACAAAAAATCTACGTTTTGTTAGCTACGAAAATTGTTTGTTAATAATTATCAATATTATGTGTACCTAATTACTTGTTATTAAGGAAGGGTTGGATGTTTATGCACTTAAAATGTCTTAAATATGTTTATTGTATGCATCTAGGCTTTACAAAATTACTAAATATGCATGCAGAAAAACGTTAAATATGCACTTTTAATTTAAAAAAAAAAACGCTAAAATATGCACTCAAAAACTGACTTTGGTTTCAAACACCTTACAATATAAAACCAATCCATTCATAATGAATAAGTCATCTACAAACTCTATTACGAAACGTGTAAGACGATTTGATCGAGATGTCGGCTGAGCTTTTGTCATATTTTAATTAAAAGTAAAGCTAACCACGGTAATACACAACACTTATCTATAAACAGACACAGTGGTTAAAATTGTATAATACGTTGTCGTCCTCGTCACTTATATCACATCAATCATTAATATCGATAAGTGATCATGGAAAATCTAAAAATATTTGGAACACATCAAATTCAAAAATATTATATGGGTACGGCCTTATATGGGTAATGGGTATACCTTTTACTTATAAAATATACCTATTATAGCTATTAAATATACAGTTTATATTTTATCTATAGTCTATATTCATTGGCGTGATCTGGGGTAAACTATTTGTGGAGGGAGAGGGTCTGTGGTAAAACTATAAATCTATAAGGTAAAAAGATACTATTTCACCTTCAGTTAAATTTCTGAGGGGGCAGTTGCCCGTTTGCTTCACAGATTACGCCTATGTCTATAGGAAGTAAGTTTACAGTTGTTTTAGATATTTTGCTAGGACAGTATTAAATTGGATTAATAGAAAAAAACATGTTATATCATACATATAACAGATATTATTATAAAAATGTTGTAATTTGTAAGGGTTATATTAATTATGCAGTTTATTTATCGCCAAAGAGTTAAGTTTTTTCAGTATTCAAGTATTTGTTAAAAGCTTCCATCCCCCGATCCGGAAATCCTGGCTATTCCCCGGGAGACAAGGTGGAAAACTATATTTGTAATAAGATTTTAGTGGTCAATCTTACATCAAAATATGTATGGTACAAATTAAATTAAAATTTCTAAATACTGGACACGTTTGGTCTTCAAATTTTTGTCCACTATTCAGAGGTTTAGTTTGTTAAAAGTTCGTTGTTTTTTTTTCCAGAAATCATCGACTTTTTGGAGATGTCCGCTATATACAGTGGCTACTTATAAATGATATCTACTTATAAATACATTAAATAACATTTTAAAATTATAATATTTTTAAGAACAATAGGTACTATAATTATTATGAGTAGTTGTATTTATACGTCAAATTCCATCTTACCACACAATTTCAGGGACAAGAACAGAAAACCTCACGTTTCTGGAAAAACAAAAATACATTTTTAAAAAATTAAAATATTAACATTTTATATACACATTTAGAAATCTAATGGTTTACAACCTAATTGTTCTGCATACCCTAGTGGCCCAGGTTATAATATATAACGGTCCACCCATCATTTTTAGGGGTGTGAACCATACAGAGTCCCACCTTGTCCTTATGATGAAGATGGAAATAATACATGCTCGGGTCAACCAATGGAATCAAATCACAGATGCACGAGAATGTGTTACGGAGATCAAGATCTCGATTTCGATAATGATCACAGATACAGTGAGATTCATTTTTACAATTGAAGGGTCCAGTGTAACAACCTGGTACGTCCACTTTTGGAAATTTTCAGGAGAAGAAATAAACGTTTAAATTCTTTAATATTTGTCATACATCTTATGTTTATATAGAAAACATGTAGCAGTCTATTTTCTTTATTGATATTATGTATTCAGATTACAATTATAATAACATAAAAAATGTTATGATCTATAAATAGGATAAATTTATGGACTTACCGGGTTTCTTGCTCATAAATTTGATTTTTATAATTTTTAGTCAAATTAGTTTCGGTGCAAAAACCTTGTACAATAAAGGACAATAAGGACATACCAGGTTCTTGCATTGAATGTAATAACCGGGTAAGTCCATTTTTTCTTATATCTCCGTATCTAACAATCGGACATACCAATTTGTTACACCGAAATGTGTAGCTTTATTTCCTCATTAGAAAACCACCATAAAAAATCTTTTTTGAGAAAGTGGACATACCAGGTTGTTGCACTGGACCCTTCAATTTATCACATAAAGCTAAATGTGTTTGTAAACGTTGAGAATATGATTGTAGCGAGGGACCATTACTACCTCACATATAGAGGTATTCAAAAGGACGTGATAAATTACGGACCAATTGAAGCATCGTTTGATGTGTATGACGATTTTCCCAGCTACAAGTCAGGTAAAGTATTATGAAGATTGAGGGCGAAGTATACATAATTATATACTTAATTTCGCGCATCAATCGTCTTTACTAAATTTGATTGTTTTTAGGCATTTACGTGAAATCAGAAAATGCCTCATATTTAGGAGGACACTCCGTAAAGCTGATCGGTTGGGGTGAAGAATACGGGGTCCTCTATTGGTTGATGGTCAACTCGTGGAACGTGGATTGGGGAGACAAGGGTTTGTTCAAAATTCGACGAGGCACAAACGAATGTGGAGTTGACAATTCGACAACAGGAGGTGTCCCCGCCACTTAATAAATGAATCATTAAAATATGATAAATTTTATTAAAAGCATATTATGTTGAATACCTAATATCATATGATTGTTTTTATTACCTCCAACGGATGATTGTTGATTGGACTCATTTGCAATATCATATTGTCTGAATGGTGAAGATAATTTAAGTCACATTTCGCTACTATTTTTTACCTATGAAATGTATTATATACATAATAATAATTTAATACGTTTTGATCTTTTAAATGATACGCACATGCATACATATAGTATTTTTTCTGTATAATAAATATATATTTTATGATGTATTATGTATTATATGTATTAGAAAAAATTATGTCTATGTGGATACGTATTTTAGGGTTATAGGTAATAGTGTTTATTGCATTCGTTGTCAATGTTATATCAGCTGTTAATTGATTTATACCATAACTTTATTCTTATTTTAAATTCCTAGCAGAGCGATGAATGTATTGATTGTAAAATGATATACAGCTTATTAAAATATTATTTTGTTTCTGTTTTTGAATTTTGAAGCAGATAAATAATATGTTTCAATTTTCCACTTAAAGGGTCCATGGTCGAAAATTGGTTGGTATTTTGAGGGATCAAAAGTAAAAAATATCTTGTAGTTTAAAAAGTTTAAAAAAAAAATATGGAAGGATTAACCATAATTATTATTGCATCTGAGTAGCCGGTTTTTAACTAATAATTTGTGTTTCATACTTAATTATAATCACTCAATTCGTGTCCATTTACAAAGTATTTAATGGGCTTTTATCTTTAGTAAAGTAAAATATCTAGAAGCTATTAGGTAAAATTTCACTCACAATACGTTAATATTATCAGTTAAATTATTATTATTAGAAAACCAATGGCCATATCGCCACATGATAGTCCTGTAGCAGATCACATAATATGTGGATAAATAAAGGAAGAAGGCTTCCTAGGTATAACAGCAGCCCGCACACAAAAGATCCCCGGTTGACCATACTATTCGTAAGTGTTTCGTTATTTTGTATTTCACAAGAACTGTAAAAAAAAAAAAAATATAAAAATAATAAATAAAAATCGTTATTGTTCCTTACAAAGATTAAACTCAACCTAGCTCTCGGAAGGTTTTGCCTAAAGTGGTGCTCTCGAAATAAAAAAAAAATTAAGAGGATAATTAAACAAGGGCCAACAGGATTTACACTCTACAACTCTGAGGTCACTTTACTCTCGAACAATTAACCACGATAACTAGTACTGGATGTTCGAGTTTGAGATATCTTTAACCTAGACAAAGTCTTACTCTTTTTGCTACCTTTTCCAAGTGTTATTCATTACAAAAGCTCGAAATAAATCTCAATCACAATTTTCGGTCAGAAACACTTTTATTGATGCAAGTATACAATAATTGTAAAATAAAACACTTAGCCCAAGCTTAAGTTGTCGCTTACCCACGTACAACCGTCGCACCTACGCTCTCACCAATTTCCACGACGACAATGGGATTGCCTCGTGCCTGCGCCGGTGTTATATGCACAAATAATATAGTGTCCCCTCGCACATTTTAGCTTCATTGGACTAAGAAATAATTTACTTATTCGCTAACTTATATTTCTACATTAATACTACCTATATATTTTATATAATATTATGTTACATATATAATATATTATAATCTGAGTGGTAAGCGTAGTCCTTATAATATTATTATTTTACTTTCTTGATTTTTAAGTATGGTAATTGAAATGAAAAAAGTCTAAATTTTGTTGTTTGGTGTCTTGTATGATTCACATTGGCTAAGAAAAGTGCAGTGAAGATTTCCAGAACTTTATCTCCAATCGTTAATTCACTGCAAAGCTGCAAAGCTGAAAAACATCAAAAAACCTAGTGAATTAACTATTAATGATGAAGTTCTGAAAATCTTCACTGCACTTCTCCTAACCAATGTGAATCTAACAAGACCCCAAACAACGAAATCCACTCTCCGGTTTCGGAGATCTATCTCTCTAAATGAAAATGAAAATGATTTTTTGTGGGGCTGTTCACACCGACATTTTTCTGGATTCAAATTTGTATACCACTTGGGTATGATATCAGTTAATAGATTTCTAAAAATTAAAAATTAAGAAAGTTTACATGCCGATCCCCGACTTGGTAAGCGTTTTTTATTCGTTACTATGGTGATAAAAAAACATGTCGTTTCATTTTTCTTTACGATTTTTTTCCACCCACACCTCAAGAAAGAAGTTTTACTTTAAAAACTAATAATATCATCTTGTAACTTTTTACAACCTTTAACGGAGTTCACTACCTCATACATTTCTAAGTCATCACTATAGAGAAAATATTTATAGTAACGGAATAGAATTTTTAAATCATTAATCAACAATAAAAATAGCAAAGGGGATAAATGTCCACCTTGGAGGACACCTGATAATACAATAATTGAAGACGACCCATAGTCTAGAATGTTGAAATATTGAGACCTACCCGTTAAAAAGGTGCCATACCATGAAAGTAGAAGGCTCAAAACACTACACGGCAAATACACGAAGCGTATTTATTAACAATACATGATCGATTGTAACATCAAGACAGTATTGAAATATTATTGAGACATTGAATACATAATATTTTTGGTAAAAAACAGTTACGAATTAGCAACACCATCTTAAACTGCAACATGTCACAGTACGGGGAAACTAAAATTCTCATCTCCGTATAGACAACATGACGTTTCTGCGGTGTACAGAGGCATCAAATCAATTATGGTCATTCGATTGAGGAAACAACCACAAATATGTAAAATTCTTCAAACATTGAAATAATAAGGTTTTAATTATATACATTTATTAAGTAACTGGGACACCTCCTGTTGTTGAATTTGTGCCTCGTCGAATTTTGAACAAACCCCTGTCTCCCCAATTTGCGTTCCACGAGTTAACCATCAACCAATAGAGGACTCCGTATTCTTCACCCCAACCGATCAGCTTTACGGAGTGTCCTCCTAAATATGAGGCATTTTCTGATTTAACGTAAATGCCTAAAAACCATAAAATGTATGAAAGAAAATTGATCTGCGAAATTAAGTAGATAATGATATTATATACTCCACTCTAAATCTTCATAATACTTTACCTGACTTGTAGCTGGGAAAATCGTCATACACATCAAACGATGCTTTAATTGGTCCTTAATAAAACACGTCCTTTTGGATAATTCTATAATTGAGGTTGTAATAGTCTCTCGCTATAATCATTATTTCAACGTTTACGCACACATTTAGCTTTATGTGATAATTTGTAAAAATAAATCTTACTGTATCTGTGATCTCTTTTTTAATCAAGAGATTTTTCTCCGTAACACGTTGACGCGCATATGTCGTAGGTATATAGTCAAATTAGGTATTTTATTAAATGCCTAGGCATATAGTCGAAGAATTTAATGTTTATGCGATTTCACTATCCGCCTAGACATTTAGTTATATGCCTAGTCATTTAATTAAATGACTAGGTATTTAACTAAATGTCTATATCATGTCAGGCAAATAATAAAAAAACATTTTGTATTATTTTAAAAACTAAAATATATTTTCTTTTAGTTATTTATTGCTATTTTATATATAAAAAAGCTATGTATTATTTATTAATATGCAAAACACGTAGAAAATAAAATAATAATAATAATAATAGTAATAATAATAATGTGAATAATGTGAAATAATACTTTGATTTCGTGTCCACTATTACTACTGTTTTAAAAATGAAATCATAAAACAATTCACTGTGTGACATTATATTATATTTTAAAATACAAATAAAAACAATCAAAATTTAAAATATACAAAAAATGTCAATAGGTGTATGTCACAATATTACATGCAATCACGATCACACTACACACGATTTACGTAAACGTAATACACGTACTAAACTAAATTATTGTACAATTCAACCGCATGTTCTGTATCTTTTTCCGTAACGTCATATTTTTGTCGTTATAATCGATAAGATTATAATTTGTCCCACGGTATTCAATATAGATAAGATTCTCATACAACCAAGGTGAAAACCAATGGAACTTTTATTTTTATTTAATAAGAATATATAGTACACACTACTCGTACTATAGACTATACTGACGATAGGGTATAGGTACAATATGCTCGTACTATCATCTACGTCTAACACATCTAATTAGTTATTACCTGTATATATTTATGATTTCATTTTTAAAACAATAGTAATAATGAACATGAAATTAAACATATTATTTCATATAACAACGTGTTTTTCATATTAATAAATAATACATAGCTTTTTTATACATAAAATAGCAATAAATAACTGATAGAAAATATATTTAAATTTTTAAAATAATACAAAATATTTTTTTAGCCTGACATGAAATAGACATTTAGTTAAATGACTAGGCGTATAACTAAATGTCTAGGCGGACAGTGAAATTGCATAAACATTAAATTCTTTGACTATATGCCTAGGCATTTAATAAAATGCCTGATTTGACTATGTTTTATTTCCTTGTTTGTCATATGGACACGGTGGTACTCTGTATGGTTGACATCCCTAAAAACAATGGGCAAATGGTTAAACTTAAAATATTATATAACAGAGAATAGACTTGGCGCATGTCTTTTTAAATATATTAGGTTAAACTTAAAATATTATATAACAGAGGATAGACTTGGCACATGTCTTTTTAAATATATAGATTAGTGTATTGATGTATACAAAAATACATTCAATTTCTAAATGTGCATAGCAAACTGAAATATTTAAACTTTTTAAACAAATATTTTGTTTTTTAAAAAAACGTCAAATTTAGTATTGGACTTTTTTTATGAAGAAGTAAGCTACAAACTTCCTAATAACTTATAACGTGTTTGTATGTCATAATTAGGGTTCTAAATTTGAAATATTTCACTTGAAATATTTCAAAATTGAAAATTTCACTGTTCTTGAAATATTTAAAGTCTATTTATAGTCTATAGATGATTAGAAACAATAAATTGATTACACACTTAGAATTAAAGAAAAACGAATTATTTTTGTTGATTTATTATTTCATATTTATATATTCTATATTATATAGTGCTGAAAAATATTCCTGGCATTATTTTGAGAATAAAAACATTTTTTACATGAGTTTTAAAATATTGTTGTATATCAGCGATCCAAAAGATAATGGTTTGAAATAAAGTTGAAGTCAATTCCAACAATGAATGAAATAATAGTGTATTTTCAGTAATTATAAAGTAAATACTAAATTTAATACTTATAGATCATATAGTTTGTTATAACTATTATAGATTTGTAAAACAACTTATAAATTATATGTAAATATGTTACGTATGTATAATATGTTAATATATTTTCTTTGTTTCATACAATAAACAAACTTTTAAAAATATTCACTTAGAAGTTGACGACTATAAACTTTTAGGTACCTATTATAAACATTTTATTTTTATTTTTCATCAAAATGAAATATTTCATGAAAAATTCATGAAATATTTCAAGAAAATAAATTTTATGAAATTTTAAAACCCTAGTCATAATAATGTATTGCCATTAATGTTAAACAATATTAATGCAAGGAGACTATAGTAGACTATATTATACTATATCATAGATGTTCGATGAAGTAATTTTAATGCAAGCAACTCATAACTATTTACTTACGATTATCATCTCACCTCACAACTCCATCTCACCCCATATAATAGTAGAGTATAATAAAAACACATTTCTGAGTTACTAACATGTTCTGATTTATAATTTCCTCCGGTAACAATACCGTGTCTATTAAAACGCTTCCAAGCTTTTATCGGATGACCTCCAGAACATCCATCACCACAGGCATTACAGCAAAAAGTAATTTTTTCGGCGGATAAGAGCTAATTGAAATCTCCATTTGTAGCTACGCACAAGCGGTCCGAAAATACTGAACTCGTTGACAATGGCTAATGAAATAACACATTTATATTTCAATATACGATTTTAACATGGTTTCTTCAATATTTTAACTTGCCCAAGATGAACTGCAATTTCCTTGGTCTCTGACTTCTCCGATCGTTTTGCAACGTATCCATTTCTTCCTCGCGTCAAATTTCCTGGGAATTTCCTGGTAGTTGTCGGCGTCATCGTCGTTCTTGTACGTATTATAATTAACTTTGTGTGGAATTTGTACGCCTCTTGATCCCAAAAATCTTAAGATGCGTTTTTTTGGCGTATTTGGGTCAAAATTAACACCAGCCTAGTTGATTAAATACGGTCAGTAGAATAGTTGACACTTAAATAGAATAAAAATTGACGTAGGTACTATATTTTTTCAATAATACTTTTAGATTTTGAGCGGAGTGATGTTATGTTGTATTTTTTATTGTCCATGTTTACATGCTTTATAGTACAAAGCATAAAAATTTTAACTTAACTTCAGTATTTTTTCCGGTCAAAAAGTGAATCTAGATGGTAATTTTATGAGATTCAAATTAAAAATCAAATATTTCTACTGGATTTTATATACTTAACATTTTCATCAAATCTTAATCATATTAATATTTTTTGTGCGTGGTATAATTTTTTTAATGTTTTTATTATTTTTGAACTATTTATGAACATTTTATGACGTTTAAGATTTTTTTTAGTTTTAGTTTTATAAATATCTTTAAGAAAAATGGTGGATACTCGTTTGCGCACATATTAATATATATTTTAAATTTACGACAACTCGTTTGCGCACTAAATTGTCAAGAATGAAAACCAGCTTGTGGGTACAGTTTTGGGTGTATAGGGTGTCTTGAGCTGCCCGATCAATATTATTGATATCAATTGAACCGGTGCACCATAACTCCGCACGAATCGTCGCCATTTTATAATATATCACCTTAACTCCGCATACAATGTTATTTTCAACACCTAACTCCACATCAAAATTTTTTTTTAACACCCTAACTCCGCTCACAGTATAAATATATTATATACATAATAAATACATAAAATAGGTATTTATTATTGTATTAATTTTTTTATTTTAAATAAATACAATATATTATTATGTTATTGAAATTAAATAAAAATAATATTTTAAAATAAAAAAGTAATACCAGAACGGCTTAAACAACCTAATCTAAACATTCATATCGATTATTATATATAAGATCAATCTAAATAGTATAAAAAAAATAATAATAAAGACAATATTTACAACAAACATATTGTCGTCGTCGATAAAATAAAATAAAATAAAATAAAAAATATCTAGTGTAAATTAAAATTAAATTGCATTAAATGAAGCTAAACTCTTTTACAAAGTTATGCCTATTAATTTGGTTGTCGTTACATAATTCTATATTTTTATTTATAAATTTTATATTATTTATTTGTTGTGTTCTAATTATCCTACTTTCATTATTATTGGCAGAATTCATTCATATATAAGAATCCGCGAAAAATAACAATCAACGCCAATTGTGTATAATTTTGCTGTACACGTTTTTCGTATGCATTTCCACCAGATTTCCCCGTATATTAATTCTGTAAACTTAGAATAATTATTATTACTTTTTACTAACAGCACATTTCCCCAATGACTGTATACAACATTTATTTCACTTGCCATATTTAAATAAAACTTAATTAAATAGATAATAATATTGAGTGATAATGTAAGTGACTACCAATCAGAGAATGTTCAGAGAACCGAATTCGTCCCGTAAACGTTACACACTAGGAAAATAAATATATTGGTTATTACCTATAATATGTTATCAATTTTATATTATATCGGTTTCATGGCATTTGGACTTTTGGTGTTTAAAATATTTTTATTCATGCGGACCTACGGTGCGTCCAATTGAACAACCGTCAATTGATAAAGGACATAGTTTGTTCAGGCGTTTGAAAATAAATCTTCCGTGCGTCAATAACTTCAATGGAATTTCCATGTACGAATCCTTATAGTCCTTATACGTAGTGTTATCCTTAGTCTTGTACATTTTATAATTAACTTTGTTTGGGATTTGTACACCTTTTGATCCAAAAATCCTTAAGATATGTTGTCTTGGTATACTTTGGTCAAAATTAACTCCAGCGTTATTGATTCAATGTAATCAGTAGATTAGTTAATAATTTATGCTTAATTTGAATACGAATTGGTATACATTATTTTACTAAAAATACTTTTAAATTCTGATCGAATGCTGGCATTACCTATTAATTTTACATTCGTGTATTTTTTTTATTAATGTATATATTGTGTACACGGTTTATAGTTGAAATATTGCTTTACTTCTCAATTTAAATATGATTTCTGATAGGAAAGTTAATCAGTTGGTGCTTTTCAAAATTAGATTTCTTATTTATTCGTTGTTTAAAAACTAAAAACAGTAGATACTTGAAATATTTACCAAATGTTATTACATTTGAATTGTATAATATAGGTACATGTTATAATTTTAAAAATATTTTGATTCTTAATATTCTATACATTTAATAGGTATTTCCGATTTTTTTTTTTATTTTATACATTTTTGAAATAACCTTAATTATTCATTAAGAGATTCTTAATGAGTTATTTTTATTGAAAATAAAGTTGAGATTAATTCCACAGTATTTTTTAAAGAAAGTTTTAAATTAGATTTTTGACTTGTTTTATCATAATCACCAACATTTACAAGTTTTTTATAACTAAAAATTTCTAAAATGTTTAATACTCATATCTTATATTGGACAATTAAATAAAATGTAATTTCAATAAAAAAAGGTTAGTTTAAATAAAAAACCAAGGAAGAAAAAAAAACTTATATCTAAGAAACCTAAATGGGATAAAAAATCAGTTGAATAAAAAATTGATATTTAATAAAAAATCAAATATTAATAAAATGAGCCAAGTTAAATTTAAAGAAAATATCTTATTAGAATAAAAAAATCTTATATTAATATTATATTATTATTTTTATATATTGATCTTATATTTTTTTTAATTTAACTTGGCTCCTTTTATTAATATTTAATTTTTTAAATAAAATTTTTTTTTTCGTGTGATTTTTTATCCTTTATAGTTTTTTTAGATGTTTATGGAAAATTATAAGAAAATTAATAAAAAAAAACCATACTAATTCTAACCAATTTATGGACGTGAAATAACCGTCGCACTGACAAAAATTAAGGTACTTCTAGTGGTTATCTTCTACTTATCTTTTGTCAGTCGCTAAGGCCGTTTTGATGAAAAATTATTAGGGTTTGCAGGTGCCTTAAACTAAGTCGTTGTCGTTATCTAATAGTTGGATGGCCAATGGATTGGCATGGTGATCTAGCCTAGCTCGTCACGTGTTTGCGAGCAAACCTTTGGATTTTGTCTGCTATTATAGGCAGCATCATATCACGGTGAATTGTGTTGTTTCTTTCGAACTGGTAGGTATTATGAGCGTCTAGAGCTTACATTTTTATGAACTTGGATATTCACTTGTAAAATTAAGGTTTCTTATCAAATGATTTTCTTACTTTGTTGTAATTCAATGTAGCAAATAACCGTAGATAATTTCTATACATAGTGCTACTTTCAAAATATTTTGACTTTTTTTAAAAGCATTTGTAGACATTTGAAATGTATTACATTTTTAGCTTATATTCTATAATTAATATCATTAAATTCTTACAAAATTCACAAAAATTCCAAAAATTTGCAAATGATTCTGTAGTTAAATATGTAATAATAATGTTTAATTTGTATAGCTCTGTGTTTTGAGTAGTCAATACAAATTTACTCATAAGTAGTTATTAGGTACTGGAACCAAGAAATATAAAAACATGATTTTGTTTATTAACAGCCATAAGTGCTAATTTGGATAAAAATTAAATATTTAAACGAAGTACATCGATTTTGGTTATTTTATTGTAATTAAAATTTCGTGAGGAATTGAAAATTTTTTCGTTAGTTGTTTGGTATATTTTATAAACAATATATTTTTCAATACATTTAGATTAATTGTATGTCATTGCTATACATCGCACATGAATCTATGTTCTATTCACTTCATTTCTGCTCAATTTGAGCAATCAGTGGAATAATTGTTTTGAAATATAAAATTATTGAATGCAATACAAATCATATAATATTGCGTCTCCGGGCTCGATGTCACAATATACAAATAATCACGATATATTCATAGGCGTGCGCATAGGGGCACCCCCGGACCCTTCACCAAAAACGACAAGGGCCCTAATTATTAATTAAGTGTAAATTAAACTAATGAAATTATTGACGAATTCAAAAATGTTGTTCCTTTTAAACGTCGATTATCATTATAAGATCGTATACCTATATATTGTTATGTAATATTTATTAGAACGAATATTAAAATAAGATAAATATTTTTAATGCATTTGATATCTTTAAAACATTTGTCTGTATCTATAGTTGTTTTCAAAATTATTGTGGGGCCTAATTTTTAGTGTGCACCCCAGGAACCAAAAGTCTGCGCACGCCTATGGATATATATTTTATACACAGAATAAACATATTTTGTTAATTACCTTCCATGTCGCGTCGCCTGTTCGTTAATTTTATTGGTGAAATCTATTTCCAAGAAATATGCTTGTTCCGTCACATAGACACTTATCAAAATAACGGACAATACGATTAATACTCAAGCCATTAGGTATTAAAATTGTTTTTTTCTAAACGTATAACGAAACAAAAATGAAATAAAGTGCAACGCACTGTTTCGCAACCTGCGAGTACAACAAGCCACAATGTTTCATAATTTAAGCATAAAGTACTATATATTTATATACATTGAGTATTTATCGGAAGAATTATTTAAAATACTGTCAAGTGCTTGCATTGTATATTATAATTAATAATCTATTCATTTGAGAATTCCATAATAGTTCTACGGTACCTACACTGAAAAATTAAAATATTAAATTACCATGAATATGTTCCACTCAAAATTTTGCGTATTTGTGCAACTATTTACTTATTGAGATTGCTTTAAGTTATGATAACGTTTTGGTCATCTGTCTATAAACATTATTGTTAGTTAAAAAACTGTCCATACAGAAATCAGAAGTCACCTCTTTATTGTATTGGAAGAACTACATAGTATTATAATGTTTCCATTTACCGATAACACTAATAGCTTACAAAAATGGAACATTAATTCAAACGCGTTGTTTTCGGATAGTGCTCTGTTCACAGTAAGTACTTATTATATTTTATTACACCATCGAGTAAATGGTTAATATTATTATCTACACATGATTCAACCGGAAACTACTTAATGTAATATGGGTTTGAAAAGAAAAATACATTTTAAATTATTTATGCATAACAAAAACATTGTTATGTAATCGTGACGTATAATGGTAGAACGTTTGTTCTTACCAATATTTAAAAAAAAAAAGAGTACTTCGTTAAGGGTCCCGGTGCCAGTTTTTCAAGTTTTTCAAAATTTTAATAAAATTTGAAAATAAAATTTTATATTTTAGTTGCCATCTCAGTTATAAGACTTTTCCACTAATCTACTACCCGATACCTATTTAGGAAGGGGGCGGGGGTTGATAGGGTGTATTATATCGAAAAAAATGACTTTACAGGAATAACTCAGGCTTTGTAGAATTGTCGGATTTTGATGACTATTTTTTTATCTGAAAGAAGAAGACTTCCCACAGCCCGCATCGATCTCTGATTTTGTATTTTATTTCAAATAGTTGTATTAAAAAAATTGTAAAAAAATGCTTTTTGTCTTGTATTTTTTTAGACATATTATTGAGTTCGAGAATAAAATATTGAAAAAAAGAGATCGATGCGGGCTGTAGAATATTCCACTCTAGCAATTAAAAAAAAAAAAAATTATGAAATTTGGTTGATTCTTCAAGGCGGTATCGTTATTCCCGCAGAGTGTATTTTTGAGGACAAAATGGCATCGGCACCGGGCGCCTTAACGAGTTCTGCTGAGCGTACAATTTGCTATGTTACGCACTTGTAAGACGGAGACAACAAATGCCACTGTAACGTCCCCTTAAGCGTCAGCTATTGTTTGTGCATTTTATTTTTCAAGTGATATTATTAATTTGTGATATTTTCTACAGGTATGTATGTTACCCATACCTTGCTTGAAAGTTATAATATCGAAAAAATCGCCGACGCGTACTTATCTGCACAGATAATGAAAAACAATACCTAAAAGTTTGATAATAGTTCAATATTTACTATATAATATATTAATATAACAACACGCTATTGAGATGCGTCAGAAAATATAGGTTAATATTTATACGTATCTGAATATATATAAAAAAAAAATCAAGTAGGTACTTTTAGTGTGTACACATTAGTCGTTAATGTAATGTGAAGATATTATAATATATTGCGTGGTAGTTGTGAAGTTTCTAGAATTGTATTATTACGCCGGAGAGGAACAACAAATGAATAAGTATTGTGATTCATAGTTTTCGTTAAATGGGATTACCTATAATTACCTATATAATCATGTGAGATTAAAAAAAAATTGTAGATTTCGCTCTACAACGCTAATAGTATAGGTTTCAAATGGATGTCTCGTAAATCGTAATTGATGATGATATTTTGAAATTTATCATTTATCAATGGATATTGGATACCTAAATATTTCACATGTCGGTTTCTATCTACTTATTACTATAAATACAGGATTTAATAGATTTCGGTGTTGCTATTTTTTATTGATAGCAGGTATCTATATCAAATCTGATCACGAATCTAACTAATTATAGTCTTCCTATTTAATTTTATATTGCAGTTTTTATAATATACTTTACGTGATAAAATTTACTATTTCTTAGGTAATTTTACAATAAAAATATAACTATACCTACGATGTACATTTTCATATAATGGTTTTTCCTAATAGGTAGTTGAGAACAGTGGCGGACTGGGAGAAAAAAACAGCCCGGGAAAATCATAATTTTAGAGGCCCTCGGTATACTAACGGCCCCTTTTTAATATGTATATATTTTTTTTGTAAACACAATTTAGCTTTTAAACTTTTAAATATTTTAATTAATTGATACAAAACAAAATAAAATAACTATTGTAAATTTGTTAGTTATAGCGCGAGTATATCTCAAGTAATTGTTATGTATGTAATTTAAACTACAATCAATTTGATTTTAATAAGAAAGTTTATCATTTAATATAAATCACTTTTAGTTTTAAACATATTAATAACATCATCATTATCAATACGAAATAAAACATTTTTTTTCGACTGCCATCATTATAAATGCGTCCAATTTTTCTTCACCCATTGAATTTCTCAGACGAGTTTCAATTATTTTTAATATAGAGAAAATGATCTTTCGCATGCTACCTATATAAATAATTTTAATAGAAATTTATTTAGATCTTTAAAATAAAATACATACAAATTATTGGAACATTCTAACTGTATACTTACTTGAGTACACGGTAATGTCAATAAGTATTGATAAGCCACGGTCAAGCAATTATATGCATTACTATATAAATTATATTTTAAAAGAACATCTGGGTTTTTATGTTTAATATTACACATATTTCTTACTTATTAGATTTGGATAATATTTTAATTTATAATTTCACAATAATAATATTAATAAATATATATTTTATACGAGCGGCGGCCCACCGGGAAATCCCCGGTATCCCGGTCGTCCAGTTCGCCACTGGTTGAGAAGCAATTTTTAGATAGGTACCGTGATATTATTAATATATTACCTATCGATAATAATAATTGTTTATCGGCTGACGTATTTCAGGCCACAATGGGAAAAGATTTGACAATAAATTTAAATATGTTTAGAAAAAAAAGCATACAAGACTTACTATGAGGTTAAGGCAGGAAGTCAAAATGTTAATTTAGACATAGGTACCTAACGCCAAATTGTATAAATTATTTTAAATATGCACTGATAGCAAAATGTAGATGTTGAACGTAATCGTTCATTAATCATTATACAAACATACTAGTAACAGACAATAAAATTTTCAAGAACAAAATTTAGGAATTTGTACATATTTATTACATAGCTATCTACTATGCTATCTACATTTTAACTCGGAAAAAAATATATTTTAATTTTAAAATATTGTAATTTTATTGTTCTGTAATATATCTAAGGAAAAAGTTTCCGGAAAAAATGTTTTTTATTAATTTTTAAATATTAATTAGAACTAAAGTTGTTTCGTTTTTCAAATCTTTCTGTTACACTCTGTAATATGTACCTACGTATATATCTAAGAGCCATTATAAATTATGAGATATTACCTTTTTTGTTGACTAACTTTTTTGTAAACTTTTATAAGATAATAACGACGTAGTACGATGTGAGTTGGTTCGAAACTTTGTAGTATAAAATACTGTATAGCTTGTAATAAAATAATAATCTGAATATTTGGAAAACTTCATTGTGTAAAGTAAATGATAATTAAAGTTATAGTAATAATGGTTTCAAGTTTCTACGAGTGACTGTTTTTTTTTTTTAATTTTACAACAAAATAAGAAAAACTGTTTGCGGAGTAATCGTTAACACTATTTTACGATTAAAATATAAACATCCATTCAAATTTTAAATTCAAACGCTGTTAAAAATAATGTATGTGTTTTTTTTTTAAATTATAGTAAAAGAACAACTTTCTTGCATTAAAATGTCAAGCTTTATGTATAATGCGCAGTGTCTTATAGTCACATATTATAACATCAATCATTAATTACATTTTTTTTATATTTTTCACCACGATAATATTTGGGCCTAAATAGGTACATACACATAACTGACATAACAATAATATTATATAAACAAAAGTACAAAACAATTATTTAGAAATAATAATAAAAAATAATTTTGTTACAATGCTGGCAACTAACTAGAATTATTATTATTTTAGATTCTGAGCGGAGCGATGAATGTATTGATTTTACAATAATGTGTGTGTGTTTTTTTTTTTGTGTGTGTGTTTGTCATCCGGTTTAGGGCAGTAAAACTGCTTCGATTTTCTTCAACAGTATCTTGTTTGATGGAAAAGTGAATCTAGTTGGTGCATTCAGTAGGTAAAAATTTAAAATTCTCAATAGTTTTCAAAAGCGCCCTGAAAAACAACATGATAATGAAGGAAAAACGGGAATTTTTACGCAAAATCGGTTTTTGACAAAATCGATTTTGGTTTTAGGTGTAATTTTAAAATAAATGAACATATATACATGAAATGTTCACTGGTTGTTTATATTTACATTTTTTATATACGATAAAATTTTCAAAATATTTCAATTTATTTTGAACTGTTTAGGAACATTTTCTTTTTCCAATTTTATTAGTCTTTTTTTCAATGGAAAAAAATTTATTTGTTGGGTAAAAAAGCTTGAACATTTTATACAAGGCTCCTACTATATTGTTACAAAGACTTTTGAAAAATGTTAAAAATCCTTAGTCACAGTTTTTATTCATAAGCATTTAAAGTTTTTTTTAAGTATTTTTTTGCGAAAAACATTTCTTTGCGTTTTTTCTTGGGTATTTTTATGCTGAAAAGTGAAAACGTTCAATCAGAATACAACGTCTGACATTAGTTTTTAAGCTAAAGCAATTTAAAGTTGACCCGTGCTTCGTGTTGATCAAAAATTCAAAATGTCACGTTATAATATTTTTGCTTAACTAATTAGGTGCTATAAGAAGAAAATAGTGAAACTGTTTTCATTTTAAATATACCGATTCCTTCATCTATTTTTTAAACTGTGAGTTTTCATACTAAGATAATGTTAAGCGTACCTACATAAATAAAACATTTTAATTTACCAAAGTGTAATTTTTTTTTAGAAATATATTTTTTTTAATAATCTCTATTATTATTTCATGTTTTCGGGCGCTCTGGAGAAGAGTCGTGATATTTCCGAAATTTTCTCGAATTATCTGGTAATTTTCCGCCATTATTATCCCCATCAATACCAACCGGTTTGTGAAATGATAATAAAATTATTGTCATCTTAATAATAGTTTAATGATACGACGCCCAAATATATTATGTGCACAGATTATCTTCTTGTATCGAACTCATTAGGTACCTACGTAATATAATAGCGTACAAAATAAAGTAAGACAAAATTTTTTTTCATTTAAACACGTCCTACAAGACACAAAATACCAAATAATTGCAAAATAAAATAAAATGGGCAGAATATAATATTGATCATATCTGATTTAGGTATCTTGTCTGCAAAAAAAGTCACAGTACCTATATAATCGATTAAATCAAATGTTAATAATCATCACAAAACTTTGCATTATTTTGGGTAAATGCATATTTTTTTTAAACATTTTACCAATGATAGTAGGTCACATGCTCTGTATTTTCATACTTACCTAATTATTCGCAGTCATATTGGCAGTTGTACCTAATAATTATTATTATTATTTGGGAAATATGTGTTCGTAAATCGCAATACCGCCACCTCAGAGAACGTCGCAATGAATAAGACAACATAATATAGGTATATAGGTACTAAAATATGTACCTAAACGATATTTGATATAATATTATCGCCATATCTGTTACCAAACAATTTATTACTCCAGTGATTAGTAGGTATTTCACGTTCGTTCATTCTGTAGGCACTAATTATATCTTTTTTATATGATTAAAATATGAATGTCGAATAAAAACGTTTCGTTAAATAGGTAATATATTTCATGTTTTTTATTACATATTTTGATTTTTTTTATCACGCAGAAATCTGCGCTCTAGTAATAATACGATAATAATATTATAAGTTTATAAATAGGTATAATATTATAATGATATTTCAACCAACAACGGTACTATAGCTGGTTGGCGATTGTGAATTCCACAGGTACAACTTATTTATTACCTGTGAAAAACATGTAAATTCCACTGATGACTGGTACTACGTTTTAACCAGTAAAAAAAAAAATAAAGTCCACCGAAATTTGTTTTTGACTGATTTCATTTTTAAATTATATTGACACACATTTTCTTTCCCAATTTATGGTTAAAAACGCGTTCATTACAGTGACCCACTTGTCACCTACTGTACAGCAGAGCGACATCCACTTACCCACCTTTTTTATTATTAACTTAACTTATAAATTGAAGTTAAGTTAAATTAACAGTATAATATATGTTAACCTAATTTAAACTTAATTAATGTATTAAAAATGTCTATTAATTTAATTGAAAAAAAATAGTTGACTTAACTAAAAAAAAAAGTATATTTGATGATATTATTGTGAATAAAGTAATTTATATATTTGCCTATTTACGTGGACCCTTGTTTAAAATTATCAATCCTTAGCTATAAAATTTGAACATTTTATAAATTTTTAACGACAAAATAGTTATTGAATTTTAAACTTGATAAATTTTGTCAAAATTCGAACTTTAAATGCTTATAAAAAAAAATTGTACCTATATATTTTTAGTATTTTTCAACTGCTGTTGAAACAATATATCAGGAGCCTTGTATTCAATTTTCACGCTGTTTTACTCAACAAACAAAATTTCATTGATATTTATGAAAAAAATTGAAAACTGACAATGTCCGCAAACAGCTCAAAAAGAATCAAATTATTTTCAAAATTTTATCGTGTATAGAAAATGCTAACATAAACATTCAGTGAAATTTTCAAGTATCTACAGTCATACGTTTTTTAATTACAACAAAATAAGAAAATCGTTACATGAGACATCAAATGATTATCACATGTTGTAAAAATATGAATTTCAAACGCTCATAAAAATTTATTTTGACTTTCTTGTAGACAAACTTATGGATCATTTTGTATTACATTTTCAAATCTTAGATTAAAAAAAAAAAAATGTTTATGAATTCCCCACTCAAAATAATATGCTAATTTTTGTGATTTTTCCGTATTTTGTCATGATTTGAACTTTAAATGCTTATAAATAAAAACTGTGACCAAGGATTTTTAATATTTTTCAATTGTAACAATATAGTAGGAGTCTTGCATCAAATTTTTTTAAAACTTTTTTACCCAACAAATAAAGTTTTACATCCATAGAAAAAAAATACTAATAAAATTGGAAACTGAAAATGTTCCTAAACAGTTCAAAACAAATTAAAATATTTTTAAAATTTTATCGTCTATAGAAAATGCAAATATAAACAACCAGTGAAAATGTCATGTATATACGTTAATTTGTTTTAAAGTTCAATAAACGCGCGGGATACCTATTTTTCCAAACAATTAATTATTTTATATTACAATTAATAACCAATTTATATTAACCATTATGTATCTAATTATTATTAGGTAATCTATAACAATTATGATTCCTTATATTTTTAAAAATCCATCATAAAGATGGTTAGGGAATTGGTGGTGGGGGGAGGGGGGAGAGGGGCAAAGATCGCCAAAAATATTGTCACTATAAAAGTATCTAGTGAGCTATACTAATCTGCGGGCGTGACTGCGGTATCTACCAATAGTGCCTACTAGGTGTCACGCAGAGCGTCAAATTGTGAAAATAAATTATTCAATTTATTTATTTTATTCATGTCGATATTGATATATACCCCCCCCCCTGTGCGCACGCCTACGCCCACTTTATTGAGCGAATTAAGTTCCGAGCCCCAAATTCATATCGGCAGAATTTGAATGGGCATTTAATTTCTGCAGGAAACTGCAATATTAATTTATAATAATAATATTATGATCGCCGATAGCGATACGGCCGCCGATGTGACGGGTAATAATAATGATAATCGGTCGTACCGTTAACCGCCAGCTCAGAAATAGTAACAACGCAAGCGCATCGATCAATATCGGTATTGTTATAATATTATTTTATAGTATTTTAATGTACGCAGTAGCGGGTGACGGAAAACGAAAACCGAGCGAGCGGCAAGGACACGTCGACGTAAAACGTCGTTTTCGACGAAAACGAAAACGGGCGGCCGCCGCAGCAGCTGATAACAGCAGCAGCAACAACAACAACAACGATAACAATACGAAATTATTAAAAAGATTTTAAAACGTTAAATTAATCGTCATCCAACGAAATTAACGATAATATTATTGAAATATTGTCATTGCGGACAACAAACAAAAATAATGATAATTTATAATATAAAATTATATTGTTCGTCGTCGTCGTCGTCGTCGTTGATAACGAGAGAGCGCGCGCGGCCCGGCCTGTTGATCGCGGCGGCGGCGGCGGCGGCGGCGACGGCGCACGATAACGCGACTCGCACATCATTATTATTATTATTACAATTCCAACGACGACTGCCGTCGACCGTCGACTCGAGTCGATCCCAATCCGACGCGTAACGCAGACCGCATGCTGTCCGCGCTCCCGCCCCACTCCTCCGTCGCATCGCGCACAGCTTCATCCGCCGCCGACATTCGTTCGGTATCGATTTTCCGTCCGATACTCCGCGTCGGCGAATAGCGATAGATTTCGGCGCGGCCGCACAGCCCACCGAGCACACCGACCGACCGACCGTCCGCCAGAGCCGTCACTCGTCACACGCCGCCCGACACGCGCTCACGCACGCCGTCACTGCCGCCGCCGTAAATTCCAGCCGCAACCACGTTTCGCCGCCACATGGAGGACCACATCGGCGGGTCGTCGTCGTCCAGCGACGACGATTCGGCGCCCGCCGTCATCATGCCGCCGCCGCCTCACCGGCACATCATCAACGAGGACGAGATCATCGACCTGGACGCGATCGACAACCATCACCGCCGCCGCCGCCGCAACAATCACCACCGCCGTCAGATGCGCTACGCCTCCGGCCACCCGGCCATCATCGACGCGATACGCGGCACCGGCGGCTTCATCGACCTGGTGGACCACTCGTCGTCGGCCATCTCCATCGACCGCGCCGCCGAGGAGGACGCGGCCGCGGCCGCGGCCGTCGCGTCCGGCATCTGCGACCCGAACAGGGTGCGCAGCTACAAGGACATGTTCAGGTACGCCACCGACCTGGCCGACGGGATGCCGATAAGCCTTCATCAGGATATCGACGCGCTTACATTTAGCGATGAAGTGAGTATAACAGCACATGGTGCCCACTTACGTTGCTAGCGTAACGACCGCAGCGGTTGCCGAGCGGTGTCGAGATGAACTCTGTACGTGTGGGTCGTAGTTGGGTACCAGAAAAAAAAACAACATTTCATTTGAACACGTCGTTCACTGCTCTGACTGACAGAGGTTACGTCCAACATAATATGTGATTCACTCTGGTCTATCCATAAAAACAATATTTTTTAGAATAGGTATTTGATAGTAATTTTGCTCGACTTGTTGGTACCTAAATCACAACTGGACGCTGGTCACACATCCAACGTGGTGATGCCGTAAGAAACGCAACTGCTCTTTTTCGACTTATAAATATTATATTACTTTCCGTTATAGCAGTCGTATAACGTCATATTGCGACTTATATTATTATGACTTTCTGTCAACGTGTTAACAGACTTAGGACTAAATTTATTAAATCTGTTATACATTTTTACTCAACTATGCACTGTCATTTTATTATTTATTTTAACCAGAAATTTTGCAAGTATTTACCTATTCAATCATAATATGACGAACAATTGTTAATCACAAAACCTATTAAACATTTATTTTTATAAACACCTACCTAGTTAACCTAACTAAATAATTTGAGAAAAAAAACATTAGTAGAAATTTATACTTGGGTAGGTACTTAAGAAACAAATTTAAAAAAAGGTACTAACTATGTACCTAATTGTTTCCAATATTTTTTGTTTTATGAAATTTTCCTTGGTTGTCCTCCAGTTTCTTCTTTTAATTTCTAAAGGCTGGTACTCTTTTTAATATACTTATACGTTGATTACTTTAAAATGTGTATAGATAAATTGAAAAATATTTGGGTAAGCAGAATAAGACAGAACTGAAGTATGAATGAAAGGATTTACATGCGTTTGTAGTTCATATTGCTGAATGCTTGAATTCAGGTCATAATTTTGGAGGGAACTTAGTTTTAATAATTTTAATAACCGACATTCTTCACAATTTTGTATCAAGTATTTTTGTTATCGTGTTCAAATGGTAGGCATGTAATATTTCCGTGGTATAAAACGGTTTTCCATTGGGTATTTATCCATCCTCGGCACCTACCTACTTATAAATTAAGTACCTATAATATGGTTTATTGCGATGCAGTTAATATTTTAGTGTTTTATTTATTATGTTTTTAGAGAAAGAAATTTCTGTCAAATGTTTTGTCTACCATGTCAGTTAATGTACACGAGGAAATGAACAATTCTATTAATATTTTGTTTGACAATAACAAACAAGTGGATGAACACGAATTTGCGTTTGATGTTATCGCGGAATATGTTGACAATATTGATTATGCTAATGGTTACCTATGTTTTATTTCATTTTTTTATACACTTGTTTTTGAGTATATGAATCTAACTAAATTAATTTTTTCAGATTTTGAAAAGCTTGGTGGTTTCCATATCTTTTTACCGTGTATTCGTTCTGAGCATCCAACTGTGCGCGTTAAGACGTGTGAACTGATCGCTAAGTTGGTTCAGCATAATTCATACTGTCAAGAAAGGTTTATGGAAAATCCAAATTATCTGAAAGCATTGATTTCTATGGTGGAAAACGATCTTAACGATGAAGTGCGTATCAAAGCACTAGCTGCGATTTCCAGTGAGTCACAAATATGTTGTAATCAATTTACTCATAGTAACTACTTATTTTGATAAATTTTAATTGTTTAATGTTTAAAATGCTTAGGCCTGATCCGTGAAAACAGTAGTGTTTTTTGGCAATTCATTGACCTTGGAGGTAAAGATTTGATTATCAATTCATTGAAAGCTCCCATTGAAAAATTGAAGATTAAAGCATCATTCATCATTTGCTCAACTTCTCATATGGGTGACGATGTAGTGGGTAAGTTACTATTCTTATTACATTGCTATAGACAAGTATTTTTAATATGAATAATATTTACAGAAATGTATGTTAACAATGGTGTTGTTGAAGCTATAACTTCGATAATCATGGGCATGGAAAAAAATGTTGAATCAAGTCATCATGAGTTATTTTTATCGACATTGAATCAATTGATCCGTATGTCACCAGTGAAAGTCAAAGAAATATGCACTTCGTTGGAGGATTTCAAGCCAGCATTGACATCATTACGCGATTCATATACAAAAGAATCAAATTATCAGGCAAGATATTATGTTAACTGGTTTTTGGCTTATAATTAATAATAATCAATACTTTATTTTTTAAATTATGTGTAAAAAATAAAAATCAATATTTAGGTTAAATGGTTGAAGAAGATAGCCAAATAGTCTATTTAGAAATCTTATTTGTATTCCGTTAAACTTAGTATAGTACAGTGCTTTTTATATCATTAGAAGAAGTAAAGAATAAGGATTTTTTTTTCAATAATGCTACAAAAAAATACTGTAGGTCAAAAAAAATTGTAAAATGTGCATTTTATTTACCAAATATGCTAAAAACAATTTTTCTTTTATTTCTACATAACATTTAATACTTTTTACTTAAAAATCAGAAACTAATTGAAACCTACCTTCTAATAAATAACCATTTATTATATTTATTATCAGTAGTTATTTTTACATTGAATATTACTTTAATGATAATATTATGTTATTTCAAATGTTGAAACACAAATGACCGCATTTGGAACGATCAATGGATTTATTTGCCTAAAACTTGTCGTAATAATGAAAGTCAAAAACAATGTACATGTAATCGATTATCAGACTATAGGTCGCCTAACCAAGATAAGATTAGATAATAAATTTACAACAATTCAACAAATAACCGAATAATCGTAGACACTCTTTAGTTGAATACCATTTAAAATTTCATACAATTTTCAAAAATTTAATTATGCAATCAGATGTATTATGTTCAAAATATGCTAAAAATAAGTTGTTCTATTTAATCGAGAATAATTCAAATTGTGGACATATCTGAGAACCAATCAATTTGTACTCAAGGAAAAAACATGCAAATACCTAAAAATCCTAGCTGTAGTTATTAATAATTGAAAAATTCCATTTACAAAAATTGTGTAAATATTTAACAGTTGTAGGTACATTATAAAGTATGTATAAATACAGATAACGTAATATGAATAATAATAATTAAATTATTAAATAATAACATTGTAAAATTAAATTAAACTACACTGTTGTTTTAATACTACCTTATATTATAATAAAAAATATCTAAATTAAAACAATCATCTTATGACACTACCTTATTTTCTGGTAATTAATTTAATAATTAAAATGCATGCTTTGTAAGAAAAATTAACTATTAACTAGTTTTTAGCATTGATTTAAATTAAGTCTCAATTAAACGGCTACAATCTATTTCATGATAGAGTAGCTTGAATAAAAACATTAAATTTATATATTTTCTACGGGTTTTTTAGGAATTCATATTAAAACTAAACCTAAAATTCCATCATAATTAGTATGACGTTAATTTTTGCTCTATTTTTAAAAGAAAGTAATCGCAAGAAAGTATATAGGATAGTTTTGAGATGTTGAGTAAGTATAGAACTAGAAGACCAGAATAGTGTGCATATTCTAATTGAGTACAAATTAAAGAAAAATGTATATATTTTATGCAAACTGGTTATTAAATTCTGATCATATTATGTTAATTTTATTTCAATTTATTTTCAAAGAAAATGACTTAATCATTAACTAATGTTGTATCCAATAATTTATTATTTTTTATTTTTATGTATAACATATTTTTTATTTTTATGTATAACATATTTTTTCTAAAAAGTAAAATATTGTATGCATTTCTTATTTATAAAATTATAATAACAACTAAATGACTTCTTTGTCAACTTTAACACTTAAACATATTGAATTGTGTATCACAACTTTATTAAGCAAACCGTCTATCATGTGGGTTGCCAACAGACACAGTATGCAAATTCAATAATAATTGTACAATAATAAAAATATTAGTCTTGCGGTGAGATGAAACACATTCCTATTAGGTAAAATGCTCGAAAGACAACTTTAAATTTTACATTAGTAAATAAATAACTAGATTGTACTTAATTTGTTGTATATAGGCGCCTAAAGTTGGTAAACCTTACGAATATATTTGGTAGTTCATAATATTAGTGTATCTTTTAAAACTGAAAAACATATAATATTTAAGCCTGTCGGTCTTGAAAAAATTTCACCAGAAACAAGATTCGATACCGTGTGCACCGAATCATAAACCCACAACTGCCCAGTGCTAATTACACAACAATTTGTTTTTTATTTAATAAATTTAAATGTGTTAGCATATTTCAAGGTATTACAAGTTTAAACAATTATACAATTTTACAAAATAAAATGTTGTGTTAGTTATTCTGAATCGTAGTTGATTAGGTATAGATAGTTTTAAATAATATAATGAGAAAAGGAAAAGAGATAAGATATATTAATAGATATATAGATATATTAATAGATGATAACTGTACATAATAGTGCTTACATTTTAATTAGAATTATCTGGTCGATAAGACTGATGAGAGAAGGGAAGTTGTTAGTGAGTGTAAATTTGATATACAATGAGAGAATGTCAGCAATTTTGTATTCCCTGTATGAGTTTTGAACATAAAAATTAAAAATTATTCAATACAGTTACAGAGATATTATATAACATAAATTCACGTTATTTAGTATTGGCATAACACATTTTTTCTGGAAGCAAATACTAAATCACTTGTGATTCGTTAATCTCTTTGTATAATTTCAGTAAAACATACTGTTATTTTCTTTTTAATAAAGAGTTAAATCCACAGAATAACACATTTTCAATAGTTCACCAAAAGTAATGAAATAAACATTTCAAAATTATTTAATTTACAATGTACATTTGTTACAATAATTTAATGATAATTCAATAAATATATTATGTGCTTATGTTAAAATATATGATACTCGAGTTAGAGGTTCACAAACCTGAACTCGAATATCAATTTTTTTTTATTGAAATATGTATTGGTTTATTACTCTGAAACTAAAACTGTTATTTGAATTTTGCATATTGAACGCTTTTTATTTTCTAGATAATTTTATGAATTAATTCAAAATTCAACATTTAATATTTTTTAACTATTATGATATATTATAATTATTTTACAGGATGAAAAGGATCAAATTTTGTGGTTGATGGAATCTCTAACATTGTGAAGAGGTGAAGCGGCACATTTCATATTACTTACTTTATTATAATATAAAGTTTTCATATCTGTAATTGCTTTTAAATGAAATTAAACCTATGGTTCATTACGCTATTAATTTTACTTTGTTTAATTTTCTTTTTTTGAATAATGTATAATAATATATTATTCTACTATTGAAGTTAAATACTGCGTTCATGCTATTCAAATGAATGTAATGTGTGTATTATACTGATAAGGTGTTTGTTTGTGTGAAATTTATGTTTTGTTACGGACATAGAAAGAAGTAACAAACTAAAATAAGAAATTTAGCTTAGATTGAATTTTATTCCACAAATTGATGTCATTTCTCAATAATTTGAGAATTGTATGTTTTGTTACTGGCCAAGAAAGTAGTAACAGACTAAAATAAGAAATTTAACTTAGATTGAACTTTATTCCACAAATTGATGTTATTTCTTAATAATTCTCAATGTTATTTTAAATTTATTATAATTCTAAGGACATAATTGAAATGTACAAATATTTTACATTATTACTGAAGATTTCACATTGCCTGCGATGAATCTGGCATTATATTAATTAAACAGCTAAAACTTTCTATAAAAATGTCCAGTCAACTTAGAACATTTTCAATAAAATTCATGGCATTAATAAAAATATGCTCAAAGATGTATTGTCTATAGTCTATAAAATTGATAATAGTTGTACTTAAATTGTCTGTTAAACAATAATTGTTGTGAATTTAATAATGTCTCCCCAAGAATATTTAATGTGCATGCCTTTTCAATTTTTTTTTAAAAAATGTTATGAAGAAAATTCCTTGGTTTACTAAATGTTGTTAATTTGTTTTAACTTTCAATAAGCTTTAAGTAATAATAAATATATATACCAACCATTATATATCTGTTGCAGACTACAAGAATTTACTTTAGCACACACATTATTTAACAAAAATATCAACATATATATTCAAAAGAAGTATCATAAATAATAATTTTTATTATAATAGTTCAATGTTAAAATTTAAATTTTTCCCTCGTAAATAAATTATATTTGAAGGTCTATTAAGTGTCTTTTATTCATCCTGATAAATGTTAACATTAGGCTTAGTATTAAAAACCCACTCAGTTAGTATTTAAGTCATAAGTAATAAGGAAATATTGTTGTTAGAGTTTGGGTGTTATTTCCCTATTTTAATTTCAAAACAAAAAAAATCTTATAAATTGGTTCATTCATTTTTTGTGTCAGTTTTATTTTTATTCACGACTAAAATATTGTTGAGGAAAACGGTCAATAATTAAACATACAAATTCAGTATATAATTTAATAGAACCTATTTTAAATAATTTAAAAAAATAATTCCTGTAATAAGAAGAACTTTGCTTTAAAATAGTTTGTTAACAAACAAAAAATTCATTCCCACCCATAACGGTATAAAATAACATTACCTATCCTGTATGGTTTTTTGTGGGAATCTTTATTTTTTAAAATATATATTTAACTTCTCAAATTTGTAATATATTACATACATGATGATTGTAATTATATCTTTAATGTATTTTATTTTTCAAATATGTATTTCTAATTCACCTTATATTTGATTTCTCGAATCATGTTTGTGGCTGAAGCTCTTTGTTCCTATTTTGTACTTAACAAAATACAAATATAACATCCAAGCTCTAATTATTTATGTTATATTTATGTGTAATCTATTGATATAGTCTGTAACAAATTCCATTTTTAAGTTTTGACAGTAATTCTTAAGACATTTTTTTTTATTTTTGTTTGTGGGTCACTTTCCATTGTCGTACATTATTACGATAAATTTAATTTTAAAAATGTACCTTGATAATATTATATTTAAGAATTCAATATTGCTCTTATTGACCACCAGTTTGTAAGCTAAAGCACTGTTTTTATTATAATTAAAAATAATTAAGCATTTAAATTATATTAATATAAATATATTTATATTTATATATATTATATTTAATATGGGATTATAATATAATATTTAATTATTATAATCATATAATTTCGTGGAAATTAGCCATTCTGATATAATGTCAAATTTTATACTTTAACATGGGTGTTTATTTAATGTATTTTAAAATATATTGATATTGGTATTGACACAATATTAGCACAATTTTTTTTTACGTCCATTCCAGTTTGCTGATTTTCCTATATACCTATAAGTCTTATTTGTAACACTAAATTATGCTTCTATTTAGAAATAATGAACATGTTGCACAGTAATCCAATAAATTTAAAACAAAAAATGTATTTACCCTATATCTTTATATTTAAATGGGTATGTATAATGTCCTTTAATTGGTCACTGAGTCACTCCTAATATTTTGTAATTTACTCGTAGTTAAAAAAAAAAAAAAATATACTAACTGTTGAATGATTGATAACTTTATCACAATAGATGTATAAAAATGTTTTTTAATTTAACATAGGTTAAATACAACAAAATTGTTAAATTAAAATTATAATAAGTAATGCTATTCAAGAGGTTGTATTTTAAGTAAATATACTGATTTTTCAGATGTTGTAAACTTACTAAATCATATTTTATGGATTTGTTTGTTTTTTCACTGAATTCAGACCTAATGATATAATATTATTTTCAAGTTATTATTTAAACAATTTCATTTTCATATTTTTTTTTAAAACAGTTATTAAAATATTGAATTATATTATTATTAATGTCTTAGAGAGGATACATCCATAAGACTGTACGTATTATCATTGAGTATGGATATTCGGGCAACCAAGGTAGAACCTGCAGCTCGATATATTCCGGTGAACGCGGTATAGTCTAGGGAGAGGGAGGGACTGTAATAATTTTTAATTTGACTGATAACTATATGGGTAAATAGCGACTATAACACACTTAACACACTCATTTCATTTACCAACCAGCAAATCTAAAATTAAGATTAGGTACCTTCGAACAAGCGATAACCAACTTTTTTAGCTCAGTGAAAACTATTTTTTTTTTACAGTTGTGATACTATATAATATTATCCATAGTATTCGATGAAATTACTTTCATTGATACGGACTGCTCCGAACGGCGTACACATATTAATCCGTTTAATAGTTGTGACTCGTCAAAATTCCCGGAACACAATTATTCATTAACCTTATTCGTTATGCCTAGATTTTCAAAAATATCGATATTTGGGATTCTCTCCATACGTCTTGCACTTATTATACCGTGTTCGTAGTGTAACTAAATGTTTTTAAATGAAAATCGAGAGCACTTATAAACCAATAATATAAAATTAGCTACTCAATGGTATTATGTTCAATGATAATACCTACAGTTATATATTTTTATTTTATAAAACTGATTATTAACCAAACAATATTATATGATAATATGTCTTTTTTACTTAAGTTTAACTACAAGACAGGCACGTTTATTTTGTTATTAACACGTTTAATTAATTAAATTAAACTATACTTGAAATAAAACAAAATAAAGTTTTTCTATAAGGCTGCATGATAATAAGTAAACAGCCAATCATAAATTATTTCAGTAAGTTTATGAAAAAATTAAATAGTTTCATTCGACATTTGGTAGGCACCAATTTATTATTTAAGCTGATCAGGTAGATATTGTTTAACACAAATAAGCTAGTTATATATTGTAATCAAGAATAAACTAATCAACTCGTTTTCTTTTTTACTCGTTATGTTAAAGTTATATACAAATATTTTGATTAAATTTAATATTTAATGGTACCTACCTATTTTACTTTTATCAATTTGAAAAATGTACAAATTAAATTTAAAAATGTTTTCATTTTTTTAAACTTAACAGGGATTATAGTTTATAGATCATTTTAAATTAAAAATATATTTATATTTAATATTTATTTATATTAATTACCAGCGGCATAGCCAGGATTTTAAAATTCTGGGGGAGGGGCATATTGTATATTAAAAAAAAAATACTAAACAGTTAACAAATAATAATTTAATTTTTATGTTGTTTCGGTGTTTTGATATGCAATGAGGGGACATGACTGCTCTCCCGCCATGGCTACACCACTATTAATAATTATGGTACTTACCTGCTGGATAGTATAACCATGAAGAAATCAGTCTTGTAATTTATTTATTAGTAAATGTATTTAACAGATTTTATAGTATTTAGAATGATTGTTAAATTGGTACTTGGAAAATATTTTAAATACTGTCTTGTACCTATGTTTTTGTACCTATTTGAAAATCAAATTCATATTTTTATGTAAATACTTTTAAAACTTCAAAAGAATTGTTGTCACATTTCAGTTTGTTTTTTAATAATCATTTGATATATTATTTTATTTATAATTAAACTCAAAAAATTAACACGGTAGTTTATTTTATGTTCCATTATAAACCATTTATTGTTTAATTAATACTGAAATATATGGTATTTTTATTTATATTTTAATTCTTCAGTACAAAATGAAGTAGCTTCAAAAGATGTTACACTAAAATTTAAAATTAGTCATAACCAATAAATTACAAATAATTAATTTTCTTATCTACTTGTACAATTAAATAATTAAAATTACAAAGTACCCGTTTGAAAAGTATTTAAATAAGTTTAATATAGGTACATGTTAAGTATTTCTATTTGTTATCAAAAATCTTTTCTGTAAAGTACCTATTTGAAATATATTATTTTTAAGACTGAGTAAAACCCAAAAAAAAATAAAAAAATAATATTGGAAATTCATATCAGTTTTTCTTTATAAATCTAAGATTTGAAAAACTTGCTTCGAAAATTTCAAACCGAGTAACAATAGCTTCTGAAGTTGAAGCAGTAATACCCAAAGAAATGTCAATGCAAAGACAATTGCCTAAAAAAACATCAGTACTTATAGTAATTAAGTACCTATATATATTATCGAAAAAAAGAAGAATAGGTAGCTTATCTAGCGATGATAGTAATGATGATGAATATTCACCAAGGGGTTGTAACGGTCGAAAATGAACCATCATTATCAAGGTAAAATATTATGCGATAGCGCACACCCAACACAAAATCTGCATATAATTATAAACCACACACACACTATCACCGCTGCCTAGTACCCGTGGTCGAGTGTAACCGGCCGGCACTATGTCATTAACTGTACTATTCCAATGTAATACAAATACCGGTCAATTACAATTCATTACCAAATGATTACCTAATATTGTTTTTTTTCCCGTGTGATGTGCGACGCGTCCGACGCTCGTATCTAAGCTTTAACTTTAATTTTGCCTCTCTGCCGGACAACATGACGAGCGAGTAGATACACCGCTTCACCGAAGACGTCCTGGTGATGATGCTCGGACACACACGCACACGCCCAGAATTCGGTAACATTATTATTATAATGATTTTTTTTGATGATTTATACTACACCTTGGCCGGTATTTTGTGTTTTGTTACGTGTATAGTACCTACGGTAGTGTACTACGTGTATTATTATTATTATTGGTATTATTATTTATGTACGCCGGTAACCGCATAGGTACCGTTTGCAAGTACCCTGCGAAAATGCAGTTGTTATGATTAATATGTATGTGTTTTTTTTTTAAGGTGACCTTTTTATTTGCGGCAAAGTTTTTATGCCGATATTGCTTTTCTTGGCCATAATTTAATTATTGTTTTTGTTTTCACCATAAATATTAAAATAAATATACCTGTAGATCCCCATCAAATACCTTTATTATTGTTTTTCCCAATTTCATTTTATTTTACAAATCCCACACGCTCCGATTTCCGAATCTCGGCTGTTGGTTGGCGACCTTATTACCACTGAAGTTTCTCGTCAACGTACGCTCCACGCCGAATCTGGGCAAGCCACCGTGTGAGACGTTACAGGGTTTAAGTATCATAAACCAAACAATGTTTGGCAAACATTTATGGTACCTTATTACTAAGTTTAAATAACATACATTTTCTATTGTACATACCTAATTAATTCATTGTTATATATGTGTTAAAGTGTACGATGGATCTAGCATGTCAAACACACAAAGAAACATTTATTTTAATAAATTATAAAGATTAATCTTACTGTAAAATCTCATGAAAACAAAAGAAATCAAATAAGAACTGTATGTTGGATGACTAAAACTAATTTTATTTAAACATGAAAAACATGACAATATTTTTTCATTTTCAAACTAATAAAATATAAACTACTAAAATAACTAGCAATAAATAAAAATAATTCGGTTAGTTAGTAACTGGTACACCAGCAGTTGTCGAATTATCGATACCACATTCGTTTGTGCCTCGTCGAATTTTGAAAAGACCGTCATCACCCCAATCTTCGTTCCACGAGTTGACCATCAGCCAGTATGGAACTCCGTATTCTTCACCCCAACCGATCAATTTGACGGCATGTCCTCCCAAGTATGAGGCATTTTCCGATTTCACGTAAACACCTTTAAAACGTTGAAATTACGGTTGGAAATATATTTTATGATTATCGAAATAGAAACACAAAATACATAGGTGTTATATTATACTCAATCAATGGTGCTTATCGTTTACCTGACTTGTAACTGGGAAAATCGTCGTATACTTCGAACGATGCTTCAATTGGTCCGTAAGTCATAACGTCCTTTTGGATGCTGCCGTACGTTAGGTAGTAGTAGTCACGTGCTACGATCATAAGTTAATAGATTAAACACGTATTATTTTAACCACATGTAATATATTGTCGAAATAGATCATACTGTATCTGTGATCTTCGTCGAAATCGAGTTCCTGATTTCCGTAACAAGTTCTCCTGCATCTGTGATTTAATTCCATTGGGTGACCGGCGCATGTATTATTTCCTTCAGAGTCATAAGGACAAGGAGGGACTCTGTATGGTTCACAGCCCTAAAAACGATGTATGCGACGTTAAACCAAACGTCCAAACATAATATTATACAAATATATTAATAGTCTACTCAGAGCAAGTCGCATACCTCTGATGAGTTGTAGTCACCTCCGGTTACTAGACCGTGTTTACTAAAACGTTTCCATGCTTTTATCGGATAACCGCCATAACATCCAAAGCCGCATAAATGACAGCAGAAAGTGATTTCTTCGGCGGATAACAATTCATTGAAATCTCCATTTGTAGCTACACACAAACGGTCAGAAAAGGCTGAGCTCGTGGCCACTGCCTAAATTAATGATTCGTTTAAAATAATGTCCAACACTATTGACACATATATCATTACATACCCAACACGATCCACAATTTCCTTGGTCGCGGACTGCTCCGATCGTTTGACAATGTCTCCATTTTCTTCTAGCGTCAAAGTGCCTTGGAATTCGGCCGAATAAGTTGTCATAAGCTGCATCGTCGGTTTTGTACATATTCATATTATTTAAGCTTGGAATTTGTACACCTTTTGATCCCAAACGTTTAAGAATATGTTCCTTTGGTGTATTGGGGTCGAAGTTTACACCTGCCTAATTTGTTAAATGTTCTGGTTAGTATAAAAATAATTAAACAAATAAAATGTAAATAAAGTATTTTCCTTAAAAAAATTACGAAAATTACGATAATGTGCCAATTGTTTTGTAGTTCAAAATGTATGTTTAATTATTATAGTTATGGCTTAAAAATGTAACACAAGATTCCAAAAAAGTTGGTTTAGCAATTTAAAAATATTGAAAATACTTGGTCGTGGTTTTATTTTTAACAGCGTTGCAAGATGAAATGTTGAAAAAATTGTAAAAGTCTAGAAAATTTGTAAATTATCTTGTACTTTTGGCGTTTAAAAGTTTATAAAACGCTTAATCTTAATCGGTAGTTTTAAAACAAAACATTATAAATAAGGAATTTTAATTTAAACGGAATTGAATATAGGTACCGTTTATATATAAACGCATAATAATAATATTAATTATTTTGATGTAATTGAAAAATATTTTTAGTGGGGACTTAGGCATAGTATAGTTAGAAATTCGTTGCAAGTTTTCTTTACATACCTAGCTAACATTTGAAAATGTAATACACGATTACTTATACGATTTTTTACCATTAACAAAAAATAAAGTTTACCGGAAAGTTGAATACATTTTTAATGAGCGTTTAAGTTCAAATTTTTATGACATTGGATATTCACGTTATGTAAATGAACGATTTCCTTATTTTATTGTAATTCGAAAACAAATAAATGAAGATATTATATTTTTGATGATTACCAAATGATTGTTTTATTATTTTAAAAAATTTTGAATATTTTTAGCTATTTCATAATATGTATTTGAAATTTGAAATTTTTTAGTATATAATTATTCGAAAAAAATTTTCAATTCGTCAAAAAGCTTTAAAATTAAATATAAAGTTTTCACAAGTTTTTAAAATAGAAGTATAATAAAAAAAATAAAGATAAATACGCACAATTTTTTTATAAGCGTTTAAAGTTGAAATTTTGAAAAAATTAATTTCTGAAACTTGGCAGTGAATTCGGAGTAGAGAATGTTATGAAATATTATCTCATTTAATAAACATAATAAACAACGGTAGTAATAAACATTATTTAACATCATATTTTTTGAACCTAATATAAATAATTAATGACACACCTTCCATGTAGTTGCATGTTCGTTGATATTGTCAATAAAATCTTTCTGCAAAAAGTATGCTTGTTCCGTCACATAAACGCTGATGAATATCACAGACAACAACATCAACACCCTAGCCATGGTCGCAACTTTTTCGCTAATTGTTATTTAACAGAATTGAATACAAACACACCACTGTTGCTTGTTGTACAACAGTAACAGTATAAGTTTTGATTTTCAAATACCAGCGTATATATACACATCTCAGGATACTCAAATGAAATACTTAAATCAAGTATTTCTAAAAATACGCTTACCTACTTAATTATATTTTAGTGATTTCATATTCAATAACACTTGTTGTTAATTTATCAGAATCGTATCACATAATGCATATTATACTTTACTAGGAATTGTACCCATCATTCGTTCATCAGCTTATTCATCTTAATCTAAAGTTCATTATCAATAAAAAAAAAAAAAAACTATTCGTTTTTCCGAATAATTAAATAATTGAAAACTAATAATAGTATATTAGTTAATATAATATAATCAATTATTCACATTTTATATTATAATCTTCAAACGAATTCAACGACTTGATGTCTTTATCATCGATTCATATTGCATCCATTAACCATTAGTTTACTATTAGTCATTGGCATTTATCTACAATTGTATACATCTGTTCAATAATAAACAAACATCTAAAATCCGAAAAACAATTTTTAGAAGATATAAAAAATATTAAATTTAATAACATGGTGTATTAATATGTGTTTAAATATTTAGAATTTTATTGTTGTAATTTATGCCTTACTTGCCTCAAATTAATAAATTAAACACAACCATTTACCATGATATTGGTTAGTGGTAATGTGGTAAAAGGCTTTACAATACTACTTTAGGTGGTTCTGCAAAATATTTCATAACTACTGATTATAATCAATACTTTTTGTAAGTTAGTCTTTAGTAACATTACAATATTTGTTTGTTATTTTTAGATTAATAATGTCTAGACATAATTACTAGCCTATATTCCTCGCTAAAGAGTGTATTTAAAATATTTTATTAAAACTTTTTGCGCATTGTGATTTGTGGCAAACATTTACTAAAAACATCAAAAATGTATAATTAGCAGGGCTTGAAACCGTAAATATTTTTTCCGATTTTGATTACAGTTTCCGATATTGGTATTCATTTTTTTATGATTCCGTTTTAAGTTTTGAATTTTTCCGATTTCAATTTAGGTTTTGATTACCGGTATTGGTTTTTTCCGATATTGTTTTCGGTTTCGGGTTTTAACAGTTTTAACCGGTATTTTAAATCGGTATCAAATATCGGTTTCAAGCCCTGATAATTAGTTAATCATCTGTCATTATTAGTTACATTTTATATGTCCCGGTCATTACCATTTCATTTAAAATATATTTGCGGTCGAGGGGTTATAATCACGAGTCACACCGGAGGGAAGTGACCAACCTGCGACATATTAAAATATACCTAAGGTTATGTTAACAATTTAATACAAGATTCCTCATAAGCAGTTATAAAATCAGTTGAAAAAGATTACTGATTCAGTCACCATTTTTTTTTTTTTTTTTTGTAAGCATTTAAAGTTCAAATTTTGACAATATACCTATTTGATTATAATCTCGAAAATTTACAAATTGTTTGATAGTGAAAAATGTATAAAATGTTCAATTATTATCTATATCAATTAGATATCAAATCGATTGGAAAACTAAAACAAGGACTGACCCTGTTCGCTCAGAATCATTTTTTTGTATGCAGAGATTTTATATTATTGAATTCAAATTCAACCAATCCTACTGTAGACACAGCACAGCGACTTACCCGGAGTTTTTTTTCGTTATGGGCAATATCATTTGAATTTAATAAATCCGTGACTATTGTAGGTACTTTTTTTTAAATCTACAATTATAATAAATTATATTCTTTTGTTCAGATTTATAAAAAAAAAAGAACAAGTCATAATGAAAAAAAAAAAATTACTAAGTCTCCTCCCTACCATTTAGAGTGGTGGTCCTTTAAAAAATGTTGTACTGAATTTTACATTCTTAAATCCAACATTCTACACTTGAGTTAATAAAATATCATACTAATATTCTTGTATATTATAATTATTATCATTCAAAATGTAACTAGGAACTAGAAAACTTTATACCCGGGTCCCGGCGAAAAAAAATACAACTTTGGTCAATATTATGAGCACATTTAAATTAATTTATTGCATGCGGCCCGAAGGTAATTTTCAAAAATAATATTCATCACTTTACAAAATCCTTGTGGGGATTAGAGGGATTTTCCACAAAACTTAAGAGATATATTTTTATGTCACTAGCTGGGCACATCGTTCCTGGTCATATTGTATAGTTGATACTCAAGTTTGATAAACAGTTTTGAATAAATTATATATAACTAATTATAATAATAATTGGTTATACATTTAAGATAATACGCCATCCACCTATCGAAATCTTTTAATTAAATATTATCTCCATTTCACGTAATTACTTCAAAGAAACTAAAAAAACTAAAAGTGTATGAGAGGTGATTTTTTATTAAATGATTTGACAATGCCGTTTTATTGATTATTTAATAAGAAAAATATACTAGAGATCTTTTCATACAATTTTTGGAGAAATTATGACTTACACATTATCGATTATACAAATGAAGTATTCAAACTTACCTACCTATATAATATTAGAAAACAAAACTCATTCTACTACTGTACAACAACAGTGAGTTTTCAATTTTGTTAAATAATAAATTTAAAGCGACAAGGTTGCAACCATGGCTAGGGTGTTAACGTTGTGATATGGGGCACCGTAAATGTTCGGAAAATAATAAGGCGGACCGTAAAAATCCGGAAAAAAAAATCCCGCGGATAGTAAATATACGGACCGTAAATTTACGGAATTCAAAAATATTGAACCATAATATCACGGACTGTAATGTCCCGGACTTTAAATTACCGGACCGTAAAATCCCGGAAAGCAAAAATACGTGCTCTGAAATATCACGGACCGTAAATAACCGGAATTTGTTAAAGCGACATGAGCGCTATCTAGTAGCATACATAATTATTTGTCATAGAAATACTATTTAACATTTGATGTATGTATTTTTAGTTTTTAATTTTTGTGTCTGTCATCACCGTTGGGGGCTAAGCAGTGGCGCTGATCTATATTAATTTCATGATATGGGGAAAAAATACTGGTGTTAGACCTACCTACTTAAAAAAAGTTTAGCAACTCTCAAATAGTGCATTAAAATCACTATATACTGCCTTTAAGTATTAATTACCACTAATAAGTAATAACTGATGACTTATTATCACCGCCCACCCACCTAGCCCACTCATAAATAGTTCTGGAGAATTTTTCTCAGTTGATACTCGTGTTTGGTGCCACTGGGGCTTAGGGCAGTAAAACTGTTTCGATTTTCTTCAACAGTATCTTGATCAATGAAAAGTAAATCTATAGTTGGTATAAATCAAGGGGTTGAAATTGAACATTTCCAATAGTTTTAAACAGCGCAGGAAAAAACAAAATAAAATTTAAGGAAAAATGAAAATTTCTACGCAAAATTGATTTTGTTTTTTGGTGTAACTCTTTGTTTTACCGTAAATTACAGATACATGACATTTTCACTCAATGTTTATATTATCATTTTCTATACACTATACATTTTCAAAATATTCTAACTTGTTTTGAGCTGTTTACGGACATCTTCAGTTTTCAATTTCTTTAGTTTTTTTTTTTTATAATATTATGTCCATAAAATTTTATTCGTTGGGTTAAAAAGCTTGAAAATTTAATACAAGAAAAACATTAAAAATGCTAATGCATAAGCACAATTTTTTTTATAAGTATTTAAACTTCGAATTTTGACAATAACCATTATTGTACCCAATTAAAAAAATATAAAATATTCAATTTTTATAGCTAAGTATTGAAACTTTAAAACAAAGATTCTAATAATAGTTCATGCTAAAACCAAATGTAATATATAAAAGACATAAAAACACAGTTATTTTTTAGAGACATTTCAAATTCAAATTTCGATGAAATTACATATTAAAACTAAGAATAACGATTTTAGTTATTTAGATGTAATTTAAAAATATTACTCGTGTATATATGAAACTTTTATAGTGTATTATTATATTTAAATATTTAATACACAAAACAACATTTAAAATGTAATCTTTTTGGCAAAAATTAATATATCCTACCGTAGTACATATATACTAATGCCTAATCCTACAATTAATTACTTTAATCACAATAATATCATAAAATATACCTATTTAATTAGTACTTAGTAATATTATAGGCTGATAGACCGTCTTCCCTCTAAACCGTTATTCCTGTACAATGGTTTTATATCATTGCATTCAAATTTAACATCACCCACTTTCAACCTACTGTACATCAGAGCGACATACACTTACCCACTTTTTTCTATTGTTATTCATAAAATTAAAATATTTTCGTTGCTTCAATACCTATCCTAGTACTCTAATGTATAAAAAAGGTGGATAAGTGGATGTCGCTCTGCTGTACAGTAGGTTACAAGTGGGTCACTGTAATGGATGGTGTTAAATTTGAATTCAATGATATACTATCATTGTATAAGAAAAACTATTCTGAGCGAAAACGGTCAGTCAGCCTATGATTTTACCAAGTATATTTGATGATATTATTGTGAATAAAGTAATTTATATATAACCTATTTACTCGGAGCCTTGTTTTAAATTTTCAATCTTTAGCCATAAAAGTTAAACATTTTATACATTTTCAACCACAAAATAATTAATAAATTATAAATTTGATAAATGTTGTCAAAATTTGAACTTTAAATGCTTATAAAAAAAAATTGTGCCTATGTATTTTTAATATTTTTCAACTGCTATTAGGACGATATATTTTATTGTGTATAGAAAATGCTAATATAAACATTCAGTCAAAATTTCATGTCCCTACGGTCATTTGTTTTAGAGTTACACCAAAAACCAAAATCGATTTTCTCGAAAACAGATTTTGCGTAAAAATTCCCGTTTTTCCTTAATTTTTCTTTTGTTTTTCACGTCGCTTGTAAAAACTACTAGGAAATTTTTACATTTGACCCACTCAAAGTACCAACTAGATTCACTTTCCTATCAGAAAAGTTACTATTGAAGAAAATCCAAGCACTTTTACTGTCCTAAAAGGTGATGACAGACACAAAAATAAAAAAAAAAATAAAAAAATAAATAAAAAAATAAAAAATAAAATAAAAAAAAAACACACATCATTGTAGAATCAATACATTCATCGCTTCGCTCAGAATCTAAAATAAATACAGGGTGTCCCACTGAGATCTGACAGATGAAATAACTTTTGTTCTAATTAATATTTTTAAAAAATTTCTTTTAAATATAATTCATAGACTATTGCGCTACATTTTTAGTATACATTTTTTATTTTATTTTTTTTAATACTGAAAATAAAAAACTTAAAAACTGATAAAAAAAATTTCCAAAATATCCAAAATAGCCAATTTGTAAATCTGATTTTCAGAAAAATTTATATCGTAAAAACATTTATTTAAGTCAAGTGGCTGATTTTTTACCATTTTTTTTAAATATCAATATTCTTGTTAAGTAATATACGATCTAGTTTATGTTAGAAACATTATAATTTCAAAAAATATAAATCATTATTAAATAATATTAATCAATATAAATCGTTGAACTTTTTTTATAAAACAATGAACATGAAAATTTAACAGTAAACAATGTTTAGGCTGGTGCTATATAAATGATATATTATGTTTTTCTGATATTTCTTATTATATTATACTCTTCTCAAAAATCGTTTAGGTGTATTATGTGGGTTTTATGAACGAGTATCTTATCGAGTGATTACCCGCGGCATGCCGTGTGTCGTGTGTGTCGTCCAAGTCCATTTAGCAATTTTGGGAATACACCATTTTAAACTTTATAGTAGTTGTAATAACTGAAATTAGTGTTCCAGGCATTCCGTGAGGGAATTTTGTACAGTTTTATTACAATAGGTAAATTATAATATTCAAAGGTAACTAATTTAAATGTATAAACTAGCTAGATTTGAATGCACGCATAAGCATATTTACAATGGTAAATCGTAAATTACGTACCTACATATTATAATTAAAAAAAACAATATCACCAAGTATTATTGAAATCTATAAAGGTACAAATAATGTACAATAATATAACTAATATAATATCTAAATTAAATATTCTTTATTTAAGTTTAGTAGTAATTATTAAGTAGGTGTAAGTTATTTATTTATATGAATTATTAATTTATTTTTTTCATTGTGTAGCCTACCTACTAAATATTCATAAATAAAGTAATTTACAAGCGATGTAATTGATTATTAAGTTCTATATAATATTATAATATAATATTTTTCTATAACAGCAGGTAAAAAAAAAAATGATAGTTCTTAGATTGTGGAAAAAATGCTATACCCAACATGCAAGTTTTTAGACGGTAAAAAAATTATTGCGTATGTTAGTTCCTACTCCTACACATTGAAAAAATGATATATCTATATAACCTGTACCCTAACCAGAAAAAAATTACACATGTTAATTTTTAATTCGATGATAAATCATTTCATATTTTTATATATACGAAAAACAAATTTTGAGCGAAAGCTTGTCAGCCTATATTACTAAGTAGGCACCTATTAAAGTATATATTTTACTATATTAATTTATTTTACTATTAGTAAAACAGTATATACTATAGGTTGAATTCATTTTTGGCGAATACATTAAATTTGATATAGCCGATAAAGGTACTTTAGATGTTTCAAATAAGCACCCAGTACCCACGAATAATATTTAACGAAAAAAATAAAAAATCATTCTTCGATTAAATATATTATAATTATGTCCAAATTTGAAAATAAAATATACCTATTTTTTAAAAAAAATCTATCTTCAGGTTTTTAAAAAATACCTTAGTGTACACACACAGGTGACAGACCCAGAAAATAAAAACACATACATCATTGTCAATACATACATCGATTTGCTCAGAATCCAAAATATCAAATTGATAATAAATTCAATACACAATAATTACATATATTATATAATATTAATAAATAATACAAATTTATTTAATTTTAAAAATGTCTAATAATAACTGCTGGTCGTAAGATAATATCACAATATAGGCATTATTTCATTTTTATACTAATATATTTATTGTAACTGTTAAAATTATTAAAAATATTGATGTTAATGCCAAATGTATTACCTACCTTATTACCTATCTCTAGTATCTAAACATATACCAATACTAATATTAAGAGGATCACTTTTCCCGAATTCTTATTTTACTTAATCTAAAAACACTAATAATCGTATTTTGACGGGTACCTATGATAAATGATAATTATGATTAAAAAAAATTCACTACAATTGAGGTGATATAAATTTCACAAACTGTCTTTAGCATAATGTGGTTTTAGACTTAGTGTTCTTCTGTTATAATTTCTATATCGGTATATTATTTTGTTTTATAAGGATTCTTAAATGCAATCCTTAAAAAGATCATTCGTCGTAAAAGTTTGTAATCAAAAACCACTTATTAGCACATAGTGACGTAGATTAAAATGTGTAATGTAATGTTTGACTTGTTTTAGATTCTGAGCGGAGCGATGGATGTATTAATTTTACAATGATGTGTGTTTTTTTATTTTTGTGTCTGTGTATACGATTAGCAGTCGAAATAATTCTTCGATTTTCAACTTCAGTATTTTGTTCGATGGTAAAGTGAATCTAGCTGGTACTTTGAGGGGTAAAAAGTAAAAATTTCATAGTAGTTTTCAAAAGCGCAGTGAAAAACAAAAAACAAATTAAGGAAAAACGGGAATTTTTTACGCAAAATCGGTTTTTGACAAAATCGAATTTTAGTTTTTCGTGTAACTTTAAAACAAATGAACGTACCTATATACATGAATTTTTCACTGGTTGTTTATATTTGCATTTTCTATATACGATAAAATTTTCAAAATATTTTTATTTGTTTTGAACTGTTTAGAAACATTTTCTGGTTTCCAATTTTATTAGTCTTTTTTTTTCTATGAAAGTCAATAAAACTTTATTTATTAGTTAAAGAAGCTTGAAAATTTAATATAAGGCTCCTACTATATTGTTACAATGACATTTGAAAAAAATCCTTAGTCACAGTTTTTATTTATAAGCATTTAAAGTTCAAATCTTGACAAAATACGGAAAAATCACGAAAATTAGCAAATTATTTTGAGTTGAGAATTCATAAAAATTTTTCTTTTTAAATCTAAGATTTGAAAATGTAATACAAGAATATCCATAAGTATGCCTACCTTTATCAAAATAAAAATGTCTACAAGAAAGTCAAATTAAATTTTTATGAGCGTTTGAAATTCATATTTTTACAACATTTGATATTCACTTGATCACTCACACTAATCATGATTGACAACTAACACAAATGCCATAGGTGGCGGCAATGAAATTGCATATTGCCTAAATATTGCGCCTTATTAAAACACACGAGCAGGCCCCTTAAGGCACTCTACTTGAGAGCGCTAGTATCGTTTTTTTAATTTTCCGGATTTTTACGGTCCGAGATATTATAGTCCGCACATTTTTATTTTCCGGATTCTTATGGTCCGGGATATAACGGCCCGTACATTTTTACTTTCCGGATTTTTACGGTCCGGGATATAACGGTCCATACATTTATATTTTCCGGATTTTTACAGTCCGGGAATATATGGCTTACAATTTTCCGGATTTTTACGGTTTGTGATATTACGGTCCGAATATTTACATTCCGGAATTGTACGGTCCGTTCAATTATTTTCCGGGATTTTACATGCGTCCTGTGATATTCATCAGCGTTTATGTGACGGAACAAGCATACTTTTTGCAGAAAGATTTTATTGACAATATCAACGAACAAGCAACAACATGGAAGGTGTGTCATTAATTATTTATATTAGGTTCAAAAAAATATGATGTTAATTAATGTTTATTACTACCGTTGTTTATTATTACTATATTTATTAAATGAGATAATATTTCATAACATTCTCTACTCCGAATTCACTGCCAAGTTTCAGAAATTAATTTTGTCTAAATTTCAACTTTAAACGCTTAAAACATTGTGCGTATTTATCTTTATTTTTTTTGTATTATACTTCTATTTTAATAACTTGTGAAAACTTTGTATTTAATTTTAATGCTTTTTGACGGATTGAACATTCTTTTCGAATAATTGTATACTAAAAAAATTCAAATTTTTAAATACATATTATGAAATGGCTAAAAAATTCAAAATTTTTTAAAATAGTAAAACAAACATTTGGTAGTAATTTCAGGTATGTCTCCATTTATTCGTTTTTGAATTAAGAAATATTTAAAAATATTTAATTATTCTAGAAATACGAAATTCGGCCAAATTCAAATATAATTACAGACATTTCAAAACACCTACAATTACTAAAATATTTTAGGTACAATATTTTCCTAAGGATAACTCAGAAATGAAATGGATCATAAACCCTTTCGACGATGATTATATTAAGAACATTCCAGATGATATTTTAGCAAAAGAATTATTTATTGACTTAACCAGTAACTCTACATAAAAATCGCTTTCAAAACCAAAAATATCATTAATTTTTGGCCGGACATGAAACAAGAATACTCGGCATTGTACACACAAACTTTACAGTTTCTAATCCTTTTTGTATCAACATATCTGTGCGAAAATACATTTTTTCACTTATTGTACACAAAAAATAAATATATAGAAGTAGATTAAACGTAGAAAATGATTTAAGACTTAAAGTTACCAATTTGGAGCCCGATATTGACGTCATCGTCCGTTCAAAATAACACCAATCGTCTCATTGAAGTAAAAAGTAAACCATAATAATTATAATAATTTTACATATTAATTTGATTTAATTTAATTTCTTTTTGTGCATTAAATACTTTATTAGTTTATTATAGATATATTTATTTTATATTATCTCATTTTGTAATTCCCAATGAAATAAAATTCTATACATATAACATAAACGTACCTATACATTATTAATAAGCAAAAAAAAAAAAGCAAAAAAATGGTCAGGTGGTACGTAAAAATTTTCGAATTATGTAGGTGGTACGTGACTAAAAAAAGGTTGAGAACCGCTGATCTCGACAACAATATTAAACGTGTTGTACCATAATTTGGTACCTACCAGCCACCAAATCTACAATTGTAAACGTTCAAGTTTAATAAATATCTAAATTATATTTTTTATTTATTTGTATGTATGTCATTAATTTATATATATATATACATTATACACCCTATATATTATGGGTCATAATTACATAAATGTAATTGAAATGGACGTGTTATATTTAAATTTAATAATAAATCATTGCTTCTGAAAAACGGTTCAGAGCAGGTGACGTTGTGTCATCATGGCATACTTGTATAAAATATAAACAAATTAAATAATAAAAAAAAAAATCTCATGGCTATAAATAGCGTACATTTAGGTAGAAAAACTTGTTGTGAATATTCTATTAAAAGTTTTCACGAATTTCGAACTGAAAAATAATTTTGAAATTTTCGGAATTTTGAGGAATTTTGTTAAAATGTGTTCCTACTTTAAATACATATAAAAAATAATCATGCTTATTTATCTTTAATATTTTTGAACAGATATCAAAAATTCTTACACCAGAAACATTGCATTACATTTTCAAACTTTTTTCCAAGTAAATATTCTACATGATACCGACATGAATTTAAAAAAAAAAGTACAAAATTCCAAAACTTTTCACGGTATAGCAATAGCTCTAAAAGAGTCAAAAAGATAAACAAAAAGTTTTTCTACTTTTATCAAAAAAAAGGTTCACCGGGGAGTAACATTTATTTTTTATGAGCGTTTGATTTAAAATTGTTTACGATATTAGCAGTATTCAGCAGTTTTTAATTACCTATTAATTTTGATTATTTATATAAGTATGCTAGGATGATTAAACTGATTCCACTCAGAATCGTATTTTGCACGCAATGATTTATCAATAATTTATGAACACATCCATTACAATGGCATACTTACTTTTTGAATAAAATATTATTATAGTTATTAAATTGATTTTATTTTGTTCATAATAATACTATGATCCATAGAGTACCTAAAAAAAAATATAAAATATAATTATTATAAGCAGGGATCGAGTGGCAAACATTCAATTCTATCTAATAAAGGGAGGAGGGGGTTCAAGCAATTATTAAATAATATTTAAAAAATGCCATCATACTTGTAAAACCAATAGATTCTTTTCATTGCTCGAAATCTGAAGAGTTCAAAATGGATCCTTCTCACATATTCCCCGTGCTTAGGCCTCCGTAACGGGTGCTGAATGCCAATTTTTATTTACACCGGGCTGTGAAATGTCTAAACACGGCACTGCACCAAAAGGTGCCATCTCTAACTATTTTAAGTTTTTAAATCAAAACTTAGTGTAAAAAACAAAAATATAAATAATGTCTGATAATAGAAATAACAAGTTCTTCAGATAGAACCTTTTGGTCGTTAATATAATATTTGTTTCACCTAATTAAAATTTTTTCGTTTTGAAATAAATGTATGTTTTTACTAAGACATTACCAACCTCAAAATATTATAGCGTACCTAGGGTGGGAGTTAAAGGTTCACCCCCACCCGCTCTCAAGCATAATTTCCTCAGATCATGAAAACTTATAAATAGTTATTTGTTTAAGCTATTAACATTAGAGTTATATGGTTTTGATTTTCCTAGAAAATTTAGTACAGAATATAAAACGGGCCTTTCTTCAGAACTAACAGAACACATGCAGACACCAAAAGGTATGAAAAGAACACAAAACCATAAATAAATACATTTTTTTTTGTGTCTGTCATCACGTTTTAGGATAGTAAAAGTGCTTGGATTTTGTTCAACAGTAACTTTTCTGATAGGAAAGTGAATCTAGTTGGTACTTTGGGGGGGGGGGGGGGTCGAAAGAAAATATTTCCCAGTAGTTTAGTTATCGAATGTTTATATTAGCATTTTCTATACACCATAACATATTCCAAATATTTTGACTTATTTTGAGCTATTTACGGACATTTTCAGTTTCCATTTTTTTAGTTTTTTTTCTATAAATATCAATACAATTTTATTTGTTGGGTAAATAGTGTGAACATTTAATGCAAGGCTTATAGTATATTGTTTCAAAGGCAGATAAAAAAAATTAAAAATCCATAGTTACAATTTATTTTTATGAGCATTTAAGTTCAAATATTGACAAAATACGTAAAAATCACGAAAATTTGCAAATTATTTTGAGTTAGAAATTCATAAAAAAATTTCTTTTTAAATCTAAAATTTGAAAATGTAACACAAGATTCCTCATAAGTTTGTCTACATTTATGAAAAAAAAATGTCTACAGGAAAGTCAAATTAAATTTTTATGAGTGTTTGAAATTTTCTATACACCATACAATTTTGAAAATATTTTTATGAGACTTAACAGTACGTATACATCACTTGTACTTATAATCCATTATTTTTGTATTTTTTTTTTTATTATTACCGAAATCGAAAAAATAAAAGCAATATTTTACAGCCAAAGTTTTCCTTTCAATGTGATGAAAATGTCGTTTCATAGTTAGGACTATAGCCTTCTAGGTTCTTTCCCTCGTAAAAGAGTTTTTGCTATATTTTACATTTGTAAGACGGACTAAACACATGTGGGTGGAGCGTCCTCTTAAACGTATTAACCAATACATTGTTAAATTGTAGTATATTTTTTTTGTAGATTTTCTGTTATAATTAGAGGGAGGGTACATAAAGCAGAGTGGGGCTAAAAAATGACGGCCTCCACGTGGAAAGATGTCTGGCTGCGTGCTTGATTCTTGGGTAAAAAAAAAATATAGTTTCATATATCAAATGGCTTTTCCATTGACTAATTTAATAATCATACTTATGCGTGACTATGGTTATTGGTTATATGTTTAAAGTATAATAATATTTTTGTCACGCAATACAATGCGCTTTATATATTTCATAGCCCTTTAACCTTTGAATTTATAAAATATACTTATTCAACTGCAACTTTATGTAATTATATAGCGTGCATTTTGTATAATATTAACGTAGAAGAACTACGAGCATAAACTTACAATAAAAGGACTACCCCATTACGTCGATGCATATTTTAATAATATGATAATATAATGGTTTATTATTAGGTATATGATATACATTGACGTCGAATGCAACAAGTTTCAAGGGTAGGAACCACCGACCTAGGTCGAATGGTTGTATTTTGTATGTATTCAGAACTTACTATGATATCTAATAATACGTATATATTTACATAACTCGATTAAAATTTTTTATAAAAATGTATTTATTATTTTAACAATTAAACTTTAGTGTAATTCAAATTAAGTCCTGAAACAAACCCACGTTTTATCTGTTAAGTGCTAAGTTAAATATCTTATACGTCCCTGCTAACATTTTAATGGGTACCTACTGTAATAAAATATTTTGATTTGTTTCATACACTTATAATATATTTTTTTGTTGTTTAAATAATACTTACTCGGTTTATGATTAGCTTAGGTAAATGAAATTACGAGGGTATATTGTTTATTGAAACCAACTAACGTTTTATCTGTTAAATGTTAACGCTAAATTATGTTATACACCCCTGCTAGAATTTTAAAGGCTGCAGGCAATACTGTCATAAATGTTGATTTGTTCTATACACTTAATAAGTGTTCTTGTTATTTAAATGATATTTACTCAACGCATTATTTGCTTAAATGAAATTGTATACTCTTTCAATTATAAGTCTTTTTGATGTATTTATAGATATTATTGGGTTTTTTTTTTTTTTTTGGTATTTATTCAACAATTATTATCGATAAAAAAATATCGCTGTTTCCGACAGCTTGCAAATCTTATACAAGGTTCCTTCCCCATATCAGTAGTTCATACAGTAAACATACATTTTAAACGATAAACTGTATTATTAATAGCAAAATAATATTTTTAGTAGCAATAAATTATATCATAAAATCTAATTGGTAATATAGAGCTGACAGACTGTATTCGCTCAGAACCATTTTTCGTATACAATAATTATATATAATTTATTTAAAATTTAACACGTACATGATAGTCCGCCAGGGATCTAGTAAAGATAAAATATAATCTAGTAAATCTACCCTGTTCGTGTACTTAGTAATGAATATGAAAATAGGTAACTCTAGCATAAATTGTATAATAATAAGAAGATTTTGTATATTGAGTTGCTGTTTTAATACACAATTTAAATAATAATGGTACAAAATATAATGTTTTACAGCAACACAATGTTCTCAATAATGATATGAAGGGTACAGGGCAAAAACGGTAGTAGTCCATTTCTATAAATATTTCAGGAGAGCAAAAACAAAAAATAGTTGATAATTATAATGCGCGGCCCATTTGGCCCGGCAGAATAATACCTAATTTATAGGTAGCTCTTTGTTACTCTTTACTCGTATAAGTATAATAATATGCCTAATGGCTGAACAATATAATAATAATAAAAAACTCACAGATTGTCGGTGTTCTGCTGGCCAGCCGCTACCTGTGATGTCCCTACAAAATAATACTAAAATCGACAAATAATCATAGGCGTGCGCAGGGGGTACGCAGGGTATGCAGCTGCATACCCTGAAGCCCTTTGAGGGGCAAAAATCGTTTTTGGAAAAAAAGACTTTTGTGCACAAGAAAAATAATTACTAATTATGGTGCGGCCCAGGAGTGTACATATTATTATGTTGAAACTCGAAACTCCGTCTCTGCAGTCGCCTGCGCATTGATTCCCCTTCAACATAACAACGCGGGCTGGCTGGGCGCACGATGTTCAGCACAGACCGTAGATATTAGATAACAGAAGCACAGAATAATTTTATTATTCTGTGTCAGAAGAACGGCACTGGCAGTGATAACGTTACGGCAGTGATAACGTTTGATTAGCGTATACAATTTTCGTTTATTTTATAATAATTTTTTAATAATAATTTGACGTTTACCCGTTAAACCATAGTTAAAAATACATTTTTTATATATCTGTGCGTTGATTTCGGATTTCATAGTTGATCGATCAGTCAATATGGAACCTAGTAAAAAGAAAAGAACTTTATATTCATACTTGTCTAAACAGGTAGGTTATAACAGAATTTAGAATTGGATACTATTTGATGACATGAAATATAAGTGTTTCAATTAAATTTAATATTATATCATATTGATAGAATAATGCGGTTTCCACAAATTCAAGTATAAAAGAAGAAGACTTGGATTAATATGATAATGTTTTTTTTTTGTTTGTTTTTTAATCGTACAAGTTGTATGACATAAATATTTTAAGTTTTATCACTTTTATTTTTATTTTTATTTGAGTTTTAAGTAAATTTTTTTGAATTAAACAGTAAGACATTTGAATATTTGTGTATTGTGTATATATTTTATCAGAATTTTACATTCTTAAAATAACTTTCAGGGGGTGCTTATGGTAATCTAGTGCTTAATTTGGTGGGGAGGCAAAAGTACGAAATTGGTTAAGCACAGTGTTAACAATGGGAAACTAAGGCAATTGGGGGGGGGGAAGAATGCCCCTTTTGCCCCCCCCTGGATCAATAAATATTGATACCAATGTAACTATTTAAAATTTGTCACTATTGTGAAAAAAAAGATGATTTACTTATGAGGGACTCAAAAACATAATCTGTAATTTCAAATTTTATATAGATTTAAAAAACAACTAACTAAATTCTTGAACCGCTATTAGCCACCCCCTCCCCCCCCCCCTTGGTGAGTGATAAAACCCGCCCCTGAACTGAGGGGATAGGACGATATAGGACTTCTGGGAGCGGCCCATTATTCAGACTTGACAGACGTGATCTTGCCACCGCACGTACGCACTCCTGTACCTCTTCGATTATGGTAATCACTATTTTCTGTCTGGACTTACATTATTTTCGGTAACGGCGTATTTCAGACTTAGAGAATATTCGAGCAATAGCTTATTTTCTTAGACACCAGTGTATTCGTCGTTAATTCGAATAGCTAATCAGTATAAATTTAAGTTGTCTATTTTTACAATTTTTAATAAATAATACATCGAACAACCAATTGTTGATCATTTGATCACGCTTCTACCATCATCCTATCCTGTCATCATCTCCTGTAAGACGGGTGCACAAAACAAATGTAATGTATGTTGTTTCAAATCAAAACCAAAATAGTATTATTGTCAATGTTTGAAAACTATTTATCATACATTAATTTTTTTAACAATAAGTATTCCAAACCTTGTGTTTATTTGTAATTAAATATTAACAATTTGATAATTACAGTAATTAGCTTTTAAAAACATTTGATCAACCAATTTCGTGTGATTGTGAGTACCTAATATCGTAGTCTGGGATGATTTTTCCTAGAATCGGGGATTTTTATATCGCAATTTACTGTATATATTATAGTTCAGTGCATTTATTGTAATATCATGTGTAATACCTAATTAATAATCGTACCAATATACGGACATAAATTGTTTTATTGTGATGTAGTCTATACTCTGTGGATAATGAAAAATAGAAATTAACTACTCTATGTTTATGCGTATGGATTAAATACACTTTTTTTGTTGTATGGGGGTGGTAGGCAAAGCATCGCGTGGTAACTCTAAGTTTAAATGTTTAATATAAAGTCTGTAGTACGAAAAAAATTATATTTTAGCCTCTGAGAATAATGGAATTTCATATAACAGGTGGCTCGTCGATTGAGTTATTTATTAAACATACGAATGCGTGACTACGGTTATACGTTTAAAGTATAATAATATTATTGTCACGCGACACAATGCGCATAATATATTTTATAGCCCTTTAACCATTCATTATGCAAAATATACCAATGCAACAGACTGTAGCTTTTCATAATATTATACACCATACGTTTTTGTATACCTACAATATTATTAATATATTATTATTATTATTATTATTATTATTATTATTATTATTATTTTTTTTTTATTTATTATTAGAATATTTACAATCTATGCTACAATAGGCATAATAAGAAAATTTGAACACATACATGCAATTTTTTTTTTTTTTACAACATGAACACATGAGGAGGGAGGCCATCCAGTGATAGAACCCAACGTTATTTTAATTATTTATCAATTATTGACTTAATATAAATTAAATTAAACTTAAATGGTATGAGCCATCAATCATTTAATAAATCACGACACCAATTTCTCTTTGGACGGCGTGGGGGATTACTAGGAAGTGAGTTGGAAGCAAGTTCAGCGATTAAAGGGTTAGAGTGACATTGTAATTTAGAGTGGAATTTTTTATAATGTTTTATGGCTAATTGATTTACTGTTTCTATTTGGAAGTCATTTTGGAGTGTGGAATTTGATACGTAACAAGGTGCGGAAGAGATAATTCGGAGAGTGATACATTTGAAGGCTTGGAGGGTATGTATTTGAGATGGTTTAGCGCATCCTCAGATTTGGATAGCATAAGCCCAGATAGGCCGTAATAAGGATTTGTAGATGATTCATTTTGTGTGGAAGGGTAATTTTGATTTCAGAATCGGGCGAAGTAAGTGGAGTCGACTATTGAGAATTTTTCTTTTTGACTTTATATGAGGACCCCAGGTCAGCCTTTTGTCAATTAGGATGCCGAGGTATTTTACTTCTGAGGATATTGGGATTTGTATTCCTTGAGAATAGAGGGGAAGGGGTATGGACTTTTTTAGTGTAAATGGAACATAATTTGATTTGTCAGGATTAATTTTGATTTTCCAGTTGGATGACCATTTGTCTATTAAGTCTAAATGTGTTTGTAAAAAATGTACAGTTTCTACAGGATCATTACCAGGTGAGAGAATTGCAGTGTTGTCAGCATAGTTGGCCATAACAGTATTTGGGGTTTTAGGAATATCAGCCGGGTAAACATTAAATAAATCAGGGGAAAGGTCACCTGAGGAACTCTTGCTTTAATTGGGTAGAATGACGAGACAGAGTTACCATACCGGACTGTGTAAGTACGGGTTTCTAAATATGAACATATTATCAAAAAGTACGGGGCAGGTAAGAACATTTTTAATTTATAATTCATATTTTATAGGTTTTAATTTGGTATTTTATTATATTTATTGTTATATTAATTAATTTAGTATATTTTATAAACATGACGCGCTGACTTGTCTTGGGCGTGAATGTCGTTTGCAGGCTTGACTTGCGCTGAAATAGTTCAATCATCGCTGAATAATTGACGTGCGCTAAATTTTCGAGGATCCCAAAACAATATACTAATAAATATCTTATTTTTATGATTTGCAACAAACTCTGTGTAAGCTACTACATGACCATAATATTTATCTATTTATGTTACTAACAATTATAATACGTTATGGCTAAGAAGTTATAAGTAATTATTTAGGTAATAATAAAAACTAGGTTTTTTGTTATAATATATTTAAATTCGACTAGACAATAATATTATTATTAAAGTATTAACTAAAAGAAAATGACTACATTTAAAATGAACATGGACAAAACTTATTCATTCTTAGTTTGTATATAATTTACTAAAACCGAAATAACTGTGTAACAATCACCCATTATCTGCAATAAAAAAAAAAATATTAATAATCACTTCCTAAAAGCGGGTAAGTGCAGAGGGTGGAGTATGTCAGGAGGGTTGAAAGTTTGTCCATCGTCCCTTCGGTCCTCAGACAGGATAGTGTATTATTACAGTATTCGATTTGAATGCAACGATTGCATTCGATAAAAAACGATTCTGAGCGTAGGTTCAGCATAACAGATAGTAATTATATGTAGATGTAATATATAAATTTATATACAGGAATTAGTATGTTTAGTAAATAAAAGTAAATAATTTGAATTTAAATTCATAAATTATGTATGTCATCAATAATAAATTGAATAAAAATAAATTAATATAAGTATAAATTCATAGATTATCATTTTTTTGTGGTTTTTTTAAAATTGTAATTGTTTCTATAGTGATAGTTAGTAAAAAGTTAGAAAAAAAATTAGCTAAGCGTAGGATATTTAGGGTTTTTTCCGTGGAGTTAAAAAACTATTGAGTAAACAAAAAAAGCGACCTCTTTAAAGTGTAAAAAAAAAAAATAATAAAAATAAACATTGTAAAACCACTAGATTTGTCACTCAGCTCAGAATATAAAAACATAATCTATAAAGCTGTAGAGTTAGTGTGTTTGAACGCACAAGCTCAGGAACTACTGGTTCGAATTGAAACATTTTTGTTGGATAGTATATTCATCGAGGAAGGCTATGGGCTATATAACACCACGCTACGATCAACTAATAGAAGCGCTTGGTCATATCACTCATATATTTTGAGATTTACGATGGAAATATTTGTTTATAAATGGTTGCAATTGGTTATAGGAGTGACAATTAATAGAAATAGTATTTATTTATAATTAGTTGCTATTGGTTAATCGGACAGATCAGGTACAAGCGTGCATCAAATCGAACTTTCGCACATTTCCTACCAGGGTGGCTGAGTTACACTTACTACCACCGAAAATAAGTTGAACAATCACAATTTATTTGTCATTTATTATGGGCCACGTAGTGCACAGGATCAGCTATATTATAAAAAAATGAATGTTTGTGTGCAGATCTCTGACGCGGGCCAATTTAAAAAGGGTTAAATTTGGTTTTTTTTATTCATCGAATTTTAGTACGGTTAGGTTAGGTTAGGATTATGGATTAATTGATTATATTAATCCACGGTATTAATATATCAAAATAAACCGGGTATAACTTTAATACATTAGAGTTAAATCATACACTTACGTACAAACAGCACTGGGTTCGCGATCTACCATAGGTAGAATATGCCTACCTGATAACATACTGCTGCGAATCAGAATTTTTATTCCAGGCAACAGAAAAGTTTGGATACATTTTGAACACCATACACCAAATATTAAAGAACGAAATGAACAAAGTTTGAGTCATACACAGTTGGTACATTTAACGGTAACGAAGTGCACTGGCATGATCCGCTAGTATTTTATATACCTATTACCTATTGGATATTTGTGTTTATAGTATATCATAAAGTACCGAAATAATTTAATAATTTTACCAAATATTTATATTACTTAGGAACCTAATAATTTTTATTCACAAGGCTTATGATTTTGTAAAAACGTTAAAAATGTGCAAAATTGTATTTATTTTATAGTTCTGGCTATCAAAAATATTAATACAATATCACCTCATTTGTATTTGATAAATATTTGATGTTCAAGTATAACGAATTTAAATAAAGTATATTTTGTTATTTTGTTTTATTCAAAAATCATGAAAAACTTGACACTTGAGAAATCACCTTATATTATTATATTAATTTAAATTATAATTTTTAATTACAATAACATTTTCCAAGTAGGTATTTATATTATATTTCATTTCATTTAATAAATCTTAAAATTATAAGTTAGGGATTATGATTGGAGACTACTATAGTTCCATAAATGCATTCGACTAAAATGTTTTAATACAAGTTAAATAATAATTATATTAGCACCTACTTACTTTAAAAAACATTTCCAAGTTCACAATTTTTGTTCTAGTAAATTTTAACATTTTGTGGTTGGTATTATTCAATATCATTGTCAATAATATCAATTGTTTACATTTCATGTCCATTTCGGTCCAATTACTGCTGTACAATGCGAATATTATTGAATCTTTCTATAATAATAAAAAAAAAGTTTCAGTAAAAAGAATGTTCATTTTGAACCCGGGACTATAAAATTCATTGAATCCGAAACTTTTTCTAAAACGTGTATACATGTATAGTAGTTTATGAAATAAAATATTGGTGCATGTTAGTACATATTATGACTAATACATAATTATTAACATTTTTTCGGTAATTTTAATATTTTGTTATAAATAAGTAATACCATAACAATTCATAAGACATAGATGCTGGATCACAAATTGATAAACAATACTAAAAAATAATCAATTTCAAATTACTTGAGCGTGTATACTGCCAAATAAATAACACACCATATATATTTGAAAGAATATTGAAGGAATTGAGCAAATCATTTTTTCTACTATAACATCTGAAGTCTTAAATCTATCATCGCTGGAGAAACTCTGAAATCATTTTATTCGAGATAAGTTATTACTACCTACCTCAGTTCACACATGAACATAAACGAATTTAATATTATGTATGGAAGTGACCACTGGGAAATTTGAAACTATTATTATTATTGATAAGTTGATATTATTGTTATCTAAGTATTACGTAAATGTTACCATTATGACAGTTAAACAAAGCATGATGACTGAAAATGACGAAACGAATAAGTGCAACAACATCACTCGTCGAAACAGTGTTAAAAAATCTTCATATTTCCTGAAAAAAAGAATGGCAGTGCCGTTTATGTCATTTGGCTTAACTCAAGGTAATGACTTCACACATTTGGAACCCAATTGTTAAAATTTGGGTGAACCATTCTACATTTTATCGTAATTCAAAAAAAAAAAAAAATTGATCAATTTTTAAAATTTCCACAAAAATATTAAAATTAAAGTTGAGACTCTATAAATGCTGTTACTATTATTTAAATTTGTTTTTATTTTTTGTGTGACTCTTTTTATATTTAAATACAAATATGTAAATTTAATTTAGACATTGACCACCCAGATATAAAATAAAAATTACTTTTGTGTGACATTGGCCAAAAAATAAAATTTAATTTAAACAATTTTTAACATTTATCGATAGATACTTAATATTTAATTTTTTATTTTATAAAATGTCATTAAAGCTGAAATAATGGTCCACCTACCACTACAAAAAGAAATTTAATTTTCGAATTAATTGGTTCGATAATTTTTTTTGATCAATAATTATTATCTTAACACATTTACTGTGTTAATGTGTTTTTGCCTGCCACTAGGTATAGAATGTACAATGCTAAATTCGTATGAGATTTGAAATTATAGCAGAAATGAGCAAAATCTAAAGATTTACAGGTGGGAAGTGTGTCATATTTAATTGTTGAAAAAAATCGCATTCCATTAAACTAAGAGAAGTCTTTCACCTAAGATAACGGTTTTTGAAAAATAATATATTTTTGGTGTCAGAATTTTTCTGTATGTCAGTATTTAGTAATCAGTATTTTTTAATATATACTATGTTAGTTTTATATTATTATTGCATGTATATTTTATAATATGCATTATGTACCCTTAGTCGTAATCCATATTATCTATATTCTCCTTGATAATATGTTAACTAAAATACCAAGGTATTGATTACGTACATGCGTATTTAGTTAGTTAACATTTATTTTTATGTTTAAATGTAATACATAATATTTAATGGTTATTCAATAAATAAATAAAATTAACTCTCACTTCATTAATACTTGATGATCCATTATAATTGTTTTTAATTCTTCATAATATATTAAATCGTGATCATTAGATGATTTATTTTCATTTTCATCTGTGGAATCTACAAGGAAAATAAAACAGTTGTGTTAATTTTGCAATAGTTTAGTAAATATCAAAATTATGAGCAAATTTTGGAAACGATAACGTCATACAATGTTTTTCCTTATCAATACTAATTTGGCCAACGAAACACCCTAAAATTATACATACAAGCCATAACTAAAACGTAGAAATTTAGTTTTACTATTGTTTTAAGTTTCTTACAATAATCTATCCTATGCTGAGTATAGAAGAGAAAAACTGAAGCTGCTACCTTCATATTTTGATTACAGTTTAAATCACTTACTCCAATAAAATAAAATTTGGGTATTAACCACCAAAAATTATTTCTTGGTGAGCTCACAATATTCTGTAAGTGTATGATTAGCGGTGTACAATAGACTGCCAAAGAGTTAAATTCACTATTTCCATAGTTATAATAGATCAAAACAATATATGCACATAATTTCAAATGTGTACAAATGTGTACCTCATGATTTTCAAAAGATAGTAACTTTTTACTTCGACTAACCTACAATTACTACCAGTTTTATAAAAGATACTTTTAAAATTGTATTTAAATACAGATACAAATATATCCATTCAGAAAGTATTCAAAATACATTTCAAATACTTTTAAGAAAAAGTATTTAAGAACAAAATATAAATACTTGCCATGTATTTAAATACTTTTCAAATACTTTTTTTTATTTTACTCTTCCACTAGTTAGTTTGCTAAATTAATTTTGTAATTACTAAATTAAAATTGTCATGATACATTCACCTAGGTATTACTAGAACTTTATGTACCACTTTCAATTGTATACTGAAAAATGAAAATAAATAAAACTTGTTATATTATAGAAATTCTTTAATAATAGGTACCTAATTAAACAGTTCTTAATGAAATATAAATTATGTGGATTTACAGAGGTAGGGGACAGGAGTTCTCAATAATTATGAAAGAAAAATATTTTTATAATTTATAAATAAAATAGTATAATAATTTTCAAAAAAAAAAGTGACGACCGACGAATAATTTGTTGGAATTTTCAAATACAAATACGTCCAAAACAGTATTTAAAATACTTTCCAAATACTTAAACCAAAAAGTATTTAAATACATTTACTCAAATACTTTACAAGACTGATTACTACACCTTACAAGCTAAACAATTTAATTAAAATAAATACAATACATTTAAATGCGTATGTATTAGATATGAGTCAAACTCAAAAATATGGTCTTGAACTAAACTTTTAATGTGTGTATAGAATCAAACTTGAACCAATAGAATCGAACCCGTACTTAATATTATGTTTTATACAAAACTAAACTCGAGTTGAGATTTTGAAATAAAGTATGAAACAAAGTTTTTAGTTATATGTTAAACCAAATTAAATATAAAACATTTTTTATTCAAACCATATGTCGTGTTCTAATTTTTACTGGTGTTTTTATTAATTAATGAATTGAAAACTTTTTGTTAGAGTATTGTTTAGTTCAGTTTATTTAAAACTAGGTTCAACAATAAACTCATACTGAACAATATTAGGGTTTGGTTCAATTTTCTAACTTCGAACCGTTCACCTCACCCCATACAATTGAGTAGTATGTATAATAAACACTATTCAGTATGCCTGAAAATTCGTACTCACCTATTGAGGAATGCTGGTCACGAAGTGATTTGTGTCCAACAGATTCGAAAGCAGAGCTAATCATTTCCATCTGGCAGCACATGCCAAAGCACAGTGTAACCAGAAGCATATCGAATACAAGGAAAACCATTGTCATAACAATAAGGGATAATGTCTCGAAGAAGTAAAACTTATTGTAGTGTGAGTTGTACGTGTCGTCAGATGCGATTAAATAGAAATTCAGGATGTTCAGGCGGTAATACCCGACTGAACCTTCGTGGTTTTTGACTGGTAATTTAACTCCACTGAATGCTAAAGTAGTGACAGAGCTACTGACCACCGCAGTGAAATACATAATCGTATACATGGTCATGAACCACGTCAAGCGTTCTCGCCAATGATCCAGTACGTGTTTGTTCCGGTTACTGAACGATGTAAAATCGTATCTCGTGATCGACAAACAATTCCATATGTCGTTCGAGTGGCGCATGATGAGCCACGTTTTGTAAGTAATGTAAAACGTGGTTACTGATTTCCAAATATAATCCATACTTATAGGTATATTAACCGTCCAGTAGTACAGACCACTTAGCACCAAAATCATCGATACGATAAACACGTATAGCATAACGCACCACATAACAACGTGATAGATATTTCCACCCCGAAGTTTTATGGATTTAGGATCCACCATTTGATATAATCCTATTAGTTTGGTGAACTTAATGTTGAAAATATGATTCTTCTCATTCTGAATATCCATCGTTATATCACCAATATACTGTTGGAAAACAAGGAATAATATAATATATATTTCAGCCGCCTGTTGACAACTTTACTATATCCGCGCGTGTCACTTATAATTCAACCGTCGTAAATTGTATTCTTGCAATAACCAAATAAACCTTAAAGAAAATTGTGTTATCCTCGCATCCTATAATTATATTATAAATTGTTATCAAACTCTAGTTTTAAATAATTTACATTAATGCGATTTAAAAAACTTTCTATTCGATAATCGTTTTTAATCGTTCGTCTTTATTGAAAAGAATAACATTTTGGATTTTATAAAATTTAACGTGAAATACGTACGCAAGATCGGTGAGAGAAATTTGTTTGCCTACCTTTCGCTGTCCATCTGAGTTGTACACTGCTGCCTGTTCGTATGAAATGGATTAAGGCAACAAGCTCATTTTTATAGGTGGCTCCAATCACCCCTCCACGCTATGCCCTCGAATTATTAATAGTGATAGGTTTTATTTTTTATACCTCTCTGTTCTCAATATTGCAGTATAATTCATATTATATGAGACTATCCCCCAGGTAGCAAAAAAAAATTATTATTATGTTATTTTATTATTGTATAAAGAAGTAGTAACAATATAAACATATTATTATTATTATTATTATTTCAATTCCCGGGTTAACAGAAATGTTATAAAAACGTTCAAATAAAAAAAAACACTACTTATGAACAAGGCCGTATTTCTTAAAGCTCCTCCTCCCAATAAAATATTTATATTATTTTTAAAAAATGACTGTATTATCTAGTAAAATTAATAATCTTCATTCCATAGTAATTTTAGTACCTTTAAAATTTTAATTTAATTCCAGATATATTATTCAACTACTGCCCTGTATTTCACCTCCTAGCTACAGATGAAAAATAATACGACAATAATAGATGTGAACCGTACCGTCGCGACTGTCCTTAAAGCATTATAGTATAAGTTTTTCCAAAGTCGTTAAATCAGTTTAACATATAAATTTAGGACGTAATTCTATCGAAAATATCTTTATATGTAAATTGTAATAGTTATAACTAAAACATATATTTTTTAAGTAAAAGTTGGAACACATCTGACTAAAAACTCAGTTGATCAGCGCCTTTCAAAAATTACAAGGGCAGCCAAGACACCATTTGCTGCCACCATAGACACACCTATGGACGGAAGTATCACGTGAGTAACCGCACGTCTTCCTCAGTTGTGTGGGTCGTACTTATAAGGTGAGCTGTGAAGTATTTGGTAAGCTCATTCCAATTGATCTTGAGTCTAGACAACTTTATTAAATGTGTTGCATCATGATTTGTTACCAGCTTACCAAATCTACAATTTATTGTAAACGATAAAGTTTAATAAATAAATGGTTTATTTTATTTACTTGTAGGTACGTTATAAGTTTATTAACGATTATGGATCGATGGCATAAAATTTCGTTAAAACGAAAAAAAAAGTGCTTCTTTATTTTTAACAAGCAATATTTTTATAACAATTTCAAAATTTTTAAACACGCAGGCGTACCAAAAGCAAAATCAACTTTATTTATTCAAATGGTAACTACTTTATTTTTAATGGATTCCGGTAAAGCTTTTTTTTTCTGAAAATTTAGATAGTCATGTCATCAATTTTGGTTTGCTAGTTTGTTAAATATGGTCCTCTAAAGTTTAGTAAAATATGCATTAATGTTTTCAATGCAAATAATTGATATAGGTTTAATTTACAAGAGCTAAATAATTTTTCTTATGACTACCTTTTTATACACATAAGCAGTTTAATCGGTAATCTAATGATGCTCTCTCTCTCTCTCAAAAAAAGAAAACATAAACAAATTGTTTGGCAAACATAATTCATTATTTTTATTTTAACATACAATCATCAAAATCAGTATTATTTTTTTAATTTGTTATTATTGGTAATTGTAATTAATTACTTCATCATTACTTTTCTTACAATATAATAAATTTGGATTCTTTATTAGGTGGCTAAAGTAATAATGATAAATGGTATTCGAATGTTGACATTAATGTCTTAGGTATGAATGGGTGTTTAAAAAAATTGTGTGATGAAAAAAGTGCAATGTTTTGTGGTGCTCTTCCCGTAGTGGGATAAACTTGAAATTTGAACCATATAGGTTCCGTATATTGGTAGGTATGATGTATCACATGCAAAGTACGAATTTAGGAGTTGAAATTCTTAACCATTCATATTTTTTAGTTTTGGACATTTACATTTTATTTCGTACTTTTCCTATCATAACTTCCCATCATAATTTTCATACAATAGCATTAATTTGGATTCTTTATTAGGTAGCTAAGGCAATACCTTATAGTATTTGATTCTTGTTATAATAATATTGAAAATCTGTAATTAAATCAGATTAAAAATATGCCTATAAATTAGGTACAAACCTATATTGAGATTGTCTATTATCTAAATATCTTGCAAATAGTTTATTTTAAATTACGATTATTAAATAATTCTTAAAGAATTTCAACTACTAAATTCATACTTTGCATGCAATACCTACCAATATAGGGAACTCATGGTTCAAATTTCAAGTTATAAAAGTTAGTTATTAGAAAAAATTATTTAGCTCTTGTAAATTAATCCTTTTTATGTCATTGATCTATAATCATTAAAAAACCCGCGTACAATGACATAAGATACACCCTGTATATGTTACGGTCAAAACTCGACATCTGGCAAACCTCAGAAATTCACGGGCAAAACGCGAACTGCCCACAATCCTTGGGCAAAATGTCATATTTTAGCTTTTGACCGGTCAAACCTAGTTTTGACCAACCTAATTTGGGCAAACCCGTAGTGTCTTATAAACGTTCGCTAATATTAAATACAAACAATCATAAAATAAATATTATTGTACAAATATAATTGAATACACTTAAATTATAATAATAATATTATAATGATATTAAGTACTTGTATAAACATAAACAAAGAATAATATTAGGCACTCCTATAATGTTAAAATAGTGAATTGAAAAAATGGGTCGCGAAAAATGTAGGCATAAAAAAGTGGGTCGCGAGTCCAAAAAGGTTTAAGACCACTGGTATAGGTAAAATTTAAAATATAAAAGTATGATGAAAGAGGTGGACAGTTGGTGGACGTCTTATTATCATCTAATATACTTGGTAATATAATAGGCTGACTGAACTGAACTTATACAAGAAAAGTTATCAAATCATCAATGTTGAATGTGGTTTCTGAGAGTAAATTGTATCTAGCTTGTATTTTGTACTTGTTAAGAGTAAACATACACCATAACTTTTAAAAATGATTGGGAAAAAGTTCCAGGGATCAAAACCGTTTTAACCGGTAAACAAATCATAAATTTAACTCGACAAGTTAAAATTTAATATGGATAATAATATTAACCCAAGTTTAGAAAAAGTTATGCTACTTATTTTAATTAGTATGTGGAACACATACATAGTGACTTCTTTCAAATTTCCTAAATTATAATAAACAATTTTAACGGTTAACGCACATCAATATATTGGGCATTTAAAATTATCTGAACACTAAATGTTATTGTTTAATGAAATAATGACTTTTTTGACAAAATAATTTATTGTGAAAAACATAATAATCAATGCTAGCTGGTAATTAAATCTAAAAAAATATATTTTTTTTGGTTTTAAACATCCTAACTTTCATAATTATTACGCAGTTCGGATTATGCCTTGTGAACTAATTTTGGCACTTATCTGAATAATGCACAACACTGACTGTAAACCAACAACAGCTCCACAAAGTCCCTGAATTATAAAAAAATATGTATGCATAATTTATCCATCATTGTCATTCAATACCACAATATATTTCATATTACACGAGACCATCCCCAGACAGAAAAATATATATAATTATATTATGTTATTTTGATATAGTATAAATAATTATTACTAATAACATAAAAATATTATCATCTCAATTCCTCGAACTAATAAAAATGTTTTTTAAAAACGTTCTATTAATATTATTTGTCAAAGCATTCTCATTATATGATTGACATTTGTGTAATATTCTTAAGGCATTAAAAAAATAAAAAATTAGTATTGCAAACTTTTAATACTATTAATATTTTTTTAATATTATTACTGTAAAAATATTATTATGATCATAATTTACATTATATTTCATGGGTTGAAATATTGTTCTAATTACGTTTTTCCCTCAAAAAACACAAATACCTATATAAAAAATATATTTTTCTTTAATTCATATTCTAATATAACAGACTATGCCCATTAGCTTGTTTATAAAGCATATGAAGTCTTGTAATATTAGGGTACATGATAGATATGCACATAAAAATCAAGTTACTGTAGGTACAAGTGTAATTGAATGAAACTATTTATGAATTTACTATATTCATCATAAGAATGAGATATAAAGATAAGTAAATACCAATATATATTCCAGAGTTCATATAGACATTAATTATTAATTAATTTTAAGTAGCTGAACGTTATAGACTTATAGTAATTAAATATATACATATCATATATTATGTTATAATATTTATTTTGACAAAATATAGCTCACCAACCGTATTAGTAATTAAAAAAAAAAACAATATAAAATAAGGTAGATATATTATTTTGATGTTAATATACACAAAACTAAAATTATCAGTGTATTAAATGTTTTCTTGATTTAATTTTTACTTTTTAAAATGTCGAGTAGGTGCATCCAAAAAAATATGTTTTTATAATGGAGATGCAATTTCTTTCTTATGAGTGTTCATTATTTTCTGTTTTTGTAACAAATAATTTATAGACACGTTTTAATAATCACATTAGAAAGGAAAAGTATATTATGGTTAATGAATAATGACCATTAGGTATGTTATTATAAATGATTTTTTTTTTTAAATTAAAGTTTTGGTTAAAATTTCAAATAATTGTACAATTATTTCAGGTTATTATTTAGTGAATTATACCTGACAAATTTAATCTCTTTTAACACTACAATTATTTAAAGATATATTGCAAATAGTTGTTGATATAGTTATTTGTAAATCATATCGTATCATGAAGCTTCTCAGTTTTTCAAACATTTTTACCGAATTCTAAAAAAGCTAATTTAAGCAAAAATAATCTATAAAATATATTATGATATTTTAAGTATGTTTTTTTTATAAACAATTCAAATAAAAAATAATTGTTTACTTCTTTATTTTCATAAAATTGTGATCATAGGTTAGGTTAGTTGAAGCTCCTCTGTTGACTAATAATTTAATCATCGTCCGAATGCGTGACTATGGTTATAACGTATAGGTTAAAAGTATAATGATATTATACTGTCACGCAATACAATGCGCATAGTGAGTTTTATATCCCTTTAACCATAGTTTTATAAAATATCCCCATGCAACTGCAACTTTTTATGCACTTTTATAAAATATTAACGAAGAAGAACTACGCGTTAACTTATAATAAAAGAACCAACCCACCACGACGATGCATATTATAATAATATGATAATATAATGATGTATTAAGTATGCGATGTATACAGTGATGTCAAATCCAATTAGTTTCAAGTGTGGGAACCACCCACATAGGTGGAATAGTTGTGTTTTCTTCAATTTATTTAGAACTTACTGTACTGTTCTTACTGTATTATTAAAAGTTGTATGGTTCAATTTTAGGTTATTATACCAATTTATTTTAGATTCTGAGCGGAGCGATGAATGTATTGATTTTACAATGATGTGTTTTTTTTTTTTGTGTAATCACGTTTTGGGGCACTAAAACTGCTTCAATTTTCTTCAAAAGTATCTTGTTCGATGGGAAAGTGAATCTAGTTTGTGCATTTCAGAGGTCAAAATTTAAAATTCCCAATAGTTTTCAAAAGCACCGGGAAAAACGGTAATTATTATGCAAAATTTGGTTTTTCGCCAAATCGATTTTGGTTTTTGGTGTAACTCAAAATAAATGAACGTATACATGAAATTTTCACTGGTTGTTTATATTTGCATTTGATTTGTTTTGAACTGTTTAGGAACAATTTCAGTTTGCAATTCTATTAGTCTTTTAGATTCAGAGCGAAGCGATGAATGTATTGATTTTACAATGATGTGTGTTTTTTTTTATTTTTATTTTTGTGTTTGTCATCACCTTTTAGGACAGTAAAAGTGCTTGGATTTCCTTCAACAGTAACTTTTCTGATAGGAAAGTGAATCTAGTTGGTAATTTGGGGGGTCAAAAGTAAAAATTTTCCAGTAGTTTTCAAAAGCGACGTAAAAATCCTTAGTCACAGTTTTTATTTATAAGCATTTAAAGTTTAAATTTGGACAAAATACGGAAAAATCACGAAAATTAGCAAATTATTTTGAGTTGAGAATTCATAAAAATTTTTCTTTTTAAATCTAAGATTTGAAAATGTAATATAAGATTACTCATAAGTTTGTCTACCTTTTTCAAAAAAAAAAATGTCTAGAAGAAACTTAAATTAAATTTTTATGAGCGTCTGAAATTTATATTTTTATAACATTTGATATTCACTTTATTTCTCATGTAACATTTTTCTTATTTTATTGTTATTGAAAAACGAATGACTGTAGATACTTGAAAATTTCACTGAATGTTTATATTAGCATTTCCTATACACGATAAAATTTTGAAAATAATTTGACTCTTTTTGAGCTGTTTACGGACAAGGCCCCTGATATATTGTTGCAATAGTAGTTGAAAAATATTTAAAATACATAGGCACATTTTTTTCTTATAAGCATTTAAAGTTCAAATGTTGACAAAATTTATCAAATTTAAAATTCAATAATTATTTTGTAGTTAAAAATGTATAAAATGTTCAACTTTTATGGCTAAGGATTGAAAATTTAAAACGTAAATAGGTTATATTATATAAATTAATTAATTTATTATAATATAATCAAATATACTTGATATTATCATAGGCTGACTGACCGTTTTCGCTCGGAATCGTTTTTCTTATACAATGGTATTATATCATTGAATTCAAATTTAACACCATACATTACAGTGAACCACTTGGAACCTACTGTTCAGCAGAGCGACATCCAATTACCTATCTTTTTTCTGATTAAGGTAGACAAACTCATGAATATACTATATAGATGTCTGTGTGCGTGCATGATAGTGTGATAGTAGATTTCACGATAGTGATAGTAATTATTATCATAATATCATCGTGCGACAGTCGACTACCATACTATTGTAGTGTTTGTACTTTTTTTTTTATTAAATCTTTTTTTTTTGCTTATACATCAATTTTCCACCTACTATCGCAATTTACTATCACCTTCATACACTGCTCGTGTGAACACATTTGATAGTGTGATTGTACTATCACATATTCTCATGATAGTAACTATCGCGTTTTACTATCATCGTGCGACCGCGGCTTAATGTACAGTGTTATCGTTTCGACAAACGACGCAACATCGCGACACTATAAAAATAAGTTCGGTGCACACATTAAATGTGCTCCCAACTAGTAACTACCATAATTATTTATATTATTAAGACCCCTGCAAACCCTAATAATTTTTCATCAAAACGACCTTAGCGACTGACAAAAATTAAAGTACTTCTAGTGATTCGATTTAAAAAACGTAAAGATGTTATAATTGGTCGACAAGTCTTTGCATCGGTCGGAGCATATTTTTTATATTTTAGATATTTTTTAATATATTCAATATCAAAAATTAAAAAATTTATAAAATGTAAAATATTTATTCTCGTCAAGAATTTGCTAAAATTGAAAAAGTGCTCCGACCTATGCAAAGTAAACTTGTTTACCAACACAAACGTCTTTACATTTTTTAAATCGAACCACTAGAAGTTCCTTCATTTTTGTCAGTGCGACAGCTATTTCACGTCCATAAATTGGTTTTCTAATGACTTTGAATGACTTGTGCATGTGTGTGCGTGCGACCATAAACCAGATAAGAAATGACAATGAAATGTAAATTGATGCGGGTCGCGGGTTTCGGTAGGGGAGTATACATACACTAATGATCATTTATTACACACACAAAGACGATCAGTAATCACAGGAACGAAATAATTGCCTAAACACAACTCCTAAAAAATGACATTAACCCTTTTCATAAAACTTTTGGTTTTTATTTATTTTTAAGGAATATATAATTTATTTATTTCAAAATATTTCAACTTTTCTTGATTTATTTATAGACTAAATCGATTTTTATGTATGTTGTCTAATAAGTAATAACTAATAATTAACATCAATTTATGGAATATATAATCAATTGTTGTTATTAATGTTAGTTTTAATGATATGAATATAATATGATACATCGTTGAATAACACCTTGAGTATAGTATTGTTCTATGAGTATAGATAACCTGCTATCATAGTAGTAACACGGGTTTAAATATTATTGTCGAATATAAACTATTTTTAGAATATGAAATTTACGGAGATGTCATCTGTATATATAAAATGGTAAGCTAGCTGACTGATATATCAACGCACAGCACAAACCATTGGTTGGATCGGCTGAAATTTGGTATACAGATAGCTATTATGATGTAGGCATCCGCTAAGAAAGGATTATTGGAAATTCAACTCCTAAAGGGGAAAATAAGGGGTCTTTTTTACCTATGAGGAAGATAAAAATTGATACGCACACCTATGCATCAGCCATCAAGATTGATTTTCAAATGCTTCTGTGACATATAAAGAAAAGGACATTTCTGTTAGTATTAAAATGAAGATAAATTAAATAAATTCGCTATGTCTAATTACCGTTTGCAATTATAAGATTTAACAGATGGTAACTATGTTATTGATTTTTTATAATTACAAATAAATAATTAATTATCATTGAATTGTTGAGTACTTGAGTTGTATATTATTGTATTTCATTTATCAAGTATTTTGTTTTTACTGTTGAGTACCAAACTAAATGTTTTTGTAATATATTATTACCGTAAAAATTATAACAAGTGGTGAGGGGGTGCGGGGGCGGAGCCCCATCGGGTCTGTATTGATTATATACATTTAGCCCCCCCCCCCCACAAATCAGTTGTCCAAATTGCGCCTATGGAGTTTTGATTGGTACAGTTTATTCAAAACTAAGTTCAACTACAAACTCGAACTGAACAATAATTAAAGGTTGGTTTGATTTTGCTAACTTCGAACAGTTCACTCCACCCCATTCAATTGAGTAGGTAGTATATGTATTCGGTATGCCTAAAAATTCGTACTCACCAATTGGGGAACGACGGTTCCAAAGTGATTCGTGTCCAACCGATTCATAAGCAGAGCAAATGTTTTGCAACTGACAGCATATTATACCAAAGCACAGCGTAACGAGAAGAATATCGAATATAAAGAAATATAATCCTATAAAGGCGATGAACAATGCCTCGATGAAGGTGTAATATATGATATTTAGACTTAAATAAAAACACAGGATAACTATTATAATAAACGATGGACCATATGGAATGTGGGGTGACCCAATATACATATATACGCATTAGGCATATATTTACGCTCCCTCGTACACACACACGACACATGTAACACATAAATAATATTCAACAACTCTCCGACCAGACGTTTAGTAAAAACAAGCCAATCAATTATCAACGGTGCCAGACGACACCGCATTGTAGCTCATATTATACTTCAAGACCCCGTCGAAAATTTTCCGAACAAGACTTAATAACACAATAAATTACCAGCGGCACCTTTGTCATACCGCTAAAGACAAAATCATAAACACATCAATACGTAAAAGCAGATATCGATGCATATCACCAGAAGAAGGGATTACACCAAAATCATATTATATAAGGACCCCACGGGATCGACTCGCCAGCAGTTTTTTCCACAAGACGATCCGATGCACAACGTCCACGCCAGTCAGCGTCACGATGCACCTTCTCCACTGCTCAAAGGAGTATCTACCACCATCGATTCAGACGTATATGTATATTGAATCACCTCAACATTCGATATGACCATCTAATTAATTATCCCATATTACTCTACGAATTCACCGTTGCATTTCTTAAACATATTTATCTATCCACCCCCTTACAATGCAAAAAGTGACTATCGTCGTATTATAACGTAGTTATAATTCTAGGTATATACCACAACAATTTAATTATCACTAGATCATAATCATATTTACTTTACTTAGAATATAAGCATAATCTTAGATACATACTACTATAATTTATTTATTATTAGATCGTAATTATAATTATTTACTTAGAATATAAGCATAGTCTCAAGTGCTCATCGACTTAAATTACATTCGATTAGCCGTCGACTATGTACGACTGCTGTGGATGTAGGGATTCTTAAGAGCAGAACTTAGATCATAATCATATTTATTTATTTAGAATATAAGCATGATTTTAGATACATGCTACTATAATTTATTTATTATTAGATCGTAATTATAATTATTTACTTAGAATATAAGCATAGTCTCAAGTGCTCATTAGCTTAAATTACATTTGATTAGCCGTCGACTGTGTACGACTGCTACGAATCTAGGGATTTTTAAGAGCATAATTTAGTTTATAGTATAACCATAAGCGCACACCAATATATACTGCACATCTATATTATTATTATTAGATCGTAATTATATTATTTATTTAGAATATAAGCATAGTATTAAGTGCTCATCAACTTAAATTACATTCGATTAGCCGTCGACTGTGTACGACTGCTACGAATGTAGGGATTTTTAAGAGCAGAATTTAGTTTATAGTATAACCATAGGCGCACACCGTATACTCTTAGCTGTTAGGTTAGTAATTTTTATGTATATTTTGGCTTGATTTTGACATATTTTATTTATTATTTACGTAACAATTACATTTAAATGTGAACGATTATTAAAATTATGAATTTTTTTTTAATAATACTTTATATTTATTTTATAGTGCTACTTAGTTTTCTTCAATGGCGGAGTTTACAAGAACCAAATTTTACCTGCGTTTTTTTCTGGCGGAGTTTACACTAAAGAAAGGCACTTGTGGCGGAGTTTACATGCGCCCTGTAATACAGTAGTGGGACGATCTTACGCATATACTCTTAAAGGGAATACAAATTCACACGCACTCACTCACAGTCCCTCTTAGATCTACACCTGTGTATGAGCCCATATCGATTCGTCGACGAATACTACGTTGTAAAACGGGTCATCGAACCGTCATTCCTCCGACGGACACAAATAACCGGTTCCACTAGCTGCGTCCCTTCGCCAATTGAAACGACTCGTCAAACCAGCATATTCGTAGCATTTTACCTCGTAATTTCATAACATCGGATTTAAATACACGCCTATATCTCACTAAGATTAACAACCACCTTACCATCCCGCGTAATTTCTTCTCACTACAAAGGTAATGACAAGGTAAATTACCATCGACGTGAAATACATGGTCGCATATATGTTCGTTAACCAACCACGCCAAGTGTTCTCGCCAACGATCCAGTACGTGTCTGTAACGGTTAGTTAACGTTGTTGAATCGTACCGTGTGATCGACAAATATTTCCATACGTCGTTCGAGCAGTGAATGATGATTCACGTCTCGTAGATTATGTAAACGTGATTACTGATTTCCAAAAATAAGCCATTCTTATAGGTATATTGACCGTCCTCCAGTAGTGCGGACCACTGATGATCAAAATCATCGAGCTGAGACACAATATGTACAGCAAAACGCATGCCATGCAAATGTGATAGATGTTTCGACCACGACATCTTATGGTTTCGGTGTCCAACATCTGATACAGTCCTGTAAGTTTGGCCAACCTAATGTTGAAAACATGATTAGTCTCGTTCCGAAAGTCAATCGTTATATTATAAATATACTGTTGGAAACAAGGAATAATAATATAATATATCTTTTAGTAGTTTTTTTGACAATTAATATACTATATCCGTGCGCGTCACATATAATTAAAATTTCGTAAATATTATACAATATACATGCAATTTAACCAGACAAACCTCAAAGAAAACTTTGTTATACTCGTATTATGAATTGTTATCAAACTCTAATTTTAAATAATATTTACATCAATGTGATTTAAAAGGCTTGCTACTCGATAATTTTTTGAGCGTCTTTAACCGTTCGTTTTAATTGAAAACGAAAAAAATTCAGATTTTATAAAATTTAACGTAAAATACGTAGAAAAGATCGCGGTGCAAGTAATTTTTTTGTCTACCTATATCGCTGTTTATCTGAGTTGTACACTGCTGCCTGTTCATATGAATTGGACTAAGGCTACAAGCTCATTTTTATATATGAATCCAACCACTCCACACCATGCCCTCGAATTATTAATTTTAATTATAATTATGAATCATTTATTCATCATTGCCAATCAATTAAAACAAACCAATAATATTTTATTTTTATTTCTTATACCTACATTTATTTCAATACTGCAGTACAATTCATATCATACGAGACCATCTCCCACGTAGTAAAATATATAATTATTACTTATGTTATTTAAATATTGTATTAATAATAAACATATTATTATTACAATTCTTCGGGTTAACAGAAATAATATTACAAAGTATATTATATGTATATTGTCAGTGTTGGGGAGTAACTTAACTTAAGTTACAAGTTATTGTAACGAAATTATTTTTTAAGTAATTTGATGGTAATTTAATTACATTTTATCGGAAGTAATTTATATGTAATTTAAGTTAGTTTCTTGTAGTTATATTATTACTAAATTACTCGTTACTTTTTTTTGGATTAATACATTTTTTAGAACGTATTGATGATATTGTGTGTAGGTAAATATTAAAATATATCATAATATAACTTATAAGTATTTTGATTTATAGGTAAAATTGTCCAAACTGTAATATTTTTGTTATAGCTATTGACTATTTGACTATAAAGTGTTACTTTTAGAATGGAATTCTTATCTTTACTCTAGCTGTGTTGTATCGTCGCGGACGGTTCACGGTGACAACGACTGCGCATACATCATTGTTGGAACTATCAATAAATAGTAATAATAATAAAAGTGTGGGAGACGGAGTGGCCGAGCGAACTAAGGCGTTGGTTGCAACGCGCACCGTCGCCGGTTCGAATCTCGGTCAGGGGCGGAACTTCTCTCCGGGCAGACATCTGTCTGATCCCCTGACCGGGCATGGCAGAAACCTACGGGTGCCCAATTTGAAATTCTGCCAAACTATAAAACACACGTGTTTACAAAAAACCTACAGTACTCTCCCCCACAGTTAAAAACCACCCGATTGCTATAGTTGCCGGTCTTAAGTTCATTAAAAAAAAAATAATAATGATAATAGTGTAGCAAAATGAGTATCTGTAATAATTTTATACTGTTGATTGTCAGTACCTGTTTAATTTATGTATTATTATATTAACAACATGATAATTAAGCTCCAGTGATATTTTTTGATAAAAAAGTAACTTCTATTGTAATTGAGTTACTTTTTAAACTCAAAAGTAATGTAACTTAACCAAATTAAAAAAAAGTAACTTAAAAATAATTTAATTACAATTTTGATAAGGAATGAGTAATTTAATTTAATTACGAAAAATAAGTGACTCCCCAACACTTTATATTGTATAATTTACAATAATATAAAAAATTGGTGTGAACCATAACGTCGAGACTGTCTTAAATCATTATAGTATACATTTTTTGAAGTTGGTAAATCAATTTGACAATACGTGTTATGAACATATAAAGATACAACCTAATTCTATCGAACCTAACTTTATAAGTAAATTGTAATAATTATAACAATGCATAAAAGATAAATTGTTTTAAAAAATAAAAATTCGAAACCCATCAGACTAAAAACTCGGTTGACCAGCACTTTTTGAAAATTACAGGGGCAGCCCAGGCACCATTGACTGCCACCGTAGACACGCAAGTATCATGGGGGTAACCTCACGTCTTGTTCTATTATGTGGTCGTGCGTATAAGGTGAGCTTTGAAGTATTTGGTAAGGTCATTCCAAATGATCTAGACAACTTTATTAAATGTGTTGCATCATGATTTGATACTAGCTTACCAAGTCTACAATTTACTGTAAACGTTAAGTTTAATAAATAAATGATATTATATTTTATAATATAATTAATAATTAAAATATAAAAGTATGATGAAAGAGGTAGACAGTTGGTGGACGTCTTCACTCTGCTGTACAAGAAGTTGTCTAGTATGTCATTGTAATTGTCAATGGATGTGTTCACTGTTCAGTGTTGGGAAAACATAACCAAAAAATCATCTGGATAAGATAATAGATAATTCATTCAAAATTTATCTAGATAAGATAAAATATAACATCATTTTTTTTTATCTAGATAAAGATAAAAATACACATACATTAATCTAGATAAAAAAATAGATATTTAAATAGATGTAATAGATATTTTTTTAAATTATATTATAAATAATGTAATCTATTAGTAATTACTAATTGGATAATATTTATTAATTAATAAATTCTTAATGTCATTTCTCAACTAAAATAATATACAATTTAAATTTTTAATACAACTTGAATAAAAATAAAATAACAAAATAAAACTGACAATATTTCAGTAAACATTTCCTTTTTTTAACTATAATAATATTGGAATTTGGAATCACTACTCGGTTCTCGTAAATTATTGGCTATTTCAGTATTTAAAAATATTCTTATTATTATATTATTTATCTAGATAAATTACCACAGATAACCATTACATTTATCTAGATGAGATAATTAGATGGTTTAATTATTTTTATCTATATACCTAAGATAATTAAAGAAATAATTTTATCTAGATGATTCCCAACACTAGATGTGTTACATTTGAGTACAATGAAAAATCATACCACATGAAAAACAATTTAGAGCGGAGACATTGTGTCATGACTAATGTTTTGCAGATCGGTAGGTACCCACTTTTCCACCTTTTTCACATCTTGTATGTATAAATTGATGAAGTACGATAGTCTTGTAAAAATACTTTTGAAAAAGTATTAAGATACTAATACCAGTATTCGATTAAAAAATTATTAAAATTACTTTTAAAACACTACCTATTATGAAAATGTATTTTACAAAATATACTCACTAAGTATTTGAATACAATATAGGTGTTTTTTTTTTTTTTAATTGTTGTTATACTGTATAATATTACATAATATTTTGTATATCAATATCAGTATACCTATTATGTTAGGTACTATTTAACAATTTTAACAATTTCACAAATACTTTCAAATGTCCGATGACTTAATGGTAAACACATATAACCATATTTAAATAATTTATTAACTAATATTGAAATAGGTAATTAAATAACAAAAAAAAGAAATAAAAGTGATGATAACTATTCTGTCGTGGCACACGGATTAACAGTATCTCCATCTAACATAAAATGTTAGGTAATCGACTAAACATGTTTAAGCCGGGTCCACGCTACACCGTGTCGTGTAAAATTCTCACAATTACCTCAGTTACCAAACGATTCCGCATAGTTGAATATATTCAACTTTTGACCGTGTGGGTTACATTTGTGTGCAAAAAAGTGATAACTAAAAATAAATTTTATTATGTTATCACCAGATACAATATTCATATCATTGGTATTGCATTTTAGTGTAAACAAAAAAAACAAAACGACACATCACGGTGTAGTCTGAACCCGGATAACCCGGAATATTTTGTAAATATTTTATTCTCATAATAACAAAATATTGTACTATAATATAATTATGATAATATTATAATGATTGCAAATATTGTAATATTATTATCATTGCATAAAAATGTAAACATAATATTTTTATAAAGTTTCTTATATATTTTTTGAAAATATATGATTAAAATGTTTTGTAAATGTTTTTTATAAATTTTTTTCAAAAATATGAAATTCTTAGCAAAGAGTATAACTAAAATATTTCCTAATTATAAATACAACTTTTTTTTAAATATTTTGAGAACCATATTATTTTCTTGAATATTTGTTTACCATATTTAAGATATATTTTTATGCTATGTAGATTTGGACACAAAACTGATGCGTTCACCAAGTATAATTAATATTCAATCCTAAAATGAACGTCCATATTCTTATTTTATATCATGGAATTGATTTAATAAGTTTTTAAATATTTTTAATTATTTTTTATCCATGAGAATGGACTTACCTCTTATTTGTTATGCATTATCAGAAACAAAATTACAGTATATTCAACTCTATTCCTTAAAATGTAAAAATAACATATTATTATCAGCTGTGTGTAAGTTGTGACCACGATTGATATACCTTAATTCAGTGCTGAAAGGAACGAGTTCCATGAGCGACGGATTCCTGGAACAAATTTCTTTTCAAAGAACGACACGTTGAACCTTTTTATATAAAAAAAAAAACGAGAAAATGAACGAGTTCTTTTTTCCAAGAAAAAATTACAACATTTTTCATTCTTTTCTAGTTCCAAAAATTTACACAGATATGTAAATGATTGACATCAAGATATGTATATTATTTTAATGTGTATAATGTATATTGCCAATTAATGATCGTTATCAGGTATCGACGTTAATCGATACTCATTAGTCATTAGTCACATTATTAATATTTTTCATAAGTTATAACTTATAATTTATATAGACATGTGTACCTATATAAAATATAATTATTTTTAACAATAAACGATAAGACAGTTGACATATGTCGGCCAACAATTGAATTTAATATCTCAAAATAGAATTAGAAAATATATATCTACCTGTAAGTTGTTGGTATATATTATAATTAAAAATTTAATTAGTTGATCTTTAAAAAAGAACAAGGAGTGGAACGCATTCCTTTTTATAAGGAACTTGTCAAAAAGTGCGTTAATTAAACATATATCTGAAACTGTGGTTGTTGCCAACTACGGAATATACTACCAAGTATTAAATAGTATATATTGTCTTGAAAATAAACTAAATAACATTAAATCCATCTCACTTATTGCTTATTTACTGTACTTTTACTTCTAGTTTCTCAAAAAATATAGAAGTTGTATACTTTATAAATTTTAAACTACAAAATAGTTTGGAGATTTTCAATATGATAAGTTATGTCAACATTTGCACTTTAACAGCATATAAAAAAAAGTTCAGTATGTATTTCAAATTGTACTTCTGAAAGTAATTCTGAAAGTTGTCCAAAAGTGTCTAACAAATAGAGATGAACCTGTGTAGCACAAAAATTATGTCCCAACAATTACTTCTGCTGCTGGCGTGACTTGGCAGCGCTACTACAAATTTTTATACCTGTGAAAATATAGTCCAACAAAGTTTGAAAGTTGTCCAACAATGTCCAACAAATCAAGCTGGACATTTTTTATAAGGGTGAAATTTCGTTAATGTTAAGTTGCGTTGTTCGCCAGCACAACTTTGGAAAAGCTCTACAGGCTAAAATAATGTCCAACAAATTTTCAGAGTGATCCAATAATGTCCAAAAAATCAGGCTGGACATTTTTTAAAAGGGTGAAATTTTGCTAACGTTAAGTTGTGCTGTTGGAGTATAGATGGCAGCACAAAAGTGTCTAAAGCTCTACCGACAGAAATAAAGTCGAACAACGTCTGGGGGTAATCCAACAATGTCCAAAAAGTTACCAACAAGTTTGTTGGGTGTATTGCATATGTGTCTGCCATAGTTATGCTGCTAACTTTATAAGGGTAAACTACTCAAATAAATTTTGTTTTGGATGTATCAATATTTTCAAAAATTCATCTGTTTAACAGCAAATCACTGTAAAGTTCAAAGTATTTGATACCTGATACGGTTCTCAAGGGTCTTAGAAAATATAAATATCACAACAGGACGAGCACGATCGGCGAATCACTCTGCATATATAAACACCAAAAATTGAACAATCATCGCATTTTCTTTTTAAATCTAAGATTTGAAAATGTAATACAAGATTCCTCATAAGTTTGTCTACATTTATTAAAAAAAAAATGTCTTCAAGAAAGTCAAATTAAATTTTTATGAACGTTTGAAATTCACATTTTTACAACATTTGATATTCACTCGATTTCTCGTCTAATGATTTTCTTATTTTGTAGTAATTAAAAAACCTATGACTGAAGATACTTGAAAATTTCACTGAATGTTTATATTAGCATTTTCTACACACGATAAAATTTTGAAAATAATTCGACACTTTTTGAGCTGTTTACAGACATTGTCAGATTTCAATTTTTTTATTTTTTTTTCCATAAATATCAATAAAATTTTTTTGTTGGGTAAAAAGCGTTAATGCAAGACTCCTAATATATTGTTATAACAGCAGTTGAAAGTTATTAAAAATACATAAACACAATTTTTTTTAGAAGCATTTAAAATTTGAATTTTGACAAAATATATCAAATTTAAAATTTAATAATTATTTTGTAGTTAAAAATGTATTAAATGTTCAACTTTTATAGTTATGAATTTAAAATTTAAAACAAGGTTCCACGTAAAAAGGTATTATATAAATTACTTAATTCACAATAATATCATCAAATATAATTAGTAAATAATAAATAGGTTGTCTGGCCGTTTTCACTCAGAATCGTTTTTCTTATACAATGATATTACATCATTGAATTCAAATTTAACACCATCCATTAAAGTGACCAACATGTAACCTACTGTACAGTAGAGCGACATCCATTTACCAACCTTTTTTATATTCAATGTTTGTACGTTTCACCAGATACAATTAAATAGAAATCTATGGCGCTCTAGCGGTAATGGTTTTTGACCGGTGATTAATCTTCACTGAATGACCAATTAACTGACCGTCGCCGTGAAATACACTATCGTATATAATATGGTCATTATAACTACGCCATAGTTAGGTATACCCAAAAAAGTATGTATTATAGGTTTGCCAATAATTGAGTATTTGTAGATTCCTTATGAATGTTAATTATTTTCTGTAACAATATTTGTTAAAATTAAATAATAATATAATTAACAACAAAATAAGTTAACAAAATTAACAAAATAATTTAAACACACGTTTTAATAATCATATTAGAAAGGGAAAGTATATTTCGACACTTAGGTATGTTACTATAGGTAAGTAGGTAATTAAAAAATGTTTAGTTTCTACTCCGTTAGAATTTGTGTTGATTTTTTTACTGCGAGATATCGAATTCTATAAAAGAACTTTTAATTTTATCCAATCTTTCACCATTAACTTCAACATAAATATCAATAAAATTTTATTTGTCGGGGAAAAAAGCGTGAAAATGTAATACAAAGCTCCTGATATATTGTTACAATAGTAATTGAAAAATACTAAAAATATATAGGCACTTTTTTTTTATAAGCATTTAAAGTTCTAATTTTGACAAAATTTAACAAATTTAAAATTTAGTAATTATTTAGTAGTTAAAAATTTATAAAATGTTCAACTTTTATTGCTAAGGATTGAAAATTTCCACGTGAATAGGTAATATATAAATTACTTTGTTCACAATGATATCATCAAATATACTTGGTAATATCATAGGCTGACTGACCGTTTTCGCTCAGAATCGTTTTTCTTATACAATGATATTATATCATTGAATTCAAATTTAATACCATCCATTCCAGTGACCCACTATTGTAACCTACTGTACAGCAGAGCGACATCCACTTACCCACCTTTTTTCATATGATATTAAATGATTTTATTGTAACTGTAATTTATTTTTCAATGCATTTTAATATATTTATACTGCGATTTGTTTTGATATATTTATACATTTTTCATTGCAATTTTGACATATTTTTAACGAAATTATAGCTAGACTCTAATAACGACTAAACACTGAGTTTATATAATTTACATAAATGTGATTTAAAACACTTACCAGTGAGAAATCATTGATCGTATTTAAACGTAAGTTATACCTGATACAAAAATATAAATTTATTTTTAAAAACTTTTTCATAAAATACATAAGTTAACTGCATGCCGACTGAATGCATACCGCTGTTATCCACCGACTGCATGAAATAGACTTGAGTTACACAATAATGTAATTTTAGAATATAGAAGGTGGCTCCTCGATTGACTATAATTTAATAACCATACATATGCGTGACTAGGGTTTTAAGTTAAAAGTATGATAATATTAATGTCACGCAATATAATGTGCATAATATATCTTATAGCCCTTCATGCGTGTTCTGAAGAGGGGTGGGGGAGATACCCACACGTACACCTTTTTTTTTGTTTCCAAACAGTAAACATAATTTTTATACCAGAAAAAGTGTTCAAATGTTCAATTTTGAAAGTAAATTGGATCTGGTTTGTAGTTTGTACTTGTTAAGAATAAAACTAATCCATACATTTTAAAAGTGATTGGCGAAAAACCGCTAATAAAATGTATGAAAATGAGAATATTTATGCATATACGATAAATATCAAAAAAAATTAAAATTACTTGATTGTCTATAGTGCCAAATAAATAACACACCATAAATATTTCAAACAATATTGGAGGAATTGAGCACAGCATTTTTTTTAGTAAAAGTTCCGAAGCATTAAATCTCTTATCGTTGGAGAAACTCTGAAATAATTTCAGATAAACGAACTTATTAACTTTTGATTTACAAATGGGTACCATATAATATTTTATCAACATTAACAAAAAGTGAATTTATTTTTGCAAATATTATGCAGTAGCTGCGGTAACTATTAACATAATATTAACTATTGTTATACATACAACTATAAACTAGTATGTCATAGCAAAATTTATTCTTTCATTGCAGGGTATAGTATAGCACTACTACTCATATGATACAAGTGCTTTTATCGCTTCATATTTGAAGTCAAAATATACACGACTGTAATAACTATATAGTCAGTTTGATACCTTGTAAAATAAATAATGTAACGGTAGTTATAAATTCTTAGATCAAAAATATCATTGGACATTGATAATAATCTCGGTCATCTAAATAACTATTGTAGGTTCCTACAGGTTTAATATGAATATCATATACAATTTGTACAACAATATTATTGTAATTTTTTTACCATCACGCCTGTGGTCCCAAGCCCGATGACCGATAATGACGATACGAAAACGTGTAACAACATCACGCGTCTAAATATAGTTAAAAAAATCTTTATATTTCCTGAAAAAAAGAATATCAAAACCATATTAAGTCATTTGAATTTTTATTTTAAGTATATTGACATAATATTGTAATATAAAATGTTTCCATAGTGATAGTATGCATACTTAAATTTAAAACACAGGATAATCAACTACGGCGAACCATACGTCATGATATTATGTGATGCAATACACATATAATATTATATACGTACTAGCTGATCCTGTGCATTTCGTTGTCCGTTAAATGTACCAACCCTTGTTCAATTCGTTATTTAATATTCGGTGTATTGTGTTCAAAATTTATCTTAACTTTTCTGTTGCCTGGATTAATAAATGTTCTGATTCATAGCAGTATATTATCAGGTAGGCAATATACCTGCGGTGGATCGTGGATCCAGTGCTGTTTGGACGTAAGTGTATGATTTAACTCTAAAGTATCAAAGTTATACCAAGTTCGAATTTTCGCACATTGCCTACCAGGGTGGCTGATTTGCACTTACTGCAGTGTGTTACATCAAAAAAGAGTTGAACAATCACAATTATTTTAAAAGTTGTCATTTTTTATGGGCCACGAAGTGCACAGGATTAGCTATATTATTATTATTATTATTATTATATTATTATCACTCCAGCAATATTTTATCGTGTATAGAAAATGTTAATATAAATATTCAGTGATATTTTCAAGTATCTACTGTCATATGTTTTTTAATTACAACAAAATAAGAAAATCGTTACACGAGAAATCAAGTGAATATCAAATGTTGTAAAAATATGAATTTCAAACGCTAATAAAAATTTAATTTGACTTTCTTTTAGACATTTTTTTTTTGATAAAGGTAAATTTTATGGATAATCTTGTATTACATTTTGAAATCTTAGATTCAAATAGATTCAATTTTTATAAATTCTCAACTCAAAATAATTTGCTAATTTTTGTGATTTTTCCGTATTTTGTCAATATTTGAACTTTAAATACTTAAAAATAAAAACTGTGACTAACGATTATTAATATTTTTCAAATGTCATTGTAACAATATAGTAGGATTCTTTTATTAAATTGTCAAGCTTTTTTACCTAACAAATAAAGTTTTATTTACATTCATAGAAAGAAGGACTAATAAAATTGAAAACCAGAAAATGTTCCTAAACCGTTCAAAACAAATTAAAATATTTTTTATATTTTATCGTGTATAGAAAATGCAAATATAAACAATCAGTGAAAATTTCATGTATATACGTTCATTTGTTTTAGAGTTACACCAAAAACCAAAATCGATTTTCTCGAAAACAGATTTTGCGTAAAACTTTCCGTTTTTCCTTAATTTTTATATTGTTTTTCCTGGCGATTTTGCAAACTATTGAAAATTAGAAAATTTGACCTGCCGAACACAAAAATAAAAAAAAAATAAAAAAACACACATCATTGTAAAATCAATACATTCATCGCTCCGCTTAAAAATAATAATTAAATAAAAATGTATTAGATCAAAAATTATTTTATGTGCAAGGTCTTCACCCTTGTTACACCCTGTAATTGGCATATGAATGAATTTATTTGATTATGTTTAGTATTTGTTAAATAATAACTCATTTGTTTATTCATAAGACTTCGGTGGTCCATCTCCTCCCTGCTAGAAGAAATCACATTTTCAAATTAATTTGTTCAATCACTTTTTTGGTTAATCAAAATGTCCATATTTATTTTTTACAGGAAGGATCAATACCTAATTTTTATAATTATAATCATGGAAGCTAATATATGCATTTGTATAATACACAATCTTTGTTTTTTTTTTTCAAAAATATTTATTATAAGCACTATTTAAAGTGAAATGAAAATTTGGCGTTGATCCTACCCGCAAAAAGTTTTCATCTTTCAGATAAAAGAAAAACCATTGAAATCCGACATATAAATGAGACATGAGCGTTTTTTCCGTGGAGTCAATTTTTTATAATATTATACACCGTATCAGCGCCCCTCCCTTTAATCTTAAATAGGTATTGGGCAATACAATTTAGTGGTAAAGGGTAATATTCAAGTTACTAAATATAATGTAAATTTTATTTTAATATTTATAATACAATTGCGGAAAATTTGAAAAACTGGCTCCGACACCTAACATCATTGACCGTCCAGCTGTAGAGACTTGTACAGCAAAGCGCATACTACGGCAATGTGATCGATTTTTCGACCACGATATTTTACGTTTTCAATATCCAACGTTTGATACAAACCTGTACATTTGGCCAACTTAAAGTTTAAAACACGGTTTTTCTCGTTACGAATGTCCATCGTTATACTATGATCAAAATTCGTGTCCAACGCCGGACGATGCACACACTAGTGACGGTAGCCAACCACTACAGCTCCACACTAGGTCCACGAATTATTAATAATATTTATGCATAATTTATGCGTCATTGCCAATCAATTAAAACCTAACATTTATTTTGTATTTTTATTTCTTATGCCTTTTTATTTTCAATACTGCAATATTCATATTATACGAGACCATCCCCCAGATAGCGAATATATATAATTATTATGTTATTTTGATATTGTATAAATAATTAATAATAATATAAAAATATTATTATTTCGATTCCTCGTGCTAACAGATATGTTATAAAAACGTTCTAGTTATATTAATTGGTCAAAAAAGTCTCAATATATCAAATTAGTATAATATTTTAAAAACATATTGTATGGCGTACGTTTTATAATATTATAACAGTATATAAATATCACCATAATATTTTTCCTTGCGTCAAATAAGGTGATAATAACGTTTTCCCCTCAAAAATCACAAATATGTAAAAAAAAATAGGTGCCTACTCAGGCAGGGAAATAGTCACACACAACATCATTTGGTTGAAGTTTACATTAAATAGATTTTTGTATATGTTTTTTGGACAGAAACAAAAATTATTCTTCACCCAACTATGGAATATCATTTAACTTATAACATATAACTTTTTTCTTTATATCAGACAATGTATTTGTTTTTTAAATTATTAACTAGGTATAAAATGCTAAATGTGACGATTTTATATTCGTAAAAGTGTTACATGCAATCTCATTTTACCTATTAAAATGACTTGGTTAGTATTTGTTGAATATGCTATATTAATTAGTTATAAAATTGCATTGTTATTGGAACAAAAATAAGAAATTTCATCTAATTGTGATTTAAATTTTTAAATTACAAAATAATAATGTAGTATACTTTGGATTGGTAGTATTTCATATTAGTAGAACCTCTGTAATGAGGGCAAGCTAATTTGAATTATTTTTTGAATTTTACATTTGTATTAAGTTATTGATACCTAAATACTACTTGTTCCAAAGTTTTACCTGGTTTTCTAATAAGTAATTTTTATATTTTTATATAGTTTTCAAGCGGGAATGCACTGCAATTGTCTAGGGTCCATAGCTTCGTGAGCGCTATATATAGTCATCTAGTATATGAAACAAACCATGATAAATTAGGTACTTGGCTAAATATAAACATTAAACTATAAATGTTTCATTTTAAATCAAATGTATTATATTTGACACTTAAATGTACTTCTGGCTTTATTTATGCCGGCTTTGTTTAAATTTGCAAATTATTTTTGCAAAACAAATAAAAAATTACCGACAAAGTGTTTATAAATTCGTGAAATGCACAACAATCGATAAAATCATACCCCCCCCCCCCCTCACCACCAAGACAAAAACCTAAATAGGCCACCGTTGTCCCCGATTTAGATCAAAATATGACATTATAATATATCATTCAGTTGTCTATTGTCGTCTGTCAGACATCATCTACTCAGATAATCAGATATATTATATAAGTACGCAAGTCTCTTATAATTGTATTATACAATTATAGGGGTAGGTACTTGGGATACCAAACAAACCTTTATATAAAACTATTAAACTTTTCTCCGGGGTTACGGCAGGAAATCAAAATGTTAATTTAGATATAAAGCCAACATTTTTATATTATTTTAAACAATTTAAACATACGCCGACATAATAAGTGTAGATGTTGAATGTTCTTTTTCATAATATATTTAAACATACTTTAAGAACATGATTTAGGAATTTATATAACCATACATTTTAATTCAGAAAAATAATATATTATGTATAACTTATAATATATCTTTAAATATATATTTATATTTTTATAATATTTTGTAATTCTGTAATATTTAAACTACCTAACAATAAGTAATTACCAATTATATATTTTATATGATATTATTTTTTTTTATGTAGCTTTCATGTATTTTCATTCCAATTTTAACGTATGTATTCTGCAATTTATTTTGATATATTTTCATTGCAATTTTGACATATTTAAACGAAACTATATATACCGGGTAGTTCTTTAATAATAACGAAACACTGAGTTTGCACGACTTACAAAATAGCGATTTAAAACATTTACCCGAGGATGATCAAATATCCTTGAATTTAGGTCATAAAACAAAAATAAAAATGTATTTTAATAAACTTTTTTATAAAATACGTAGGTATATTGCATGTCGACAGCATGAATACTGTTGGTATCCACCGACCATAAGAAATGGACTTGGGTAACAAAATAATATAATTTCATATCATAGCAGGTGGCTCATCGATTGCCTAATTTAATAATCATACGAATGCGTGACTGCGGTTATAGGTTTAAAGTATGTATAATGATATTATTGACACGTAAAACAATGCGCATAATATAATATTCCATAGCCCTTTCACTTAATATGTTATTATAAAATACACCATTGCAACTGCCTTTTTTTAATAATTATACAGCATTTATTTACATAATTTTACAGCAATTACAAAGGAGAAGAATTACCTACGCGTTTTAACATTGCTCGTAGTTTTTAAAACTCAATATTTTTAATTGGTAGGTAGGTATTTCCGGTCGTACTTTGTTCACGGCGGGCCCGCTGCGGCGGAGATAACGTGCAAACTGAGTGCCACCGTCGCGCATGTTTATCGATAATTTTTTAGAAAAGTCGAGTTTTACCACTTTACGTCGCGTAGGTATTACTTGTTGACTGCAAAAACCGCACACTTTTGATAAAATACAGGTCAAAACCGCACAATTTTAGAAATTGTCGTATCCAAAAACCGCACAGTTATGATTTTGACCCCAGAAAGGTCTATAAACAAAAAACGCACGTGTATATGTACAATTAATAATTTGTTCTATTTTTTTTTAATATTTATTTAAAAATTTTAAATATCAATTTTAAAAAAATGTCAACTTAAAAATGTATAAATTCAATAATTTAAAATATTAATTTAAAAAAAATGTATAGGTATATTAAAAATTTTTAAATATTAATTTAAAAAAAATTAAAACTTTCAAAGTTTGATTGGCTGAAACCGACTGCCGACGTTTTTTAGAAACTTTATACGATCTCCGTCACGTAAAAATTCTTCCCAAATTTGAAACAATAGTACATATCATATAATCTTATCTTTTCACTATTTTTACTAAAAATAGTGTGCGGTTTTAACCCACTATAAAATATGTACGCGTTATACAATTGTTATACAATGACCGTTAAGCTGTGCGGTTTTTGGCTATCGACCTTTTTAGGGCTAAAATCAAAAGTGTGCGGTTTTTGGGCGCAACCGTATTACTATATTATACAGGCATAAATACATGCGTCGAAAAGTTCGATTTTTTTTTATTGATTTTTTTTTGATTCAATAAACTGCGTTATTATTATATTATATTTGACTGCCTTTTGTCCTTTTGCCTACTAGGTCACGCCGTGGCTTCCTTATATTGGTATTTATATATTTGATTTGGCATAAATATACACGATGTAGCCACTGTATCGGTCTGTAGGTAGGTACATGTATATATTATAATAAATAAACGGGCGCATGTAAGCTCCGCCAGAAAAAAAAACACAGGTAAAATTAGGTTCATGTAAACTCCGCCATTGAAGAAAATTAAGTAGCACTATAAAACGAATCGAAGAGTCTCGCTAGATTCTTCTTTCTGTGCATAAGTAACACCGATAAGAAACAGCACACCGACAACCGATAGCGAGACTATTATACATTAAGTTTCGTTTCGGCGCTCGGACCTCTCACTCGCACAAGTTGGTTGCATGCAGAGTGCGAAAGAGACAGAGCTAAAAACTGCAGTTTTTTGAGTCTTTAAATCTTTCGTCCGTCATACAGCGAGATGCGGCCGCCCAAACTTCCCCTTCCAACGCCGCGCCGTAGCAACCGCCACGCGCCGGCCGCTACCGTACCGCGAACCTCACCCACAACAACAGCTAGCTAGTCATCTATTCTATTCTATTCTATTCTACAATAGTTACAATCAAGTATATAAGTAAAGTACATGTTTGCTTGTCTGTAATATTTGAATTTATAATATGGAAGAAACATATTTCCAAATAAAATAAAATATAATAATATATAATATAATCCTCAGTATATCGCAGTACAACGTGCTTCGGAAAAATAATTGAAATCCTCAAAAAAACTACTTCGGAGAAGTAAAAAAGGCTTTCTGTGCGTAAGTTGAAGAGATTGAGAGAAAAGATAGAACTTTGGTGTTAATAAAGATGTTAAATCAATCTCAAAGTTCTGTGCCAAAAAGGGCCACGGTTGAAAAAATAGAATTTGGGGCTTAATAAAGAAGTGAAATCAATACCCAAATTATGTGCCTCAACTTGAAAAAATATCTTATTCAAAAAAATTTCAAGATGTTCAACTGTACAAACATTAAAAAAAAATATTAGCACAGAACGGCGTACAATAATGATGAATTAGCCATAAATCGGAGTTGTTGACTTGTTTACGAGTTAATCTGTCTGACTAGAATTTTTGTTGATAATCTGTAATTAGGGCCACTTTGCGCTAATTTTCTCATTAGTATGAATTTTTGTTGACAAACTGTAATTCACGCAGTTCTGTGCTAATATTTTTTTTTAATATTTGTACAGTTGAACATCTTGAAATTTTTTTGAATAAGATATTTTTTCAAGTTGAGGCACATAATTTGGGTATTGATTTCACTTCTTTATTAAGCCCCAAATTCTATTTTTTCAACCGTGGCACTTTTTGGCACAGAACTTTGAGATTGATTTCACATCTTTATTAACACCAAAGTTCTATCTTTTCTCCCAATCTCTTCAACTTACGCACAGAAAGCCTTTTTTACTTCTCCGAAGTAGTTTTTTTGAGGATATAATATATTATTAAAAAAGAAATTCATAATTTTAATAATCGTTCACATTGAAATATAATTGTTACGTAAATAATAAATAAAATATGTCAAAATCAAGCCAAAATATATATAAAAATTACTAACCTAACAGCTAAGAGTATACAATTGATATAATATAGGTAATATATATTCATTCAATTTTGTTATTGCACCTCCATTTTATTTCACCAGACGCGTATTTTATATTTTTATTATACTTATAATTTTTAAATACAACCAATAAATTGCTTCGTTGACCAGTAATTAATTTTATATTATTACTTTCTTGCGACATATTTTGTTCGGACATATACAAATATCGGAAGTATCGGAAATTACAAAATTTCGTTGGGAGATATACACGGAGACACGCAGACTACCAATGATTATGTTCGTCAAAGTATACGTCTTTACGTATACCTCACCTACTGCCGATATCATCGTTGGAAATCCTGATTTCAGATAGTATGATAAAATTATTAATAATTATTAATGAATCGATCTAACCTTGACAATATTTTATCAATTTTGACGTATATCATCGCAATAGATTTCAACGTATTTAATGTGAGAAGGCACGTGGCAATGTGAGCTCTGACCAGGTAAGAAAATAAAATTGGCGGAGTTTACATATACCCATTATAGGTAAGAAAATAAAACTGGCGGAGTTTACCATAGACCTATTATTATTACCTTTTTATCTTGACCGGTATTCTGACGGAGTTTACAATCGCCAACGAATTAAGCCAGTTGCAATATTTTCCGAACCAAAATTATACTTATAGTTCTTGAATTATTTAAATTAGAATATGGAGCTTTTAACTGGAATGCATTTTGTTGTTTTTTTTTTTATATTAATAGACAGTGGTAACCAAAATTGCCTACCCACATAACTGAGGTGACGAATTTCAAATTGGGCACCCGTAGGTTTCTGCCATGCCCGGTCAGGGGATCAGACAGATGTCTGCCCGGAGAGAAGTTCCGCCCGTGACCGAGATTCGAACCGGTGACGTTGCGCGTTACAACCAACGCCTTAGTTCGCTCGGCCACTCCGTCCCCCACACTATTATTATTATTACTATTTATTGATAGTTCCAACAATGATGTATGCGCACTATTGCGCAGTCGTTGTCGCCGTGAACCGTCCGCGACGATACAACACAGCTAGAGTAAAGATAAGAATTCCATTCTAAAAGTAACACTTTATAGTCAAATAGTCAATAGCTATAACAAAAATATTACAGTTTGGACAATTTTACCTATAAATCAAAATACTTATAAGTTATATTATGATATATTTTAATATTTACCTACACACAATATCATCAATACGTTCTAAAAAATGTATTAATCCAAAAAAAAGTAACGAGTAATTTAGTAATAATATAACTACAAGAAACTAACTTAAATTACATATAAATTACTTCCGATAAAATGTAATTAAATTACCATCAAATTACTTAAAAAATAATTTCGTTACAATAACTTGTAACTTAAGTTAAGTTACTCCCCAACACTGACAATATACATATAATATACTTTGTAATATTATTTCTGTTAACCCGAAGAATTGTAATAATAATATGTTTATTATTAATACAATATTTAAATAACATAAGTAATAATTATATATTTTACTACGTGGGAGATGGTCTCGTATGATATGAATTGTACTGCAGTATTGAAATAAATGTAGGTATAAGAAATAAAAATAAAATATTATTGGTTTGTTTTAATTGATTGGCAATGATGAATAAATGATTCATAATTATAATTAAAATTAATAATTCGAGGGCATGGTGTGGAGTGGTTGGATTCATATATAAAAATGAGCTTGTAGCCTTAGTCCAATTCATATGAACAGGCAGCAGTGTACAACTCAGATAAACAGCGATATAGGTAGACAAAAAAATTACTTGCACCGCGATCTTTTCTACGTATTTTACGTTAAATTTTATAAAATCTGAATTTTTTTCAGTTTCAATTAAAACGATCGGTTAAAGACGCTCAAAAAATTATCGAGTAGCAAGCCTTTTAAATCACATTGATGTAAATATTATTTAAAATTAGAGTTTGATAACAATTCATAATATTTTATAGGAAACGAGTATAATAACACAATTTTCTTTCAGGTTTGTCTGGTTAAATTGCATATTTACGAAATTTTAATTATATGTGACGCGCACGGATATAGTATATTTGTCAAAAAAACTACTAAAAGATATATTATGTTATTATTCCTTGTTTCCAACAGTATATTTATATTATAACGATTGACATTCGGAACGAGACTAATCATGTTTTCAACATTAGGTTGGCCAAACTTACAGGACTGTATCAGATGTTGGACACCAAAACGATAAGATGTCGTGGTCGAAACATCTATCACATTTGCATGGCATGCGTTTTGCTGTACATATTGTGTCTCATCTCGATGATTTTGATCATCAGTGGTTACCGTTTTATATATACAGATGACATCTCCGTAAATTTCATATTCTAAAAATAGCTTATATTCGACAATAATATTTAAACCCGTATTACTACTATGATAGCAGATTATCTATACTCATAGAACAATATACTATACTCAAGCTTTTATTCAACGATGTGTCATATTATATTTATATCATTAAAATAACATTAATAACAACAATTGATTATATATTCTATAAATTGATGTTAATTATTACTTATTACTTATTAGACAACATACATTTTTTTTTAATTTGATCATTTTTTTTATAATGCGGATTTAAGAATGAATATATTTAAAAACTGAGGCGGGCCCTAAAAAAACTAGAGGGGGCAAAGCCCCCCCCCCAAATTGTGCCTATGCAAAACTCTAACGTTTGTGATTTTTCCGTATTTTGTCAAAATTTGAACTTTAAATCCTTATAAAAAAAAATTGTGTTTAAGGATCTTTAATATTTTTTAAATCTCATTGTAACAATATAGTAGGAGCCTTAAATTAAATTTTCAAGCATTTTTACCCAACAAATAAAGTTTTATTGACATTCATAGAAAAAAAGACTAATACAATTGGAAACTGAAAATGTTCCTAAACAGTTCAAAACAAATCAAATTCAAATATAAACAACCAGTGAAAATGTCATGTATACGTTCATTTATTTTGAGTTACACCAAAAAGCAAAATCGATTTGGTGGAAAACCAAATTTTGCATAATAATTCCCGTTTTTTCCGGTGCTTTTGAAAACTATTGGGAATTTTAAATTTTGACCTCTGCAATGCACAAACTAGATTCACTTTCCCATCGAACAAGATACTTTTGAAGAAAATTGAAGCAGTTTTACTGCCCCAAAACGTGATGACACAAAAAAAAAAAACACACATCATTGTAAAATCAATACATTCATCGCTCCGCTCAGAATCTAAAATAAATTGGTATAATAACCTAAAATTGAACTATACAATTTTTAATAATACAGTAAGGACATCACAGTAAGTTCTAAATAAATTGAAGAAAACACAACTATTTTACCTATGTGGGTGGTTCCCACACTTGAAACTAATTGGATTTGACATCACTGTATATACATCGCATACTTAATACATCATTATATTATCATATTATTATAATATGCATCGTCGTGGTGGGTTGGTTCTTATATTATAAGTTAACGCGTAGTTCTTCTTCGTTAATATTTTATAAAAGTACATAAAAAGTTACAGTTGCATGGGGATATTTTATAAAATTAAGGTTAAAGCGATATAAAACTCACTATGTGCATTGTATTGCGTGACAATATAATATCATTATAGTTTAAACCTATACTTAATAACCATAGTCACGCATTCGGACGATGATTAAATTATTAGTCAACGGAGGAGCCACCTGCTATAATATTAAATTATATTATTTTGTGACCAAAATCCATTTCGTACGTTCGGCGGATACCAGCATGCATGCACCAGTATGCATGCTAAAAATTAATTGTTAAGGGTCTTTTCCGTTATAGGTACTTATACCATTTATAATTTAGGGGACGTCAGTGTGCCCACGTTGCTACTCGGACATATCTATAAATCGAAAATATCCTTCGACTTGCTATGCAACACCACCTCAAGTGGGTCACAGGGTACCTGCCACTCTTAACACGTATTATACGTGTTATACGTACCTATTACGACTATTTAAACTGACTATAAAATTATATTTATGTATTATTTGATATCATAGTAAGTTCTAAAAATAATAATCAATTAACAAATATTATAATAATTTGTAAATATGTACATACAAAACACAACCATTTGACCCAGGTGAGCGGTTCCTGCCCTTGAAATGTATTGGATTCGATTCCACTGTATGTCATATTATTAAACATTATATAAAATTAGGTACTTTGAAAGTTTCAAGTACCCACAAAAAATATTTTATAATTTAACACAAAACTAAAATCCTTCTTCATCGTTTAAGTACCTAATTCCAACCACATTTGAACATAAAATAAGTATAAAAAAAGTTTTATTTAATTTATTTAAATATTTTGGTTACCGATTAACCTACTTACGGGAAACATTGTTTTTAATTTTCAATCCTTAGCAATACAAATCATTTTTAAATTCTCATTATGATATACGTTGTCAAATTTTGAAATTCAAATGCTTGAAAAAAAACGTGACTATGTATTTTAATATTTTTTAACTGCTGTTGTAACAATTTATTAGGAGCCTCGTATTAAAAGTTCAAGTTTTTTTACCAAAGAAATCAAATTGATTGACATTTATAGGAAAAACAAACTAAAAAAACTAAAAATGTCCTTAAACAGCTCAAAACAAGTCAAAATATTTTGAAAATTGTTTGGTGTATAGGAAATGATAATAAAAACATTCAATGACAATGCAATGTATCTAAGGTATTTGTTTTAAGAGTTAAGCCAAAAACTAAAATCGATTTTATCGAAGACCAATTTTGAGTAAAAATTTCCGTTTTTTCTTAATTTAATTTTTATTTTCCCAATGCTTTTTAAAACTACCTGAATTTTTAAATTTCAACCTTCTCAAAGCGCCAACTAGATTCACTTATAATATTATACTATATCTAAGCAGACTAAATTTTCGATTATTTTTTTTTCTATAAATAACGATAAAAAAGATAAAATCCTTACAAATATAATACTTGAATTCTCACATTTTTTTATATAACAAGAACAATTAATACATTATAATATAGTAGATGTACACATCTATGATCACAATTTTATGAAATTAAATAAGTAAACAATTATTTTTTATTTGAATTATGTATAAAAAAAAACATACTTAAAATATCATAATATATTTTATAGATTATTTTTGCTTAAATTAGCTTTTTTAGAATTCAGTAAAAATGTTCGCTTAAACTGAGAAGCTTCATGATATGATATGATTTACAAATAACTATACCAACAACTCTTTGCAATATATCTTTAAATAATTGAAGTGTTAAAAGAGATTAAATTTGTTAGGTATAATTCACTAATTAATAACCTGAAATAATTGTACAATTATTTGAAATTTTAACCAAAACATTAATTTAAAAAAAAAATCACTTATAATAACATACCTAATGGTAATTATTAATTAACCATAATATACTTTTCCTTTCTAATGTGATTATTAAAACGTGTCTATAAATCATTTGTTACAAAAACAGAAAATAATGAACATTCATAAGAAAGAAATTGCATCTCCATTATAAAAACATATTTTTTGGATGCACCTACTCGACATTTTAAAAAGTAAAAATTAAATCAAGAAAACATTTAATACACTGATAATTTTAGTTTTGTGTATATTAACATCAAAATAATATATCTACCTTATTTTATATTGTTTTTTTTTTTTTAATTACTAATACGGTTGGTGAGCTATATTTTGTCAAAATAAATATTATAACATAATATATAATATGTATATATTTAATTACTATAACGTTCAGCTACTTAAAATTAATTAATAATTAATGTCTATATGAACTCTGGGATATATATTGGTATTTACTTATCTTTATATCTCATTCTTATGCTGAATATAGTAAATTCATAAATAGTTTCATTCAATTACACTTGTACCTAAAGTAGCTTGATTTTTATGTGCATATTTATCATGTACCCTAATATTACAAGGCTTCATAGGCTTTATAAACAGGCTAATGGGCATAGTCTGTTATATTAGAATATGAATTAAAGAAAAATATATTTTTTATATAGGTATTTGTGTTTTTTGAGGGAAAAACGTAATTAGAACAATATTTCAACCCATGAAAAATAATGTTAATTATGATCATAATAATATTTTTACAGTAATAATATTAAAAAATATTAATAGTATTAAAAGTTTGCAATACTAATTTTTTTTTTTTTAAATGCCTTAGTTCATAAGGCATCATCCGCACTGCGTAATAATTTTGAAAGTTAGGATGTTTAAAACCAAAAAAAATATATTTTTAGATTTATATAACCAGCTAGCATTGATTATTATGTTTTTCACAATAAATTATTTTTTCAAAAAAGTCATTATTTCATTAAACAATAAAATTTAGTGTTCAGATAATTTTAAATGCCCAATATATTGATGTACGTTAACCATTAAAATTGTTTATTATAATTTAAGAAATTTGAAAGAAGTCACTATATTTTATGTGTTCCACATACTAATTAAAATAAGTAGCCTATTTAAAATATAGTAGGAGTTACCATTTGAAAAATAAAGTTGATTTTGCTTTTGGTACGCCCATGTTTAAAAATTTTGAAATTGTTATAAAAAAATTGCTTGTTGAAAATAAAGAAACACGTCTTTTTTTGTTTTAACGAAATTATATGTCATCGATCCATAATCGTTAAAAAACTTATAACGTACCTACTAGTAAATAAAATAAACCATTTATTTATAAAACTTTATCGTTTACAATAAATTGTAGATTTGGTAAGCTGGTAACAAATGATGATGCAACACATTTAATAAAGTTGTCTTGACTCAAGATCAATTGGAATGAGCATATCAAATACAGCTCACCTTATACGTACGACCCAAACAATTGAGGAAGACGTGCGGTTACTCCCGTGATACTTCCGTCCATAGGTGTGTCTATGGTGGCAGCAAATGGTGCCTTGGCTGCCCTTGTAATTTTTGAAAGGCGCTGATCAACTGAGTTTTTAGTCAGATGTGTTCCAACTTTTACTTAAAAAAAATATATATGTTTTAGTTATAACTATTACAATTTACTTATAAAGATATTTTTGATAGAGTTACGTTTTACATTTATATGTTAAATTGATTTAACGACTTTGGAAAAACGTATACTATAATGCTTTAAGGACAGTCGCGACGGTACGGTTCACATAATCTATTATTGTCGTATTATTTTTCATTTGTAGCTGGGAGGTGAAATACGCCCTGAATGAATAATATTTTGGAATTAAATTAAAACTTTAAAGGTACTGAAATTACTATAGAATGAAGATTATTAATTTAAATAGATAATACAGTCATTTTTTTAAAATAATATAAAAATTTAATTGGGAGGAGGAGCTTTAAGAAATACGGCCTAGTTCGTAAGTAGTGTTTTTTTTTTATCAATAGATATTATTAGAAGGTTTTTATAACATTTCTGTTAACCCGGAAATTGAAATAATAATAATAATATGTTTATATTGTTACTACTTCTTTATACAATAATAAAATAACATAATAATAATTTTTTTTTCTACCTGGGGGATGGTCTCATAATATAATATGAATTATACTGCAATATTGAGAACAGAGAGGTATAATGATTAAAACCTATCACTATTAATAATTCGATGGCATAGCGTGGAGGGGTGATTGGAACCACCTATAAAAATGAGCGTGTTGCCTTAATCCATTTCATACGAACAGGCAGCAGTGTACAATTCCGATGAACAGCGAAAGGTAGTCAAATAAATTACTCGCACCGATCATCTTGCGTATATTGTATTTTACGTTAAATTTATAATATTGTTATAGGTTGGGAGGATAACAAAATTTTCTTTAAGGTTTATTTGGTTATTGCAAGAATACAATTTACGATGGTTGAATTATAAGTGGCACGCGCGGATATAGTAAAGTTGTCAACAGGCGGCTGAAATATATATATTATATTATTCCTTGTTTTCCAACAGTATATTGGTGATATAACGATGGATATTCGGAATGAGAAGAATCATATTTTCAACATTAAGTTCACTAAACTAATAGGATTATATCAGATGGTGGATCCTAATTCCATAAAATGTCGGGGTCGAAATATCTATCACGTTGTTATGTGGTGCGTTATGCTATACGTGTTTATCGTATCGATGATTTTAGTGCTAAGTGGTCTGTACAACTGGTCGGTTAATATTCCTATAAGTATAGATTATATTTGTAAAGCAGTAAACACGTTTTACCTTACTTACAAAATGTGTGTCATCATCCGTCACTCGAACACCATATGGAACTGTTTGTCGATCACGAGGTACGATTTTACATCGTTCAGTAACAGGAACAAACACATACTGGATCATTGGCGAGAACGCTTGACGTGGTTCATGACCATGTATACGACCATGTATTTCACTGCGATAGTCAATTATTCTGTCGCCACTTTAGCATTCAGTGAAGTTAAATCACCAGTCAGAAACCACGAAGGTTCAATCGAGTATTACCGCATGAACAACATGAATTTCTATTTAATCGCATCTGAGGACACGTACAACTCACACTACAATAAGTTTTACTTCATCGAGACATTATTCGTTTTCATTACGGCAATGTTTTTCCTTTTATTCGATTTGCTTCTGGTTATACTGTGCTTTGGTATGAGCTGCCAGTTGGAAATGATTTGCTCTGCTTACGAATCTGTTGGACACAAATCACTTCGTGACCAGCATTCCTCAATATGTGAGTACGAATTTTTAGGCATACTTAATAGTGTTTATTATACATACTACTCAATTGTATGGGGTGGGGTGAACGGTTCGAAGTTAGAAATTTGAACCAAACTCTAATTGTTCAATATGAGTTTGTTGTTGAACTTAGTTTTAAATAAACTGAACTAAGCAAAACTCTAAAAAGTTTTAAATTCAATAATAAATAAAAGCACTAGTAAAAAATTAGAACACCACATACGGTTTGAATAAAATTTGTTTTATATTTAATTTGGTTTAACATATAACTAAAAACTTCGTTTCGTACTTTATTTCAAAATCTCAATTCGAGTTTAGTTTTGTATAAAACATAATGTTAAGTATGGGTTCGATTCTTTCGGTTCAAGTTTGATTCTATACACACTTTAAAAGTTTTAGTTCAAGACCATATTTTTGAGTTTGACTCATATCTAATACATTCACATTTAAATGTATTGTATTTACTTTAATTAAATTGTTTAGCTTGAAAGGTGTAGTAATTGTCGGTTTAGTCGAAGTTAAAAGTTACTATCTTTTGAAACTCATGAGGTACACATTTGTACACATTTGAAATTATGTGGGTACATGTATTTTTTTAATCTGTCATACCTATGGAAATAGTGAATTTAACTCTTTAGTCATACACTTACAGAATATTATGAGCACACCAAAAAATAATTTTTTGTGGTTAATACCCAAATTTTATTTTATTGGAGTAAGTGATTTAAACTGTATTCAAAATATGAAGATAGCAGCATCAGTTTTTCTCTTCTATACTCAGGATAGGATAATGGTGTATTATTAGAAGAAATTTAAAACAATAGCAATTGATAAATCAAACCTTCAAAAATAATTCTGAACATAACAGTTTTAATATTTTTGTTTTAATATCATCAATTTTTTTTATTCTTATGATGTTTTGTAATGTGTTCTATTTCTTATATTTAGGACTTTTTTTTTTTCAGTTTTTCAGTTTAAAACTAAAACTAAATTTCTACGTTATAAGTATGCCTTGTATGAATAATTTTAGTGAGTTTCGTTGGCCAAATTAGTATTGATAAAGAATAATATTGTATGATGTTATCGTTTCCAAAATTTGCTCATACTTTTGATATTTACTAAACTATTGCAAAATTAACACAACTGTTTTATTTTCCTTGTAGATTCCACAGATGAAAATAAAAATAAATCATCTAATGATCACGATTTAATATATGAGGAATTAAAAACAATTATAATGGATCATCAAGTAGTAATGAAGTGAGAGTTAATTTTATTTATTTATTGAATAACCATTAAATATTATGTATTACATTTTAACATAAAAATAAATGTTAACTAACTAAATATGCATGTACGTAGTCAATACCTTGGTATTTTAGTTCAAGGAGAATATACATAATATGGATTACGACTAAGGGTACATAATGCATATTATAAAATATACATGCAATAATAATATAAAACTAACATAGTATATATTAAAAATACTGATTACTGAATACTGACATACTGAAAAATTCTGACACCAAAAATATATTACTTTTCAAAAACCGTTATCTTAAAATAATAATTATTGATCAAAAAAATTATTGAAACTATTACTTTGATAATTAAATAGTAAACATAAAAAGAGTCACACAAAAAATAAAAACAAATGTAATTAATAGTAACAGCATTTATAGAGTCTCAACTTTAATTTTAATATTTTTGTGGAAATTTTAAAAATTTATCAATTAGTTTTTTTCTTTTTGAATAACGATCAACGGTTGAATGGTGCTATCAAATTTTAACGAGTGGGTTTCAAATGTGTGAAGTTATTACCTTGAGTTAAGCCAAATGACTTAAATGACACTACTATTCTTTTTTTCAGGAAATATGAAGATATTTTAGCATTTTTTCAACGAGTGATATTGTTAAACATTTTCGTTTCGTCATTTACAGTCATCTTGCTTTGTTTTACTGTCATAATGGTAACATTTACGTAATACTTAGATTACTATATTATCCATTCCCCACTGGCCACTTCCATACATAATATTAGTATAATATTAAATTCGTTTATGTTCATGTGTGAACTAAGGTAGCTGGTAGTAATAATTTATCTTGAATAAAATGATTTCAGAGTTTCTCCAATAATGAAAGATTTAAGACTTCGGATATTATAGTAAAAAAAATGATGTGTATAATTCCATCAATATTGTTTCAAATATATATGGTGTGTTATTTATTTGGCAGTATACACGCTCAAGTAATTTGAAATTGATTATTTTTTAGTATTGTTTATCAATTTGTGATCCAGCATCAATGTCTTATGAATTGTTATGGTATTACTTATTTACAACAAAATATTACCGAAAAAATGTTAATAATTATGTATTAGTCATAATATGTACTAACAAGCACCAATATTTTATTTCATAAACTACTATATAAATCTATACACGTTTTAGAAAAAGTTTCGGATTCAATGAATTTTATAGTCCCGGATTCAAAATGAACATTCTTTTTACTGAAACTTTTTTTTTATTATTATAGAAAGATTCAATAATATTCGCATTGTACAGCAGTAATTGGACCGAAATGGACATGAAATGTAAAAAATTGATATTATTAACAATGATATTGAATAATGCCAACCACAAAAAGTTAAAATTTACTAGAACAAAAATTGTGAACTTGGAAATGTTTTTTAAAGTAAGTAGATGCTAATCTAATTATTATTTAACTTGTATTAAAACATTTTAGTCGAATGCATTTATGGAACTATAGTAGTCTCCAATCATAATCCCTAACTTATAATTTTAAGATTTATTAAATGAAATTAAATATAATATAAATACCTACTTGGAAAATGTTATTGTAATAAAAAATTATAATTTAAATTAATATAATAATATAAGGTGATTTCTCAAGTTTCAAGTTTTTCATGATTTTTGGATAAAACAAAATAACAAAAAATACTTTATTCAAATTCGTTATACTTGAACATCAAATATTTATCAAATAGAAATGAGGCGATATTGTATTAATATTTTTTATAGCCAGAACTATAAAATAAATAAAATATTGCACATTTTTAACGTTTTGACAAAATCATAAACCTTGTGAATAAAAATTATAAAGTAAGTAATATAAATATTTGGTAAAATTATTAAATTATCTCGGTACTTTATGATATGTATGGTGTTCAAAATGTATCTAAACTTTTCTGTTGCCTGGAATAAAAATTCTGATTCGCAGCAGTATGTTTTATTAGGTAGGCATTCTACCTATAGTAGATCGCGAACCCAGTGCTGTTTGTACGTGGGTGTATGATTTAACTCTAATGTATTAAAGTTATACCAGGTTTATTTTGATATATTAATACCGTGGATTAAGATAATCAATTAATACATAGGGTACATTAAAAACCAAATTTAACCCTTTTTAAATTGGCCCGCGTCTTCTTTCCAGAGAATTGCACACAAACATTCATTTATTCGTAATATAGCTGATCCTGCACACTTCATGGCCCATAAAAAATGACAAAGAAATTGTGATTGTTCAACTCATTTTCGGTGTAACTCACTGCTGTAAGTGTAACTCAGCCACCCTGGTAGGCAATGTGCGAAAGTTCGATTTGATTCACGGTTGTACCTGATCTGCCCGATTAACCAATAGCAACCAATTATAAATAAATACTATTTCTATTAATTGTCACTCCTATGACCAATTGCAACCATTTATAAACAAATATTTCCATCGTAAATCTCAAAATATATGTCTAAGCGCTTCTATTAGTTGGTCGTAGCGTGATGTTATATAGCCCATAGCCTTCAAAGCCTTCCTCAATGAATAGACTATCTAAAAAAACAAATAATTTTTCAATTCGAACCAAGGTTCCTGAGATTAGCACGTTCAAACAAACAAACTCTACAGCTTTATATATTAGTATAGATTAAATTTTTATATTCTGAGCCGAGTGACAAATCTAGTGGTTTTACAATGTTTATTTTATTAATTTTTTTTTACACTTCAAAGAGGTCGCTTTTTTTGTTTACTCAATAGTTTTTTAACGCCACGGAAAAAAAACCCTAAATATCCTACGCTTCGCTAATTTTTTTTCTAACTTTTTTGTATATCACTATAGAAACGAATACAATTTTAAATTAAGCGCTAAAAAAATGAAAATTTATGAATTTATATCTATTCAATTTACTATTGATCAGATACATAATTTATTAATTTAATATCAAATTATTTACTTTTATTTACTAAACATACTTATTTCTGTATATAAATTTATATCTTACATCTACATTTAATTACTAACTGTTACGCTGATTCTACGCTCAAAATCGTTTTTATCGAATTTAATCTTTGCATTCAAATCGAATACTGTAATAATACACTATCCTGTCCGAGGACCGGAGGACGATGGACAAACTTTCAACACTCCTGACATACTCCACCCTCTGCACTTACCCGCTTTTAGGAAGTGATTGTTAATATTTTTATTTTTTTTTTGCAGACTATGGGTAATTGTTACACAGTTATTTCGGTTTTAGTAAATTATATACAAACTAAAAATGAATAAGTTTTGTCCATGTTTATTTTAAATGTAGTCATTTTCTTTTAGTTATTACTTTATTTATAATATTATTATCTAGTCGAATTTAAATATATTATAACAAAAAACCTAGTTCTCACGATTACCTAAATAATTACTTTTAACTTCTTAGCCATAACGTATTATAATTGTAGTTAACATAAATAGATAAATATTATGGTTATGTAGTAGTTTACACAGAGTTCGTTGTAAATCATAAAAATAAGATATTTATTAGTATATTGTTTTGGGATCCTCGAAAATTTAGCGCACGTCAATTATTCGGAGATGACTGAACTATTTCAGCATAAGTCAAGCCAGCATACGACATTCACGCCCAAGACAAGTCAGCGCATCATGTTTAATAAAATATACTAAATTAATTAATATAACAATAAATATAATAAAATACCAAATTAAAACCATGTTAAAAATATTGTTATTGCTAAATACACATTATATAATATTATAACATAAATGACTTATTTATTTTATAAGTAACTATAGCTGATCCCGTGCACTTCGTTTCTCGTTAAATGTACCAACTTTATATGAGTAACAAACTTTGTTCAATTCTTTATTTAATATTCGATGTATGGTGTTCAAAATTTATCTTAACTTTTCTGTTGTCTGGAATAAAAATTCTGATTAGCAGCAGTATATTATCAAGTAGGCGATCTACTTGCGGTAAATATAGTGAACTTGGAAATATTTTTTAAAGTAAGTAGGTGCTAACCTAATTATTATTTAACTTGTATTAAAACATTTTAGTCAAATGTATTTATGGAACTATAGTAGTCTCCAATCATAATCCCTAACTTATAATTTTAAGATTTCTTAAATGAAATTCAAATATAATATAAATACCTACTTGGAAAATGTTATTGTAATAAAAAATTATAATTTAAATTAATATTATAATATAAGGTGATTTCTCAAGTTTCAAGTTTTTCATGATTTTTGAATAAAACAAAATAAAAAAATATAATTTATTCAAATTTGTTATACTTGAACATCAAATATTTATCAAATAGAAATGAGGCGATATTGTATTAATATTTTTTATAGCCAGAACTATAAAATAAATACAATTTTGAAGACGTGGCATTGTTTTACGTACTACGTAACTTATGTGTGAGTATAAAAGTATAATGCGCTCAATATTTAGGTACGCAATTTATGGCGATACATATAAAATATCAAAACACGGCGTACAAACAAATTAAATGCATTGAATAATTAATACACTGATTTCACGGCAACCAATAATTTTTTATTATTATAACAGTTCCAAAACTCATGGCAACCATTTATAAATAAAAATTTCCATCGTAAATCTCTAAATCCCCGTTTGAGCACATCCCCTGGTTGGACCTAGGGAGGTGATTTGTGAATCTAAACAATCCGGGGCGTCGCCCAAACGCATACAAAATAATTCATTCAAATCGGTCCAACCTTTTAGGAGGAGTTCAATCACAACACACGTACAGTAGAATTATGTATGTAAAGATTTACGTAATTTTTGGTTATTTTATGAACTACATATACGATGAAGAATCTTATATACGCTATTTTCAAGCTGTTGAAGCACCGAAATTTTTTTTTATCGATAATTACTATGAAAAAATTGATAATGGCCTTAGCACCCTAATAGAAAATCGATGACCTACCATGTTGTCGAAAACTGGTTAATAAAATAGCAGTCATTATTCATTAAAAAGGATTTTTAATACAATGACAATATTTATCATACAGTACTTAATATTCTTAAAAATTAAATATAAAGGTTTTAGGACCGTATTCATAGTCGATGCTTAAGAATAAGTATTGCTTAGGTCAATTTTGATAAAATAAAAAAACAAAATTGTGATAATAAATAAAAGCAATGCAATTGACCAACAATAAGTACAAGAACCTAATTCTTATTATTTTATTAAGCTGACAGCCTGTTACGTCCAAAATGAGTTGAACAACCAGAATTTTTTTCCTGGCTACGATGCTGGGTAATTGAGCTAGTAATTAATAAAACTAAGCCATGCAATTTTTTTTTACTATGTACCAAACTAATAAGTGTAATACACTTAGTGTATATAATAAGAATAAGAATAATAATTTAATATTAGCGGAATAAATTTTAACTAAAAATATTCAATGAAATGAACTACAAATAAAATTCATACTATTCATAATTATCATACTATTATAATATGCATTTTCGTAGTTCTTTTCTTTTTTTTTTTCTTTTTTTCTTTTCTTTTGTTTATGCACCGAAAATAAAATTCTTGAGTTTTAAAAAGTACGACTAAAGTTTAAGCGCGTAGTTCTTCTTCGTTAATAATATTGTAGGTAGACAAAAACGTATGGTGTATAATTATAAAAAGCTACAGTTGCATTGGTATATTTTGCATAATGAATGGTTAAAGGGCTATAAAATATATTATGCGCATTGTGTTGCGTGACAATAATATTATTATACTTTAAACGTATAACCGTAGTCACGCATTCGTATGTTTAATAAATAACTCAATCGACGAGCCACCTGTTATATGAAATTCCATTATTTTCAGAGGCTAAAATATAATTTTTTTCGTACTACAGACTTTATATTAAACATTTAAACTTTGAGTTACCACGCGATGCTTTGCCTACCACCCCCATACAACAAAAAAAGTGTATTTAATCCATACACATAAACATATAGTATTTAATTTCAAATTTTCTTTATTCACAGAGTATAGACTACATCACAATAAAACGATTTATGTCCGTATATTGTTCCGGTTATTAATAAGGTATTATACATGATATCACAATAAATGCACTGAACTATAATATAGACAGTAAATTGCGAAATAAAAATCCCAGATTAAATATAAAATGTAATAGACTACAATATTAGGTACTCACAATCACACGAAATTGATTGATTAAACGTTTTTAAAAGCTACTGTAATTATCAAATTGTGAATATTTAATTACAAATGAACTCAAGGTTTGGAATACTTATCAATTAAAATATTAATATATGATAAATAGCTTTCAAACATAAACAATAATATTATTTTGATTTTGATTTGAAATAACATGCATTAGGTACATTAAACAATACATTCAATAACTATTGTTTGATAATTATTTGTATCGATTATTCGAAATATTTTTATTTTATAATATTTTACACATTGTATCTATAAGTAAAAAAAGTAAAATCAACTCCTAATAATAGGTAATAATTATTATTAATATTTAAAATTCTTATCTGTCTATTTCCTAATGAAACATCAATTAATAATTTTTCAATTAATGAAGAAAAAAGTGTAAAAAAGAGCTACTAGTTATTACTATTAGGCCATTACACACTTTTTTATTTCGTATTCCACACTTAATATTTCGTACTACACAAAGTGTGTCGTACTACAAACCCGTTTTAGTCCCTGATTATTTTGTTACCCAAGTCAATTTCATATGTTCGGCGGAAACCAGCAGTATGCGGTCGGTATTCAGTTACCTGCAAATTGTATGTAAAAGCTGATAAAAATACATTTTTAATTTTGCATTACAACATACGTTGGAAGACGTTCAATGACTATCCACTGGTAAGTGTTTCAAATCACTTTTATGTAAATTATGTAAATTTAGTATTTCGTTAAACTGTTAAAGTAATCCCATACAACTGCTTTGATGAAGTACAAAATAAAATAGTGTTTGGTGTACCATTAATTTATAATTGTAATTAGTATATATTGTAGGTATTTCATATTTTAGTTTTCATAATCGACAGTTGAATGTTTCGTCAGATACGGTTAAACAGAAATCTATGGCGCTCTGTCGGTGGGAAATGGTAAACTCCTACAAATGTAGTGTTATCTCCTACAAAAGATAGTGTTAACTCCTACAAAATATAGTGTTAACTCCTATAAAAGATAGTGTTAACTCCTACAAAAAATTAATACCGTAATGCTGTAAAAAATATCAGTCTTGCAATATATTAACACATAAAATAAAAATGGTTTGAAAAATATAATAAAAATATTAATAAAACGATAATCATTATCATTTACTATTAAAACAAACTTTTTTTGAAAAAAATAATAAAAAATTCAATAAAACAATACTAAGTCATAATTATTTACGTATATTTTTGTGGCATACTTTGGAGATAAACTCTAAACGTGAAATTTCTCCTCGTATATATTTATCTCTTTGATTAAGTATAAATTGATATTGACTGCTTCTAATTTTAATGTGTAGGATTAATTATTAGTGTAGGAGTTTACATTTAATGAAAATGCAGGTAAAAAGGTTATTCGTGTAGGAGTTTACATTTGGCCTTTTATTATAAAAAATTATAATATAATATTAACTCAACATAAAGTGTATAATAAATAATAAAAATTTAAAAATTCAGACTGATTCCCCGTTTTTCTTGTACAATGATATTATATCATTGAATTCAAGTTTAATACAATCCATTATACAATGACCCACTTGTAACCTACTGTACAGCAGAGCGACATCCACTTACCCGCTTTTTTTAATGTTTAATTTATAAATAAAAAATAAAAATATTGTACTGTATTTATAATGCAAACGTCTATTAATTGTATACAAAGTTATTTAAAAATATTTAATTGCATAAAAGTTTTCCATTTGGAATGGCATTCTGTTAAGAGTATTTTATTTTTTTTTATTATAAGTAATCATTTTACTCTAAAATCATCAATCTGTACAAAAATTATAATTACACCAATAATTTATACTATAATATATGTTAAGGAAGTTGAGCCGTAATTTGAAAAAACGTTCAATCAATCTCTTAGTTAAAATTTCTATAGTAGGGGAGAGTGTTGTACCTTGGACTAATGTAAATATTTTATAAAATATTGGGAGAAAATAAAATCTCACGGATGACATTTACGTCATTAGTTCTACTACAATAAATAATTTACATATTGATAAGAAAAATGCGCGTATTTTTTTGATAAGCTGCAAACCATTTTCTTATCACAAAAAAAACAATTTTTGAATTTTAAAACATTATTTGTTATGTTCTAATTTTTCAACTCAAATTAATAAGTTAAGCTATTGAAAACCTTTGTTAATTATTATATTTAATTAAATGGTGTGGTCCTTTGTTACAATATAAATGTACAAAATGCCCAAAAGAACAATTATTTAAAAGAAAAGTCGAATGTACCTTGAACCAAAAAAAAAAATTGTACCTTGGACCATCCATTAATTGTTTCTAAATTTATATTTTATTACAAATTATTATTTAATTGCTTGTAGATTAGTACAGTTAAAATTCCTAGAAGCAAACGAGGTATTAAAAGAGTACACATGAGACTGAAGTTTATTTATTATCTACCTTTCTAATTATTGTGTATTGTTATAGGTAGTTATTTATAAATAATAATAAATATATTTATGAACTATAGTAATTGATATAAATAATAACTAGATATTTATAACTAATCAAATACATAATATGAAATTATTTTTGAAAAAAAAAAAACCATAAAACGAAAAAACACGAGGGTGTGAGCCCACCATTACACTCTGGGGAAGTAAAACTTATTTCATAAGCATTGGGGCCCGTCAAGTTATAAGTGAATTAGGGAGAGATTGAGAAATATCAATACAATAAAAATAAACGTGCACGTCGCCGCCGTCGTTCATGACTTGCAAAATAAATAAACAAAAAAACGTTTCGTTTCAAATTTGTTACAGTTTTTTTCCCAAATCAAGAAAGAATTTTTACTTCAAAAATAAATAGTACTTATTAAATAACCAAGAATAACGATTTGAGTTACAGCAGAGCGATTCCCACTTGCTCATATTTGTACGATTAGTCAGGATGTGATTTGTGGAAGGGCGCCCTTGGAAAATATTGGCAAAGCGTCGCAGGCCAAAAAAGTTTGATGTATTTCTGTTTAAATATAACCAAGAATAGATAACAAATTTCCATTTATTATATTATATTATTATCATACATAATAAATATACATTATAATATTGATATTTTGACTTAATTTATTAATCTTTATTTGAACATTTATGGGATACGATGCCCCCAGAAGTAGGTGCTGATAAAGTTGATTATATTTTTTAAATATGAATCAAGCATCTCCTCTCAAATCCACATCATACTACAAATACAACTGAATATATACAAATAACCATTATAAAATATCGTTTATTTTAGTGAACGATAATTTAGTGTATTATAATTTGAAAATATAAAATTATAAAATTATAAAAAACCGTCTCAATATTAACATATTATTAAGTTCTGAGCGGAGTGATAAATGTATTGATTTTACAATGATGTGTGTTTTTTTTGTGTGTGTGTCTGTCACCGCCGTTTGGGTTAGTGCAACTTCTTCGATTTTCTTCAACAGTATCTTGTTCGATGGGAAAGAGAATCTAGTTGGTGCATTTGGGAGGTCAACATTTAAAATTTCCCATAATTTTCTAAAGCACCGGGAAAAAACAACATAAAAATTAAGAAAAACGGACATTTTTACGCAAAATCGGTTTTTTGGCGTAACGCTAGTATAAATGACCAACATAGATACATGCAATTTTTCTAAACATTTATATTAGCATTTGCTATAGACCATAAAATATTCAAAATATTTTGACTTGTTTTGAACTGTTGACGGACATTTTCAGACAAGGCTCTGTGGTTGACGGTTTATGTTAAAATTTGAACATAAAATAACTAAAAAAAAAAAAAAAAAACCATGATTTATATTTTTGTGATATACTTTAGTTACAGAAAATTTACTTACGTGGAACCTTGTTGTAAGTTTTCAGTCCTTAGCTATAAATATTGAACATTTTGATATGACTTGTGGAAGGGCACCAAATGTTGGTTTAAATAAGATGCCGCGCCATTGGGAACCCCTGATGTATTTCTGTTTAAAAATAACCAATGGTAAATTACAAATATTTATATACTTTATAATATATTATATTATTATTATGACATATATTTTTATAATAATCTTAATATTTTGACTTACCTAATGATGATGTTATATTCATTCCCATTACACAAGCATAACCAATAATCGTTTATTTTAGTAAAATGGTTTCAGCACAATGGTGTTTATTTTTTTTTCTGTATACAAAATTTCTAAAAGAAGGAGTGCTTCGATTTAAATATATCGTATGTTATTTTTTAGCAAATAGAATCAAGATGGTACTTTAGAGAAGTCATTTTTGATTTTCTCAATAATTATTTTACGACACGGGAAAAACGACCGAAAAATTAAGAAATGCAGCTAAAACCTTGTATTTAACTGTCAAGCTTTTTGAACCAACAAAAATTGTATTAAAATTTATAGAAAAGAAAACTAAAAGAGCGGCTAAATGGATGTCGCTCTGCTGTACAATAGGTTACAAGTGGGTCACTGTATAATGGATTTTATTAAATTTTAATTCAATGATATCATATCATTGTATACGAAAAACGATTCTGAGCGAAGACGGTTTGTCAGTCTAGATAGGTTATATTGTTATTACATATTATTATAGCCTTTAAGTTGAATTAATATTATAAATTACAAAAAAATAACTAAAATCGTTATTCATATTTTATTATTCTTCGTTTCTATGGCGATTGACAAAGCGTTAGAAATGAATCCCCATTTTAGCGTTTTTTCGTAATTTGTTGGTGGTTTTTCCCGTGGCATTAAATAACTATTGAATAAAGTCGATTTACAATGACCTCTCTAAAGTACCATCTAGATCCGATTTGCTAAAAGAAAAGATACGAAATTTTAAAACCGAAACACTACTCCTTCTGATAGAAATTTTGAATACAGGTTTAAAAAAAAAATAAATAAAAAACACCATTGTAAAACCACTAGATCCCCCACTTAAACTATTTATTATAAATATGTTTCCTAATATTAACATATTTTAGTTGATTTTATATCATTATCTATTGTATGTGTGATGTTTGATTGTTATTGTTATTATTTTTTTACAGATATGATGTAACAGATATAAAGATTCGTATTAAACAATTAAGATTATGTTGAAGCTTATGGTGAATGATTGGATAAAATTGAAAGTTTCTTATAATATAATTCGACATCTCACCGTAAAAAAAATCAACACAAATTCTTATGGAGTAGAAACTAAACAATTTGAAATTACTTTCTGATGTGATAATTGAAACGTGAATCAAACTATTTGTTACAAAACTATTGATTATGAAAACTAATATATTAAATACATATACTAATTACAATTATAAATGAATGGTACAACGCACACTAATATGTTTTACTTCATCGAGGCAATACACGGCAGTTGTATGGGATTCCTCTTTCCTTATAGACGCAAATCACCCAAAAACATTAGAAAGGTTTAACAATAGCTAAGATATAAGTTTTATAGGAAAACTTTGTCCGTCATAGATTACAGATTGATAATCCTCCTCATATCTGTTAATTACGATATTTTATTAAAAAAATAATAAAATTTAAAGATTTAAATCAATATTGAATATTGTGTAATTTTTCTATAAATTCATATTCGAATTTGTAGGAAAATGCATTATTTTTAGCCTATTAGTCATTGTAAAACATAAATTTCCTAAAAAAAGTTTGAATTAAATACAAATTAACTCAATTTTGAATTTTTTTTTAAATTTTTGTCTTCTACATTTTTGTAAATGGTTAAAAATAATTAAAAATATAGTTTTTGTTATCACAGCTGGATACATTTTTATACTTTTTATAACTTTTTTGAATTTTAAATTCATTTTTATATGAAATACATTTTAAGGTGAATATTTTGATATTTTTCACTGCATTTAATTCACAGCCACAATTATGACGATTTAGGCAAATCAAATGATGTTTTTTTTTTTTAAGTTATATAATATGTACACTGAAACTTCCATATCACAAAGTCTCATCGGCTCATAGGTAACAAAAAATAGTATTTAAGAGAATTTTCCAAAATTAAATTTAATAAAGTTGTTTCTAATTTTGTAACTTTCAAAGTACTTTTCAAAAGCGCCAAAAACGAAACAAAAAATTATGATACAACGGGTATTTTTTATTGGGTAAAAAAGCTTGACAATTTAAAACATGGCACCTATTATATTGTTACAATGACAGTAAAAAATATTAAAAATACATAATCACAAGCATTTAAAGTTCAAATGTTGACAAAAGACGTAAACATAAAAAAATATGCATATTAGTTAGAAATTCATAAAAAAATTTTATTTTTTAATCTAAGATTTCATAGCTAATTAAAAATTTCTCATAAGTTTTTTTAACTTTATCAAACAAAAATTGTTTACTGGAAATTCAAATTTAATTGTTATGATAGTTTAAAATTTTAACATTAAAAATGTATAAAGTATACAACTTTTATATTTTTTGTGAAACTAGAAGTAAAAGTACAGTAGATCCCAATAAGAAGCATATAAGCAGTAAGTGACATGGGCTTACTGTTATTTGGCTTATTTTCAAGACATTTCAATATTTTACATGGTTGCTAAAAATACAGTACCTCATCCGTATTTACTATTATTGTAATTGGTAACAACCATCGTTTCAGATATATGTTTAATTAAGGCAGTGTTTGTCAAGTTCCTTATAAACGAGAAAGCGTTCCGTTCCTTGTTCCTTAAAAAAAAAGAATTTTTTCCATTGGACAATGAACAAGTTTCTTTATTAGTTCCAAATAAAATGAAAATTCTTATTTAATCGCATTAATGTTTTTTTTTTTCATATTCATATTCTTTAATTTTCAATATAGTATATACCAACAACTTACAAGTAGGTACATAGTTTATAATTCTATTTTGAGATTTTAAATTCAATTGTTGGCCGACATATTGTTTTCAGTTAATAATAATTATATTTTATATAGGTACTCATATCTATATAAATTATAAGTTATAACTTATGAAAAATATTAATAATGTGACCAATGACTAATGAGTATCGATTAACGTCGATACCTGATAACGATCATTAATATTGGCAATATACATTATACACATTAAAATAATATATACGAGTACCTTGATGTCAATCATTTACATATCTGTGTACATATTTGGAACTAGAAAAAAATTAAAAATGTTGTAATTTTTTCTTGAAAAAAAGAACTCGTTCATTTTCTCGTTTTTTTTTTATATATATATAAAGGTATTCGTTCAACGTGTCGTTCTTGGAAAAGAAATTTGTTCCAGGAATCCGTTGCTCATGGAGGTCGTTCCTTCCAACACTGAATTAAGGTATATCAATCGTGGTCACAACTTACACACAGCTGATAACAATATGTCCTGTTTACATTTTAGGGAATAGAGATGAATATACTGTAATTTTGCTTCTGATAGTGCTTAACAAATAAGAGGTAAGTCCATTCTCACGGACAAAAAATAATTAAAAATATTTAAAAACTTATTAAATCAATTCCATGATATAAAATAATAATATGGACGTTCATTTTAGGATTAAATGTTAATTATACTTGGTGAACGCATCGGTTTTGTGTCCAAATCTACATACCATAAAAATATATCTTAAATATGGTAAACAAAGTCACAGTTTTTATTTATAAGCTTTTAAAGTTCAAATATTGACAAAATACGAAAAAATCACATAAATTAGCAAATTATTTTGAGTTGAGAATTAATAAACATTTTTCTTTTTCAATCTTAGATTTGAAAATGTAATACAAGATTATCCATAAGTTTGTCTACCTTGATCAAAAAAAAAAATGTCTACAAGAAAGTCAATTTAAATTTTTATGAGCGTTTGAAATTCATATTTTTACAACATTTAATATTCACTCGATTTCTCATGTAACGATTTTCTTATTTTATTGTAATTAAAAAACGTATGACTGTAGATACTTGAAAATTTCACTGTATGTTTATATTAGTATTTTCTATACACGATAACATTTTGAAAATAATTTGACTCTTTTTGGGCTGTTACGGACATTGTCAGTTTTCAATTTTTTTACTTTTTTTTTCTATAAATATCAATAACAATTTATTTGTTAGGTAGAAAAGTGTGAAAATTTTATGCAAGGCTCCTGATATATTGTTACAATAGCAGTTGAAAAATATTGAAAATACATAGGCACAATTTTTTTTTATAAGCACTTAAAGTTTTAATTTTGACAAAATTTATCAAATTTAAAATGTAATAATTATTTTGTAGTTAAAAATTTATAAAATTTTCAACTTTTGCACATTGCACATTGAATGTATTCAACTACGCGGAATCGTTTGGTAACTGAGGTGACTGTGATAATTTTACCAGTCCGCCCCTGCAGACGGTATAATGACAGGGTGGTAAAAATCGCCTATTACGCCCGTTTACAAATGGTTTTTTTTCAAATATAACGTTATAATAACGTTTGCAAGCACTGATTAAAATTCAATTATATAAATGTATTTTTATATATAATTGTTCTAATGGCAGTTGCAAAATATCAAAAATACATAGGCACAATTTTTTTTTATAAGCATTTAAAGTTCAAATTTTTACAAATTTTATCAAATTTATAATTTAATAATTATTTTGTAGTTAAAAATGTATAAAATGTTTAACTTTTATGGCTAAGGATTGAAAATTTAAAACAAGGCTCCACGTAAATAGGTTATATATAAATTACTTTATTCACAATAATATCATCAAATATATACTTGGTAATATCATAGGCTGACTGACCATTTTCGCTCAGAAGCGTTTTTCTTATACAATGATATTATATCATTGAATTCAAATTTGACACCATCCATTACAATGAGCCACTTGTAACCTACTGTACAGCAGAGTGACATCCACTTACCCAACTTTTTTTTGTTTACACTAAAATGCAATACGATATGATATGAATATTGTATCTAGTGATAGCATGATATAATTTAATTTTAGTTATCAATTTTTTGCACATAAATGTTACATTGGCACATTGTGCATTGAATATATTCAACTATGCGGAATCGTTTGGTAACTGAGGTAATTGTGATAATTTTACCAGTCCGCCCCTGCAGACGGTATATGACAGGGGGGTAAAAATCGCCTGTTACGCCCGTTTTCAAATTTCAATCGTTTTTTATCAAATATAACGTTATAATAACGTTTGCAAGCACTAATTCAATTATATGAATGTATTTTTTATATACAACAAAAACATTCAAAACACAAGAATTGGGACTAGTTGGGTGGATTCCACCCGTGAAAGTTATCGGATTCGACGCCACTGTAGGTTATAAACTTAATATAATATACCAATTTTATCAGTATTATCATTATATTATCATATTATTATAATAAGCATCGACGTAGTGGGGCAGTCTTTATATTGTAACGTTAGAACGCGTAGTTCTTCTTCGCTATTATTATACAAAAATGCATGCTATATAATTATTATGAACAGTTGCAGTTCCATGGGTATATTTTATAAAATCAAAGGTTAAAGGGATATGGAATATACTATTCGTGACTATAATATCATTATGCCTATAACCGTAGTCACGCATAAGTATGATTATTAAATTAGTCAATCGAGTAGCAACCTGCTGTAATACGAAATGACATTATTTTGTTACACAAGTCGACGGATTTTTTTTTTACATTCGACGTATACCAGCAGTATACATTCAGTCGCCATGTAGTATCCCCGCGTATTTAATGTAACATTTTTTTATTTTCTATGTATTTATTCTATACTATCATTTCACATTTGTGATATTATTATTATTATTATTATTATTATTATTATTATTATTATTATTTACATTACTGTCAATATCCTACTATTGTATTATATATTGTACTGTGATCCGTTAAATTTTAAATAAATAAATATACCTTATTATATAATTATATTATTAAAATAATAGAGAGATCACGCAATCATCTCTTTAGTCGGAACTAAAGATTGACATTAATGGTTACCGTTCTCTGTGTGTAACAAATTCCAACGGTCAATTATTTAATATGGACTGTTATTTAAAATATTTAAATTTACTTATTACAACGATGTGTGAAGATATTTAGGTACAGTAACTACTTGTTGACGATATTACCTCATGTCAAATTATAGGATTTTTATCAAGTACAATAATAACGCAGATATATAACAATAAGACTTTGTATCACAATTATTCGCTACAATAATATGAAGAAAATAATAAAATTACATTTGTATAATACTATAATTAAAATATTATATCGACAAGCCGATTGTAATACGGCGTTCTAAATAGGCAATTTAGGTACAGTTTGAGTACAATACAGTTATCCGTTTTTCCGTGATTTGTTTGTAATTTTTCCCAATCATTTTTCAAAGTTACGGAATATTTATTCTCTTATCAAGTACAAACTACTAATTAAATCCAATTTACTTTCAGAAACAACCTTCAGAATTGAAGATTTGATCATTTTTCTGGTATAAAAAGTATATTGTTGACTGTTTATAAACAACTAACAAAATGGTGGATAAGTTGGTACCGATCAGCTCTACTGTAGTTGTCGAGGATATGTCAATGTGATGGATGTATTAGAATTTAATTTAATAACAAAAACTATTCTGAGCGGAGACTGTGTGTCATTCTTGCACACTAGTATAAATAATCAAATTTAATTATTATAAAAACAGCTTTTTATAAATTATTGTAAAAACGTTAAATCAAACGCTCTTAAAAAATGATACTTTCTAGTGATTTTTTTTTTGATGAAGGTAGAAAAACTTTTTGAGGAAAATACGTTATTATAACCTTATTTTAACGGAAAAAAAATATTATGATGATATTTATATATTTATATACTGTTATAACTTATAATATTATTAAATATACGCCAAACTAAAAATTTTATTAAAATTTTATAAAAATATGATACAAATGTCATTAATATAATGAGATTTATTTAACCAATTAATATTATTATAACGTTTTTATAGAATTTCTGTCAGGCCGAGGAATTGAAATAATATTTTTATATAATTTGTAATTATTTATACAATGTTAAAATAACATGATAATTATATTATATTGTTGCTAACAGGTCGCATATAATCTTCATATATATAGTTCTACTGTACGTGTGTTGTGATTGAACTCCTCCTAAACGGTCGGACCGATTTAAATGAATTTTTTTGTATGCATCTGGGTGAATGCCCCGGGTTTTTTAGATTTCCAAATCATCCCCCTAGGTCCAACCAGGGGATGTGCTCAAACGGGGATGGTCGCTTATAATATGAATATAATAAAGGTTTTAATTGATTGGCAATGATGCATAAATTATGTATAATATTATTGTTAATAATCCGGTGGTATGACGTAGAGTGGTGGTTGGCTGCAGTCACTATAATATAGTGTGTGGACTTTACATCGACCGGCAACCGAAACTCCCGGAAGCGTGACCATCTGGGTTCTTTGTGACGAATCCTTGCCCCACATATTCATTGCCAATCAGCGCATATTGAAGAAGGTAAAAAAAAATATATGATTTAGTCGACCAAGGAATCGTCTATTAAAATGTGTGTTTTGCCTTGATACATTTTACTCGAACAGGCAGCAGTAGACAACTCAGATGAACAGCGATAGGTAGACAAAATTATTCGCACCGATCTTGTTAATGTATTTTTCGTTAAATTTTATAAAAACCAATATAATATTTAATTTTTTTATTAAAACCAACGATTAAAGACGTTCAATAATTATAGACTAGCAAGTGTTTTAAATCACATTGATGCAAATTATTTAAAACTAGAGTTTGATAACAATTTATAACATTATTATAGGAAACGAAGATAACACAATTTTCTTTTAAGTCTTTAAACGTCGAGTGTGGTCTATGTCTCTATAATAGTTGTTACCTGTTGCTTATCAGTAGTTTTTCACGTATATATAAATTTAACGAAAATTGTGTGTATAATTTGCGACGCAGAAATCTTCAAGGGAGACGAGATAAAATGCAATGAATGCAATGAATTTTTGCATTTTTGTTGTACAGGACTTAGAGAAACTATACAGGGTGTCCCGTGAGGATTTACCCATTGCAATATCTCCTGAAAAAAATGGAGATATCATAATCCTGATTTTTTAGTAAGACTCACAGGGACAAGCATTTAATTATTTAAAAACAAAACGAATATAGCCATTGTGTAGAGTTAATTTTTCTGAAAATAATGACGTTTCAACATTTTAATTTCATTAATCTCCTAATTTGTAATATTTGTTCTAGTTTCTAGAAAGCCAGCGAATTATTGAATACCATAGTGGCATGATAGCGGTATAATCATGTGACCCACGACCCGCGTACTGCCGGCGAACGCTTTCAGTATAGCTCGTAATAAGCATATTATTTTACTTCTTCAAAATTTATTGATGAAATTTTAAATAATTACTGTACAAAAAATCAATATTATATCTTTGTAATATCTATTATTAAATACGATTATATTATAATAATTATTATAGTCAATAGATAAAATAAATTTATTTTGTTTATTTTGGATTTAGTAAAAAAAGGCGTTTTGTCCGTAAACTTATAAATACGTAATATTATTATTATAATATTTGATATTATAATCTTGTATTGTTTTCTGATAAAATTTGATAAATAACTTATTGATTAACAAAGTATCGTCTGATAACAATTGAACAATTATTATTCAATTGATTAAAAATTACAATTACAAAATATTATAACTATACCATTTCGTTTTAATAATTAAATAATTATTCCTACTATTTAGTTGTATTATAAATTCTAAATCGTAAACCGTTTACCTTGTTTAACAATATGTGATTGCTCGATGTCTTAATACTCATTTGGCCATTTTTTTTTTTTTATTATAAGTGATTATTTTATTTTAAAAACATCAACCTGTAAGAAAATTATAATTACACCTATAATTGATACTATATATGTTAAGAATATTAATCCATAATTTGAAAAAAAAAAAACGTTTTATTAATCTCTTAGTTAAAATTTCTTTTTAAATATATTCCATAAAATCCCCGAAGAAATCGACCAATATTAAATGTAATATATTATAATCATACAATAATCAATAATTTTATAAATTATTAATTGTATTGTTGCCTTCATATGATGGGCTATATGATTTGTTAGTGCACAACGTTAATTTTTTTATACTATACTATTGTATGGGGGCAACCTGATTTGAGCAGTCGTGCAGTTTGACGGCGTAATTTGTCATCAGTGGGGTTGGGATTTTATAGCACTTAAAATTGCATAAATATGCCCTATAACATTACCTTAAATATCGTTAAATTTGCGCTAAAAATATGCAATAAAAACAACAAAATATGCAAAAAAAAAAGGAAATGTATTAATTAATAATTTTTTAATCACTTACAAAATTATTATAAGTAGTTACTTAAGATTTGAAATAATTAAGTCATTCTGATCAGAATCCAAATGAATTGACTTTACAACATATTCAACGCATTCAACGTTCGTTTATAATCGGCGATTATTAATAATCGCAGTAGAAATCGACAAAAAAACCCACAAAATCAGCAGATAACAAAAATTAGAACCAAATGCCTAATACGAATTTATCGTAATAATTCAATTAACAAAAATCTAAGAACACTTTTACTAAAATATAGTTTCATAAAATATGACCAATTTTGATTCAAAAATAGGTAAAAATGCAAAAAAGTCCGAAAAAAAGCAAAATAACATTTTTAATTTGAGTTCTCTGTATCACGAAACACATTTTTAGCGTATTCTGCATCTCATTTAAGCATCTCATAAGAAATATGCAAATGCTACAAAATCCCAACCCTGGTCATCAGATATTGCCCGCTCACGGGCTATCGCTGGTGGACAGTTACTGCCCCGGCGATGTACGGGCTCTAGTCGTGCGATGATAGTGAACTGTATAAATGGTGGAATCGGGAAAATATATAGGAATGTGGGAACCTTACAAACAAGCGAGCTTGGGCAAGTTAATGATAATTTTTAACTGAGTTAAGTTAAGTTGATGGAAAACATTTTAAAAAGTTATATAAACATTTTCAATTAACTTATAATTTTTTTTTTTTTCAACATCTATATAAGCACCCAGTGATATGGTTTAAAATAATAAAAATCATAAATATCATTGAACACGGGAAATATCCAATAGGATTTCTATACATAGAATTAATTATGTAGTAGGTACCAAAAGCATACGAAATCGAAAATTCCGAAATAAATACAATCTTTTGATTTGTAAATAAATAAATAACTCATTTATGGCTAAAATATTTTATAATATGTTCTTGATAATTGTACATTTGTGATTTGTATCTATATCAATAAAATAAGATAATATCATATTACTTATTAGTTTTAGTATTTAATAATTATTATTATTGCAATATGCCCGTATGTCGCAGTATGGCATGATATAATATCTTGATATACACGATACACCGCTATATATTATGATATAATTTATAGGTACCTAAATGGCTATTGCTGTAATATGTATTTACTATTTAATTAAGTTATTTTTCTTGAAGAATTCGGGTTAATGGAACAAGAAATTGATTTAACTATATTTCTAATTTCCTATTCTAGTAAATGGTTATGTAATATGCAACATAAATAATAATTTTTATTTATATTATATTGATTATTTAATTATTTATAAATTAACTCAACTTGAATTTGATTAAAAGTAACTCGTTATTTATTAAGTTTATATCAATTAAAATAAGTTAAGTATGACCTAACCTTTATGCTGTGACTCGGGCCGGTATGATGGGAGTTGGCTGGAACTTTGGATGGTAAAATGGTGACTGAATAACATATGAGGAACTGTGCAATTCTATGTGCGAAAGCAAAGACATAAAATGTCAAAAACCAGTTGAATGAAAAACAATATTTAATAAAAAACAAATTTCAATAAAAAGGCACATTAAATTTTAAAAAGCCTCGTAGAAAAAAATTAAATTAAAAAATCTAAATAGGATAAAAAACTGTTAAATAAAAATTGGATGTATAATAAAAAATCAAAAATTAAAAAGAGGGTTATTTAAATTAAAAAAATATCTTGAGAAAAAAAATTTAAAAAGGATAATAAAAAAAGTTGAGTCAAAAATTGATATTAAATAAAATGTAATTTCAATAAAAAAAAGTTAAATTTTCCAAATTGTCCAACAATGTCCAACAAATCGAGCTGTACATTTTTCATAAGGGTGATATTTCGCGAACGAAAAGTTGTGCTGTTGGAAACGTTTCAAATGCGTTTCAAAAGCTCTACCGTCTAAAATAATGTCCAATAAATTTTCAGAGTGATCCAATAATGTCCAACAAATCAAGCTGGACATTTTTTTTAAGGGTGAGATTTCGATAAACTTAAGTTGCGTTGTGGACAGCACAACTTTGGAAAAGCTCTACAGGCTAAAATAATGTCCAACAAATTTTCAGAGTGATCCAACAATGTTCAAAATCTCAAGCTGGACATTTTTTATAAGGGTGAAATTTTGCTAACGTTATGTTGTGCTGTTGGGGTATAGATGGCAGCACAAAAGTGTCTAAAGCTCTACCGACAGAAATAAAGTCGAACGACGTCTGGGGGTAATCCAACAATGTCCAAAAAGTTACCAACAAGTTTGTCGGGTGTACTACATATGTGTCTGTCATAGTTGTGCTGCTAACTTTATAAGGGTAAACTACTCAAATGAATTTTGTTTTAGATGTATCAATATTTTCAAAAATTCATCTGTTTAACAGAAAATCACTGTAAAGTTCAAAGTATTTGATACCTGATACGGTTCTCAAGGGTCTTAGATAGTATAAATATCACAACAGCACGATCGGCGAATCGCTCTGCATATATAAACACTAAAAATTGAACAATCGTCGCATTTTCTTTTTAAATCTAAGATTTGAAAATGTAATACAAGATTCCTCATAAGTTTGTCTACATTTATTAAAAAAAAAATGTCTTCAAGAAAGTTTAATTAAGTTTTTATGAACGTTTGAAATTCACATTTTTACAACATTTGATATTCACTCGATTTCTCGTGTAACGATTTTCTTATTTTGTAGTAATTAAAAAACCTATGACTGAAGATACTTGAAAATTTCACTGAAAGTTTATATTAGCATTTTCTATACACGATAACATTTTGAAAATAATTCGACTGAGACGATCTGAGCTGTTTACAGATATTGTCAGATTTCAATTTTTTTAGTTTTTTTTTCCCATAAATATCAATAAATTTTTTTTGTTTGGTAAAAAAGCGTTAATGCAAGGCTTCTGATATATTGTTACAACAGCAGTTGAAAATTATTAAAAATACATAAACACAATTTTTTTAAGAAGCATTTAAAATTTGAATTTTGACAAAATGTATCAAATTTAAAATTTAATAATTATTTTGTAGTTAAAAATGTATAAAATGTTCAACTTTTATAGTTATGAATTTAAAATTTAAAACAAGGTTCCACGTAAAAAGGTATTATATAAATTACTTAATTCACAATAATATCATCAAATATAATTAGTAAATAGTAAATAGGTTGTCTGGCCGTTTTCACTCAGAATCGTTTTTCTTATACAATGATATTACATCATTGAATTCAACTTTAACACCATCTATTAATGTAACCAACTTGTAACCTACTGTACAGTAGAGTGACATCCATTTACCAACCTTTTTTATATTCAATGTTTGTACGTTTCACCAGATACGATTAAATAGAAATCTATGGCGCTCTAGCGGTATACCCGATTGAACCGTCAATGGTTTTTGACCGGTGATTTATCTTCACTGAATGACCAATTAACTGACCGTCGCCGTGAAATACACTATCGCATATAATATGGTCATTATAACTACGCCAGAGGTAGGTATACCCAAAAAAGTATGTATTATAGGTTTGCCAATAATTGAGTATTTGTAGATTCCTTATGAATGTTAATTATTTTCTGTAACAATATTTGTTAAAATTAAATAATAATATAATTAACAACAAAATAAGTTAACAAAATTAACAAAATAATTTAAACACACGTTTTAATAATCATATTAGAAAGGGAAAGTATATTTCGACACTTAGGTATGTTACTATAGGTAAGTAGGTAATTAAAAAATGTTTAGTTTCTACTCCGTTAGAATTTGTGTTGATTTTTTTACTGCGAGATGTCGAATTCTATAAAAGAACTTTTAATTTTATCCAATCTTTCACCATTAACTTCAACATAAATATCAATAAAATTTTATTTGTCGGGGAAAAAAGCGTGAAAATGTAATACAAAGCTCCTGATATATTGTTACAATAGTAATTGAAAAATACTAAAAATATATAGGCACTTTTTTTTTATAAGCATTTAAAGTTCTAATTTTGACAAAATTTAACAAATTTAAAATGTAGTAATTATTTAGTAGTTAAAAATTTATAAAATGTTCAACTTTTATAGCTAAGGATTGAAAATTTCCACGTGAATAGGTAATATATAAATTACTTTGTTCACAATGATATCATCAAATATACTTGGTAATATCATAGGCTGACTGACCGTTTTCGCTCAGAATCGTTTTTTTTATACAATGATATTATATCATTGAATTCAAAGTTAATACCATCCATTCCAGTGACCCACTGTTGTAACCTACTGTACAGCAGAGCGACATCCACTTACCCACCTTTTTTCATATGATATTAAATGATTTTATTGTAACTGTAATTTATTTTTCAATGCATTTTAATATATTTATACTGCGATTTGTTTTGATATATTTATACATTTTTCATTGCAATTTTGACATATTTTTAACGAAATTATAGCTAGACTCTAATAACGACTAAACACTGAGTTTATATAATTTACATAAATGTGATTTAAAACACTTACCAGTGAGAAATCATTGATCGTATTTAAACGTAAGTTATACCTGACACAAAAATATAAATTTATTTTTAAAAACTTTTTCATAAAATACATAAGTTAACTGCATGCCGACTGAATGCATACCGCTGTTATCCACCGACTGCATGAAATAGACTTGAGTTACACAATAATGTAATTTTAAAATATAGAAGGTGGCTCCTCGATTGACTATAATTTAATAACCATACATATGCGTGACTAGGGTTTTAAGTTAAAAGTATGATAATATTAATGTCACGCAATATAATGTGCATAATATATCTTATAGCCCTTCATGCGTGTTCTGAAGAGGGGTGGGGGAGATACCCACACGTACACCTTTTTTTTTGTTTCCAAACAGTAAACATAATTTTTATACCAGAAAAAGTGTTCAAATGTTCAATTTTGAAAGTAAATTGGATCTGGTTTGTAGTTTGTACTTGTTAAGAATAAAACTAATCCATACATTTTAAAAGTGATTGGCGAAAAACCGCTAATAAAATGTATGAAGATGAGAATATTTATGCATATACGATAAATATCAAAAAAAATTAAAATTACTTGATTGTCTATAGTGCCAAATAAATAACACACCATAAATATTTCAAACAATATTGGAGGAATTGAGCACAGCATTTTTTTTAGTAAAAGTTCCGAAGCATTAAATCTCTTATCGTTGGAGAAACTCTGAAATAATTTCAGATAAACGAACTTATTAACTTTTGATTTACAAATGGGTACCATATAATATTTTATCAACATTAACAAAAAGTGAATTTATTTTTGCAAATATTATGCAGTAGCTGCGGTAACTATTAACATAATATTAACTATTGTTATACATACAACTATAAACTAGTATGTCATAGCAACATTTATTCTTTCATTGCAGGGTATAGTATAGCACTACTACTCATATGATACAAGTGCTTTTATCGCTTCATATTTGAAGTCAAAATATACACGACTGTAATAACTATATAGTCAGTTTTATACCTTGTGAAATAAATAATGTAACGGTAATTATAAATTCTTAGATCAAAAATATCATTGGACATTGATAATAATCTCGGTCATCTAAATAACTATTGTAGGTTCCTACAGGTTTAATATGAATATCATATACAATTTGTACAATAATATTATTGTAATTTTTTACCATCACGCATGTGGTCCCAAGCCCGATGACCGATAATGACGATACGAAAACGTGTAACAACATCACGCGTCTAAATATAGTTAAAAAAATCTTTATATTTCCTGAAAAAAAGAATATCAAAACCATATTAAGTCATTTGAATTTTTATTTTAAGTATATTGACATAATATTGTAATATAAAAGGTAGGCTATAGGCTATATAGCATCACATTACGACCAATTAATAGAAGTACTAAAACAGGGATTTTTAAATTTACGATGGAAATATTTGTTTATAAATGAATGCTATTGGTTATAGGAGAAATAATTAATAAAAATATTATTTATTTATTATTGGTTGCTATTGGTTAATCGGGCAGACCAGGTATAAGCATGTATCAAATCGAATTTTCGCACATTGCCTACCAGGGTGGCTGATTTTCACTTACTGCAGTGTGTTACATCAAAAAAGAGTTGAACAATCACAATTATTTTAAAAGTTGTCATTTTTTATGGGCCACGAAGTGCACAGGTTTAGCTATATTATTATTATTATTATTACATTATTATCACTCCAGCAATATTTTATCGTGTATAGAAAATGTTAATATAAATATTCAGTGATATTTTCAAGTATCTACTGTCATATGTTTTTTAATTACAACAAAATAAGAAAATCATTACACGAGAAATCAAGTGAATATCAAATGTTGTAAAAATATGAATTTCAAACGCTAATAAAAATTTAATTTGACTTTCTTTTAGACATTTTTTTTTTGATAAAGGTAAATTTTATGTATAATCTTGTATTACATTTTGAAATCTTAGATTCAAAAAGAAAAATTTTTATAAATTCTCAACTCAAAATAATTTGCTAATTTTCGTGATTTTTCCGTATTTTGTCAATATTTGAACTTTAAATACTTAAAAATAAAAACTGTGACTAACGATTATTAATATTTTTCAAATGTCATTGTAACAATATAGTAGGATTCTTTTATTAAATTGTCAAGCTTTTTTACCTAACAAATAAAGTTTTATTTACATTCATAGAAAGAAGGACTAATAAAATTGAAAACCAGAAAATGTTCCTAAACCGTTCAAAACAAATTAAAATATTTTTTATATTTTATCGTGTATAGAAAATGCAAATATAAACACCCAGTGAAAATTTCATGTATATACGTTCATTTGTTTTAGAGTTACACCAAAAACCAAAATCGATTTTCTCGAAATTTTGCGTAAAAATTTCCGTTTTTCCTTAATTTTTATATTGTTTTTCCTGGCGATTTTGCAAACTATTGAAAATTAGAAAATTTGACCTGCCGAACACAAAAATAAAAAAAAAATAAAAAAACACACATCATTGTAAAATCAATACATTCATCGCTCCGCTTAAAAATAATAATTAAATAAAAATGTATTAGATCAAAAATTATTTTATGTGCAAGGTCTTCACCCTTGTTACACCCTGTAATTGGCATATGAATGAATTTATTTGATTATGTTTAGTATTTGTTAAATAATAACTCATTTGTTTATTCATAAGACTTCGGTGGTCCACCTCCTCCCTGCTAAAAGAAATCACATTTTCAAATTAATTTGTTCAATCACTTTTTTGGTTAATCAAAATGTCCATATTTTTTTTTTACAGGAAGGATCAATGCCTAATTTTTATAATTATAATCATGGAAGCTAATATATGCATTTGTATAATACACAATCTTTGTTTTTTTTTTCAAAAATATTTATTATAAGCACTATTTAAAGTGAAATGAAAATTTGGCGTTGATCCTACCCGCAAAAAGTTTTCATCTTTCAGATAAAAGAAAAACCATTGAAATCCGACATATAAATGAGACATGAGCGTTTTTTCCGTGGAGTCAATTTTTTATAATATTATACACCGTATCAGCGCCCCTCCCTTTAATCTTAAATAGGTATTGGGCAATACAATTTAGTGGTAAAGGGTAATATTCAAGTTACTAAATATAATGTAAATTTTATTTTAATATTTATAATACAATTGCGGAAAATTTGAAAAACTGGCTCCGACACCTAACATCATTGACCGTCCAGCTGTAGAGACTTGTACAGCAAAGCGCATACTACGGCAATGTGATCGATTTTTCGACCACGATATTTTACGTTTTCAATATCCAACGTTTGATACAAACCTGTACATTTGGCCAACTTAAAGTTTAAAACACGGTTTTTCTCGTTACGAATGTCCATCGTTATACTATGATCAAAATTCGTGTCCAACGCCGGACGATGCACACACTAGTGACGGTAGCCAACCACTACAGCTCCACACTAGGTCCACGAATTATTAATAATATTTATGCATAATTTATGCGTCATTGCCAATCAATTAAAACCTAACATTTATTTTGTATTTTTATTTCTTATGCCTTTTTATTTTCAATACTGCAATATTCATATTATACGAGACCATCCCCCAGATAGCGAATATATATAATTATTATGTTATTTTGATATTGTATAAATAATTAATAATAATATAAAAATATTATTATTTCGATTCCTCGTGCTAACAGATATGTTATAAAAACGTTCTAGTTATATTAATTGGTCAAAAAAGTCTCAATATATCAAATTAGTATAATATTTTAAAAACATATTGTATGGCGTACGTTTTATAATATTATAACAGTATATAAATATCACCATAATATTTTTCCTTGCGTCAAATAAGGTGATAATAACGTTTTCCCCTCAAAAATCACAAATATGTAAAAAAAAATAGGTGCCTACTCAGGCAGGGAAATAGTCACACACAACATCATTTGGTTGAAGTTTACATTAAATAGATTTTTGTATATGTTTTTTGGACAGAAACAAAAATTATTCTTCACCCAACTATGGAATATCATTTAACTTATAACATATAACTTTTTTCTTTATATCAGACAATGTATTTGTTTTTTAAATTATTAACTAGGTATAAAATGCTAAATGTGACGATTTTATATTCGTAAAAGTGTTACATGCAATCTCATTTTACCTATTAAAATGACTTGGTTAGTATTTGTTGAATATGCTATATTAATTAGTTATAAAATTGCATTGTTATTGGAACAAAAATAAGAAATTTCATCTAATTGTGATTTAAATTTTTAAATTACAAAATAATAATGTAGTATACTTTGGATTGGTAGTATTTCATATTAGTAGAACCTCTGTAATGAGGGCAAGCTAATTTGAATTATTTTTTGAATTTTACATTTGTATTAAGTTATTGATACCTAAATACTACTTGTTCCAAAGTTTTACCTGGTTTTCTAATAAGTAATTTTTATATTTTTATATAGTTTTCAAGCGGGAATGCACTGCAATTGTCTAGGGTCCATAGCTTCGTGAGCGCTATATATAGTCATCTAGTATATGAAACAAACCATGATAAATTAGGTACTTGGCTAAATATAAACATTAAACTATAAATGTTTCATTTTAAATCAAATGTATTATATTTGACACTTAAATGTACTTCTGGCTTTATTTATGCCGGCTTTGTTTAAATTTGCAAATTATTTTTGCAAAACAAATAAAAAATTACCGACAAAGTGTTTATAAATTCGTGAAATGCACAACAATCGATAAAATCATACCCCCCCCCCCTCACCACCAAGACAAAAACCTAAATAGGCCACCGTTGTCCCCGATTTAGATCAAAATATGACATTATAATATATCATTCAGTTGTCTACTGTCGTCTGTCAGACATCATCTACTCAGATAATCAGATATATTATATAAGTACGCAAGTCTCTTATAATTGTATTATACAATTATAGGGGTAGGTACTTGGGATACCAAACAAACCTTTATATAAAACTATTAAACTTTTCTCCGGGGTTACGGCAGGAAATCAAAATGTTAATTTAGATATAAAGCCAACATTTTTATATTATTTTAAACATACGCCGACATAATAAGTGTAGATGTTGAATGTTCTTTTTCATAATATATTTAAACATACTTTAAGAACATGATTTAGGAATTTATATAACCATACATTTTAATTCAGAAAAATAATATATTATGTATAACTTATAATATATCTTTAAATATATATTTATATTTTTATAATATTTTGTAATTCTGTAATATTTAAACTACCTAACAATAAGTAATTACCAATTATATATTTTATATGATATTATTTTTTTTATGTAGCTTTCATGTATTTTCATTCCAATTTTAACGTATGTATTCTGCAATTTATTTTGATATATTTTCATTGCAATTTTGACATATTTAAACGAAACTATATATACCGGGTAGTTCTTTAATAATAACGAAACACTGAGCTTGCACAACTTACAAAATAGCGATTTAAAACATTTACCCGAGGATGATCAAATATCCTTGAATTTAGGTCATACAACAAAAATAAAAATGTATTTTAATAAACTTTTTTATAAAATACGTAGGTATATTGCATGTCGACAGCATGAATACTGTTGGTATCCACCGACCATAAGAAATGGACTTGGGTAACAAAATAATATAATTTCATATCATAGCAGGTGGCTCATCAATTGCCTAATTTAATAATCATACGAATGCGTGACTGTGGTTATAGGTTTAAAGTATATAATGATATTATTGACACGTAAAACAATGCACATAATATAATATTCCATAGCCCTTTCACTTAATATGTTATTATAAAATACACCATTGCAGCTGCCTTTTTTTTTATAATTATACAGCATTTACAAAGGAGAAGAATTACCCACGCGTTTTAACATTGCTCGTAGTTTTTAAAACTCAATATTTTTAATTGGTAGGTAGGTATTTCCGGTCGTACTTTGTTCACGGCGGGCCCGCCGCGGCGGAGATAACGTGCAAACCGAGTGCCACCGTCGCGCATGTTTATCGATAATTTTTTAGAAAAGTCGAGTTTTACCACTTTACGTCGCGTAGGTATTACTCGTTGGCTGCAAAAACCACACATTTTTGATAAAATACAGGTCAAAACCGCACAATTTTAGAAATTGTCGTATCCAAAAACCGCACAGTTATGATTTTGACCCCAGAAAGGTCTATAAACAAAAAACGCACGTGTATATGTACAATTAATAATTTGTTCTATTTTTTTTTAATATTTATTTAAAAATTTTAAATATCAATTTTAAAAAAATGTCAACTTAAAAATGTATAAATTCAATAATTTAAAATATTAATTTAAAAAAAATGTATAGGTATATTAAAAATTTTTAAATATTAATTTAAAAAAAATTAAAACTTTCAAAGTTTGATTGGCTGAAACCGACTGCCGACGTTTTTTAGAAACTTTATACGATCTCCGTCACGTAAAAATTCTTGCCAAATTTGAAACAATAGTACATATCATATAATCTTATCTTTTCACTATTTTTACTAAAAATAGTGTGCGGTTTTAACCCACTATAAATGTACGGTAATTTGTTATACAATGACCGTTAAGCTGTGCGGTTTTTGGCTATCGACCTTTTTAGGGCTAAAATCAAAAGTGTGCGGTTTTTGGGTGCAACCGTATTACTATATTATACAGGCATAAATACATGCGTCGAAAAGTTCGATTTTTTTTTATTGATTTTTTTTTGATTCAATAAACTGCGTTATTATTATATTATATTTGACTGCCTTTTGTCCTTTTGCCTACTAGGTCACGCCGTGGCTTCCTTATATTGGTATTTATATATTTGATTTGGCATAAATATACACGATATAGCCACTGTATCGGTCTGTAGGTAGGTACATGTATATATTATAATAAATAAACGGGCGCATGTAAGCTCCGCCAGAAAAAAAAACACAGGTAAAATTAGGTTCATGTAAACTCCGCCATTGAAGAAAATTAAGTAGCACTATAAAACGAATCGAAGAGTCTCGCTAGATACTTCTTTCTGTGCATAAGTAACACCGATAAGAAACAGCACACCGACAACCGATAGCGAGACTATTATACATTAAGTTTCGTTTCGGCGCTCGGACCTCTCACTCGCACAAGTTGGTTGCATGCAGAGTGCGAGAGAGACAGAGCTAAAAATTGCAGTTTTGTGAGTCTTTAAATCTTTCGTCCGTCATACAGCGAGATGCGGCCGCCCAAACTTCCCCTTCCAACGCCGCGCCGTAGCAACCGCCACAAGCCGGCCGCTACCGGGAGGGCTATAATAATCCGGAAAGTATATGCCCGGACCGTATAACTACGGAACGTATTTATCCGGACCGTATCTCGACGGAATCCAAAAAATATAAACCGTATTTTAATGGAACGTATAGTTCCGGAAAGTATATGCCCGGACCTTATAATTTCGAAACGTATTTATCCGGACCGTATATCACCGGAATCAAAAATGTAAAATCCGTATTCTTCCGGAACGTATATGCCCGGAACGTATTCATCCGGACCGTATATATCCGGAATCAAAAACCGTATTTATCCGGACTGTATATGCCCAGAATCTAAAATTCGAAAACAGTATATTCACGGAACGTATAATTCCGGGACGTATTTACACGGACCGTATATCACCGGAATCCAAAAACCAAAATCCGTATTTTTCCGGAACCGGAATGTATTGTATATTGCCTATATTTAACCCCTTGAAAAACGCCGGTGAGTCGTCTTCAATTTTTTTAGCTTTGTCCTTTTCCCGTTGTCGGGCACCATATTTTGCCCCTCCCCCCCCCCAAAAAAAAATAGTTATTTCTTAAAATGTAAGGTACCTATAACTACTATTTTGTGGCATAATTGCAGTTTAGCTCCCAAGTGATTATGAATATTTTTTAATCAGAATTTTGCGGCCGGACTTAATTTAAAAGTTATAACTTTTTGAAGTTCAGAAGTTTGCGTATTCTCACCCGTCTGGGAATTTTTATTTTTATTAAATTAATTTATTAACACTAAAGTAAAAAGTAAGTACGTTAAGTAATTTCTGATTCTACCAAAATGTGAAAGATAAAAATACGCATATATTATCTATACAAAAAAAATTCGAAAATTCTATTATTTGGTATTTTAAACGTAACAACAAGATTTTGAAGTATATAACCTAAACTTGAAAAAAATGTTAAAAAAAATCACAAAAGTCGCTTGAAAGCTAAACTGCATTAATTTCAATATTTCATATTTTCATCAACTTTCTGCTAGATTGGAGATTTGAAAGTAAAGTGATAATTTCAACAAAATCTACTTTACCTAATTGTTATTTCTGATTCTATTATCAATAATGCCAACGTAAAAATCCTATCTTGGTTCATAATAATTATTATTTTCAATTATTGACCTTAAATATTTTTTGTAATTATTATTAATATTATTTACCGACTAATGGATGGAAACAATAAAACTATATTTTTGATCTGTAATAATTGCTTTTAACAAAAGGTTATAATAATAATTGAAACATAATACATATATAATACATTTGTATTTAATACAATTAATACACAATAATAATATGTCAATATAAATTTACCACCCCCTAAATCAGCGATTTCCAATCGAGGTTTTTATGGTGGGTCGCGAAATCATTACATACGTTTTACAATAAATTTACATATTATTAATATTATTATTTTCAAAAAAAATTCCTGAAATATTCTAATAATAAAATTATAAAATGATCGAGTTATAGTGTATTTAAGTATTTCAGAATAGAATATAGATTATAGATAGATAAATCAATACATTTAATAAATATAGATATTTACCAATTTGATGATAATAATAAATAAATGAATTTTGAGTTTGCAATTATGATTTTTTTTTTTTTTTGGTCGCCAAAGAGTTTAATTTAAAATTTTAGGGTCACGCTTATAAAAGGTTTTGAACCGCTGCCCTAAATGGACTAAAAATCTTGTCAGCCATGTTAGCAAAGTTACTCTTGACCCCTTCTCCTTCCCCTATAAACGTACCTGCCCGTTTTTATTATACTATAATGTTTGTGATTGTCATTGGAGATTGAACTACTAATAAAAACAAGCTAGGTATTGAATCATAAAAGTAAAAGGAGGTTTGGTTGCCTACCTTTAGATACCTACCTTTTTTTGAACTATGAATACGATGGTTATTATTTTTTTTAACTCAAAAACATGATTTGTAGGGATCCAACCTAACGCAATGTATAGAATTTTAGTATACCTACGCAATGAAATTTTCAAAACAAGTAGAATAATTTTTAGGTATTAGCTATTTATACCTTGAACCTATCCATACCTATATATAATACATATTATCAAAATAATTAAACATTATTAATACTTATAAATGCAATGTTTTCGGCAAAAATGAATTCAACCTACCTTAATAGTTAATACAAATACAAATAATGAAATAAAATACCTACTTAAATAGCAATATACAAAACAGTGGTCAGTGACCAATTTATTTTTCCATTCTATTTTTGTTTTGTTTTGAAACAAGCATTGAATAAAACCCATAGAAGGTATAATATACTATATGTTATACTATATACTGTATGTTATTTTCAAATAATTTTTCTATATTTATTTTAGACGCGCTTTCAATAAGTATAAACGAATTATAGAATTATAAATTTATAATAATATATTTTTAAGTATTCTTGTTTGCCATTCTCTATCGAGATTTTAATGCAAGTGTAGTCTTGTGTCTTAATATTATTATTAACACTTTAACATTATATTATAATATTATAATTGTTAATATATTATAATATTTATTTAAATATTACTGTCTTTGATCATGGAATACGACGGATACAGATATCATAATAATGGGAAAAAAAATGGAGCCACGTAAGTATTTAAAAATTATATTATTATATTAATTATTACTTACAATTTATAAGTTATCAATGTTATGTCTATATTTATATAGGTACATTTTATTTAGTTTATAATTATTTTAACAATATGTAATTACAATTTATTTATCAGATATTTATATTAATTCAGATATTTATTAGATAGCTAGATACCTAGGTATTAAAAAGGAAAATGTAAGAATTAAATAATCATTGAATTCTTATATTAATCCCAAATAGTAATAATTAAAGACCGGATTTTTATGCATTCAACATTGTAAAATATGCTTGCAAACATGCACAAAAAAATCTAAATATGCAAGAAAAAATTACTAAATATACATATTAAAATTAAAATTTTTATTCAGTTTTATACCTTATTTTAATTTTGTAGTGTTAATTACCTGCCTATTTATAAACTATATAAAAATTTTTATAAACAAAAAATATCATAGATAATATGTAGAACAGAAATGTAATTTGTTATAAATTGTAATTTAATTTTTAATCATTCATACCATGTAAATAGGTAAAATTCTAGTAAGAGTCTACAATAAATTTAATTTTCTAAAACATAAAATATTTGATATATAAACGTGTCAATAATTCTTTTTTTTGCTTAACACCTATTTGGATTGTTAGGTGGTGTAAGTGTATACATAAACTTTTTTGTTAAAATATTCAAAAATATGCAGACCATGCCATAAAGTCAGAATATACATAAATATGCAGTATACAATTTTGATATTTATCAATCAAGTAATGATTTATGAACAATCCGGAACAATCCTTGACTGCATGTTTATGATGTAGAAAATAGCAAAATGCATTTTATGCAAAATCTGGTTTTTAGTAATAAGTATTGAAATTAAAAACCAAATTGAAAAAATTCTATAAATTAAAAATCAATAAATCAATAATAATCTGTTCTTTATTCATTAGTTATTACAAATGTAGTAAACGTACCCTACATTTTTGCACGGGTACAATGAAAAAGATGCCAAATGGATCATTAATTGTGATGCAACCGCATACCAATCATGAGCGTGAAAATAATGATATGCAGTTAGTAGATGATCTTAAAAATATTTTAAAAAGAAGAGCGGCTTCAGACAGTGTACAATTGAAGTTAATTTACGATGAAGAGTGTAGAAGGTAAATTAAATATATTATGTTTTTTGGAAAACAAAACTACAATTATTTATTATATTGATAATAATTATATATCTTTTAGACATCCGTTGGCAGCAAACATGTATCCATGGTCTACTGCTGAATCGCTAATGCGCTTAGCTCGTAGATCATCGATGCCTCCTTTACCAGACAATTTATTGCAACTGGCAATCATTTTTGAAAATGGACAATTACCAAGATATAACTGCTGTGATGTATCGATATTCAGAAGTTGCGTGCAAGATATAGATGGAAAAAATAACATGATATTCGCATGCCCAGTATTAACACAAAATATCATTAATACAAATATAGAAGAACTCCATGTAGATGGTACATTTAATGTCGTTCCGGCTAGAATGGGTTACCAAATGTTATCTATTCATGTTATGATACAAAATTATGTAAGTTTTTTTTTCTTAAAATAAAATACACCAAATTTTTAAATGTAAAAACTTTATTTACAGTCTTTACCAATAATATTTGTATTGATGGAAGCGAAAACCAGAAACTCATACGACACCGTTTTCCATTACATTAAAAATAATCTTTTACCAAATATATCTCCCACTACAATTATGAAACAGCATTGAGGGATGTGCTCCAGTCATATTTTCCAGGAGCATGAACCTCAGGTTGTTAGTTTCACCATAATCAGGTTGGTTATAATACAATAGAAGTTTTTATTATAATTATTATGTAATAAAATAAAATTTTATTCGATGCATAATTTTTTTTGTTCATGCAGGCTGTTTTCAAAAATATGAAGAGTAGGGGATATTATAGGCTTATAAAAACTAATGAAAACGCATTAAAAAGTTTAAAACTTTTATTCGGATTACCATTACTCCCAGCTCAAGATATCGAGAGAGGTTTTAGATTAATAAAAAATGTTTGTGATTAACCACGGTGTACCGATGGATGATTTATTCAACTATTATAAAAGGTAATGTTTAATAACAAATATATTTGGTTAAGGTCTACAATTAGTCAACAGTTTATTTTTTATTTATCTTAATCATGTAAGAATTTATTAGTTATTATTTTATCTATCTAGGTATTGGTTGCACCGTGTAGGTGCTCAGATTATGTCAGTGTATGGCCTTCCAAGGAGAACAAACAACAATCTTGAGAGCTTCCATAACCAATTAAGGTTGAAATTCTCTGTGACACATCCTAATTTATGGATATTCTTAGGTAAATATATCAATATTTATTAATTATAGTCAGTAGAAGTTATAATTGACGTATAAGGGGACGAGGGGGAGTGAAAATGGTGTGCAAAAAGTTTAAAAAAATTGAGTTTAAAAATAGAGAACCTACCTTTAACATTTGCCCAATTTTGAAATAGTATTAACAAATAGGTATTATCTACATCTATATTAATTATAGGTATGTCTATGACAAATAATCATATTTTATAGCTCATTCATATATTATTCACTCATTTTTATCGTTAACCATGTCTTTTAATCTATGTACAATGCACAAGCATAATAACTGTCTCATTTGTAATTGTTAAAGCACTTTCAAAATAACAAGTAATAAAGTTGACAACAGTTAATAAACAGATCGCTAACACAAACAATAAATATTAAACATAGACATTGTGATTTGTACTAATTTAGTATTTACAATCACTATGACTGTGTAATGACAACCTAAACTTAAAACCGCAATTAATAATAGGTTATATTTAGCAAGAATTTGAATGTAGTTAGTGTTTAGTTCATTTTTTGGTTTATACTGTTAAAGATCAAATTTGCTTGAATGTTTTGTGTATTAATATAACACATTGTTTTATGAATTTCAAATAGTTAGTTTAAAAATATATTAATTATTTTTGACCCAGTTTGATATAAACTAAATTTAATTTTAAAGTAAAAATTGTATTAAACTTTTTTTTTATTATACAACAACTTACTAATATTGTTTTTTTTTATTTTTATGGTTTAAACTTAATTTTGTATTTACCATATTATGTTATTTTGAAAAGCAATAGAATTTTTTTTACTTTTAGCAAATCAAAGTACTAACTAGATCAAATTTCTTACCAGAAACCACTTTCAAAGTTGTAAAACATAGCATTTTTCACGCCTCAACAGGTGATAACAGACATTAAATACATATTATTGTAAGATTCATATATTTATCACCACGCAAAAGTAAATTTAAACCATTAAAATAGAACTGTTTGGTAAATATAACATTAAAATCCACACACGTATCCTAAGTCCTAAGTTATTACAATGTTCTACAATTTATTTATTAATTAATAATTTCTTTCACTTAAAATAAATATATACTTTTTTTTATTAATAGGTAATTTGAGTAATTTGTTTAAAAATTACCATATAATTTTTAACCAGCTCAGTAATAACCTTCAACCAACCAGAAGTTTAAAGATGAAGTATCTATTGCAATCAAAAAGGATCAAAAATGCCACAAACCAGTATAATGCTGGTGTTATAAGTATTTGGCAATTTATGCAAATGGTATCTTATTCTACTTCAAGATACTTGAATCAACAAGTAAATTGGGTGAATTAAGTAGATTTAGATCCAGAACCGGAAGCAGGAACGGCCCAAGAAGAACAAAATATAACAGAAGAACCACCACAACCTGTAACAGCAGAGTCGCAAGAGTCTGTTTGTATGGTTTGCATGTTTATCACGGCAGCAAATAGTCAACAGTATGTTATTGTACCTTGTGGTCATGCATGGATATGTAACACATGCATCTACTAAAATATTAGATTCAACCCATGTATTACCTAAAATCCAACTATAACTCAGAATACCTTAGTATAAACATATTCTATATTCATAATATATACATTATATTATAATGTAATTATTGGTATCTGTGAGTGTGTACGATGATATCATGTATTTTTTCACACATAGGTAATTATATTATTACACAGGGTTGAATGTGTGTACCATAATTTTAGATGTTTTTTTTTATTTACACACTGTAAATACTAATATTAGTGATACAAGAAGTCAATGTATTAACTAATAAATACAGAGTAAATAAATACTCTTCATCAATAAATTATGTATCTTATGTTTTTAGTTTTTTTTATGTTTTATTCTTAAGTATTTTGTATTTTTATTTTTTTTAATTGTATGCAGTTTTACAACTTGAAACACAGACACCCTACTATTTTTTACTAAGAACTCATGTTACTTATCTGTATTACAATGTGGGACATAATATTATTATGTATACTTTAAAAACAATAATTTAGATGTTGAATGAAAAAAAAAACAAAAAATCCGTTAAAATACATTAAACGATAGCTTAAATAATACATTTAAATAGGTACTTTATTTTTTTATAATTATTTAACCTAATTTAAAAATATATTAATTGTTGGCAACATGTATTAATTAAATAAATTAACATAATTTGTAACTTACATCTTTAATAAAATTATGCATTATGTTACATGAATACATTTTTGTAAGCTATTTAGCTATGATGTTTAAAATTTGATACAAATTAATATAGTTTCTTCTTACATTAAACCACACATATTTACCTAAAAATACAAAGAATAACGTTATGCATAACTAATAAATGATGCAGTTTTTAAGGACTATTATTATTATTTATTAGTATAGGAATATTAAATAACTAATAAGTTGAAAACGGTTTTCTGTTGTTATCATGGTTTTGGTTGTTATCATTGTTATGGTGGGACCATAGAGTACAGATTTCCCGATTTTAATAACAATTGATAACAGTGAAATTGATAAGAACAAAAAAAGAATGCTCATGCCAAACTACAAAAGTTAGAAAAAATCCCAATTCTTGCGTCGTTCACCAGCGAATAAATCAACGATAGTTCTTACATTGAATGATTTAGGTTTACAATATAATACATTAATACCTATTTGAAAAACCTATGCAACGGACCACACATATTTATATAACTAAAGACTCTAATAAATGATTTTCGAACTTAAACTATTGCATATTATTTACATACTTTTGTTCGCATTTGGTAAGTACGCCAGCAGCATACAACATTCTATGCCAATAGTTTTCCTAGAAGTAGTTACCTATTCATATCATCACATCGATAGTAAATATATTTAAGAGTGTTAAACATGAACATTTGTTTACAGTGGCGTATGCAGGATTTTTTAATGGGAGGGGGCTTGAAAATTAATTACAATTTTATTATTATTTTGTCCAGTCTTATAATTTTAGACGTTTATTTGAGGTATTTTAAAATGTTTGTAACTTCTAAACTTTTCTAGAAGAAAAAATGCTCAGATCATAAACTTCGATACCCGACGTATGTTTTTGGATACAAATTGGATCTAGTTGGTACTTTTAGGAGGATGAAATTGAAAATGCTCAGTGCTTTTTAAAATAATTGGAGAAATAAAATGAAAATTTATTAAAACTGTTTGGTAACCAACTTGGTTATTCCGTCCTCAGACCTCAGACTTTTATTGTATTTGGTTAATTAAAATTTTTTTTCTATAAATGTCAATAAAAAATTATTTATCCGGTCAAAAAGCTTAAAAATGTAAACGTAAGTTTTAATTATAGCTAAAATATTAACGATACATAGACATAATGGTTATTTTTTATAAGCATTTAAAGTTCAAATGTCGTCAAAACCACAGCTAATTTGTACAAAACTTATAAAATATTAAATGTGTAGAGCTAATGCTATATAGACAATTTAATACAAAGTCTTTCATACAAGTCGTTCATACTTGTACCGAAAAATAACAGATAATTTTAGGAAAATTGGTATGCAAATACAATATTTTTTCGAAAATGAATTCATTCTGGTAAGAGATATATGAAATCTACGTATTTCTTACTATAGTTGACAGTTGAAACTTGATAAATATTTTTTGAAAAAGTAATAATAATATGGTCAATGGGGGAGGGGGCTTCAGCTCGTTAGCCCCCGCCTATGGACGCCACTGTTTGTTTATATAACTGATGGTTTTTAAATTTCAATCATCAAAGTTAATGATATTATATACCTACGTCTCAAAAAATGATTATAATTAAATGTATTTTGTTATAATACTATAATATGACATGTTTTGAAATATACTAACGCTGGACAATAGGTATACACGTACAGTAAATTAGTAAATGACAGATGTATATTATAATATTAGGTATGTACTCTATTCAGAACAATGTTGTGGTCGTTTGTTAGTAGATGAGATTAATCTCACATAGGAGAACGGCAAATGGTGAAATCTAAAGTTCATCGATAAAGAACTTTATGGAGATTCTATTTAAATGGTCGGTGTAACGAATTTAAAAAAATTCAAAAATAAACGAAAGAAATCATACAAAATTCGTTTAATCAAATAATCAAAAATTTTAAATTATAATAACGAATTATTAATTAGTGGAACCATGGTTCAGGTTTTAGACGGTTACCACTTAAAATATCAGCAAACAATAAGGTGAGGTTATTTTCAATAATTCATATGTAAATAATTGTGTTCTTATCTTCACTGGTCTCATCATAGAAGACATAGATAATAAGGATCTTTATACCCGTAGTCTTATACAGTTATACAGTTATACACTTTATCACATTGAGTCCATGGCAAGGAATCTGCCCACATATTTTTCCCCTAAATTCAATTAAGAGGTTTTCACCATCGTTTTTAAGGGGTTTAAGATAGGCAGTTTACAAAACTTCCGAATTTATACGGTCCGGAATAATATGTTCCGTCAAAATATGGATTTCGAAATTTGATTCCCGGGCATATACGTTCCGGGGATATATAGTTTCCAAATTTTTATATTCCGGAAATATCTGTTCCGGACAAATATAGTTTACAACTTTCGGATTCCGGCAATATACGTCCCTGATAAATACATTCCGGTCACTTACGTTCCGTGTAAATACGTTCCGGGCAAATACGGTTTTCAAATTTTAGATTCCGGGTATATACGGTCCGGATGAATACGGATTTGATTCCGGATACATACGGTCCGGAAAAATACGTTCCGGAACTATACGTTCCGGGCAAATACGGTTTAATGATTTTGGATTCCGGTGATATACGGTCCGTGTAAATATGTTCCGGGATTTATACGTTCCACCAATTTATTTTCCGGAATTTTACGGCCTTCCCGCTACCGTACCGCGAACTTCACCCACAAAAACATCTAACTAGTCTTCTATTCTATTCTATTCTACAATAGTTACAATAAAGTATATAAGTAAAGTACATGTTTGCTTGTCTGTAATATTTGAATTTATAATATGGAAGAAACATATTTCCAAATAAAATAAAATATAATAATATATATAATCCTCAGTATATCGCAGCACAACGTGCTTAGGAAAAATAATTGAAATCCTCAAAAAAACTACTTCGGAGAAGTAAAAAAGGCTTTCTTTGCGTAAGTTGAAGAGATTGAGAGAAAAGATAGAACTTTGGTGTTAATAAAGATGTGAAATCAATCTCAAAGTTCTGTGCCAAAAAGGGCCACGGTTGAAAAAATAGAATTTGGGGCTTAATAAAGAAGTTAAATCAATACCCAAATTATGTGCCTCAACTTGAAAAAATATCTTATTCAAAAAAATTTCAAGATGTTCAACTGTACAAACATTAAAAAAAAATATTAGCACAGAACTGCGTGAATTACAGTTTGTCAACAAAAATTCATACTAATGAGAAAATTAGCGCAAAGTGGCCCTAATTACAGATTATCAACAAAAATTCTAGTCAGACAGATTAACTCGTAAACAAGTCAACAACTCCGATTTATGGCTAATTCATCATTATTGTACGCCGTTCTGTGCTAATATTTTTTTTTAATGTTTGTACAGTTGAACATCTTGAAATTTTTTTGAATAAGATATTTTTTCAAGTTGAGGCACATAATTTGGGTATTGATTTCACTTCTTTATTAAGCCCCAAATTCTATTTTTTCAACCGTGGCACTTTTTGGCACAGAACTTTGAGATTGATTTCACATCTTTATTAACACCAAAGTTCTATCTTTTCTCCCAATCTCTTCAACTTACGCACAGAAAGCCTTTTTTACTTCTCTGAAGTAGTTTTTTTGAGGATATAATATATTATTAAAAAAGAAATTCATAATTTTAATAATCGTCCACATTGAAATATAATTGTTACGTAAATAATAAATAAAATATGTCAAAATCAAGCCAAAATATATATAAAAATTACTAACCTAACAGCTAAGAGTATACAATTGATATAATATAGGTAATATATATTCATTCAATTTTGTTATTGCACCTCCATTTTATTTCACCAGACGCGTATTTTATATTTTTATTATACTTATAATTTTTAAATACAACCAATAAATTGCTTCGTTTACCAGTAATTAATTTTATATTATTACTTTCTTGCGACATATTTCGTTCGGACATATACAAATATCGGAAGTATCGGAAATTACAAAATTTCGTTGGGAGATATACACGGAGACACGCAGACTACCAATGATTATGTTCGTCAAAGTATACGTCTTTACGTATACCTCACCTACTGCCGATATCATCGTTGGAAATCCTGATTTCAGATAATATGATAAAATTATTAATAATTATTAATGAATCGATCTAACCTTGACAATATTTTATCAATTTTGACGTATATCATCGCAATAGATTTCAACGTATTTAATGTGAGAAGGCACGTGACAATGTGAGCTCTGACCAGGTAAGAAAATAAAATTGGCGGAGTTTACATATACCCATTATAGGTAAGAAAATAAAACTGGCGGAGTTTACCATAGACCTATTATTATTACCTTTTTATCTTGACCGGTATTCTGACGGAGTTTACAATCGCCCGTATTACATATACCTAATGTCATTTTTGCATTGCGTATATTGTATAACCAAATGTACTATGTAACCATGTACCAATAATTGATGAACTATCATTGTAATCACTGACTAAACCAAATTTTTGTATGTTTCGCCACCATGACTGCGTGAGGTGAAATCTACAACCAATTTATATGACTTGAAGGCCAAACTTTCGTGACGGAAATATGTATTGACATTTCAAAATCAATCACTACTTGTTTGGGTAAAAAAGTTTCTCCAATTCGATTACATTTATTGATAATTTGATTAAACACATATGCATAAGTTTCAGTTATTTTATCGGGCAACAAACAAATAACCAATATAATAAAATATAATTTCCATTTTTAGAGCCATGTATAGTAAACATTTGAGTCCAAAATCGAGCACAGCATTTAAATGTTCCGTCAACGTAAATTGAATCAACCTCGCATAACATTTTTAAATTTGTATCGCATGAAAAAATAACAACATTTTTTATTTGATCATTGAGAATTAAAAATTGTTCACCTTTACAAGTTATTACATTCGTATTTTATAAAGCTAAATGAGCTTCAATAATATTTTTAGGAATTACTGGAAGAACTTTTATACGACTGTCATATATAACATTTCTAATTTTATTTATATCGTCATTGGTGAAATTCTCTATAAAAGAACTATTTTGTGTTAACTCTTTTAGTATAATTTTTTTTTGGATAATTATGGGCATCATCTATTGCCTTACGTTTACACGCTGTACTTACAATTTGCCTATTAATTTCGTTTACATTTAATGGATCATTGTCGTGTTCAATGGAATCTAGTTCGCTCGTTACTATTCCTGCTGCAGTCGTGTATATCTTCGTTGTACAAATACGTTTAATACAGCGCCAACGAATTAAGCCAGTTGCAATATTTTCCGAACCAAAATTATACTTATAGTTCTTGAATTATTTAAATTAGAATATGGAGCTTTTAACTGGAATGCATTTTGTTGTTTTTTTTTTTATATTAATAGACAGTGGTAACCAAAATTGCCTACCCACATAACTGAGGTGACGAATTTCAAATTGGGCACCCGTAGGTTTCTGCCATGCCCGGTCAGGGGATCAGACAGATGTCTGCCCGGAGAGAAGTTCCGCCCGTGACCGAGATTCGAACCGGTGACGTTGCGCGTTACAACCAACGCCTTAGTTCGCTCGGCCACTCCGTCCCCCACACTATTATTATTATTACTATTTATTGATAGTTCCAACAATGATGTATGCGCAGTCGTTGTCGCCGTGAACCGTCCGCGACGATACAACACAGCTAGAGTAAAGATAAGAATTCCATTCTAAAAGTAACACTTTATAGTCAAATAGTCAATAGCTATAACAAAAATATTACAGTTTGGACAATTTTACCTATAAATCAAAAAACTTATAAGTTATATTATGATATATTTTAATATTTACCTACACACAATATCATCAATACGTTCTAAAAAATGTATTAATCCAAAAAAAAGTAACTAGTAATTTAGTAATAATATAACTACAAAAAACTAACTTAAATTACATATAAATTACTTCCGATAAAATGTAATTAAATTACCATCAAATTACTTAAAAAATAATTTCGTTACAATAACTTGTAACTTAAGTTAAGTTACTCCCCAACACTGACAATATACATATAATATACTTTGTAATATTATTTCTGTTAACTCGAAGAATTGTAATAATAATATGTTTATTATTAATACAATATTTAAATAACATAAGTAATAATTATATATTTTACTACGTGGGAGATGGTCTCGTATGATATGAATTGTACTGCAGTATTGAAATAAATGTAGGTATAAGAAATAAAAATAAAATATTATTGGTTTGTTTTAATTGATTGGCAATGATGAATAAATGATTCATAATTATAATTAAAATTAATAATTCGAGGGCATGGTGTGGAGTGGTTGGATTCATATATAAAAATGAGCTTGTAGCCTTAGTCCAATTCATATGAACAGGCAGCAGTGTACAACTCAGATAAACAGCGATATAGGTAGACAAAAAAATTACTTGCACCGCGATCTTTTCTACGTATTTTACGTTAAATTTTATAAAATCTGAATTTTTTTTCGTTTTCAATTAAAACGATCGGTTAAAGACGCTCAAAAAATTATCGAGTAGCAAGCCTTTTAAATCACATTGATGTAAATATTATTTAAAATTAGAGTTTGATAACAATTCATAATATTTTATAGGAAACGAGTATAATAACACAATTTTCTTTCAGGTTTGTCTTGTTAAATTGCATATTTACGAAATTTTAATTATATGTGACGCGCACGGATATAGTATATTTGTCAAAAAAAACTACTAAAAGATATATTATGTTATTATTCCTTGTTTCCAACAGTATATTAATAATATAACGATTGACATTCGGAACGAGACTAATCATGTTTTCAACATTAGGTTGGCCAAACTTACAGGACTGTATCAGATGTTGGACACCAAAACGATAAGATGTCGTGGTCGAAACATCTATCACATTTGCATGGCATGCGTTTTGCTGTACATATTGTGTCTCATCTCGATGATTTTGATCATCAGTGGTTACCGTTTTATATATACAGATGACATCTCCGTAAATTTCATATTCTAAAAATAGCTTATATTCGACAATAATATTTAAACCCGTATTACTACTATGATAGCAGATTACCTATACTCATAGAACAATATACTATACTCAAGCTTTTATTCAACGATGTGTCATATTATATTCATATCATTAAAATAACATTAATAACAACAATTGATTATATATTCTATAAATTGATGTTAATTATTATACTTATTACTAATTAGACAACATACGTACACTGATTATCGAGTTGGCTAAAAATTCCATATTTAATTTTTTTTTTTAATTTGATAATTTTTTTTATAATGCGGATTTAAGAATGAATATATTTAAAAACTGAGGGGGGCCCTAAAAAACTAGAGGGGGCAAAGCCCCCCCCCCCAAATTGCGCCTATGCAAAACTCTAACGTTCGTGATTTTTCCGTATTTTGTCAAAATTTGAACTTTTAACCCTTATAAAAAAAAAATTGTGTTTAAGGATATTTAATATTTTTTAAATCTCATTGTAACAATATAGTAGGAGCCTTGAATTAAATTTTCAAGCATTTTTACCCAACAAATAAAGTTTTATTGACATTCATAGAAAAAAAGACTAATACAATTGGAAACTGAAAATGTTCCTAAACAGTTCAAAACAAATCAAATTCAAATATAAACAAACAGTGAAAATGTTATGTATACGTTCATTTATTTTGAGTTACACCAAAAAGCAAAATCGATTTGGTGTAAAACCAAATTTTGCATAATAATTCCCGTTTTTTCCGGTGCTTTTGAAAACTATTGGGAATTTTAAATTTTGACCTCTGCAATGCACAAACTAGATTCACTTTCCCATCGAACAAGATACGTTTGAAGAAAATTGAAGCAGTTTTACTGCCCCAAAACGTGATGACACAAAAAAAAAAACACATCATTGTAAAATCAATACATTCATCGCTCCGCTCAGAATCTAAAATAAATTGGTATAATAACCTAAAATTGAACTATACAAATTTTAATAATACAGTAAGGACATCACAGTAAGTTCTAAATAAATTGAAGAAAACTCAACTATTTTACCTATGTGGGTGGTTCCCACACTTGAAACTAATTGGATTTGACATCACTGTATATACATCGCATACTTAATACATCATTATATTATCATATTATTATAATATGCATCGTCGTGGTGGGTTGGTTCTTATATTATAAGTTAACGACTAGTTCTTCTTCGTTAATATTTTATAAAAGTACATAAAAAGTTACAGTTGCATGGGGATATTTTATAAAATTAAGGTTAAAGCGATATAAAACTCACTATGTGCATTGTATTGCGTGACAATATAATATCATTATAGTTTAAACCTATACTTAATAACCATAGTCACGCATTCGGACGATGATTAAATTATTAGTCAACGGAGGAGCCACCTGCTATAATATTAAATTATATTATTTTGTGACCAAAATCCATTTCGTACGTTCGGCGGATACCAGCATGCATGCACCAGTATGCATGCTAAAGATTAATTGTTAAGGGTCTTTTCCGTTATAGGTACTTATACCATTTATAATTTAGGGGACGTCAGTGTGCCCACGTTGCTACTCGGACATATCTATAAATCGAAAATATATTTCGACTTGCTATGCAACACCACCTCAAGTGGGTCACAGGGTACCTGCCACTCTTAACACGTATTATACGTGTTATACGTACCTATTACGACTATTTAAATTGACTATAAAATTATATTTATGTATTATTTGATATCATAGTAAGTTCTAAAAATAATAATCAATTAACAAATATTATAATAATTTGTAAATACATACAAAACACAACCATTTGACCCAGGTGAGTGGTTCCTGCCCTTGAAATGTATTGGATTCGATTCCACTGTACGTCATATTATTAAACATTATATAAAATTACTAGGTACTTAAAAAGTTTCAAGTACCCACAAAAAATATTTTATAATTTAACACAAAACTAAAATCCTTCTTCATCGTTTAAGTACCTAATTCCAACCACATTTGAACATAAAATAAGTATAAAAAAAGTTTTATTTGATTTATTTAAATATTTTGGTTACCGATTAACCTACTTACGGGAAACATTGTTTTTAATTTAGCAATACAAATCATTTTTAAATTCTCATTATGATATATGTTGTCAAATATTGAAATTCAAATGCTTGAAAAAAAAGGTGACTATGTATTTTAATATTTTTTAACTGCTGTTGTAATTTATTAGGAGCCTTGTAATAAATGTTCAAGTTTTTTTACCAAAAGAATCAAATTAATTGACATTTATAGGAAAAACAAACTAAAAAAACTGGAAACTGAAAATGTCCTTAAACAGCTCAAAACAAGTCAAAATATTTTGAAAATTGTTTGGTGTATAGGAAATGATAATAAAAACATTCAATGACAATGCAATGTATCTAAGGTAATTGTTTTAAGAGTTAAGCCAAAAACTAAAATCGATTTTATCGAAGACCAATTTTGAGTAAAAATTTCCGTTTTTTCTTAATTTAATTTTTATTTTTCCAATGCTTTTTAAAACTACCTGAATTTTTTTATATTTCAACCTTCTCAAAGCGCCAACTAGATTCACTTATAATATTACACTATATCTAAGCAGACTAAATTTTCGATTATTTTTTTTTAAAAAGGTTTTGTTTCTTGTAATCCTTAGAAATATAATACTTGAATTCTCACATTTTTTTATATAACAAGAACAATTAATACATTATAGAGTAGATGTACACATCTATGATCACAGTTTTATGGAAATAAATAAGTAAACAATTATTTTTTATTTGAATTATATATAAAAAAAACATACTTAAAATATCATAATATATTTTATAGATTATTTTTGCTTAAATTAGCTTTTTTAGAATTCGGTAAAAATGTTCGCTTAAACTGAGAAGCTTCATGATATGATATGATTTACAAATAACTATACCAACAACTCTTTGCAATATATCTTTAAATAATTGAAGTGTTAAAAGAGATTAAATTTGTTAGGTATAATTCACTAATTAATAACCTGAAATAATTGTACAATTATTTGAAATTTTAACCAAAACTTTAATTTAAAAAAAAAATCACTTATAATAACATACCTAATGGTAATTATTAATTAACCATAATATACTTTTCCTTTCTAATGTGATTATTAAAACGTGTCTATAAATCATTTGTTACAAAAACAGAAAATAATGAACATTCATAAGAAAGAAATTGCATCTCCATTATAAAAACATATTTTTTGGATGCACCTACTCGACATTTTAAAAAGTAAAAATTAAATCAAGAAAACATTTAATACACTGATAATTTTAGTTTTGTGTATATTAACATCAAAATAATATATCTACCTTATTTTATATTGTTTTTTTTTTAGTTACTTATACGGTTGGTGAGCTATATTTTGTCAAAATAAATATTATAACATAATATATAATATGTATATATTTAATTACTATAACGTTCAGCTACTTAAAATTAATTAATAATTAATGTCTATATGAACTCTGGGATATATATTGGTATTTACTTATCTTTATATCTCATTCTTATGCTGAATATAGTAAATTCATAAATAGTTTCATTCAATTACACTTGTACCTAAAGTAGCTTGATTTTTATGTGCATATCTATCATGTACCCTAATATTACAAGGCTTCATAGCTAATGGGCATAGTCTGTTATATTAGAATATGAATTAAAGAAAAATATATTTTTTTATATAGGTATTTGTGATTTTTGAGGGGAAAACGTAATTAGAACAATATTTCAACCCATGAAAAATAATGTAAATTATGATCATAATAATATTTTTATAGTATTAATATGAAAAAATATTAATAGTATTATAAGTTTGCAATACTAAATTTTGTTTTTAAATGCCTTAAGAATATTACACAAATGTCCATCATATAATGAGAATGTTTTGAAAAATAAATATTAATACAAGTTTTTAAAAAAACATTTCAATTGGCACGAGGAATTGAGATGATAATATTTTTATGTTATTAGTAATTATTTATACTACAATTAAAATTTCAAATTTATCGGCGATGGATAAATATTTACGTTTTGAGATTTTTTTTTGTACGGACGAAGAGAAAACGAAAGAATGTATACTCGTTTGCACCAATATTGGAACTGAAGTGTACTACAGTAAGATTAATCAGTTTGCCTACCTTCGGTGTCTTATCTTTATCGGGTACATTGTTCATGTACAATTTTAGAACTATGACATAAACTATCAATTTGATAGTAACAACATTTACAAAAACTGGTTTTTATCGAATAATTATTTCGTTATATAGAAACATCAGATTCGTTATTTGGAGATAAATCTACGTGTAATTAACAATGAATGTCATAGTTCTTAAAAATATTTCGTTAAACAGAAAATTTCGTTAAATGAAAGTTCGTTATATGGAAGTTTCACTGTATATCAAAATAACATAATAATTATATATATTTTGCTGTCTGGGGATGGTCTCGTGTAATATGAAATATATTGTGGTATTGAATGACAATGATGGATAAATTATGCATACATATTTTTTTATAATTAGGGACCGTGTGGAGCTGTTGTTGGTTACAGTCAAAGTTGCGCATTATCCAGACAAGTACCAAAATTAGTTCATAAGGCATCATCCGAACTGCGTAATAATTTTGAAAGTTATGATGTTTAAAACCAAAAAAAATATATTTTTTAGATTTATATAACCAGCTAGCATTGATTATTACGTTTTTCACAATAAATTATTTTGTCAAAAAAAGTCATTATTTCATTAAACAATAACATTTAGTGTTCAGATAATTTTAAATTCCCAATATATTGATGTACGTTAACCGTTAAAATTGTTTATTATAATTTAGGAAATTTGAAAGAAGTCACTATTTATGTGTTCCACATACTAATTAAAATAAGTAGCCTATTTAAAATATAGTAGGAGTTACCATTTGAAAAATAAAGTTGATTTTGCTTTTGGTACGCCCATGTTTAAAAATTTTGAAATTGTTATAAAAAAATTGCTTGTTAAAAATAAAGAAACACGTCTTTTTTTGTTTTAACGAAATTATATGTCATCGATCCATAATCGTTAAAAAACTTATAACGTACCTACTAGTAAATAAAATAAACCATTTATTTATAAAACTTTATCGTTTACAATAAATTGTAGATTTGGTAAGCTGGTAACAAATGATGATGCAACACATTTAATAAAGTTGTCTTGACTCAAGATCAATTGGAATGAGCATATCAAATACAGCTCACCTTATACGTACGACCCAAACAATTGAGGAAGACGTGCGGTTACTCCCGTGATACTTCCGTCCATAGGTGTGTCTATCTCTATGGTGGCAGCAAATGGTGCCTTGGCTGCCCTTGTAATTTTGAAAGGCGCTGATCAACTGAGTTTTTAGTCAGATGTGTTCCAACTTTTACTTAAAAAAAATATATATGTTTTAGTTATAACTATTACAATTTACTTATAAAGATATTTTCGATAGAGTTACGTTGTACATTTACATGTTAAACTGATTTAACGACTTTGGAAAAACGTATACTATAATGCTTTAAGGACAGTCGCGACGGTACGGTTCACATAATCTATTATTGTCGTATTATTTTTCATTTGTAGCTGGGAGGTGAAATACGCCCTGAATGAATAATATTTTGGAATTAAATTAAAACTTTAAAGGTACTGAAATTACTATAGAATGAAGAATATTAATTTAAATAGATAATACAGTCATTTTTTTAAAATAATATAAAAATTTAATTGGGAGGAGGAGCTTTAAGAAATACGGCCTAGTTCGTAAGTAGTGTTTTTTTTTTTATCAATAGATATTATTAGAAGGTTTTTATAACATTTCTGTTAACCCGGGAATTGAAATAATAATAATAATATGTTTATATTGTTACTACTTCTTTATACAATAATAAAATAACATAATAATATTTTTTTTTTTTCTACCTGGGGGATGGTCTCATAATATAATATGAATTATACTGCAATATTGAGAACAGAGAGGTATAATGATTAAAACCTATCTCTATTAATAATTCGATGGCATAGCGTGGAGGGGTGATTGGAGCCACCTATAAAAATGAGCGTGTTGCCTTAATCCATTTCATACGAACAGGCAGCAGTGTACAATTCCGATGAACAGCGAAAGGTAGTCAAATAAATTACTCGCACCGATCATCTTGCGTACGTATTTTACGTTAAATTTATAATATTGTTATAGGATGCGAGGATAACACAATTTTCTTTAAGGTTTATTTGGTTATTGCAAGAATACAATTTACGATGGTTGAATTATAAGTGGCACGCGCGGATATAGTAAAGTTGTCAACAGGCGGCTGAAATATATATTATATTATTCCTTGTTTTCCAACAGTATATTGGTAATATAACGATGGATATTCGGAATGAGAAGAATCATATTTTCAACATTAAATTCACTAAACTAATAGGATTATATCAGATGCTGGATCCTAATTCCATAAAATGTCGGGGTCGAAATATCTATCACGTTGTTATGTGGTGCGTTATGCTATACCTGTGTATCGTATCGATGATTTTGGTGCTAAGTGGTCTGTACAACTGGTCGGTTAATATTCCTATAAGTATGGATTATATTTGGAAAGCAGTAACCACGTTTTACATTACTTACAAAATGTGTGTCATCATCCGTCACTCGAACGCCATATGGAACTGTTTGTCGATCACGAGGTACGATTTTACATCGTTCAGTAACAGGAACAAACACATACTGGATCATTGGCGAGAACGCTTGATGTGGTTGATGACCATGTATACGACCATGTATTTCACTGCAATGGTCAATTATTCTGTCGCCACTTTAGCATTCAGTGAAGTTAAATCGCCAGTCAAAAACCACGAAGGTTCAATCGGGTATTACCGCATGAACAACATGAATTTCTATTTAATCGCATCTGAGGACACGTACAACTCACACTACAATACATTTTACTTCATCGAGACATTATTCATTTCCATTACGACAATGTTTTTCCTTTTATTCGATACGCTTCTGGTTATACTGTGCTTTGGTATGAGCTGCCAGTTGGAAATTATTTGCTCTGCTTTCGAATCTCTTGGACACAAATCACTTCATGACCAGCATTCCTCAATATGTGAGTACGAATTTTTAGGCATACTGAATAGTGTTTATTATACATACTACTCAATTGTATGGGGTGTGGTGAACGGTTCAAAGTTAGAAATTTGAACCAAACTCTAATTGTTCAATATGAGTTTGTTGTTGAACTTAGTTTTAAATAAACTGAACTAAACAAAACTCTAAAAAGTTTTAAATTCAATAATTAATAAAAGCACTAGTAAAAAATTAGAACACGACATACGGTTTGAATAAAAATTGTTTTATATTTAATTTGGTTTAACATATAACTAAAAACTTCGTACTTTATTTCAAAATCTCAATTCGAGTTTAGTTTTGTATAAAACATAATGTTAAGTATGGGTTCGATTCTTTCGGTTCAAGTTTGATTCTATACACACTTTAAAAGTTTTAGTTCAAGACCATATTTTTGAGTTTGACTCATATCTAATACATTCACATTTAAATGTATTGTATTTATTTTAATTAAATTGTTTAGCTTGAAAGGTGTAGTAATTGTCGGTTTAGTCGAAGTTAAAAGTTACTATCTTTTGAAACTCATGAGGTACACATTTGTACACATTTGAAATTATGTGGGTACATGTATTTTTTTAATCTGTCATACCTATGGAAATAGTGAATTTAACTCTTTAGTCATACACTTACAGAATATTATGAGCACACCAAAAAATAATTTTTTGTGGTTAATACCCAAATTTTATTTTATTGGAGTAAGTGATTTAAACTGTATTCAAAATATGAAGATAGCAGCATCAGTTTTTCTCTTCTATACTCAGGATAGGATAATGGTGTATTATTAGAAGAAATTTAAAACAATAGCAATTGATAAATCAAACCTTCAAAAATAATTCTGAACATAACAGTTTTAATATTTTCGTTTCAATATCATCAATTTTTTTTCTTCTTATGATGTTTTGTAATGTGTTCTATTTCTTATATTTAGGACTTCTACTTTTTTTTTTCAGTTTTTCAGTTTAAAACTAAAACTAAATTTCTACGTTTTAAGTATGCCTTGTATGTATAATTTTAATGAGTTTCGCTGGCCAAATTAGTATTGATAAAGAATAACACTGTATGACGTTATCGTTTCTAAAATTAGCTCATACTTTTGATATTTACTAAACTATTGCAAAATTAACACAACTGTTTTATTTTCCTTGTAGATTCCACAGATGAAAATAAAAATAAATCATCTAATGATCACGATTTAATATATGAGGAATTAAAAACAATTATAATGGATCATCAAGTAGTAATGAAGTGAGAGTTAATTTTATTTATTTATTGAATAACTATTAAATTTTATGTATTACATTTTAACATAAAAATAAATGTTAACTAAGTAAATACGCATGTACGTAGTCATTACCTTGGTATTTTAGTTAAAGGAGAATATACATAATATGGATTACGACTAAGGGTACATAATGCATATTATAAAATATACAAATATACATGCAATAATAATATAAAACTAACATAGTATATATTAAAAATACTGATTACTGAATACTGACATACTGAAAAATTCTGACACCAAAAATATATTACTTTTCAAAAACCGTTATCTTAGGTGAAAGACTTCTCTTAGTTTAATGGCATGCGATTTTTTTCAACAATTAAATAATGCACACTTCCCACCTGTAAATCTTTAGATTTTGCTTATTTCTGCAATAATTTCAAATCTCATACGAATTTTGCATTGAACATTGTACAACTAGCGGCAGGCAAAATCACATTAACACGGTAAATGTGTTAAGATAATAATTATTGATCAAAAAAATTATTGAAACAATTACTTTGATAATTAAATTTCTTTTTGTAGTGGTGGTGGACCATTATTTCAGCTTTACTGACGTTTTATAAATTGAAAAATTAATTATTAGGTAGTTATTAAAAAATGTTCATATTAAAAATTGTTCATTTTAAATTTAAATTTTTGGCAAATGTCACACAAAAGTAATTTTTATTTTATATCTGGATGGTCAATGTCTAAATTAAATTTACACATTTGTATTTAAACATAAAAAGAGTCACACAAAAAATAAAAACAAATGTAATTAATAGTAACAGCATTTATAGAGTCTCAACTTTAATTTTAATATTTTTGTGGAAATTTTAAAAATGTATCAATTAGATTTTTTCTTTTTGAATTACGATCAACGGTTGAATGGTGCTTTCAAATTTTAACGAGTGGGTTTCAAATGTGTGAAGTTATTACCTTGAGTTAAGCCAAATGACTTAAACGACACTACTATTCTTTTTTTCAGGAAATATGAAGATATTTTAGCACTTTTTCAACGAGTGATATTGTTACACATTTTCGTTTCGTCATTTTCAGTCATCTTGCTTTGTTTTACTGTCATAATGGTAACATTTACGTAATACTTAGATTACTATATTATCCATATTATTAATAATAGTAATCGTTTCAAATTCCCCACTGGCCACTTCCATACATAATATTAGTATAATATTAAATTCGCGTATGTTCACGTGTGAACTAAAGTAGCTGGTAGTAATAATTTATCTTGAATAAAATGATTTCAGAGTTTCTCCAATAATGAAAGATTTAAGACTTCGGATATTATAGTAAAAAAAATGATGTGTATAATTCCATCAATATTGTTTCAAATATATATGGTGTGTTATTTATTTGGCAGTATACACGCTCAAGTAATTTGAAATTGATTATTTTTTAGTATTGTTTATCAATTCGTGATCGAGCATCTATATGAATTGTTATGGTATTACTTATTTATAACAAAATATTAAAATTACCGAAAAATTTTTAATAATTATGTATTAGTCATAATATGTACTAACATGCACCAAAATTTTATTTAATAAAATACTATAAAACTATACACGTTTTAGAAAAAATATGAATTTTATAGTCCCGGGTTCAAAATTAACATTCTTTTTACTGAAACTTTTTTTTTAATATTATAGAAAGATTCAATAATATTCGCATTGTACAGCAGTAATTGGACCGAAATGGACATAAAATGTAAAAAATTGATATTATTGACAATGATATTGAATAATGCCAACCACAAAAAGTTAAAATTTACTAGAACAAAAATTGTGAACTTGGAAATGTTTTTTAAAGTAAGTAGGTGCTAATATAATTATTATTTAACTTGTATTAAAACATTTTAGTCGAATGCATTTATGGAACTATAGTAGTCTCCAATCATAATCCCTAACTTATAATTTTAAGATTTATTAAATGAAATGAAATATAATATAAATACCTACTTGGAAAATGTTATTGTAATAACAAATTATAATTTAAATTAATATAATATTATAAGGTGATTTCTCAAGTTTCAAGTTTTTAATGATTTTTGAATAAAACAAAATAACAAAAATAATTTATTCAAATTCGTTATACTTGAACATCAAATATTTATCAAATAGAAATGAGGCGATATTGTATTAATATTTTTTATAGCCACAACTATAAAATAAATAAAATGTTGCACATTTTTAACGTTTTGACAAAATCATAAACCTTGTGAATAAAAATTATTAGGTAAGTAATATAAATATTTGGTAAAATTATTAAATTATCTCGGTACTTTATGATATACTATAAACACAAATAGCCAATAGGTAATAGGTATATAAAATACTAGCTGATCATGCAGTGCACTTCGTTACCGATAAATGTACCAACCGCATATGACTCAAACTTTGTTCATTTCGTTCTTTAATATTTGGTGTTTGGTGTTCAAAATGTATCTTAACTTTTCTGTTGCCTGGAATAAAAATTCTGATTCGCAGCAGTATGTTATCAGGTAGGCATTCTACCTATGGTAGATCGCGAACCCAGTGCTGTTTGTACGTAAGTGTATGATTTAACTCTAATGTATTAAAATTATACCAGGTTAATTTTGATATATTAATACCGTGGATTAATATAATCAATTAATACATAATCCTAACCTAACCTAACCGTACTAAAATTCGAAGAATAAAAAAAACCAAATTTAACCCTTTTTAAATTGGCCCGCGTCTTCTTTCCAGAGAATTGCACACAAACATTCATTTATTCGTAATATGGCTGATCCTGCACACTTCATGGCCCATAAAAAATGACAAAGAAATTGTGATTGTTCAACTCATTTTCGGTGTAACTCACTGCTGTAAGTGTAACTCAGCCACCCTGGTAGGCAATGTGCGAAAGTTCGATTTGATTCACGGTTGTACCTGATCTGCCCGATTAACCAATAGCAACCAATTATAAATAAATACTATTTCTATTAATTGTCACTCCTATAACCAATTGCAACCATTTATAAACAAATATTTCCATCGTAAATCTCAAAATATATGTCTAAGCGCTTCTATTAGTTGGTCGTAGCGTGATGTTATATAGCCCATAGCCTTCAAAGCTTTCCTCAATGAATAGACTATCCAAAAAAACAAATAATTTTTCAATTCGAACCAAGGTTCCTGAGATTAGCACGTTCAAACAAACAAACTCTACAGCTTTATATATTAGTATAGATTAAATTTTTATATTCTGAGCCGAGTGACAAATCTAGTGGGTTTACAATGTTTATTTTATTATTTTTTTTTTACACTTCAAAGAGGTCGCTTTTTTTGTTTACTCAATAGTTTTTTAACGCCACGGAAAAAAACCCTAAATATCCTACGCTTCGCTAATTTTTTTTCTAACTTTTTTGTATATCACTATAGAAACGAATACAATTTTAAATTAAGCGTTAAAAAAATGAAAATTTATGAATTTATACTTATATAAATTTATATTTATTCAATTTACTATTGATCAGATACATAATTTATTAATTTAATTTCAAATTATTTACTTTTATTTACTAAACATACTTATTTCTGTATATAAATTTATATCTTACATCTACATTTAATTACTAACTGTTACGCTGATTCTACGCTCAAAATCGTTTTTATCGAATTTAATCTTTGCATTCAAATCGAATACTGTAATAATACACTACCCTGTCCGAGGACCGGAGGACGATGGACAAACTTTCAACACTCCTGACATACTCCACCCTCTGCACTTACCCGCTTTTAGGAAGTGATTGTTAATATTTTTATTTTTTTTTTGCAGACTATGGGTAATTGTTACACAGTTATTTCGGTTTTAGTAAATTATATACAAACTAAAAATGAATAAGTTTTGTCCATGTTTATTTTAAATGTAGTCATTTTCTTTTAGTTATTACTTTATTTATAATATTATTATCTAGTCGAATTTAAATATATTATAACAAAAAACCTAGTTCTCACGATTACCTAAATAATTACTTTTAACTTCTTAGCCATAACGTATTATAATTGTAGTTAACATAAATAGATAAATATTATGGTTATGTAGTAGTTTACACAGAGTTCGTTGTAAATCATAAAAATAAGATATTTATTAGTATATTGTTTTGGGATCCTCGAAAATTTAGCGCACGTCAATTATTCGGAGATGACTGAACTATTTCAGCATAAGTCAAGCCAGCATACGACATTCACGCCCAAGACAAGTCAGCGCATCATGTTTAATAAAATATACTAAATTAATTAATATAACAATAAATATAATAAAATACCAAATTAAAACCATGTTAAAAATATTGTTATTGCTAAATACACATTATATAATATTATAACATAAATGACTTATTTATTTTATAAGTAACTATAGCTGATCCCGTGCACTTCGTTTCTCGTTAAATGTACCAACTTTATATGAGTAACAAACTTTGTTCAATTCTTTATTTAATATTCGATGTATGGTGTTCAAAATTTATCTTAACTTTTCTGTTGTCTGGAATAAAAATTCTGATTAGCAGCAGTATATTATCAAGTAGGCGATCTACTTGCGGTAAATATAGTGAACTTGGAAATATTTTTTAAAGTAAGTAGGTGCTAACCTAATTATTATTTAACTTGTATTAAAACATTTTAGTCAAATGTATTTATGGAACTATAGTAGTCTCCAATCATAATCCCTAACTTATAATTTTAAGATTTCTTAAATGAAATTCAAATATAATATAAATACCTACTTGGAAAATGTTATTGTAATAAAAAATTATAATTTAAATTAATATTATAATATAAGGTGATTTCTCAAGTTTCAAGTTTTTCATGATTTTTGAATAAAACAAAATAAAAAAATATAATTTATTCAAATTTGTTATACTTGAACATCAAATATTTATCAAATAGAAATGAGGCGATATTGTATTAATATTTTTTATAGCCAGAACTATAAAATAAATACAATTTTGAAGACGTGGCATTGTTTTACGTACTACGTAACTTATGTGTGAGTATAAAAGTATAATGCGCTCAATATTTAGGTACGCAATTTATGGCGATACATATAAAATATCAAAACACGGCGTACAAACAAATTAAATGCATTGAATAATTAATACACTGATTTCACGGCAACCAATAATTTTTTATTATTATAACAGTTCCAAAACTCATGGCAACCATTTATAAATAAAAATTTCCACCGTAAATCTCTAAATCCCCGTTTGAGCACATCCCCTGGTTGGACCTAGGGAGGTGATTTGTGAATCTAAACAATCCGGGGCGTCGCCCAAACGCATACAAAATAATTCATTCAAATCGGTCCAACCTTTTAGGAGGAGTTCAATCACAACACACGAATTATGTATGTAAAGATTTACGTAATTTTTGGTTATTTTATGAACTACATATTCGATGAAAAATCTTATACACACTATTTTCAAGCTGTTGAAGCACCGAAATTTTTTTTTATCGATAATTACTATGAAAAAATTGATAATGGCCTTAGCACCCTAATAGAAAATTGATGACCTACCATGTTGTCGAAAACTGGTTAATAAAATAGCAGTCATTATTCATTAAAAAAGATTTTTAATACAATGACAATATTTATCATACAGTACTTAATATTCTTAAAAATTAAATAAAAAGGTATCAGGACCGTATTCATAGTCGATGCTTAAGAATAAGTATTGCTTAGGTCAATTTTGATAAAATAAAAAAACAAAATTGTGATAATAAATAAAAGCAATGCAATTGACCAACAATAAGTACAAGAACCTAATTATTATTATTTTATTAAGCTGACAGCCTGTTACGTCCAAAATGAGTTGAACAACCAGAATTTTTTTCCTGGCTATGACGCTGGGTAATTGAGCTAGTAATTAATAAAACTAAGCCATGCAATTTTTTTTTCTATGTACCAAACTAATAAGTGTAATACACTTAGTGTATATAATAAGAATAAGAATAATAATTTAATATTAGCGGAATAAATTTTAACTAAAAATATTCAATGAAATGAAATACAAATAAAATTCATACTATTCATGATTATCATACTATTATAATATGCATTTTCGTAGTTCTTTTTTTTTTTTCTTTTTTTTTTTTCTTTTATTTATGCACCGAATCACAAATAAAATACTTGAGTTTTAAAAAGTACGACTAAAGTTTAAGCGCGTAGTTCTTCTTCGTTAATAATATTGTAGGTAGACAAAAACGTATGGTGTATAATTATAAAAACCTACAGTTGCATTGGTATATTTTGCATAATGAATGGTTAAAGGGCTATAAAATATATTATGCGCATTGTGTTGCGTGACAATAATATTATTATACTTTAAACGTATAACCGTAGTCACGCATTCGTATGTTTAATAAATAACTCAATCGACGAGCCACCTGTTATATGAAATTCCATTATTTTCAGAGGCTAAAATATAATTTTTTTCGTACTACAGACTTTATATTAAACATTTAAACTTGGAGTTACCACGCGATGCTTTGCCTACCACCCCCATACAACAAAAAAAGTGTATTTAATCCATACGCATAAACATATAGTATTTAATTTCAAATTTTCTTTATTCACAGAGTATAGACTACATCACAATAAAACGATTTATGTCCGTATATTGTTACGGTTATTAATAAGGTATTATACATGATATCACAATAAATGCACTGAACTATAATATAGACAGTGAATTGTGAAATAAAAATCCCAGATTAAATATAAAATGTAATAGACTACAATATTAGGTACCTACTCACAATCACACGAAATTGATTGATTAAACGTTTTTAAAAGCTACTGTAATTATCAAATTGTGAATATTTAATTACAAATGAACTCAAGGTTTGGAATACTTATCAATTAAAATATTAATATATGATAAATAGCTTTCAAACATAAACAATAATATTATTTTGATTTTGATTTGAAACAACATGCATTAGGTACATTAAACAATACATTCAATAACTATTGTTTGATAATTATTTGTATCGATTATTCGAAATATTTTTATTTTATAATATTTTACACATTGTATCTATAAGTAAAAAAAGTAAAATCAACTCCTAATAATAGGTAATAATTATTATTAATATTTAAAATTCTTATCTGTCTATTTCCCAATGAAACATCAATTAATAATTTTTCAATTAATGAAGAAAAAAGTGTAAAAACGAGCTACTAGTTATTACTATTAGGCCATTACACACTTTTTTATTTCGTATTCCACACTTAATATTTCGTACTACACAAAGTGTGTCGTACTACAAACCCGTTTTAGTCCCTGATTATTTTGTTACCCAAGTCAATTTCATATGTTCGGCGGAAACCAGCAGTATGTATGCGGTCGGTATTCAGTTACCTGCGAATTGTATGTAAAAGCTGATAAAAATACATTTTTAATTTTGCATTACAACATACGTTGGAAGACGTTCAATGACTATCCACTGGTAAGTGTTTCAAATCACTTTTATGTAAATTATGTAAATTTAGTATTTAGTATTTTAGTTTTCATAATCGGTAGTTGAATGTTTCGTCAGATACGGTTAAACAGAAATCTATGGCGCTCTGTCGGTGGGAAATGGTAAACTCCTACAAATGTAGTGTTATCTCCTACAAAAGATAGTGTTAACTCCTACAAAATATAGTGTTAACTCCTATAAAAGATAGTGTTAACTCCTACAAAAAATTAATACCGTAATGCTGTAAAAAATATCAGTCTTGCAATATATTAACACATAAAATAAAAATGGTTTGAAAAATATAATAAAAATGTTAATAAAACGATAATCATTATCATTTACTATTAAAACAAACTTTTTTTGAAAAAAATAATAAAAAATTCAATAAAACAATACTAAGTCATAATTATTTACGTATATTTTTGTGGCATACTTTGGAGATAAACTCTAAACGTGAAATTTCTCCTCGTATATATTTATCTCTTTGATTAAGTATAAATTGATATTGACTGCTTCTAATTTTAATGTGTAGGATTAATTATTAGTGTAGGAGTTTACATTTAATGAAAATGCAGGTAAAAAGGTTATTCGTGTAGGAGTTTACATTTGGCCTTTTATTATAAAAAATTATAATATAATATTAACTCAACATAAAGTGTATAATAAATAATAAAAATTTAAAAATTCAGACTGATTCCCCGTTTTTCTTGTACAATGATATTATATCATTGAATTCAAGTTTAATACAATCCATTATACAATGACCCACTTGTAACCTACTGTACAGCAGAGCGACATCCACTTACCCGCTTTTTTTAATGTTTAATTTATAAATAAAAAATAAAAATATTGTACTGTATTTATAATGCAAACGTCTATTAATTGTATACAAAGTTATTTAAAAATATTTAATTGCATAAAAGTTTTCCATTTGGAATGGCATTCTGTTAAGAGTATTTTATTTTTTTTTATTATAAGTAATCATTTTACTCTAAAATCATCAATCTGTACAAAAATTATAATTACACCAATAATTTATACTATAATATATGTTAAGGAAGTTGAGCCGTAATTTGAAAAAACGTTCAATCAATCTCTTAGTTAAAATTTCTATAGTAGGGGAGAGTGTTGTACCTTGGATTAATGTAAATATTTTATAAAATATTGGGGGAAAATAAAATCTCACGGATGACATTTACGTCATTAGTCCTACTACAATAAATAATTTACATATTGATAAGAAAAATGCGCGTATTCTTTTGATAAGCTGCAAACCATTTTCTTATCACAAAAAAAAACAATTTTTGAATTTTAAAACATTATTTGTTATGTTCTAATTTTTCAACTCAAATTAATAAGTTAAGCTATTGAAAACCTATGTTAATTATTATATTTAATTAAATGGTGTGGTCCTTTGTTACAATATAAATGTACAAAATGCCCAAAAGAACAATTATTTAAAAGAAAAGTCGAATGTACCTTGAACCAAAAAAAAAAATTGTACCTTGGACCATCCATTAATTGTATCTAAATTTATATTTTATTACGAATTATTATTTAATTGCTTGTAGATTAGTACAGTTAAAATGCCTAGAAGCAAACGAGGTATTAAAAGAGTACACATGAGACTGAAGTTTATTTAATATCTACCTTTCTAATTATTGTGTATTATTATAGGTAGTTATTTATAAATAATAATAAATATATTTATTAACTATAGTAATAGATATAAATAATAACTAGATATTTATAACTAATCAAATACATAATATGAAATTATTTTTGAAAAAAAAAAAACAATAAAACGAAAAAACGCGAGGGTGTGAGCCCACCATTACACTATGAGGAAGTAAAACTTATTTCATAAGCATTGGGGCCCGTCAAGTTATAAGTGAATTAGGGAGAGATTGAGAAATATCAATACAATAAAAATAAACGTGCACGTCGCCGCCGTCGTTCATGACTTGCAAAATAAATAAACAAAAAACCGTGTCGTTTCAAATTTGTTACAGTTTTTTTCCCAAATCAAGAAAGAATTTTTACTTCAAAAATAAATAGTACTTATTAAATAACCAAGAATAACGATTTGAGTTACAGCAGATCGATACCCACTTGCTCATATTTGTACGATTAGTCAGGATGTGATTTGTGGAAGGGCGCCCTTGGAAAATATTGGCAAAGCGTCGCAGGCCAAAAAAGTTTGATGTATTTCTGTTTAAATATAACCAAGAATAGATAACAAATTTCCATTTATTATACAGTGAAACTTCCATATAACGAACTTCCATTTAACGAAATTTTCTGTTTAACGAAATATTTTTAAGAACTATGACCTTCATTGTTAATTACACGTAAATTTATCTCCAAATAACGAATCTGATGTTTCTATATAACGAAATAATTATTCGATAAAAACCAGTTTTTGTAAATGTTGTCACTATCAAATTGATAGTTTATGTCATAGTTCTTGAACAGAGAACAACAATCACTCTGCGAGATTGTATTTCTAAGGTATCGGAAACTTGGAGAAGTATTTTTTTAAGACTTGACGATATAGAAACTTTATATTATTATATATAATATATATAATATACTCTATATATTTGTATTATATTATTATCATACATAATAAATATACATTATAATATTGATATTTTGACTTAATTTATTAATCTTTATTTGAACATTTATGGGATACGATGCCCCCAGAAGTAGGTGCTGATAAAGTTGATTATATTTTTTAAATATGAATCAAGCATCTCCTCTCAAATCCACATCATACTACAAATACAACTGAATATATACAAATAACCATTATAAAATATCGTTTATTTTAGTGAACGATAATTTAGTGTATTATAATTTGAAAATATAAAATTATAAAATTATAAAAAACCGTCTTAATATTAACATATTATTAAGTTCTGAGCGGAGTGATAAATGTATTGATTTTACAATGATGTGTGTTTTTTTTTTGTGTGTGTCTGTCACCGCCGTTTGGGTTAGTGCAACTTCTTCGATTTTCTTCAACAGTATCTTGTTCGATGGGAAAGAGAATCTAGTTGGTGCATTTGGGAGGTCAACATTTAAAATTTCCCATAATTTTCTAAAGCACCGGGATAAAACAACATAAAAATTAAGAAAAACGGACATTTTTACGCAAAATCGGTTTTTTGGCGTAACGCTAGTATAAATGACCAACATAGATACATGCAATTTTTCTAAACATTTATATTAGCATTTGCTATAGACCATAAAATATTCAAAATATTTTGACTTGTTTTGAACTGTTGACGGACATTTTCAGACAAGGCTCTGCGGTTGACGGTTTATGTTAAAATTTGAACATAAAATAACTAAAAAAAAAAAAAAAAACCATGATTTATATTTTTGTGATATACTTTAGTTACAGAAAATTTACTTACGTGGAACCTTGTTGTATGTTTTCAGTCCTTAGCTATAAATATTGAACATTTTGATATGACTTGTGGAAGGACACCAAATGTTAGTTTAAATAAGATGCCGCGCCATTGGGAACCCCTGATGTATTTCTGTTTAAAAATAACCAATGGTAAATTACATATATTTATATACTTTATAATATATTATATTATTATTATGACATATATTTTTATAATAATCTTAATATTTTGACTTACCTAATGATGATGTTATATTCATTCCCATTACACAAGCATAACCAATAATCGTTTATTTTAGTAAAATGGTTTTAGCACAATGGTGTTTATTTTTTTTTCTGTATACAAAATTTCTAAAAGAAGGAGTGCTTCGATTTAAATATATCGTATGTTATTTTTTAGCAAATAGAATCAAGATGGTACTTTAGAGAAGTCATTTTCGATTTTCTCAATAATTATTTTACGACACGGGAAAAACGACCGAAAAATTAAGAAATGCAGCTAAAACCTTGTATTTAACTGTCAAGCTTTTTGAACCGACAAAAATTGTATTAAAATTTATAGAAAAGAAAACTAAAAGAGCGGCTAAATGGATGTCGCTCTGCTGTACAATAGGTTACAAGTGGGTCACTGTATAATGGATTTTATTAAATTTTAATTCAATGATATCATATCATTGTATACGAAAAACGATTCTGAGCGAAGACGGTTTGTCAGTCTAGATAGGTTATATTGTTATTACATTTTATTATAGCCTTTAAGTTGAATTAATATTATAAATTACAAAAAAATAACTAAAATCGTTATTCATATTTTATTATTCTTCGTTTCTATGGCGATTGACAAAGCGTTAGAAATGAATCCCCATTTTAGCGTTTTTTCGTAATTTGTTGGTGGTTTTTCCCGTGGCATTAAATAACTATTGAATAAAGTCGATTTACAATGACCTCTCTAAAGTACCATCTAGATCCGATTTGCTAAAAAAAAAGATACGAAATTTTAAAACCGAAACACTACTCCTTCTGATAGAAATTTTGAATACAGGTTTAAAAAAAAAATAAATAAAAAACACCATTGTAAAACCACTAGATCCCCCACTTAAACTATTTATTATAAATATGTTTCCTAATATTAACATATTTTAGTTGATTTTATATCATTATCTATTGTATGTGTGATGTTTGATTGTTATTGTTATTATTTTTTTACAGATATGATGGAACAGATATAAAGATTGGTATTAAAAAATTAAGATTATGTTGAAGCTTATGGTGAATGATTGGATAAAATTGAAAGTTTCTTATAATATAATTCGACATCTCGCCGTAAAAAAAATCAACACAAATTCTTATGGAGTAGAAACTAAACATTTTGAAATTACTTTCTAATGTGAAATTGAAACGTGAATCAAATTATTTGTTACAAAACTATTGATTATGAAAACTAATATATTAAATACATATACTAATTATAATTATAAATGAATGGTACAACGCACACTAATATGTTTTACTTCATCGAGGCAATATTCGGCAGTTGAATGGGATTCCTCTTTCGATATAGACGCAAATCACCCAAAAACATTAGAAAGGTTTAACAATAGCTAAGAAATAAGTTTTATAGGAAAGCTTTGTCCGTCATAGATTATAGATTAATAATCCTCCTCATATCTGTTAATTATGATATTTTATTAAAAAAATAATAAAATTTAAAGATTTAAATCAATATTGAATATTGTGTAATTTTTCTATAAATTCATATTCGAATTTGTAGGAAAATGCATTATTTTTAGCCTATTAGTAATTGTAAAACATAAATTTCCTAAAAAAAGTTTGAATTAAATACAAATTAACTCAATTTTGAATTTTTTTTTAAATTTTTGTCTTCTACATTTTTGTAAATGGTTTTTTTTTTTTATTTTTATAGAACCATCAGCATAAACTATTACAGTTCGACAATTACATTTTGTAAATGGTTAAAAATAATTAAAAATATAGTTTTTTCTTATCACATTTTTATACTTTTTATAACTTTTTTGAATTTTAAATTAATTTTTATGTGAAATACATTTTAAGGTGAATATTTCACTGCATTTAATTCACAGCCACAATAATGACGATTTAGGCAAATCAAATGATGTTTTTTTTTAAAGTTATATAATATGTAGGTACACTGAAACTTCCATATCACAAAGTCTCATCGACTCATTAGAACCAAAAAATAGTATTATAGAGAATTTTCCAAAATTAAATTTAATAACTTTGTTTCTAATTTTGTAACTTTCAAAGTACCTTTCAAAAGCGCCAAAAACGAAACAAAAAATTATGATAGAACAGGTATTTTTACACAAATTCCGTTTTTGACATTTGATAGATAAACTAAATGTAGATACATTCAATTTTTCACTGAATGTTTATATTATAATTTTCTATACACTATATAATTTTACTGATTTTTATCTGTTTACAGAGATTTTCAGTTTTAATTTTTTTTTTCTATTAATGTCAATACAATATTTTTTATTGGGTCAAAAAGCTTGAAAATTTAATATATGGCTCCTATTGTTACAATGACAGTAAAAAATATTAAAAATACATAATCACAAGCATTTAAAGTTCAAATGTTGACAAAAGACGTAAAAATCACAAAATATGCAAATTAGTTAAAAATTCATAAAAAAATTTTATTTTTTAATCTAAGATTTGATAGCTAATTCAAAATTTCTCATAAGTTTTCTAACTTTATCAAACAAAAATTGTTAACTAGAAATTCAAATTTAATTTTTATGATAATTTAAAATTTTAACATTAAAAATGTATAAAGTATACAACTTTTATATTTTTTGTGAAACTAGAAGTAAAAGTACAGTAGATCCCAATAAGAAGCATATAAGCAGTAAGTGACATGGGCTTACTGTTATTTGGCTTATTTTCAAGACATTTAAATATTTTACATGGTTGCTAAAAATACAGTACCTCATCCGTATTTACTATTATTGTAATTGGTAACAACCATCGTTTCAGATATATGTTTAATTAAGTTTGTCAAGTTCCTTATAAACAAGAAAGCGTGCCGTTCCTTGAAAATTTCACTGTATGTTTATATTAGTATTTTCTATACACGATAACATTTTGAAAATAATTTGACTCTTTTTGGGCTGTTACGGACATTGTCTATTCTCAATTTTTTTACTTTTTTTTTCTATAAATATCAATAACAATTTATTTGTTAGGTAGAAAAGTGTGAAAAATTTATGCATGGCTCCTGATATATTTTTACAATAGCAGTTGAAAAATATTGAAAATACATAGGCACAATTTTTTTTTATAAGCACTTAAAGTTTTAATTTTGACAAAATTTATCAAATTTAAAATGTAATAATTATTTTGTAGTTAAAAATTTATAAAATGTTCAACTTTTGCACATTGCACATTGAATATATTCAACTACGCGGAATCGTTTGGTAACTGAGGTGACTGTGATAATTTTACCAGTCCGCCCCTGCAGACGGTATAATGACAGGGTGGTAAAAATCGCCTGTTACGCCCGTTTACAAATCGTTTTTTTATCAAATATAACGTTATAATACGTTTGCAAGCACTAATTAAAATTCAATTTTATAAATGTATTTTTATATATCGATCTAATGTCAGTTGCAAAATATCAAAATTACATAAGCACAATTTTTTTTTATAAGCATTTAAAGTTCAAATTTTGACAACATTTATCAAATTTATAATTTATTAATTATTTTGTAGTTAAAAATGTATAAAATGTTTAACTTTTATGGCTAAGGATTGAAAATTTAAAACAAGGCTCCACGTAAATAGGTTATATATAAATTACTTTATTCACAATAATATCATCAAATATACTTGGTAATATCATAGGCTGACTGACCGTTTTCGCTCAGAAGCGTTTTTCTTATACAATGATATTATACCATTGAATTCAAATTTGACACCATCCATTACAATGATCCACTTGTAACCTACTGTACAGCAGAGTAACATACACTTACCCGCCTTTTTTTTGTTTACACTAAAATGCAATACGCGATATGATATGAATATTGTATCTAGTGATAGCATAATATAATTTAATTTTAGTTATCAATTTTTTGCACATAAATGTTACATTGGCACATTGTGCATTGAATATATTCAACTATGCGGAATCGTTTGGTAACTGAGGTAACTGTGATAATTTTACCAGTCCCACTCCTGCAGACGGTATAATGACAGGGGGGTAAAAATCGCCTGTTACGCCCGTTTACAAATTTCAATCGTTTTTTATCAAATATAACGTTATAATAACGTTTGCAAGCACTAATTCAATTATATAAATGTATTTTTTATATACAACAAAAACATTCAAAACACAAGAATTGGGACTAGTTGGGTGGATTCCACCCTTGAAAGTTATCGGATATTCGGATTCGACACCACTGTAGGTCATAAACTTAATATAATATACTAATTTTATCAGTATTATCATTATATTATCATATTATTATAATAAGCATCGACGTAGTGGGGCAGTCCTTATATTGTAACGTTAGAACGCGTAGTTCTTCTTCGCTATTATTATACAAAAATGCATGCTATATAATTATTATGAACAGTTGCAGTTCCATGGGTATATTTTATAAAATTAAAGGTTAAAGGGATATGGAATATACTATTCGTGACTATAATATCATTATGCCTATAACCGTAGTCACGCATAAGTATGATTATTAAATTAGTCAATCGAGTAGCAACCTGCTATAATACGAAATGACATTATTTTGTTACACAAGTCGACGGATTTTTTTTTTACATTCGACGTATACCAGCAGTATAATACATTCAGTCGCCATGTAGTATCCCCGCGTATTTAATGTAAAATTTTTTTGTTTTCTATGTATTTATTCTATAGTATCATTTCACATTTGTGATATTATTATTATTATTATTATTATTATTATTATTATTATTTACATTACTGTCAATATCCTACTATTGTATTATATATTGTACTGTGATCCGTTAAATTTTAAATAAATAAAATATATACCTTATTATATAATTATATTATTAAAATAATAGAGAGATCACGCAATCATCTCTTTAGTCGGGACTAAAGATTGACATTAATGGTTACCGTTCTCTGTGTGTAACAAATTCCAACGGTCAATTATTTAATATGGACTGTTATTTAAAATATTTAAATTTACTTATTACAACGATGTGTGAAGATATTTAGGTACAGTAACTACTTGTTGACGATATTACCTCATGTCAAATTATAGGATTTTTATCAAGTACAATAATAACGCAGATATATAACAATAAGACTTTGTATCACAATTATTCGCCACAATAATATGAAGAAAATAATAAAATTACATTTGTATAATACTATATTAATTAAAATATTATATCAACAAGCCGATTGTAATACGGCGTTCTAAATAGGCAATTTAGGTACAGTTTGAGTACAATACAGTTATCTGTTTTTCCGTGATTTGTTTGTAATTTTTCCCAATCATTTTTCAAAGTCACGGAATATTTATTCTCTTATCAAGTACAAACTACTACCTAATTAAATCCAATTTACTTTCAGAAACAACCTTCAGGATTGAAGATTTGATCATTTTTCTGGTATAAAAATTATATTGTTGACTGTTTATAAGCAACTAACAAAATGGTGGATAAGTTGGTACCGATCAGCTCTACTGTAGTTGTCGAGGATATATCAATGTGATGGATGTATTAGAATTTAAATTAATAACAAAAACTATTCTGAGCGGAGACTGTGTGTAATTCTTGCACACTAGTATAAATAATCAAATTTAATTATTATAAAAACCGCTTTTTATAAATTATTGTAAAAACGTTAAATCAAACGCTCTTAAAAAATGATACTTTCTAGTGATTTTTTTTTTGATGAAGGTAGAAAAACTTTTTGAGGAAAATACGTTATTATAACCTTATTTTAACGAAAAAAAAATATTATGATGATATTTATATATTTATATACTGTTATAACTTATAATATTATTAAATATACGCCAAACTAAAAATTTTATTAAAATTTTATAAAAATATGATACAAATGTCATTAATATAATGAGATTTATTTAACCAATTAATATTATTATAACGTTTTTATAGAATTTCTGTCAGGCCGAGGAATTGAAATAATATTTTTATATAATTTGAAATTATTTATACAATGTTAAAATAACATGATAATTATATTATATTGTTGCTAACAGGTCGCATATAATCTTCATATATATAGTTCTACTGTACGTGTGTTGTGATTGAACTCCTCCTAAACGGTCGGACCGATTTAAATGAATTTTTTTGTATGCATCTGGGTGAATGCCCCGGGTTTTTTAGATTTCCAAATCATCCCCCTAGGTCCAACCAGGGGATGTGCTCAAACGGGGATGGTCGCTTATAATATGAATATAATAAAGGTTTTAATTGATTGGCAATGATGCATAAATTATGTATAATATTATTGTTAATAATCCGGTGGTATGACGTAGAGTGGTGGTTGGCTGCAGTCACTATAATATAGTGTGTGGATTTTACATCGACCGGCAACCGAAACTCCCGGAAGCGTGACCATCTGGGTTCTTTGTGACGAATCCTTGTCTTACATATTCATTGCCAATCAGCGCATATTGAAGAAGGTAAAAAAAAAATATATGATTTAATCGACCAAGGAATCGTCTATTAAAATGTGTGTTTTGCCTTGATACATTTTACTCGAACAGGCAGCAGTAGACAACTCAGATGAACAGCGATAGGTAGACAAAATTATTCGCACCGATCTTGTTAATGTATTTTACGTTAAATTTTATAAAAACCAATATAATATTTAATTTTTTTATTAAAACCAACGATTAAAGACGTTCAATAATTATAGACTAGCAAGTGTTTTAAATCACATTGATGCAAATTATTTAAAACTAGAGTTTGATAACAATTTATAACATTATTATAGGAAACGAAGATAACACAATTTTCTTTTAAGTCTTTAAACGTCGAGTGTGGTCTATGTCTCTATAATAGTTGTTACCTGTTGCTTATCAGTAGTTTTTCACGTATATATAAATTTAACGAAAATTGTGTGTATAATGATCTGCTTAATTTGCGACGCAGAAATCTTCAAGGGAGACGAGATAAAATGTAATAAATGCAATGAATTTTTGCATTTTTGTTGTACAGGACTTAGAGAAACTATACAGGGTGTCCCGTGAGGATTTACCCATTGCAATATCTCCTGAAAAAAATGGAGATATCATAATCCTGATTTTTTAGTAAGACTCACAGGGACAAGCATTTAATTATTTAAAAACAAAACGAATATAGCCATTGTGTAGAGTTAATTTTTCTGAAAATAATGACGTTTCAACATTTTAATTTCATTAATCTCCTAATTTGTAATATTTGTTCTAGTTTCTAGAAAGCCAGCGAATTATTGAATACCATAGTGGCATGATAGCGGTATAATCATGTGACCCACGACCCGCGTACTGCCGGCGAACGCTTTCAGTATAGCTCGTAATAAGCATATTATTTTACTTCTTCAAAATTTATTGATGACATTTTAAATAATTACTGTACAAAAAATCAATATCATATCTTTGTAATACCTATTATTAAATACGATTATATTATAATAATTATTATAGTCAATAGATAAAATAAATTTATTTTGTTTATTTTGGATTTAGTAAAAAAAGGCGTTTTGTCCGTAAACTTATAAATACGTAATATTATTATTATAATATTTGATATTATAATCTTGTATTGTTTTCTGATAAGATTTGATAAATAACTTATTGATTAACAAAGTATCGTCTGATAACAATTGAACAATTATTATTCAATTGATTAAAAATTACAATTACAAAATATTATAACTATACCATTTCGTTTTAATAATTAAATAATTATTCCTACTATTTAGTTGTATTATAAATTCTAAATCGTAAACCGTTTACCTTGTTTAACAATATGTGACTGCTCGATGTCTTAATACTATTTGGCCATTTTTTTTTTTTATTATAAGTGATTATTTTATTTTAAAAACATCAACCTGTAAGAAAATTATAATTACACCTATAATTGATACTATATATGTTAAGAATATTAATCCATAATTTGAAAAAAATAACGTTTTATTAATCTCTTAGTTAAAATTTCTATTTAAATATATTCCATGAAATCCCCGAAGAAATCGACCAATATTAAATGTAATATATTATTATAATCATACAATAATCAATAATTTTATAAATTATTAATTGTATTGTTGCCTTCATATGATGGGCTATATGATATGTTAGTGCACAACGTTAATTGTTTTATACTATACTGTTGTATGGGGGCAACCTGATTTGAGCAGTCGTGCAGTTTGACGGCGTAATTTGTCATCAGTGGGGTAGGGATTTTATAGCACTTAAAATTGCATAAATATGCGCTATAACATTACCTTAAATATCGTTAAATTTGCGCTAAAAATATGCAATAAAAACAACAAAATGTGCAAAAAAAAAGGAAATGTATTAATTAATAATTTTTTAATCACTTACAATTTATTATAAGCAGTTACTTAATATTTGAAATAATTAAGTCATTCTGATCAGAATCCAAAAGAATTGACTTTACAACATATTCAACGCATTCAACGTTCGTTTATAATCGGCGATTATTAATAATCGCAGTAGAAATCGACAAAATAACCCACAAAATCAGCAGATGACAAAAATTAGAACCAAATGCCTAATACGAATTTATCGTAATAATTCAATTAACAAAAATCTAAGAACACTTTTACTAAAATATAGTTTCATAAAATATGACCAATTTTGATTCAAAAATAGGTAAAAATGCAAAAAAGTCCGAAAAAAAGCAAAATAACATTTTTAATTTGAGTTCTCTGTATCACGAAACACATTTTCAGCGTATTCTGCATCTCATTTAAGCATCTCATAAGAAATATGCAAATGCTACAAAATCCCAACCCTGGTCATCAGGTATTGCCCGCTCACGGGCTATCGCTGGTGGACGGTTACTGCCCCGGCGATGTACGGTCTCTAGCCGTGCGATGATAGTGAACTGTATAAATGGTGGAATCGGGAAAATATATAGGAATGTGGGAACCTTACAAACAAGCGAGCTTGGGCAAGTTAATGATAATTTTTAACTGAGTTAATATAAACATTTTCAATTAACTTATAATTTTTTTTTTTTCAACATCTATATAAGCACCCAGTGATATGGTTTAAAATAATAAAAATCATAAATATCATTGAACACGGGAAATATCCAATAGGATTTCTATACATAGAATTAATTATGTAGTAGGTACCAAAAGCATACGAAATCGAAAATGTCGAAATAAATACAATTATTTGATTTGTAAATAAATAAATAACTCATTTATGGCGAAAATATTTTATAATATGTTCTTGATAATTGTACATTTGTGATTTGTATCTATATCAATATAATAAGATATTACTTATTAGTTTTAGTATTTAATAATTATTATTATTGCAATATGCCCGTATGTCACAGTATGGTATGATATAATATCTTGATATACACGATACACCGCTATATATTATGATATAATTTATAGGTACCTAAATGGCTATTGCTGTAATATGTATTTACTATTTAATTAAGTTATTTTTCTTGAAGAATTCGGGTTAATGGAACAAGAAATTGATTTAACTATATTTCTAATTTCCTATTCTAGTAAATGGTTATGTAATATGTAACATAAATAATTATTTTTATTCTTATTATATTGATTATTTAATTATTTATAAATTAACTCAACTTGAATTTGATTAAAAGTAACTCGTTATTTATTAAGTTTATATCAATTAAAATAAGTTAAGTGAAAATTAAATTCAAAAAAAATAAGTTAAAAAGTTAAAATTAACTTTTTAAGGCTTGCAAAAAAGAATAATTCAATGTGAAATAATTGTAACACCAAATGTCGATGGTAAAAAGATACGCTAATAGTTCAAATAATGTAAATAACAATAATAATGACTACAAAACGGTGCTCATCATGTAGTGTCAGTCGTTGTAATAATAAATAATAAACATATATCGCTAATGACGCTAATCAGGAAAACAAAAAATATTGATAATACAAATTGTATAATATTATATAATACGGCGGCGATGACGGTATCGCATAATCGTGTGAACATATTTTGTTCGGTAACGGACGTCGAACATAAATATTATAACAGTATGACCTAACCATTATGCTGTGACTCGGGCCGGTATGATGGCAGTTGACTGGAACTTTGGATGGTAAAATGGTGACTGGATAATAGATGAGGAACTATGCAATTCTATGTGCCAAAGCAAAGACATAAAATGTCAAAAACCGGTTGAATGAAAAATAATATTTAAAAAAAAACAAATTCCAATAAAAAGGCACATTAAATTTAAAAAAAGCCTCGTAGAAAAAAATAAAATTAAAAAATCTGTTGAATAAAAAATGAATATATAATAAAAAATCGAAAATGAATAAGAGGGTTATTTAAATTAAAAAAATATTTTGAGAAAAAAAATCTAAAAAGGATAATAAAAAAAGTTGAGTCAAAAATTGATATTAAATAAAATGTAATTTTAACAATGTCCAACAAATCGAGCTGTACATTTTTCATAAGGGTGATATTTCGCGAACGGAAAGTTGTGCTGTTGGAAACGTTTCAAAAGCGTTTCAAAACCTCTACCGGCTAAAATAATGTCCGACAAATTTTCAGAGTGATCCAACAATGTTCAAAATATCAAGCTGGACATTTTTTATAAGGGTGAAATTTTGCTAACGTTAAGTTGTGCTGTTGGAGTATAGATGGCAGCACAAAAGTGTGTAAAGCTCTACCAACAGAAATAAAGTCCAACAAAGTCTGGGGGTAATCCAACAATGTCCAACGAGTTAGTTGGGTCTAATGCATAGGGTCTTGAGAACCGTAGCAGGTATCAAATACTTTAAACTTTACAGTGATTTGCTTTAAGCTGTTAAACAGATGAATTTTAGATTCTGAGCGAAGCGATGAATGTATAGATTTTATAATGATGTGTGTTTTTATTTTAATTTTTATTTTAGTGTCAGTCATTACCCTTAAGGACAGTAAAAATGCTCGGATTTCAGTATCTTGTTTGATGGAAAAGTGAATCTAGTTGGTGCATTCAGAAGGTCAACATTTAAAATTCTCAATAGTTTTCAAAAGCGCCATGACAAACAATATAAAAATTAAGGAAAAACGGGAATTCTTACGCAAAATCTGTTTTCGATAAAATCGATTTTGGTTTTTAGTGTAACTCTAAAACAAATGAACGACATAACATTTTCACTGGTTGTTTATATTTGCATTTTCTATACACGATAAAATTTTAAAAATATTTTGATTTTTTTTTAACTGTTTAGGAACATTTTCAGTTTCCAATTTTATTAGTATTTTTTTCTATGGATATCAATAAAACTTTATTTGTCGGGTAAGAAAAAGTGAAAATTTAATATAAGGCTACTGATATTATATCGTTCTAATGGCAGTTGAAAAATATTAAAAATACATAAGCACAATTTTTTTTTATATGCACTTAAAGTTTAAACATTTAATACAAGGCTCCTACTATATTGTTACTATGATATTTGAAAAATATTAAAAATCCTTAGTCACAGTTTTTATTTATAAGCATTTAAAGTTCAAATCTTGTCAAAATACGGAAAAATCACGAAAATTATCAAATTATTTTGTGTTGAGAATTCATAAAAACTTTTTTTTTTAAACCTAAGATTTGAAAATGTAATACAAGATTATCCATAAGTTTGTCTACCTTGATCAAAAAAAAAAATGTCTACAAGAAAGTCAATTAAAATTTTTATGAGCGTTTGAAATTCATATTTTTACAACATTTAATATTCACTCGATTTCTCATGTAACGATTTTCTTATTTTGTTGTAATTAAAAAACGAATGACTGTAGATACTTGAAAATTTTACTGAATGTTTGTATAAGCATTTTCTATACACGATAACATTTTGAAAATAATTTGACATTTGAGCTGTTTACGGACATTGTCAGTTTTTAATTTTTTTAGTTTTTTTTTCTATAAATATCAATAAAATTTTATTTGTCGGGTAAGAAAAAGTGAAAATTTAATATGAGGCTCCTGATATATCGTTCTAATGGCAGTTGAAAAATATTAAAAATACATAAACTCAATTTTTTGTATAAGCATTTAAAGTTCAAATGTATCAAATTTATAATTTAATAATTATTTTGTAGTTAAAAATTTATAAAATGTTCAACTTTTATAGCTAAGGATTGAAAATTTTAAACATGGCTCCACGTAAATAGGTTATATATAAATTACTTTATTTACAATAATATCATCAAATATACTTGGTAATATCATAGGCTGACCGACCGTTTTCGCTCAGAATCGTTTTTCTAATACAATGTTATTATATCATTGTATTCAAATTTAACACCATCCATTACAGTGACCCACTTGTAACCTACTATACAGCAGAGTGATATCCGCTTACCCACCTTTTTGAAAATGTTGATACATCTAAAACAAAATTAATTTGAGTAGTTTTTCAGTTATCTGACTTTATAATATAATATGAAGATTTAGACAGTTTTAGAAGATAATATTATAATATTAATGCGAGGTATGTTATTAACAACTTTTTAATTGTAAAAAACTTTCTCGAACTATTGAGCACTACCTGGGAGCAAAGAATTATTATTCTTTTTTATATTAAAACGTAAAAACTAATTTAGTTTTGTAAAAAATTGATGTTGCATAATATTATTAAATATTCTGATTTTTTCCGAGTTTTGTTAGTAATTTTTCCCAATCATTTTTAAAAGATACGGAATATTTTTTCTCTTAACAAGTACAAAGTACAAACTAGATCCAATTCACTTTTAAAAACCATTTCCAGGGTTGAAGATTTAAATATTCTTTTTAGTATAAAAAGTGTGTTGACTGTTTATAAACAACAAAAAAAAATGGCGGAGAAGTACGTACCGATCTGCTCTACAGAAGTTGTCGAGTCTATGTCAATGTAATGGATTTATTAGATTTGAATTCAATAGCAAAAGCTATTCTGAGTGGAGACGGTGTGTCATCCTATCATAATTGTATAAATATTCAAATTTATAATGAAAAAACACTGAAAATCAATTATTGTGAAAAATGTTAGATCAAACGCTCATAAAAAAATGAATGATACTCTCTAGTGAAATATTTTTTTGATTTAGGTTGAAAAACTTCTTGTGTATCATTTTGATTATTTTTGAGCTATATAAGTGATGAGATATTTTCAAATTTTGTAATTTTTTTAAAATAAATTTCGATAAAAAAATTTTCTTATAGTAAAAAAGGTTGAAAATATAATTTTAGGTTTCTAGTGTATGTTTTTTAGACAGCAGTTCAAACATTTTAAAGATTTACGATTATTTTTTATATGTATTTCAAGTCCAATCTTTGACAAAATTCATCAAAATCTCGAACATTTCCAAATTATTTTTTAGTTAAAAATTGATAAAAATTATTATTTATATATCTACCATTAAACATTTAAATAGAAGATTCACAACAAGTTTTTCTACTATTTATAGCCACGAGATACTTTAAATTTTTAATCGTTAAATTTGATTGTATTATGTTATAAAAGTAGGTATTCTAGGATGACACAACTGAGCTATGAATCATTTTTTGCATGCAATTATCTATCATTGAATTCAAATATGACGCAGCCATAGACAATTTTAATGACATACTCGAACACCATCGTACACCAGAACGTTATCCACTGACCACCATTTCCATCATACTTTTATATAATTACTAAATATACTATATATACGCGTAACTTAATGAAGTATCTACAAACGAATAAAATACATCATAATATATTTAGGGGATGAGGTTAAGACATAATATAGGCATATTAATATGCATATTCAACTACCTGTGCAAGCCTATAATTACAATTTGTTGAGGTTTACCTATAAGTACTGTATGATTATAAAAGTAGCGGTTGAATAATATAGGACGGTCTGCAGGTATAATATCAATAAAATATACAATAAATTATAGGTTTTGAATTGATTTACAATGATGCATAAATTATGCATACAAATAATTAATAATTTGATGGCTTGGTAGAGCAGTGGTTGGCTGCAATAACTTGTGTGTGCATCGTCGGGCGTCCCACGTAATCCTTGCCCCTTGAAACACGGCACAATAATATGTTGTCCTATAAAAATTAGTTCGTTGTCTTAGACCATTTCACATGACCACGCAGCAGTCGACAACTCAGATGTACAGCTAAAGGTAGACGAAATTACTCGCACTGATCGTCTGTACGTATTGCACGTTATATTTTATTAAATCCAGTATTTACATTTTTTTATTATAACGAACGATTAAATACGTCTAATAATTATCGACTGGACGGTATTTTAAATCGCAATTATTTAAAATTACAGTTAGATGACAATTCATAATATTTTTTTACAGTAAACGAGGATAACACAATTTCTTTAAACGTTTGTATGGGTATTGCTTGTATACAATTTACGATGATTCAATTGTAATCGACGCGCACAGATATACTAATAGGTTGTCAACGGACGACTGAATTGAAAAATATATTATACTATTCCTTGTTTTTCAACAGTTTTTCAACAGTTTATTGATAATATAATAACGATGGACATTCGGAACGAGAAGAATAATTTTTTCGACATAAGGTTGGCAAAAATTTCAGGTCTGTATCAAATGCTAGATCCTGAAACAGTAAAATATCGTGGTCGAAACGTCTATCACATTCTCATGGCATGCGTTTTGGTGTACATGTGTTTCATCTCTATGATTTTGATGTTCAGTGTCCCGTACTATTGGACGGGCAATATACCTATAAGTATGGATTATTTTTGTAAAATAGAACTAACATTTTTCTTAATCTACAAGATGTGGTTCGTCATCCGACACTCGAACGACATATGGAATTGTTTGTCGATCACGCGGTACGATTTTACATCGTTCGGCAACCGAAACAGACACATACTGGATCGTTGTCGAAATCGTCTGGCGTGGTTCACGACCATATATGCGACAGTGTATTTCACGGGGACGATCAGTTACTTGGCCATCACCTTAGCGTTCAGTGGAGATAAATCACCAGTCAAAAGCCACGGCGGTTCAATCGGCTATTACCGCCAGAACGCCATGAATTTGTATTTAATCGTATCTGACGAAACGTACAACGCACACTATTATACGTTTTACTTCGTCGAGGCATTATTCGGCACCTTTATGGGACTATTTTTCTTCATATTCGATTTTCTTCTGGTTACACTGTGCTTTAGTATGTGCTGTCAGATTCAAATCATTTGCTCTGCGTTCGAATCGGTCGGACACATATCACTTCGTGACCATCATTCCCCAATTGGTGAGTACAACTTTTAAGGCACACAGAATAGGGTATAGTGTATACGCACCAGGGACTGCAACTGAAATATTAATTACTTAAAATAACTGGTTCTAGAACCGCAGCCTCTAAAATATTAAGAACCGGAACCGAAACCTTTATTTTAATAAATAAAGTACCGGAACTAAACTGGAATTTTTAAATCAAATACGTTCTTCTAGGTTCGACAATAAAATTATTTTAATTTCATAGTTTAATCGTATTATTGTTTTGAGTACCTAAATTATGTATGATCATATGAGTTTTCTAATATTTCTCATACTATTAAGTATAGCCGCAATCCAGATAGGTATTTATACTTTTCTATACCTAAATTGTCTGGAATCGGGACCGAAATTATTTGGAACCGATACCTTTATTTTTTTATTAAAAACCACAACCAAACCGGAAGAGTAATTTTATTTTTGGAGATCTAGTACCGGAAACAATACCGATAAATTCAAAAGGTTTCAGTCCCTGATATGTACCACACAAATGTATACGTATATGTGGTGGGTCGAATTTGACAGTCGTAACTAGTTTTATTTTCAATAGCTCATATTTATTGTCTATTTATTAGATTCTGAGTGAAACGATGAATGTTTTGATTTTACAATGATGTGTGTTTTTTTTTTTGTGTCTGCGTTCACGATTAGTAGTCGTAAAAATGATTCGATTTTCAACTTCAGTATCTTGTTCGATGGGAAAGTGAATATTGTTTTTGCAATGGGAAGGTCAAAATTTAAAATTCCCGTGTTAAAAGTTTTATAGTTTTATAGTTTTCAAAAGCGCCGGGAAAAACAACATAAAAATTAAGGAAAAACGGGAATTCTTACGCAAAATCAGTTTTTCACCAAAAAAAAAGTTTTAGTAAATTTATAAAATGTTCAACTTTTATAGCTAAGGATTGAAAATTTAAAACAAGGTTCCATATAAATAGTTGAATATATAAATACAATAATATCATCAAATATACTTAGTAATAACTAATATCATTGGCTGACTGACCGTTTTCGCTCAGAATCGTTTTTCTTAAACAATGACATTATATCATTGAATTCAAATTTAACACCCTTTACAGTGATCCACTTGTAACCTGTACAGCTCACTGTACAGCAGAGCAACATCCACTTACCCACTTTTTTTTTATTCCAGCAAATATATTAATATATTAATATATATTCAATTATAATACAATAATAATAACAATAATAATATAAAGAGCCGATACAGCTACCAGGCTAAGCCCGTATCCGGTATACGAAGTTCTTATAGATAAATATAATATTAATAAATAGTAATAATATGTAATATGTATTTTACAGTTAAAAAGTTCACTTAATATTCTAGATATATAATTATATCGATTAATTTATATCAAACAATTACACTCAAATTTTAGTTTATTGGAATACCGATTTAGTCTATAATCAAAATATGAAGGTAGCACCTATAGTTTTGGTCCTCTATATACTCAACGTAAAATAGTGGTGTACTGGTGCATTTTTATTAGAATTTTTATAAAATCGTAATTTATTAATCACAGCATTCAATAATAATTCTTAACATTTCAGTAAAAATAATAAATCGTCGTTTTCATTTCATCATTTTTTGAATTTTTTTTTCATCTTATGATGTTTTGTAATGTGTTCTAATAATTTTTATATTAAAAACTTCTTCTGACCTTTTATTTCATTTTCAGCTTACAACTAAAACTAAACTTTTGCGATTTAAGAATGTCCTGTATGTATACTTTTAGTGTGTTTCTGTTGGCCAAATCATTATTATTAAAAGAAAAAAAACATTGTACGACGTTATAATTTTCAAAAATTGCTCATACTTTTAATATTTACTAAACTACTGGGTTATTTTGTTTTCTTGTAGATTACACAGATGGAAATATAATTATATCACCTAATGAACACGAGTTAATATATTATGAAATAATAACAATCATAATGGATCATCAATTATTAATGAAGTAAGAGTTATAATTTGAAGAAAGAATTAGTTATATTTTTTTATTGAATAATTAGCAATAATATATAGTATTATATTTTAGCTGAAAAATAAATATTTCTAACTAAATATGCATGAATATAATCATTACCTAGGTATTTAAGTTAACATATTATCGAGGATAATATGGGTAAGGACTAAGGTCCTTAAAAATATACAATATGCAATATTAATATACAAGGTGATTCTTTTATCGTGAAAAACTCATTATTTTAAAAAGTAATTATGTTTTTTACATAGTTTAAAAACATTTTTATTAAAAAATCATATTTTTAAATATTTTTTATCCTTATATTTTTTTTAAGTTTTTTACTTTCTTGAACGACAAAATAAAGTTTTAATTTTATATTCCAAAGCAGAGTATTTTTATACATAAAAATCGAATTTAGGACGAGTAGTTTATGAGTTATAAGTATTTAAAGTTTCGATCCATAGAATCTAAAAGAATTTAACTTCCCAATAAAGCTAATAAATTTGATTGAGGCTAGCCTTGAAAACAATTCGATTAAAATTAAAATTGCAAATACAGCATCAAAGACAGTAAGAGTATCAACGGGCTTAAGACAAGGAGACGCTCTCTCTCCCGTTCTGTTTAATCTAGTGTTAGAAAAAGTAGTCGGAGACTTAAATGTTATTGATGGAGTTACAATTGGTAACACGACAATAGGATTGCTAGCATACGCCGACGACTTAGCCCTATTGGGAAATAATTTAGATACTGTGAAACAGCATTGTAGAAAATTAATAAATATTGGAGGCAAGTGTGGGCTAAAGATCAACGACGAAAAAACGGAGTATGTCATAATTGGACGGAGAAGTAAAGAATACCAACAAGGAGAGGTTATGGAGATTGACAACTATAAGTCTAAGAGAACGTCACATTTTAAATACCTAGGATCAAGAATAACACAAGACAACGACCTTAAGATGGAGGTGGATACTAGAATACAAATGGAAAATAGATGTTATTTTGGCTTAGGAAGTAGGGCTCAAAAATCTTATTAACAAAATTAAAAATTTAATTTTACATGACCCTGATAAGGCCAGTAGTTTTGTATGGTTCTGAGACGTGGACTCTAAGAAAAGTAGAAGAAACAAGACTTGCAAGTGTTTAAATGGAAAATTCAAAGAAGAATCTATGGACCATGTATCAATTCTGACACTGGATAGTGGAGGATACGTCATAATGATGAACTGAAGAACTTGTTGAACCAGACATTGTTGCAGAGATTATCAGGAAAAGATTAATGTGGGTTGGGCACGCTTGGAGGAAAGAGGGTTCATTTATTAAGGCGGTTGTTGCGTGCACCCGTCTTACAGGAGATGGTGACAGGATAGGATGATGGTAGAAGCGTCAAATGATCAACAATTTGTGGTTTGATGCAATATTTATTAAAAATTGTAAAAAGACAAATTAAATGTATACTGGTTAGCTATTCGAATTAACGACAAATACTGGTGTCTTAGAAAATAAGCGATTGCTCGAATATTCTCCAAGTCCGAATTACGCCATTAACGAAAATAATCTAAGTCCAAAAGAGAAAATAGTGATTACCAAAATCGAAGAGGTACAGGAGTGCGTACGTACGGTGGCAAGATCACGTCCGTCACGTCTGAATAACGTTTGGGCCGTTCCCAGAGCTCCTATATAGTCCTATCCCTTCTCTTTACTAGATCCCTGGCGGGCTGCGTCGTTGGTTCTCACAGTCCGTGGGGCCTTCCATAATTAGATGGTTGACTATTTCGTAGTGCGAACACTAATCTATGACTCAGGGTTGCAAATGTGCCTTTGGTCGATGCGGGGTACCGTTATAATAAGTGCGTATACCCACGGCCGTCTTGTCACAGTGCTAAGATCTAATTCATAGAATCTACTATACGTCGAAGAGTTAGGCCGATGCTGAGGCTGTTGCTAACAATTATAATGTTGCTCTCCCAGGGTCTCGTGCACAACGCTGACATCATCTCGACTATCTATGTGTTACAATAGTATATTAGATATTTGTATATTATAACTATGTGTAGGGGCTGAGTAGAGGGGTCCTGACGTACGTCACACCAGCCCCCCCCATTTTCAAAATACCGTACGTAGCACGGTTATTAAAGAAAATCCGATTGGGTAAAGACCGTTAGGTAGGCCACGGTTACGATGGGAGGATCGTATCATAAAATATGTTAAGGCAATAGAATTAAATGTACAATGGAGAGAAAATAATATAACATAATTATCTCAACTAAATTACTTTAATATTATATGTAAATGTAAAACTTAATGATAATATTATTTGATATAATTATTAAAATATTAATTATCCAACCGAATTGTTGAAACCGATAATGCTTTATAGATTTCAGCAGTGTTGGAACGATGTAATTTCAACAGAATAGATATCAGACAATACATTATTACCTGATGAAGCAGGAATAAGATTTAAAAAAATGTACATGCCTTAAGTAAATGTTTTTAATAATACATTTTTTCTAGAAATCAGATTTACCTACATATTTATATCATGACGACTAAATACATTAATTTATGTTATTTTATTACCCCTATATTATTATTAATTAGTACCTAATTTATACAACATATTAGTTATTATTTATAAAAATAAGTACACAATTTTTCGTAAATATATAATTTTTTGTCTAATACTATTTTCTATATTCTACGAACTTATAACTTACCTTTATAAACAATATTCAGATCATTTGAAAATTCAAAATTAACTTAATTTCGAATATTAAAAATAATATAATTTTATTTTAAGTTAACGTATACATATGAATTCAGATAAAGTTAAGTTAATGCCTAACCTTGCATATTGTTTAACATGGTCTTTTTTCATTATTAAACAATAAAAATAAAAAATATTATACCACCGTTAATGATATTATAGATAAAAAAAAAAAAATTAAAAATATTGAGAAGAACAAAAGTTATTTCATTAGTCAGGTAAATAATTTGTTCCATTATGTATATGTTTTAAAAATAAAACTCAAACCTCAGATGTAAAGGACGTATACACGTAAAGTTTAATGGAGATAATTATATAAATTATTTATTTTCAAGTTCCTGTAGACTATAATACTATATAATATAATATACTAAGTATGGATATAAATACACATTATTGTTCTGATACTTGAGATATGAAAAGTTGAGTGTCGAATGTGTGAAGTCATTATCTTAAGTTAAGCCAAATAATTTAACACGGCTCTTTTTTTCAGGAAATATGAAGATTTTTTAACTCTATTTCGACGAGTGATGTTGTCACACATTTTCGTATCGTCATTATTGGTCATCGTGCTTTGGTTTACTTTCATAATGGTAACATGGACATAATACTTACATTACAATAATATTCTTCTATGTATTTAAAATGATTTAATACCAAACGTGTACCTACAATTATTTAGAAAAATTAGATAATTATTGATATCTAATGATAGTTTATGAATCTATAAAGTTATATATTTTGCTCTTCCATAATATGTTTTCAAGTTTTCATATAGACTTTGATTTTTACAGTCGTACATATTTGGATAACATGTATTAACTCAAAACATAAATTAACTTGTATCAGTTGAGTGCAGTACCTACAACCCTACGATGAAAAAACAAATTATGTTAATAATTTCCGCACTTAGTACATAATATAGGTACCTAATCCCAAACTAGTTTTCTTTATCATTTTTATTAATGTCATTAAAATATTATATCGTTAAAGTACGCATTATGATTAATTGTTTCAAATTCTCCACTGTCCATTTCCATACAAAAAGTGTATAATATTAAATTCGTTTCGATTCACGAGTACACAGTATTTGTGAACTAAGTTAGGAAATGATAACTAATCTGGAGTAAAATTATTTCAGAGTTTCTCCAACGATAATAGATTTATGACTTCGGATGTTATAGTAAAAAAAATGTTTTGTGTAATTCCACCAATATTGTTACAAATATATATGATGTGTTATTTATTTGGCAACATACACAATCAAGTAATTTGAAACGCATTATTTATTTAGTATTATTTATCAATTGTTGATCTGGAATGTATGTCTTGTGGACTATTATGGTATTGCTTATAATTATTTTATACAAATGAGCACAGTTGACATTTGCATTAAATAGTCAAATTTATTTATGTTACATATAAAATTACCTAAAATATTTTAATAATTATGTATTTATCATACTATGTACTAACATGCACTAATATATTATTTAATCAATACAAATATGAAATACAGTATGTATGTTGTCTAAAAAAGTAACATTTAAGTTTTACATGGATAAAATATACCTATAATGTAGACAACATGGGTACATTATAAAGTATAACATTTTATTAATTCTACACTTTTTAAACTATACACCTATACTATTTAAAAAAAGTAGAGATTTCGATGATCTTAGAACATTATTTTTATTGAAACTTTTTTCTTTATTTAAGAAAGATTCAATAATATTTGCATTATACAGCAGTAATTGGACCGACATGGATATGAAATGTAAAAAATTGATATTATTGATGATGAAATTGAATAATGCCAATCACAAAAAGTTAAAATTTACTAGAACAAAAATTGTAAACTTGGAAATGTTTTTTAAAGTAAGTACTTACTAATATAAGTATTATCTAACTAGTTAAATTATCAAATTATTAATATTTATTATTTTTTATTATAAAAGACAATGGGTGATTGCTTTTTTTATGAAAAAAATTTCGTTTATTTAGTGAATATTTAAAATCAATACGATACATGTCACAATAAGTAAATGAGGGATATTGAATATAAAATGAGGTAGTTAAAAAGATATCGAATAAGAGTTTCACATTTGAAACTCCTGGATATGGGTGTTAATTTTGGAGATAAGTAATAATTATCATGTTAAGTGTGATGTACATTAAGAAAATCTCTGGGCCATTCGTCTTTCAGGCTTTTGGCTGGGTGGTCCGAAAAAACATTGATATGAATTTGATCGATGTGGGTTCTTGAGTAGTGTTCCATATTGGAGTGTAGGTGTAGATTATATGAGATAGCTGTTTGTCTTATGGTGGGGGTTTGAAGGTCATTACGTAGAGCAACATTTTTTACGTACCAAAGCCCAAAGGGCTTTAGAATCCATGTGGAGGTAGATGGCTTGGAATACTTGTATGGTTTTTGTGTTCAATGGTTTAGCGGTACCCCAGAGAGCGATTCCGTATTACCAGTTGGGAAATAAGATAGTCTAAATATAGCATTAACGATGTAGGTGAGAAGAATAATGGTTTTTGGTGGTAAGTTTTTGACTGTTCTGTTGTTTATGAGATCATGACAAGGTTTTTTAACAATTGGTAGCACTTCACCAAGAGTGGTGGGCAAGGCTGGTAGTACTATGAACAGATGCGATGAGATGAATTGATCAACTTAAAGAATACGAGTAGCATCAGGGGAAATGATCTACAGTTGAAATTTATTTACAAGGGTTTGCCAGTAGATCGGACTTTTCTTGGACAGTGGTAGCAAGATTGTAGTGATAGATTTGTGCTTTAAAATAGATTTGGTTTTATCCAGAGAAATCTGTTTGAAGGTAATAGAGATTGAATATAGTTTTAGGTCTATAATTAACTTTTATGCTTCTTGAAAGTTGAATTGAGTTTGTTGGACAAATAATTGTACCCATGTTTGTCAATCGGATAGTGAGTTCGTTTCCAGGTGTTTCAAGTCAGAAGTTTTTGAGAAATTAGCTCTTCTGAGAAGGAGAAGGAATGAGAAAGAGTAATGAGATTTCTAGAGTTGCCTTGAGTTTCAGATGTGGTGAAAGATAGCGAATCTTAAATTTTGTTTGTGGAGTTTTATTGTCATAATATTAAGAAATTTGTTCCGGTCTAAGCATTTTTTTTTTTGATGAATGGGTGGACGTGAACATATTTTGCTTGTATTTTGAAGATGAGTGTGTGTGGTAAGACCGTCGGAGGCGAAGTAATTTAGATTCGAAATATTTGTATGAATGGGATAGGTTAGATAGTTCAGTCGTTTATAAATTACTATAAAAAAAGGTATAATTGTTTTTTTTTTTGGACGTAATTATTAATATTTATTATTTTTTTTATTACAGACAATGGGTAATTGCTACACAGTCATTTCGGTTTTAGTAAATTATATACTAAAACAGAACGAATAGATATTGTTCATGTTTGTTTTAAATGAAGTCATTTTTTATTCTATTAGCTATTGCTTAAATTATTAGATTATTGTCTAGTAAAATTTAAATTTATTAAAAACTAAAAACCTAGTTATTATGATTATCTAAATTACTTATTATATCTAAGTTATAACGTATTATCGTAGTTAACTAAAATAGATAGTTATAGTTATGTAATACATAGTCCACAAAGAGTTTATTGAAAATCATCAAAATAAAATATTTATTATACTTTTGTACTAATTTATGGGAATCTGAATGGCGTCGTACACCCAATAACAAACTGAGAGAAATAAAAAATACTACCGAATACTGGCGTAAACCCCATACATCAAATCGCAAAGATGAAGTAGTTATCAACAGATTACGTATAGGTCACTCAAAGATGTCCCATGGACATCTTATGCGCAGAGAAGAACCAGCAATGTGCCTAACCTGTGGAGAACCTCTTACAGTCAAGCACCTCCTTATCAACTGCCGTATCCATACAGATACCAGAAAAAATCTAAAATTGCCCGACAACCTCTTTGAAGCCCTATCCATAACAACACCAACAAAATAATCATATTTTTAAAACAAATTGATATGTATAATTTAATTTAAGAATTTATTGTATAACTATACTCTATTATGTACTAATTACCAATTTTTGTTGCAAGCTAATAACTTTAGTAATTGATGCTGTACCATGAATAATAATAATAAAAAAAAATATTTATTAGTAAATTGTTTAGTAATAATTGTAATTACTATAAATAAAAAGTGGTAAATTAGGTAAGTACCATCCTCTTGTACATTACGTCTCGTGTGGCACACTACAGTGGTTATGTTCAATTTGATTATAATTATATAAAATTATTGTATACGAAAAATGGTTCTAAGTGAAGACAGTCTATCTCAGCCATATTTTATGATATTATTGTTACCTACTAAACTAATTAATTTTATCATTGTATATAAAACAGATGTCTTACTGACTGATCTATTAATGAACAGCCCAAACCACTGGACGAATCTGGCTGAAATTTGGCATACAAATAGCTATTATAAATTCAACCGCTAAAGGGGAAAAAAGTGGTTGTAAGAATACAATAGTGGCGCAATCTGTCAAATCTAATTTAGCGTAGACATATCCTCTGAAGCTATGAGTTTGAATTTTTTTTAATATAGTTTCGTCTTAGACATCCACTAAGAACGGATTTTTCAAAATTCGTCTTTTACGGAGGTGAACAAAGGGTTGAAACATTGATAAATCAATCAACGCACAGCCCACGCCTCAAATATTTAAGAAAATACCGCAGTGTGCGATAAGCCTGTTAGCGCAAAAGCATTTTTATATATTTTAGTACAGAATGAGTTCAGACCACGGTTTTGGTGTCCCAATTGTTTGCATTGTTTTTTTCTTATTTTTACTGATTGATTTTTTATCTATGACTACGGATGTTTGGTTACTTTTATTCGTCGGATTTTAGTACGGTTATCGTGAATGCGGTGGATTGGCATCATTTATTTTGTTCGTCGAGAAAGTGGGATCACATTTTTATATCAGTTCGAGATTTAAATTTAAAATGTATATATACAATTCCATTGCTCCTAATAATTCGGAATAACTAACTATGATCTAAATACTATTTTAGGTACACCGAATTTTTTTCCACCGTTTTATTCAACTACAAAGCTATATTTTATCACTAACCTCGCTGGGTCCACAATCTACCGCAGGCAGATTGCCCACCTTATAATACACTATTCAGTAGACGCATAATCACAAGCTAGTCTCACGAGCAACGCCGAGTGGGATGGATATAAATTAGAATATAGTATGATTTTGCTTCCACAGCGATTTACGCCCAAAAGGAGTTAATTAATCACGATATTTTTCCGGGCAACGCCGGGCATTGAGCTAGTTATTAATAGAACAAAAAATAATTTAGAATGTTTGGTTACAGTATGAATGACTTATATGAGGAAGGAACTTTATATAAGTTTTGAAATAGCGAAATTTTTTTAACGACAGTGATTATGGAAAAATTCCAAAAAAACATGAAAAACCTATAACGTTTATAAATGGCCCAAAAATAGTCGAAATATATTGGAAAATTATAATAAAAATATTTGCTGAAAATATAATATATACTTGGTTAACTTTTTTGCGTTTCACCATAATAAAATAATAATAAAAAATCATTAATCGTAAAACCAAGTTATTGGGACATTTTCATTTTCATATTTAGGTAGTGCTACAAATATTGTTTGATTAAAACATTACTAAGCAGATAAAATATGCGTATAACTTCATTTATTATTGACAAATACTTAAAATTGAATTTTTTTTTGCTCCATAAGTTACCTTTTGAAAAAATAAAATTTCGGTTGAACATTACTGACATTAGGTTTAAATTGGTTACATTTATTTAACTCCTTCCTATCATTCCTCATTCATACACACACACACACACACACATCTCTTTTCTTATACTCTACGGACACTCTTCGGATCACTTGGATCATTTGGATGGACTCATCCTCATTTCACGGGGTAGCACTATGTCTTGAAGCAGTAAGATACTGTGGTAAATTGCGTGGCTGTATTCCACGAAGACAAAGTACAATGTCCTACGTCCACATAAAATGGTTTTTATACACATCCATACATTAACCACCATTCTTTTCTTATTTAAAAGTTAAATTCATTCGTTTCTGTAATACAAATCTTACTATATTACGTTTATTTAAACACCAGGTATGAACTTATATTGGTATATTCATCTTAATATTTATAATCTAACAAAAAACACTTATGTTATTTTCTCCAATATCCTTGATATACCATTTTATCCAATCATAATCTATACTATTGTGGCGAGCCGCCGCCACATGATTTCCCCCCCGCCCCCTCGGCGTAGGTTGTATTGTAAGACGGTTGGTCACAGTGATCACCGGCGGACGACGACTGCCTCTCTTCCTCCACACACACGATCGTCAACGCACGATCTCCGCTACCGCCTTTTACCTTTTGTTTGGACCCCGTTACAAATTCGTCGTGACCAATCGCCGCTTTTTATTGTCGCTTACGTCTTTCTGTAAAATCACAACCTGTCCTCTCATCGAGAATAAAAACGCATTTTATTTCAAATCAAACGTTTGTTGTCTTTTCTTAGAGTTAAGATCGTCGTGGTTACGAAAGTAGCGACGACGTTGGAGGTGCTCTACTGATAATCTGAGAACCACCACACTATGTAAAATATATAAAATGATAGCGTTTGTTTGTATGATCAGTATAATAAACTCCGAAACTACTGAACCGATTTCGAAAATTCTTTCACCAATAGAAAGCCACATGCTTTGTGTGTGTCATAGGCTAATTTAAAAAGGGAATTGATCACCCCCGGTAGGTGCTCAAACAGGAATTTTGAGATTTACGATAGAAATTGTTGTTTATTAATGGTTGCTATGGGTTATATAATATATATATATATATAAATTAATGTTTGTGTGTAGATTAGACCTCTGGGAAGAAGATAGGCAAATTTAAAAAGGGTTAAATTTGTTTTTTTATATTCATCGGATTTTAGTACGGTTATAGGTTAGGTTAGGATTGTATTAATTGATTATATTAATCCACCGTAAGTGGAATTAAGTAAAAACGACAAACTTGGTATAACTTTCATACTTTAGAGTTAAATCCATACAGTTACGTACGAACAGCATGGGGTCCGCCTACCTGATAATATACTGCTGCGAATCAGAATTTTTATTCCAGGCAACAGAAAAGTTAAGATAATTTTTGAACACCATACGCCGATTATAAATAACGAATTGAACAAAGTTTGAGTCATATAGAGTTGGTACATTTAACGGGCTACGAAGTGCACTGGATCAGCTAGTATTTTAATATATATTTTTAACAAACGTATAAGTATAAGGTATAAGGTAAATTACTAAACAATATACATCACATATAATATGTTAAATATCAATATCAGTAACATATAAGATTTTAACCGAAGTCACACAATAATATAGTATATATTAAACAGGATAGGTATTGTAGACTAAAAATCGTATGATAATAATGTTCATCGACTCACACCTAAGGTATATTATAATATTATATATACATCGTTTGCAGCTAGTCGAGGTAAGTGTACTATACACTTTTTACACCAAACCACTTATATTATAGTAGTGGAATGTAATCAAACATATAAACCTATAAACATCTCATAGTTTTCTTTAATACTTATTAACCCCAGCCTTTCTCTTATTTTGTTTCTATTTTACCACAGTATAATATTGATTAATGACATACTTACAAGTAATTAAAATACATAATTTATTTGAATGTTTACAATATGGCAGGCTTGGAATCAAAGAGAGGCCTTTATCAACAAATTTCAAAAATGGTTTTTTATCAGTTCTGTTCAGACAAGATTTAGTTTTCTCTATTTTTTAGTCTTTAATTTAATCGATCCCATATTTAAAAAGTTACCAGAAACAAAAGGTTCTATGTGACCCTTATCCAAACAACGTGTTGAATACATCGATAGAACATTTGTTTTTAAATTTATATTTAAATCAAAAACTGTAATATAATAAACCAAATAGTTATTGGAAACAAAAAGTGTTATCGGAAATAAGTATATGTAAATATAGAATAGTTATCGTGCATCTTTGTTGTTGTTATTTATGAAAATTGGCGCATTTCACACGCGGTACGTCGACGGCACTAAAATACCGAATAAAGGTACCCTAGATGACCAGGTCAGTACCTATAATGATGCACAAAAAAAAAAACACTTTGCTGAAATTAAGTTAGAACAAATCAATTAATTTGGAATCAATATTATGTTCTATCGATAGAACGTCTTATTTTTAAAAAATGGAAATGGGAACAAAAAGTTCTATCAGTAGAACCTTTTGTTTCCAAACTAGGAATTTTAAAGATATTTAATATTTTAAGTACTTTAAAGGATTTATTTTTGCAATACCTATTAATAAATTATTGATAGCACGGAAGTTCGTGGATTTTTTGATGACAAATATTTCAAAATCGCTTGGGAAAAACTACGTTATTTTAATTTTTGAATCTTAAAAACTCTCTACTGAACAGTTTTGATATTTTGATACGTCACATGGAACTCTTTGATTCCAAGCCCACGAATTGTAGATTTGGTAGGTCGGTACCAAATCATGATGCAACATCACATTCAATTATGTTGTCTAGATCAATATTGGTATGACCTTACCGAATACGATACAGCTCACCTTATGCTTACGACCCATATACTCGAACTATGTGTTAGATTAACTCATGATACTTTTGTCATGTGCCAAAGAACATCATGATATAGATGGTTACAAAATATTATATATTAAACTACCCGTTCAAGCCTACGATAAAAAATTGTTGAGGTTAACCTATTACTACCATTAATGTTAAAAATAAATTTTTTCTGTATAATTTGTGAACGCTGAACAGGGACACAAATGCACAAATGCATACTCTATGATTATAAAAGTTTCGGTTGAATAATATATGATCGTATCGTATATAAATTAATTATACTGCAGAGTATCGAAAACCAAGAGGTATAAGAAATAAAATTCAAAATAAATGATAGGTTTTGAATTGATTGATTGACATCGATGAATAAATTATACATACATATTATCAATAATTCGGAGTCCTGGTGTGGAACAGTGGTTGGCTACAGTATCTAGTGAGGCATCGTCCAGAGTCCTGTGTGGGAGTCACTTGGCAGGTCATGTAAGTAAGACTAACTAAAGAGCTTTCTACGAAAATTAGTGTGTCGCCTTAATCCATTTCAAATGAACAGGCAGCAGTGGACAACTCAAATACCATATTTCAGTTTGGTTGGTATTAAACAGAATGTTTAGTACGGGATCGGTTCAATGTCGATCATATTGTTTGGTTCGTTTCGGTTCAAAGTTAAAAGTCACTTATCTAGTACAATGTTTGGAAATATGTTTAATTTTTAGAAATTTGAATTTATGTACCGAAGTTCATTGATTTGATCTATATTCTATATGAATTAAATGGTAAATTTAACCCTTCGAAAATCTATACGCCGTTAATCATTTACTGCCAGATTATTTTTAGCTCACATAGAAATATATATTTTGTAATATATAAACATATATTTTTTATTGGTGTACTGATTTAAACGATTATACTTTATAATTGGTGACAAGAATTTCAACTATAATTAAACATTGGTAGGTACCTAATTAAAATATGAAGATAGCACCTTTAATATTGCTCCTCTATACTCAACGTAGAACGGTGGTTCATTATTAGCAGAATTTTAAAACAATCGTACGTAATGATTGATAAATTTCCGCGTTCAAAAATAATTCTTAACGTTTCAGTAAAAATAACAGTTGTTTTCATTTCATCAATTTGTTATCGCTTTATGATGTTATGATGTCTTTTTCCGTTTACAACCAAATTTCCACGATTTTTGTATTTCTTATGGTACTTTTAGTGTGTCTTCGTTGACCAAATTAGTATAACTAAAAAAAAAAAAATACGTTATTAATTCTAAAATTTGCTCATACTTTTAGTATTTATTTTAGTTACTGGAATATTAACACAGCCGTTATGTTTTCTTTTGTAGATTACCCATTTGAAAATATAAAGATATCACCTAATGAACACGATTTAATTTATAATGAATTAAAAACAATTATAATGGATCATCAATTAATAATGAATTAAGAGTTAATTACATGAATAAGCATGAAAAGAATCAATAACTATTTAAGTATTTAAGTATACTAACTGTCATATGGGTAGAAACTAATAGGATACATAATGTATATCATTACATTTTTTTTTTTCATTAAAAATATATTTAATTACAATCTATACAACATCTGAACAATAATTAATTTTGATTTAAGATATTATTTACATAGTGGGACTGACAGATAAGGGAGGGCACTCAGTGGTGACCACCTGAAAATATTATAAATTTTACATGGACTGTTAATATAAATCTAACATGGTATTATTTAAACTTAAAGTACCTACTGTAAAAATAAACTATTTTTCCAAAAGAGTTTTTTAGTTTAATGGCATTAATACCTAAATAGTGTTGCGCACAATTGTTCCATAATTGGAAAACTGAATGTTTATGTAGAATTTACCTTTCCTCCAAATTGAGAACTTACAAAATGTCATTTCTTCTTGTCGTGAGTGTGCTATATGCGTGAAATTTCACAACTATTAAACATGACAAGTTTCTAACCTTAAAAACTGTCTTTATGTTATGCCCATATCAAAAATAATCAACAAAAAATGATTAACCAATTAATTTTAAAATGTAATTTTTCTCTTGTAGGGAAGGAGGGGGAGGTGCATCATTAATCCAGCTCCATGGACGTTTTATAAATTAAAAAATAAATTATTACGGACTGAAAAAATAAAAATCAGAATGTAACCGGAATATCTGACAAATAATATAAATTTTGTTCTAATAAACATTTTAAATATTTTTTTTCAATGTAATTTATTGACACTTACAAATCACATTTTACAGTATATAAAGATTATTCACTTTAATCACCATATCGTGTATACTGTACAACTGTACAATATGTAATGCGTATACTTGATTTAATTTAATTACATTTAATTAATAACAAATATTGTCAAATAAAAATTCAAACTAATTTTGTAATATAAGATGTAAATCGTTTTATTTAAAGAACACTTCGGATATTTAAGCTTCTGTAAATTATATGAAAAAAAGTGGGACACTGTGTGGTCGGTATTACATTTTAATTCGATAATATAACAATATCATCGTATGCGAAAAACGTTTCTGAGCGAAGAGGTCTGTCAGTCTAGGTTACATTATATTATCATACTAATATTGTTATTATTTATTATTAATGTGGTAGCCGTAAATTTGAATTAATATTATAAAATTACAAATAAAAAAAACTTAAATTGTTATTCTTGCAGGTTATTTTGTATAGAATTTCGTCCAAATTTTAACTTAATATAACTATTAAAAAAAACATTATTTATGTCATTTTTTGATTACAGGAATAACTGATTACGTGCTAGTATGTTTTAAAAATTGTCAATTCGTATTTATAAAACTTGAACATTTCATACATTTTTAACTACAAAATCATTTTTAAATTTTAAATGTTAAAATTTTGCCAAAATTCAAACTTTAAATGCTCATAAAAAAAAATTATGCATTTATAATTAATATTTTTTTATTTTTTTCAGGAAATATGAAGATTTTTTAAAACTATTTCGACGAGTGATGTTGTTGCACATTTTTGTATCGTCATTATTGGTCATCGTGCTTTGCTTTACTCTCATAATGGTAACACTTACATTTTTATAAAATTACAAAAATATTATTCTATCAACTTAATAAAATTTTATATTAAACCTGTACCTACAATTATTTAGATGAATGAGATTATTATTGATGTTTAATAATATTTTTTAAATCTAAGAATTTATAATTTGATCTTCCGTAATATATTTTACAAGTCTTCATACAGACTATATAGATACCTCTTGCAGGTGTGCATATTTTGATTACAAACCTTAACAGAAAACGATAAATGCACTTGTGATTTGTATCCCATGAGTAGTACTACCCTGCAGTCAAAATACAAATTTTGCTATGACGTAATATTTTCGTTTCAAATTATCGACTTGCCATATCCATACAAAATTAGCATACTATTAAATTAGTTTATGCTCATGTGTGAACGGTTTTTGTGAACTAAGATATCTTATCTGTAGTAAAATGATTTCAGAGTTTCTCGAACGATGAAAGATTTAAGACATCGGAAGTTATAGTAAAAAAAATGTTTTGCTTAATTCCTTCAATACTGTTTCAAATATATATGGTGTGTTATTTATTTGGCTATATACACGATCAAGTAATTTGAAATACATTATTTGTTAGTATTATTTATCAGTTGTTGATCTGGCATGACGTATGACTTGTGAATTATTTTGCTATTACTTACAATAATTATTATTTTATTCAAATGAACACAGTTGGCATTTGCATTAAATAATCCAATTTATTTATGTAACATATTGAAATTACCGAAAATATTTTAATAATTAAGTATTAATCATACTATGTACTGTTACGTACCTACGTATTAAGTAATCATGTATTAACTATGTACAGCGTAGAGCACGTTTCTAATAATATTTTACGATATAACTAATAAGGCAATTAATATATTATAACATGCGGAAGCCATTGCAAAAGCGTAGTGAAAACAATTAAACTATAGAAGGTGTCGTCATACGTATCTTCCCTGGAAAGCCAACACCTATACGAAGGATACGAGTCGACCAGCATACCAAGTACAAGACCCGAACTCAGTTTCATGACCGAATTTGGCCACTACTACGACCACCCTAAGAGCCCATGACAAGAGCTTGATAGAAGGTTAGGGACATTCAGAGTCAGGTCGTCACACCACTCATCACGGTTTAAATTCTATATTAGAGTTGTAACACCACTCTTCTACACCATAAATTAAAACATTGTAATTTTGTTCTTCGTTAAATAAACATTCATCATAAACTAGTACATCACGTATTTCATTTCTGCGTTGATGTAATAATATATCGACGTCGGTTGGGACGTAACAGTACTAACATGAACTAAAATATGATTTGATCAATAAAATGCAAGGCTGGGCAAGTTAATGATATTTCTTAACTCAGTTTAGTAAAGTACATTGTTATTTTTTCAATTAAATTAAATTAAAAATTAAGTTAATAGACATTTCTAATGCATCGTTTAAGTTTAAGATTAAGTTTAGAAATACAACTTTATATCGTCAATATTATGCGTTTCAAATAATTAAAAAAATTATTTATTATCTACTAGCTGCCAGTTAAATGTACCGACTCTATATGACTCAAACTTAGAATTTGCTATTTAATATTCGGTGTACGGTGTTCAAAATGTATCTTAACTTTTCTGTTGCCCGGAATAAAAATTCTGATTCGCAGCAGTATGTTATCAGGTAGGCAATCTACCTGCGGTAGGTCGGGGACCCCGTGCTGTTTTACGTAAGTAAAACACTAAAAAATAACACTCTGCATGAGAATTTCACTCACTTAAGTTTTAACACTATTTTGGAGTAGGAAGATCAACAAAATTAATTATAAATAAATTGAGGTCGTGTTTTAAAACAACATTCAGTCCATTAAACTATCGCTATTATATTTTATTGAATACATACAGCTTAACAAATTTAATTTTTAATTAAATTTAACTAATTTTGGATGTTCTTATATGAATATAATCATTTACCAATACTGTGCGTTGAGACTCCGATTTAGATCAAAGATTATAATTATAATATATCTTTCGGTCGTCTGTCGTCAGATACTCAGATATATATAATATAAGTACTCGAGTCACTCTTAATTGAATTATAAGCACATCTTTAAATCAAATTGTTCAATCTCTGATATGAACTAAATATTCACCAAAGTTATAAATTATAATGACTAAACACTAAGCTAACATAAATCATTGGACGTCTTTGGACGTAAGTTATAATACAAAAAATAAAAATGTATTTTTATAAACTTTTACTAAAATTACGTATAGGTATGACGACTGGATACATACTGTTGGTATCCGCTGACCGTTGACTTGGGTAACAAAATAATGTGAATTCATGTAGCAGGTGGTGGCTCCTCGATGGACTAATTTAATAATCATACGTATTATGCGTGACTACGACTATAGGTTAAAGTATAATTATATTGTCGTCACGCAATACAACGCGCATAATATATTTGATATCCCTTTAACCTTTGATTTTGTAACATTTACCCATACAACTGCAACTTTTTATAATTATACAGCATGCATTTTCATTTAATACTAGCTGATCCGTTGCGCTTAGTTGCCCGTTAAATGTACCGACTCTATACGACTCAAACTCTGTTCAATTTGTTATTTAATATTCGGTGTATGGTGTTAAAAATGTATCTTAACTTTTCTGTTGCCCGGAATAAAAATTCTGATTCGCAGCAGTATGTTATCAGGTAGGCAATCTACCTACGGTAGATCGGGGACCCCGTGCTGTTTTACGTAAGTGTATGATTTAACTCTAAAGTATTAAAGTTATACCAAGTTTGTTTTGATATATTAATACCGAGGATTAATATAATCAATTAATACAAAATCCTAACCTAACCTAACCGTACTAAAATCCGATGAATAAAAAAAAACCAAATTTAACCCTTTTTAAATTGGCCCATCTTCTTCCCAGAGATCTGCACACAAACATTCATTTATTCATAATATAGCTGATCCTGCACACTTCGCGGCAGATCAGGTATCTGCCCGATTAACCAATAGCAACCACTTATAAACAAATATTTTCATCGTAAATCTCAAAATCCCTGTTTGAGCACTTCCATTAATTTTATTGGTCGTATCGTGATATTATAGCCTTTCTCGATAAATGGACTATCCAACCAAAAAATAATTTTTCAATTCGAACCGGTAGTTCATCCTGACATTAGCGCGTTCAAACACACTAACTCTACAGTATACACTAACTCTACATGTATTAGTATAGATTATTTAATGAAAAAATCGATAACCACTTGAATAGTAATTACCTATCATTCATACGTATATTACTATTCAAACAAACTACCTAATATGATCGTCATTATTGTACTAATAGAAATTGTATGATAGGTATTATGATTTATGAATATAATTCGGGGCATTGTGAGCTATTGATGTTTTCATAAAATCGTATGGGTGAAAAAATTATGTTACGCCTATATTAATATTTATAAGTAGGCTTAGGGACTTGTAGCGTTTGCATACTTTTGTTAATTATTGCTTAATATAGCATAGTGCGAAATAAATTCGTTTCGCTGTGCCGTGAACCATGATATCATATCTAAAATCTGAATGTGCATATTTTTGCATATTTGATAGATTTTGCAGAAAAGTGCTTATTTTAAAACCGTTATGCTTATCTTGCATATTTTGACTCTATCTATATATGATGTCAACTATATATGCATATTTCAACCGATTGAAAAAAAATATATATTAATGCTTCCAGTTTCATATTCCAGTGGCAGAATTTGCAATCTACAAACTACCACTCATATCTCGTTATAATTTTCGTGTAGTTACGTTTTTTCGTGTAAATAACCCTATAAACCCTTATCGACCGTATCGCCTGATCGATATCGACCGATAGCCGATAATCGTTATTATTTTATTAAATAATTTCGATTATTTGTTCAGTGTTCAGTTCAGTCGATTATTATCCATCGTTGTTTTCACGTGTCACGTGCTTTCTCGCTAGTGTAGATTTTTATACGCAATAAGTTCGTAATCAAAATAGACGCCAATAAACCTAAAGTAATTGTAGTACAAAAGTACAAAAGTCAAAGTTATAAATTTATGTTTCATGATTTAGAATTTAGAATTCATAAGAATTAGAACATAAACATTATTTGTTTTTACTTTAGGATCGAAAGACACGGAAGAACGCTAAAATTTAAACCAATTACTTTTTAAAAATTTAATTTATTAAATCATTTTCATTTCAAGTAATTATATTCTAATATATAATGTAAATTCTAATAAAATAAATATTTAAATTTACCACATATTTGTTGTACCTAATTTTTTTTGGGGGCATACCTTAATGCATAATATTATACTGTTATTTTTAGGTGCATATTTATTGGGTATTTTTTTAGACCTATAAGTCCCTAAGCCTATTTATAAGTAACTTATTAATACAATATTTAAGTTTTTATCTTTAAACATAAATACGAACTTCTTAGTAAATATATCTCATATTTTTTCTGATAATATTTTCTATATTCTGCAAACTTAAAATAATTATTTTAAACCGAAAATCCGTAATAAACAAAATATTTTTCTGGCTAATATAAATATTCAAAATTAACATAATTGGGAAAATTAAAAAAAAAATTGAGTTGATTTTAAGTTAAAGTAGGGGCAAATGAGTTAAGTTATAGTAAAGTTAATTAAAACACCGAACTAAGAAGTTAAGTTAAAATTAACTTAACTTCTAACTTATTACTCGTTAATTCCCAGCCTTGATAAAATGTTATATTTACATTTTGTATACATAATATAATATAACAATAAATGTAGACTACTATGAACCTACACTTTAGAAAAAGTAGCGAATTCCATGATTTTAGAACAATAATTTAATTGAAACTTTTTTCTTTATTTAAGAAAGACGAAATAATATCCAAATTGTACAGTAGTAATTGGACCGAAATGGATATGAAATGTAAAAAATTGATATTATTGACGATGAAATTGAATAATGCAAACCACAAAAAGTTAAAATTTACCAGGACAAAAATCGTAAACTTGGAAATGTTTTTTAAAGTAAGTACTAATACAATTATTGTTTGACTAGTAGTATTAGAACATTTTAGTAGAATGCATTCGTGGAACTATAGTATTTGCAATCGTAATTATTCCTAACTTATTGATTTAAGGTTTTTTAATTTAATGAAATATAATATAAATATAGGTGTTTGGAAAATATAATTGTTGAGACGGCATGGTCACTGTGGACCGGCGTCCGGAATGAGAATGCGTAGGGTTTTGGTATTACGTATTATCCTTTATTTATCATAATATATAATTATTGTACAAAGTAGCGGGGTAGCGAGGTTCGCGAGTGCGACGGCCGGGGAGGTCCGTTGACTCTTAAGGTTTCGTCCGATGGTCAGGTCTTCGTTTCTTCTAAGTGTTGTAATGTTACTGGGCAGGAGGTTGAATGAAGACTGATGATGTGTGCCCGAAATTGTCCGGTATATACACCGTCCTCAGTACCGAATTGTAAACCGTGCGCAACCGCCGTGTGCGATTGTGTTTATGTTCGGTACGGAAAGTGATCTTGTTTACCCCGATTTGGGGCTGTGTATACGGGGTTGGGCTCGTTGGCTTTGTAGCAGCTTCCCCTACGTTTATATTTTGGATTTATGTGTCTGGGACAACTTGAAGCCCTGTAATGTGAGTTCCAAGTTGTCCTGGTGGTTTGAGCGGTAATACTGCGTTCTGATTGGTTGGTCCCGAAAAGGACCGTTTTATGTCATGCGCTGGCGTACTGTTACATTGTGTTTAAAAAATTATTATATTATATTATATAAGATGATGTAACAAGTTTAAAATTGTTCATGTTTTTTGAACAAAACAAAATAACAAAAATAATTTTAGTGCAATTCGTTATACTTGAATAAATATTTAGTGGTATTATATTTTTAATATCATTGAATAAAATAAATACAGTTTTCAAATTTTTTGTTTTGAAAAAATGATACTTGTACATAATAAATAAAAAGGTGGGTAAGTGGATGTCACTCTGCTGTACAGTAGGTTACAAGTGAGTCACTGTAATGGATGGTGTTAAATTTGAATTCAATGATATAATATCATTGTATAAGAAAAACGATTCTGAGCGAAAATGGTCAGTCAGCCTATGATATTACCAAGTATATTTGATGATGTCATTGTGAATAAAGTAATTTATATATAACCTATTTACGTGGAGCCTAAGAGCCTTGTTTTCAATTTACAATCCTTAGCTATAAAAGTTGAACATTTTATAAATTTTTAACTACAAAACAATTATTAAATTATAAATTTGATAAATTTGAACTTTAAATGCTTATAAAAAAAAATTGTGCGTATGTATTTTTGATATTTTTCAACTGCTATTGTAACAATATATAAGGAGCCTTGCATTAAATTTTCACGCTTTTTTACTCAACAAATAAAATGTTATTGATATTTAAAGAAAAAAAACTAAAAAAATTGAAAACTGATTATGTCCGTAAACAGCTTGTAGACATTTTTTTTTTGATATAGGTAGATAAACTTATGGATAATCTTGTATTACATTTTCAAATCTTAGATTGAAAAAAAAAATTTTTTATGAGTTCTAAACTCAAAATAATTTGCTAATTTTCGTGATTTTTTCGTATTTTGTCAATATTTGAACTTTAAATACTTATAAATAAAAAACTGTGACTAAGGATTTTTAATATTTTTCAAATGTCAATGTAACAATATAGTAGGAGCCTTGTATTAAATTTTCAAGCTTTTTTACCCAACAAATAAAATTTTATTGATATTTGTAGAAAAAAAAACTAAAAAAAAAGAAAATTGCAAATGTCTATAAACAGCTCAAAATAAGTCAAAATATTTGGAAAATGTTTTGGTGTATAGAAAATGCTAATATAAACATTCAGTCAAAATTTCATGTATCTACGGTCATTTGTTTTAGAATTACACCAAAAACCAAAATCGATTTTCTCAAAAACAGATGTTGCGTAAAAATTCCCGTTTTTCCTTAATTTTTCTTTTGTTTTTCATGTCGCTTTTGAAAATGACCGTAAAATTTTTACTTTTGTCCCCCCCCCTTCCCCCCAAAAGTACCAACTAGATTCACTTTCCTATCAGAAAAGTTACTGTTAAAGAAAATCCAACCACTTTTATTGTCCTAAAAGGTGATGATAGACACAAAAAAATATAAAAAAAAAAACACACATCATTGTAAAATCCAAACATTCATCGCTTCGCTCAGAATCTAAAATTATGTGGTCAAATTATCAAATTATTTCGGTCCTTTACGAATGACTAGAATAAATAAATAAATATTTATGTTTTTTTTTAAAGTAATTATTAATATTTATTATTATTTTTTATTACAGACAATGGGTGATTGCTACACAGTTATTTCAGTTTTAGTAAACTATATTTAAAGAAGAAAATGAGTACATTTTGTTCGTGTTTGTTTTTAAATGCAATATTTTTTTTTTACATTCTTGCTTTATTCCTTAGACTATTGTTTGTCAAATTGTATTTTATTATTACCATAAACCTAGTACATAGTAGATTATCTTAATACTACTTATAACATATCTTTGTAGTTAGGTGGCATAATTAGATAATCATAGCTATGTAATAATTCAAAATAAAATATTTATTACTACATTGTTTTTTAGGAAATGTAATTCATGTAAATAAAAACTGGCCAATAAGGTAAGTACCGCTCGGCTGTTCATTAGTTTTCATTTTATTCAAATCATATAAAACTATTGTGTACGAAAAATGGTTCTGAGTGAAGTCAGTCTGTCAGTGATATATTAACAAGGATATTTTTTATGATATTATCGATACATACTAAACGAAATTATTTTGATTATAAATAATACAGTATATCTTTTAGAATTTTTGCTTACAGTATGAACTTCTCATATGAGGAAGGAATCTTATATACGATTTGAAACACTGACATTTTTTTTTATTGATAATTTCTATTGAAAAAAATTAATAATCGAAAATGTCTATAAATGACTTAAAAATAGTTGAAATATATTGTTTGATTTGTTACAGTATATAAAAAAATGACACGATATAGTATCATATCATTGTAATCATCTCATATAGTAAAAAGAATTAAGCAATGTATTTTGTTTTATTAGGTACCAAACTAAGTTTAAATTTGAATTGTACTAATAATAATTCATTATTAATGGAATAAATTTCAATTAAAATTATTCTGTGAAATATAGTGACAAGTTATGCAAATGGACATATTATTTCCAAAATTATGCAATGGATAGTAAAATAGTAAATATCATAGGTACCTATTTAACTAAAAATATATTATCATCGACTAACAAATAATAACAATAAAAAAGGAGACGAGAAAAATGGATATACTACTTCGTTTAAACTAATTATACATTGAATAAGTGTCATTTAAATAACGAGAAAACTTATCGAGTGTAGAGAACAAATAATCAACATTTATTACAGTATTACCTGTGGCCATTAAAATATTTACTGGGTTGTATAACATATATTTAGTGTTTTACTTTAAAGTTTAATAAATCGTTAAAATAATAAATAAATTGTTATAAGAAATTACAATTGATCATACTAAGTTTTAAATACATACAAAACACAACCATTCGACCTATAGGTGGGCGGTTTCGGCCCTTGAAACTTATTGGATTCGATGCCACTGTACATCATATACTTAATATACCGTTATATCATCGTTAATATTATTATAATATGCATCGGCATGGTAATTTTATTTGTGTAACTACCTACAAATAAAATACTTGAGTTGTAAAAACTACGACTAAAGTTTAAACGCGTAAGTTCTTCTTCGTTATTATATTATGCTATAAAATTCATGCCGTATAATTATTATAAAAAGTTGCAGTTGCACGGGTAAATGTTACAAAATCAAAGGTTAAAGGGACATTAAATATATTATGCGCGTTGTATTGCGTGACAATAAAATTATTAGACTTTAATCTATAACCGTGGTCACGCATAATACCTACGTATTATTATTAAATTAGTGAATTGAGCAGCCACCTGCTAATAGTGTGCAACCTTTAGTTAATTAAATAATCATACATTACTTACCTAATACCTTGATTTATAAAGCTTTAAGTACCTAGTCAAATTATTTATATTAGCGTGCATTATACTTCGTGAATAAATTGATAAATGAAAACATAAAGATAAATTAGTGATGCCAGACGATACAATACTAAATTTCTTAATTATGGCCAAAGTTAGCCATATGTCCCAGGTAACCAGGTTCTATGGTACCTACCGTCGAAAAATGGTAAATAGCTATGGTTAATAAGGTTCTTACATACTTTCTTTATACAATAATTTTTATTATACAGTATTTAATATTATTAAAGATGAAACAAAAAGCGAAATTCTTATAAAAAGGGTTACGACTAATATTAATCGAAATAATAAATGTATTATTCGATATCATAGTAAGTTCTTAATCCGTATAAAACATAACCATTCAACCGAGTGGTCACTTTCCACCCCTTGAAACTTTGGATGCGACGTCACTGTACATCTTACACTTAACATATCATTATATTCTCATATTATTATCATAATACGCATCGACTCTGTCCGTGTAATTATGTACCTAACCTACAAAAACAATTCTTTAGTTTTAAAAAGTACGACTAAAGTTTAAACGCGTGCGTCTTCTTCGTTAATATTAAGTATTTAAAAATGCATGCTGAATAATATTATAAAAAGTTGCAGTTGCGTGGGATATGTTACGAAATAAAAGGTCAAAGGGCTATATATAATACGCATTGTATGTTGCGTGACAATAATAAACCTATAACCGTAAGCACGCATGTGTATGATTATTAAATTAGTCAATCGAGGAGCCACCTGCTATATGAAATTCCATGATTCTGTTACCCAAGTCGATTTCATAATGTGTTCGGCGGAAACCACCGGTATGCATGCGGTCAGCATGCAGTATACCTACGGATTTTATGTAAAAGCTTATATTATAATAAGTTTTGCGTTTATTGTTATACAGAATATTGAAACGTTACCCAAGTTTTGCGTTTATCGTTATTCGAAATATTGTCAATGCCTATTAGTTTAAAAAATAATAAGTTATATCAGGCTCGGGAGGTAGAGTTAAATCCTGGTACATATCTTACACGACTTGGCGCTTTTAAAAATATTTTTTTTTTACGTTGGAAATTTATGAATCAACTTCAGAAAATTGAAATCTAATTGTTTCAGCTATACGGTGAAAACCATGTACTAGACGAGTTGAATGTATCATTCTTGGATAAAATGTGTCCAACACTTTTCCCGCCTTACACATATACGGCGCGGCGTCCGTCAAAAGTAAAAGTACATTATTGTGTATTATACCATTCGGTCACGAAACACCCATTGCATTATTAAATAATTGACATATAGTTTTGTGGTCGCATTTATCTAATTCTTCACAACATAACAAAAATGGTTTAGATGGTTCAGTGCTCGAGCATATAATACTCGTATACTGAAACTACTACCTACTACTTAGATAAGATATCGAATCGTTGGCGTTTGATGTGAAATGCGTACAGTACAGAGACCTAATCGTATCGCATATCGTATCGTAAAATACTAAAATAAAAACGGAAATTCTTCGATAAAAAATAATACAGAATACGTATATTTATTTGTAAAATAATTGAAATATACACAACGATTCTACAATATTACATAATTTATGTATTTATTTGTAAAAAATTTAATTATTCTAAAATATTTAAAAATATTTAAAATAAAATTGGCATCAGATTACTTGAAATTAAATGAAACGTATACATATATCGAAAACTTTCCGATGCAATTACCACATAAAAATATTTATTTAAATTAGAATCCGTTACTATATAATAGTAACCAATAATAACTAATGCGGGTATACGTGAACAATGCCCCGGAAACGGAATATAATAAATTCAATTCTTAGATTATTTGCATGACGTAATAAAAGTGTATGCGAAACCAATAGACCTTTCAAATAAATAAATATTAAAATAATATTTCGTTTTGCGTTATACTTTTCGTTCAACGATATTCTATAAATTCCGTTTTGGGTTATTTTTCGTTTAATGATATTCTATAAATTAAGTTTTGCGTTATGATTTGTTTAATGATGTATAATATATTTTGTTAATTGTTATGTTTTGTTTTGCGGTATTTTACTATTTTTGGTTATCGCTTTCCGTTATAATTACGTTTACAAATTTCAATCGTTTTTTTTATCAAATATAACGTTATAATAACGTTTGCAAGCACTGATTAAAATTTAATTATATAAATGTATTTTTATATACAACAAAAACATTCAAAACACAAGAATATTGCGACTAGGTGGGTGAATTCCACACTTGAAAGTTATTTGATTCGACGACACTGTGGGTCGTAAACTTAATATATCATTATATTATCATATTATTATAATATGCATCGACTTTGTCCGTGAATTTTTGTTTGTACCTACAGATAAAATTCTTTTGTTTTCAAAACTATGGTTAAAGTTTAAGTTCTCCTTCGGTAATCTATCGAACTATATAAATGTGAAATGAAAATCTCCCTATACAGGCTAAACTCTGGAACTACTTGTCAGATCTTCTTGATTTTTTTTAAACGAAAGAGTATATCACGGAGAAGGTTCTTATGAAAGAACATTTTAGGAAAATCCACCGGAAAAGTAGTAAATCTGGATGTCAAAAATACAGCTGATCTGTCCAGAAAAAAATTAACTAAATATTTAAAAAAAACGTAGTTTATTGTTACAGATTAAAATAATAATAGTGTGACCTCTGGAAAAAAGATAGGCTAATTTAAAAAGGGTTAAATTTATTTTTTTTTTATTCATCGGATATTAGTACGGTTAGGTTAGGTTAGGATTTTGTATTGATTGATTATATTAATCCACGGTATGGGTGGAATTAAGTAAAAACGACAAATTTGGTATAACCTTGATACTTTAGAGTTAAATCATACACTTACGTAAAACAGCACGGGGTCCCCGATCTACCGCAGGTAGATTGCATACCTGATAACATACTGCTGCGAATCAGAATTTTTATTCAGGGCAACAGAAAAGTTAAGATACATTTTTAACACCATACACCGAATATTAAATAACAAATTGAACAGAGTTTGAGTCGTATAGAGTCGGTACATTTAACGGGCAACGAAGCGCAACGGATCAGCTAGTATTAAATAAAAATGCATGCTGTATAATTATAAAAAGTTGCAGTTGTATGGGTAAATGTTACAAAATCAAAGGTTAAAGGGATATCAAATATATTATGCGCGTTGTATTGCGTGACGACAATATAATTATACTTTAACCTATAATCGTAGTCACGCATAATACGTATGATTATTAAATTAGTCCATCGAGGAGCTACCTGCTACATCAATTCGCATTATTTTGCTACCCAAGTCAACGGTCAGCGGATACCAACAGTATGTATCCAGTCGTCATACCTATACGTAATTTTAGTAAAAGTTTATAAAAATACATTTTTATTTTTGTATTATAACTTACGTCCAAAGACGTCTAAATTATGAAATATAAATTTATAACTTTGACTTTTGTACTTTTGGTATTTCAACAATTACTTTAGGTTTATTGGCGTCTATTTTGATTACGAACTTATTGCGTATACAAATCTACACTAGCGAGAAAGCACGTGAGACGTGAAAACAACGATGGATAATAATCGACTGAACTGAACACTGAACAAATAATCGTAATTATTTAATAAATTAATAATAACGATTATCGGTCAGGCGATACGGTCGATAAGGGTTTATAGGGTTATTTATAACTACACGAAAATTATAACGAGATATGAGTGGTAGTTTGTAGATTGCAAATTCTGCCACTGGAATATGAAACTGGAAGCATTAATATATATTTTTTTTCAATCGGTTGAAATATGCATATATAGTTGACTATCTATAGATTTAAATTTGAAATTTGAAAAATTTGTCAAAATATGCAAGATAAGCATAACGGTTTTAAAATAAGCACTTTTCTGCAAAATCTATCAAATATGCAAAAATATGCACATTCAGATTTTAGATATGATATCATGGTTCACAGCACAGTGAAACGAATTTATTTCGCACTATGCTATATTAAGCAATAATTAACAAAAGTATGCAAACGCTACAAGTCCCTAAGCCTACTTATAAATATTAATATGGACGTAACATAATTTTTTCGCCCATACGATTGTACGTAAACATCAATAGCTCACAATGCCACGAATTATATTCATAAATTATAATACCTATCATACAATTTCTATTAGTACAATAATGACGATCATATTAGGTAGTTTGTTTGAATAGTAATATACGTATGAATGATAGGTAATTACTATTCAAGTGATTATCGATTTTTTCATTAAATAATCTATACTAATACATAAAGCTGTAGAGTTAGTGTGTTTGAACGCGCTAATGTCAGGATGAACTACCGGTTCGAATTGAAAAATTATTTTTTGGTTGGATAGTCCATTTATCGAGAAAGGCTATAACATCACGATACGACCAATAAAATTAATGGGAGTGCTCAAACAGGGATTTTGAGATTTACGATGGAAATATTTGTTTATAAGTGGTTGCTATTAGTTAATCGGGCAGATCAGGTACAAGGATGCATCAAATCGAATTTTCACACATTGCCTACCAGGGTTGTTAGGTCGAACAATCACAATTTTTTGTCATTTTTTATGGGCCGCGAAGTGTGCAGGATCAGCTATATTATGAATAAATGAATGTTTGTGTGCAGATCTCTGGGAAGAAGATGGGCCAATTTAAAAAAGGGTTAAATTTGGTTTTTTTTATTCATCGGATTTTAGTACGGTTAGGTTAGGTTAGGATTATGTACTAATTGATTATATTAATCCACGGTATTAATATATCAAAACAAACTTGGTATAACTTTGATACTTTAGAGTTAAATCATACACTTACGTAAAACAGTACGGGGTCCCCGATCTACCGTAGGTAGATTGCCTACCTGATAACATACTGCTGCGAATCAGAATTTTTATTCCGGGCAACAGAAAAGTTAAGATACATTTTTAACACCATACACCGAATATTAAATAACAAATTGAACAGAGTTTGAGTCGTATAGAGTCGGTACATTTAACGGGCAACGAAGCGCAACGGATCAGCTAGTATTAAATGAAAATCCATGCTGTATAATTATAAAAAGTTGCAGTTGTATGGGTAAATGTTACAAAATCAAAGGTTAAAGGGATATCAAATATATTATGCGCGTTGTATTGCGTGACAACAATATAATTATACTTTAACCTATAGTCGCAGTCACGCATAATACGTATGATTATTAAATTAGTCCATCGAGGAGCCACCACCTGCTACATGAATTCACATTATTTTGTTACCCAAGTCAACGGTCAGCGGATATCAACAGTATGTATCCAGTCGTCATACCTATACGTAATTTTAGTAAAAGTTTATAAAAATACATTTTTATTTTTTGTATTATAACTTACGTCCAAAGACGTCCAATGATTTATGTTAGCTTAGTGTTTAGTCATTATAATTTATAACTTTGGTGAATATTTAGTTCATATCAGAGATTGAACAATTTGATTTAAAGATTTGCTTATAATTCAATTAAGAGTTACTCGAGTACTTATATTATATATATCTGAGTATCTGACAACAGACGACCGAAAGTTATATTATAATTATAATCTTTGATCTAAATCGGAGTCTCAACGCACAGTATTGGTAAATGATTATATTCATATAAGAACATCCAAAATTAGTTAAATTTAATTAAAAATTAAATTTGTTAAGCTGTATGTATTCAATAAAATATAATAGCGATAGTTTAATTGACTGAATGTTGTTTTAAAACACGACCTCAATTTATTTATAAGTAATTTTATTGATCTTCCTACTCCGAAATAGTGTTAAAACTTAAGTAAGTGAAATTCTCATTCAGAGTGTTATTTTTTATTGTGATTTACGAATTATTTTTGTAATGCACCTATCCTAGTTAAAGTGTAATCTGTTTTTCAAAAGTATATTCATTTTGTTGAATTAAGTTCAACCCATGAGACATTGAAGTGCTGAGAAAAAATAATTATTATTTAACCGTTCCCCAAATGAAAATAATGTAGAAAAACGCTTCATTTATTTATTTTAGATATTGAAAACCTACGTTAAACACTCCGCTCCAGAAACGTACGTTCGTCCTAAAATAAACTAGTCTGCAACGAGCAATGATGGCTGCACTGCTCATTATTATTTTCATATTTCAAACTATTATTATATTAATAGTACAATATAAAATAAAGTTAGTCAAAAATTTCTAATTCTTTGGAAATTATAATCAATAAAATTGTATACAATACCAACTCGTATAAATCGTTATGTAATCGATAATTTAATTTTTCATTACGATTAAAATTCAAAGAAAATGCATTATTCTCACGAGTTTAAAGAAATACACAATATTATGTTATACTATGCGATGTAGTGCACCCGGAAAGTCGTATTTGTCATGTCTTTTTGGATGCCGGGTTGTCGACTTTAAGACCTTTTATCAATCTGAAAAACAAAATATCCCATTAGACGAATTGTTTATCTTAATAGACTGTATAAGTATCTATTTAGTGGTAGTGGGTCGAATAAAATTTATGATATCAAACCCGACATAAACCGAACGTTTTAACTGTATGTTGAGACGAAAATTTCGTTTAACATCGAATGAAACCCATAACCGAGCTTTTTAATGAAATTTCGAAACAATTTTTTTAATGAAATGTCAAACAAAAATAAACAATTTATTACGTACTATTTAAGTTTTAATTTAATTTAAGTTTGTTAGTTTTAACTTTTTAATTTTGATATTAGAGTTATTACTATTTTTTAAAATAAACAGTAGACAAAATAAAAAAAAATAAAAAAAATGAACTACGGAAACATTTTTCGTTTGAATCACGTTTCACGTGTTCAACTTTGGAGTTCATACTATTCTGGAATGCAAATTAACCATCGAATTTCGAACATTTTGTTTGATTTTGGTTAAGTTTGGTTTTTTTAAAACCATGTTCGACTTTCAAACTAGAACGGAACTCCTTAATTTTTGTTGGATTTTTTCGAACTTGATCAGAGTTCGACCCACCCTTTACTATTTAGATATTTAGACAAATTGATAATATTCTAATAACACATACTCTTCGACTCCGTTTTTAGTGTCCGGTTCCGTTGTTTTGCTCAGGATCTTTTGTAAGGCACCAATCATGTAATCTAAATTTAACATATTAAGCGGTTAAAATCGAGAATAGAATTTATATGACAAAAAAATCACACGAGAGTTAAAAAAAAATTCGCATACTTTTAGTTTGTTTTTTATCGTTGGCGCACGGGTCGTGTGGTTTTTGTTTTCTCTTGCCCAACGAGTTTAACTCTTTTAAGTATTTCACTTCGCCGGAGACTGGATCCAACGTCAACTTGATCACGTCTAGCTTTCCCATGATATCTTCTTCGTTATACGATGTAAATGTATCCTTCTCTGGTTTGTCAATACCAGAACCTACGAAAAAATAAAAACCATTCCAATCAATAATCAGTAATGTAACACCACGTTTAGACCACTTTAAAATGTTTATTCGTCAACCGGTGTGGCGTAGGAATGCTATCTATAAATTTAAAAACAATATAGTACATGCCATCTTGACGGATGATGATGAAATATAATTGTATGTCATATATTGGGAAACGGCCACATATAAATAAAAATGTATATTTAAAAGCATTTATTTTTTAAATCAAATTAACGTTTAAATTCGTACCTAGTCGATAGTTGGAACAAAAAAAGGAACTTTTTTAAAATCATAATTTTATAATTTATTAAAATGTATTGATCTTACAACATACCACTCGTCTTTATGATAAACCTAATAACAAAAACAAAACTTCAAAACTTTCAAACTTAAAAAAAAAAAAATATCTTTTTTTCATACAAAAATTAATAACTAAGTTCGCAGATAACAATGTCCTCAATACCTGGACAAAGATCGGGTCCACTTACTGCATACCATGCACTGATTCAACCAACTAACTGATGTTGCTTCGCCCAAAAGATTTATCCCCTCCCCCAAATACCCCAAATGGTATACTTATACTTACAATTGTCGGTTATATACATACAACATTATTAATTCACACACTTATATTTACATTAAAATATTGCACAGAACTTAGGCCACATTAATATGTTTTTATAAACCTTTTATTCCAAAATTAAGGAATGTAAATACATTTCAAAAATAAAATTACAAATTACTATTAATATTGATAACAAGCATTTGACAAGTTTTTGTCCATAATATATTTATAACGATATTATTCTAAGGACTTGAGACTTTTATCAGCGCATTCTATGTATGACCGACGAAAAATATAAATCCAGTTTTTACTATCCTGGGTAGTAAATAATATAATATGCACTTAAACCATCAATGTAAAAGTGTTCTATCGTATCCACTCTCTAAACGACCGTCTTATCCTACAAGATAAACTTTCAATATTGCTAAATGTCATCATATGACCTTTACTTAATCTTAAATCCCCAATTAATTTTAAATATGCAACTAATGGGACTATTCTGAAATCACTCGATAAATCTGTCACTGATCTTGGTTATGTTCTCTGTCCTACGCTTAGCCCAAATTTACACATTGAGCGTGTCTGCTGCAAATCTTAGGTTTTATTAAGCGCATAACAACAGAGTTTAAATTAACATCTCCTCTTAAGGCACTGTACTGTTCACTTGTTAGGACTATTCCTGAGTACAACTCTGTCATTTGGGATCATAATATTGCATAAAACGCAATAATGCTTGAGCTAGTCCAAAATAAATTCTTAAAATATGCCAGTCATGTACTCTGTATTGAATATCCTCCTCATAATATTATTTACCAGTACGTGAGTATCTCAAACTAGATTCACTAGCTGATCGTAGGCGTGCTTCTAACCTTACATTTCTATCCAAATTATTAAATGGGCAGATTGACTCACCACACCTTCTATCTCTCATTCCTTTAAATGTCCCTCCTCGCTTCACCCGTCAACACACCACTTTTAATTTACCTACCTCCTCCACTAACTATGGCTTAAACGAACCACTTCGGCGCTGTATGTCTATTGCCAATTCAGACCCCCTCCTTTACCATCTCACAAACCTAATCAAATATTTATGTATCATTAAATCGAACTGTTATATCCCACTATTGTAATTATTTGTATTAATATTAAATGTAAATAGGGGTCACGCCCGTATTGTATGCTAAAATATAATATATGTGTTCACAATTCCCCGATATTTGATTCTGCCCAAAACCTTCGCCTAAATATATTATAATGTCATTGCTTTTTGTGAGAAAAACAAAGACGCGATAAAATATCGTTTGTCGAAAACTCGATTTGATATCAATTGCGATTCCATGCAAATTTACGCATACCAATGTATGTATACTTACTTTTCGAGTTTTTCTCGTTGACGTCTTTTTCCATTTCTTCGAGATCTTTTTTTCGTTTGTTTTCCTGCATTTTTTCGCCGACCTTGGCGTAAAGCGATATCAGCTGTTCTTCCAGCTCCCCGACGATTTTTTCTATGCTTTCCGGGTAACCGTAGTTCACTTTCATGCATCTCAAGAACTCCAACGCCCATTGCAATTGATTGATGCCTGTGAACAACGTACAAAACATTATGGTATACCAATTCGTATGCTGGTCGTGTCGTAGCCGGTGTATTATTATTATTATTATTATTATTATTATTATGATAGGCGTGTCCCGTCCGTGTACTTATATTTAGGTATTAATTTAGGCGTCGAAAGTTGTTGGGTTTTCATGTTTTTTTTTTTTTGTGGCATGGCTGAGTAAGCTTGAAACTCGTTTCACGACACTACGAAAAAAATATTTCGAGTTTAAAGTCTCTATTTTCGCGTATTTACCTAGTGATTTTTTTGTTTTAGGAGCATCGATTTGTAGAATATAAATAATGAAAATTTGGCAATAAAAAAAAAAAAAAACTTTATTGTGAATATTTATTTTGAGATTTTTCAGTAGGTATTATTATTATCGTGTTTTTCAAATCACTAGTCGATACACGATTTCCAATTTCAGTTACCTAATAAATATTTAGTAACATTTCTAAGATTCATATATATTTTTTAGTACCTATAATATATTTGTATAAGTAAAAATTGTTGTCATTAAAAAAATAAGTGCATATATGCATACTATATAAGTATACTTTTAAGCATATTTGTACTTTTTTAAGCGCATAAGTGCATTCATAATATTAAGTCATTTTTTTAAAGTTTATATTGTATAAATTATATTAATTTGATTTAATATAGTCATAAGGCGTTATTCCTTTAAATTATACTTCATGCATAGCTTTAGATATTTAATTTATTTATTAGAACTCTCATCTCCTTGTAGCCATCTTTAGTTGTAATTATAATTTTGTTTGTATGTAGTATAATAAATATTGTCGTAGTTAGAATTTTATTCAACGATAGATAAATAAATACATATTAATTGTACCTTTTTTGTTTTACCAATTTTATTTACAGTAATTTATGTCGATGCTGTATAGCTTAAGACACGGCCAAAAATAACCACAACACGTTCAAGGTTCAACCGAAAACACCCAAAACCTATATAGGTGACTAGTATACGGTAAATAGCGGTAGTCTGCAGCGACCGTAATGCCAAGATTGGGGGCCCATCAAAACAAGCAGATAGAAAAAGTTTGAAATTAATAGCAAACATTACGAAATGATGAAACGCTCGTCGGTCTATATATTTATTAACTTAACACGTTCACTGTGGATGACGCCAAAAGGCGTCATTTTATATAGTTTGCATATGCTGAATGCGTGTATCTTGTTATTTAATGGACTATAATTTGGTCAGTGTTACGATTAAACTTTTGGTTTTTTTTGTCAGCGTATTCTATAAACATTGTTTCATAATCAAGTGCAAACCGTACACTGATATTTTAATTTTTCAAGTTTTAAGAATTTTTTTTTTAAAACTAGAATTTTTTCAGCTTCACGACAAGACGTATTTAACAAAAACATGATCCGCACCGAACGTGTTAATATATTTTTTGTCTTAAAACTAGATGACGATCGAAGTCCGCCCCGGATGAAAAACGATTAATATCAGAATTTCGTGTTTGGGACTCTTAGCTCCCCCTCCCCCCCCCCCCCAAATGTGAGATCTGTTCGCGGCCGTGCCCATACACCTCACTCGGAGCGGCACCGGCCGCGGCTACAATAATAGTCATTACGAGGTAAGTCTGCGTGTGCGTTACCGATTTTGATTTTCGATTTCTTGCCGTACACCGACCACAGCACCGTGATCAGGTTGTCGAACAGCGTGGCCAGCGGCTGTTGGAGCGAAAAGGTCTTGTTGTGGCCGGGCGGCGGCGCCACTCGAAAGTTGTACAGCATGGGGCTGAACGAGAAGTTTTCACTGGGACCGTCGCGCTCGTTCTTGGCGGCTGGCGCGGACCTGCAAAAGTCGATGGACACGGATTACATTCGATTGGTGTGTGACGCGGAGCGGGGCGGGCTTCATACTCAGTCTTGGCCGTCATTGTTCGCTCGAGAAATTAAAACGATATTGGACGCTACGTCGAGAGCGATAAGTTTAAAATTTTATATTTTTTTTTTATGAAACGTCGTCGGTCGACGCGCGTTGTTTACTAAAACAACAGTCGGCTGTTTTTTTTTTTTTCATGTTTTTCTAGCCAGAATGTGCAGTGTTTTAAACACTGTTATAATATTATATTTTGCGGCCAAAAACGTTATATTCCGACACATTACGCCGGAAGCGATACCCGCCTGAGTATAGGTAGGCAGGCGCCTAATTCACATTTCGGTCAAACTGAGTTAACAACAGAGTATAACTAGGTCCGTTTCGCCAGCACTGCCACTTTCGAATCATAATACCAAACCTTAATAGTATTATGTACTTTTTTTTGTACAATTTTGTACAACCAAAATTAAATTTTGTACACCCCTCCAAACACGACCAAAACCGTTTTTCCTATGCGCGTGCTGGAGAAACGTTTCCCCAGCACTGCCAATGTCGAAAATCTAAAAAGTTCAATTTTAAACTGTTCAGTATTATGTACTTTTTTTTGTACAATTTCGTACAACCAAAATTAAATTTTGTACACCCCTCCAAACACGACCAAAACCGTTTTTCCTATGCGCGTGCTGGAGAAACGTTTCCCCAGCACTGCCAATGTCGAAAATCTAAAAAGTTCAATTTTAAACTGTACAGTATTATGTACTTTTTTTTGTACAATTTCGTACAACCAAAATTAAATTTTGTACACCCCCCCCAAACACGACCAAAACCGTTTTTCCTATGCGCATACTATCATGTACTATACTTGTGTACATTTTAATTGAATGACAAAACAGTTTTTCCATTTTTCAAATCAATTACCTGTATTTTCCTTTATTTCCTATGCCCATACTATTATGTACTATACTTGTGTATATTTTAATTGAATGATGATACAAATATAAAATACATAAAACGTAGGTAGTATACTATTTTATTCCTCTTTTACGTAATACTTAATATACCTTCCATTCTAATTTATTATTTATACACATTTTATCATACCTTTTTTTATCCAATAGATAATGATAAATACTTAATATACTTGCTTACAGTCTCTTCCGTGTTTGAAATTATATCATTGATATTTGATATTAAACTATTTAATTTATTGACGTGAATGGTGTGATTATATTTTTAATACCAAAAGTCCAAAATGTAAATTTATCATTTTCTTTATAAATCTATATCAAATATTTTGGTAAGAATAAAAGTATGTTTATAATATTAATATTTTTAATTATTAAATAATCAAATTTAAAAATGAAATAGTACAGGACAAAAACAGTAAGTATTACATATTTTATGATTGTTTAAAGACAATACAACTGATAATAATTTTTTTTTATATATTTTTATAAAATATAATTAAAATCGATAATTATTTTATTACCATAACAAATACCTAGAATATAATCTAACTAAGGTAATGATACAACTAAAATTTGTTTATGATTATTCGTTCGCTAGTTGCGTTAAATTTTGACATTGCGGGTGACGTTACGGATTCGTTTGCCGCGGCGGCGGCCATATAATATTATAATACACGGCAATATTTATTAATTTTTGGTTTAACTTAAAATATTTAAATAACTATTAATGAACTTATTTTCTTTCGACTGAACTAATCAAATATATTTAAGAGTACCTCATTATCTTTTCATTCGTATAATTATATCACATTTTGGCTTAATCTTTTAGAAAAAAAATAACACTCAAATAAATTATATTACGAATTTGCCATGTTTTCACTGCAGTAAACGTGTGTAATATTGTTTTGATCGTGACATCAAATACCTATAGATTTTTTACGTCTAAACTGGCTATTTTAGTTTTAACTCGTAGCTAAAACTAGAAGTGAATGAAGACTCACATAATATTATTATCTATCAGTACTCTTATGTGCTATGACAGTGGTGCATTATAATTTATAATATAATTGTTATTATTTCATTAATATTAAACCAAAATGTGATATAATTATACGAATAGACAGATTTAGTAGGTAATATTTTTGTATTTTCAGATTTGTTTATTTTAATATAGCCATTTGTTTTCAATGTCTGAATAATATTATTACTTATTATGTTTGTTTCTCGTTCAGTTTATAAAACATGTTCAAATTTATTTTAAGTCAAATGATTGTTTTTTTACCACCAGTTTTTAATTGAATATTTAATGAGCATATTGTATAATACACGCAATGACGCAATGAAAGAAATAGTTGTAAACTTTAATGATAAATTTACATTTCGGACTTTTGGTATTAAAAATATAATCACATCATTCACGTCAATAAATTAAATGGTTTAATATCAAATATCAATGATATAATTTCAAACACGGAAGAGACTGTAAGCAAGTATATTAAGTATTTATCATTTATCATTATCTATTGGATAAAAAAAGGTATGATAAAATGTGTATAAATAATAAATTAGAATGGAAGGTATATTAAGTATTACGTAAAAGAGGAATAAAATAGTATACTACCTACGTTTTATGTATTTTATATTTGTATCATCATTCAATTAAAATATACACAAGTATAGTACATAATAGTATGGGCATAGGAAATAAAGGAAAATACAGGTAATTGATTTGAAAAATGGAAAAACTGTTTTGTCATTCAATTAAAATGTACACAAGTATAGTACATGATAGTATGCGCATAGGAAAAACGGTTTTGGTCGTGTTTGGGGGGGTGTACAAAATTTAATTTTGGTTGTACAAAATTGTACAAAAAAAAGTACATAATACTGTACAGTTTAAAATTGAACTTTTTAGATTTTCGACATTGGCAGTGCTGGGGAAACGTTTCTCCAGCACGCGCATAACAAAACCAGGTTTTCTCGGGTTAGGGGGGTTGTACAAAATTTAATTTTGGTTGTACAAAATTGTACAAAAAAAAGTACATAATACTGTACAGTTTAAAATTGAACTTTTTAGATTTTCGTCATTGGCAGTGCTGGGGAAACGTTTCTCCAGCACGCGCATAGGAAAAACGGTTTTGGTCGTGTTTGGAGGGGTGTACAAAATTTAATTTTGGCTGTACAAAATTGTACAAAAAAAAGTACATAATACTATTAAAGTTTGGTATTATGATTCGAAAGTGGCAGTGCTGGCGAAACGGACCTAGTATAACTCTGTACAAATTGCTACCTATGCTTCGGATATCTGCAGGTTTGAATCAGACAAGCCCTTATAAAATTTATTTTAAACGAATTATTTTTGGTTTTAAACATAATAGTTAATAATAATAACTAAACAAACTTATACCTAATTTATTTCATATTTTAAGCAAATTTATTCATACATGGAAGTTTATTACGATTTTTAAAATAGATAGGTAGCCGGTAGGTATACTATGTTGAGATAGGTTATGTTGTAATATTCACTTGTATGAGATAGCAACGTGCTTTCGCGGGAATTTGTCAAGGGGGGGGGGGGGGAATGTTTTAATGTTTAAATTTTTTCGTCTTACCATCCCTAATACTCAAATTTCAAATGATTTACACATTACTTATAATAGGTACCTTCTAAGCGTAGAAAAATTTCGTTCTACACTTCTACTGAATACTATGTTAAAATATTATCCGTGGTTAAAACAAAAAAAATATTTTGTTATCATATCATAAAATTCAAATGTGTTGTTGTTGGATCAGCGATATACGAAATTTGAAAAAAAACCAAATCCCAAGGGAGGGGTGGTCCACCTTTTGCCCCCCCCCTTATAACCGCCACTGAATTAAGTGATTAAGTATCGTTTGTCACATGTTTCTTTCATACATTTAGGGAACGTAAAAATTATTTATGAATTATAAATTAGATTGTAAGCATTAAAACTTAATCTTACGGAATTTATCTTAATGAATTGATGTTATGTAGTGTTAGATTAACAATTATGCATTTAAACTACCTACAAATTACGAAAATCGCTAAAAATGGGATTTTAATTTCTAAAGATTTGCTTATCACCATAGTAACGAATAAAAAATAATAATATTATAAGGATTACGCTAACCACTCAGTACGTTTTTCGTATACAATGGTTTATCATTGTATTCAAATATAACACACCCGTTACAACTACTGTACAGCAGAGCGGTACCCACTTGTCCACCTTTTTAGGTATAGAAATGTGCCATAATGTTAAATAGTTAAATGGAATGACCAAACAAAACTCGTAACAAATAAATTAAAAAAAATAATGTATGCATTTAAAAACCTAACAGATATTTTAGAACCTATGAAAAATTAGGTAATGCATCAAGCATGAATATAATCCATAATTAATTATGGTATGTATATCTATATGGATAAGTACGTATGAAATAACTAAAGATCTATTAAAAAAAATTCAAAATAAAATACTAAAAATTATTCTAAAAAAAGGTGGGTAAGTGGATGTCACTCTGCTGTACAGTAGGTTACAAGTGGGTCGCTGTAATGGATGGTGTTAAATTTGAATTCAATGGTATAATATCATCGTATAAGAAAAACGATTCTGAGCGAAAACGGTCAGTCAGCTTATGATAGGTATTACCAAGTATATTTGATGATATTATTGTGAATAAAGTAATTTATATAAAATAACCTATTTACGTGGAATCTTGTTTTAAATTTTTAATCCTTAGCTATAAAAGTTGAACATTTTATAAATGTTTAACTACAAAATAATTATTAAATTTTAAATTTGATAAATTTTGTCAAAATATGAACTTTAAATGCTTATAAAAAAATGTATGCTTATGTGTTTTTAATATTTTTTAACTGCTATTGTAACAATATATCAGGAGCCTTGCATTAAGTTTTCACGCTTTTTTATTCAACAAATACAATTTTATTGATATTTGTAAAAAAAAAACTAAAAAAATTGAAAACTGGCTATATTTGTGAACAGCTCAAAAAGAGTCAAATTATTTTCAAAATTTTATCGTGTATAGAAAATTCTAATATAAACATTTAGTAAAATGTTCAAGTATCTACAGTCATGTGTTTATTAATTACAGCAAAATAACAAAATCGAGAAATCGAGTAAATATCAAATGTTGTAAAAATATGAATTTCAAACGCTCATATAAATTTAATTTGACTTTCTTGTAGACATTTTTTTTTTTTTTGATAAAGGCAGACAAACTTATAATAAAAATTATTGTACACCTACGTAATGTTACTTTCCTATTATTCAATAATTTATAAATTCGTCTAAGCGATCGGTTAATTTCTCGCACAAATGACATAATAATATGCTTTACTCGGGTAAATTTTGGTTTATTTATACCTTGTACAATATAATGTACATATCTACCTATGTTATAAGTAGCGAACCGGACATATCCTGGGATTTTTGTGTGTGTGTGTGTGTGTGTGTGGGGGGGGGGGGGGTTTATTCGATGAAACACCTCTGCAGCAGTCTCTATACAAACTTCTATTGTTCAAAGTGTGCGGTGTGCATAATATTATTCAAGATAATAATATTGTACGCGCACATTATTATGTTTTCGGAGCGTACAGAAACAAATAACAACAATAATTACTTTACCCGCGGACCTAAACTCGCGTGAACCGTTTACGATCCGGTTTATACCTACGTGATAATACGTATACTATATCACATGGCGAGTAGAGGTAGGTGCGTGGTTTAAATGTTAATTATTTCAAAACAAACGTAACGTCGTGTAAGCTAGTTCCGTTTTTATTTTTTCGAAAACCTTCGAAATATACAGAACCCGTTGCCGGAAGTCGAGGAAACCGTACTAGACCAGGGTCTAGACCGATGAATCTAAAACTTCTCAAAAAGGTAATTTTAGTAGGTACCTTGGCAGTAGTGTGAGGCGGTATACAAAGCTACGATAAAGCTGGTAAATGCCAAAAATAGAATTGTGTACCTACTACAATTGTTTGATTCAATGGCGTCATTTCAACCTTTTGAAACGTATATTGTGCTAACAACTATTATAAGTCGGTAGGCCAAGAACAAGTTTTTGGCAGACTTATATAATAATTATTACAAAAAAAATGTTTTGTCGCTACGCTTGAAAATCAGCATAAAGATATAATAATCCTATATTCTAATGTATTATCACTTAATTATACTAAGTTTATACTTCAATAAATTATTTAAAATCAAATTTAAATATTTATAGACATGATATTGTTAATTTAAACCTAATTATATATTACCTGTATTTTGTTATTTATTCTTTTAACGTGCAGGTATCTAGGTTTAATTGTTTTCTGTTCCCATCCCCCCCCCCACATACATAATGTATGTATACGCCACTGAAATACGTATTTAAAACAGTGGCGTCATTTGGGGGGGGGGGCAAGGTGGGCATTTGCCCCTGTCTGATTTTAAAAGCAGCCCTATGGGCCGGTGTCCAGTTGTTGCCGTTTTACCATTATTATATTTTATTAGCGTAAAAACGTGCCTATAATAATGTTATAATAATATTTTTAGTCAAACATTTGCTGTATGGGTATTTTATAATATTTTCAGAAAATATTATAGTATGTACTAAGAAATTATTGTCACAATGATACATTTTTACTAATTGATAGTTGGAATATATTTAGACGTATGCGGGGACGTACACATTGTATGTATGGGTATGTATTTATGTATGTTTGTTTGTGTGAGTGTGTTTTGTGAAGGAAAATGAACAATTAGTATCATAATCTCGTATAGTTTAATTTCTAAAATCTAAAATAATTACAAATTCTAAAAACAACAACCGATTGACGCTTTTATCATTGATCACGGACTTCATAACTTGCGACAGTCGTGTATGATTCAACTATTCTGCGTATTGTGTTAATTTAGTTGAGTACCTAAATTAAAATTAATTTTTTTCGTGACGCATGTTTACATTAATCTTTTAATTTGGGCAAAATATGATCTAAAAAAAATAGATGGGTGGTGTTAGGTGGTGCGACTAAAAATATAAAATTACCGCAAACTGCTCGAAAAGTATCGAAAATAATTTCTAACATGTTAATAAACAGACAAAACTTGAGCCGGTAATCAAGCAATAAAAAAAAAATATACTATAATTTAAGATAATATTAATTTGTAAATATATCATATACTTATATAAGATAATATATATATACTTATATACTTATAATGAATCAGGTAAAATTGATTTATAGATAATGCAGTTAATAGATTTTCAAAAATAAAAAAAAGAAGATATCTTAATAAACTACTAATATTTTTGCGGTTTTTTTTACCCATTCGGGCCGGTCTAAACCTTTGCCCCCCTCTATTGAAAACTGAAATGACGCCACTGATTTAAAAACATTGTGTTGTTTGTATTTTAATTTTTAAATTCATACTCGACTACTCAAAAGTACTTGGAAATAAATACAAATATATTTTAAAAGTATTCAAAATACTTTACAAGTACTTTTTTGTAATATATTGAAATATTTTTACTTTTATCATAGGTGTATAGTGTATACACCTACTTAAAATTATTACTTAAATTAAATAATTAAGAAATGCATTTTTTAATTGGCTCAATAACTGCAGAGGTCATCAAGGTACTTCAGCAAGGTATATATTATGCATTTTAGTTATTGCGTCATCTGAGTATTTAATGAAATGTTAAAAATTCTTAGAAGCATTATAAAGTATTACTTGAAGACCAAATTTCAAAATCGTAATATAAGAAACAAAAATATTGTTCGTCAAAATACGACAGTAAAAAGAAAAACAAGTATTTAGTGTTCTGGAATAAAACACGAAGAAAACGTATTTTGAAAGTATTTAAAACACTCTTGTCAAAAAGTATTTGCAAAATTATTTTAAATACCAAAAAATTATTTAAATACTAGCTGATACTAAATTTTCAAATCTCATTTCGAGGTTCGGAATGATTATGCTATTAACTTAGTGAAAAATATGCTGTAAAATAGCCCGAAAAATGTAGTTTTTGATCGAAAACGATAGTAAATAATTCATAGAGATATCTGAATAAAAAGCATAACCCATCGGATGAAAACTATAGTAAATCTTTATCTTCTGCAGAATAAACGACGCTCAAGTTACCAAGGTAGGTAGGTGCTTATTCCTTTTGGTTTAAAAATCAATTTGATTTTGTTTGTAGGTATAGTGGGTTGCTTTATTGCCAAGAGACAAAAACAAAAAAAAATTGGTCAATCCCATCTCAAGGGTTTAGCAAGGGACAACATTTTATACATTTTTAACTACAAAATAATTATTAAAATTTGGAATTCGAATAGGTTAATAATTATAAGCACGTAAGTCAGAACAAGAGATTTAGATAACATTGTATCACTTAAAATTCAGTAAGGATGAGTGTTATTATTTTTAATTTAGATATAAAAAAATATATAGGTACAACAAATTGAATTATGTTAAGTTAAGGAAATCAAATATAGTCAACAATACGAATTGAAGAAAACATTTTAAAAAGGTGGGCAAGTGAATGTCGCTCTGCTGTACAGTAGGTTACAAGTGGGTCACTGTAATGGATGGTGTTAAATTTGAATTCAATGATATAATAACATTGTATAAGAAAAACGATTCTGAGCGAAAACGGTCAGTCAGCCTATGATATTACCAAGTATATTTGATGATATTATTGTGAATAAAGTAATTTATATATAACCTATTTATGTGGAACCTTGTTTTAAATGTTCAATCCTTAGCTATAAAATTTGAATATTTTATAAATTTTTAACTACAAAATAATTATTAAATTTTGTCAGTTGAAGTTAAGTTACTCTAATAAATAGACTAACTAAGTTAGAATATAAGTTAGTGTCTGAAACTGTCCAAATTTCTAACTTAATTAGTTAGAAGTTAGTTTGGTGAAAATAGTAACTTAAATTAGAGTAGAAGTTTGAAGTTTTTTTTATAGATTAAGTTATCTAACTTAAATTATTGATTAAAACTGAAAAATTGAATTAAACACTTAGTAATTTGATCAAAATGTTCTAATTAGCTAAGTAATAATTTCAATTAATTGGAAATTTATTGGTATATCACTTATGAGTTATAAGAACATAAAGGGTGAAACAAAATAAAAGGAATATTAGGCATATAGCCATGATTAAGGAACAGCTTTGGGAATTTTGGAATGAAAAAAAAAATAATAATAAATAGTTAGTTTTTTTCCAACGAGTTAGATTAGACTATTTTACACATTAAATTCAACTAGTTGAGTTACAAAGTTAATATGAATTGAAACTAACTAGTTACTTTTTAAGTAACTTTCTAACTTAACTTTAACTTTCTAACTAGTTAGTGCCCAGCTTTGCTGATTAGGTACTAATATTATTGTTATACGACACTGCTGGATTTCGACTTAAATTCTAGAGATATGTGCCGTCGTAGATACGAAATGTTATGACAGCATTGCAAAATGTCATAGTGTCACTTTGTTGTAGATATTTTTTTATAAATTGTAATTGTACACCGTCATGGCCCACGACTCACGAGTAATAACGTGATTTTTATTTAAATTAATAATACCGGCTGGACTCTTTTGGCAATAAACATTACAGAGGACGTTACACAAATAGTTATTATTAAATAAGAATAATAGTATTATAAAATACTGTACATATTATAAACACTAACTTTTAGGCAGTTGGTCGATGATTTTTGTACGAATTTATTTATTATTACATGTTCCGATACGAACGTATTGAAATATAGTACAAAACATTTTGTTTTTTACAAGTAGCGGTATAAATATTATGTATGGACCTATAAAATAAATATAAATGTTCTAGAAAAATTAATTTAATTGAATATCAAAAATACCGACATTGAATAATACAATTTTTTATGGTATACCTACAACTTATTCAATATCCACGATTGGGCACTTCATATTTTCTTAAAAAAAATACAAAGGTTGGACATAAAAATAAAAAATATTATGTTACGCCATTTTTTAATATATATGGCATATTATATTACACTACCTACTTAAAATATATGTTAATAATATTTAAAGAACCCGTGTTCTGTATGATTTGACTTGTCATGTTTATACGAAATCTTATAAAATACGTGATGTCTCAAATATGTATGAAAATAATTAATATTTAATATACTTCAAACAATAAAATAAACAGAATAGGAGCCGCGAACTTGTGTTAAATCAAGTTATATTTCCATGATATATTGAATTCCCAACGCTGCCACCCAGCTGTAGGTACAATAAATTGTAGGTGTCATTGTAATCGTAATGGATGTGCTAAATCATATACAATTATTATATTGTATACTAAAATCAGTTATGATATTACTTAGGTAGTTAGGTGGTATATCTTATGATATCATTGCTATTAAAGTAATTTATTTTTACTAGCTAGCATGAATACAGTCTGTAGGCTGAACTAATTCTTACAACAAACATTGAATTCAAAAATAATATGGATTACAAGTTTTCAGTAACAACGAAAGACATTTTTAAATTACAAAAATATAGGTAACTACAGTAAAATTGTTATTCTTCCTTAAAGGGGCTATCTCATTGAAGGTACAACCCAAAACATATTCATGTATATAATAATATATATTTAAGTAATTACTATTTTTTATTTATACATTATACCTACGAGTTACCAATAAATTATTATAATGTATTCACCCACAATGTATTGTATTCTTAAAACACTTTAGCCGTTTAAATAAAGATGACAATAGCAGTTACAAAAGAAAAATTATTAGTCGTTTAAATATCTAATTTTATCTGAATTGAAATTAAAAATTGTTTATATATATTTTAGAATATTGGTTACAGTATGAACTACTTATGAGAAAACTCGTTTTAATAATATTCAACCCATAGATATAAAAATACACCAATTTACAATTTAGAAACTACAACATAATTTACAATTTTTTGTGATTTTGTCAAAATATTTAACCAAATGTTAATCTTCGATATGAAATCGATTTGTAAACAAAAAAAAAAAATAATAATAATAATAAATTAGGAATATAAAATTTCCCTAATTAGCAACTTAGTATTTTGAGTTTACTACTTATATCCTAGAGACTTTTGTTCGTGAAAATAGTTCTTTCCGCCGCATTTGTAGGCAGAAAGTCAATCATTTAATTCTTGAACTACAAAGAGAGCCATCCAAATTATTATAAAGCAAGGCTGGGCAAGTTAACGATTTTTTTTAACTCGTTAAGTTAAGTTATTTTTAAGTAATTAAGTTAAGTTAAGTAACAAAGTTACTCGTATTTTTTTCGTTAGCTCGTTAAGTTAAAAGTTAATTTTGAAAAAAAAGTAACTTAACTTAGTGTAAAGTTAAAATGTGCTAATATGCAAAAATAAAAATTCCAAACACATAATATGGTTTATTAGATAGTTTTTCTTTACGTTCACAAAAATTAACTTAATTTAGACATTTTTGAAATAAAATTAACTTAAATTTAATACGTTAATCTTTAAAAAGTAACTTATTGAGTTAAAAGTTATTTGAAAAAAAAGTAACGAGTTAATTAACTTAACGTTTCAACTTAATTTTAACTTTTAACTCGATAATGCCCAGCCTTGATTATAAGGTGGCTCTGAGTGATTTTTCGTGCATTTAGATCTGCCTACAAGCTGACGAATATAAAACATACTTCTAGACTTCTAGTGCTCAAATTTTCATAACGCAAACTCTTTTTTATGTTTATTTTTTTAGAAAAAACGTTTAAGATTGCCATCAGGACAACTAGATTTATGTAAAATGTATGGTCCTGATTATAAACTCTGCAACGAAGATGGGGAACCATGTGATATTCATACAAGTATGCGTATTGAGAATAATATATACTATTCGAAAGAATTTTATTCGCGGTTTTTTATACAACATAATTTTCAGGGCTTGAAACCGATTGAAAAAATTTCGATTTCGGTTTCGATTTTGGATACCGGTTTCTAATTTTTTCGATTTCGGTTTCAATTTTTCAATACCGGTATTACGAAATTTCGGCTTCGGTTTCGATTTTGGATACAGGTTTCTAAATTTTTCGATTTCGGTTTCAATTTTTCAATACCGGTATTACGAAATTTCGGTTTCGGTTTCAACTTTCCAATACCGGTATTAGGAAATTTCGGTTTCGGTTTCAATTTTTCAATATCGATATTAGGAAATTTTGGTTTTGATTTCGATTTTGTATGCTTGTTTCTACATTTTTAAAAACGGATTTAAAGCAGACTTTAAGTTATAATTATAAATAGTTTTATTATACTTAAATAGTTAAATACTTAATATGATTTTTTAATTTTTGATAAAAATAAGAGCAATATTTCAATAGGAGTGATTTTGTAATTTTATTCTACAAATTACAAGCTTTAAGGAACCTAGAACAAAATTATTTCAATAGTTTAAAGTGTTTAAACTTTAAAGATAGTACCTACATTTATCACTAGAATATCTTTTTTTCTGATATATTTTATGAATAACAATGAAATAATACTAGATTGTTTTAAAAACAAAATAAATATATACCTATAGTAAAAAAGGATTATAAATTCACAATAATATAGTATTTTCACTTGAAATTTTTTTTTTGAATAGTTAAACACAAATTTATGAACACTGAAAATTATAAAAATTAAAACACAATTTTAACTATTTACAACAGAAAAAAAATTATGGTTCCTGTTACCTATAATAATCAATTATTATTGCAAGTACTATTTTATATTACCACATTGTTTTACACCAAAGCCAATATTTAATAATATTAATATCATGATAAAGAAAATTATTAATATTTAATATTCACATTCTTTATTAAATTATTTATTATTATTATTATTATTTAACAATTATTTATTGACATTTTTTAAATTGTTCATTACATCTAATAACCATTATAGCCTCCAAAAGTTCTTCATCTAAAGATGCACGTAAATCTGAAACTATAAATTTCAGTCCCGAAAACTTCTTTCCACGCTGACCTGAAAATATAATATTTGGTGTACTTAATTTAAAATATTCACATCAAATATACTAATAATAATTATGAGTATATAAGTATACTTGAGTGGCAGGAATTGCTAAGAGAACACAAGCTAACTCATATATTTCAGCATGACTTTCTTTTTGGTTTTCCCAATATTTCATTAATATATCAGTGTAAGGAATTCGCTGGACGTTTTTAAAATAATTTAAAATGGCTGTTATAGTTTGTGTAGGATTTGAAGAAGTGGACGATTGAGATAAATGAGATGATTGTGAAGACAGAAAATTTTCAAAAAAATCTTCTGAATGTTGGCCACTTGTGTCAACCTCGTTATGAACTAAAAGTTAAAAATATTTCTTACAATTATTATATTATATTATCAAATTGCTCAACTACTTAGTGTTTGTAATTATATTTGTTTACCTGCAGCATCTAAAGATGAGTTGGACCTATTCAATTCAGGATTCTTATCTTTTAATAACTGTAAAGTCTCCCAAGTTTCAACAAGGCGATTAATTGCAAGATCTTGTTGATCATGAGTCAGTAAGCACTGATATCTGGGATCAACATAAATAGCTGTAACAGTTTATAAATAATACATTTAATGGATTTAAAATATTTAATAAATTTATGTTTAGGTAGACATAATACTATACCTGCATTTAGGTACACATTCTGATTAAATAAAAACATATTATATACCCGCTAAGAATGTGCTATTTTCCAAATATTTTTCCTTAAGTTCTTTAAGGAAGCTCCATAGCTATTTTTATGGTCTTAGCTAGAATTGAATCATCTGCAGTTAATCCATGTATAGCTTTGAGCCATATACCGTAAAAATCACCTAAATTTAGGTCTTGCTTTTGTAATGCAAGTGTAGCTGTCTTTGCAGGATTAAGAGCATTAACTTACATTTAGAATGATAAAAAATTAAAGTATAATTCACCATAAGAGAATTTTAAATTCTAAGTTTTGGTATTTTTTTTTTAGATTTTTGGACTTTGTTTTGTTTTTAAACAAGGCGGTATATTAGGTACAATAGGTTTATTATTTATTATTTAGTATGATAAGTTATTTAACTTACAACACTTTGTATTGACTCCCATTCACAGTCCCTTAGTCTAACATCTGGGTTTGTTCCATCGTGCAGCTTACAAAATTCTTTCAACTCTAACAGTCTGTAGAGCATGTTGTAAAGAGAATTCCACCTTCACCATATTTGATGCATTATCACAAGTGATACTATAAATTTGTTGTTTAACCATATCATACTTTTGTAACACTTCAAGAAGCTAAACAATTAATAAAAAAAAATTTAATTTAACTCAAAATGAGTAGGCATTAATATTTAATTTACCATTTTTTTAAAATTATCGGCACTGTGTTGTTCATGAACTTCTTTCAACGCTAAAGTTGCCAAACAAACTCTACCATTTTTTACATACTGGATATTCACTACCATTATAGAACGGTTGTGGCGTTTAACACAATCAATTTTCAGACTAATTAATTTATTGTTGACATCATTAGTTATTTCTTTGATGATTGTATTTGAGGCCAAAAAAATATTTTTCTTAATGTTGTGTGAATTGATTGTAAATCCTAATTTATAATAAAAAATAAAAATAACAAATTAGTTACATATTATTATAATATTATAATATTACACATTGATTGAATATTAATACAATAAATGGGTATATTACTATATTGTAATACACAATGTATTTAAAATGAAAGTCAATAAAAAAATAACTCCCTATAAAATTATTAAAAACATATAACCAAGTAAAAATTAAAATTAAAAATAGAATAAAATATGATGATAAAATCATTTACACTAGGTATATATACCTTCACCAATTGCTGCTGTGAGGGGATCCAAAATTTTTTTGAATCCTGAATCGTGAAATATAGTTAGAGGACGTCCATTGACTGTTACCATTTCGGTACAGGCTTCTAGTACTTTAAATTTATCAATATTTACATATAATTTTTTCTTTGAAACATTTATCATAGAATCCAACGGACCACATTTCTAAAAAAATTATATTGTATAGGTATAACTTTTTTTTATTATTAACATAAAATTCATTAGCAACAATATTAATAACTTTTGAGGATTTCAATTTTAAAAAAGTATTTTCAAAAGTAGTTTTCTTATTTTTAATATCTAAAGCCGGGTCCAGAACAATTCATTGGTTAAAGTAGTTAGAACAAAGTATAGGTACATTGTTCTTATAGTTAAATATTGGATGAACTTTACTTATAAATGTATAATAAATACAAATGTGTAGGGAGAGTTAAATAATATAACTATATAATTAAATTGATAAATATTTACTTTTGATGGAAATAAATCGGTATCACTATTATGTTGACGCTTATTTTTACCATCATCATTTTTTACTGCTTGTAAATTAATATATTCGTTATGATGGTAACTACGAATATGGGTTTCTAGATTATTGCTATGGCGACCTTTTAAAATAGGTTTTATACATCCTTCAACAGTACATTTGGACTCATTTGTTTCATTATTAAAAGTGAAAAATAAACGGCCAACAGGATTGGTATTCTTTCTACCCATGATTTCTTATGTAATTACTGAAACAATATATATAATATAAATAAATCATTTAGTAAAAATAAAATTGAAAAAGTTAACCTTAGCGATAAAAATTAAATAATAGGTACTTACCAATTAAAATAAATATAGTATCAATTTTGTCGTGGATGGACTCGTAGTTATAAACTTAAAACTTGCAAGTTGTACATAAAAAAAGTAAACCGATAAGGAACTACACTATAATTAACGACAAACACGCAGACTGCACTACTGCAAACACTTAATGTCTCTGCTCCCCACGGCCCACGGCCTACACACTGCAGTAGCGGTGATGGTCGTACGATCACTCACACAAATTAAAACCCGTGCTATTTTCAGTTTTTCCTGGTATTGTACCTCTATAAATAATTGGTTCTAGCAATAATTATTATATGATTTTCTTATCATTTATATTTTATAATTTGATTATAATAGTATTATACTATTCAGTATTTAATAGCTTAATACTATTAAATAACAATCTAATAAATTAAATATTAATAGACCCATATACGGGCAGTCATCTGTCAAATGTGCTGCCCAATAAATAATTAATAACTATTATTAATATTATTTATTATTCATTACTATTATAATAAAAGTATAAAACAACTATAATAATTTTTCAAATAATGAAATGGTTATCAACATTTTAATCATAATCCCATGGGTGTATCAATGCAATTTACGTATTTACGTACAGTGGCGTACACACGGGGGGGGTTTTGGGTGTTCAAACCCCCCCCAATTAGTATTTTTTCAGTTTACGTAATTACGTAAAAATGATGACAATTTAAAAAAAAATTAATAGTACTAATAAAAATTAATACAAAATTAAATTAAGAGAATTTTAGTGTTACCGTCACAATTGAGTTTCGATTAAAAATGTACGGCGAGAAGACCGTCGTCACCGAAGTTATTATTAGATATGGGATATTACAAATTATACTCCATTATATTATAACTTATGAGCAACCCAGTTTGTTGTTATAATATATTGTAGATATTATTGATATCTTGTTACAAATTAATGAAATTATTGGGAAATTTGTTCAAACACAAACATGAGGGTCGACAATCGTAGAATATTTAAAGATCTGTGTAATCCGATATAATATGCCTTAATAGCTATCGCAGTATCGCTAATACTATAGTATAGAATCTATTTCTCAATTTTCAATCAAATTCCTGACGCTTTGAACGTTTAGTAAATTGTACTTACTGTTTAAATATTTTATAAAACAATAAAAATGAAAAGAATAAACGAATATTTTTCTACTAATACGAATAAAAGAAGTCCCGTGCCTGCTATTCCAATAGCAGAAGAAGAATCATCACTAATTTGTGATACAATTAACTCGGAGGAACCAGGTAAATATTTAATACATTATATTATCAACCTAGGACCTAGGTACAAAAAAATGATTAATATGGTAAAAATAAATTTCTCTTTTATTGAATTGTATATAATATATTATTATATACATATTGTATGTACGCGTGTAGCGTTGTAGTTATACTAAATAATTACCTGTAGGTAATAGGACAGGTATATATTTTTAATTAATAATCGAGTATTGTAAAAATATTTTTAATTTCACCTTAAGTCATTGCTAATGAGCCGATTACTTATTATGTACAAAATAATTACTAAATAGGTACATCGTCCTCAAATGTTGTTATGTCCCGAGTTAATGATGTTGGTATGTTTATAAAAGTGGATCGCAACTTAACTGATAATGAAAAACATTTAGTAAGTTATTAATTTATTTTATGATTTTTATGTTATAATAAATTGTATATTGTGAATTTTATTACTGTCCATTTTCTAGGTTCTCACAAATGCATGGATTCCGCCTGTTTCTTACTCGTTTCCTATACTAGAGCCTAATAAAGAACGAAAATTAAAGTTTCAACACCACTGGTTAACTTCATACAGCTGGTTACTGTATTCCGAAATAAAATCTGGTGCATTTTGTCGATTTTGCGTGGTTTTTGCTAAATGTGGTGGTGTGGGAAATCAAAAACTAGGTTTTTTGTCCTCTGAACCATTTAACAATTGGAAAAAGGCTAAAGAAGTAATTTTATTAATTATTTTAAATTTAATTTTAATATTACAAACAACTCATAATAATATAATGTATTTATACATATTATTATATTTAATTTTTTATAAAAGGTTTTTAATAAACATTCATTGTTGGAATACCATAAAACTGGTGCTTTGAAAGCTGATAGTTTTTTAAGTGTTTTTTCTAAAAAACAAAAATCAATTGTTGATGCTTTGGATGATGATAGGTAAAATATATCTAAGTATACTAATAACATATTATAATTACATGTAAATATAATAGGTAACAGGTATCATTATTATTTATTTTACAGGTCAAAACAGATAATTAATAATAGAAAAAGGCTTTTACCAATCGTAGAATGCATAATTTTATGTGGCAAACAAGAAATTGCTCTACGGGGACATAGGGATTTTGGCCCAATTGACTTTACATGTAAATTAATGATTTTATATTTTTTAAATGATTTGTTTATTAATTTATTTTAATTTTTTTAATATAAATTATATAGCAGCGTCAGCTAAAAATGAAGGTAATTTCCGAGAAATTTTAAAATATAAAGTAAAAGACGACGATTGTATTAGATCATTCCTTGAATCAGATTCACGTAATAAATATTTAAGCCCTAGGATACAAAATGAAATAATAGCTATATGTGGTGATATATTATTAAAAAAAATTGTTGAAAAAATCAATGCATCCAAATGTTTCTCAGTCTTGGCTGATGAAACAACAGACATTTCAGTTACAGAACAACTAACAATATGTGTAAGATACTTAAGTGGAACGGGGAATGATGTACAAATCAATGAAGATTTTATCATGTTTGTTGAGATTCATAGTTTAACAGGAGTTGATTTAGCATCTGCAATTCTAAATGGTAATTAAAAATAAATATTATTATTTTAAATAATAGTTATTAAATAGTTTTTCAGGTCTCAATGTTAGTGGTATTAACTGTGATTTTTTGTATGGCCAAGGGTATGATGGTGCTGCAAATATGTCCGGGCAATTTAAAGGAGTAAAATCTATTATACAAGCAAAGTATCCTAAGGCATTGTACGTGCACTGTGTTGCCCATTCCTTAAACTTAGCAGTATCCTCTGCGTGTGATTTACAACCAATTCGAAATTGCCTTGGGGTCATTGAAAAATTGTATTGTTTTTTTAATACACCTAAACGCAAAAATGCACTTTTTGAAGCTATTAGTAATAGTGATTTGATACCAAGCATAAAATCATTAAAACGATTATGTGCAACCAGATGGATTCAAAGGTATGATGCCGTTAATGATTTTGTTCAGTTATTTCCATACGTTGTAGTTTCATTAGAAACTATGTCAAGTTGGAAAGATGTAACTGCAGTTGAAGCCAATATGTTAAGAAATGCAATGGACTCAGAATTTCTTATATCAGTACAAATTATAAAGGTACCTAATTCAATATATTAAATCATGTAGTTGAGTTAAAAATTAAATGTTTATTTGTTTTTTAAAAGGTTTTATTTTCATAAGGGCTGCCATTGTGCAAACAACTACAAAGCAAAGACATTGATTTAAAAGAAATGGTTGGTTTAGCAGAAGATAATGTTAATGCTCTTAAACAACTAAGAACTAATATTGAACCTGAATTTAAAAAAATATTTGATGAGGCTCAAGTAACTAACATTAATGATTAATATATATTATGCTTATACAATATTTTAATTAATTAAAATCACTAGTTTGCTTCTTAATATCATATTTATAAATACAGTAAAGATTATTTAAATTATTTCTTTTAATTTAGAAAATGGCTGAAGTTCTAGATTTTCAAATTGTAGTAAAAAGAATAAACAAAAGGCAAATAAACCGTGCTAATCCATCATTATCATCCGAAGAACCAGAAGATTATTTTAGAGTTACTATTTGTATTCCTTATATTGAATCATTCATAAATCAACTAGAGCTCAGATTCTTAGAGCACCATAATATTTTTAAAGGTTAGTTCCCAATAACATAAATTTATATTAATATATTATTTTTAAAACCTCCGTTATTTAGGTTTTTATTGTTTATTTGACAACAACGAAGATTCTAATGAAGCTGATTTTGAATCTCTCGTTTCATTCTACTTGACTCATAATGATTTGTCTACCACTCTTGGTGAACTTAAAATGTGGAAGTTAAAACTTGCCCGTCTAAATATTAAACCATCTAATGGAATTGATGCATTAAAACTTTGTAGTCCCGTGATCTTCCCAAATATTCATATGTTATTAAAAATTCTATGCACACTGCCGGTATCAACAGCTACTCCAGAGAGAATGTTTTCAAATTTAAAAAGAGTAAAATCTTATTTGAGAAATACTATGAAAGAGGTAAACAGTTTTTTATCATACATATTTGTAATCCTTATTTATTACATTTTATACTGAAAAATAATTATTTACACAGGACAGATTAAATGGATTGACCATGTTGTCGGTATACCGAAATATAAATTTAACTCCTGAAGAAGTCATTGATGAGTTGGGACAAAAACCCAGGAAAATAGACATTGTTTTATAATGAAAATAAATATTAGTTAAACGACATATTATTTTGATTTATCAATGTATAATATATATATATATATATATATATGTATATAATTTTTACTATGTAAGCCCCCCCCATTGAAAATAGCTGTGTACGCCACTGTTTACGTACATATTAAAATAACTTACGTTAATTAAAAGAAAAGCATTATTTAAAATATTAAAATTAAAAAAGTTGAGTTATAAGTTATAACAACGGTTTCCAATTTTTTTCGATTTCGGTTTTGAATTTAATACCGGTATCCAATTTTTCGCGGTTTCGGTTTTAAATTATAATACCGGTATTCAATTCTTTTCGGTTTCGGTTTTAGATTATAATACCGGTATCCAATTTTTTTCGGTTTTGTTTTCGATTTTGATTTCGGTTTCAGTTTTTTAACGGTTTATACCGATTTCTGAAACCGGTTTTGAAATCTGTTTCAAGCCCTGATAATTTTACATTGGACACTGCATGGAAATCTGTCGGGAAAGCGGTACACAGTACTTGTCAAGCAGAATACACTACAAATATTGAAAAAAGTACACAGATCGAAAATGAAACATTTTCAACGCAATCGTCCACAGTGGGCAATAGTGAGTCTATTTCAAAGATTATAACTGCAGCTGTTTGTGCTGGTTTTTCGACTACAGGCATACAACCTGTCGGATCGATTGATTCTTCTAAACAATATAGTAGTGAACGATCATTTGAAGTTACTGATGAGAACGGTTTTAATGTATCGTATTCAACGTGTACAGCAAATACTGTTGGTAGTGCAAAAGATAAAATAATATGGGATGGGGTTCAAAATCAAAAAATATCTGTACAGGAGCGAACAAACATGATACGATTGACGGGCAACGTTTGCGTGTATTTACGTTATTCCGAAACATTTGAAAAGTACGTGTTCGTGTGTAATTACGTTGATTTAAAAATGTAACCAGTATAATATGATCAAAGGTTTATATTCGGCGCATTGAGATGTGACCGAAATTCTTAAATTTATATTATGAACCGTTGTAGAAATATTAGAACTACTGTAGTAAACAATATTAGTACTTAGTAGTATTGTTGAATGATAAAAAAACATTTATTAAATTACCTATATGTAGTCTTTATTTTTTCAGCGTAAATACAACTCATTATAATATCGATAACACCGTCCAAGGTACGATTGTTGCTTGCATTATCAAAGCCATATTGTAAAGAATAAAGTCAAGGTTTTAAAAATAAAATGTATATCTCTCATTGACATGACGACGGAGTCTTTTCTTCTCGCACTTGTGCTTCGGTGGCAAAACATCTTTACATGACAATGCGAACGACACTGTGTGCCGTGTCCTAATATGTACTCGTCCATTTCATAGATATCATAATTCTGGTTTTTTAATAAGACCGACAGGGAACAGAACTACAAATATTTCATGTTTTCATTTGTTCTAATGTTTTGGTAAAAAATTTATTTTTTATTTAATTATTTCCAAAAAAATCGAAGGTAGCCATTTTGTAGAGTTAATTTTTCTGAAAATATTGACGTTTCAACATTTTAATTTCATTAGTCTCCGGATTTTTAATATTTTTTCTAGTTTCTAATAAGACTGCGAATTATTTATTACGATAGAACCAACACCAAATTTCTGGAATTAATATACTATCAAATTTAAAAGTTAGAATATTATCTAGTGAATCTAATGGGTTTTTTGATATACCTATTTTAGTTTTAAAACCAGTTATGATAATTTTAAAATTGTAATTTGTCTGTAAATTTTTGAAAGCTTATAACATGTTTGTAAGACCAAGACAATTCTTTAAGGAGTAGCGTCCTCCAGTGCTCGACTTGGCAAAATTAAAGTAAGGGGACTCTGTTTACTTTTAAAAAATAGCGTCCCCATCACTTGTTAAACGTTATGGAGCTGCGGGGACGGTGGTAAACTCTCCCGATTGTATGGTAAGCTCTCCCGGGTCAATTTATGTTTACCTGAACGAAATGTGTAAACTCTCCCGGGTCAATATTATGTTTACCTGAAGAAAATGTGTAAACTTTCCCGAGTTGTTTTAAATGTTATTGCTACTCTATGAATTGGCTTTACTGCAGAGATTGTGATTGTCATTTTAAATTTTTACTGTCAATTGTATTACTGCAGTTAACCTGTATTTGTTATTTAAATATTAATTATTTATACCTTAAGTGTTAAGTTTTTTGAAATCAGTGTGTTCTAACTATCGCATAAAAAGTAGTATTTTGACTATAATATTAAAGCTCACAGCAACGTCAGCAACATTGATTTTTATTATTATTATTATTATTATTGTTTTTATACAATTGACTTTTTTTGTGAACCATCCTGTATAATACAATACAAAAAGTAGTATTTTGACTATAATATTATAGCTCACAGCAACAATGATTTTTATTATTAACTGAATTATTTTAGTGTTACTAACTCTGTAATACGAATAATGCCCCACGCTTCTCTAGCGTAGTCGTACTGAAGAAGACCTGGGAGAGCTTACATGTTCCTGTCAGGTAGTATTGGACTAAACCCGGGAGAGTTTACCATCGGGAGAGTTTACATATCATTAAGATCGGGAGAGTTTACAATCGCCAAGCTGCGGGGCTATACCCCACATCCCCTAATAACTATTTTTAAATCATATAAAAAAAATTTATAAATAATCAATTAAAGAAATGTCCGGTGATATTATACCTAAACATTAATCGATTATAGAAGTTTATTTACTTTTAGGTGTAATATAATACCTATATGAAAAAAAATATTTACAATGCAAAAAGAGTGTGTGCGATGGCCGGGAATCGAACCCGGATCAACTGCTTGGAAGGCAACTATGCTGACCATTACACCACCAACGCAGTTGAAGGCGGCGAGATATTTCACGTTACTTCAGACATTAATAATAAAATATAATAATTAAAATGAATTTAGGATGTACATATAGGTCGTCAATAGTCATTATAACAGTAGGTACGCCATTGTATGAATTTTAAAAACGAAATAATGTAATTTGTTTTATTTTTAAGAAAATAATCATTAAGTGTTTGGAAACGGTTCCTTCCAAAATTAAATGGTATTGAGAAGATTAAACAAAAAAAAAAACGGGTAAATGGATGACACTTTGCTGTAGAAGTTTGGGTTACAAGTGGATAATGGATTGCATTAAACTTGAATTCAATGATATAGTACCATTGTATAAGAAAAACGATTCTGAGCGGAGTTGGTTTGTCAGTCTGGATTTTTTATATTATTATTATTTATTTATTATAGCCTGTTAGTTGAATATTAATATTAAATTATTATTATTTTTTATTCGTTGCTATGGTGATGAACAATGTGTTGGAAATTTAAATCCCATTTTTAGCGAGTTTTCGTGACAGGATAAAAAAAAAATAAACACCATTGATTGTAAGACCACTATAGCTTCCTCGCTCCGCTCAGAATCTAAAACAAGACACAGGTATTTACTGTATTATGTATATTATAGTTATAAACAATAACAAATACAAACGGAAAATAAAAGTAAATTAATTAATAGTTTAGTAATAATTAGTTAATATATCAACTAAATTATAGATCCACGGTAATGAAATAACCTATAAGACAAAGTCTGATGGTATCTCGCACATTTTGATAAAAATGAAGAATTAAGAAGCGTCCCACGGGCAGTGTTGAGCATAATAAGATAAATTTATCTAGATGAATTATCTAGATAAATAATTAATTATCTCTTATCTTATCTAGATAAATTTAAAAATGTTCATATGATGTGCCATCTTAGATAAATAAACTCATCATCTTAACCAAATTATCTAGATAAAAAAATGTCAAATATATATTTTATTTTAATACAATTAATTTAAGAAGAAATAAAAATTGAGTATCGCTAGATAAAAACAAAATAATAGATACGAAATACAATAATCGTACATATCGTAAAATTATTATTGTTATGTTTTATGACTATGGACAGACAATGTTATGCAATGTGCACAGTACAGTCGTGCACACATACATACATACATACATACATACACATATGTATAAATGTTATCGCTTTATGTTATTTTGATAGCCGGTAGATAGTATTTTATACATATTTTAAAAATAGCCGGTATTTCAAATAATATTATGGAAACGGAGACCATCGTCTCTAAACCATAAACACAATAACACACTTGTTAACTTACTTATTGTATTTAAATGTGTTTTATAGACTATTTAGTTATTGATTCTATTATATTTAAAAAAAAAAAAATACAACTTGTTAATTTACACAATTACAATTAAATGCCATCTAAATTAAATATATATTATTATTTATTATACCATTAATTATACCTACCATTATAACTTGTGTTCCAGTAGCTTAGTCATAACTCATAACTCAACAGTTTTAAAGCATTAGGTACTAAATTGGTACTATTTATAAAATATTCTAGTGTATTAATAAAAAGGACTCTTATAGAATTTTAATCGTTAATTCATGATCTTGTGATTTCTTATTCTAATACCTGGCAATTTTTTACCTTAAGAGTAATTTTGTATAGGTATTCTGGATATTCAACATTATAATAAGGTTAAAAGGAATTGATTTTTGTGTAATTTTAAATCACTAAGAAATAGAAAAAAAAATTATCTTTTTATTTATCTAGATAAATTGCCATTATCTTTGATCTTTATCTTTATCTTTTTATTTTACTGAAATATTATCTTTATCTAGATTCTAGATGAAATTAAACTCAATTATCTTTATCTTTATCTAGATAAATATTTAATTATCTTTGCTCAACACTGCCCACGGGTTCCCCTCAAAAATAATTGTAGAGGTACGCTAAAACTGCTGAAAACTTAGTCGGGGTACTCCATCACACTGCGAATCCCTCCCCTCCAAGCCGACCACTGACTGGCGTGTATTCGTATTAAACGAGGTAACGCCGTGCTCTTAATAACAAATGCTGCACTTTGGTTATAGCCTATACACTGTAGTGATCCCTCACTGCTCGCTTATATTTTGAGTTCGTCGACGTTGATGGTTAATGTAGGAGAGAAGGTTGGAGAGAGACAAGTTGTATAAGTTATTTATAGTACTTTATTGTTAAGACAAAATAATAATAATTAAACATTTATAAAGAAATTAGATAAATTTGAGGACAGAGCGAAAAGCATCTGCCCGAGAAGTTAGTGACTGCGTGGTGCAGACTCTGTACTAAATCCTAATTTGCTATAGACTCTATCTTATATTTATATAAAATCTATATGTATAAAAAAATGTACACGGTAGAGCCCAGGAGGTGGATATCTGAAAGGGAACCGGAGCTGGACGTTGTTATTGCAAAACAACCCGAATGTACGATTGGCACTCTTCTTTATTGGCACTTAAATTATTATAGGTTTGTTTTGCAGATATTTGATGTTGAAGTTTTAATTACGTCGTAAAACTCTAGGTACGTACATGTACGCGATTCTTGGAATCGAATAGTTGAAAGTTAATCTCCTTGTTGTTGTTGTCCTACCGCGGAAAGGTACTTAATATATTCGTAGAAACGCAGGTTTACTACATTCCTCCCCTCGAAGATGGAAGTCCCCGACTTCCACTAATTCAAGAATGTTCGCAGTGTTGGGTAGCCGGTAGGGCTGTTTCTTGGCGCGAGTGGAAACTCGACCATGTCGACTCCTCTTAATGACATCACTGGGTTTGCATTAAGTTCCTCTGTTTCTTCCTGTGACTGTGCTACTTCCGTGTGGTTTGTTACTGTTTTTGTTTTAACCATATTTATTATTAATATGATTACTGCCATAAAAATACTACTTGTTATTACATATAGTATATAATTGTTACGTTCCTGTGTGTTTTGTAGCTCGTCGATTTTATTGTCGACTTTTTGTTGTTTTTCTAATTGCTTGTTCGAACCTGACACTTTATGTAGGTCCTCCATGTTATTTGTTTTAACATGGTAGTTTTCCATTAAGTTGTCGTTGTCGGTGAACGGCATATCCCTTATGGGTTCTAAAGCTGATTTTGGGTTGAAATCCATATATTCTGATTTGTAATCGACTTTTCCTGGTAAGAGTACGTCTCTAGCGGCGTACCCTTTACAAGTTTCGTTTAGTTTTAAGATACCTACACCTTTTAGTGTATGGCTGGTGGATTCTTTATCTTCGTCGCAGGTGATGAATACTAAATCGTAGTTAGTGACGTAGATCCACTCGTTTTTGAATCGTTTTTTGTGAAAGATGGATGTACCCATTTGTACGTGCATGATTTCGCAGTTTGTTGGAACTTTTATAGGATCTTGGAGTAATTGTACTTCGCATGCTGGTCTACTAGCACGTGGATGTAAAGGATTACCCTCAGGACACAAAAGGAAGTCTCTAGCGTGTTTACAATGTGTGTAATACAATTCGTCATAAAGAGCATAGTGTTCTTTCGTTTTACTTATGGCTAGATACTTATTACTAGGTTTTATATAAAAACAATCGTTTCCGGTGCACACTGGCACAGGTATTAAATTATACAAACTAAAATCATTTTGATAAATTAAAGGTAAAGAAATTATAAACACTAAGTTGTCATTTGCATAGTATATAGTAATGTCTGAGAGCTTTATCAATTCGTAAATATTTTGTATGTCTAAATCAGTTGGTAAATCGGTGCCCCCAGATAATGATACTTTAACGTCTTTAACGTGTTCTAATAACTCTTTTGGAGATATTAAACTTGGATGAATAATTCCCATTTTAGCTTGTTGTATTACCTCTAATAGTGTGTTTGTTTCTTCTATCTGTTTTGTAATTAATAAATTAACGTGTATAAAATGTTTTGTCAAATAATTTTTTATTTGTTGTTCCCTTGTACTGTTTGTCGTTTCGTTCACCATTAATGTTAAAGGTACCGAAGATATAATGTTGTGTGACACTATATTATTCTGTAGTTGTACTACTTTAATTTGTTCTTTTATTAGTTTAGATTGCGAAGTGCTTTGGCTTTTTGCTATATTAAAATTAAATTTTTGTATGCATTCTAAATTGCATATTCCGTATATTAATTTAGCTGCTTTTGTAACGAGTTTAGTTAAAGCATTACGTTTAGTAATTATGTGACCAATAGAATCTAAGACTTGTCTCTTTTTATTGTGTAAATTGTCAACTATAGCGGTGGCTGTTTTAAGTAAGTTGTTACAATTAAAGTTATTGGTAACTGGGTCGTGCATGTATGCAACACACAATTCGTTCGTTTTATCTATTACTTCGTTTATGTATTCGAATTCTTCGTTATATTTAGTAAGATTAATGTATGCAGTAAGATCCCATTGAGATGTTATGAGTTTCAAAGGTCCCCTGTTTTCGTAGTATAGACCAGAATGTTGTTTTAATGGTTCGTCAGCGTATCGAAAAGTTCCTGACGTGAATGGTATGATAAGTAGTATAAGTCTGAAAACCGTTTCAGCTTATTAGTTAAAATATAATTTTAAAATAAAATTCAGCTTAATAGTATTTAATATACCCGTTCCATTTCTTAGAAACTACTAATAAGAATTACTATAATGATAAAAATAAAAATAATAAAATAAGAATTAATAAAAAAAATTATAGTGTTATGATACTAGTTATATATTTATTCAGTATCGTCGTCGTCATAATAGCGTTTAACGTTATTTTTATGAATACGGTATTCGCGACGGCCTTTTTGAATCGTTATATTTTCATTATCATGTACTAATAGTATCTCGAATGGTCCTGCCCAGTTGAAACTAAGAGCATTTTTTTTATTTTGTTCTTTAAGTAGAACTTTATCACCTACGTGTAAATCGATGGCGTTCGACGTTTTATCGTAATATGTTTTATTTGTTTCTTTCTTTTTAATAAGATTTTCCCGAGCTATTTTATGCGTTTCTTGCATAATTCTTTTAAGGCCGAAAACGTAATTATCGTAATTATATTGTGCTTCGGGTTCTCTATGAAAAGCTGATGGAACTGTGGGTTTTGTTCCGAATACTAATTCATATGGTGTAAAGTTAGTCGACGTGTGAACCGTCGTGTTATAACAGAAAGTTGCGTAACATAAAAGTTTATCCCAATTACTGTCCTTGTCTACAAAGCTGCGTAAGTACGCTTTTAGTGTTTTATGTGACCGTTCTAAAAAACCGTTTCCTTGTGGGTGCCATGCAGTCGTCTGAATCTTTTTAACGTCCAACAGCTTACACATGCTTTTAAAAATGTCGGATAAAAAATTGGTCCCGCAATCGGTTAAAATCGATTTTGGAATTCCGTATGTGCATACGAAACATTCGACGAAAGCTTGTGCTACGGTTGGAGCGTCAGTGGATGATAGTGCAATAGCGAGTGCATAACGCGATAACCCGTCTTGTAATGTTAAAATATATAAGTTCCCCATCACGGTTTTGGGTAGTGGCCCTACGATATCGAGACAGATTCGTTCGAAAGGTTTGACTACTGTACTAGTAATCATCATAGGTTGCTTTGTTTTAACATGGGATTTATTTTTCTGACATAGTTCACAGTGTTTAATATAACGTTTAACGTCTTTCTTAATGTTATGCCAGTCATGATTAAGTTTTAATCGTTTGAGAGTACGCGATACACCGGAGTGTCCGCCTAGAGGTGAGTTGTGATGCTCATAAATAATTTGTTGTTTTTCCTCGTCGGTAAAACGTTCACCTGTATATATTTTTATTACGATGTCGGTTTGTCGAAATACGTACCGAAACATCGTACGAATTCTCAAGAAATTTGTTAATGAGGTAGGTCCATTTAATTTGACCGTGGAAAAAGATTTAATTCGATTTGTCATACAATAGTCGCGTATTTTTTGTAACGCTAGATAAATGGATTCCGCTTCAAGCGGTGTTGTATGTGTTTTGGTGATACCATAGAATATAATTAATTTTGATCCATTGGTGTGCGTATAGAACCGGTTTCCGTCGGTAAAATGTATTTCGTTAAAATCAACTTTTTTTATGATCTCGCGCACGACTGGATGTGTAATTATTTTATCTTCGGGAATCGTTACTATAATAGTTTCGCTTTCCGTGACCTTGTTAACGTCGCCTTCGATTTCGAGAATTTTAGAATTGAATATTGGCTTACTCTCAGCGGCACGGAATTCGTTGAACTCTGTATCGGCGCTAGTCGTATTCGTTTGTACTACTCGGATACGTGATAAACAATCGGCGTTCGAGTGTTCGGGCCCTGCCCTATACGTAATAGTGTAATCGTAATCCGCGAGCTGTAAACGCCAGCGCATAAGTTGCGACGACGCGTCCTTTATACCAAACAGGTATGTAAGAGGTCGATGATCGGTAATAATATTGAAATGACGTCCATATAGATATGGTCTAAAATATTTCACGGCCCATACGATGGCCAATAACTCTTTTTGAACTACGCTATAGTTACATTCGGCTTTATTTAATGTCCTACTTGCGTATGCGATAGGTTGGTCTTTGGGGACTGCCCCCTGTGATAAAACGGCCCCTATTGCATATTGACTCGCGTCGGTCATCAAGTTAAACTCCCCTTTTTCCCAATCCGGATAGACTAGTAATGGAGGGTTCATTAAAGCTTTCTTTAGTTCCTCAAAGCTATGTTCACAGTTATCGGTCCAGTTAAATGGTACGTCTTTTTTAAGTAAGTAAGTTAGCGGTTTCGCCGTTTTTGCAAAGTTATCGACAAAACGTCTGTAATAATTAAGAAGTCCTAGAAATGATTTAATGTCCTTTGCGTTTTTCGGTTTTGGGTATTCCCGAATGCATTTTAATTTACTAGGATCCGGCGATACCCCGTTTTCGTTAATAACATGTCCCAAATATGTGACCTCTTTCCGTAAGAAAGAGCACTTTTGGGGTTGTAATTTTAGTTTATGTACGCGTAACCTATTGAATACCTGTTCTAGTTTTTTCTGATGGTCATTTAAACTGGAACCGTGTACCACTATATCATCTAAATATGCGGTGCACATTTCCTCAAGACCCATAAGAACAGATTTCATAGCGCGTGTAAATGTTGCTGGGGCTGAACTCAGCCCAAATGGCATACGTAAATATTCGTAATGACCGGATTTTGTAGAAAAGGCGGTTTTGTGGGTATCGGCTGGATTCACATGTAACTGATGATATCCATTTGCTAAATCTAGGGTAGTAAAGTATTTGGATGACCCTAGGGATTCTAGTATTTCAAGTATATTTGGAAGTCCATAGGCTTCATTTTCCGTTACTTCATTAAGTTTACGGAAATCTACGCAAACTCGTAATTTCGGTTTCCCTGTCGCGTCTAAATTTTTCTTTTTGACTACTACGAGTGGAAAGTTAAAAGGTGATTTGGAATCGCGTATAATATTATTTCGTTTCATTTCTTTAATTTGTTTTTCAATTTCTTCCTGATAAGCCCAAGGTAAACGATATGGTCGTATATTAATTGGTTTAGTGCAACGCGGTGTATTAATTTCGTGTGTCACGACGTCGGTGGTACTCAAATAGTCCCCCGGTAAATAAAATAAGTCCGCGTAACTACAACATAATTCTAGAATGCGTTCGCGCTCTTCGTGATTTAAATTGTCCGTGTTAATTTCGTTTTTTAATATGGTTATGCGATTGTTAATTTTCGTGTCTACAAAAGAAGCTGTTAAAGCTGTTTCAAGGTATGGTTCCCACTCGATATGTTGAGTGGTTAACTCGTCAATGACAAAAGGTTCCTCTGAAATATTTATTATGTTACTTATAATTGTGTCACTATTGACTGGGCTAATGCTGTTAGCTATAATAACGTTTTCGTTCACGTCTTGTTTTTTAATAGTTATATTTTTATGCGTGATGTGCTCATCGTTTTTAATTAATAGTACGCAGTTGCTACGAGGTGGTAATATAATTTCCCTCGAACTGGTTTGTTCGGGTATGGTCAATAAATTTTGACTATAGTCCATAATGACCTTGTTTTGTTTCAAGAAGTTACGTCCTATAATACCTGATTCTGTTATTGGAAAGTCGCCAAAAACGACGTCGAATTTTATGAGAACGTCTACTGCGTTAATTTGCATCGTCGTCACTATAGTTCCTATTGTAAATATAGGTATTTCGTTTATACCTTTAATTGTGCGTTTTTCGTGTTCATTTACGACTACCTGCCCGTTGAGTGCAGAAATCTTAATAAGATTCATTTCTGCCCCGGAGTCAATTAATAATTTAATGTTATGCGGTTCGAAATTGTGAGACCCACATATTATGTGTTCCTCTTGAAAGTCCGCAACCACTCGTACGTGATTCTGATTAATTTCGGCTACGGTACGGCTGGTGCTAGGACCTTCACCGTCCTTACTACTTGTTTTTTTACTTTCGTTATACATGCGCTTCCTACAATCTTTAATGTTGTGGTTAGTTTTTTTACAGTACGCGCAAAATCGAACTTGACCCTGATATTCGCGTTTGACTATACTAGTTTTGTCATCGCGGTTATTTATGGGATTTCTAAAAAATGTGTTGGACGAAGTACCGGTGTTACTGCGGCATTCATTTGCGTAATGTCCTAATTTACTACATTTATTGCATTTAATGTTTTTTTTATGGTTTGCATTGTTTTTTACATAATTTTTATCTGCGTTAAAACGACGGTTAATGTGTTGGAGGTCTTGTTCCTCCTCAATCGCGATAGTAATTGCTTTTTCGAGAGAATCTACGTCACGCGCCCTTAAAAATGACCTGATTGCTGGTTTTGCTCCGTTAACGAACGCAGTAAGTGCTCCTGTTTTATGGGATGCGGCTACCGCGGCGGCTGAGGCTGGCTCTAGTCCTAATGTTAACGCTCCTACCAATTCGTGATAGCATTTTTCGGTTCGTCCGGCGAAGCTACGTACGTCTTCGTCGGTACGTTGCCTAATGTTACTAAGTTGGGACTGTAAATAATTAATTGAATGTGGTGCCCCAAAAACGTTACGAAGGTGGTTTTTAAGCTCTGTCCAGTCTGTGAAGTTGCGGTAACGTGTAGCCTGATATGCGTCTCCCTTTAATTTAGCTAAAATATTTTGGAATACTACCGGTTTAATATTGTCATGGATATTGTCCATTACATAGTTACATTCTGTTATATATGAGGACAAATCTGCCTCAGTTCCCCCGTTAAAATTAGGTATGCCGCGCAAGGCGGTGTCTATTCCTAATGTTACACTCATTATGGTAGTATGTAAAGTTCGCGGGTTATATTTAACTACTTCCCAACACCTATTTGGACTCTCAGACATATACTAAATAATCTGCTTAAATAACAACTTACAATGTAGAATTCATTGCGATTTTTGTCTGGTCCTGTCTGCTCTGCGTGCTGGCGGCTCTGCTGGCTCGTCGTTGATGCTCCGCTTGGCTATGTTGAGTGTAGTTGGTGGCTTGGCTCGGTCGTTCCTTCCTTCCTAGGTTTCAGCAACGTAGTTGAACTCGAGGTCCGCTGATGTACTCGATTCTGGGTTGGATACCAAAATTCTTCCTTCAGGTGACCCCACACCTGACACCAAAAGACGTGTAGTGATCCC